>NC_139605.1:33588669-34815432 GCF_964270895.1 Podarcis filfolensis | reverse complement strand
CGGATGCTAGAAGTCTGCTTTGCTGTCATGGCATTTGTTTTTAATACCAATCAAGGCGGAGCAGACTTTTGGTCCCTGTGACTTCAGAAAACAAAACAGTAATACTTAGCAGTTGGAGGTTATGGCCAAAGTTACCGAGAAGGATCAGTCATAGGTCACGATTCAAATAATGAAATAACTAGCTCCAAGCTCCCCAGTAAGGCTACACTACTGCGTCCCTGATGCAATATTAGCAAGGGCTGCTAACTTACAAAGAGACATCTGCTAAATGAAAATCTCGTGGGTTACTACTGCTAGCTTTGGGGTCCATCTATCATCGTCAAAAGAAACAGAAAACTCAGGAGCAGTTACACAAAGAGGGGGGAAATCACTGACAAAAAAATTACAATTCTAAACAATAGCTAGGGAAAAAGAGAAAACTCAGCTTATATAACCTCTGGCTGTGGAGCCTGTATGTTTATTGCTGCTGTTGTCCCAAGTTGCAGTACTGGCTCAAGACATTTTGCTGCCTGGGGTGGAGTACAAATGTGCTAGAGTCTTGCTGCAACATTCAGACCACAATTGTTGCTTTCATGGGCTTCTTGAAACAGATTGCTTCACCACGTTGCACGGAAGAGCCCCACTAAGCTGAGAAGGAATTTAACTACAACCACCCACAGCTTTTGAGTTCATTTGCACAATGCTGCGTACAATTGCTATTCCCTCAGGCCTTAGGGGTTGTTTTTTTTACAGTCAGGCGGGATATACATGTTAAGACTGCTTCCTTCCCTCCAGACCCTCTCAAGTGGTGAGATCTACAGAGAAAGCCCTCTTGGTAGTTCCTCCATTCTCAGAGGCTTGGGGAGGTGATGGTGGCCTGGGAGTGAGCCTTCTCTGTGGCAGCCCCTAAGCTGTGGAGAGGTGTGTCTATGCCTTTATTATACAGCTTTCAAAGAATGCTGAAGAAACACCTCTAGTCATACTTAGAGCAGACCCATTGAATTTAGCAGACTTGAGTATGTTTCACACTGAATACAACCCAATGAAGCAGAAGGTGGTCATGTCAACATGGACCCATCTCATCCTTGTCCAGCTTTGCCTGGACCTGAATCCAGCCTAGACCAGGCCCTACCAAGCACACTTCCTGTTCTCGAGAGACTCAGCTGTCTTCTGCCTTCCTCCGCACATGGCTAAAATCTTCTACTATATAATATCTTAACCACATCTGCCATTTTTACTAGGTACTTATAAAAGGCCAGCCTTATACAATATGGCCTATATTCACAATATGTTTCACAGTATAATATTTGTTTATGATACCATGTGCTTTTAAAATATTTACCTTCTACACAATGAATTCTTAAGGAAGAATTTGTGGATATGGCTGCTGAGCAGTTGTTCAAAAAGCTTTTGTGGTGCTCTCAGGGGGATTCGTTTTAAAGTGCTGCGTTTTGCGATCTTAGCACCTTCACTCCCCCACAACACACCAAGGATAAGTGGTGTTTACTGTATTTGCATTGCTCTGCCAAGGAGATTGAGAAATCTATAATACACCAATTATTTATATAATCATCTCACATTATAGGTTTGGAGTTTCCTCCTGCCAGCTAAATCTGCAGCCACCTAACACTGCTGCCTACAGCTTTTCAGAAGTGAAAAGTAACAATGTACAATTTGGACAAGAAGAAATCAGAAGTCCCTGTAATTCCAAATCTTTGGAAGTGTTCCCCTTCTGAGATTCTGGTCTGGTTTATTTGGACCAGAAAGACCTAGGCCCAGATCCTTCCTTAGTAGCCATGGAGCTCATTTGGTTACCTTGGGCAAGCTACCACATTCAGCTTAATTACCACACTGATTTGTTCTGAGGTATCTCTTTCCAGTATTCATAAAGAATCTGCATAGACTCCTTTACTTTTCCAACTATACCAGGTCAATATATCCAGTACCCAAAATTGATGGTCTTTCAGAAATCTTGTCACAGGGATCGTATAAATTATTTCAGCAGTTTTACATTGGTAGAGACTTAAGCCCATTTTGTACATTTCATACCACTGTTGTCTGCTTTGAGAATTTCCTAGAACTTTTAAATAAACAGCCTGTTTGGTTACATTTATCTAAATATTTATCGACATTTATCAAAACTTATGCTCAGGCTTGACATGAATAAACAAGAGCTTTATTGTCATTTAGCTGCCCATTAAAGTATGTTGTTAGTATATGACTAAAGATCAGAATAAGCCTATGGCCTGTCAATAGGCTGACAAATCCTCTTTCAGTTGGCTCTGTGAAAGTTAAATTCATTCACATCTTAATAACACAAGCAATGGAAAACTGTAATTAGAACTAGTGCAAATATTCTAAAATTCTCCTCTACAATTTTGCCCTAAATGTGTTCACCATTGGAACACTGTCATTTCGTAGTGAGAAAAATGGATACTTGTCCTTAGATAGGATGTAATAGGTGAGAGTGGCAATGACCTGTAGCCTAGGTTAATTTATTGTTTATTCAATTGGGGGGGGGGGGAGGAAGGCCACAGATCCATAAAGTGCTGAAAAAACAAAACTGGAGGACACAAAACCAACTAAACAGCCATAAAACATTCAGTAAATTTGCCTTCTGTTTTCCAATCAAAGGTGAGAAGAGGAAAATGTGACTAAGTACATTACTGGCTTCCCATTATTTATTATTCAAGTACCTCCTGAAACATATCAGATACGGAGAAGCTGCATGGCATCCAGATCAGACGTTTAATTACAGTGGTACCTCAGGTTAAGTACTTAATTCGTTCCGGAGGTCTGTTCTTAACCTGAAACTGTTCTTAACCTGAAGCACCACTTTAGCTAATGGGGCCTCCTGCTGCCGCCGTGCCGCTGGAGCACGATTTCTGTTCTCATCCTGTAGCAAAGTTCTTAACCTGAAGCACTATTTCTGGGTTAGCAGAGTCTGTAACCTGAAGCGTATGTAACCTGAGGTACCACTGTACTCTGTTCTTCACTATGTCATTCATAATATTACAGTATTTCTAAATTCAGTGGTGGGATTCAAAGTATGACCCAACTGTTTCTCAACAATCACAGGGGCTGTGGGTTTTTGTTAATTGAACACATTCCTTGATACATCACTTATGAAACTAAAGGGGCTTTCAAAAGAATATTGGACAGGGGCTTACTGTTCAAAGCAGGGGTGGGGAGGTGGGTGACCCAGGAAAAAGCCATGCAAAATTAGCCCTTTGCATCTATGCACAGTAATTGAGATTAGTTTATACAGAGAGTTATACAGAGTTTATACAGAGAGACAAATAGATACAGTGGTACCTTGGTTTAAGAACAGCTTAGTTTATGAACAACTTGGATTAAGAACATTGCAAACCTGGAAGTAGGTGTTTTGGTTTGTGAACTTTGCCTTGGAAGCAGAACATTTTTCTCTTCCTGTCGAATGTGTTCCATTAGTAATTTGAGCCCCCCGCTACTATGGGAAAGCATGCCTTGGTTTAAGAACGCTTTGGTTTAAGAATGGACTTCCGGAACGGATTAAGTTCATAAACCAAGGTACCACTGTATAGAGGTACAAGCCATTTTCATAAACATGACAGAATAGAGCAAAGGGATTTAATTTTTTCTTCTGGCGAGGTTGCACTACATGCTGTTTTGAGACTTCGGCGGTCAATAGCACAGAAATTAAAAGCACAGTTCTCATGCCTGGATAAACTGAGATCACAGATTGCAATTTTATCCCATCCTACTTCCCCTACTTTCTGTGGAAACACATAGCTTGTTTAACCAACCGTCATGCTTATTTGTGTTAAGATCTATAGGATCTCACAGCATGGAATCTTGCTTATAAAACAGCAGCAGCCCAGATTTCTGTTAGGCAGCTCATCAAATACAGCAATTAAACAAGTCCACCAAAATAATGCAGCTTCTATTCATAAACCTGTAGTCATATGTGGCATGTAGGATATGACTCAAAAGTTGCATAACCCGACACTCTTCAGAGTGTCTTCTTCCATCATCAGATGCCTTACAAAACTACCAAGTTTAACACGCAGCTTGGGAGCTGAACATAAAAGGTTCTGAAAGGAAAACCTTGGTGCAGTGAGTAAAATAGTATGCATGTTGTGGTGGCAATTTCTTCCAGCAGCAACTATAACAAAGCCCCAGTTCCCTATCCACCCTTGTAAATAGCACCATCTGTTGATTCTAAGCAATATATAAATCAATATTTGTAGAAACATTTATCCACTATTAGATTGTTCTCCTGTATTACTTCATCCTGTTGAATTGTTAATGTTATTAGTCACAGAACACATATCAGTTGGACTGATACCATCTAATATTTATTTGGTTAACCAGTTAAATGTTCCCCCCCTCTGCTATTGCTTTAATAAACTAATTCTATCCCCATAGTACTTTCAGACAGTCATAGATTCACAGAACCATAAATTGTAGAGTTAGAAGGGACCCCGAGGGTTATTTTGTCCAACTCCTTGCAATGCACGAATCTTAACTAAAGCATCCATCACAGACAGTCATACAACCTCTGTTTGAAAAGCTGCAATGAAGAAGAGTCCACCACCTTCCAAGGGAGTCCATTCCACTCCCACCTGGGAAAAGAAAGGAAAGCTCCCAGGTAAGAGATGGGAGGGTCCACCCCTTTCTGTATGAGATAAGGCAGGCATAGGCAAACTCAGCCCTCCAGATGTTTTGGGACTACAACTCCCATCATCCCCAGTTAACAGGACCAGTGGTCAGGGATGATGGGAGTTGTAGTCCCAAAACATCTGGAGGGAGGGCCAAGTTTGCCTATGTCTGAGATAAATGTTAAGAGCTACATTTGAGACAGGACTCTGCATTTTCTTTTCTCTCTCTGTTCTTGTTTGTCTTTATTGTATTGTATTATGAAAAAACCTTAATAAAATTTTATGGGGCTCGGGGCAGGAATCAGCTGGATCCCCCCTGGTCTTCTTTCCCAGCCTTTTTGAAGATGGGGACAACATTTGCCAACCTCCAGTCTGCAGGGACCTCACCTGTTCACTAATAATTCTCAAATGTTATAGACAGAGGCTGTGAGTTTACATCTGCAAGCTCATTTAGTGCCCTTGGGTGCGGCTCAGCAGGTCCTGGAGATTTGAATTAATTTAAAGTAGCTACATGTTCCCTTGGGGACGCGGGTGGCGCTGTGGGTTAAACCACAGAGCCTAGGACTTGCTGATCAGAAGGTCGGCGGTTCGAATCCCCGTGATGGGGTGAGCTCCCGTTGCTCGGTCCCAGCTCCTGCCACCCTAGCAGTTCGAAAGCATGTCAAAGTGCAAGTAGATAAATAGGTACCGCTCTGGCGGGAAGGTAAATGGCGTTTACGCGTGCTGCTCTGGTTCACCAGAAGCGGTTTAATCATGCTGGCCACATGACCCAGAAGCTGTATGCCGGCTCCCTCGGCCAATAAAGCAAGATGAGCACCGCAACATCAGAGTTGGTCATGACTGGACCTAATGGTCAGGGGTCCCTTTACCTTTACCTTACATGTTCCCTTACCACCTCTTTTCCTATATTGGGCTGCAGCTCCCTCCTTGTGTCATTTATTCTGTTATCACCAGGTTGGGCATTGCTTTCCTTTTGGGTGAAGACTGAGACAAAGTAGGTGTTGAACAGTTCCACCTTCTCTCTGTCACCCAAAAGCATTTCTCTGTCTTTTTTCCATCCTGCAAGACAACTTAATGAAAGGATATTTAACTGTTTCCCAAGCACTAAGAATAACATCACTAGGGGCTTTTGTAGGGAAGAACCTACTTCAGTGAATGCACTAAGTGGAATGAAAAAGTAGTGAGTATATATAACTTAAGGATGAGGAAACTGTGGCTCTCCATGTTGTTGGGTTCCAGTTTCCATCAGCACCAACTGGCAGAGCCCATGATCAAGCATGATCAGAATGGTAGACAAGGAACATATGGGTAGGGCAGCAGATTCCCCATCATGGATATAACTAAACACATAAACAGAAGAACGCCACGGCAATCTCTACACTCTAATAGGTCCAAGCCTTGGTTTGACCAGGAATGCATGGCTATGAAACGCCTCATGCTGGATAAGTATAGGAACTATAGATCAGCGAACTTACCTTCACTTCCATTAGACTGGTTTGAGTTAAAACGCAGTTATAAAGCTCTGATTAATAAGAAAAAGCTCCAGGCACAAAGGGAGGAATGGCAGTGCCTGGTGGAGGCCTCCCGAAGGAAAGATTCTGCCACGTTTTGGAAAACAGTTGCAAAAAGCTGGAGAGACTCCCCGATTGAAATCAAATACTCTATACCTGTTGGAGCATGGGAGGCCTATTTCCATACATACAGGGGCTGATATACATTAATCAGAACATTTATAGAATCGTAGAGTTGGAAGGGACCACAAGAGTCAACTAGTCAAACCTCACAATTTTTGTATGTGCAAAATGTGGCTACTCTATGGGAATTTAAACATTAGGCATACTTAGAAATCCTATATAAAACCCTCTCCTCAGCTGTAATGGATTCATTTTTCTTTCCCTCAAGCTTCTATGTACCATTCTTATTTATCCTGAGAATACAGTGGAAAGAAGGATCAATACTTACACCATAAAGTACCTTTTCTTGATATAATACTGAGCTGTAAGATTTGTTCATGATGGGAAAACTGGCAATTAAGACAAACTTGAAGAAATGCAAAATATCAGATGGAAATATAAAAGTTAACCACTACACAAGATCATGATCGCTATGCTTTCCATACGGGGCATGATGCTAATATTTTACTTCTACTCACCATGAGAATTAGTGCCATGCTAGCCCATTATTTAACATGAAAACAATCAGAGTATTGCAACTGCTGTGTAAACATTCAGTGTAGTCTAGAGGCCAGGGGAGAGACACTTTACTTGCCTGCAAACACATGTTTTGAATAATTACAATCCGAAAAGCTCTGGAGATTGAAGGGCTGAGGAATATCCTCTGAAAGCCCTTCAAAAACCAGAAGATGTTCTGTAAAGTAAAATATCAAATCAAGCTCTTGTAGATGTTTGTAAGTATGTATTTATTACCTTATTAATTAATTTTGAACCACCCTTCTTGAATACAGATCCAATGGCAAATCACAGACATTAAAATAAAGCAAGCCAAACAACCACAAGGTTGTAAAACCCAAACAAAACGAAATTCAACAAATCATAATGAACGATAAATACAGTAGCAATCCATAATAATAACTCTAAGGCATTGGACAGTCCAATCATAGTGCACCAACAACCTTGGAAAACTAGTGTATCTCAATTGGGGTACTTTGATTGTTGGGTACCTTGCTGAACATATCATGGGTAGACTGTTGAGAAATAAGTCTGAACCTCTTACTGTGAGGGTTTCACATATTACTATAAAGACTTGGTAGGGTAGCTATAAGCCAGATCTGATATTTCAAACCAATGTGATTGCCAAATGCTATAATGCTCTTTTATTTTATTTTCATTTTTTTCAAAATGCTCTGTTCAATTATGTTTTACTTACGTAATACATAACGTCTAGATGGGCTTTTGACAAACAGATCAAATGACTAAGAAAGTGATTATGTTATCATGGTATATCATAGAATGATTTAAAATTGAAAACAAGCAACAAATCGTGTTGAATCAAATCACCACATAATCTGGATTTAAATGCTTTCTTTGCAATATCTGGCCAGACTCCTAGAAGGTAGAGAGAACAAAACCCATTTCGATAAGTCACTTGGCCAACACTCTCTGCCCACAAGATCTATATAATAAAACATCTCTTCAACAACCTGTGACCTGCCAAGAATTAGAATTAAAATCCAGTAGTTAAATAAACTCAGATGCATCTTCATTACAACAGGTTTCATTTCTCACTGTGGAGGCTGCGCTTCATTTCAGTCTGCCCAGAAATGCATGGTAGGCAAGCTCTTCTATCAGCAAAATATGCCAGACTATGTCAGATCACAAATTCTTATAAATGGGAGCCTTCATTTTCCAATACCTGGCTAGTGACTATCATTAACCTGGTCACTATATCATAATGGTGGATGCTAAAACAATGTGAAAGTTAAATCGAATAGTACAATAAAGAACTTGGAGGGTATAACCCTTTTTAAAGACCAGTGAATCATGTGATATGTTAAAATAGGATGATGAACTAAAAAGCAAGACAGACACAGTTTCTTTTTGATAGTTCGACGTTTCAGTCCTGATATTTTAATGAAAAGAATCCCCAAGTACCACAGTGGTACCTCAGGTTAAGTACTTAATTCATTCCGGAGGTCCATTCTTAACCTGAAACTGTTCTTAACCTGAAGCACCACTTTAGCTAATGGGGCCTCCTGCCGCGCCGCCGGAGCACGATTTCTGTTCTCATCCTGAAGCAAAGTTCTTAATCTGAGGTACTTTTTCTGGGTTAGCGGAGTCTGTAACCTGAAGTGTATGTAACCTGAAGCATATGTAACCCGAGGTACCACTGTATTTTTTTTTCCTATGGGAAGAAATTATTATTACTAATAATTCAGCAATATTAGGAATGCTGTCAATTGCACATGTATAAACATTCTCTCCCACACATTCACTTGCTCTATATCCTCACCTCAACCAAATTCCTGCTGGGATAGCAAGCAGCCCAGAAGAGTCATTTCTCAATCTGTGCAGTTCTATATTAAGAAACACGTGTGTCTCAACACAATGAGCTGCCTTGAATTTCAATCTGACAACTAAAGCAACATATTGGCAGAATAATTCTGCAGAACTCTGCCTACTCTAAGACAATATTCTACTGCAGTCACAGTTAACTGAGTAAGGGGGGAAAATAACATAGGAGGATGATTTGTCTTCATGTGCTACCAACACATGTGCTCTCTCTCTCCCTCTCTCTCACCTTATGTAACATTCCAGTGTCTTCTCAGAATCAGCTCAGTGAAATCCAGCTTCGATTTCAGGCAACAATATTACTGTCTAAACAGTTAAAAAACTCAAAACAAAACAATTATATTGTGTGTGTGATTTGAGTAGTTCAGCATGTAAAGGGTAAAGGTAAAGGGACCCCTGACCATTAGGTCCAGTCGTGACCGACTCTGGGGTTGCGGCGCTCATCTCGCTTTATTGGCCAAGGGAGCCGGCATACAGCTTCCGGGTCGTGGCCAGCATGACTAAGCCGCTTCTGGCAAACCAGAGCAGCACACGGAAACACCGTTTACCTTCCCACTGGAGTGGTACCTATTTATCTACTTGCACTTTTTTGGGGTGCTTTCGAACTGCTAGGTGGGCAGGAGCAGGGACCGAGCAATGGGAGCTCACTCCGTTGCGGGGATTCGAACCACCGACCTTCTGATCGGCAAGTCCTAGGCTCTGTGGTTTAACCCACAGCGCTACCTGCATCCCAGTTCAGCATGTAGTGGTGTGCAAATGGATGGATATTTAAGACATAGGCTTTTGCTTCAGGAAGTTGAACATTGAGTAGAACAAGAAATAGGACAGCAATATTTCTACAGTTAGTACCTGGTGATCAGGAAAACTGAAAGATGTTAGGAAATGCTCATCATATATTGGGGGAAGCCAAATGTTCTTTCAGCATATTATAAATAATATTTATCCCAGCATATTGTAGTTGAATACTGGCCAATGCACTTCAAACGAGGTATCTTGTTTATTTACGATTTGCTCATACAATTTGAACACAATCACGGTGCTAGCTCAGGGGACGCTGTGGTTTCGTGCTATCAGCCACAGAGATTAATAGCCTAAGAGGGTTTACTCAGAAATGACTCTCATTGAATTCGTGGAGTTTGCTCCCATCAAGCATGCATAAGATTGCAACTTTAATTTGCTACAATAACCCTTTCCTCATTCAGGCACGGTAGCACCACAGCATGCAGTGTAAAGTGGTAGTTTGTCCATCCCCAATACACACTCCTTAAAATAAAATAGAGGGATTGGTGTAGAAATATTTCCAGAGTAAAACCAGGAGAGATGGATTTGATGCCTGCTTTGACATTTTCCAGAAAAGGAATGGGGAGAGCAGCATAGCTTGGAGTTGCCATTAGGTCATCTGTTTCCTATCTGATATCTCCCATCACAACCACCTTCTCCATGTAGGACACCTTCAGGTATACAAGCTGAAACCTTTGTGTGGTTTCCCTGATTTTTTTTAAAAAAGAATGCCTGGGGATGTTTGAAATAGTATATCATTCCAAAATGCACAAGCAGGTATGTGGCCTGTACAGCTGGCTTGTTTTCTTGGCTGCTCTGTGTCTCAGTTTGTTACCGTTATTTAATGATGTTTTAACTGGCAAGTATAAGACGCAGCTACAGTTCTTACAGTAGAACTATCAAAACATCCTTGTTTAAGTGTTGGTAGCTGCTGGTGATTCCGTACTTTTTCGTGATTTTTTTTACCATAAAAAGTATCTAAAAAATGGGGGGGGGATCATCTTATACACAGTTATTGCAGAGTTGTGACTGGGTATCGGTTGTTGTCACGAGCAGGAGATTGCAAGCGGTGATTGGGTGGGTGATTGTTGCATGCGGCAATAGCTGCTTCCGATTTGCTGCTGCTGCGGCAACTGGACAGACGATCTGCGTCTTCTTATCACACCGGGTGATGATTGGCAGATTACTCACGTTGCGCTCGTCATTCTGGCGGGTAAATGTTCATTTGCAGTCCACCCCCCCCCCACACAAAAAAAGCTCCACAGCTCTGGGCAATCCCCTCCCAAAAAACCAGCTCAACAACTCAATAACTCTGGGCAATCTCCCCCCCTTTTCTTAAATTCTAGTCCCCAGAAATAAGGGTCGTCTTATACATGGGGGCATGTTATACATGGAAAAATACAGTATTTCACAGGACTATGTAATGTTGCAATATTGCAATGTCCACAGGTGACTTTCCCTACGCAGCAGTCTACAGCAGCGGTAAGTATCCAACCTGAAGTAGCAGCATGCTACTCATGAGCATACCTCAAAGTAGAGAATAAAACAGGCTTACATTGAGCTGCAAGTCATCTGTCCACTGGCCAATCAGATGGTAGCCTGGAGCGCTGGTGTTTGTTGCTTGGTATTGAAAGATGTCGTAACGCCCTGGTGCATCACCATTCTTATTAAACATCACTGGAGTGCCAGCACTGCCTGAGGAAGGAAGTCAAGCAAAAGGAAAGAGAGAAAAGACCCAACACTTTACAATATTTCCTTTCGTTGTGTACCGAGTTGAATAGGATCCAAAATGCAGCAGTCTGATTGGTCCTAGAACAATGCCAGTATGATTGGTCCGCAGGAGCCACCCAATCCAGCTCCAGGTGAAAGTGAATCCGCAACCTGATTGGCCTACAGGAGAATCCCAGAATTAGCCAATCACGTGCGCCCCATTGTGTAAATAAATAAATAAATAAAGCAGATATTTTGGGGGAACTTTCATTCCTCACTACTATGAGCTGAATTAAGAGCATGAAATCCACACTCGACTCTGAGTATATTTCACCTTTCTTTGTTTTCTGGTGGGCGAAGAGCTTTTAGGATGGGATTACAGCTCAGACAGCAACCCCCCATCACTGTACATTTTAAATGAACATTTTAAAACACCCTTCCCTGTCTTCTCTTCTGTCATTTCTGGGATTCATTGTCCTGACTCCCCCTGCTCAGTGCCAGCTAGCTGAAACATGTAGCAGTCTTGGTTCCAGTCTAATTCATACATATGACCCAATATATGAGGCGGGTCCATTTCACTACAAAAAGGGGGGGATTCTTGGGTGGAAATCTGTGCTGGGAATGGAACTTCTTGATTATTGTGTTTTCCCTCGGAAAACATTCCATCTGTTTCAAAGAGATATTGCCACCAGAAGACAGTGAATCTTGACTAGCATCCAGAAATAGCTCCTTCCTCCAGAATATGTTCTTATTCCAGTAATCAACACAGTTCTGGAGTGGAAAACAACAACAGAGGAGACTGGGGAAAAGCTGTTCCTGATTTATCCTTAAGTTCATCTTCCCTTAGTCTCTTTCAGGAAAATAAAAGTAACAGGAGTGAGCATACCACTAGCCCGGGTCCAGATATAACCCTAAGCCACAGCATGGCTTAGACTTGGGTACTGCAGCAGCTTTCACCTTTTTTTTCCAGCCAGCTAGCCAGCCAGCCAGCCCTGTATACTGTGTACTAAGTTCCCTTGAAGGCAACACAAATCGCTTTGCTTTAAAAATGTTTATCAGGATTGGGAAAGGGTCAGGTAGTTAATTCGAACCAAATCTCTGAGACGGATGGATGGTTGTGGACTCACCGTTGAAGTTAACACTGCGGATGTACTTCAGCAGCTTCTTGCCCCCCGCATGTTCCATCTCTGGGCAGACACCAGAATAATCACTGCACAGATCCTTGTTCATCTGATGGAGGGCATGAGCCATGGCATAAACAGCATCGATCACAAACTGAACTCTCCCCTCCTGCTCATAGTGGGAGTCTTTCCCAATTCTCTCCTGTCCTGCACAGTTAAAGAAATACACACAAAAGATATCTGTTGAGGAATAGAATTATTCCCATGATTAAAGTGCCATGTCCATTTCAAAAAACAATGATGAGAGAGAGAGAGATTTTTTGGAAGTTTTTTTATATAGTTTTAACACACAAAGCTCATTATCGTGAATAAGACCAGCTCAAGGAGTACTAATTAAATTATCTGAAATATATTTAATTGAAGAAGAAGCACAAGCAAGCTGCATTTTAAAGATAACTGCTTTTAGTTTTAACATAGTCTGAAAGTTAACCAGACCCCCCCAAAAGTAGCCCATCTGGCCCAGTGCTCTGGGTTGTATCTGACTTAAGTCATACTCAATGCGCACCCATTGAAATCAGTTGACGTAAGTTAATCAGGTCCATCAAGTTCAAAGGGCTGACTTTGTAGGATACAACCCTTTGATTGGCAGGGGCCTGGTTCACATATTACAGTAAGCCAAATGTGTGGGTTCCCAAAGAGGAGCTCACAACAGCTTTACTCCATCCCAGAATTGCCTACAGGCTTCTGGTTTGCAAGGGAAGAGCTTAACCACAAGCCTGGGTTCAAGCAATATGATAATTCAAACTTTGGCTTAGCTTAAAAAGGTAAAGGTAAAGGGACCCCTTACCATTAGGTCCAGTCATGGCCGATTCTGGGGTTGCGGCGCTCATCTCGCTTTATTGGCCGAGGGAGCCGGCGTACAGCTTCTGGGTCATGTGGCCAGCATGACTAAGCCACTTCTGGCGAACCAGAGCAGCGCACGGAAACACCGTTTACCTTCCCGCCAGAGCGGTACCTATTTATCTACTTGCACTTGGACGTGCAGGAGCAGGGACCGAGCAACAGGAGCTCACCCCGTTGCGGGGATTCGAACTGCCGACCTTCTGATCGGCAAGTCCTGGGGTCTGTGGTTTTTTTAAAAAAAAAAGCTGGGGAAAGAGAAAAGTGGCTTCAAGCTCTAATTTGGGAGCCTGTACATTTATGTGATTCTGGTAAGCCAAGCTTACCATGTGATGTGAACCAGCCCAATGTGTGCTCTAACATTGAGCTATGAGACTCACATTTAAAGCAGCCCAGGAGAATCCCAGGAACTGCAGTTTGCTGAGGGTGCTGGGGATTGTAGCTCTGTGAGGGGTAAACTACGGCTCCAGGGATACTCTGTATGTGCTTTAAATGTGTGGTGTGTATGCAGCCTGAGCCTCTGTTCCAACTCCAGAATGAAGATACCTATAGTGTCGTTCACATTCAGCTACTGTATTTGTCTGTTAAAACCAAAACCAAAAATACCCCTACAATATGCAACAAATAATACTTATCTGAATGGGAAGAAATCTTGCTTTTTTATTTTTAAAAAAGAAAAAAGACACACTTCCAATTTTGAAGTCTGATGGTATACATGCTTTTCAAATCCCAGACTCTTAATTTAAAGATGCAGACAGATTTGAGAAGGAAAGAGTAGTTTCTGTGGCAAACTGAAGGGTGCTCAAGAGAATTTGGTTAACCAGCAATCTGGGGGAGTGCGGTGCATATGTAATTCAAGAGGCCTTCCTTTCGTCTCCCCCCAAGGGATAAAAAGAGTTCATCTGAATTCATAGAATGCTATTCAAATGTTGCATTTGCAATGCAGAAATCCATTCTATTCCCCCCAACTTCTACTGTTAAAAGAAGCCCTGCTGTTTTCAACCCATAAGAAGGAGGTGTTTTTCTTTTTTCTTTTTTCTTTTTTTAGGACACCATGGTGCTGGTTTATAAAACCAGCACACGTTTATATATATATATTCTTTAGTGACTAGAGTGAAGGCTTGAGGGTTGTCCACAAAAGTGCAGAGCTTATTTTCACCTTTCAATCATGTACATGGGTAAACAAACACAGAAAAGGTTTCCAATGAAGTAGCCTTTTTAAATGTTCTTCCATAGGCAGATCGTTTACATTGAATTTTCTCCCCAAGGCTGTGTACCCAACTTCACGATCTTGTGGCGACAGTGAGCACCACTTGTAGGGATGGCTAGTCCTGTTTCACTGCCTGAGGTGAAACAGAAAGATGCCATCCCTGCCCTACCAAAGCCTTGCTTTGCACAGAGTTGCACAGCAGTGGCTCCAGCAAATCTCACCAATGCCACCACTGTGCACCCTGTGGTGGTTGGGACGCCTGCAGGGGCACCCACCCATGGGATTCTGTTGCCTGAGGCAACTACTTCAGTCTGCCTCATGGGTGGGCAGGCCGGCCCTGGCCACTTGGCTTTATGTCAGGCGTCAGGGAATCCGATCCCCCCACAACAGGCTGCCAGGAATAGACAAGGGAAGCTCTTACCAATGTTTTTTATTCAATATTCACAGAGAGAGGCTTAGAAATGCAGCCTCTTGGAATAATGACATTGCTCTGAGTAATCTCCACCCTCCTTCTCTCCTCAGTCATCAACAGCACCACCCACCTTACGTTGGCTACTTATGGCCATTTGCCTCTGAGCCCTTTGCTCTCTTACTTTCAATGCTTGCTGGGTTCTAGGAGGGTCTGGAATGCTTTCTACCAATAACATGTCAGCCAGCTGCTCTGGCTCTGCTCCCCCCCCCCCCTACCATTATTTCCCAACTTTGCCCCTCATCTACCTCTGAGCCGCAACCTTCTGCAAACCACTGTTGTAAATCTATACGATCTTCCGTATAGCGGAGGGGGAGGCGGTCTCCACCATTCCTCCTCTGTCCAGTCCCTGACACTTTAGAAGATCTGAATTCAGATGCCTGCTCAGCCATCAAGAATTCACAGAGCCTCTTCAGGAAAGAATAAGCCTTCCTTACTCCTTCATCTGTTATGTAGGCAATTGTATCACTGATTGTGAAGAAATAGCTAAAGACAGTAAAGCAGCCAATGTGCTGAAAAAGCACTAGAGAAATGTTTAATAATAAATCAGGGATTGACAAATGCTCTGACACAGAATAATAATGAAACTGGTGAAGCTTGCTGCTGCTCTTGGGAGCTTGTTGCCAAGCGCACCAAAGAGAAAACTGATGCGTTAAGTTATCCGGCAAAATCCATAAATATGGTGGTGTCAGAACTGTATGGGTATCCTGGGTCAAGACGAAATTTAGACACAGGAATTGCAGTGGGCAATGGGGAACATGCCCCTCTACTTCCCTATGCACCCTATGATGTTTACACTCCACTTGGAGGCATACACATGCAGCCACCATTTTTTATATCTTCTTGCCACTCAGAACTGGGGGCAGTGGTGGGGAGAGATGATGTAAATCAGGCCACTCCATGAGTATCCATGAGGCATGTCACACTATGCATTAGTTTAGTGGATGATGGGGCAGATGGGCTTATACCTCCAACACCAGAAATTGCAG
Organism: Podarcis filfolensis; assembly: GCF_964270895.1. Taxonomy (NCBI): domain Eukaryota; kingdom Metazoa; phylum Chordata; class Lepidosauria; order Squamata; family Lacertidae; genus Podarcis; species Podarcis filfolensis. The sequence goes on along the minus strand of NC_139605.1, from coordinate 34,799,606 downwards.
CCACCTAGAAGTATTTATTTTAAGTCTAAGAATCCTAAGCAAATGAACATAAAAAGATCAAAGACTTGCATCTTGTTTTCTATGGTGGCCAGTCAGATGCCTCTAGGAAACCCACAAGCAGGATATGAAGGCATGAAGTATCTGCCATGTTGCTTTCAAGAAAGTGGTATTTTGATGGCATGCAGCCTCTGATCCTGGAGGCAGTGAGTCTTGTTGCTCAGGTATAGTCAAAACACAGGTATAAGGGACACTGTGGCACTGTGGTCTAAACTACTGAGTCTCTTGGGCTTGCCGATTGGAAGGTCGGTGGTTCAAATTTGTGTAGTGGATTGAGCTCCTGTTTCTCTGTCTCAGCTCCTGCCAACCTAGCAGTTTGAAAGCACACCAGTGCAAGTAGATAAATAGGTACCACTGCGGTGGGAAGGTAAATGGCATTTCCATGCACTCTGACTTCCATCACGGTGTTCCATTGTACCATAAGAGGTTTAGGTATGCTGGCCACATGACCCGGAAAGCTGTCTGTGGACAACGCCTGTCCCCTCCACCTGAAAAGTGAGATGAGCACTGCACCCCATAGTCGCCTTTGACTGGATGGAGTTAACCGTCCATGGGTCCTTTACATTTCTCTTTCCCTTATAGTCAAGAAAAGCTAGATGTCAAGCACGGCCCACGCAAACAGTTTGCAGCTGAATTCAGTTCACTGCACATTCATTTTGAACCAGTGCCTTCAGATGAATGCATGCTGGAATTGGAATATTCTCATTGAATGCAAAACCCCAATATGCTTAACAACCGATTTGCATTGAGCTAGTTATGGCACTGTGGCATACACAACAGCAGCAACAAGCATATTTTACTCCCACTGCCCCACACATTTGTTCCAGCTGATGCCTTTTATCTTCATATAACATTGTGCGAGGCAGGCTCCAAATGTGGCAAGCTGCAGGACTCCGCTTGAAGAGAGGTGCTATGATTAAGATATTCCCTGGGTTAAAGCTCAATTATAATTCACAACAGGACTAGCCATGATTAATTTCTCTCAACTAATCCAAGAGGGTGAAAAATGGCCTGAGCTTTGATAATTCACCAACTGTCCCTTTTTTTATTATCATGCCGCGCCATACTCATTGATTACAGAGTGTATGACATTGCAAGGCAGTGACATTACAGTAGTATCAAAATTGTCTTTCTCTGAGATCCAGAACCAAATCTGTTATGCAGTGGAAAAAGCACACTAAGAGACTCGGAGAAGCAGTCTTAGAATTTAAAAATGAAGACAAACAGGATTTAATTAGCCACACTAAATTTGAGGTCATATGTGGCAAACTGAAAGGGTGGGTGAACGGAATTTAGTGTTGCAGCTGTGAAAGTGTAAATGAAACCTTCTTAAAGGGATGTGGGCACTTCCTAGGAAAACAAACTGGCAGAAAGCATGGTTAAATCTGGAATTATTAAAAGACAGAGAAGATCAGGCTCTGAGTGAGGGCAAAATTAGTATGTTCTCTGCAAGACCTTCATCTGGTCCCAACTCTTGGAGAGGCGTTGTTGGCGTGATCGCCCTCACCCGTCGGCAATCAATAGAGCCAGGAAAATGGCTAATCGTGCAGTGGCACAAAAGGTGCAACTATGGAATGGTTGGGTGATACGGCACCCCATCATTACTTTTGACCAGGAGGCCTTGTTTCACAATGATGGCATTCATCTTTCCAATTGGGGAAATGATATTTGGCTGGTTGACATAGTGGAGGGCATTAGAGATTGGTTGCAGGTGTGAGGGTGTTGCTGGTGAGCCCCTTTGGCTCGAGTGGCAGTTAGGCATTGGGTAAGCCTTTGTTTATGAGAGAGGAGGTTGTACCCTCTGTCTGCCCCTCCTCGATAAGGGTATCCTGTTATAGGGATCCGGGGGTGTGGATCCCGTCCAAAGCCTGGGCGTGGGCTAGGGCCATGCCACAACCCATTGGGGACCCTGGGGGTGCGCTGATTTGATGTACCATATTTTTCGCTCTATAAGATGCACCAGACCACAAGACACACCTAGTTTTTGGAGGAGGAAAACAAGAAAAAGTATTCTGAATCTTAGAAGCCAGAACAGCAAGAGGGATCGCTGCGCAGTGAAAGCAGCAATCCCTCTTGCTGTTCTGGCTTCTGGGATAGCTGCGCAGCCTGCATTCGCTCCATAAGATGCACACACATTTCCCTTACTTTTTAGGAGGGGGGAAAGTGAGTCTTATAGAGCAAAAAATACGGTATGTCATAGGGCTCCCCCACTGGTAGTTTACTCTTAGTGGGATGCCCTGCAGACGGGCAGGAGTCATAATATACTGTAGTCTGGTTTCACCAATCAATGCCTAAGCCAAACTGGTCACACCTGTAACCAATAAAGTTGTGGGCTATTTTATTCCATTTACCTAAATATTTGTGTCTGTGTGTTTATTATCTAAGGGAACTGTGGGGTCTGGGGCCTCGTCGTGCAGAGGAATGTCCTCACTAACCTTCAAAAATGTTTGGGCAGTGTGTCAAAAAAAAGCAGTCATTATGACACCTAGCTATGTTAATTGGTCATCTGCCACCCTGAGTTCTATACTGGAAGAAGGGCAGGATATAAGAAGCTTGCTTTTAAAAAAAAAAATGCACAGAGGGTGACTGCAGTGGAACCTTGGAGCTTTCAAAATGTTTTGGCAAAGACTGTCACCTAAAACTAAAACCTTACATTATTGTGGGCAGGTCCATGGATGGGAAATTTTTAAAGCAGGAAGAACAGCATGAAATGGACAAATTTTGGTTGAATCCCCCACAGATCTGATCAGAAGGTCAGCAGTTCAAATCCCTGTGATAGGGGTGAGCTCCCATTGCTCGGTCCCTGCTCCTGCTAACCTAGCAGTTCAAAAGCACGCCAAAGGGCAAGTAGATAAATAGGTACCACTCCAGCGGGAAGGTAAACGGCGTTTCTGTGCACTGCTCTGGTTCGCCAGAAGTGGCTTAGTCATGCTAGCCACATGACCCAGAAGCTGTACGCCGGCTCGCTCGGCCAGTAAAGCGAGCTGAGTGCTGCAACCCCAGAGTCATCCACGACTGGACCTAATGGTCAGGGGTCCCTTTACCCTTACCTTTAATTGGAGTTGGGGAGCACTAAAGTACTTGCATTTGTGAATTCCAAACTATGCAAGATGGTGAAACCCCCAAAAGACTGTGGATAACTACAAGGGGATTTCCAAATAGCTTGCCTGGATAACAAAATGACAGATGAGATTCACTTATATCAACACAAAGTGACTGCTTCAAATATACATTAATGGGGTCCAAATTAGCAGTGGCTGTCCAAGAGCTATTTGGGTCATGGTGTACAGCTCACTAAAAGCATAAGCTATGTGCAGCAGTGGTAAAAAGGGGTGTGGTAGAAATTCTAAAGGAAGGGATGGAAATGTACAAGTGTCATGACGCCTTTGTGCTGTGTCCTGGCCTGCCAATGAGCCTGTTTGGCCGGGTGGGTCAGTTATTACAGCACCAAGGAGAGCTCCTCATGACAACATGCTCCAACAGGAGTTGGAAGTGATCTGAGGTCTTTTGCACTTCTGCCTCTAGTCCACCTCTCTTGCACTGTGTTAAAAAATTGTAGACCTTTAATGGCTACAGAGGTGAGATCTGGTAAATGACATATATAGTGGTACCTTGGGTTACAGATGCTTCAGGTTACAGACGTTTCAGGTTACAGACTGCTAACCCAGAAATAGTACCTCAGGTTAAGAACTTTGCTTCAGGATGAGAACAGAAATCGTGTGGCGGCAGCAGGAGGCCCCATTAGCTAAGTGGTACCTCAGGTTAAGAACAGTTTCAGGTTAAGAATGGACCTCCAGAACGAGTTAAGTTCTTAACCCAATGTATCACTGTATATGGATGGCTACTGATTTCATTCCAAGTGTACCCAGGGCTGCTGAACAAGGTGTTATTACACACACACACACACACACACACACACACACACACACACACACCTTCATAGAGGAAGTCCCCCGCATCCAAAGGAACTGCTGTATCTTTGCTGGGTCAAGACACACATTTTTAGGAAATATAATTCAGAAAGAAGGTTCCTTCTTTACACCAGTAAATAAGGGCTGTTTTACACATTATTTACAGCCCAACATTGTACACACACAAGGCCAACCACAGTTCCCCGGCAAGTGTGCCTTTATGATACACATGTGTTTCCAAAAATGTGTTCATTGCAGTCATGCTTGACATGTTTACACTCACATTTGTATGTGTGTGTGTGTGTGTGTGAGAGAGAGAGAGAGAGAGAGAGAGAGAGAATCCAAACACATGATAGGATAAATAGCCCTGAAGAGGAGGTTTCAATTGAAGTATATAAGTATTCTCCTGCATTATGCTAGCTATGATAGAAGCTGGAATACAATCAGTCCACACATTCAAACTTTCAGTTTGTAATCACTTGATAAACAAATCTATTTTTATTTTTCTGCCCTGTGAATTGAGGATTACATTTACTGGGTTTATTTTGTCAGTAATCTTATTCAGAGCAATATCAGGCAGATATGAAGGCAAGCAATATCATCAGTTCATCTGCCTGTATGAAGAAATAACTTGAGAAAACCATAGACTTTGGCCTAGGCAGAAATCCTCCTGAAAAGCAGTAAACTATCTTGAGGAATCAGTCCCACAGAACAGACCACTGGCTGCAACAGTTGTGAGGAATGGAAGGCAAGGCTGATAAGTTTGGTCCCATATGAAATATGCACCATGTTTTAACTTTTATATTATGTGCTGGCAGAATGGAAATGCACAGGTATAGTAATGTTGAATAATGATGTCAAGGCATGAAGGAGAGGGCCAAACCCAAACCATTGCAGAGCACTAGGTTTGATCTGTCAAATACTGGACATAGACAATAATGTTGTTATGTGTTCAATAATTTGCAATGGTTGCTATATACAGTGTATAACTGAAATAAAGTGTGTTGTTCCCCAATTTAGCCCTGCTTCCGCTTGCCGTTCCTTCCTCTGTTGGCTGCACTGTGCCAAATTATAGATTGTATCTCTTATTTATCCTCTTGTACTCTGTAAAGCGTTGGGCATGTTGACTACGTAAGTAAGAAATAAATGGACCAAAAGAATGAAACATCAAGTTCCTCTGTCCATTAGAATGCTCTCCTGGTACTCCACATATCAGCAATATATTTTTCCAGCTTTAAAATATAGTTCTACTCATGAATCATCACTTCTTCCTTATACTTTTATAGCAGATAACTGCTCAAGCTTAACCACAAGCTAGAGCTAAAATGAAAAGAAAAATAAAGGATCCTTGTCCCATGACAATTCTCCTAAATGTTTGATGCCACTTAGTATTCACGTCTGGTGGTGTGACAAAATGGAACCAGAGAGTGCTTTGGCATTGCAGCTAGAATGAGTCAGCTCTTGAAAGATAAATGTACTTGATGTAGGACCCGGAATGCTGTGCAAAATGGCTGAGTCTGCTTTGTGTCATATGGGAACAGTCATGACTTTTTCAATGAGAAAGTGGCAGGACTTCTGAACATCATTCCTCAAAGCTCTACAGCTAAGCTTTTGTCACGGGCTCTCTCTTTCAAACTCTGTCCTGCCTAACCTCCACAAAGCACATTGCTTCAGGTAAGTAGCAAGTAGAAATATCACGAGATCAAGACTGATTTTAAAATGTCACTGAGAATAGGCTAATGGATACTCAACAATGTACTGCTGGGAGCCTTTTGAACCCCTTCTTGGCCCCTGGCAGAGCAGACTAAAGCTGCAATCAGCACTTTATTCCAATTCCCTGATGTTTCCTTACCTACTAATTATTGCATTTTCTACAATGTAAGATCCACTACCAGAATCTAGTGGAAACTTAGTGTTTATTTCTGTGTTAATTTGTGTGTGTGTGTGTGTGTGTGTGTGTGTGTGTGTGTGTGTGTGTGTACACACGCAGGCAGGCAGGCAGGCAGGCAGGCAGACAACATTTGCAACCCTGTTAACCTGGAAAATTATGGAACAAAATCTGGGGTGGTATTCTGGCATACAGTTCTTTCCTGCTGTTTTCATATATGAATCATTGGGGAAGAGAAGCACACATGGGCACGGCAGGGTGGTGGTGGTGACACAACATGTCCAATGACATCTGCTGTTGTGTCACACCATGCTCACTGTTGTGAATGAAATTTAGCATGCCATGGCGACATATTGATAAAAGAAAAAATCTACAATTCTGTAACACCATCTACAATGCACTGTAAAAGAAATGGTAGAAACCAGTACAGAAGTGCTAGCTGTATTAACAGGAAAGCTAACATGTCTGAATCCACCCTAAGGACAGCAGTGGGTGTTTAGGAATCCCATTGGTACTACTAAGCCAGTAATAGCTGCTGTACCATTCTTGAATCTATTGGGATAGCCTTAATATAGTCTTGTGAGTTGTCACCCTGCTCCTTATTGCAAAATGCAGAACTGATCTATTGATTCAGTCTATATTTCCTTACCTGAACATTGGAAATACGAATATTGCCAACATCCTAGATGTTAGCAATTCATAGTTAGAGCAGCATAGCCTTTTATAATGTGTGTTTGCGTGCATAGTGGACACTGCATCAACTGGGATGATGGGGGACGTCTGTGGAAATGTTCGTCCCTATGAACTTGCAAAGTGTTCCTACTTGGAAACACTCTTATGTCTGTGTGTGTGCGGTGAATGCAAAAGGTGTGCAAAGAGCGTTAGAGCATACAAAGAGGGAATTAGGGCATCTTTCCTTTTATGTTCACTGCATAGCAGTGGGAACATCCAGGCCATATTCACTGAATGCTCCATTCCATAAGACATAAGCGCCTAATGTTAAGCCATTAAAAAAAATCTATTGAATAAAAGCAAACACCCATCCTATCCAACACCCACAGTACCAGGCAGGTGTCTCTGAGAAAGATCAGAAGTAGGCCACAAAGGCAATACCTTTCCCTGATATTGCTCCCTAGCAACCAGAATAATTAAAAACACACTCCTTATTCAGCATTCTTTTTGCTGAACAGTCTAAAAATATATATTAAAAATGCCCATGATCTAATTAAATACGTTAGTAAGACTGCCCATGATAATGGAATGTACCGTGAGTACAAAAGCAATATAATATCTTTAGGCAATGAATACATTCAACAGAAGTACACATGACGGCATGATGCAGCCTGTATCATTTTGGTTATGGTGCTAGGAACATAGGAGTCCATTGGTCCATCTTGTTCAGTACCATCCACACTGAGTGGCAGTGGATCTCCAACGTTTTAAGCAAGATTCTCTCCTAGCCCCACCTGCAGATGCAGTAGATTGAACCTAAGACTTTTTGTGTCCAAAGCAGCTGCTTGGCCCCACTGAGCTACATCTGTTCCCCAAACATCAGCTTTGGGTTTCTCCAAGACGAGAGATTGCCATTGTCACAAAGGGGCTTTACATTAAAACCAAATATTTTAAATGTGGATACATTTTAGAAGCATCAACCTTGGCAAATAACACCACTACAATTTTAGACACATTTTTGCAGAAAAGGTTTGTTTTCTAAAACAAAAATCTCACAGATCATTAGTCAGTTGTTATTATTATTTTGACCTTAATTGGCATAAAGTCCATTATCGAGTCAAATGTATTTGGAGAATGAATCGGCACTTCTCCCTGGCACTCTGTGTTCTGCTTCATTGCCACCCCCAGTCCTCATATTATCACAATATGCTCATTTCATTTATTTTTTGGGGGGTTTTTTTAATTGCAGGGGAGTGATATAAGAGGAAAGGGGCTCATAAGAGAATGTGTTGCTGTGTTCTGAATTCTCTAAGTTGTATGTTACTAAGTCACCATTTTTGGTCTTATAAATATCTTCATCCTTGACTGCATCCTTTAAGGACACCCACAGTTTTCTAGTTCTAGATCAGCCCCCATCTGGCTTAGCCAATGGTCTGAGATAATGGAAGTCAAAGTGCAACAGCACCTGAGGACACAAGGTGGAAGGACACAGTTTGAGATAATGAAGAAGAAAAAAACATTTTCTCTCCAATTCAATGAGTATGACCTCCCTTTGTTCTTCTTATCGGAAATCAGATTTCCTGTTACACTCTTTTGCATTCCCTCCCTTTCTATTCAGTTGATTGTTCTGATGTTATGAAATCTTTAAAAACGGTTATCTTGAAACATGTAAGATATTAAAAGGAGATAAGATGATACAGAGAAGCACGGTTTTCAAAAAGCATCTACAAAGAGAAAACAACTCAGATTCTAACAGACAGATGAAATATATTCAGACATTTGAAAAAATAATAAAGCTACCAACTGGTCGTTCATCTTTTCTTTAACTGGCCTGGTCAGCTTAGGAGAATCTGGGCAGACAACAGATGGCTCATAACAAAAGCAAGACAGTGTCTTGTCCTTTCACTGGTTCCCCGCACTTCAATTTTTGAAAGTTCTACAAAGAAGTATTTATTTTGTACGCTCACTTCTTGTGTGCATACGTCTAGCAGGTAGGGGAGGACCAGAAGAAGGTGTGGGCATGCAACACTGAATGAGCAAAGTTCAAAATCTCTTGGCTGCCCAGTCGCTGTGACTAGCAGCGAGGTAGAGTTTGGAGATTTGCTTCACTCATATGCCAGTGCATTTGCTCCTTCCAGAAGGTGTAGTGAGAAGCTAAGACAAAGGAGAGAGTCTGAGCAGGGTGGGAAGCTTTGCCTACTGGCCAGTTGGAGAACTTGGTGATGTCCATAAATCTCATTGCAGACAGCAGTAGGACAAGCCTGACAGTGGTTTTGCTCGTGCTGCCTTTTGGCCAGCAGCAGCCACTACCACATCTGTACCGTGACTGTAGCAGTGAACGTCATGGCAGCAGCTGCACACATGGAAGTGATAGAAACAGCAGTAACAGAGATCTCCAGAATGGCATGGAGCAGCCTCAGCAAGCGGTGTTGAGGTCCTGGACTAGTTTCTTGTCCTCTGCCGCATATGTGTTGTGCTCCATTTGTGCCAAATTCCTTTGGCGTGTCTGAGGCTGGCTGGCTATTGGGTTACTTGTGTTGGATTGTTGCAGCAAATTGTCCCTGCCTCAGTGTTTCCCTTAAGAAAATCTGGATTATGGCTTCTGTCCTGCATTTGTTTGTACATAGGTGTTCGTTTTACCAGTGACTTGTTAAGGTTCAGCAAGGTTCGTCTCCCTGAGTTCCCTGATCTGGATTCATAGTTAGCCGTTGCTTTGTTCTAGTGACAGCCTTGAAGCGGTATTCTTATATCTTGTGGGAGTGAATTCCAGAGGTTGTGTAGAAAGTCCTTCCTTTTGTCTCCCCTGAATAGTCTAACAGCTTCAACAGATGACCTTGGTTCTAGCAGTAAAAGAAAGGGAGGGGGGACTTATCTCAATCTCTAACATGGATTTTCTTATTTGCCTTATCTTTGAAAATAAAGTGCCCCAAATGTTGCAACCTGAAAAATGCAGTTGTTTGATGGCTTACTGGAGCAGAATATCATCATCGTATTAACCCACTGCTGTTAGATCCTGGTCTAGGTTCCTGGTGCTGAGACCGGTGTACAAACCCTATACAGCTTGGGACCAGGCTATCTACATGATCATCTCACCCTTTGTATACCCAGCTGATCACTGCACATTGCAAGAGAGTTCCTTCTGCAGACACCATCTTATCTGGATATCTGTTCCATATAATGCAGGAATTGGGCCTTTAGTGTGCTGCCACTTACTCTTTGGAACCCCCCCCCCCATTAAATAACAGATAGGCAAAATTTCTACTGTGTCTTCAGTGCGTTTGGAAGAACTTCATTTTTCAACAACGAAATGCTTTAATGGTGCTTTATGTGCTAACAGCATAAACTGCCCTGATATTTTATGATATGGTGGTATAGAAACACATTTATTTGTAACAGTCTATCTCTACATTGGATTTGAAATTGATTTCATACATGAACTTGTTTTGCATGTGATTCTATTTTCATATCACTTCAATAGGTTTCATACAGATTCCTCAAGTTAATGAAGGCTGGACTAGGTTTCTGGTCAGTGATGGACCACCACTGAACCACCTCCCTGTCTCTGGGTTGAACCTGCTAATTGGACTGTGCACCTGGTCCTTCAGAGGCACAATTACCCAATTCAGAACCAGGGAATCCTCCACACCTGCCCGCTTCCTGTCCCCCCAAAACCGTACTTCTGTCTTGTCAGGATTCAACCTCAATCTGTTAGCCAATAATAATAATAATAATAATAATAATATTTATACCCTGCCGTTCCCGGTTCAAAAACCGGGCTCAGGGCAGCTAACAACAAATTTAAAACACTTAATTGTAAAAGCAGCATAAAATACAGTATAAAAACATGAATAACAATAAAATTCAAAATTCAGAAATCAATTAGGGGAAATAAGCATTAGATAATCCCCAGCTGGCTGAATTGGTCCTACTTGGGCCAGCGAGGAGGCCAGGAGAGAATTAGCTGTGGGGTCTCAGAGTGGGTAGTCTTCATAAAAGGGGAGGGGGAAGGAAGAGAAGGGAAGGGAAGGGAATTAAAAGATCAGGCTGAATTCAAATTAAAGGCCAGGCAGAATAGCTGTTTTACAGGCCCGGCGGAAGGAGGTTAAATCCTGAAGGGCCCTAGTCTCATGGGACAGAGCATTCCACCAGGTCGGAGCCATCAATGAAAAGGCCCTGGTCCTGGTGGAGGATAGCCTGACTTCCTTAGGGCCCGGGACCTCTAAACTATGGTTATTCATGGACCTTAAGGTCTTCTGCGGGGCATACCAGGAGAGGCAGTCCTGTAAATACGAGGGCCCTATGCCACAAAGGGTTTTAAAGGTCAAGATCAGCACCTTGAACCTGACTCTATACTCCACTGGGAGCCAGTGCAACTGGTAAAGCACTGGGTGAATATGCTCCCATGGCAGGGACCCCATGAAGAGCCTTGCTGCAGCATTCTGCACCTGCTGGAGTTTGTGGGACAGTTTCAAGGGCAGCCCCACATAGAGCAAATTACAGTAGTCAAGCCTGGAGCTGACTGTCGCATGGATCACTGTGGCCAGGTCGGGGTGGGAAAGGTAAGGGACCAACTACTTAATGCGGCAAAGATGGAAAAATTGACCCAGCATTCAAAAATAGAACTTTAAACTCAGAGGGGCTATCACAAAAGTTACCACAGTACTATTGGTTCAAAGACACCATATAAGGTAGAGTGATCAATATGCAATCAGATTGTCTTCCTCTATAATAGTATTCCCCAGTAGCAGTCCTCTGTCATATGCCATTTTTTTTCTGCCAATGGCTGCACTGACCCACACCCCAGTTCTGAGACATACTATCACTTCCTCCCTGCCCTAAATTGCAGGGGAGGGGGAAAGAATAACATTTCCCTTAGTGGCAAAGACGATAGCAAAACAGCCTACAGAGAGATATTTTGTACAAGACTAACATACACAAGAGGTTTACCGGTAATATGTTATTGTCTCGAGGGAAGTTTATCTTAATTTGCAACAGAACAGAAAGAGGCTTCAACATGAAAAAAGCTAATTATCCAAGGTGATTACCATGGCATCCTGTGGTTAATTATTAGGTCTAAAGAAAAAAACACATATTTAAAATATTTACTATAGCTATGTCCTGCTCTCCCCTCCAAGAGATTGTGTGATGGCCTGGGATTCGGATTCGGATGCTGAACCTGAAGAATCCCAGCCTGCACAGGATTCCCCGCCTCCAGAACCAGCTGAGCCGGGGCTGGGGCATGAGCCTGAAGGGTCCTCACCTGTGCTGGATCCTCAGGTGCAGGCACCAGCTGAGTCTGCTTGGGCTCCTGAGGGGATAGAGGACCCATTGCCTGCAGGTGCTCCATTCTCAGCCCCGGCAGAGGAAGCGGAGGTTGCCTCTGGGTCCGGTAACCCTCCAGCCTCTCCTGAGCTGCAGAGGCTCAGGGCAGAGAGGCGGAGGGAACTAAGTTCCCGTAGGAGGAGTGCTCGCCTTAAGGCCAGGGGAGGCGGGTCACCTGAGGATCGGGGCCGCCCTGTGCTTTGGGGCAGATAGAAGCCAGCCAGCCCCAGTCCCAAGTTGCAGAAGCAACTTTGTTGGTTGACAGTTCCTGCCTGAACCCTGTTCTGCTATCCTGTCGGAGCTCCTGACCTCACCCAACTACCTGCCCTGCATCCAGCTTCAACTTTTACAGACTGCCTCCATACTGCACCTTTGACCTCAGACTGGACTCGGACCTCGCCTCTCGGTTAGCCCACGGGACCAGCACAGATTGATCAGCTCCCACACTAACTCACCAGTCTAATTTCCCTGCTCCAAACTCCAACCACCAAGTTCAATGTCAGTTTCATCAGGCTTGTCTGTCATTCTTTGATGAAAAAAAAAAGGCATGCCATCAAAGATTATTGCCATCAAAAGTGTTCAACAGGGTAATCTTTTCCCCCGGACAGAATAAAATTGGGTTTGTTGGGATTTGCCCGAGTATGACAGGGCGCTATTAAGAAGGAAGTATGAAATAATGACCAGAAAGTAGGGCAATTATTTTCTTTATATAAACTCTCCTTCTGCGGTCTCTTAGAAGAGTCAGCAAAGAATTCCTGGGCAACTTTCAAAGTGGGACATTCGGTTTTGCTTTGATTAAATTAAAGCAGCGGTGGAAAAGTTGTGGAGGGCCTCCAGAAGTTGTTGGACTCCAACTCCCATGAGCCCCAGCCAGCATGGCCAAGGGTCAGGGTTCATGTGTGTTGAAGCCCAGCACCTCTGGAGTGTCACAGGTTCCCCACTCCTAAATTACATCATGTTTTCAGGTTGTGCCTTTCAAAGAGAGGGGGGACTTTTGGGAATGGGGGAGACAAAAGCTGGTTCCAGGACTTCATATATGTGTCACTGACAGACAAAGGAAGGGAGCAGCTGATCTTTTGCCCCAGAAACAATACCTCACTAGAGATATGGTTATTTAAGAGAGAGAACCAGCATGGTGCAGTGGTTAGAGTGTTGGGCTAGGACCTGAGAGACCAGGGTTTGAATTCCCATTCAGTCATGAAGCTCACTGGATGATCCTGGGCCAGTCACCATATCTCAGTCTAACCTACTTCACAGAGTTGTCATGAAGATAAAATGAGGAATGAGAAATCATGTACAGTGTCTTGAGCACATTGGGGGGAAAGGTGGGGGACAGAAGGAATATATATATATTCCACACTCCAAATAGTTTACAATAGAAAATAAGGGATTACAACACTCTAACAGATACGTCAGAAAAGGAAAAGTGGATGTGGTGAAAGACTAGAAAAATAAACAAATTCCTTCATAGATTATTTTATTTTTTTGAAGTCACATAATAAACAGGCCAACAGTTCACAGACTAGGTAAAAGTATTAGTTCTTTCTGCTAAATGGTTGGTTGCTCACAGATATGAACGTAAGAAACTGCAAATCTTATACAGCAGGGCTGTCCAACTTACAAGAGACTGCAATCTACTCCCACTATATAAAAAACCCCACAACTGACAGTGATCTGCCCATTGGATTGACAAGAGTTGGGGGAGGATGAGCCAAAGTTGTTGAGCTTTTTTGGGGGGAGGATGAGAATCACGATCCTGTTATGCAGCAAAGTGTGAGATCTAGTCTGATCTCAAATAGAGATCAGAGAGAAATTTAGGGTTGGCCGATTTATGGAAGGGCCATAGATCGAAGGTAGCATACATGCCTCACTCACAAAAGGCTCCATGGTATTTTCATGTAGGGCTCAAAAACATCTCTTTCTAACCCCCTGAAGAGTTGCTGACAGTCAATGTAAACAGCACTGAGCTTGATCTGGCTGGGATAGCTCAGTCAGCAGAGCATGGGACTCTTAATCTCAGGCTCCTGGGTTTGAGCCCCACGTTGGGCCAAAAGATTCCTGCATTGCAGAGGGTTGGACGAGATGACTCTCCAACTCTGTGTTTCTGTGATTCTAACTGGATGGTGCAATGGTCTGAAGACAAGCTTAAGGCAACTTCCTAGGAGGTTATGCTGACTGTTCGACAAGAAGCTCTGCTTAATTGGAACACAGAAGGCTGATTCCGAAACTCAAGGTCACCAAGTGGACCATATAGAATGTCAGAATATGGAATGCACCAAAACAAGTGAGAATGCTGTCATAAGATGATCCTTCTGCGGACTGCATTTGCAAAGAATGCAGGTTTTGCAATGGTCAGATCAGGATGTTAGTGGTGGTTTTTTTGTGAATGGTTTTGCTGTTACTATCATGGATTTCTTTGTAAACCACCCTGTGATCCTCGGATGAAAGGTGGTGTAGAAATTTGACAAATGAGCAGCAGCAAATATTCATTCACATTCCTTTGCTACGTTCTATTTTCTTGAGGAATATGAAGCTGGTTGTGAGGGAAGCAACTGCACATTCTCTGTGTGCCTAGTATCTGAATAGGGAGTTTCTCACAAGTGCATTCTGGCCTCTGCATGTAGATGTGATCTCTGTTTCAGACCATGCCATCATCCCAAAGGAACAAAGCCTGCAAAATTATTCAGTTTTGATGTGGTTCCACTGAAAAACTATTGCATATAAAGGTTTTAAATAACGGGTTATAACTGTGAGGATGGATGCCCTTTATAGGAAATGGATTCAGCAACATTCCTTTAAGAGGCGCACACCAGAGCTATATTCTGAAGCAGCAATTACCACTAACGTTCCCATTTCTATTGTACCATTGCCAATGTGCCAGCCAAGCCGTCATAATTGCTCTGAGCTAAGGTGAATATAAACATGCCACTGACATCTTGTCTTTCAATACCTTGGGGTGCTAGTTCTGTTCGAGCCTGACACACTGTAGCTCATATGGTTCAAAATACCAGTAGTTTTAAAGCCAGTATCAAGACAAATAGCCTTTTGTTAGACTTTCAATGATTCTCTACAAAATATCCTTTACAGCTCATGATTATAGGGTGGTATTTAACTACCCACTTTAATTAATGACTACAACTAAGATAGGCCTATTGTTTTCAATGGGTCTACTTTGAGTAAAGGTTAGTTGGATACCATGTATACCCGCTCCCCCAAATAATTTTATATTCTGTCCAAGACATGAGAATGTATCATTCCGGCAAAATAACTTATCAGTCCCACTTACAAGGCATCTATAAGAGGTGTGTGGCCACTTGGAGACCACAAAGGTTGATTGCTCATCTATATGCATATGACATAAACGTTCCTTGCAATCAACAAGATAATGCCTCTGACCTGGTTATGTAATCAGTGCATGAAAGTGGCTCTCTGGTTTTTAACTCTGCCAAAACAAAGCACCCACCAGCTCACAGAGTACCATCCACCATAACTGGTAATGATAAAAGCCTGTGTGGATTTGAATCACAGTTATTATCGTCAAAGCCAGCCCAGTAGAATTTGCCCAACAGCCTTTGCAGTAGCCAGCCGAGCTCCAAGTTACTTCACTGGCTGCTAGATGTGAACATTTAACTCCTGTTAAGGGGAATTCTGTATCCCTGTAAACTAACAAGCCCAGCAGCCATAGATAAGAACCCCAGTAGAAACCAGCAGCAGTGCATAGGGCAAGGGGAGGCTGAGCAATAGGGTACTTTGCCAATTATTTTTATTGATTTTCCAATTTCAACCCAATTACACAAATTAATTCCAAATTAAGACAATTTCATTCAAGAGGTTTTCCATGTGCCGTTCTTGATGGGTCTTTATGATTTAATATTACTGCGTTTCATATTCTTTTTTTTTTTAAAAAAAAAAATTTATTACTTTTAAAGATTACAAAAAAAGAAAAGAAAAGAAGACAAGAGAGAAAAAAACCAATACAATACAATATATAAACAATACAAAACCCAACCTAAACACATTAAACTAAACTAAACAAAATCCTAACCCTAACCCTAACCCTAAATAAAAAACAACAAAAACAATTTAAAAACATACATCACACCTTTTCCATACTCTATCTTTCTTTCCCTTGTTTCCTCGACCTCCTCTCACCTCCCTTTTTGTATTCCACTTCTATTAATTGTTTCAGCAAATCCTTTCCATCTTTCTCTATTTTCTATCATTTTATAAATATCTCAACATATTTTTAACCTTATTTTCCATTAAGACTAAAATACTTATATATGCTTAACTCCTTATAACATTTCTGCTAAGGCCATAAAATTTCATTCCACCATTTTTCTATCACTCATTAATTTTACAGTATTTCTATATATAAACTTTAAATTTTCCAATCTTCTTCCACCATCTCCTCTCCCTGGTTTCGGATTCTGCCAGTCCTTTCCGCCAATTCCATATAGTCCATCAACCTGGAGATCTTATGTCCGAGGCTCTTAACTCTTTTCCAGGTCCCTTCTGCAGGTCTTCTTCATATTCTTTAATGCTAAAGAGCAGATCTCGGGAAGACTCCAACCTAACAATACTTTTATTCCTTCTGGACAGGTCAGCCAAATTTCCATAGTTGAAGCTAAGATCCATAAAGTGTTTCAGGACATGTTTCAAGATTCCTCCAAATCCAAAGGCCCCCAGAACTTCAATCTCCTCCAGATCCAAGTCCATGTCCCAAAAGTCAGTTAATCCCTGCATAGAGGGATCTTTCCAACTTTCCTTCTTCAGTCCAGGCTGGGATCCGATCCTCAGATTCTGAATTTTTCTAGATTCGATCATAAAAGGCCTCAACTTGTAGTCCTCAATTTTCTTCTGTAAGACTGAGAATCCCGCTTGTATTACTTTAGGTTCAACAACAACAGCTTTCTCCTTCTCCTCCACAATTTGTCCTGCCAAAGTTGATTCCTGTACCAAGTCCTGAATTATTTCTGTGTTGGTGCTCAATTTTTGTCTCATGTTAGTCCCTTTTTGTCCCAAGTTGTCAATTTTAAAAGCCATGTCATCCGTCTTCTTATGAAGCTGTTCCAGCGAATAGCTTATCTTGCATAATACAGTCACTATGGCTTCTCCTGTCAACATTTTTAAATGGTCCAAGGTCAATCTCTGGTTCTCACAATTTCTTATCTTGCAGCTGGAGATTCCCCAGTTACACTCCTGTAACAGTTTCAAAAGCTCCCTCTAGAGGGAAACGGTCTCCACTTGTATCAATCCTTTCAAACACAACTCAAGCCATAAAAGATAGTTTCAATTTTCAGTTACTTTTCCTTCTTTTTAAACGCAGAAGAGGACAATGGAAGCAGTATCTTTCTCTTATTTAGCTAGCTGTCAAATACTTTCTGTTCACAGTCAATGAACTCTCCCAAAACGTCACTCTTTTTGGCAGCCCTTTTCCAGGTTCAGAGCAGTGGTAATTTGATTTTTCACTCTCTCCTGCAGGCTCGCTAGGTCCAAAATTTCCCCCCTCTTCTCCTGCTTCCAAGGGGGGTTTTGTAATTTTAACCGATGGAAATTTAATCCTTTACCAAAGGCTTTCCAAGACTTTAGCTTGTAACGTCTTTGCTTCAATCTATTTACAAAAGAGGAAGGCGGACTTCCTGTTTAAGACCTTCCCGTTTTGGTGCCAAATTAAGGTATTTAAGGATCCAATTTTCCGTTCTACTCATGGGTAGTTGTTTAAAGTCCAATTGTCCACAGGAAAAAGTCAGCGCTCTCCGGCAACAGCAATGCGGCTTCACTCCGTGAAAGAAGCAGTCAATTTGAAGCACTGCGCCACTCACCCCACATCGCTCCGGATCCCCAAAACAGGGTTTCCCCGTGAGTAGGGGAGGCGCAAAAGGTGCCAGCCGAATCCCAGGTTCACAAGCTTCTCCCGCTTGTGATTTCAATGGGTCTCCGCCTTCGCCGTGGCGGTCAGACCCTGCTTTCCACGGAGCAAGTTCCTCCCGATCGGAGGAGCTCCGCCATTGCCGGAGGCGCCAACCCGGAAGTCGACTGCGTTTCATATTCTTATTTACTTCTAACACCATCCATTTTACAAATTACCACATAACAGTCACTCTTAATGATTTCTATTGCCGAGCAATAGTGCTGCCCTTCCAGCAGTTTTTCCTTCGGTAAAAAATGAGGTGCTGGTAACCATACAAAGATAATGTGCATAATGGCTGACATGGTCAGGTGAAAAATACAGCTGCCAGGACTCCATACTGGTAAGTACTGTCACCAAAGCCCTGCCTCCCAGCATTGGGAAGGCTCAGTGAAGATCTACATTAAGAACAAGGGGGGGGAATAAAAATTCCATTTCCTCGTGGGTCCTGCCACCTGTGGTGGTTGCCTCACCTTGCCTCATGGATGGGCCAAGCCTGGCAATGGATACTGGAGGGCGGCAATCAGGACACAGCTGTGTGTATTACAAAGCCTTCCCTGTGCTCTCTAAGTTAGGTTGCGGTCTTCATGTGTGAGGGATGAAGCCCCATCACCAATGTTGAAGTAAGATTCAGCTACTCTGACCAGTTTTTGTATGTAGAATGGAGGGAGGCAGCGTCATTTTCCTTGCCTCAGGCAGCAAAATATATTGGGCCAACCCTTCAGGTTGGGCAGACCCAGGGCTGGATTTAGGTTTGATGAGACCCTAAGCTACTTAAGGTAATGGGGCCCTTTATATGTCCAGCTGTCCTTTGTCAACAACAAATTGTCGCTGTTTTTTGTGTTGAATATATGCTATATGGCAGGTATCCCCAACCTGCGGCCCTCCGGATGTTTTGGCCTACAACTCCCATGAACCCTAGCTAACAGGACCAGTGGTCAGGGATGATGGGAATTGTAGTCCAAAACATCTGGAGGGCCAAAGGTTGGGGATGCCTGATATAATTTATGGACCTAATAGGTATCTAAAGCCATTTGTGCATAACAAATAGAAGCCTGCACAACACAAAACACTGTTGCTGTATGTAGGTTTCATTTTATTTGTTTTTTATCTTATATTTTGGAAATGTACATCCAGTTTTTTTCCCTTTAAATTTTTTTGGGGGCCCCCAAGAGAGTTGGGCCCTAAGCTAAAGCTTGTTTAGCTTATACATAAACCAGGCACTGGGCAGACTTGGTTAACTCCCATTTATTTCACTGCATGTGTTTGGGTGTGTAATCCTATACACACAACTGAGAATAAATACAATTTAACTCAATGGAACTTGCTTCTGAGGAGGCTTCTATAGGATTGCACTGTAAATCTCAGCAACTGAAATCAATAGAAATCAAAAGAACTTACATTTGGTAGCTGGCTAATTCCCAAGCTAAGAATGATATAAGTAAAGACTAAGGTTTTCAATCCATAACAAAACATAAAACATCCCCCAAAGTATTATTTTATTTTAAAATGGACGTGTGATGTGCTGGAGAACAAAGAGTAATCATTTGTAAGGATTTGTAATATATAGTTCGGTGGGCAAATAAATAGGCCAAACAAACTCCCTTGATGAAATCTATGTATTTTAAACCTAGAAGCATTTTGGTAAGAAAAGTAGCAATCTTCAGTACTTGCCAAGTTCTATCAAAAAATAAATAATTGCTGCCTTTAAAGTTGTCATTTAGAAGCACACACTGGACCGAAAGCTGCCCTCAGGCATGTACACACAGCTCCTACTGTGTTTAATGTGAGTTGTGCATATTTATCAAAGAAAGGAATTTGACCCATTACATAGCTTTTTGCCACTTTCAACAAAAGACCAACAGCTCTCAAACTCAGAGTAGCTATTTCTGGATTCTGAAAGTCAGGGGGAAAAAACCTTACACATATTTCTCCAGACTGGACTGTATTCTTATAAAAATCAATAAGTGTATAAGGGTGTGCACAAGACACAAGATTCAGTTTGTACTTGAGACTGTCACTTTGAGAAGCAGCTCAATATGTTCTGAGTCACTCTGTGGTATATATGTTTACAAGTGTATAAGAATGGTTTATAATATTTCATTCCCCTTTTGATAGAAGTAGATAAAATTCTCAGGAACAGCAGTCCCTCCAGAGTAGATTTAATGTGCCAAATTCCAGGCAAATACACCCAGAGCTTTGTGGGGGTGACACACACACACACACACACACACACACACACACACAAACACATTTGTTACAATGTTAAGGTAGGTAAAAGAGGAATGATTTAAAACCTCTCCCACTGTTTTGAGGGCAGTTGGTCTGGAAATTAACATCTGATACTCTTTCAAATGCGTTTCTGAAAGGGCTTGGGGGTAGGAGAGGTATTGGTTTATGTGGGGGTTTTGTGTTCTTGTTTTTATTATGCATTTTGTTTTTGTTTGTTTTTGGTTTTTTTTAAAAAAAACTTGTATTTTCATGTTGTGAACCACTTCGAGATCTATGTATGAAGGGTGGTAAAACAAACAAACAAATAAACCAACCAACCAACCATACGGACATGAGAGAGGTGCCTCTGATAAATCAATTTGGATGCACATTAATGCATACACAGGTTTTTGTGCTAGGAGTTTTTAAAGATGATTTGGGCAGGACTAAGAGATTAAAAAAGAAACAACAAAATACTGGAATGAAAAGCAGCTCACACTCCACAATTCTACAACTAAGGTTGGGAGTAGAAGCATAGCCCTTTAAGCACTATAGACAACATTAACACTAAAACAAGAAGGAGAAGGAGAGAGAAATCATTAAATGAAGTGTAATGTTTGTTGGTAAATGGAAATCGGTTTGAACAGGTGGGAGCAACCCTGGCTAGTCCACCACTCTTTTAAGTGCCCTTGCTCTATAAAAGAGCAAGGAGGGAGCAGGTGAAACAAACTATCCAACTTCCATCAACATTCCTCCTCCAAATTGCTGCTAAAATAATTCCCTCTGATTTAAACCTAGGCCTCTTTGTCAAAATGAGTGACTTCTCCTCCTCCTCCCCACTTGAGCTGCGCAAGAGTGTTTCCGCCTTCCAGTCAGCTTGGTTTTGTTTTGAACAACAAAATGTCTGTTATGATTTCTTTGGTGTCCAAGCTGACAGAGTGAGACATGAGGCCCTTGTGTGGTGCAGGATGGGCACTGCGAAAAAGAAAAAAAAAGTAACCTTGATTCACCTCCTGCCTTAGATTTCAAGTTTCAGAGCCACTCTATATGCTGTCAAGGCAGGTAGACAAATTCCATTGTTTTTTATTTTCTTTTTAACCAAAAAATCGGCACATAAGCTTTCATAGTTTACATTAAAATTATATGTCCATAAAAGGATCACAGTTTCCATTATCCCCAAACAAGAAATGATTTCAAGATGTTCACTGAATGTCATTTATGCCCCTGACAAATCTGAACCATTTAAAACTCAAAGGAACTGCTGCTGTTATCCGGGTTAAAAGTAACTATACACATACGCTAGAGATCTCAATGTCTCACTTCACTCCAAATCCTACACTTAGACCAGTGCCGGATTTACGTATAAGCTAAACAAGCTATAGCTTAGGGCCCCACTCTCTTGGGGCCCCCCCAAAAAAAATAAAGGGAAAAAAACCCTGGATGTACATTTCCAAAATATAAGGTAAAAAAAACAACACGCCTACATACAGCAAATGGCTTTAGACACCCATTAGGTCCATAAATTACCATATAGCATATATTCAACATAAAAAACAGTGACAATTTGTTGCTGACAAAGGACAGCTGGACATATAAAACGCCCCATTACCTTCAGTAGCTTAGGGCCTCATCAAACCTAAATCTGCCACCCTGACATACACAGGAAGCCCCCACAACCGAGCACACACACACACACAAACCTTGCAACCCCACAAAGCCTGACAAATGCTCCCCACAATCTCACACACTGCGGCACACTCTCTAGCAATCCCTCGCATCCCACAACCCATACAAACACAGGTACACATATTCTCGCAGTCCTCGCATCCTGCAGATGCTCTGGACCAAACCATCAGCCTCCTCTGCTAGAATTAATAAGCCAGGGCGGATGGGCGTGTGGTTGGACATCTAGCTACAAACACCTTGTCCACATAAGCTCTCTGCATAAGCTGAAACTGATCTCAGAACACCCCACTGACTATAGCCTTGGATACTTCATCTCGAACAGCAAGAACTGCAGAGTCAAGGTCACTCTGAAGTCAAGTGACTTTATCCACAAATAAAACTAAGGCATACTTTCTATCCAAGCAAGTTAAAAAGTGTGCCTTTCTGCAGCAGATTTCTCTACCTTCATGTAAACCCGTCCTCTGAAATATGCTCTGAGATTTGAATTATACATCATGAAGTTGCTTGAAATGCCACAGACTACATTTTCCCTAAGGTGGAATGTGCTGAGAAAGCCCCCTCCCTTGCTGCACCTTTTCAGATCTCTTATTTATTTCAATTTATAGCTAATATTCCATTATCAACCCTTGGGCTGTTCATTTGAGGCTTTCTTTTTCTCATTTCCCCCTCATTAGTTTCTGCCTTTCTCTAGGCTATTCTATGCAAGTTTTGTTGTCACAATTTTTAACGAGGACTGAGAAGGGCGACTAACTTCACACACACACACACACACACACACAGAGAGAGAGAGAGAGGATAGATGATAGATAGATTAGATAGATAGATAGATAGATGATGATAGATAGATAGATAGATAGATGATAGATAGATAGATGATAGATAGATAGATAGATAGATAGATAGATAGATAGATATAGATAGATAGATGATAGATAGATAGATAGATAGATAGATAGATAGATAGATGATAGATGATAGATATAGATAGATAGACAGATAGGTAGAGTTGCTGATCTAGCCTGAAACTAAGCCTCACAGCTCTGGTGTGTATGGTTTTGCATGGTTTTTAAAAACAAACAACATATCTCCTATAATTAATATTCATTTGCAATTATTATAGATAGGCATTTA
Organism: Podarcis filfolensis; assembly: GCF_964270895.1. Classification (NCBI taxonomy): domain Eukaryota; kingdom Metazoa; phylum Chordata; class Lepidosauria; order Squamata; family Lacertidae; genus Podarcis; species Podarcis filfolensis. The sequence continues at coordinate 34,776,817 of NC_139605.1, read as the reverse complement.
GACCAATTCACACAATCCCAACACAAGTCTAAAATGTGGGCTAAGTGACATTGGGCTTAGTCCATACTTGGAATAACATTTCTTACTCTGCTATTTTGGCTAGGGATAATTGAGGGATTCGTTCAGTCCACATTTTAAAGCTAGCAGGCCTAATTCAGTTAATTATTTTTTCCCACACCTCTCTGAATTTTGCAATACAGTTCTCGACTTAAAAAAGTGCTAAAATGTGAATAGAATACATATTTGGGGTTAAAATGCATATGAAAAAGTGTATTTTAGGATAATGCAGATACAAAAAAGTGTGTTTTATGGCAAAATGTACAGCAAACATGTAGAATAATGGATATGACATGGAACAAATGTATGAATGAATGAACAAACACACACACACAAACTCTCTTGTATCATAAACAGATTTGTCCATTCTTGCTTTTGACACTATGGTACTTAGCTGCAACTGGAAGCAGCAGCATTAAAAAGGTACTATGTTGTCAACAAGAACACTACAACATAGAAGCACAAATATCGAAGTCACAATAGTATGCATACTTTTCTGGGAGTAAACCTTATTGAACTGCTGAAACCCAAGCAGGGAGTTTGTGACATCCGCTCCTGTAAAGATCACCAAAGGCTTGAGAGAATGCTGCAGTGTTATTCTTTGGCCTTTTGAACCATTTATTTATTTCTAAGTATTTTAAAGAGTATTTTAAGGGACACAGGTGGCGCTGTGGGTTAAACCACAGAGCCTAGGATTTGCCGATCAGAAGGTCGGCGGTTCGAATTCCCGCGATGGGGTGAGCTCCCGTTGCTCGGTCCCTCCTCCCGCCAACCTAGCAGTTCGAAAGCACGTCAAAGTGCAAGTAGATCAATACCTTCCGCGGGAAGGTAAACGGTGTTTCCGTGCACTACTCTGGTTCACCAGAAGCAGCTTAGTCATGCTGGCCACATGACCCAGAAGCTGTACGCCGGTTCCTTCGGCCAATAAAGCGAGATGAGCGCCGCAACCCCAGAGTCGGTCACGTCTAGACCTAATGGTCAGGGGTCCCTTTACCTTTACCTTTATTTTAAAGAGTGAGCCACCTTGAGTGCAGTGACTGAGAAATCACATATGAGTGCAGTCATTTTTTATTTATTTTTGAAGGCATAAATTTGGGGCCAACCACAATACTGTTGTTCCAATTTAAGCCTCTTTATTTCCACAGTAGACTAAGTTATGTGTTATTTAAAGGCATTCTTTTCCATAAGCAAACCCAGAGACGGAATTGGCCATCTCATTTTGTTCTGTCTCCTCCTCTTGCCCCAACTTCGATCAGGAGAATTCCCACAGAAGCCAACTGAAAGATGCCAGAGTAAATAGGAGATCAGAACGGGATGCTTACTGCCTTACATTTGTATGCCTGACACATTTCTTTTCCTGCTGAATCTCTATGGGGAAAAAACATACAGTGCTCTCTGTCTTTTACAAAATAGCTGCCATTTACGGCATCTCTCCCCCTAAGCAGCTCATTCTCTATACCATTAACTGAAGTGCACCTTCAGGCCAATTACAGACTCTGGTAATTAGAAAAGCTCTCGGAGTCACCTACCATCCAACAAGGTGACATTTAGGGTGATGTCACCCCAATATCACTTCATTATGCCTTGTTGAGCACAAGGCAGGCAACATTTAAGACGGTATCTAATGAGAGGAAACTGCCACAACTACAGTCAAATGTTTGGGCTTCCTTTTATAGGCATACCATACCAAAGAAGCATGGTTCATTAAAGGGAGGGAGTTTGTTGGTACATTAAAGCAGGAAAACGCATCCAGAGGCACTTGAAAATATGGTCGCACTTGGATATATCTGCAAAGCAGACACAGCAAACACATAATTACATTAGAACCATTATTTTATTTTTCTTGTTCTCTTGTGCATACAAACGGAAGAAATCTCTCTAGTGTGGTGTCAGGCAGAACACAAGACTGCACTGACTCGGACTGCCTGATACGTTCATCTTATTTCTCCCTTTGTGCAAAGCCATGTCCTAACAAAGTGGTAGTGGGAACAGACTGTAGAGCAAACTCAACTCTCAGTTTCAAAGGCAGCATTGATAGTGGCTGTGGCGGGAGTGTGTGTGTTTATATCACATCTTTACTACCTTGACCACCTTTGGCAATCGCCCAGCCATAGGCTCCCATGGTGTTTTTGTTAACCGTTGCAATTACGGTAGGTTGGATCCAGAGTGTTACTTTCACAAACAACTCGTTTAATGTGCCCACCAGCCCTGCAGAGGTAAAGACTAGGCAAGAAAGGGATTGATGAAAACATTGATCCTGTGTGCATTTGCTGTGGGAAAAAAAGTGAATTGCATGTTTGAGATCATTAGAAAAGGAACAGAAAACAGCCTGCCAATCTCACAATGCTTTTGTATAAATCTACAGTCTGACTACATTTGGAATGGTGTGTGTGCTCCCCTAAAAGGATTCTGTGAAGCTGGAAAAGATGGAGAAGAGGGTAGTCAAAGCGGAGGGTAGGACAAGGGATTTGAGCAACTCCACTTGCGCGTGTTGCATATGCATTGGGCCACTTGACTGGATAGGCCTTTGGATGGGAATCTACTAATGTTCTTAACGTAAGTAAGAGTATGCACATAGCTGTTAAAATAATCCTAATGTCACATTGGTGGGATTGAACTGGCAGTACTGAGCTGACAGTGACTAACCAGGATAGAGATATTGGGTCATGGTGCATAGCTCAATCAAAACATCACATGTGGTACACGCAAAAGCCTCCAATAGTACTCAAGCACAGGGATACCCCAATGAAACTGATTGTCAGGAGATTCAGGAGAGCAATGCATGTCTAATTCATGGAATCACCATAAAAATATGTTGATTCAACAAATGCAGGTGGCTATAAAGGGGAATTGGAGAAATTCATGGAAGAAAGGTCTATTAATGACCACTAAACATGATTACTGTATGGAACTTCTAGGTTTCATTCACACTGTGTAAATAAAAAGACTGACTAGGTAGATGTTAGTCTTGATCCCAGTAGGACTCCTCTTAAGTCCTTACATATATTCACATCTTATATAGGTATCACCCCTCAAAGAGAGATGCATTCCCTACTCAAATCTATTTCAGTTCCAGACCAGGAGAAAGCATTGCTCTTTCCCAGATTACAACTTCTCTTCTATGAAATAAATGTATAAAGGAAACATTCAAAATGATACAAACACCTCTCTCTCTCTCGCTCTCTCTCTTTCTCTCATGAGCACAAAAATCAATGAAAAATGTCAGTTCCTAGAGGATGGACAGGCAGAAACAGAAAAAGTGTCTTTTTTACTTAATCTATTTCTTCTTCTTTGTAAGACTTGTGCTTCTGAGTTCCAATTTTTATAAAACAGATAAAAATTCTCTCTGTCTCCCTTTCTCAACTTATCTCCAACCAGCTACACAGACATTTTATGCCAGCCACGTACAGCATCATGGGAAGGACAAAGAGAATGAAATTACCTGTGCATTTACGATCCGTGTCTTCCTTTTTTGACCCACTAATCGTTAACTTGCAATTGAAGTTTTCTTCCCAGTATTCTGCAAACCACACATTTCTTCTGTTGTTCTCCAGTGTGCGGGAAGTAAAGTAGGTATCAAATCCTAAAAGAGAGAGTTGTTGTTGTTATTATTACATATATAATTCATATACAAGATTGATGTTTTAGGACTTGTTATGCCTATTGCAAGAGGGAACGACATGATTCCAAGACAAACCTCAGCCGACAGAGCTGTTTCAAAACATCCTAGCAAACTGACTATTTGTGAAGGGGTGGTGGTGGTCAGAGCTGAAACAAAAGTCTCTCATTCTTCCATACTAAGAAATTTGGGAAGGGTTCTGAGGCTATGGACGAGGCAGGATTGCTTTAAAAAGTAAAAAATGTTTCAATTAGATGCTTGCTCAGTGGGTAGCTGGTGAGGGGAAATGATTGAAGAAGGTGAGCCAACAGGGAACGGACCACAAATAGGAGCTAGAATAATGTGAGGCTCTTCTGATGAAAAGGGAAGAAGGATTTCAGATAGACAAAGGGTTGTGGGTGAAAGCATCTGCTGCTGCTGACTGAAGTTCTACCTATAACAAAGTAGACATTTACAGTTTCTAGGAAGTAACTATTGAAGATACTAAAATATAGCCAGTGTACACTTTGCATTTAGCAACCACACTTTACAAGTTAATCACTACACCATACATTGTGAATTCTCAGGACACAGCCAAAGTTACACATACAGTGGTACCTTGGGTTACATATGCTTCAGGTTACATACGCTTCAGGTTACAGACTCCGCTAACCCAGAAATAGTGCTTCAGGTTAAGAACTTTGCTTCAGGATGAGAACAGAAATCGTGCTCCGGCAGCACGGCAGCAGCAGGAACCCCCATTAGCTAAAGTGGTGCTTCAGGTTAAGAACGGACCTCCGGAACGAATTAAGTACTTAACCCGAGGTACCACTGTATTTAAATCCCACTGATTTCAGTTGGTGAGATTTATCTACTCATGAAGCTCACTTATACTGAACTGAGCTCTTGGTCCATCTAGCCCAAGACTGTACTTTGACTGGCAGTGGCTTCTGCAGCTCCCAGAAAACCTTTCCTAGTTCTAATACCCAACTTTAATCTTAACTAGAATAATGGAATACATGTTATTGACCGCTGAGCTATGGCCCTTTCCCCTGTCAGTTTTTTATGCTTCCTCTGACAATCTTTAAGGTAACTGTCCAACGCCGCTTAAAAAATCTCTCTAAACAATATCTCATTTTAGACTCTACTGAATAACTGGAAGAAATCTTCCTGTATCTGAGGTTCTGGCAAATTGTCCTTAGTACCAAACTTCTTGCACCATACAATAGTACAAGGTAGCTGAAAACTGTCTCATAGCATGGAGAAAATGACTAGAGGTTGTTGTTGGTTTTTGGTCTCTCACTCTCTCATAACACTAGAATTTGTAGACACCCAACAAAGCTCAATGTTGGAACATCCAGATAAAAGATTTTTTTCATGTAGTGCATAATTAAAGGATGGAACTTGCTTCCACAGGAGGCCATGATGGCCACCAACTTGGATGGGTTTCAAAGGGGTTTAGACAAATTCATGGAAGAAAGGGCTATGGTTGTGATACAGAAGGGGGGGGCATGTCTTCTTCACCTTCTTCTTCGCTACAATATATCCATTTATTTCCAATTGTCAATGTCAAAAGGGACTAAAATCTATAAAATTCATAGAAAATCAACGTGCCAATTTGCTCAATTTCTCTAGGACTCCATGACACCTCCCCTGTCCTCCATAATACCTCAAGCAAGGTGTCAAAACCCTAATCCTGTCAAATCACTCTGCCAAGCCTTTCCTCCGGGCAATGCCAGGTGGCAGACTATGCATACATGGACCATTGTCTTCACATCACCAGTACTCAGGATGTGCTTATCTGCACATATCTCCAGCTCTGCATATTCCCCCTCCCTCCTCCATATGTTAATCCTGTGTAACCCAACCTCTTCTTAATGTATTCATGATGTAACTGGGATGTATTTTGCACTGTATTCTGGGACATGGAGGGAAGTTTCAAAAGTTCACGTCACCCCTTTCTCGCTGTTCAATCTCGCCTTGAACCTGATGCGCAATAAACTTGGATCTTCCGCAGCTTGCTCCTGTCTCCGGCTGAGCTCATTTTCCTCCACAGGGACCCGCGGACTTAGTCCGATGAGCTGGGTGGCAGAGCAGCCTCGCACCCAGATTTTACCGTAACAGTTGGTTACTAGCTATGATCCGCTGCCATGGTTGAAGACAGCAATGCTTCTGAATACCAGCTGCTAGAACCAACTCCCAGTCTGTCATGCTGAGGGCAGGTTTGGATGGGGTGGGTGTCTCCCTCCACAGAGGTCTCCATCCACACAGAGCCCCCAATTCTGCCTGAGTTGGCCCCACTGTTATCGCTTGATGACATTTGGACCAATCCCTGTGCTAGCTCCATCCCCTTCTGCCCCAGTTGGAATGAACAACTGGACTGCAAATGCAGAAGTAGCTCCACCAGTCCACCATGCCCCACCGATACTCAGCCAGATTTCGGATTGCTCTGCAAATATGCTTTTAAGTCAGACACCTGAAGGACTCTAAACATTGTTTCCTTAAATGATACAACACATAAACAAATCTATAAATCTTAAAAGGAAGACTTAAGTGCAGCAACAGCAGTGTTGTGAACTGATTTTATAGCCATCTCTATTGTTAATATAATGCATTTCTCAGGCCCTTATGGAGAAGCCCAGTATTATTCCCATTTTCCTGGCTGTAAGTGAAGTTGAGACACAGCAAACTTCCATTGCCACACAGGGAGAATCATCTCCAATTCTCATATCTTCACGGTTCTAACCCTAACTGGAACACAGTGTCTTTTGCCTGCTGAAATTTGAGGAGATGCAAGCGAGCCTTTTATCCCATCAGTGTCTGCAAACAATAATATGAGAATACAATAGCAGTGTTGACAAGCCAAACAACACAGCTTGCCACCCTCAGTTCTACTGCTTTACCACTTCAGTATTTGTTCACGCGTCCAGGATTTAAAGCAGTCAATCAAATGCAGAGAGACCTTTTGTAAATAAGAGGTATTGTAAATCAATAGATACATAAGCTAAATACTAGCTTGGTGTCAGAAAGCTGACCTTTATGCCTGCAAAAAAGAAAGCTCACATGAGAGCAGGCTACAGAGACAAGGAAGGATCACAATGTCAATGTGGGTCAAACACCCAGACAGCAGTCTCAGCTTGGGTGATGCTATGCTGACAGATACTAATGGGACTTCACGCAGCACGAAAGTGCAATGACTAGCCATGATCACGATGCTCTCAACACAAGCCAAGCATCTCAGGATTAGAAATCGCCTGCCAAGCTCAGTGGTGGTATCTATTTGGCTGCTTTCTAAATGAAAACTTGCTTCAGTCCATCCATTTTTTAAATTCCCCTTTCTTTGATTTTTTTTCCAAGTATCACCTGCACAAGGAAAGTCAGTTCAACACTCACAGCTATATTTTGACCCATCGTTAGATGGAGTTGTGATGGATTCACATAGCCTAGTTTGCCACCTTGCAGTGAATCTGACACTTGTGAATGGTTTGGTGTGTATTCAGATAAAGAGCCAAGGACTGTTTACAAATTGCAAACATGGGAAAATACTGTTGGGGCTCTTAGTTATTAAGAGTACATTGGATTTTTGTTTTTTGTTTTCATGCTCTGCAGTGCTGCTGTAATAGGGAATGAAAAGAAACATATCAAAGACTGCTTTCCCCCCCACCAACAAGTGGAACATTTAATTAGATTGCAAGTTACCTTACAGTTCCTTCTGTGTCTCAAACGATCAATACTGAAAAACATGCAGTATTGGTAACATGCAAATTGATTTAATGAAATAAAAAATAAACAAACTAAAAACTGTTCATCTGCTGACAGTGATGCTTATTAGCCAGACATATCTCAAGCATCATGGCTCCTGTACATAGTGAAAATTATTCATTTAAGAAAAGTTCTATACCTCTAAGTAGTTCACAAAATTGCACTTCTTTCTATATGTACAGGTGCACTTTTCTGTTGTCACACAATACTTCACATGGTCACAGACAGAGGGCTCCTGTGAAATATAGTGTAATGAGAGGCTGTGGATGGGAGGCCTAGGTGAGTCACAGAAGGGCAGCCAGGAGAGGTTTCTGCAGCCTTCCAGCTCTGCTGGTTCCTTTGCTGCAAGCTTCAAGGCCGCTGTCTCTGGTGTCCCAATTCACAGGCCAGCCAGTGCAGCTCCTGGCTGCTTTCTTCCTCTTCTGCCAGCCTGTGGCGACACTGCTGCTGCTGAGAGCCAATTAGCACAAAGGGTTAGCCTGGGCAGCAGGAGGTACAAAGCAAGGAAGGTGCTTGGAAACAGCAGTGGCCATCCAACTGGAGGATCCCCATTTTTTCTACATCCTAGCTCTCCTGGTATTTATTTACTTATTTCTTTCTGCAACCTAGGCCCATTGTGAGAATGTTTTTTTTCTTCTCCTCGCAGCCTTGGACACAAAAAGATACAGGGTCACTGGGTACAACAACATTTTAAATTTAGGACAAGTCTTTTGGATCCATACTTGAAGAACATTGGCCCCTTTGGGCCTAAATAACAACTGTAACTGCATAGCTGCATGACAATATTTTCTCGTTTGTATATTGAATGTGAGCATTATCTTCTTCTCTTCTTTGCATTGATTTTGCATTTGGCTCTTGTCATTGTGAATCAATTTTGTGTTAGTTTGCTGCCCTGGCTCAAGGAAACATATAAACCACAGTCATTTTCCATCTCAGTTTTAGAGTCCAGCATGCGAACAATGTTCTGCTGCAAAATAACTTCCGTATATAACAATATACTGTGGTGCAGCCATACAGAAAGGCAAGATACTTCTCCAAGTATGAGCAAAGAGTACGAGACATAGCATATATATATATATGTGTGTGTGTGTGTGTGTGTGTGTGTGTATATATATATATATATATATATATATATATATATATACACCCACCCACCCACACCCACCCACATACCCAAACAAACAGTTTATACCATCCCCATCCCCGCCCAATACCTGGTAGGCTGCTGCCTCTCAGCAGATGATGAAAATAGCATATAGGTTTAGATAGAGGGAATGGGTACATTTGGATGCCAAATCCACAGATGAATTGTTTTTATATCCAAATCTTTTTGTTTATATTATTAAGACTATTTATACTCTGCCTTCATCTCAGGGTGTGGGACAGAATACAGAGGAAGTAAAACCACAAAAGACACATTAGTAAATCATAAAACCAAATTAAGCAACAAGATCAACTGAAACTACAGAGCAGGCTGAGCTATCATAAACTGACTAATGATCTAAGGTTGCATCTCTAACCTAGTTCTTCTGGGAATTGGGATCCAGCAGATCTCCAGCTCAGCCAGCAGGTTCCCAGCTCAGCTGGCATAACTCCATCCCCACAGCTCAGCTGTTTTTCTTTTTCTTTGTATATATCTAAAATTATTATTAGTATGGTGGGTGGCTTACAGCATACATAAAAACATAGTAAAACATCAAGGATTAAAAACTTCCCAATACAGGGCTGCCTTCAGATGTCTTCTTAAAGCTGTATAGTTCTTTATCTTGACATCTGAAGGGAGGGTGCCAAAAAGTATTGGTGCCAATCATGCTTCTAAAAGGAGGGCATTCCACAAGCCTCACTCATTGGATCATCACCTTGTCGTGGTGAGTGGGTTTGCACATTCCTATGACCCTTGTAAGCGAAGCCGTCAGGAGTCTCGTACTCCCAGCAGGGTCACCCAAGGCAGTAAGGTCAAAGGAAAGGAGCTAGACAAAGAATGATCCAAGAAGTTCTCAATGGCAGAACAGGCGGAAGATAACAAGTAGCATGTTACAATGAGTGTGAAGGCAGACGAAGGCTGCAACAGCAGTGCAGACCAGGATGCTTGAATATGAACAGAATGAAATATTAACATTGTACAGGGCTGGGGTATCTAATAAAGAGGTATAGTATGCTCCTTTCCCCCAAAGGACATAAGTAGTTATTCTGACATTCCTCTAATGAAAATAAATGTATTTACTTCATACCCACAGGATTTTATTGCATGAATATTTTTACACTTAGCTAACAGCAAATGGTCTAATTTATTCTCTGCCTGTGTTATTAATATTTGTAATTACAGCAGAATAATTCATTTTAGAGTTTTTTGGGGTAAGGTAAATAGCACAGCAACTGCTGCTATGGAAAAACAGATCAAACAAAAAAAATATATTCCCACTGAAACACTGAAATATATATTCACAATTATTCATTAATCCATTCAGAGAATGCAGGGCATTGTATGTGTAAGGCTAATTCCTACAGCCATTCTTTCCCCTTACTTATATCCACATAGTCACACATATATGCATCTTAATAATATCACCATTTCATCTATATAATTAATGAGAGGGTTTTACAGTGGGAAACCATCAGATGAATGTAGAAAGCAGCTCAGCCTTTTTTCCACTCATCATAAACCTTGTGAATTCCCTTATGCTGTTACACTATTTTTCTATTTTGGCATCAAACGAAGTCCTCCCACGCTCCAGCTGAGGCACATGAAGCAGGCGTGGGAGAATTTCCATGCAGAAATAGTGTCATGCTCTAAATTCCAGAGAAAATCCATATGCATTTGGGACACTAAGAGAGAACCTGCTGCATTGTTTTTTCCCACGATGTGGACTTTTCCTTCCTGCAGCAATTATTTACCTAGAGTCATTTCTCAAGGATAGATTGCACTGTTTTCACAGCAGCCACTGCCAATCTCAAAGCTTCAGATCAGAGATTCTTGACCAAGAAACACTGATGTCAGTTTAGGCTTTTGTCTGTTGTCCCTAAACAAACTAAGTACTCCAAGTACTTACAGTACCCCACTGGTTAGTGTTGGACTCAGAGTGGGATGGTTCACTGATCAGCCATAAAGTTAACCATTATCTCTCAACATAAACTACATGAAAGGGATGTTTTGGAGCCGATTTTGGTCTGTATCATGCCTAGAGAGGAAACAGATAAACCATCCTTCTCTGTGTGCAGAAGTTGTGTGTGTGGGGGGGGATCCTCCAATTCCTGCAGTTGTTTTATTTAACAATCAAATGCAGACATCGTTCACAACGTGTTGCAAGTCACATCGAGTTTGGCCTTCTATCATATCTTTTATATATCCTCAGGCCTGAATTGATGGGAGGGAGCAAGAGAGGACATGTCCCAGGACCAGGTTGGAATGGGGGGGGGCAGCAAAATTACAAGCCTGCGCGCTCTCTCTCTCTCTCTCTCTCTCTCTCTCTCTCTCTCTCTCTCTGTGTGTGTGTGTGTGTGTGTGCTTCAAATGAAGGGTGTAAGGACATTCCCAGAATATACAAGAGTTCCCCCCTTTGTCTCCCACTCTCGATGTTGCTACAACTGGGCTAAGAGACAGAGAAAATCCTGAGTTTTGAACAAATAAGACATTTCCCAGGCATTTCTCAATTTAAAAAAATGAGGTGGGGGGTTAATCTTGATACAGTGAGGTACACTGAAAAACTAGTGATAGCACACCTTGTAAAAACTTAAGATTTAAGAAAAATAATAATCAAAGATGCACTTTTATGGACACACTGCTGCATTATAAAGCGAGGAGTATATTTTGTAGCAGCAGCCTCCCTCGTGCTGTAATACTGTGCCTATATCCTTATACTGCCGCAATAAGGGAGACAACCTGAAATGGAGAATTGACTTGAAACTTTGTAGAGCATATTAAGATGAGTTGCATCAGTTTAGAATTGGTTGGCGGTACACTTCGAGGTTGTAGACCAATCACAGTTTTAAAGCAAATACTCCTAAGCAAGCTCATTTTCAGACTGAAAATGAATAGCCACTGGAATGATTCCCCCCTTCCCCCAAGAAGGTATACTGAAGGTCTGCTGGGAGAGAGGCATATGACGCAGAGTTCAGCATAAGCTGTCTTCCATAAAGGGGTGGAAATAGAATACAGTCCAATTATAAAATGAAATTATTGACCTGTTTTATTGTACTTGTGCATAGAGCACAGTGAATTTCATTATTTCATTTCAAGCCAGGTAGTTTGTGTCTGCACATAAGATATTGGCCCAATTTCATTTGGTGCTTTTCTTACCGGTTATTTTATTTCACCTCCGCTCTTCTTAAAGTAACTAAAGAAACCATTACAGCTATGGACAGTAATCAAAGTGCTGGCCTTTCTTATGTAGTTAAGATTATTGATTTAATAAGCAGCTAGGCTTGACCTCTGATTAATGTAACTGAAGAGCCCTCGGATCATTTCCCCCTATTTGTTCAGCATTCAAGCCAAAGTACATTTATTTCTTGATCTTAAGTCTGAAGAGAAAACATTAATGGGAGGAAAGGAAATCCGGCTTGAAAGAATTCTGGCCCAGCACACCTCCCCTCAGTTTTTATTATGTCGTCTGAACAGTACACTCCATATTTTTTATGAAACTATTAAGATGCTTTACAGAAGCTCTCTAGACCTCCGTGGCCAATAAAAAAGGAAATGCTGCTACTGAGTGATTTTAATAACTTACTGGCAAGGTGCCATAAAAATGGTTCAGGACTGGGGGCAGGGGTATGGGGAAACAAGGATAAAAAGGACTTCCAGGTAGAATAGCAGAAGAAAAAAAATATTCTTGTTGACATGATGCAATGGCCACTTACTTCTGATTTACTCTGGAAGATGCCTCGTAGTAAAGGGAAACAGGTGATTCTGCTCCTGATGAATGCAGACTTGGAGAACAGCCTTTACACAAATAGCTGCATTTGCTAACCATCATATGCACTAACCCTGTCTCATCAGAACACTGGCATGGCAGTGTCTCAGTGAGCTGATGCAGCCCACTGCATGTAAAACAGAACATACAAGGAGACTGGGGAGGCATTTGGCAAGCTCAGCTTCCAAAATGAACTCACCAGAGCCACAGTGCACAAATCAGTGTCTGGCTCAGATATGGGCCCATTTCAGAAACCTCACCCCTTCCAGATTCCAAGACGAGGGGGTCTGAGGGCAGCCTCTGTCCTTTTCTTCTAACAGATAAGGCTAGCCACCTATAGGAGCCACTGGGCTCGTCACAGACATTGAAAACACCTGTATCTGCAATACCCAGAGCGAGTAATAATAATAATGATGATGATGATGATGATAATAATAATAATAATAATATAATATAAATTTTATTTATACCCGACCCTCCCTGGCTAGAGTAGGGCTCAGGGCGGCTAACACCAATAAAACCACAGTAAAAACATAATGGGGGGGGGAGAAACCAATTTAAAATACAGGTTAAAATGCAATTTAAAATGCAGCCTCATTTTAAAAGTAGCCGATAAATCAAGACCATAAGGGGAGGGAAACATAAAGGTCAGACTGAGTCCAAACCAAAGGCCAGGTGGAACAGCTTTGTCTTGCAGGCCCTGCGGAAAGATGTCAAGTCCCACAGGGCCTTAGTCTCTTGTGACAGAGCGTTCCACCAAGTTGGGGCCAGTACTGAAAAGGCCCTGGACCTAGTTGAGGCCTTGCGACCTGGGACCTCCAAAATGTTGTCATTTGTGGACCTTAAGGTCCTCTGTGGGGCATACCGTGGGGCATACCATGATGCAACATGGGTCATTGTTCTCGAGGGGATTGTATGGGGGTGGGGAGCATGGCTGCTCCCATGGCTCCGTGAGGTAGTCTTGTCAAAAATAAATATGTTTACATATAGGGAGGAATTCAATATACTGCCAAAGGAAATCACTCCATCAGCATAAGCATGTCAGAGGGAATATACCTCTGAATACTAGTTGCCAGGAATCACAGGCAGGCAAAATGCTGTTGCGCTCATGTCCTGCATGAGGATGGTCACTGTAGAAACAGGATGCTGTGTCTTTGCCTGATCCAGCAGCAGCAGCAGAAGAAGAGTTTGGATTTGATATCCCGCCTTTCACTCCCCTTCAGGAGTCTCAAAGTGGCTAACATTCTCATTTCCCTTCCTCCCCCACAACAAACACTCTGTGAGGTGAGTGGGGCTGAGAGACTTCAAAGAAGTGTGACTGGCCCATGGTCACCCAGCAGCTGCATGTGGAGGAGCGGAGACGCGAACCCGGTTCCCCAGATTACCACACTACCGCTCTTAACCACTACACCACACTGGCTCTCCACACTGGCACTGCACCACGCAGGCTCTTCTTACATTCATAAGTTCTTTCCTGCACATTCCTGTCCTTCATTTGCTGTATTTACTAATAAGGATGCTCTCATTAAGCAAGAAGCGCACTTCAGGTGGCCACATTGTTGTGCGTGTCTCTGTGTGAAAGATATACTTTATTGTTGACATGGCAACATTTGAGCTGAATTTAAAAAAATAAATCAAAAAAATAATAATTGTTGCCTTAATGCCGTGTTTTCTCCCCCTTTTCTATTGGAACACCAATTAAATAGCACACACTGAAGATTTTTGCCAGCGGGTATTGTGAATTGCATTCATGTAAAGCTAATACGTAAGCAGGAACAATGGTGGCAATTCATGCAGTGAATGTACTGGATTTGATATAATTGGTTGTGGCTATACAGAAAAGCAATTTCTCTCTCTTTTTTGAGCCAGCCACATCTATTTTCAAATTCTCTGCAGATAATGACCTAAGAAATATTTTCTGAAATCTTGCTTGTTGGTTTTTTTTGAAAAAAAGCCCAGCTGTTTTCTACCTTTATAATTTGACAACTCTTCCTTTATACTAGACAACTTTCTTTTCTTAATCAGATTGATAAAGGGATCCAATTCCAACCTTTTTGATTAAAGTAAGTACAGTATATAGTTACTACTCTTTACTTCACTATATTGCTCACAAAACTGGTTCTATACCAACAGAGTTCCTAACTTTTGTGTTTTTTAAACTTAAAAGCTTACCGTACAATAGAAAATGGAAGGGGGCATTACCCAGAATGTGAACTTACGAGACAGTTAGTTGCCTTGCTGTTCTGTGGTTGTGCACCAGTCAGATACATGCATTGAAAAACAAAGAGGAAGGAGGGTAAGTCTAGTATGGCTCCATCCTACACTGAGAAAGGCAGCAACCCACTTTTGGGGTGTAAAAAATGTGGGTTCAGTACCATAAGGTTGAAAACAATAGCATTAAGGTGGAACACTGGCTTCATGTATTCCTTGATGTGCTATTTGCAAACATTTTGCCAAAGTTTGGTGCCAGTTTGGAGTTAATCGCATGGCGTTGGGTTTTTTTGTGTGAACTACAATCCCCCAGGTTTGATGTATGAAGTACTTCATTTGAGGGGCACTACAAAACACGGGGTTTTCATTAAAAAAAAATTCAAAACAACTACAAGACGTTGGCACCTGTTTTGAGGGGACTGGACAACACTGGTTTTGGAGTGACCCCCATGACACCCGCGTTTGATGTATCAATTACTCTGCTTGTGGGGCACTAAAAACATGGGGGGGGGGGTTTCTTCTACAAAACGACTATAAAACTTTGGCACCGGTTTTGAGGGGATCCCTGATTTTGGGGTTCATCATTAATGAAGATTGAGAATAATACCCTGCACTCCCCAGGAGCCCAAACACTTCTGCTTTGCTTTAAGGACAGGTTTACTTTCATTCCCTGCTCTCGATCCAATTCTAGTGTGGGTTCATGGCAAAACTGTCATGCTCACGTTTCTATAGGACTTTTAGAATAGTTAGGGAATCTTGTACCCTTTAATCAAGGTGTGTATGTATTGTACTTTGCTATATAATATAATAATAATAATAATTTATTATTTATACCCCGCCCATCTGGCTGGGCCTCCCCAGCCACTCTGGGCGGCTTCCATAAAAACCAAAAATACAGTAAAATATCACACGTTAAAAACTTCCCTGAACAGGGCTGCCTTAAGATGTCTTCTGAATGTCAGGTAGTTGTTTATCGCTTTGACATCTGCTGGAAGGGCGTTCCACAGGGCGGGCGCCACTACCGAGAAGGCCCTCTGCCTGGTTCCCTGTAGCTTTGCTTCTCGCAATGAGGGAACCGCCAGAAGGCCCTCGGCGCTGGACCTCAGCGTCCGGGCAGAATGATGGGGGTGGAGACGCTCCTTCAGGTATACTGGACCGAGGCCATTTAGGGCTTTAAAGGTCAGCACCAACACTTTGAATTGTGCTCGGAAACGTACTGGGAGCCAATGTAGGTCTTTCAAGACCGGTGTTATATGGTCTCGGCGGCCGCCCCCAGTCACCAGTCTAGCTGCCGCATTCTGGATTAGTTGTAGTTTCCGAGTCACCTTCAAAGGTAGCCCCTGCTTAGACTGCAGCTTTGCTGTCTAAGTAGCAGTTTTATAGGTTATGTCACTCCTATTTTATGTAATAAATCAAGCTTTATTTATTTGTGTGAGAGCTTTTTGTAGGCATAAGGTTAAGGTTTAACACACATCCATAATATGCGCATGTCATGACTCCAGCAAAAGATCCTAGCCCTCTCAGTAGTGTGTAGATAAACATACCTGAGTGCTGGCTGCACACATGCAAGTCCAGGTACACACTTGCTAACAAAGTAATTGCTCTAGGAGGCCTGAGACACTTCAAAGCACAAAAACATTCATTCTCTCTGGCCCTTCAGGTGTCTGTGTGTCTCGCCATCAAAACGTGATAAGTCTCTTATGCAACTGATAATCTTTCATTGCAAATAAATACACCTGTATGCTATCAGTTAATTTGAACCTGCATGCCCTATTTAGGATTAGTGTCTCCAAATGTTATCATGTGGTGAGTATACCAGTTACAAAAAATACTAATTTATTCCCCAGACAAGGTCAGGGAATGCTTGCAGCAGTATCATGTTTATAGATATACATTTTTTGTCCACTCGGGAATTAAATTCTAATTCAAATGAACCAAATAGGTGTTGCTTGTCTTCTTTTATCAGCACACCAAGCATGACACCTGTTTCTTACCAGGCATACATATTTTATTTGCTTAAAAAAAAAATTGCTGAGGCAAATTTCCCAGCTAATATCTCATTCCCTTTGGTTGCTAATGTGTATTCAACATATGTTGTCAACAAACTGGAGGGGCAAAACACAAACACACCATTATTTTCAAGTATTTTGTAATCCAGCAGGATCCAGGTTTAGACTTTTAACATTGGTTCCCAGTACGTTTCCGAGCACAATTCAAAGTGTTGGTGCTGACCTTTAAAGCCCTAAACGGCCTCGGCCCAGTATACCAGAAGGAGCGTCTCCACCCCCATCGTTCTACCCCTTCTGACGAGAAGCAAAGCTACAGGGAACCAGGCAGAGGGCCTTCTCGGTAGTGGCACCCATGCTGTGGAACGCCCTCCCATCAGATGTCAAAGAGATAAACAACTACCTGACATTCAGAAGACATCTTAAGGCAGCCCTGTTCAGGGAAGTTTCTAATGTACTATTAGTCTACTTTTGGTCTTTGTGGAAGCCACCCAGAGTGGCTGGGGAAACCCAGCCAGATGGGTGGGGTATAAATAAATTAGGGGAAGGAACATAGCTCTTCTTCTTTACATGCAGAAGGTCCCAGATGCAACCACCTATATAAGGCTGGGATTGAACCTACTTGAAACCCCAGAGAGCCATTGCCAGTCACTGTCAACTACAGTCGTACCTTGGTTTTCAAACGCCTTGGTACTTGGACGTTTTGGCTCCCTAACGCCGCAAACCCGGAAGTGACTGTTCCTGTTTGCAAGCGATTTTTGGAACCCAAATGTCCGACAGGGCTTCCGTAGCTTCCAATTGGCTGCAGGAGGTTCCTGCAGCCAATTGGAAGTTGCGCTTTGGTTTCTGGATGTTTTGGAAGTCGGACTTCCAGAACGGATTCTGTTCGACTTCCAAGGTACAACTGTACAGTGGTACCTCTGGTTACGTACTTAATTCGTTCAGGAGGTCCGTCCTTAACCTGAAACTGTTCTTAACCTGAAGCACCACTTTAGCTAATGGGGCCTCCCTCTGCTGCCGTGCTGCTGGAGCACGATTTCTGTTCTCATCCTGAAGCAAAGTTCTTAACCCAAGGTACTATTTCTGGGTTAGCGGAGTCTGTAACCTGAAGCGTATGTAACCCGAGGTACCACTGTATTGGTCTTCAACTGGTGGGTTGGGACATGCTTGAGTTAAAAGTGGGGGCTCAAGAATTCTCTCCTGGGTGTCAGCCGAAGACCACAGTTCCATTGTGCTGTATCCTGGTGGGTTGCCCCCCCCCCACTCTGCCAGGATGGATCCCACTCCATTGACATTTCCCTCTCCCTGAGCCCACTAAGTGGGCTCTGGATCTGGTATACCTTATGCCAGCTGACTTTAAACCAACATAACTTAACACAGGAGGAGTTACTCGAGTAAGTAAGCATGCACAGAGTTGCACTGCCGGAACAGTCACTGTGATGAAAAACGAAGACAAAGAATTCAAGGGAATAGAGTGGCCATTGTTTTTCCAGCCTTACGTATATTTAGAAATTCTGAGTTCTCTCTATCCTGGCAATGCTGAGAGGTATCCGGTTAGAAGTGTACTTCATCTCTGAGAGATAAGGGAACGAGTCACTGAAAATATATCACCTCGTGTGCTTTAAGAGCAGAGAAGTGCTGACTGAGCAGGCCGCCTCCAGTTCTTAACACCTCAAAGCTTCAGTGAAGTGGAACCACCAGGAATAAATACTGAAATTGAGAGGAAATTCTAAGATTTTAAGGGCTCCCATAAAAATGGCAGGTGTTGCTGTGAAGGAAAAGAAGCCAGATCTTTAATAACTTCAAAACTCAAGGATAACTGGGTATTCTGCCGTGTAGCTCACACAGGCTGTTGTCTTATGCCAGGCCATTCTATCTTTCCATTTAAGTCAAGTGTAGGTCCACTTTGAGGGGCAAAAGATTTCCAGGGATTCAAGGAACAGTCTTTCTCAACCACAGATACTGACTTTTAAAACTGGGTATTTTTAGTTTATGTGATTATTTAATTATTGCCACCTGCCACTGGGGGGGAAATTGATAAAGGTGTTTATGATCACTTATAACACTAGTTCATTAAAATTGCTAAAATAAACCTTCAATAAATACAGACCAGGGATTGAACCTGCAAATCCAGTAATACTTCTATTTGATGGCTCCCACTATGATGTTTTCACACACATGTCTGGCAGTATGGCCCCTTGCTGCAATATGGTACCACTGAAGCAAAGGCTGATCCCACAAGACATATTAACCTACTAGAAAGTTGAAGTTCAGCATCCAATGGCCTTCCCTCTAGCTCACCAATATGAGCTGTAAGATTTTTAAAGTACCAGAGACAGGGCTTTTTCTTGTACCAACAGCCCAGCACTTTTAGAATTCCATTCCCAGCTTTGCCACTGCCATTTTTAGCAGAAATTTGAAGATGTTTTTATTCTAGTTCACATTTGGTGTGCTTGGAAATGTTTTTGCTGCAACTGGTTTTGAAATAAACAGTTTGGAAATTGTATATTTTAAAAAAGAATGCTAGTTATTGGTTGATATTTATGAAGTTTTTATGTACTTCTGTCAGGAGCTGCTGCAGGAAGTTGTGTATGGCTGCCCTTTGTGGTAAACTAGTGAACTGCAGTGGTAGGCTGCCACTGAAGAACCTTCTGGATGGACTCTTCCCACCCAGGCTGAAGAACAAGTAGAGAAAGCTTCCTTTCCACTTGGGTCTCATTTGAGCAACAAAGTCTACCTGAACTCTAGCATGGCATGTGCTCCTGGTTTTGACTCTTGGTTTCCCCTCTGTTCCTGAATGTTCTTTGGTTCTTACTCCAGAAAGTTGCCAATGACCCAACTTCAATAGTTTTGCACCTTTTTTCCCCCTTCTGTAAACCACTTTGTGATGGCAATGTACCCTGAAGGGCTGGTTAGAAGGTCATTTAATAAATAAATACCAGCCGTGTCATGTATGTCTGTTATGTCTTGAGCTTGGATCCCAGAACAATAGGCAGGTAGGATTTTAGAATGCAGCAATGTGATTGGCCCGTAGGAGCTGTCCAATCTGGCTCCAGGAGGAGAGTTTGAATTAGCTTATCATTGAGGGTGTCAATGAAGTATACATAGCCTGGGATCTGGGCGGGGACCACCTGACTCCTACAGGATGATTGACTGTTTTTACTATGAGTTGAAATAAACACAAGAAAACCGATGGCTCTACACTCAGTTTATTTCAATGTCATAAGGGCTCCTGCATCAGACTGAGGCAACAGCTCATACTGCTGGATTCTCATGTGAAGGACCTTTTAAATAAAAAAGTGAGACGTTACCTATCTATCACAACACGGGCTAGAGAACAGGTTCATAGCTCAGTGGTACACTACCTCCTTTTCATGCCTAGAGTTTGAGGCTCAGTCCCCTTCACATGAAGTTAGAAGGAAGTGTGTCAAATCATCGCATCTACTTACTAGATCCTCCAACCCTTGCCATTAGCTCGCCCAATCCAGAACACATCTGCCAAAGACAGAGATTTAAGATTGCAATGATGTATCTTTGTGTGATTCAACAACAGCTGACATTAAACGCAGCAGATCGCATTTCAATCAGGGCAGGAGGAGATAAAACTTAAATTAATCTTCCCAGTATTTCTTCTATGTCTCAACAAAACTTTCATCTTTCTTTTGCCTGAAAAAATGATATATTACAACTGGGGGATGGGAGGCATGAAAAAGTAAATCTACTTAGCTGTTCAAGCAGAGTGTGCTATTATATTCATTTCCATCTATCTATATCTATCTATCTATCTATCTATATCTATAAAAACTGCCACCTTCAGCAACTGAGATGTTGTTATTGCTTAATGCTACAGCATTAGGTATTTAGCAGGATAGCTACGTTTCTTTTCAAATCAGCCTGCATTCAAAATTCTTTTGATGTCAAGATCACTGCAGGTCGCTACACCAGTTTGCCAAGTATCTAAAAATAAGTTATCATGTTCTTTTTTAACCCCCCCCCCCAAAAAAAAAAGGGTAAATGGGAAAGACAGAAAAGCATTCCTTAAAGAAAATCCAGTGGTTTAAATAATATGTCTTTAATAAGAAAACATCTGCAAGCCATCAGGTTTCAGAACAGGTGTGCATGCGATTTAAGGACACAATTCGTGTGTGGGAAATAATGTTAGATTTGAGTGACCTGCTTTAGAGTGATTCAGATTCGCACTTCTTTCTGCAGAACAGACTGTAACAAAAAAAGAAATCTGTTGTCATGCATTGAAAACACAGGTGCTGGGAAGCCTGGCAACAATGGCTGAGGAGCCCAGGGGTTTGGAATAGCTCCTCATTGGCTGAGTGACCTAGTCAAGCTGACATTCACCACCCTCCCTGCTGGGTCCTTTGGAAGCTTTTCAGCAGCAGCTAGTGGTGCTGTTCTTGAATGGAAGCCAATCTCCTACCCACAGTAACTGTCCACCATTTTGTTACCAGAAATATACTGCTCCAACCCACAGATCTATGAAATTTCCAGATTTCATATTTCTATAGTCTGAGCTGGATGGGAGCTGAATTTGGCTTCCATTAAAGCTCTGCTGTCTGTCCACCACTGAAGCATGTCTGGAGGGTGGTGAGGGGCAGCAGAGGAAGCATATGGAGGCCACCACAGCAGCTGCCACAAACAGGACTGGACCCATCCCTAACTGGGAGAGGGTTGGGGGATACCAGGCAACACCACCCTCCCAAAAATATTATGGGAATAGCCCTGTTTGTAGGTTCTACAGATATTCCCCTACTACAAATGCAGGAAAGTTTATGGTAGGGTATATAGGTATTTCTTTAATAAGGCATTTCTTTATTATAAATAAAATGGATCAGCCTTTGATTTTTGAAAAAGGGCCGGGACTCCCTACCCATTATTCTTCAGAAAGTACGGAAAAGAAAAGCTGTTTTCTTCCCCCACTTGTAATGAGGAAAAACTACTGTGCAATAACAATGGTGCAATGATAAAGAGGAGCCTGTGTACAGCAGTATTTGAATTTCCCAAGTCTGTAAATCAAAGGAGAAAGCCAGGCTGATCAGAACATACATTGAGTTTTACAATGACTTTTCTCTGCATTTTCTTTCACACGTTAATAGCATTTAGAAGTGAGGCGAGAGGGATTAAAATGTGTTCTTAGCCTCACTGGCGAAGAAATGGACAAAAGGCAGCAAGATGGGAACAAAACACTGCACAAGTCCTATTCAGTGGTTTGCGTCTGCTCAATCTTACATAGTTTAAGGCTCTGCTTCTGCCATCCAATCACTGGGGGCGAAGATCTGAAGCAGGGAGCCTACTGCATGCATGGTATTATTAAATGTTAGGGCTTTGGGGGGCCATATTTATGAGAATATATGTATGCTGTTAGTGTATGCTGAATATATGTATGCTGTTAGTGATGTATGGAAGTGAGAGGTGGACCATAAAGAAGGCTGATCACCGAATAATTTATGCTTTTGAATTATAGTGCTGGAGGAGACTCTTGAGAGTCCCATGGACTGCAAGAAGATCAAACCTATCCATTCTTAAGGAAATCAGCCCTGAGTGCTCACTGGAAGGACAGATCCTGAAGCTGAGGCTCCAATACTTTGGCCACCTCATGAGAAGAGATGACTCCCTGGAAAAGACCCTGATGTTGGGAAAGATGGAGGGCACAAGGAGAAGGGGACGACAGAAGACGAGATAGTTGGATAGTGTTCTCGAAGCTACCAGCATGAGGTTGACCAAACTGCGGGAGGCAGTGGAAGACAGGCGTGCTTGGCGTGCTCTGGTCCATGGGGTCACGAAGAGTCGGACACGACTAAACGACTAAACAACAAACATGTATGCTGTAATTGCGTTGCATTTTGAGGCTTTCATAGAATCATAGAATTGTAGTGTTGGAAGACACCACGAAGGTCATCAAGTCCAGCTTCCTGCAATGCAAGAATCTTTTGCCCAACGTGGGTCTTGAATCCTCAACCCTGAGATTAAGCATCTCCTGCTCTACCAGCTGAGCGATACATGATTGACTTTTGTGGGTTTTATTTTATCAATGTGCTTTGCTTTGAGATTTATCGTGGCTTAATTGTGTTGCTGTAATTGTAGAATATTATTATTATAACCAGTAACATGGAACGTGGTGATAACATTGAATTTTTATATTGATTTTTGGTGGGATATATCAACTGCTTTGAGATGTTTGTTGAAATATAAAGTGGTGCTAAAATGTTATCAGTGGTGTTAACATACTGTTAATGATTATGAATAATAATAATAATAATAATAATAATAATAATAATAATAATTGCATCCTTTCAGACCTGAGGAATTCTCTCCCTCCTCTCCCAATGGTTTCAAGGAGCGGGAGGAACAAGAAAGCTTTTCAAAGATATTTATTCAGTCACTGTAGTAACAGACAAAGGAATCTCAGTCTTTCCTCTGTAATGGAGTTGCTCACTCTGGCTCCTCCCTCTTCCCCCTTCCCCAACAGCACTGGCCCGTACGGAAGCCCCCTGTTGCCAAACATCGCTGTGCACCTTGCTCTTGTACCCTCAACGACCGTTTAGTCCTAGGGGGTAGAGGATCATCTGTGCTGTCTATTGAAGTGTTCACTGGCTGCTCTCTCCCCTCCCTTGATTCTCCCAATTCAGCATAACTTGGCTGCTCGCCCGTCTCTACCCCGTTATCTCCCTCATAGTTTGGCTGCAATTCAAACTGTTTCTCTCCTCCCTGTCAGCTACAGGAGAAGGGGACGGGGCGAGATACCCACCATTCCTCAGTCTCTTCATCCCAGTCCCTGATACACACCCTCCAAGCGTCCCAATTTTCCAGGGACAGTCACGGGATTACAAAAGCCACCCCAGCTTCTGATTTGATCCAGGAATACCCCTATTTCCCTTTCTGAAGTGCTGCTGCTGCCAATCTTGGGGAGGAGGATGAGCCAGGGCCAGCAGCTACGACAGAGCATCCCGTTGCCTGTCCATGGCTGCTACTGCCAGCCACCTTCCTCAGGCAGCTCATAGTGGCTGCTGGAGAGCAGGCAAGGATGAGGAGAGGCTGCTGCCACCGAGGCCCAGCCCCACATGACACACTGGCTCTGAGGGGCAGGCAGAGTGTAGGCCTGCTCTGGGTGGGGGAAAAGGGGGAGCAGAGTGAAGAGCAAGGCATCTTGATTATTATTATTATTTTACTAAAATACGCTTTGTGTGTCTGTGTCTAATCTCAGACCTTGCCAACATTTATTTCTTTTTGTAAATCTATGAAAGAATAAAGTAAAATAAAGTCGGGATTAAGGGGTTTTCTCAGGACTGGGCATTTGGTATGTGTGCTGTGTCCCATCGGTGCAGTGGCGGCAGCACTTGTCCTCCTTGTGATAGGAAATGCTCTGTGGGGCAGGGAACAAAAATGGGGGCCTACTGAACAGAGTTAAGAGGCTCATTTGTGAATCCACCCACTTTTGCCTCTGGCCCCTGCTGGGTTGCGCATGAGGGAACGTGGCCCTCAGCCCAAGAATGGTTCTCCACCCCTGCATTATAACTTCTCGATTAGCAAGCTGGTCAACACTGTTGGGCTTTTTCGTCAACAGGGTGTGCGCAGTGATTGGGGTGTTGAAATAAAAGGCTGTCTGCAATATCTTTGCTTATTTTATTTTTGAATATATAACAATCAAAAGATGCAAGACACCACTCCTCACCAGCAGCATACAAAACATTTAATCAACTTAAATACAGTTTTCAAATAATCAATTACCCTATCACATCCCTGCATTGGTGCAGAAAGTAAACTCCCCCTTTGATTAGTCAAGAGACCACAGGTGTGCTGCCAAGCATACACCTCTGAGTAGCACCATTGACCATCTCAAGATCGATGAGCAACTGTGGTTTCCCCAGGTCTAAAAGACTGCATTTTTGTGTGTGATTACGGCGACATGCTGTATTTATTTGATATGGCTTGGACTAATGTTCCGTAGTCCTAGGAATGCAGCCCATTAGGAGAGTCTTTGCATCAAGTGTAATGGTGCTTTGCAAAGCTAAGTTGAAATGAGTATCAACATCAAGCCAGCATTGTGCTCCTAGTGGGCAATTCCACATGGAATGAATTTTACATGCCTTGGGACTGTTTGCAATGCCAGTAAGAAGAATGCATCCTTTCTGCATCGCATATGAGACCCTGAATATATCCCGAATAGGACTCCTTGCTGTATGCAGTCTTAAGTCTCCAGCAGTCAAAGTTCAGCCCTTTTAAAGAACTGACTTGAGTACTCAGGTAGGGTGGTTTGCAAACTAGGAGGCACCCCTAAACCCAGGGCTCAATCTGCAGGATTTGTCATGGAAACAGAATGTGAGAGGGACAGGACTCTTCTAGTGCCTTACAGACCTTCAGGATGGATCAAGAAAGGAATCTTTTCATACAACGTGGTGAGAGGTCCCAAGCAAGGTGTTCTAAAGGATTTGAAGTCACCTGCGGAGCATCCTCTATTCATTAGTTGACTTCCGGGAATGCCGAAATCTATAGCACTACAAAGACAAAACTTTTACTCATAGCTATGAAAGCCATGTCGAAAAAGAAGAGGGGGGAAAAGATGGAAACTGTGCAACACTGGGGTCAAACTTCATCAATGCAAGCCGTTCCCCAGGTGAAAATACGGGTAGGGGAACCGCAACTGCTTTCAAGAAATTCAGTCGCTGGGATTAAATAGGAGAACATTTGGTTTGCTTGTTACATTTCATGTGTGCCTGTCCCACCCTCCTACGCTAGTATAGAGAGACTCCAGGATAAGGTCAGACATTGTAAGTCTCCAGGATTTTTAACTGAGCAAGCTGGAGAAGGTTGCGGTAAGAATAGAAAAAGCTGCAATACTTTCAACAAGTTAGACGGAAGAAAGAAACTATATTAACTTGATAACACAATCTTGCTGCAGTAAAATTGCATTTCCTAGCCTCCCGAGACCTGCATATTAAACAGTAATACATCCCTCCAGCTAGTGCTCCCTGGGATTATTGAAATTCTCCCCAAAGCCTTCTTTTTAACTTTATAATGTTAAGCACTGAGTTCGTTCAGAAATGTCACACTGTGTATGAAGTTTGGGAATATATCCCAGATTGCCAAAGGATTACCAGGCATCTCTGCCTAAAAAAAACTATAGAATAGAAGCTAACCCAATATTTGATTGTATACTGTTCCTCAAGATGAGCCTGGCAACTGAATGACCATGAAAAAAGTAAATGGAATAACATACTATATGATGCTTGGAATGGAAATCATAGCTCATTATACTTAGGGGAGTGAGTATTTCCTAGCATTTAGCTCTTAACACCAACACAGACAAATATGGGACATTTACAGTCTTGCAAACACCACAGATGTAATAATAATCAATCGGCGCAAGTGCTGGCAAGCAAAAACAAGAGTCAGCATTAAACGAAGAGCCGCTGAAATAGCTCTTAGCTCCTCACGGAGAGTTTTCAAGGCGGTGAAATCATTAGGTGATTTGGGACAGTTTAAAGTCTCTTTCATAATGCCTAGCCATCTTCAGTATTAAACAATCAACTGACTTGTTGCTCAGCATGGAGAAAGATCTGTTCTGATTGTCTTTGCAAACCTAGCCCTAACAAACAGCATGGTCGCTAATATATAGGAGCATCTTGCCAAAATTCCACATGTGCCAGCTCCTGTAGAATACTAGATATGTCCATACGGGAGACAGATGAGCACATCACAATATGACCTGAAGTTTTGACATAGATACAGACCTATGCTTTCACTGAATATGCAAGCATGTATCTGGTCGACTGGTCGTAAATTCCAAGCAAAGTTAATTTGACATACATTGCAATCGTTCTGTAGTGAGATTGTGTTCAGCCACCTTGCAACAGGAAACCTAAATTACACGTGACCAGGTTTCCCCATTTTTACATAGCACAAAGGTTGTTGTTGTTTTTAAAAAAAACATTTTCATTAAACATTACAAATGGTAAATAAAAGCCCACATAATTTTCAGTTCCAAAGCACAAAGCAAAGGACAATATAGAAGTAAGGAAAGTATCCACCAAAGTAATATTATGAGCGCTCTGCTATTGTGTATTTGGAGATTCATCTTAACACAATGATCCTATGCCCAGCGGCGGAGCAAGCCGATCGGGCGCCTGGGGTGGTGCACATGTCCTGTGCCCAGGGGTGGGGCGAGCGCCGTCTGCTATTTTGTCACCCCCCCCAGTGGTGACTCCTGGGGCGGACCGCCCCTACCGCACCCCCTTCCTCCGCCCCTACCTATGGCTCATGCATTGCACTACGTTCAGTGAGCATGGCCCCTCCACAAAGGAGCTTGAGAGAATGGGGGATATAAAATACAGTGGTACCTCTGGTTACAAACTTAATCCATTCTGGAGGTTTGTTCTTAACCTGAAACCATTCTTAACCTGAGGTACTTCTTTAGCTAATGGGGCCTCCCACTGCCACCGCCCCACTGCTGTTCGATTTTTGTTCTCATCCTGAGGTAAAGTTCTTAACCTGAGGTACTACTTCCGGGTTAGCAGAATCTGTAACCTGAAGTGTTTGTAACCCGAGGTACCCCTGTATGCTGTTCCTAACTAATGAAGGAGAAGAAACATCAAATCTTCCCCCTCACACTTTTCCAAAACTCATATAATTAACATTCTCCTGCATGAGAGTAGGTTAGACCCTTATTAGGAGTTGAATCGTTCTGATTTATTGAGGAAAAGGTAGAAGCTAAGTGTTGAAATACATGAAATATTGGGCAGACACAATGGTTGTCCACACATACTGTATATCCTGTTCACATATAAGGCAGAGGGAATTTTGGTCAGCCTGTACCATTCATATATCACTGACCAAATTTAATACTGAGAAACTCCTGCATATACAGTTGCCAACTAAAACAAATGTGCCAGACATCTAGGGACCCAGCTACATTAGTAAAAAAAACCCCAGTATTTTGAATGTGTTATAAACATGCAACACCAGATGGCTCTGGAGAGTAAAAAATTCTATGGTTTTCCAGAGCATTTCCCCCCTTTTGTTATAATAATTTTAATTCTGACTTATTTATAGCATTTTTCTCCTTTGTGTAGATCCACTCTGAATTACAAATCAAGGGCATGGTTATCAGTATGGACAGAATATCTGGTTTCAAAACCTTACGGAGTCTTAAACTTACTGTATGGTCTGAAACAAGCTAGAACCCCTCTTTCCCCCATCTGTTAAAATGGATTTTATCCTGGTACTCATGAGTCTCCCACTCATTACATTACTTTTAGAAAGACAACCACATTTGATACCTTCAGGCTTCTGAGTCAATTTATGCTTTGGAAATGTTTTCTGATACAACTGATAATGACCACATACCAACTCGTCACTGAAATCTGGGCTCAACTTTGTGAACCCTTCACTTCTGAAAACTGATTTGAAACCGCTAGTGTTCATTCTGGGAACCACCATTCCGTTGGTGAGACATTCTTGTGTGAACACTCAAGTATAAGTTACTTGAGAACTAGACCGTGTGAACAAGGATTCTACAATGGCATCTTTGCAGCTGGGAAGGCTCATAGTGGGAGAAAAGTGTTTTCTCAGGAACCTTCGGCCAAAACTGAGCACAGCTTCAACAGCACCTTGAACTGACAACATAATGGCAACCAGGGTGAAATTAGTTCTATTTTCATATACACATCATAGCCCAGTCGGCAGAGCTTGAGACTCAGGGCTGTGGGTCTGAGCCCCATGTTTGGCAAAAGATTCCTGCATTGCAGGGGGTTGGACTAGATGACCCTTGTGGTCTCTTCCACCTCTATGATTCTATAATTTTTAGGCAGGCAGCTCTGCATTGTGCAATCTGAAGCTTTCAGGCTGTCGTTCAGGGACACTCCCACAAGGGTACATTCCAGTAAAGGTAAAGGTAAAGAGACCCCTGACCATTAGGTCCGGTCGTGACCGACTCTGGGGTTGCGGCGCTCATCTCGCTTTATTGGCCGAGGGAGCCGGCGTACAGCTTCTGGGTCATGTGGCCTGCATGACTAAGCTGCTTCTGGCGAACCAGAGCAGCGCACGGAAACGCCGTTTACCTTCCCGCCGGAGTGGTACCTATTTATCTACTTGCACTCTGACGTGCTTTCGAACTGCTAGGTTGGCAGGAGCAGGGACCGAGCAACGGGAGCTCACCCCATCGCAGGGATTCGAACCACCGACCTTCTGATTGGCAAGTCCTAGGCTCTGTGGTTTAACCCACAGCGCCACCCGTGTACAAAATGTGACGAGAGCTTAGGTGGCAATGGCTATGTTCTTTTCCCTCAAGACATTAAATTTCTTAGCAACTCCTCCTAAATAAGTGGTAACAGAGACAGGACCTGGCTCTGAAATCCTCATCTTTAAATCTGAAGACTCTGTTTAGATTTAAATCCTTTCCTCCCTGTTGTTTGAAATAAGTGTAATTTTTAATTACAGTAATTATCTTAAATTGCGGCTGTGGTTTTCCATTTATCATAGGAGAAATCGAGGGGAAAAAAGAAGTGTATGAGAGATAGAGAAGGAAATGAGATGCATGCTGCACTGCTTGAAGAGAAAAATACAGTGGGGTTATCACATTAATATGTCTGCGTAATTAATGTTTGGAATGGTCTTGTGTACTGGGAAAGAAGAGTATTCCCTAAAACAAAAAGCAACAATATTCAATACCAATTAGCAATGGGATCTAAACAAAAGCTGCAGGACTCCATTTGCCAACTGTTTGGGTGGCAAGGAAAGGAAAGGCAATTTTGTTCCTGGTGTGCGTTGATCCCAGGACTTGACCATCAAGAGGAAGACGATGAATTCAAGGCACAGCCCTGCTATTATAGTTCAGAGCTCACTGAAAACAAATAGTTCATTTCCAATGGCGTGCATTTTTGCTTTTGCTGTCTTCTAGCTCCCACTTCTTGGCCTCAATTTATTATAAGTAGGCATTCTTTAAAACTGCACCATACAAATGCAAGAATTAAACTATGATATGAACAATAGAAGAGAATGGTTTAAAAAACCCAATATTAACTTTGATTTGCAATGTCAATAGATTCTACTGATGAAGGTACAGCAAAGACCAAATAAGAGAATTTCAGGAGGGAAAACTCTCTGTAATGCACTTATGAAACTGCTGTTCTTTTGAAAGCTTGTTAAAGTCTAGGCATAAACATTTGAGGAAATAAACAACTATCTGACTTTTAGAAGACATCTGAAGGCAACCATGATCAGGGAAGTTTTAAAAGTTTGATGTCATATTGTGTTGTAATTTGTTGGAAGCTGTCCGGAGTGGCTGGGGGAACCCAGTCAGATGGGCGGTGTGTGTGTTTGTGTTTGTGTTTGTGTGTGTGTGTGTGTGTGTGTGTGTGTGTGTGTAAAACTAATCCAGAATGCGACAGCTAGACTGGTGATTGGGAGTGGTCGTTGAGACCACATAACACAAGTCCAGAAAGACCTACATTGGCTCCCAGTACGTTTCCGAGCACAATTCAAAGTGTTGGTGCTGACCTTTAAAGCCCTAAATGGCCTCATCCCAGTATACCTGAAGGAGCGTCTTCACCCCCTTTGTGGAGACATCTGAAGGCAGCCCTGTTTAGGGAAGTTATTAATGTTTGATGTTTTATCAAGTTTTTAATATTCTGTTGGGAGCCGCCCAGAGTGACTGGAGAAACCCAGCCAGATGGATGGGGTATAAATAATAAAGTATTATTATTATATTATTATTAGATTTTTTTAGGCTGATCTTGAGCTGGATTATTTTATACAGTCATATCTCATGTTGCGTCCGCTTCAGGTTACATCTTTTCAAGTTGCATCTTGTGGCAAACCGGAAGTACCGGAACGATTACTTCCGGGTTTCGCTGCTTGCGCATGCGCATAAGTGCTAAATCACGCTTGTCACATGCGCAGAAGTGCTAAATCGTGCCAAGCGCGTGCGCAGATGAGACGCTTCTGGATGCGAACGCTTCAAGTTGCGGACGTGCCTCTGGGATGGATTACGTCTGCAACTCGGGGTTCCACTGTATATGTGTATGCATTCTTAAATGTGGAGGTCTTCCTATTTTTAGACAAGCTAACAAATAAAATCCAAGAGTCCATAATGTGTGTGTGGACAGGCAGGGGGTGTGGTGTGGGGAATGGGGGAACTGTGCTTTGATTTCATTCCGCTGCCAACTTGACTCAATGTGGCACCATTGCTGATGGGTCATACAATGTAACTGCCATCTAGATAAAGGTAAAAAAGAGAGAGGAAAAGGACCCCTGGACAGTTAAGTCCAGTCAAAGGCAACTATGGGTTTGAGGCGCTCATCTTGCTTTCAGGTTGAGGGAGCCGGCGTTTGCCCCCATGTGGCCAGCATGACTAAACCGCTTCTGGTGCAATGGAACATGACGGAAACCAGAGCGCACGGAAACGCGGTTTACCTTCCCACCGCAGTGGTACCTATTTATCTACTTGCACTGGTGTGCTTTCAAACTGCTAGGTTGGCAGGAGCTGGGACCCAGCAACGGGAGCTCACCCCATCGCAGGGATTCGAACTGCCAACCTTCTGATCAGCAAGCCCAAGAGGCTCAGTGGTTTAGACCACAGCTCTACCCGCGTCCCTGCTATCAACATAACACTAAGTCTCTATCCATAAGTCATTGCCCCTTCTATCCAAGTCTACTCTGTGTGCCACAAAACATTTTGGACTTTGCTGATGAGGGTAGGGGGAGACATAACCCCATAACACGCAGCTTTCCAGCACTGGGACAGCTGTGAAAGAATAAGAAAGAGCAAAGGATGTGTCAGGAGGCTGCTGTCTAGGCTTTTAAACTGCTTACAGCAATGCATAGAAATGTAGCAGTCAAACAGGTTAGCGAACAGCCATATGCAATAGGAATATATATGTGCACAACTGTTGGATCAACTGTGGTGTAGTTTAAAAAGGTAGGAATTAAGTTTATCCTAGGTCAGCTTCAAACTTGGCAAACCCCACAGAATAGCTTTGAACAGAGCCTGCTGCAAGATAGAAAAGGGCAGCCAGGCTACTTTGAACCTACCCCCACTACTCCTATGAGTAGGAGTAGGAGCTGTTTTCAGCCTCAGTCAAAACTCCACCCTCTGATTCTTATTATCTGACTTCATACTCTGATCTTTAAGAATCACTTGTCACCTCTTCATTCACACTAAATTTAAAGCACTGTCATTTTTCCTGTCATCATTGGGATACTAAAAAACTAATTAAAAATTAGCCTAAGGTAGCTCTTTGTATTATATGCCATATCTATGTGGGATGGTGATGGAGAGGCTATGACCTGCAAATTAAGTATGATGAAACGACAGATTTAAATACTCTCCAACAGATCATGAGTTTAAAGGCTTGCCATTTAGTGCCTAAATTGTATACGTGTATTACAAAAAGGTTTTTTATAATTGGAGCAGTAACAGTGGCGGGGGGGCAGGTGTGGTTGCCCCAGGTGCAAAATTGCTAGGGGTGCAAAATTCAATGCCTGGTGATACCTGAATCCAGCTACCCACTTTTGCTGCTCCATTGAAAATGGCTTCTCCATGAGAACCAGGAAGTGACCTCTCCAGACAACAGAATGGCTCTTCTTATCCCTGTGGCTGCGAACTTTTGGGTGATGTGGATGCTGTTGGACAGTTCAATGTGCATGCATACTCCTTCCTTTCCCACCCCTCCTTCATGGCCCCGGGCACTGGCAACCCATGCTACACCACTGATCAATAAAAAGGAGATATTAAACATGAATAGCTGTGTGTGTACAATTATGTATTATTCGGGGTGCACTGAAATCTTTCCCATATTTGTGCACTTTTTGTTTGCTTACGGTAATGTCAGCAAAGGTATAAATATATTACCCGTAGCCCAAAGAAAATGATGGCTAATGATTTTTTTACACGGACTTTCTTCAGACCTCTTTAGAGATTGACTCCACCCACCAGAAGTCTTTGTAACTGGCACCTTTACTCTTAGAGCGTGGTTTGCAAGTGCCCCATGTACTTCCATACTTGATACTTCTGACCTACAAAGGAGTACTTGTCCCTGAACTATGGCTTCATTTATTTTCCAAACAGCTATTACAGAATTACAGAGTTCAAGAGCCTTATTTTCCCATAGCAGCCCTTCTGGCTATGAATAGAAAAATGGGGACAACTCAGCTGGCCTGCATTTAGCAGAACACCTTGCTGGTATACTGCCTTCCTCATGTAAGAAAAATCAATTGATGACAAGATATGCAGTCTCAATAAAAAGCTGGCTGAATGCACCTATGGTGGACTTTATGGGTGGGTTGTATTCATTTGAAATCACATGTGAATTGGCTCTCTGCCTTTTGTACAGGTGTCATAATACAAAACACCTAGATTTTGAAGTTGGCATTTCACCACATTCAAAGAATCAATGCGGAATTCCAAGCAGATTCTAGTGGCTACCAGGATAACTGAACGATAGTCCAGCTCTGCCCTTCATGCTCAAGCAGCATAATAGGTGGTACAGGATACACAAAGCACGAACCAGCATTATGCAGTAAGACTTTTTAAAGCACTGGCCTGGGGGAGCAGGACACCATTTGGGCTCAGCCGGCTTCAGGTGGCAAAATGTCTTGGGCCGGCCCTAGTTCCAACCTAATCATCATCATCATGGATTGGCTTCAAGAATCGAGGAGCTGAATGTACAGAATATTTTCCTTTAATGTAAAGAAAATGTTGAGAGGGCTGGAATACACAAAATGAGGCAGAAGAACAAAAGTAAAAGCAAAGATGGATGGCAGCACGTGAGGAGAACAAAAGGGGAAGGCCAAAAAGTAGGAAATAGAGCATGATGGCCGACAGAAAAGGCAATGGAAGGAAATCAGCAATTGTTGTTGTTGTTTAGTCATTTAGTCATGTCTGCCTCTTCGTGACCCCATGGACCAGAGCACGCCAGGCACTCCTGTCTTCCACTGCCTCCCACAGTTTGGTCAAACTCATGCTGGTAGCTTCGAGAACACTGTCCAACCACCTCGTCCTCTGTCGTCCCCTTCTCCTTGTGCCCTCAATCTTTCCCAACATCAGGGTCTTTTCCAGGGAGTCTTCTCTTATGAGGTGGCCAAAGTATTGGAGCCTCAGCTTCAGGATCTGTCCTTCCAGTGAGCATTCAGGGCTGATTTCCTTAAGAATGGATAGGTTTGATCTTCTTGCAGTCCATGGGACTCTCAAGAGTCTCCTCCAGCACCATAATTCAAAAGCATCAATTCTTCTGCGATCAGCCTTCTTTATGGTCGAGCTCTCACTTCCATACATCACTACTGGGAAAACCATAGCTTTAACTATACGGACCTTTGTCGGCAAGGTGATGTCTCTGCTTTGAAATCAGCAATAGCTTAAGTAAATCAGCAGTAGACCCTCAAAGTCAGGTGAACCCTTGCTAGTTTTGCTCCTCCTCGCATAGATCCCAGGATTTACTATCTGTTCTGTCTAGTCATTTTATGCATTTCATTTTTGGATAGTGTTGGCAAAAAGGCAAGGTTCCTACAAGATTAAAGTAGGAAGAGCTCTTCCTTCCCCTTGCTGCTTCATGCCATTGGACCTGTCAGTATACTCCTTTTATTTTCTCTCGGGAATCTGCACAAACATTGTTAGTCCTGTTTTCATTCTACACACATGTGCCCAGGACTCCACACTTCATATCCACACACAGAAATTTACAACAAAGCCCTCATTGCCATGACACAACATTTCCTTGTGACCTTAGAATCTACCCAACATGGCCAGACAAAATAAATTCTAATCTTTTCCCATTTGCTTCATATAAGTACGCATATAGTACAAATCACAAGGGTGATTTTTTTTTGTTTTTGTTTTAACAACCTTTTTTTAAAAAAACAAACAAATAAAAGATGTATAAGCTGCCTTTGGGGTAACTGCCTCTCCTAAGAGGCTTCAATACAAAACAACAACAAATCATTGAATGATTTTCACTACTTTCATTTTTTTTTGTCCAAATAAGCTTTGAAACGGCTGTCTGAAGAAAATGCAATTCTCTTTTATTGATTTTTGTTGCATAAACATGGGTACTGTTTATTGCTTATCAATACCAAAGAGCTCTGATTAAACACCTTTTAAATGCAACCTTTTATAAAGTGATTATTATATAAGCACACTGCTTGTCCTTTGCAAATAAGATCTGACTTTATCCTTCACTGTAATTACATCAAACAAGACCAGACTATATTAAGACTGATGTAAGCTCACAGGGCTTAATTCACGTAATCTGTACCTTTGGGACAGTGGCAAACATATATTTGTCCCACAAACATTGTTAAATTAGATCATTACTTCTTGGGGAACCAATTTACACAGGCAGTGTTATAGGATGACAAAATGGGCTAAGTGCTTTCCCTGGGGAGGGCAGGAATTACAGCCCACCCCCTTCCAAAAAACCCTAACATAGAACCATTGACAATGATAGGGAGATGTGACTTGTCGCTAAACAACCCCCTCCAACCCCTCAGCTAACAGCTCAGACAGAAACCATGACAAATGACTATGCAGATTGATAGAATCATGGAATCATTGAGTCAGAAGAGACTGCATGGGTCCCTAGTCCATTCCCCTGCAATGCAGGCATCTCAACTAAAGCATCCATGACGGATGGACATCCAACCTCTACTTAAAAACCTCTGTTCCCCTGTCAAAAAGCTCTTCCTACCAGAAAGTTCTTCCTGATGTTTAGTCAGAACCTCCTGTCTTGTTACTTAAGACCATTGGTTTGGGTCCTACCCTCCACAGTAGGAGGACACAAGCTTGCTCCATCTTCCATGTGATAATCCTTTACATAATGGAAGAACACTATCATATCTCCTCTCAGTCTCCTCTTCTCCAGGCTAAACGGCCTCAACTGCTTCAACTGTTCCTCATAATGCTTGGTTTCGAGACACCTGTTCACCTTGGTTGCTCACCTCTTCACAAGTTCCAGATTGTCAATATCCTTCTTATATTGTGGTGTCCAGAACTAGACGCAGTGCTCTAAGTGGACTGACCAAGGTAGAATAAAGCAGTACTACTACTTCCTTTGATCAGGACACTAGACTTCTGTGGATGCATCCTAGAATAGCATTAGCTTTTTTGGCTGCGGTATCACACTGTTGACTCATGTCAAGCTTGTGGTCTACTAAGACCCCTAAATCCTTTTCACATGTACTACTGGCAGTCAGGTGTCCCTCATCTTATACTTGTACAGTTGGTTATTCCTGCCTAAGTGCAGAACCTGACATTTGTCCCTATTGAAATTCAGTTTGTTAGATTTGGACCAGTTTTCCAATCTGTTAAGGTCATGTTGAAACCCGATTCTGTCCTCTGCATTAGCAACCCCTCCCAGGTTGGTGTCATCTACAAATCTGAGGAGCAGCCCCTCAGTTCTGTCATCCAAGTCTTTCATAAAGACATTGAACAACAAAGGGCCCAGAACATCCCTGACAAACTGAACAGACAAAGGGTCCTTTGAGGAATGTTCATTGGTTCAAAGTAGTCAACGCCTTTGAGAAAGTTCAAGTGTCTCTCTATCCTAAGAGTCATTCTTCTCATTCTAATTTCCATAAATTGAGTGCAAAACGACATGCATCAACCTATGTGGTTAGAGTGCCAGACTTGGACTTGGGAGACCAGGGTTCAAATCCCCACTCAGTCACAAAGCTCACTGGGTGACCTTGGGACAGCCGCTGTCTCTCAGTCTAATCGACCTCACAGGGCTGTTGTGAGGATAAAATCAGGACAGAAGAACCATGTACACTGCCTTGAGCTCCTTGGTGGAAAAGGCAGAATATTGAATGAATGAATGAATGAATGGCAGGTCTGTTTGCTGAAAATTACACATTGATCTGGAAGGTTATCCTTGGAAAACAAGTTGGGTTGTGTTCAATGCAGTGCTAAGGTGAACATCCCATCAGCGGCAAGGATTTCTCCTTGTGCAATAGAACATTCTCCCCCTCTCCACTCACTATGCACCACTTAAATCTGTTTCTCCACGAGCTGCCTAAATCAGTTTCTGCCGAATACTCCAGAGCAGATTTGGGGATGGCACAGGGTGTGCCTGGGGAAGAAGGGGGAAATCTCAATGCACTAGTGTTAATCCTTGCGCTAGTGCAATATTTTTGTTGAATATTGCCCATTGTTTCTTAGACTACAGCAACATCGAGAGAACATATATACTTACCTTTCCTTTCAGCCTTGCAAAGAACCCCCAATGTAGCTTATACTTAGAGAAATAAATTATACAAACACCAACACAATTTTAAAAGAGAGAGAGAGGCAGAGAGTGCACACACCCTGCCAACAGAAAATAAAGAAAGAATAACAGCTTGCCTCCCTCTCATTCGCACTATGATACACTGTGGACAACCCAGCATGGATTTTAAAAAACTTTTGTAAGAACTCGATGTTTTATGTAAAACTGGTGCAGAGACATGTGCGGCCTAAGCAAGACAGCAAGTCTCCTCGGTATTCTAATTTTTTCTTTCTAAGTGCGAATAGAGGAGGTCAGAAGTATCGCACATTTAACAACAAGTCATGTTATTCTCACATTATTGGCAAAAAACTCTTTTAGAAAAAGGCACTGCAAAGATTCACGTTCCCATGGAACTTCACTGGAAATATTCCCTTGTGAATTTCAACCCACCTGCCTGAATTTTCACTTTTATGGATGGGCACTGACTGTTACCTTGATGGCAGGACGACTGCTGTGTGCGGCACATACTCTTTGTTCTTGTTCATGGACCTTACAACCCTCTGTCTACTAAGAGCTTTGAGGTGCTAATAGCAGTAGCAGAATGATAAAATGAAATCAAACTTACAAAATACGCCCAACTTGCAAACTCTAAAAATCATTATAACTTCTAAAATGTCAGGTCATATGCACAGACGATGATAGGAGTGAGTCAGCAGTAAACCACACTGAGCAAGTTGGAGTTAACTCTTTATTAGGGGA
Source organism: Podarcis filfolensis (assembly GCF_964270895.1). Lineage (NCBI taxonomy): Eukaryota > Metazoa > Chordata > Lepidosauria > Squamata > Lacertidae > Podarcis > Podarcis filfolensis. Next base: position 34,739,313 of record NC_139605.1, on the reverse strand, counting down.
AAAAATCCAGGATCTGCACAGGAGTGTCAGGCCTCATGAGCACAGCAACCCTTCTTGAGTAGGTCTTGCCCCAATGAAGCAGTTGCAGAGACATCTGTGACTTTTCACCAGCCTGATTCATCTCTGCCTCTAGGCCTTTGTTCTCCCACTCTCCTGCTTCAGTTTCTGCCTGTGATTCTGAAGACATGATTTCTTGTTGTTGTCAAATGAGCCTCACTAACCTGGGGAACATTCAACTCACCTGCTCCTGCAGATCAACTCAGTGACCAAGCTGGGATTTAAGCCTTCAGGTGGACCTAAATTGTTCAAGGCTTTGCAAATGAATACAAAGTCCTTGAACCTAGCTCGGCAGTAGATGGGCAAACAAGTGCAGGTATCTTAACACTGGTGTCACATGTTGTCGGCTGGATGTCCTTGTCAGCAACCAGGCAGAGCTTCTGAACCAGGCTCAAGGCACCCCAGATAAAGCTCATTGCAGTAATCCATCTTTGAGGTTACTGCAGTTATTCCACCAGTTATTCATCTCTAAGGCCTATCAACCTACTTCACATTTTAACCTTTTCTCTTAAACAACAAAGGACTCTTGGGATCATAGAATTGGAAGGGAGCCTGGGGATCATCTAGCCCAAGCCCCTGAACTATGCAGGAATATGCAGTTGTCCCATATGGGGATGAAAGCTGCAACCTTGCTGCTATGAGTGCCATGCTCTAACCAGCTGAACTATCCAACATCAATTCACTTTTACTTGATATTCAAGCAGCTCGTACTCTCCTGTGTAGCAATCTGTTTTTTATCCAACTTTTTTGTGTCTTTTTATTTTTATTTTGACAAAGTAATAATCATAAATAAATAAGAATAAAAATGTGACCCCACCACCGAGACCATTCCATTGTAACTATCCAACCTCCCAGAATTTCAACACTTCTTGCAATGGTTTGACCCCTTTCCGTTTTAACAGTATAAATTCTATGAACACCTTCCACATCTCCTCAAAATCATTTCTCCTGCGTATTCCCTGTCTTACCTTAATGGCACATGTTAATTTCTCTTTAATAGCTATATCCCACACCTCTTTATACAAATTCTTCCATTTTATATTCTGCTTGCCCCTTCCACTTCCTAGCTATCATAATTTGTGCAGCTGTCAATAAATTTGTGAGCAAGTCCTTCATAGCCTGTGAACCTCCCACCTCATTGTAAATTGATAATAGTGCTACTGCTAGACTTTCAGTCAGCTTTAACCCGGTGATTTCTGTTACCTCCTTAAACACCCTTTGCCAGAAAATTTGTACATATTTACACCCCCACCACATGTGAACATAATTCCCTGTTACCTGGCATCCCCTCCAACATAACACCGGATATTCCTTGTTTATTTGATTTAATCTGACTGGTGTTAAATATCATCCCCAAACTAATTTATAATAATTTTCTTTTATTCTTATGGACAACATTTTCAACGTATGATTCTCCCATATTTTCCCCCAGCTTTGACTATCAATCTGTCTCCTTTCCCACACCTCTTTTAATTGATCTTCTTGATCCTCCATTTCTACTAATATTTTATAAATTTCACTGGTTTCCCCTTTTAAAACTGTATTTTCTTCTTTATCTTCCCTTTTTATAATCTTTTTTTTTTCAAATTCTGTATATTCTTTGCTGTTCTTGCTTTCCCTTAACCACTTCTTCATCCATTGCTCCAGTCATCCAACTTTTATAATCCCCAGGTAGCAGCATTAAAAAACAGCCAAGTAGCAGTTAAGAGAACACTCCCTGAGCAAAATCCCTGGTTCAAATTCCTCCATTGCAGTAGTAGCCAATACAGGCAGAGCTGTATTGCTGACCTGGCTTCCCAACGCTGCACCTTGCTGCCAGCTACTGGGGAGAGAGGCAAGGCAAAAGGGAGTGCAGTGTGGGCACAGCAGCAGGAGCCTCAGATAAACTGCAATAAACTCAAACAACCTCTTTGAGCAAAATAATGAAAGCCTATCACTGCAAATGGAGGTGCTCTCATGTTTCGTGGTAGGCAAGGCATCCTCCTTTGGTATATACACATTCACTAGCAGTCTTTGGGGAGCAGTTGTTCTATGCTACGAGATAACAGAGATGACATTAAAATGTCTCTTCTCATTTCAGTTTGATGTATAATCTAATGATAAGAGAGAAACATGGCAGTCTAATTTATGAATCTGAAACGCATAAATGATAAGGCAGTGGAAGCAAAAAAAAGGGGGGAAGCAGCAACAGTCTTACCAAATAAACAGCCTTACATAAATGTGATTGACACCCTCTAATTAACACACTGTGCCCTAAGATCTTATCACAGTGTATTATCAAATAAGGACCCACAATTGGCCTAGAATAAGACATCATGGCTGCATTGAGAATGGATCTTATACATCCAAGTTAGTAACCGTTTACATACCAGCTGAACAAAGATCGTTTGCGTGACCAGGCACGACAGCCCCAGCCCCCAGGGATTGTGGGAAAGGAAATAAAGACTCTGACAATGTTATGGAATTAAAATTAGGCCACAACTTTATTAAACTTCTGAAGGTGGGAAGACCTTGGCTTAGGCCTTGGGTGTGTATCCCTCCCAGCCCCCCAGCCGGGGGGAACTGGGGCACATCAGGTTAACTGGGATATGGGGGTGCTCTGCACGACGTAAGTGTAGGCAGGCAGCCGAGCCCATATCCCCGCACACAGGGTAGTTCAGTGGCAACCTTTCAGTGTATGGCCAGTGATAACCATTTATGTAACCCCTTTAAGAGGGGAGCCTGGAATCACCGCCGCAGGGGGTAAATCACCACTTCAACCCCTTCCCCCATTATAGAGAAGAAAAGACGAAAGGATTCCACCATAACTGCCAAAGTTGTAACGAATTGCTACAGGGAAGACAAAACCTGCCAATGCAGGAAAATTTCTTCCCGGTCCTTCAACAGCAACCAGTCATAGACCATAGCAGCACCCTCTAAACAGGGAGCAAAAGTTCAACAGCTACCAGTCATAGACCATAGCAGCACCGGCTAAACAGGGCACAAAAGTTAACCAGGAAACAGGAAAACATTAAATAAGGGAGTGTAGGGAGGGTGAATCTCCAGAGCCGTCTGCTTGGCTAATTCCAGCTCGTCCCCCTATTTATAATGGGGCTGGCCCCACCTCCCAGCAATGAAATTTAATACTGAGGCTGGGCGTGAACCTCTGAATAATACACTGAGAAGCAGGCCAGTCCCCTTCTACTAGCAAGTTCCCTGGGAACTGTGGCACCACATGCAATCCCACAAAGGGCACCCACAATATATGATGTGAGTGCTCATTATGGGATGCAACCCACCCTTGCACACAACTGGATTTTGGAGATTCTGCGCAGCCTCCCTCCAAAGCAACCAATTCACCTTTCCTATCTCTAGAAAGGTATCCATGCGTAAGCTGCATCTGCTTCTACTGACAGACTTGATAGGATATGATAGGATATGCCTTGGCAATGCACACAGTGCCCCCAGGACATAGGTAGCCATGCCAAGCACATGGCTGTATGTGCAATTGTCAATCACATTCTTGTGAACTGAACAAGGGGACATAATGCAGGCATCTGTCTGTGCAGTAGTCCATGTTACAAGAAAAGTCCTACATTCAGAAACTAAGTACCGAGCCTCAAAAGCCTGTGTGCAGATGTTGTTGGAGTCCAACTCCTGTCAGCGCTGACTAGAGTGGCCAATAGTCAGGGATTATGAGAATTATAGTCCAACATGTTCTGCCACAATTGCTTTCAGACCTGCAAGGAAGCAATTGCAAAGGCAGGAGACTTTGAAGGTTGCCTGTAAAGAATGGTCACGTTCTTCACAGTCCCACTTTCTCCCTGTGCCTGTCAATTGTAAGGTAAAGGTAAAGGGACCCCTGACCATTAGGTCCAGTCATGACCAACTCTGGGGTTGCGGCGCTCATCTCGCTGTACCCCGAGGGAGCCGGGGTACAGCTTCCAGGTCATGTGGCCAGCATGACTAAGCCACTTCTGGCGAACCAGAGCAGCGCACGGAAACACCGTTTACCTTCCCGCCGGAGCGGTACCTATTTATCTACTTGCACTTTGATGTGCTTTCGAACTGCTAGGTTGGCAGGAGCAGGGACCGAGCAACGGGAGCTCACCCTGTCGCGGGGATTCGAACTGCTGACCTTCCATTCGGCAAATCCTAGGCTCTGTGGTTTAACCCACAGCGCCACCCGCATCCCAAATCAATTGTAGCCCCCCCCCCAAAAAAAAATCTCTGAAGAGGCTTTTGGAGTGGATGGAGCTGCAGTGGGGAAGGAGGAGAAGGGAAAGAACCATTGGGCCAGCTTGACTTCCAATTGCACAGTGCTGAACAGAACGCTTTCAGACCAGATTTCCTTATAACTCTTAGAAGGAACAAGGAGTATATTAGCAGCGTGAACTTCGTAAAAAGGAATACAAATATTTGATTTCATCGGAACGAAGAAAGACACCGGATGTCAACTTAATGTGCGAAACTCATCTTCCAGGGTCTTTGCAGAGATGGCCTAACATGCAACAGGCACAAAGCCCTGTATCAACAGAGAACACTTTTTCTCTTTACACAGCATCTCCTTAAGAAAGAGGTTTTCATATTTAAAATGTATATGAATACCAATCAGGAAGCCTATTGATTCTTGAAGGGTGCTAATAGAACAAGAAGGGGCTAGAGCTCAGCAATGGAGCACACATTTTGCATGCAGAATATCCCATGTTTGAAACTATGCATCTCCAGGCAAGGATTTGTCTAAATCCCTACCGAGCCACTGCCAGTCAGAGTCAGCCTTCTGTGGGCGGGTGGGAGTGCGCCTTGCTTGATCAACAAACAAATGGGAGCTTTAAGCTCCTACACCATCCCTATAATATCATAAAGTTGGCAGGACCTGCTGTGCTTATAAAGAGGTTGCAAAACACATGAACATCTTGCTGGCTGCCGATAATTGATGCTGCATTTCACAAGCGTACACCTTGGTGCGGAATATTTTACTGCTGTCATTTTACAGGGCTACCAGTCATCGTTGTCAGAGAAGCATTCGTATACCCCATGCAAGTCCCATGATGCCTGTTGCTCACTAACAGAGGTGATGCAGAGAACAGCCTGCATGCCTATAAAGATTTTTGTAACAGCAGGCTACACAGTTAGGAAGATAGCTTCTCTTAAATTCAGCTGCATTGTGTTTACGAATCTGAAACTTACAATATATGAGACAACGGTTTAACATGAGGTTAGGTTCACATGTAAAACAAGGGAGGACCATTCAGTGAAACCAGAGAGCAAAACCCTTACCTTCTATTGTTGCACGCTTGGGCAGAATGGTGATGGCTCCCTCGGCGACATCTTCCTGCTGTATTACAGGATTTATTTTGGAGCCCCAAGTGTCTGATGCCACCCAAAGAAAATGGCCAACTTGATCAGCCCTTTTTGCTGCTGCAAGGATATGCCTGCAGAGAGAAACAATTCAATTCAATTCAGTTGAGAGAAACATTTATAATTTACACAAATATAAAAGTGGGGGGAGAGAGAAGGAAAGTCAAAGTGATACTTATTCACTTGGGAACAATAGCAGGCAGAGAAAGGTTGCTTAATGAGCTGGAACAATGAATCCCCATAACTGGAAGTTGAGCGCTGCCTCATAAGGATGCTTTCAGTCTCGCTTTCCATTGTTTCTTGGCTTTGGAAGTTAGACTGGTACAATCAGCTGCACAATTTGATATAGTTAGGAAGCAGCTGTGTGATTTCAAAATCAAGGATGCTTAAAAAATATATCCACCGGTCATTTAGAAATTATGCCACAATTTGGGCTGCTCCTGAAGCTTTTAACCTCCTTCAGAAATTCACTGGGGCAAGTCAGGCCCCAGAGTTAAGAACATAGTCCATTTTCTACAAAGCTCTTCATAACTGTCAAGAAAGAGGGGGTGGAAATAGGGGCATAGTTTTGTGACCAACCAGGCAATGACTTTGCAATCATAGTGCTTCTGGGTGGGGTCTAGAACGAATCTAAAATGGTGCCAGTGTTCTCACCACATGGTTGTGTGTCTGTGGTAACAGAGGCAACTGCAGAGCTCAGGACTCCCAAGGATGGCTTGAGAGAAAGCATTACCTGGTACTGACACCAACTTCCTAACCTGGTATGCAGAGTTCCACCAAACGCCCACAACCTGAGTCCTCCCTGTACCCTCTCACTGGCTGCCAGTGCAGAGAGAACAGGGTACCACCTCTCTGTTAAAAGTGATGCTTGCTGACAACTTATACCAGGAAGGGATAAGTTCCAGGCAGTCAGAGTACAGCTATGAAAAAGGAGGAGCATGAGGCTTGTATCCTCTGCCCCTTAAAGGCTTGAATATAGAAAGCTGTCTTAAGCTGCACCTCAGAAGGAAAGGCAATGGGGAGGAGACATCTGTAGTTTCAGGCTTTTCAAATCTAAGGCAGACTAAGTGTTGCCCAAATCAGTTTGAGATGATCTGACCTTCTATCTGAAGCATCAAAGTGGGATCCAAAACATTTTGAACATACAAGCAGAAGATTGTACTGTAAATCTCTTAACCCTTTAGTTTGCTTGACACCCAAGGGCAACAACATAACTCAGGGCTGCCACACACGTGGATTTTGTTCAACAAAATTGCTCAACCATTTTTGATTGTCCTGGCTTTTACTTTTTGAAAGACGGCAATCCTAACATAATTAAAGCTTCAATGAATGTGATATATAGTATATTTTATGCCTTCCTAAATGCAAAATGTAGAATTACTTCTCCTGGAAATTTATTTTTATCTTGATTTTACAACACATTTCACTCCTCATTCTATCGCCATGGTAATTTCAGTGCTAATTACTTCCCTGTAGAATAATCTATACAAAAAGGTCTATGGGCATTTAGCTACAGTACATTTCATACTGAAGAAAATACCCCTATTTTATTTTCCTTCCTAATGCTTAAGCAAGTATGGATATGATTGCACTTGGAAAGGCCACTTCTCCCCCGTAATAGGAGGGTTGCAATGAATGCCCATGGTTTTCATTTCCTAAAGCAAAAAAAAAAAAAAAAGGGGGGCACAATTACCATATCAGACAAGTGTTCAAATATTGCCACAACTTTCCAAACAGTTGATTGACTGGTGAAACAGAGAAAAGAAAAACGATGACATTACACAAGATGCTGCGGAATCAAGCTAATTGCCCGGACAAGGAAGGAGCGCAATAGCTCAGTCTTTGAGCAATACCCCAGCACTAAAGCAATATCAATAAAGAGCACAGAAAAGCAAGACATAATTATAAGCGATAGGCTAACGTCCTAGCCTTCTTCAGGCTTTTTCCATGCAATTAACATTGCACAGGCGAGGAAGGGAGAATGAGCATGCTCAAGCACTGCACAGAAAATTAGCATTCTACGAGACCAGGGAAAAGAGTTGGTGGAAGAAGACTGGAAGAAATTTAAGGACTATCTACAGAAACATTGTAAGATTAATGAATGTTAAATGATGTCGGAATGAAATGAAGCGGTTTTAGCAACAATGTTAAAAAGGAGTATGTAAAAATGGCTTGTTAAATAGATGAAAATATAAGGTTATAATATGTTAAGATAAAGAACTAAGATAAAAACAAAGAGGGAAAGGATTTGCTGAATTAAACATTCGAAATGGAATACAAAAAGGGGAGGTGTGAGGAGGTCAGGGAAATAAGTGAATGAAAAGTAAGAAATTGAAAGATGGACTTATCTTTTTCTTTACTGTTTTTTCTACTTTCTTTTTTTCTATTTTGTATTTTCTATTGTTTGTTTTCTTTTTATTATCTTATTACTTTTGTAATCTGTTTTTGAAATTTGAATAAAATATCATTTAAAAAAAAGAAAAGAAAATTAGCATTCTAAAATGTGTGACGATCCTACATGGATTAAAGCAGGCTCCCAGTGCACTCACTATCTCACCAACTCATGGAAGGAAGGAACGGCAACAGAGGGATGGGGCAAGCATATTCATCCCCACTTCCTCTTCTATGCAATATTAATTGTGTGGCTCAAGGAATGCCAAAAGAGGCTCCTGTAAACTAATGAAACGACAACACGTTTTTTCACAACAGGAAGGATGTGCATAAGCGCACATACACTCTAGTAAAATAAACAGGTTTGTGTCTTTAAGCGAAGAGTGATGGACAATTTTAGCATTCAACTAACTTGTGAAATGAGAATTCATGAAATTTCTGGCCTCCCCAAAACTGAATATCCACAGGGATTATCTCATTATATATTTCAAAATCAGCATGCAGTTTCTGCCCATGGACATTTATCCATTCATTACACTTTCAGCACACTTCCTTACAATAGTTTTCTCGGTCTTTAAAATGTGTGTTTAAAACTAATAAGTGAGAAACCTGCTAGAATGGAAGGTTTTTCACTGTGGGGAGACAGGGAGAATAGCATGGCTTCAGCTGATTGGCAGGTACAAAATAGGATGGTGGTTCTTGCATCAGCAAAGGATTTAACAAAGTTCATCACATATATAACTCTGCTTGCACCAGTCCCACAGCCCGACTGCAAATAATAATAATAATAATATTTTTTTATTTATACCCCGCCCATCTGGCTGGGCCTCCCCAGCCACTCTGGGCGGCTTCCATAGAAACCAAAAATACAGTAAAATATCACACGTTAAAAACTTCCCTGAACAGGGCTGCCTTAAGATGTCTTCTGAATGTCAGGTAGTTGTTTATCGCTTTGACATCTGCTGGAAGGGCGTTCCACAGGGCGGAGTACCAGGGATGGCACAATGAGGCAAAACACTGGTATGAGCCCTGCCAGACTCCTTAGATGCTATTGCTCCCATCCACAAATCATTCTTACAAAAGCACCCTTTGGCATCCATAACTCATGCTGAATAGGCACTCGTGTCAATGGAAAGGCATGCCAGCATAGGACATCCCATTCTTCACTTCTGAGCTATAGTTCTAACATAGGAATTACAAGCATCATTTACTGAAAGAGTATGAGCATTGTGCTGCTTGGGGGAACCTTTGGTTATTGGCATCACTCCCAACATTTGAGATGTTCACATTGTCCATACCTAACTGGAATTGCAGATGTGTAGAGTCCAGCCTGGGTTTAACATGTATGCATGTGCCCTGGATATTGCTGAGATATATTTCCCATGCATAAATGCCTCCGGTGAGGCAAGGATGCTATCAAACTATGTCTCATTTTAGCAATACTAAATTCTTCAATATCTGTTATAGGATTCCAGCATATATATTGGGGATGTATTCTACTAACCATCCTATCAGTGCAAGGATTTCCACCTGTGCAAATGGACTCCCCACTCCTTCCTCTGCATGATCTGCGCCCTCTCCAAATCTGTCTTCTCTGGTCAGGACAATGGAAGATGTTCCTCTAACTAGCTTAGCTCCGGCCTCGGCAGCAGCCAATGAAAAGTGGGCTGTGTTGAGAGTAATGATAGCAGATCTCCATTAACTATTTGCTTGCTTATTTCAAAATGGCATGCAAACCTTCACCTATGCAGGTTCAAGTCATAAGCATCTATATTCTATGCCTATTCTCTTTCTCATTCTCCTTTCTTCTTTCAGACTCCTTACTCCTTATTTCCTTCATTTTTTTCTTCCTCTGTTTCATTTGTCTTCTGAAACATTGCTTAGATTTTTCAAATAATTGAAAACAAGTCATTCTAAACCATGTGGATCTCAGTTGACAACAATTGCAACCTTTATCTTCCCATCCCAAAGACTGTGAAAATGTTCAGCCTGAGTACTGATTGAATGACTTAGTGGTTTATGTATCTTGCATTTTCTATCCCACAAATTGCTCAGTAATTTTCTAAGACTTTGGGGGGTTATTGGTTTCTTAATCAGCTCTCATCTTGGTTAAAATTAAATCAATGCAACACAGTCTCCAGACAAAATGGTAACTTATATCAATACATCTTTTTTATTGAAAACACAGGCAAGATGGAGCTTTCTCATCTAAGGAACTACCACTGTGTTGTTGTTGCCAGGGGTCAGCAAACTTTTTCAGCAGGGGGCCGGTCCACTGTTCCTCAGACCTGGTGGGGGGCTGGACTATATTTTGAAAAAAATTAAAATGAACAAATTCCTATGCCCCACAAATAACCCAGAGATGCATTTTAAATAAAAGCACACATTCTACTCATGTAAAAACACCAGGCGGGCCCCACAAATAACCCAGAGATGCATTTTAAATAAAAGAATACCGTATTTTTCGCCCTATAGGGGGCACCGTCCCATAAGGCGCACCTAGTTTTTTTTGGGGGGGAATAAAGGAAAATAAAGGAAATAAAGGGGAAAAAATTATCCCCCCCAAGCCTGAGCTTCCCCCGACCCCAGCCCCCAGAACAGGCAAGAGAGCTCAGCGCGCCCAGGCTTCAGCATGCAGGCAACTCTCCGCAAGCCGTGGGAGCCCAGCACTGGGCTCCCGCGCCTTGCGGAGAGCTGTGCGAAGCCTGGGCACGCTGAGCTCAGTGCGCCCAGGCTTCAGCATGCAGGCAACTCTCTGCAAGCCGTGGGAGCCCAGCGCCGGGCTCCCACGGCTTGCGGAGAGCTGCACGGAGCTTGGAGAGCGAGAGGAGTCAGTGCGCACCGACCCCTCTCGCTCTCCAGGCTTCAGCGAAAGCCTGCATTTGCCCCATAGGACGCACACACATTTCCCCTTCATTTTTGGAGGGGGAAAAGTGTCTCCTATAGGGCGAAAAATACAGTACATTCTACTCATGTAAAAACACGTTTATTCCCAGAGCGTCCGAGGCCCAGATTTAGAAAGCGATTGGGCCGGATCTGGCCCCCAGGCCTTAGTTTGCCTTCCCATAGCACAGACACTTTGCAAGAAGGGTCTGCCCTTCTCTGCTCCCCCTCCCAATTAATCTCAATCTTCAGATGATTTTGATCATAATGTTTACATCAAGCATTTTCTCTCTTTATTGTTTGGCAAGTTTTAGCTTAGGGTTGCCATAATTCAAAAAGCAAAAACCAGTTGTTGAGCTTTTTAATTTTTTTTTACAAATTGTTGATGCTAAAAAACCTGCAATTTTTCGATTGACCTGCCTAAGATCCAGGACAAAGCGCCACCTTTCGGAAATCCCCCCCCCCCCTTTGAAATCTCAGTAATGTCCAGAAAAATCCAGACGTATGGCAGCCCTATTTTAGCTAAACATCTTTTACAAATCTGCTTGCAAGAGCTTTGATCTTGACTATCAAACAACTCTGATTTAAAAAGTCTACATTTAATGAATTTTCATAGTAACTGAGCTCTTGGTGAATTCTGCCTTGATTTTGCACCTCTGGTCCGGCAAGGCTAAATGTCAAAGCATCAAGTTTCCAGACCAAAAGCCTTGCAGTTTAGCTACTTTGCAAGTGAATTGCAAAGCAACTGAATCCTGCAAAGGGCAATATAATTAGCTACAAAGGACCTGCGCTGTAAAGTACAAAATATTTGGATTGCAAGCAAGTGATCTGAGATGCAGATTGCACTACCAGCTAATTCCTTTGGCTCTTACCATCCCTTTAGTTGTACACAAAAGTAAATGGGGTCTAGTTCACGCATATGATGTAGGACAAAGGTTCTTGGATTTTACCACTTCAGACTGCAGACAAGCAATCACACAACTGTATATTATCTATAAATATGTTTTGATGGACAGATTGATAGATAGGTAGATAGGTAGATAATCACTCTATGTACATAGTACACTAGAGTCCATGGAGAAAAGTTCTACTGAATGTTTTCTGCTAGCATTTTCTGCTAGTGTACCAGTTTTGTATGGGGAGGGAATTTTCCTATGGGGAAGAATTCAACCATATAATCCCCTTCCTTCAGTCTGAAGTGGTACAGTCCAGGAACAATTGTGTATCAACATCTATTGTTCATGTAATGCACAGAAATTTTAATACACAAAACTGATGCAGCTCGCAAACACTTCCACTACTACTTTGAGTTGCATATTCTGTTCTATGTGTATATGCTCTTGAAATTATTTTCTGTATTTTCTTGCTAATCCACAAAGCCATTATGTGTAAACAAGTTAATTTCTTCAGTCATCCTTACTTTATATCCTCATCGTAGGCAAATACAATGATAGCCCTGGCTCTGGGAGTATCTAGGAGCAGCTTGATAATTTTATCAAATTCGTAGGTCTTGTCTTTGCGATCCTGAGGGATTTTCAATGACTGAGCAATGCAGAGGTTACCTGTTAATAGAAAGAAAGAAGACAAGATGCTAAAATCTGTAAATTAGTGCAAGAAGGAATACTGGGGGGGAAATAGTGATTAGATGAAGACTTCATTTGTCCAGTGTGGTCCAGTGGATGTGGTTTTAACTCTGGGGAAAATGGATCCAAATTTCCACTCAGCCATGAAGATATCTGGATGTTCATATGCAAGTAATCAGATCAGCCTAATCTACCTGAGAAGTTCTCAGCTAGTTCAACCTGGCACTGTGAAGATTAATAAGTCAGGAATATTAGGCTACCCTATAAATCAACAAGGCAGTATTAATGATTAAAAGTGGAGGGAAAGGAAGAAAAATGCAGATAAATCTGAAAATCTGAATCCAGAATTAAATTCCCATTAAATTTCCCAAACCTTATGAGGTTTCCCAAAATCTAGACTGCCCTCCAAGTGTGTAGAAGCATCGCTTGGACTTTGGTTTTTCACCTAAAATACTTCATGGCGTGGAATGAGTCCATCCCTGCTACCCTCACATCATAATTGAGAGGGGTGTGAATCCAAGGCCTGTAAAGAGAGATGGATCTGTGCACTGCAGGCGAGGTGCATTTGGAGAAGACTCAGCAAAACAAAGCAAAAGACATAGCAGGTTCTGGGGTGCGGCCATCCCACATAAGGCTTTGGCAAGTTGTACGCAGATGGAACTCTAACCGCAATTTCACCTTTGGCTGGATTTCACTATAGCTTAAGAAAGGTTTCCTGAGACGTGATAACAACATGAGAAGGGACGTACTTGTCAACAGATGAGGGAGAGAGAGAGAGAGAGAGAGGTGGCATGATGCTGTAAAGAAAGGTAAAGTTAAAGATGATTCAAAAGAAAAAAAAAACCTCATGCATGGAGTTTGCTTTCAATTCTGCATTGTGATCACTATTGAACTTTGGAGTGGTATACTTACTTTCTGCTGCTGGAAACCTTTTATTTAAGGGGATGCCAGAAAAAAAAGCACATGAACACTGGTGGTGGTGGGTAATAAGTTCTGATGCCCATCCCTCACGCTGCTTTGTAAACTCAGGTAATGTTAATACCTAGTTTTGGGGTTCTGTGGGAATGGTGGGGGTGAGAGGTCGATGCGTATGTGCCCTCAGGCTCACTCTGATCAACAACAGATTGTTCTGAATTCTTAAATATTCAGTGTAGCCACAGATTGTCCAACTAAAACAAAGGACAGCCAGGTTCAAATCTCCACTAAATATGAAACTCCCTAAGTGATGTTGGGATAGCCACTGCCTCACAGGATGGTTTTGAGGCTGAAGAGAGAGGGTAGTATGTTGGCCTGACCTGCAAGAACTGATATGCAAAACTCAATCAACCAGTCAATCAACCAGTCAATCAACCAGTCAATCAATCGGAGATGTCTTTGTTCTTAACTGTTACAAAACAAATTTTGTCTCATGAACATCAACTAACTAATTTAAAATCTAATATATGCTTTAAGTTTTCAGGGTGTGTGTGTGTGTGTCAGAATTGCACAGACATGAGCACTGTGCACAAATTATGCATTCCTCCTCCAGAAAACCTGTTCTTTATTTTGATAGAAGATGGCATCTGATAAACTTTCCTACTATTTTCCCCTCCCCTGTTTCTTTCCAATACTAGGTCAGAACCTGCTCTAATGGCCTGTCCACTGCAACCGGCACACATTTGGACATGAACCTTAAGCTTATTAATAGCACAGCAAACATGCGAAGTACGGCCTTGTGGAGCCTCTGCTCAACGGGGATGGTGTTAAAGCATTGGAGTGATACATAAAGGGAAGGGTGGGGAGGGAAAATCCATTTCCCCAAACAATATTGTGAAAATTGCCTGACTTTATAGTTACTACTTTCCCCTGCGGCTCGAGTCTCTTTGGCAGACAGACCCAATTGCTTCTGAATTGTCCAAGTCATTTAAATTCCCAGCACTATCTGTCCCTGGCTGTACTCACAGGTAGCATAGAGACACTAAAACATTTAGCCTGAAACATCCCCAAAGAACAGCCTGCTAGACAAAACATAAAACCAAAGTGAGACTTTCCTCACACAATCTTTCAGGAGAAGAAGAAGGTTCTATTGCTGAGTGCAATTCGGGACAGCTACCATAATTCAGGGCAGCCAATTCAGCACAGAGTACAAAAGGCCAACTTGCCATCTTATTTTTAAAAATGTTTTCTAATTGCTGTGCAAACACATCTCCTATACGTAAAATGTAAACTTAAATATAAACCTGTGGTAAGCCGTTTTTTGTTTAAATATAAGCAGTGTATAAATTGTATGCATAAATAAATGTCACACAATTTGTATGCAAATGATCATATTGCTTACCGTGTAGGTACAGTAAACCATTTCTAATTCTAATAAAGATATATAAGTCCTATTCTCATGGATCTCATTCTCATGGTTGCTTAAAGTGCTTTGGGCTTTAACGTGCAACAGATATTTACTACTAAGGGTATTAAGTTATATGACATTTTAAATACAGATAGGTAGCCGTGTTGGTCTGCCATAGTCAAAACAAAAAAAATTTTTTTTCTTCCAGTAGCACCTTAAAGACCAACTAAGTTAGTTCTTGGTATGAGCTTTCGTGTGCATGCACACTTCTTCAGATACACGCTGAAGAAGTGTATCTGAAGAAGTGTGCATGCACACGAAAGCTCATACCAAGAACTAACTTAGTTGGTCTTTAAGGTGCTACTGGAAGAAATTTTTTTTTTATTTTGACATTTTAAATGCTAGGCTACTGATATTCACGATTCTGCCTTAGGCACTGCAGAGAAAAAAATCATGACACAAAGGAATCACATTTCCAAAGGTCTAATTCCCAGCTTCACAATTGGTTCCTTCCCTATCGTTTCCAGATCTTTGCAGTTTCATCAGAGGAAACCAATCTATCCTGTCACATCTCATAACAGCTGTAGTGTCCTCCAGCAGATGTCACTATGGCACAGTTTGTCATTATTATAAGGCTAAGATATATGCATCTGATCATTTATGATATTGCTTCTTAAAGAAAAATGTATAATAATAATAATAATATCCTCCGTCAGGTTTGCTGCCAACCCTGCCAATATGATGGCTGGTGGAAGCTCAGGCTCGATGACCTGGGTCTACGCTAAGAGACAGGCTGGATCCGGACGGATGCTGCCCTGGATCCAAATATGATAGGTTTTAGAATGTCATGTATATATTTGTTTGTTTGTTTGACTTTGACTGAAAAGATGAAATAAATGACTGGAGCCTACTCCCTGGGATCATCCGTCCAAAAGGAAGCAAGCAAGCAAGCAAGCAACAACAACAACAGACTACTGTTGCAGTCAACTGGTAAAGAAGTGGGAGAGATAAAGTTTGTTTTTCTTTGGACCCAGCAACCGCTTTTGCTCACTGGGCCTTCGGAACAGGACTTTGCCATGGATGGATGGGCTGAGCTGGACTGAGAGCCAACGTGTGGAGAAAGAATGAGAGGGCGAGAATTGGGCTACGCTGACTTAAGTACCCAACCCTGGCTCAGCCCAAGATACACTAGCATAACTCCCCCATCCCAGCTCAGCCAGCTGGGTCAAGCAAGTCAAGTCCTTGAAAAATGGGTATTCTGTGGAAGTGGCTAGGGAAGGACCAGGCAAGGGAGACAGACCTATGTTGAGTCCTAACTCCATTCAGCTCTGTCACATGATCTGGCAACCTGGTAGAACTTACATAAGTAAAAAAAAGAGTGGTTAAGTTAAACTATTTTAAAGGCTTCTTCCCCGTCTGCTGGGTTGAGGTAGGCTCAATTGGCAGTAGCACTGCTCCTGAACAAAGTCTGGGTCTGGCATACTTTATGCCAGTGTGTGTGTGTGTTATTGTTTGTTTGTATTTTGGTTGTTATTCTCTTATGCATTTTGTACTTTTAGACCATAAACCTAACTGTGATCTTTGGATGAAAGGCACTGTAGAAATTTAATTGAATAAATTACACTGGATTCCCATATTTAGGATTGCTCTCTTATTCTTGAGCTGCTTTCCTAGCCCTGCTGAATTCTAGGATGTACTTCTCAGCCAGTTAAGTGAGGCACTAGGCTTTGGGAAGGAGGTGTGAGGCTCTGGCAGTGTCCTAGAGCCCTCCTGCCTTCTTCCCAAAACCCAGAGTTTGGGAAGAAGGAGGAGGCAGGAAGATGTCCCCTTGGCCCCTGTGCACCTCTGGAGGAAAGCTGAATAAGGACTGGCTAAAGATCTTAGACCAACCCTAGCAAAAAAAGTCAGATGAAATTCTACTTAAAAAAGGAAAAGCTAGATTATATATATAAAAAATGCCATCTGAAGCACACTAGTGTGTAACATATAGGAGGTGTTGTTTTCTTCTCCTGAGAAGGCTCAACAGACCTTAGAATGGCTATGTAACATAATCAAAATGAACTCATTTGTAAAAGTATCCCCAACTGAAACTGTCATCTAACAGAAGAGTTTACATTGTGTTGGATATATTCGGGCTTATATGTGTTCTTGCCTATGTGGATCAAATTAAAAAGGGGTAGAAATATGCCTAGCTCACCAAATTACATTTGTGCATGCGCACACACAAATGTATATGCAATCAAGTGTCTTGAACTATTAATCACGGATTCAGGGAGCAAAGCCACTTGGCTGTCAATCAAGTAGCAGTTTATCCACCCAGAAACAGAATTTGTTCTCAGAAAATCCAGTATGTTACCAGTCTGCAGAGGAAACATACTGAATAACTCCTTTAAAATATTTGCTTTGATAAATAATGCCTTATGTATAACGAACTGCTGTGCATTCACCTCTCCATACTCAATATCTCACCTTTATGTCATACAGGTTTCTAAGAGACCGATATACCTTGCATCTAAAATAAGAGATGCCCTCTAGATATTCTCATGAAACCCAAATCAGCATCTCTTAAAGGGCTCATGTCTATAGGCTGTTCAGGCCCTACAATGAATACTTTATGAAATCTGACAAGGTCAAAATCCAAGGCTGCATGGGTTTAGGCCATGTTAGCTTAACAGCTGTCAGTTACTCCCTACAGCAAGTTGTTTCAAGATGGCTGCTCCAATATGTAGAGCAAGAAATGAGTAAAGGATAGCCAGCATATAAAGTTCTAGCTTACTTTAAAAAAGAAGTTGATCTTCACACTGTGCCATATCACAAACTCCCATTTAATCTCTTCTTTATGTCAAAAGCCAATTGCCATTTTGCATGGGGGAGACAGCAATTATTTGGTTCCTAGCTATCATCAAATTGTAAGAGATAAGAATGGCAAATATGGTCATATTCACAAGTGGGATCTGAATAATGTGTTGCAGTGCAGTGCTCCTGTTCAGGCTTCCAGTCAGCAAACCAAACCCTTTTCCAAGATATTCCCAGTATACTCCCATGGATTTCGATTACCAGTCACAGAAATCAGTCAGTATTCTTCCAAGTCTGCTGATACCTCCCTCATGTGCATGGATGATGCCATTTTGGCTACATAAAGCCTAATACAACAGTGGCATTCCTTGGGGTTATGAAGATGAATTAGTTAAGAATCATGCTGTAATAAACATATAAAGTGTGGGTTTATATGACTGTTTCCTAATAAATATGGATGCAATATGCACTTGAAGCATAATTTGTTTTGTTTTTTTGCAGAGAATTTCTGTGTGGAATGAGAATTAAGATTCCTTTGGAACTTGTCCATATGGAATTTTTTTACTGAATAATTTTAAATGTTTCTCTGTTTATTGGTTGGTTTTATATATTTTCCCCACAGCAAACCTAATCTAAAGCAAAATTAAACAGAAGCCATAGTGTGTAAATTGGCAGAGAAACGAAAAATGTCTAGCACAGATGAGTTAATTAAGAACTTTATTCTATTAAAGTTGTCACTGTAATTTTTGGTGCATTTTTAATGCAGTTCCCTGGTGCATTTTATCACCTCAAAGACTCACTTTTATTATGACAGTTAAATCAAGCTTCTTTAATCTACCAAAATCAAGGCAGTCGCTGGAAGACTAAATTGAATGCTAAGAATGGTGTAAATGATAATTATGGAAGAGATGGAAAAGATAGAATAGTTTTTCTTGATGGATTGATTCTTATCTAAAAATAGGTAATTACAGAGCCTCATAACTTGTTAACTCCACAATGTCCAATGTAATGAATTCTCAATTGTTAATTTTGCAAGAATTGTCCTGCGGAGGAGCAAAATTATTTGTGTATGCATAAATGACAAATAACCAACCACATCACATCTTTTCTCTGGTTAGCATTCACAAGAATCTGAGCATCAACCATTAGACTTTTTTGTCATATCAGAAATTAAATAAATAGATATATGAAGGGTCCCAGGTATTTGTTTTAACCCCTAAAACTAAAATGGCTATGTTAAGAAATCAAACCTGGGGATTACCTCATAATCACTACCCATCGAATATAAACTTCCAGATATTTTTTGGGGGGGTACTAAGATTGGTCATGGTCTCACAAGTGAATTGGTCATAGATCCTAAAGGGGAGGAGATACTAGATGTGAACCATGGGTCTGATCCCAATGAGGATGAACCAGAAACCCGGTCCAATGAGAAAAACTACTTGCAGACGTGAAACTCAACCACCTGTGTGCCCCTAAACATGTGTCCCAGATCCCCTATGGCCTGTTCCCTACAAATGTCCAGGAGAAATTGCTTCTGACTTTCTGTTCCTCAATTCCAGTTGCTTTCTTGTTTGCTATGAGTTTCCTGCACCTCTAGCTGACCAGATAACAGGGATGCTCCCACAGAAATCTCACCTTTCCCTGTGTGCCCTCCCCCCCCCCAAGAGGCCAAAATAGGACAGCTGGCAGGTTCGGATTGGGGTCAGAGAATGTGCACGACAAATTATCTGCTTAGGATAACTGTGCCTCCTGCTAATTATTTTGAGGAAGACCCTGAAATGATAAAAATCATGGGCTTGTACAAAACTGAACAGTTTATCTGATTCCCCAGTTTACAGTCTTGCAAGGTTATTTGTGAAGTGCTATCGCCTAGGAGAATCTCCCATTCTTTACATCTTCTTAACCTTATCCTTTTAGCTTAGGTCATTGCACACCTCAGACTTTTAGTTATGGTTTCTGCAAGGCGACAAAAGAACTGTTATTAGGCTCCCATTCCACAGATACTAGACAGACAGTGGCACACATTTTTCCTGAATAAAGGCATGGGGTGAGATTCAACTAATTAGCCCTCCTAGAAGAAGCCAGTGCAAAAAATTCTGCTCCTGCAGTGGGGCTTTCTCCCCTCTCCTTCCCCATGCACCCTCCAAATTTGGCTTGTGGGGGGCAGAAGAACCCACAGAACAGCCCAGAGGGAAAGCAGGAGGGGGTCCTTCCATCTTGCAAGCTGAAAAGCTTGCACTGACAGAAAGACTGCACTGGTGGTACATTGCCTTGCTTCCTTACAGTGGCAAAACACAGAGCTACAAAAGAGGGTTGCCAAAGTGATGTTTGGTATAGTGTGGGACCATAAAATGATAAGCAAAATAGAAGCAAAAGAATACTTGTGATATGTCCTTTATCTGGATAGAGAGAGGGAGAGAAAACTTGTTTGTTTGCCTGTTGTCTTTGAGTGCAATTTCATTGTAGGCAGTGGGCATCGATGCTTGCCCATTTCTGATTTGCAGTCATTTGTCTGCTACCTAGAATTACTGGTTGCAACACTGCTCACAAACAATACCTTCCAACACTGATTTGGCTCCATTGCCCAAAGCAATTTCCTGCAACCTCCGCATGCCCAGGAGAATGTTATGCTCTGTGACATTGTTTTATTTTTCTGAACTGCCTCTTGGAACACCACACTGTAATTTAAGAGATTGTTCAGTGCTGTGCCATTCTTACAAGGATTTCTCTCCAGCCTCTGTATTAATGTGACCGCCTCTAGATAGTGAAGCATTTTACAAGTTGCAAGCACAAAGCCTTTAAAAAAAATAAAAAAATAAAGCTTTTCTGATTTATTTATTTTCTTGGACAGATGCATAGTGTTCCAGCCTATTTCAGATGACTGTGCAGCCTTCAAGGCAAGCAGTCATTGTCAACTAAGGAAAAAAATTTTTCAACGAGCAAGAAAGGCATAATGACTAAGCGGTAGGTAGCATTTGTACATTCTATAGGAAGCCAGCTTGAATGTTCTCTAAATTTTAATAGATTAGTGACTGCAGAGCACAGCATAGATTTGAATGTACAAAGCAGCAGGTATAGGAGGACTGATAGCATATTATGGATTTTGAAATTTGCCATATGGTATTTGGCACTATTGGCTGAAATAATGTTGTGTTCTCGCATGCTCCTCCTCGGTTGCTCTTCCTACTTGGCCAGGGGTTAATTATGGTATTTTAGGCTCATCTTCACTCTTCAATTTCTGCCACATTTCCTTTGGTGAAATACTGTTCTTCCCCTCTTTTTGGGCTATGGTGCTTTCAATGTTGAACCAGAAAATTACCTGAAATCCCTAATTCAGAATCTCTTGTCATTATCTTTAGATAACCATTGGAGCTGAAAGGCAGATGAAAGTAAGATCTATTGTTGTCTGGATTGTCTGTGTCTGATTTGAAACCAAATGGAAACTGATGACTAAGAAAGGTGCCCTCTGACAGTCCTTCCGTGAATCTCAAACAGCTCAAGAAAATAGACAAAAAGGCTCTTTGAATTTGTACTGGGGGGGCACTTTTCATAAACAGTTTGGAACCCATTAAAAATGTCTCCCCCCTTTTTTAAAGGGTCTAACACTCCCTCATCCAGAGTCACACATAACTGACAAGTTGTGGTAGTGAATTTGAGTGTGCATCCTAATCCACATTCTGCCTGAACTAGTCATGCCATGCAGTTAAAACTGGATCAAGGCAACAAACGGTCTTGTTTTGCACAGTTGGCAGGCAGTAGAACCTCCAGTGCAGCATATGAAGACAGGAAAGACCTGCCTGGTTGTCTAGGCAATCAAGGATATGCTTCTGCCTTCCCCATTCAAAGTAAGGGAAAGAATAAAGGACATGTTTGCCATTAGTGACATCCTCATGTTTGAATTGGCTACAGAGCACCACAATATTGCTGCATATAATTATCTCAGGGGTAGCCAACCTGATGTCCTCCTGATGTTGTGGACAATGAGCAATGGTCAGGAATTATGAAAGCTATAGTCCAAAACATATGGAAGGCACCATGTTAGGAACCCCAACATAATACCATGATATCACTGCATTCTCTATGGATCCTCTGGTTGGCTTTGATTCTGCAGTGACTTTTTTTTTTTTGTTTTATTTGGAAAAAAGAGCACTGAAGCAGGAACAGATTGGCATACCAAACAGAAGGTGGTAGAACTTATGCTTTGTAGAAGACTCAGTGTTCAGTCTCTAGCATCTCAACTTAAAGAGATATAAGAAATACTTCTGGGCACATTGCTAAATAGGACCAGATGTATGAATTGCCCTGGCTCTGAGTTCATTTTTGGCCACAATTTGCAGTGCTTTAGATATGTAAGAATGGGGGTTCAGAGAAACGAGTTTGGTCTTGGCATATAAAGCGGTAATGGGAAATATATGGGGTCCGAGATGGTTTGGACGTAGCTCCCATCATCATGGCCAATGATAAGAACTGCACCTCTAAAGTGCTTCAAATGTCTTGATGAACCCCAACTAATAATTCAATGAGTCAGCATTTATTATATGGTCAAAGAGCTAGTAAAACAGAAATAAAAGAACAGTGTGGCAAGGTCCGTCCATGTTCTTTGAAGCAGCCATGCAAGCCCATGAAAAGCATCCATGTGAATCACTTCTCAGAGAAAGGCAAGAACAATTTCCCCCCGAATATTTTCTCTCATCGAGTCTGTCACACTGTTTCCCAAGCAACCTTAAAAATACCCAAGTTGTTTCAAAGGGAGAGTGAGATATCAGGTAGCAGCTGATCATGAGTCATTCTTCAGTTTTCCTGAGTGTAGAAGGTGATATGCAAATAGGCATTTGAAAACTGTATTAACTTTAATATGCAGAATGCTTTGTCAAAAAAGAATAAATGAAAAACTCCACCCAGCATGTTATTAAGAGTCTGGTTCTTTTCTTTCTGACCCAGTTTCTATATTAGGGTGTGGCATTGTTGATTTCAAAGGAAGTGCTCTCTTTCAGTTTTACCTATGGAAGTTTAGATTCAGTTCTACCTCGATCCAGTTTGCAGTACTCTAAAAACAAGCTTGTGCAAAGTTTAATCAGAGTTAGCATAGCTTTAGAAGGAGGAGGAGGAGGAGGAGGAGGAGGAGGAGGAGGAGGAGGAGGAGAAGAAGAAGAAGAAGAAGAAGAAGAAGAAGAAGAAGAAGAAGAAGAAGGAGAAGAAGAAGAAGTTTGGATTTGATATCCTGCTTTATCACTACCCTAAGGAGTCGAAAAGCAGCTAACAATCTCCTTTCCCTTCCTCCCCTACAACAAACACTCTGTGAGGTGAGTGGGGCTGGGAGACTTCAGAGAAGTGTGACTAGCCCAAGGTCACCCAGCAGCTGCATGTGGAGGAGCGGAGACGCGAACCCGGTTCACCAGATTACGAGTCTACCACTCTTAACCACTACACCACACTTATATTGGTTTATTTTGTACCACACCAACTCCCAAGCTGAACTGAAGTTGAATTTACACAAACTGTTACATCTTTGAAGCCTACCGGAATATGGGGTTTGAACTGGAAACCCTCTTAGGCCAAGGCTGAGAATGAAGTGACTGACCAACTGACTGGAACCTCCAAGCCAATCAGACTGAAATCTGTCCAGTCCAATGTACAAGTGGAGAATCTATGCACCAGTCTTATATGATTGATATAAGTTTTTATTTTTAAAAGATCTGTGTGATAAAATAAGACCCCATTTACTTTAAGCTGTGTGGACACGCAAGCTCTGTTCCATTACTGTCTCTCTAGGGCATCTATAAGACAACTGTTACCTCTCTCAATGCCTGAGCAGTGAGGACTGTCGAATAATCGTGGGATCTGCAAACCTAACAGGAAGCATAATGACATTGCAGAGGCAGCAGGAAGGCCACAACTGAAGTAAGCAGGGAAAAGGAATTGTGATTGTAAAGGATGGTAGGCAAGTACAGGAGTAAGTCAAGAGCAGGGAGCTGCAGGTGACTTCAGTGATCTCCTGCAGAGGATTACTGCCATGTCTTCTGTTATTTAGACCATGGTCTTTTTATAAAGACCCATTAATGCGATGTAACTATTAGCACACAACACCTTGGAACACTAGCTTATTTAAAGAAATTCTCCGACCAAAACAGGTTTCTTATTTCAAAACCATCTCCCCCCCCTTTTTTTTACTAGCCATGGGACATCTGTGCTAGCGCTCTCACAGATAAATTTAATGAGCATACCTCCCCAAAGAAGCTTAAAGTATTTTCCATGCTCTATTAACAAAACAGTCTAGCATATTGGCATACAAATAAAGCTAGCCAATCAGTCATCACTCTGCCTCAATGCCTCAATGCAGAGTCATTCTCTTTTGAGACCTTCAGACTGCATATGGGCAACGGAGCCCATTCTTGGAAATCACCAAAAATAGGAGTCCTCAGACAGACGGTAAACTGAACAACTGTACAAGTGTATTAGACAAATCCATTGGGGAAAAGGCTATCGATGGCTATTAGTCATTATACCTACATATACCCTCCAGAACCCAGGGTGAGGGCATGCACAAAACATGAAATACTGCATGCAGACTTGACTATAATGTTGCTACTTCCACAAACAAAACTCAGAATTTAATTTACTGGTTGCTTTCAGGACCATCTCACAGAAGTGACAATCATGAAGCAGCCTACATTGTGAGCACTTCAAGCACACCTGCTGTCATGAACCAAATAGCTACATGAATCAAATTGCCCAATTCTTTATGAGGACTAGGTTATTTATTTGGGGAAGGAAACAATGTCATGTTACACTGCCACACAACTAGAGGTCATCTGCATCAGCCCTTGGTCAAACCAAAACAGGCATAATGGGGTGCTACAAAATTACATGGTTCATTCGCCATCCATTTCACTCTGGCATATTTTAATTAACTCATTAATTTTTTTTCAAGCTTCCAATTAGTCATATAAGTCTATGTGTATAACTATGTCACTGAAGCAGCCTTCTGTATCAGGAAGGGGATGGTGTTATATCACACAGTATAGCTTTCAAACAGATGAAATAATGCCACACATTCCATCCTGATTACCTTACCTCTGCAACAAAAACATAGTTGATGTGTCCAGGTTACATCTATTTAAACCCAATGTCTATTCTCAAATGCTACATAAGCTTTGGTTGACAATGAGACCATAGCAGATAAATGAGCTTCTTTCTGTCTTGCATTGCATTATGGCTGTTAACAAAATTTTACCAGTTACTAGGTGATGAAGCAAAATAGCTTAGCTAGGGCTGGTAAATTTATCACAACATTGTCAACACTGTAATAAAGACATTGAAAAATCCTGGCCTCCAGAAAAGATAAATTAAATCATTATCCCGCCATTAAACGGCTATAAAAATTGTTGTAGGAGCTGGCTTGTTCTTTTTCTTCCTAATGAATATTGCAGCTATGATTTTGTTTGCAACATATGCAATAAGGCTCCTGCTTGAGGACTGAAATCGGAAAGAAATGATACGCCACAATCCTCCTTACTTCTCTTTTTTCCTATGGATTTGAAATATAGAATGATAGCCAACTTCATGCCAAGGGCTGTTGGGCATCAGCAGATTAAATGCACATGATACGAATTGTCCACATGTTCAGTGAACCGGGCCCCGTGCTTACCTACCATATTGCTGCCTCCACCCCATCATGAGTGGACACACAGAGGAGTAACAGCCAACATATGAAAAGGATCTTGGGCTCCAACAACCTTGCTGATCACTGCCTGCATTCTCTTCATCTGACCTCTCCCACTACCTGTAGAAGCCCACTCCTGGAGTTCTGTTGTCTATTGCAGGTGAGGCAGTGGATCAGAGTAGACCATAAAAGTGGCTGTGCTGCATGAGACTACAAACCCATCTAGTCTTGCATCTTGTTTCCAGAAGCATGGAGCAAGCATGAAAGATGGCATAGCATGAAGGAAGGAAGCAGCTCTTCCCTTCGCCCTCAACCATCCACTGGATTTTACCAAGTTTCATTTAGCTGCCATGGTTCACACCACCAGGTGGCCCAATCCATATATTCCCTTGTCTAATTCTTAAAGTCATCCGAGGCAGTGTCCATTGCCAGAACCCACAAGAAAAGGCAACTAGTCTCAGCACCTGGAATGCTTATTATTATTGTTTATGTAAAGGTAAAGGTAAAGGTAAAGGGACCCCTGACCATTAGGTCCAGTCGTGGCCGACTCTGGGGTTGTGGCGCTCATCTCGCTTTATTGGCCGAGGGAGCCGGCGTACAGCTTCTGGGTCATGTGGCCAGGATGACTAAGCCACTTCTGGCAAACCAGAGCAGCGCATGGAAATGCCATTTACCTTCCTGCCAGAGCGGTACCTATTTATCTACTTGCACTTTGATGTGCTTTCGAACTGCTAGGTTGGCAGGAGCAGGGACCGATCAACAGGAGTTTACCCTGTTGCGGGGATTCAAACCGCCGACCTTCTGATCGGCAAGTCCTAGGCTCTGTGGTTTAACCCACAGCGCCACCCGCATCCCTTATTGTTTATGTACATGCAGTCAAAAGAGGCCCTCAAGACGGCTTGCAGAAAGTAGCACACAAATGCAAAAAAAAATGCAATACAATTTATAAAAATTCAAAACAACAAAATCTTAACATGTTAAATACACACGTTCACTCACTCTCACACACACAACCATTGATGTTCACACCAAAGAGACAGAGGGCATAAACATATAAGAGAGAGTGAAAGTGAATACTAAGGGGGTGCAGCAAGGCAAGTGGGAAATCTAGTCCTGGCTGGTTCTAGCAGTCCCTCCCCTGTAGCTGTCACTGAGTGTACAAGCAGGAGAGGCTTGGCTACTAAGATGAATCGGTTCTTATTAAATGCCGAATGGTGTGCTCTTTTTTAATGTATAGTTTGAAAGCTACTATGGTCACGAATCTTGCAGCCCAAGTAGGTTATGCATTTTTATTCAGAAGTAAATCCCACTGTGATTAAAGGGGCATGCTCCCAAGTACATGTGCTTAGGATTTATTTAGTGATAAAAATGTGCCTACATCAAGCTGTGTCCATCCTTTGCTGTCCAGCCAGGCCTGGCCTTGCTATGCAGCAGTGTGAGGTGATCAGCTTCAGGCTGCACCATGAGGAATTGAAGAAGGAGGTAGGGATTTATGTCAGAATGGTGCAACAAGAGTTTTAAAAGTGTTGCCCCAAGTGCTGCGGGGTGGGGGGAGGGGAGAGAGATTTGGTGTTCGCTTCAGGGAGCAAAACATATTGGTTTGGCACTGTGTCCAGCATCCTTTCTGGTTTGGTCTAGCTGCAAAGTAACTATATTGGAACACTGACATTAAAAAAATGCAATTTCAGACTAACTGGATTGATTGACCAATTAATTAATACAAGCTAGCACAGAGAGCTAAAGCAGTGTTGCTATGTTTATCTGAAAGCACACCTGAAATAAAGTGTAAAACAAAATGAAACCAGTTTTTTTAAAAAAAAATCTTCCTTAGGAATAGTTGTGTTAATAAAGGTAAAGGGACCCCTGACCATTAGGTCCAGTCGTGACCGACTCTGGGGTTGCGGCGCTCATCTCGCTTTATTGGCCAAGGGAGCCGGTGTTTGTCCGCAGACAGGTTCCGGGTCATGTGGCCAGCATGACTAAGCCGCTTCTGGCAAACCAGAGCAGCACATGGAAACGCCGTTTACCTTCCCGCCGGAGCGGTACCTATTTATCTACTTGCACTTTGTGCTTTCGAACTACTAGGTTGGCAGGAGCTGGGACCGAGCAACGGGAGCTCACCCCATCGCAGGGATTCAAACTGCCGACCTTCTGATCGGCAAGTCCTAGGCTCTGCGGTTTAACCCACAGCACCACCTGCGTCCCTCGACGCAGTTGTGTTAATATGTTACAGCAAAAATAACAAAGAGACTTTTGGTACCTTCAAGTCTAACAGTCTTTAAAGTGACATAATAGAACTTTGTTGGTTTTGTTAGAAATGGCCTCTCAAATCTAGAACTCTTCTCCTTCTCCATATGGCCAAATTGGCTTTGGATAGATCAGTGACAGTAGCAAGAGATCATCACAGAAGCTAAGCCTTTGGGTTACCATGAGAGAAAAAGTGGGTGTGAGTGGTCAGGCTTCCCCAAAATGAACTGGCAAATTAGTTTTGGGGGGTTTAAATGACATTTTCAGCTTAACTTTGCAGTGCAGTGCAGTCTTCATTATCTATGAAGAGCAAAAGTGTGTGTGTGTAATTCTGGACCTGGCCTGCTGAAGCCATATAATTCAGAATTGCACTCTGACAGAGAACACATTGACACATCCCATATACTTGGCCAAAGGAAGCTTGGTCAAGGAAGAAAGAATAACAGTGAATGACTCCTTTAAAGGAGTCTGTAGTTCATTCCAGCCTATAAAATGTATTTCTGGAACCTATGGTATCAGTAATTTCTGACCATTCTAAAATGTGCCATTTGGGTGGCAGGATACCTTGAGTGTGTAGTGGCATCTCAGCTCCAGAGTTTCTGATTATCTAGACCCATTTCAGCCCATGGTTGATATGGAAACCTATTTCCATTTGTTCAGCCATACAATGTATCCGTGTTCAAATTGGGCCCTAACCACTATGCATCTAGCATTCACATGCCAGCAGGATGCCTGGAACCTTTCTAATGTTGTTGCCCGCCATAGGCGGGTCTGAGTTCACCATGAAGCCCTATTTGTAGAATTCTGCAGGACTGAGCAGCCTTAGCCAGCCTGAGAACTTGCTTAAATCAAAACTATCAGGAGCACTTCAAAGTCCACCCCCCTCCACACACACAAAACAACAACGTGGGGATTCAGCTTTATTATTTAACGTGTAAGGATTAGGAAAAGGACATTTGTTTTGTTATCTTTAAGTTTTGTTTGGTATCACCCTTACTTCCAAGCTCCCTGGTTCTCAGTTGTGTCAGTTTTAATTTGTTAATCCATATTTATATATTTACTTAACAAATCACAGCACACTGCGGTTTTCAAAATAGGTTCTCCCACATAGCCTCCTACACAGTTCTTCTAGTTGTATCTGAGAGTACGGCTGAACATGTGGGGGGGGGGGAAGCATGCTGGAAATATTAATAGGGAGGCTGATGCAGTAAACCAGGATAATCAAGACTAGGACCGTGAATGTTGTGTGCAGATGTGATCTAAAGTAAGAGAACGTGCCCTTGAATATTTTTAACTCATACTGTGTAGAAACGGAAGGAAGGGCCAACAATATACTGCAATTAAGCAAGCTGACTATTCCAGATACGGAAGGGGGTGGTGGTGAAAGCCTGCCCAAATCAAGGACAAATCAGTGGATTCCATACACCTAACTTGTATCTATTTATAAGGCCGAGCAATGTATGCACATTTAAAGAAAGAGCAATAACTTCAAAGCCTTATCTGCCTGCTGGGTTGAAAAGTTCACAACTTCACAGATTTATGAGCTGTTACTAATTTCAGCTGTGTAGGCTGTCTCAAAAGTTTTGTAATAGAGCACAGTCTCCATTTCCTGCAAGCCAGTCTTTCAAACCCACTTCTGTTTAACAGCAATGATTCCAACTGATCAGAAATATAATCCCTTTACTGTAATGTCTGCCTCGCTGGCTTTGGAAGCTGGGTTTACTAGAGCTCCACCTTAATGCCTTCCTAACTATTCCAGTTGTAGCTGGCAAGCTCCGGTCTCTTGTCTCATAGCACAAATGAAAGGGAGTGGAGTAGGCAATTTATTTACATAAGGATCAAATATTGCAGCGCAAATTTCATCTAAATTCAAAACAAGGGACTTTGAAAAAGCTGGAGCACTTAGGGGTTTTAGAACACTTTTTGTTTACCTGTTTCAAAGCTCAGAAAAAGAAATGCAAATATTTTCCAGCAAACTCTGTTACCATTATCTTCTTCTTCTTCTTGTATGAATGACTAAGCCAAGTTCATGGCATCTCCTGATGAATATTGGAGGATGTAAAACCTAAGGAAGTAACTCACTTCCAAAAAAAGAGGCTCAGATATACCATATTTTTTGCTCTATAAGACTCACTTTTTCCTTCCTAAAAAGTAAGGGGAAATGTGTGTGTGTCCTGTGGAGTGAATGCAGGCTGCGCAGCTATCCCAGAAGCCAGAACAGCAAGAGGGATCGCTGCTTTCGCTGCGCAGCAATCCCTCTTGCTGTTCTGGCTTCT
Organism: Podarcis filfolensis; assembly: GCF_964270895.1. NCBI lineage: Eukaryota > Metazoa > Chordata > Lepidosauria > Squamata > Lacertidae > Podarcis > Podarcis filfolensis. Next base: position 34,709,751 of record NC_139605.1, on the reverse strand, counting down.
GGGATTCAGAATATTTTTTTTCTTGTCTTCCTCCTCCAAAAACTAGGTGTGTCTTATGGTCTGGTGCATCTTATAGAGTGAAAAATACGGTAGCTTTTGGAGGGAAGAAGGCAGCATGGCATAGTGCTAAGAAAAGAGGCAAGAAGTAGCAGTGAGTGCAACAGGCACTGCAGAATTTTACTATTTGCATAACAACAGAGAATAACTAGCTGCTGGGTGTTTGTGTTGTATTGGGTTATACAAACCACTATTACCTGTGTGTAGAGCATGAGTGTATAGAGAAAGGAGCAGGGCCAGTGGCTGCTGGTCCATTAGGAGTCACTACCCCACTAACTAACCTCAATCTGCCCTCAGCCAGTGCTCAACTTGCCTCCCATATTGTGTACAACCAACACAGGTGGGTGGCTCTGCCTGTCACTGGGTCTGGACTCTACCTGCTACTGATCTCTCAGCCTTCCACCCCACCAGTCTCATTGGCAGCAACCACCGAGCAGGTCCATGCCTTTAGTCCCACCCTCAACATCACATCTCCCCACATGCACAGCTGTTGTGTGGCCAGAAATAAGAAGTGTCCTGATTGTGTGGAGGCCCTGCTTGTGCACTAGGCTTTCTTCTTGTGAGTTGGGAGAATCTCATTTCTCATTTGTCTTGCTTTAAATTCAGTTCTCTATATGTCTGTATTAGTTTGTGTAATTTCACTAATATAGGCATTTGGAGAAGTGTGAATTGCCACCAAAATTGTTTTGAAAAGTGCACATTAACTTGGTTTAACTATAAATGCAAACTGAATATAATTTCTCCCCCATCCCTTCATTTCACACAAGCATGCACGGTACACAGTTGTTGTGGTGGTGGTGGTGGTGGTGGTGGGGAAACGATGTTGGGGCAGGGCTTAAAACACTGCACTGACTAGATGACTCTCCAGTTCTTTGATTCTGTGGGTGCTCCCCTCTCTCTCGCCACACACTTACGCCTGACTGCAAGTAATGCATGAATAGAGCTAAAGTCCTGTGGAGCTGTCCAAACCTTTGAGGTGCAGAAATTGTGCTTTCCAACCATACCTAAATTCAACATTCCAGAACATCATGTATCCCTACGTGATACCAAAAGAGTGAGAAAGATCTCTCTCTGGGTTTCTGCAGCTGTCCTCCCCCTCACCAGTCTTGAAAGAAAATACAGGGGGGAAATATTTTTGAAGATGTTTTCCAGATCAAGTAACATTGGTGCTTTAAAAATAAAAATAAAGGCTTCATTTACAATTTAAAGTGGAGAGTTCATTTTTGTTTCCAGGAATGAATTCAAAAAATACTGGAAAATAGACATCTGTCCAGTTTACAAACATAAGTTTTAATGCCACAGGTTTTTATGCCTTTGCTTTATCATCATCTTCTTCTTCTGTTAGAGAAAAACATTCAAAATAGTATACATCAGCAATACTAGCTTCTAGGGATAGATTAGCCTATTAAACCATTTTCTTTTGAGATGTCTGTTTTTGGCCAGTGTCAGAAGCTCCATACTAAAGTACTATATATGAACATCACCTCGGGGAGTATTGCTCATTTACCCTACTAGCATGCTATATTGCAACAGTGCCTGATATCACAGAAGAGTCAATTGTCGCAGCAGCAATTTCATCAGAGACTTCAGTGCCAACTTGAAACAAACAAACAAACAAAAAACTACCCCAATGAGGCTCTCCGAATACTTAAAGGTGCTCCACATTTGCCATTCTAAACTGAAACATATGTTCCAGAAGGCCTGCAAATGCCACTTGGTAGTCAAGATATATTAAAACAAATGAATATAATCAGCTTTGACTGATGGGTTGTTGCAAAAATGAGCTCATATATTCACTTGTTTTGATATATACTACTGTAATTGGCTTGTTTTGATGTTGTGCTTATCTGTTGACCCTGGGCTGTTGGCCCAGACAGAGAAGCTATCTATGCACTTTGAATTGTTGCCACCTATGGCCTCAGTGGCCAGGTGGACTGATGGGAGGGTCTGGCCAAACTGATGTGTGCTGCTTTGTGCATAAATCATGTGTGAATGGTTGCTTGGGTGTGGACAAGTCATTATGACCTCCCACTGTTGTGTTCGCCCCATGTCTGCAAAGGCAGTGGGACTCTGAAGGCTGTGCTTCAAGTTTACTCTTTCTTACAAAAAAGCACTAGAATTGATTACTCTGGATTTTTTTTTTTTTTTTTTTTTGGCCATTCTTCTTTGGTATTCCTGCATCAAACCATTCCCATGAACCCACCTTTGGGCTGGTGGATCAGCACATGCTTGCATTATGATTTTGCAAGAGAAAAGTCAATAAGCATGTCTACTAAATATAAGCATCTTTCTTTCTTTTTTGCTTCTGCCTTAGAAAAAAGTAAGATTTAAGTAAATAAAGTTGGTGGATTTAAAGCATGCTGTTTTGTTGTGTGTGAGGCATCAATGCAGACAGTTCTAAGCCTTTCACATTAATGGGGTGCATATTAACGCAATCTCCATTTCTGTTGTTCTGTTTGAAAAGTGCAGGATACTGCAATAAAAACAAACTTGAAAAACTTTGTATAATGACTTCTCTCACAAGCTGTATAATGAAAAGAACAAGGAGAAGGGTATTAGATTTAAGGGTTCTTCATGCCTACACAGTACAGGCATATTGTGAGATGTTTCAGCAAAAAATGTTTCCGCTGAAAACACAAACAAATGCCTTCTGAAATGGAGGAAATGTGACTTAGCTAGGACATTGTTTCAAGGATTAAATAATACTATCCCTGCAATCCACCCTTTTTTAAGGTCAGAATGTTCTCATGAATTTGATGTAGTAGACTGTCAAATAGGGAATGCTTTTTAAAAAAGATAACACATTTTCTCATTCACAAATCCTCTGCTTCTTTATCACTGGATGTTAGAAGCATCAGCTCCCCAGAAAAAGAATGTGCAATGGGAATATGTTTCAAAATGTTTATTTCCCTTTAAACAAATTGGATTTTTTTAAAAAAAGATGCTGGTTTACGTGATCCACTGCAGCAAAATGAAGCAGTGTATTAGAGGAAATAATCTTGCAAGACTTCAGCTTTGTATTCGTAATGCCACATGATAAAACTGTGTTTTAAAGCCTCATCAAATCTAACTTTTCAAATATGTCCCTAATATCTCAGTTCAAGTTCATGAAAATTATGAAGGTTGTGCTTCAAGATAGCATTCACAGTCAGAAGCACAAGCTGCTTAAACCCTCTCTTACATGTTCCCTGACAGGCCTGGAAATATACTTCAAGAAGATAAACAATATCTTTGTTCATGCACAATCTATAATGCTGTTGCCATTTGTCCTGCTTCAGTTAGCATAAGTCAACAATTCAAATGCAGCCTCTTTTAAAGAAGCTGTTCAAAACTCAACCATTAAAATTCATTCTGGATTTAAGAGTGTTACGAAGTTTCACAGGGACATTTTTCTTTATCGTGCCAGTGGTATCGCTTCTGCCTGAACCCAAAAGACAAAAATAGAGCTCCACAGAATTTGCTTCCCATTTTTGTCATATTCTCTTTTTGGAGCATTCTCTTGATCTTAAGGCTGAGATGCGAGGGGGGGGGGTAATCTCAGCAGCTGTGGCATACTTAGAAGGGTAGTCTCCAACATTCAGCTTGGCACATGGCATCAATAATCTTCCACCATCTCCCTGTGATTGGAGCTGGGAGGAAGACAAGGTATCATCCATGATGTTGTGCTAAATTTTGGTGACATTCCACCTCCAGAGAGAATCATCACATTAGAGACAAAGCTCCATTCACCAGAGGCAGTATTAAAGCTTAAGTTTTGACTACCTACCAAGACCTCAAGGGAAAGGGACTGGGTGCAACCTGTCCTGTGACTCCACAGAGAGAGCAACCTTTGCTAGAGGACAGTGAACCTCATAGCCAGGGCAGGGTGGAAGGGAAAGTGGAACTAGAATCCAAGACATTCAGTGCTTTGCATATTAACTTCAGCTCCTTAAACTGGGACTGGTAATGTAAGGGTAAACAATGCAGATCCTACAGGGCAGCTGTTATGTGGCTGCATTTTGAAACATCAGTCAGCACTCCACCAGCAGCATTCTACAATAGTTGCTGGACCATCTTCAAAGGTGGCTCTGCACAGACCCAGGAGCAATCCCCCAACAGATCTTATCAAGATTTAGCTTCATTTAGTTGGCACTCATCTAGCCCATTAGACACTGGTTCAACATCCACACAGCTACATCTCATTCTGATGTAGCAGGGATGTAGTGGGTTTCATCTACACATTGATGACACTGGAGTCCCAAAGCACCAGATGAGAACTCCTAATGGCTTCATATAGATGTTAAATAGTGTTGGGGGCAGAAAAGGACCATACAGACCCCACAGCTCAACAGTCACTGGGTTAAGCAGAGTGCTAGTCTCTGAAAGTGGGTCTGCAGAGAGGAGCAGAATGACTGTATCACTATGGACCCAACCCCCAGTGCTGCTCCTGGAGGATACCTGATAGTATCAAAACTCACTGAGAGATCAAGAAGAACCAATAGGGTCACACTTTTCCATTTCCCCAAAAGAGGCATTAGCCAGGGCAACCAGAGCTATCACAGTGCCAAAACTGGTCTGAGGTCAGATTGAAATGGGTCAAGTTAATCTGCTTCATCCAAGAATGCTTGGCATACTGAGTTAATTTGTTTTCCCCTGTTGTCCTGTGTGGCAATTGTGTCTTTATTTTAATTACATTTCTAACTGGTTGCCATTTTTGGTCTGCTGAGCTAATTTGTTTCTCTGTGCTGCTGTGTTGTAATCTGTGCTTTCAGTTTAATCATGTTTTTAACTGGCTACCATGTTTCATGCTCTTATCTGATTTTAGATGGGATTACTGTGATATTGTCTGTTTGTTACATGGTTTAGTTAGGTTTTTTTTATTATTGTTAGCCGATGAGTATCATTTCGTAGACAGGCAAGGCATTGTAATACATAAATAAATAACATTTAAAATGTGGTGAAAGACTGCTGGAGTGAGAATTATAAGAAGCAAGCACCCCTGCTTGAATTCTTTATAATAGAATCAAGGCAGCAAACAGGTTCCCTGCCTTGAAGACAGTACTCAGCTATCCAGACAAATACTATGAGTCAGCATAAGACAGCCTCAGATGTTCCTGTGAACTGAAATGGTGACCTTTTTTAAAAACGACATCTATGGGCAAGTGGCAAATCCACAGCCCACCATCTCCTGTCTCATCCTGAATATCAAATGCAATGTTGCGATCCATTGCTACATCACTGCAATCTATTACAACAGTGACATGTCATGAAAATCCCTGCATTAACAACAACAGCAACAAATGAATCAGCCAATGGGTTCAGTCTGAATATATCCAAATCCAGCGTGCAAGCAAAAAGCAACTTCTCCTGTTCTCAAACAATGCTGGATTCTGTGCATTTGCTGGGCAGGTTACCAGTATTTCAACAAATGCTTGAATCATGACCATTCTATTGGTGTTAGGTAAGTTACCAACTCTCAGTGATTGAGGGGTGTCTTCATTTACCCACATTACTGCAAGGAAGCATGAATGAAAACATTCCACCAGTTTCTGAGTAGTCAGGTGTACATGTTGAAGAATCAGTCCTTCCATTTGTTCTGCTAATGAAATTTCCACACGCCAAGATGAAAACTACTGTCTTGCCTTGCGAAACAAGAATGTTTTATCACCCCTTCTTGATCCTAGCTTGACAGAAATATCTGTCCTTGAACAAAATAGTGTCTTGTATATCACACTGTTGAAAATGAGAGACTGATTAGAGACACCATTTACCTAGAACTATGTACACACACAGAGAGAATCAGTATTGAGATGGAAGGCAAGAGATACAACATGCCAGAAAAAGAAAGGAATGAAAGAAGGATCCCCCTCTGCTTTCCCCCTCCCCTTTTTGTAAGCATGAGCCCAAAGCAGAACAGCTCACAATATCCAATATAGCTCTCAAGAAAGCTGTGGCTAGTGATGCCTCTACTAAGGCACAAATACATATTCATCAGTGAAGAGTTAAAAACTCCTTAAGAATTTTAATCTTGATTCTGTTTGAGTCTCAGGCTTCATAATCATTTTGCACTAATCTCAATTTTGTCCCGGCACATATACTTTACTTGTAATCATCTCCAGCTCTATTTTTCAAGCTGAGCTCCTTTTCTTTTCGCAAAGGCTGCTTCTAAAGCTCCTCCCCTGCAGATGAGCTTTAGGAAGAGCTGACAGACGGAGAAATTCTATCAACTGTGCAACAAAAAGGAAAACATTTTCCTGACAATAGTACTTGGAAAAGACAGAGGGAAACTGTTCATACTGTACTAAATCCTCCAAAAGGCACAGTTAATAATTACAGCAGCACATTGTAAGGAAGACGTTTTAAATGATCATTAGGTCAAATTCTAAGCGAGAAGAAAGAATTATGGATGCAATGGCATGTTTTGCATTTTGGAAGATGCCAGCAAGCAGTTATTTAATACTTTAAATCGTTTCATTTTAGGGGTGTGGTTTTTAACACTGAAGAAAATATTCTGCAATCAGACAAGCTATATGTTCAGCACCTCAGTTTTAGAATTAGCAGGGTCTTAGGTGGAGGAGTTGCAAAGAAAACAAAGATCAACCTGGTCATGAAGAAGAAGAAGAGGAGGAGGAGGAGGAGGAGGAGTTTGGATTTGATATCCCGCTTTATCACTACCCGAAGGAGTCTCAAAGTGGTTAACAATCTCCTTTCCCTTCCTCCCCTACAACAAACACTCTGTGAGGTGAGTGGGGCTGAGAGACTTCAGAGAAGACTAGCCCAAGGTCACCCAGCAGCTGCACGTGGAGGAGCGGAGACGCGAACCCAGTTCACCAGATTACGAGTCTACCACTCTTAACCACCACACCACACTGGCATTGTGACATTGCAGAATCCAGGGTTTGCAATTTCTTTGCAGCTAGGATGAAGGAGAAGTGCTAACCCACTGGCCTTGCAGACTGATGTCTAAGTCTCCATGTATGATGCGCAGTGGCGTAGCGTGGGTTGTCAGCACCCGGGGCAAGGCAAGTAATTTACGCCCCCTAACCCGTGGATTTGCGCCCCCTAACCCATTGATCTGCCCTAACCCCAGATGTTGCGCCCGGTGCGGTCCGCCCCCCCTGCACCCCCCACGCTACGCCACTGATGATGCGTCCTAAAGATACACACAAAAAATAAAATGTTTTCCTACTTTGCAGTCTAATCCACCTCCTCAAATCTAATTAAACAAGAATACTTTGGTCGTACAGCATTAGCTTGCCCAGGACAGCTTTCTCCAAACATGGACTACTGAATATGTCTTCAGCTTTCAGTAGAAAAAGTGGCACTTTGAGAAATTGGCAGGAATCCCAGCCCACATTACCCTTATTGCCTGTAGATGTACAGTACAGTTCCACTTTGCCTGCCCACTATAGGTTTGCCACTTGGCACGTGTGCAGTTTTCTTCAAGTACTCTATTTCCAGTAAAATGCCTCTGATCTCCAGGGATGTATAAATTTCAGTCTTCTTTTTCTTGCTTTCTAATGTGATCCTCTGGCCTACATGAGCTCCTGCCTAGCAACAGTTCTGAGTGCTTCCTTTCCAGCCAACAATTTTAAAATCACTGTTAAAAGAATCAAAGATTTTATGTATCCAAGCATTGTGTCTCCTTATAATGCCTTCTATATCTTCACAGCAGTCATATAATGTAAACTAGGCTGATCGTTAGTAACAGGCTCAAGGCAAGAAGTGAGCAAAAACAATGATGATTTAAATGATAGACAGTGAGTTTAAAATGTGAAACTGCATATGCTCAGAGTATTTGCATTTTTGTTTATCAGGGTTGGCAAAAAGAAAGAAAGAAAAGAAATGGAAAGTTGTATTTTACAGGCTCGGCGTATCTTTTTTGGTAGCTCACAGAGGATTACACCATAATAAATTAAGATACTATTAGACTTGTATTGTATTATCTTGTTTCATGTGTTCCTTTTGGGGGGGAAGGGTACTCTGTTTTGGGAAATGTACCAGGGTGTCCACCAGCTTAAACTGTATTTTAGAATGGGAGGAGGTGGGGGTGAAACTTGAAGAGATTTAATATTCATAGCAGACAAGGTACCAATGTCCATGACTGGATAAATTCAAGATAAATATGTTTTAAAGCGAGCAATGTATACTAAGAACATTTGTTATGTCTAGAAAACCATAGCAATGTTGTCAGCTCATGTCAATCACCCTTTGCTTTGCTTTTTTTTTAAAAAAAAGCAAAACAGGATTTAAGTCTTTGATATGAATATACCCATACATGAGCAGCAGCAACCCAGCCACAGGACCCATGAAAATAATTGTGGTGGTTGTCATGTAAAATGGCTAGTTCATTAAACAAAAAAAATAATCTTTCCCTTGTGATCAACGGGTCTACTCAAGCATTGATGATAACAGGGGAAAGCTGTTGAAAGTATACCGAATAGTGTATTTGTAAGCAAAGGCTGCTTAAACCCTTAAAGTCCTTGCATTCTCCTCTTCACTGAAAGTTGATCCCTTTCTTTCACAAACTTCTGAATGTATTTTCTTCTTTCCCTCCAAGAAGTTCAAAAGGGTCCTTTTCTTTACAATCAAGTGATGCGTACATTTTGTGAGGCAAATAATAAACAACATGTCCACCATTGTAATAGCAGTGAAAACAGTCTCTCTGTAAATGAGTTCTTTCACCCCGTTCCCTTAATAATTTTAAGTGCACTCAGGGCTTCCTTCAGCAGCAGCAGGTTATGAGTATCTCCATCACTGACAGCCATTGGTATAGCTAAATATTATAGAAGAAAGGGAAATAACTCGTCACAAGGAAGTTGTTTGGGGACCATAATGCTCTCAGCCTTACAGCAGCCTTGTAAGGTAGGTTAGGATGAGAGATCAGGCTTGCCTGAGGTGACACAGCAGGGAGCTTCATTTAAAAACTTGGCCACCTACAACAGAGTCAAGTGTCCTATGTTATGGCACCACAAAGGCTTTGCTAGATTGCATCTAGTACAAATAAGTGACTCACCACCCAATGCCTTAGTCAAGCAAGGCCGTGTCTGGGTACACTTGAGTTCAAAATATATAATGCACAGGACAAATGTAATATCTTAACACTGGAGTGCCTGGAGTTTAACATCATGTGCCAATGGAAGAGAACCTGTGACTCTCCTTGCTGTGGAGAAGAACCTTCTGCAGCTGCTAAGGCTGTGGCCACACCTGCAAGGGATTAAACACACACATGGAGCTAAGAGCTTTGACTTCACCCCAAATGATCTTATTTGTTCCCTGCAGAAGCACTTTGGATGAACCTAAGATGATCCAACAAAAAGTGGCTGCCTATGTAATATACCTATGTAATATGCCTATGTAATATGGGCATGTGTGGCCCATGCCCGCTCACAATTTGCTGATTAGGCAAGCAGGCGGGACCATTTACCCAGGCAGCAAGCTCAGTCCAGAGGCTTCCTTTGCTACCTGGAAAACAGTGCCTGGGACTTCCCATGGCGGATCCTGGTGCACGGGGGAATGCCAGCCCGCAATGGCGCCCACCAGAGAGGGTGGTCAACCAGATACTGTTACCCACATGCTGGACCCGAAGTATCGGCATATCCCCAGCCTACCCTTTGCAGCTCCCACATCCAATATATCCATTTTCAAATGCAGTGGTAATCCTATTTTTAAAACCCCACAGATGCAGCTCTCCAAAAAGAGGAAACTCTAGTTGGGAAACTGACCCTGTCCCCAAATTTGTTATATCCTTGTTTGGAATGAAGGGGTATATCTAAAATTTTTGTCAAGTGAAGGCTGTTTCATAAAAATGGTATAGAAGCCATTCTCCGTCACAAATTCCCCCTGCCTCCCCACCCCATTTAGCTGCACCTGCAGAATAAAAGAGCTATCGAAGGAAAGCTATCTGTTAAATGTTGATTCAGAATGACTTCAGAACACAGTCGTTGAGCTTGTAGTGGTAAAATGTGTCCAACGAAACAGCCTCCTAATCTCTGCAAATTGTGCATAAGAGCCTCATTAAACCTACTTGCCATTAATCCTTGTTCTCCCTGCTGTAACTCAGTGAGATGTGCTACCTATGGAAAACACACATACACACAGAACACCAGTAAACTGATGAAATGAAATGAAAAGAATTCAGCCATTGTCAGCAAAGTGTTCTTGTTTGCCAAGGACATGTTTGTTCAGTGTCACTGTGTCACATTTCAAATGGTCCTGTATCAGAACGTCATTCAAAAGGTAAAATAAACAATTTTTTTTTAAAAAAAAAAAGGTTGGCGTGTAAAATTTGAGAACCTTTCCTAACTCTTAGTCCTCAATGGAAAAGTCTTGTACATTTGGCAAATGCACCCATACCAATGAAATAAAAGATAACAATAAAATTGAATATAAAAATAAGCGTTTCTTTTTGTACCGAGGCAAATTTGTGGGGTGGCTTTCACTTTATTTCTTGGTACGCTGCTTGGCAGAGCTGTATTCATCGTTGCCATCGCAGGTGCATGATATTCGCAGCATGGAAAGGGCCAGAAAACATAGAAATAAACACAGGAGATTGGTATTTGGGTTGAAATAGGCCACAACTTTTATTGATTATAGATGCAAGTGCAGTTTGGCCAAGGCATTGCATATGAATCTGGTATCATGCAGCTTGCTGGTTGGTAAATACTGCAGGGTGGATCCAGAGATGGGAAGTTGCTCCTGACATGGACCAGGTTCATCAACCCCACTTAAACCCCTGTGTGGGCTCCCAGGCAGAGACAATTTTCCTGGGCCCCTTTACAGGGTACCCAATCAGCTAAGGATCCAACCCAATGCCTTATCCACCAAAGTTGTGACTGTTGCTATGACACAGGTGAAAACATGAAGTCTTGGGGGGGGGGGAATCCTCACTGTCCCTGAACACAGCAACTGAATAAACCATAGCAATGTCCTCATGAAAGCCTGCCCACTCACCTTTGGGCAGGCCACTTCCAGCTTGGTTGGGTGGGTGGCGAATCTGCAGATAGCCTCCAAAGAGGGTGAACTCCATGAGGTCACCCTCTTAAGTACTGGCAGAGAGCAAGCCCAATCTGCCTCCCACTGCTACCAAATTGGCCTCTTGGGACAGGATTCCAACCCATTGGCCACAATGGCTGGAAAGGGAAGGTTCTGGATGCCCCACCTACAGCTGTGCATGTGGGTGATGGCCTTCTGAGTGGGCTGCAGCCATGCCACACAGCAAACGCCACTCCCCTGGAGCCGCAGGGGAGTGGGAATTTCAGGAAAACAATGTATGAGATCAGAGAAATCTGAATGTGGTCATTACACAAGTACAACATTCCCGCAGATCTTGCAAAAAAAAGAAAAACAAAAAAACCCTGATTAGCTCTTAATAAAGGTGTGGAGAAATTGTGGGACTGAATTGGATTTTCAGAACTATACCCAGAAAGATCTGATTAAATGTCAAGCTGTCCCACATGAAATACAGAGGGTTATGTTCAACTTGGATCCTTCCATTCAAGGACACACAGTACCTTTAGAATATTTTTTGGTGAAAAAGTAAGGATGATAGGCAGCTGGCATTTTATCAATGTGGGATGTGTATACACACACACATAATTCCAGACTGAAGCAGTCTGAAAGGGTGTTAATTCTTAAGATATAGTATGTGCGATAAGTGTTCATAGGGGGCAAATGTGGATACTATTCCTGTCCGTATCTGTGTTGCTGAGACTGTTGAGAAATGCAAATGCTTTATAGCATAGCACTTCTCAATATTGTGTGAAACATGGTTTGTTTTTGTTTTTGTTTTTGTTTTAAATGAGAACAGAACGTAAATATCACAACCGAAGTCCAAGGGTGGCTCCATGGTGACAGAAAGACTTTAATTATCGAGCAACTGCACACAGCTAATCTTAAATGGGAATTTTGTGGTTGGATTTGCAACAAAGACTTCACTCACAGTCATGAGCTGCTCAAAGATGGGATTTACAATGTAAATAAAGGCAGCCACAGTGCAGCTTCTCCAGAACATTGATGTTCATGGCCTTGGGGGCTTTTAACACCTTCAATAGTATCAGTGGTTAAGAATGTTTTTTCACCAACTCCCATTACTTTGTTACAGGAAATTAGGCCTGCCCAATAATTACTCACAACTGCTTTAACCTTGAAACTTCATTGCATAATGACCTGTTCTCATGTTGTCACCCTCTGGACCTCTTGCAGTGGAGGCACACAAAGAAATGCCTCAGATGGTGGTCACAGGGTCTGGGACGGTTCTTATGGGGAGAGGCAGTACTTGAGGTCCTGAGCCAGTTAAGGCTTTCTAGGTCAAAACCAGCACTTTGAATTGGGCCCAGAAATTAATCGGCAGCCAGTGCAGTCAAGCAAAGATTGGTGTTTGTGCTCAAACCGTCTCGTCCCAGTGAGCAACCTGGCCACTGAATTCTGCACCAGCTGTAGTTTCTGAACTATCTTCAAAGGCAGCCCCACATATAATGAATTGCAGTAATCTAACCTAGAACATTGATGACAGAAGTTAGGCTATTCCTGTCCAGATAGGAGTAAAGCTGGGCCACCATCCAAAGCTAATGGTAGGAACTCCACACCACCAAGGTCACCTGAGCCTCAAGCAACAGTGATGGATCCTTAAGCTGCGTGCCCACTTCTTCAGAGCAAGTGTAACCCCACCAAGAGTAGGCAACCTCCCACCCATCTATTCTAGGCAACCACCCACTAACAGGGAGGGCCTCAGTCTTATTTGGATTGAGATCCAGTTTTCTGGCCCTCCTCCATTCCATTACCGAGACAAAACTATGGTCCAACAAATCCATTGCCTCATCTGCAGATGTAAAGGTGAAGTAGAGTTGTGTGTCATCAGCATATTGATGAACATACTCCAAAAGTCCAGATAACCCCACTCAACAGTTTCATGAGTAACAAAATGGGGGATTAATTGAACCCACATTAAAGGCTGCACAGGGGCGAAGAGCAGTCCCCAACCATCACCCTCTGGAAATTACTGGTGCCATAGAAGACAGAATCATGAATCAAGATGACTTTAACAGATTGGAGAACTGGACCCAAGCTAACAAAATGAATTTCAGTAGGGACGAAGATCAGGTTCTGCACTTAGACAGGAATAACCAGCTGCACAAGCTGAATTGCAAGACAGGGTGCACACGCCATTTGAATGGCAATGTCCACCAGCTTTGGGGAAGCCAGGCCCCCTCAAATATTTTACTGGGGGAGGCAAAGGGACCTCGGTCCCTAGGAAATGGCTCCTATGTTCTCATCCACGGCAGCCGTAACTTTTTGTCACCCTGAGATGGTGCTAAGCCAATTTTTGTGGACCTCATGGCTGCCATTTTGTCATGTGCTGAAAGGTATCTATGTTGTTTTGCTCCATTTTGCTGCAGTAGCTTGAAATGCTGTGGTTGCAACTCGGTACCAAATGCTGATCTGTGGCAGGAGGTACAGTGTAGAATTTACATGAATGGTTGCATGACAAGCAAGCTAACAGAGCCTGTGTAAAACCACAGAGCCACCATATAGCCAGGCATATGTGAGTCATTATTGTTGTATTATTTGCAGATTATGGTAATAATGATGTGAATCTTTATTTCTCCAAGACTGGGCTTTATTTATTTAATGAATGGAATGCAAATGCAAACAAAATTAAAATAAAATAAAAAATGGTTGCACCTGGGAAAACAAAGCTAAACAAACAAAAGCAAACCAAAGAATCATTGTAAAACCCTGTCTCTCACACACTTTAGTTTGTAAAGAATTTAATTTGTTTTGTTCATCCTACATGAACAGGCTATGTCTGTGTGTGTGTGTGTTGTTTCTGTTTGTTTATAATAAATATCTGGGGACGTGGGAACTGATTTGGAAGACAGCTCTCATTACTGCTTTTCACTGAAGCAGAAATGAAAAATTGGGTTCTCACAGATATTTTATTTTCTAAATAGATGCATACGGTAAATTCCAGAAGATGCTTCATTTCTGTCGTTTGATTTTTTGTACTCTGGGTCTCGACTCATAATATCCTTAGGACAGAAGTACTGTGAAAAGTCCAAGCTTTTCCATTTTATGCTGGTAATGGTATTGGTTTTGGTTTCCCCACAGGAATGAAATTTTGGTTGCTTATGTCTGGCTAAATGCTGAAAAGCACTGGATGTCCAGCAGGAAGCATCCACTTGCCACTTTAGCCTGGATTTATATGTTCCTCCCCTTTACCTAAATAGTGAGGAATTCTGCAACAACAACACAGAGATTAGCTTCCTCTGGTCATGTAGGGCTAGAAGCAGCAGTGGAGTGAGCAGGGGCGGAGGAAGGGGGTGCGGTGGGTGTGGGCTGCCCCAGGTGTCACCACTTGAGGAGAGACGCAGTGGCTTGGGCGCGTGCAGGCTCTGCTCTGCCCAAATGGTCCACCTGCTGCCTCTCCGCAGCTGTAGGGCAGCTGAGTGGGAGGAGGCAGACAGACTCTGGAGGCCCCAGGCGCCTGAGCAGCTTCCTCCGCTGCTGGGTGTGAGTGGTGGGGGTAGTGGCATCATTCACCAGAATGAAAATGGGGTGGGGACAAGGTGAGATGGAGGTTCAGTCCTGGTGGTGGAACCATGCGCCACCACCATCCTGGGCCTCTTCCAAACTTTCCAGCACTTTGCCCCATTCTATCCCCAATGCATCAAATGCAGCTGTTGGAAGCACACCACTGCTGCCCCATCCCCTCATAAAATGGAAGTCTAGCAGCAAACCTTTGACCCCTTATTTCCTATGAAGCCAGTGCTATGAAGTGGAGCACAGCAGTTCTTATAAGGCAATTTCAAGTCAATTTGTTGGTCTGAGTAACTAGAATAGCCACACAAACTATCCCTCTCTACCTATCTTGCCTGCTTGGTCCAGGACCTATCACCAGCCCATCTTTCTCCATGGCAACTGCCTCTGGCTCTTTTTGATCCCCACCTGCCAGCTCATGGACCTGTCTTCCAGTGTGTCTTCGACCATAACACCTCTGCATTCAATGTCTTGTTTGTTTGCACCAAAGCTGTCCCAGCAGCTTTGGCTGGTTTTGAAGCTTGGACAAGGCATGGCCGTTTAATACAGCACTAGATAACCTGTTAAATCTGTGTTTACTTACAGATATTCAAGGAAAGCCCAGTGAAGCAGCTTCTTAGAGCAGATAGTTCAAGGGCTAATCTTATATCAGATACCTAAGTCAATAAAGCAACCACCTTGAAGTACCCAAGGCTGCCTTCAATCTAACAAAACTCTGCTCTCTGTCACCACATCCCACATGCAGCAAACCATTTCTATTTTCCAGCAAATGTTTATCTAACTCTATTGTCATGACCCAGCTCATGGCTATAATTCTAAACTAAAAACAACAAGAACAACAACAACATGCAAAGGTGACCACACATTTAGCATATCATCTAGTTCTGCCCTCAAGCTTGGTTACAGTTCAAGGTGAAAATGACAGGGCAGGGGCGGGGCAGGCCTTTTCTTGATGCTTGCTCTCCACAAGATTATCGTTTACTTTTTTAAAAAAAATGCATATGAATGTCTGAAATGTGGACACATATGAGCCTCCCTGTCTCTTATGAGAAAAGGGGGTCACATGCATACTCTGTTCCTCTCCATGTACTGTGCTGATTGACTGTGGAAGGATCAAATGGGAATTACTGAAGACTGAATGGAGTCTCATAGTGGCTTTAATATATGTTAGCACTGAAATTTCATGCACTGCTCCCACAAATAATTGTGTAGCTTTTTCCACAGAGCTCTTGAATTTGTCATTAATTTTTAAAAACATCCACCTCATTTAGCCACCCCTGTTTCTGAAACCCTTTCATTGTTTTCTTCTCTGCCTCTCTTCATGAATACCAACCAACCCCTCACTAATGAATGTTCTGGCCTTTGCACTTGAGATACAGTATGTGTTTTCAGGACCCATCCTTTTCCTGTGAGTGTAACTTAACTGGTTTTAATACTGAATTTTAAACTGTTATAAACCACCCTGAGACTTGCTGGTGAAAGGAAGATAATAAATTTAACAACACCACAACAACAACCACCAGCCTGAGTATCAAGCAACAGGAGTCTTCAGAGTCTTACTACCTTATTTTCATTCTTCCCAGCATCTTAATAATTGGTATAAAGGCAGTTTCATCTGTCTAGCACTTTAGTAACACCTGGGAATTTGCTTTCTGTTCCAATGCTTTTAAATCACTGTCTACAAGGAATATGGAGAATGCCTACAGCTTAGCTGGATTACCTCTGGCACATTAAAAGTGCAAAAACGCTGGGATGATTTCCGCTGGCAGGACTGCAAATCGCTCAAACAGCACACATGGCTAAAAAGTGGCTGACACCTTCGAGCCATTTCCCCAAGATTTGTGACACTCCAACACCGGAGTTATCAATTCTCTTACAATGAGAAAACAAACAAATGAGCCAAAAATCAATAGAATTGTGCTAACTCTGCCTAAAGCTCATAATATTGGAGCAACGGTATGGGACGTTTAATGGAATCAGAAGACCCACCACCTTCTCAATTATTATTATTATTATTATTATTATTATTATTATTATTATTATTATTATTCCTCCATCTCAAGATCACAGGGTGGTTCACAGCATAAAAGTACAAAATACATAACAAAACAAAACCAATAAGCCCCCTACCATATTAGCTCATTGTGCTCCCCTTGAACTTCAAAAAGCAGTTTCTAAGGGAACTATCACAAAAGTTAAAGCAGCAGGAGCACTGTACGGACTATGTGCTGAGTGACATGGAACAGTTCCATCACTTGCCTTTGGACGCAATACAAGTAATCGGCAAAGCATCAAATCTTAACTCCACTGAGAGATGTTGAGCAGCATAGAAGCCTTCTGCTCATTCTAATACACAATCATGAGGACAAATTCCTAGCCTAAAGAACATTTCCCAGTAGAAAGCAAAGGATGAACATATTTATCATACATGAAATGCCAAAGAGGCACGAGGATAAACAAATATTCAGCTGCCATTATAAAATCATAGCTAACTGGGGGCACCAGAAGCCAAATCCTTTTTTGTTTTGTTTTGTTTCAGAAACATAGCAGCCATGTCACAATTAAGAAACCAAACAAACGTGCATCTCCCAGTGAACTTCTGGTATCCCCTTCTAGATGTGCAACTGAATGAGCAAAAAAATAAATTAATGTCAGGGTAAATAATGTCATGAAATTATGCAACATTGCTGATATAGTGTCTTGCATTTAAATGGATGTACTTTTTTCTAGGGAAAATATTCAGTTGAAAGACAAGATATTCATAGCATAGCTGTTTTTTGGTGTGTGTTTTATTTGTTTTCATATTTAGTACTGCACATCCAGAAAGACTGGGGTTATATGGTTATTTTTGAACAAGCGTTTTTGGGGAACCAGTGTCGCCAGAGAATGAATGTCTTACATCAAAATGCCACGTATATGACATAGATGTATTGTAGCCTGCAGTTCAACCAGGCATGCCACTTACTCTGGGTGGCTGCCCAGCTGTTAGTAGGTGCCCTTAGAAATTTGCTCCAGAATATAATAGGACTTACTCCAAAATGTGCAGGATTGCAGCCTTACACGGATTACTAAGGGAATGAAAAATGTTGCTGAATGTTCAAGACTATGGGTACATCTAGCCCAACACTGTCTGATCTGATTGCCAGTGGAACTGCAAGGCTGCAGAAAACAAAGTATGCAGTTCCAACCCTGCTATCTAACCTGCTAACTGAAAGTACTAGTACCAGCGACTTTATGCTTTCATACCATATATTTTATCACACAAACATGGCCTCTCCTCGATTCAGATATTCATGCATTTTACACTAGTTGAGGTCTCTGACAATTCAAAATCCACTTCACATAGAGCATAGCACTAGTAGAATCTTGAGGTCACAAATTCCAGAAATCAGGGAAAGCTTATTTCCTGCTCCTTTTTCACTAGTCCATGAACACTCTCCACACCTTTTGTCAGGTTTTGTCCCTAGACTTTCAATCTCCACACTCTCAAGCAGGCATGAAAATGATATATACTAGAGCCTGCAGCATCACAATAGCAACCCACTAATGACCTACTGTTATTTTCAGCTGTGCCAAAAAAATAATATTGCTATTATTTGCAGAAATATTATAGTGATTCATTAATTTTGTAAAAGATACTGAGAACAATTTTATGTGAATGTACAATCCTTGCAAGGCTTTATTTTAAAAAATGCATTCATAAGCATTTCAAAGAGCAGTCTGAATAGAATTACAGTAAAAGATGTGATTCTGGGCAGGTTCTGGATATTGTTGCAAATGAATCCCATGCTGGCAGTCCAAGGGATACTGCTGCAAGACATATCCTAACACATGATAAGACAGCCTTGGTAACTTTGCTGCAATGGGCAATATCACTCCAAACCATGGTTTACTAGACAGATTTCCCACTCTGCTCCCAATCCCAGTAGTGGGATGTTTAAAGCTCAGCTATGGCTATCATCCTGTTTGAGAGCGTATAGGCACCCCTTGCTCAGCACAATGATGGTGGCAAGGGAAGGGGTGGGGGCCAGAGCTCACTTTCCCCTCTTTTAGACATTGTATCCTCCCACCCTCCACCTCTCATAAGGTGGTCACTTCAAAAATTTGGTCTTTCTCCATTTCCGCACTGGGCACGGTGTTTAGGGCATGGTAGTGGTTGTTAAATAGATTAGTTCTTTCAATGCCCCAGTCAGCCATGAAGCTCACTGGGTGACCCTGGGCCAGTCACTGCCTGTCAGCCTAACCAACCTCACATTGTTGTGGGGATTAAATGGGCAAGAGGGAGAACCATGCATGCCACGTTGAGCTCCAAGGATACCCCACGCTGCAAACTTGCTCCTTGCAGGGGAGTGCAATCCCATCCAAGGCAGGCCATCTCCCCAGCTCCTGGACATGGAAACTTGGGACACTTAACACCTCTGCCTCTTGAAGATTCAGTTGCAGCCCATCACCACCTCCAAGCACTGCTGCATACAAATTAGACATCTGAAAAGAGTGATGAGTCTTTGTCTTTTAAATAAGGATACAGTGGTACCTCGGGTTACATACATTTCAGGTTACATACGCTTCAGGTTACAGACTCCGCTAACCCAGAAATAGTACCTTGGGTTAAGAACTTTGCTTCAGGATGAGAACAGAAATCGTGCAGCAGCGGCGCAGCAGCAGCGGGAGGCCCCATTAGCTAAAGTGGTGCTTCAGGTTAAGAACAGTTTCAGGATAAGAACGGACCTCTGGAAGGAATTAAGTACTTAACCCGAGGTACCACTGTATCTGTTTTAGAAAGGGCATCAGATGTCATCCCTGACTGAGTGTGGTCTACGTGTTTGTTAGGCTATCAAATATTAACTTTTGAAGAAGTGGGCACATACATTTGCTGATAGTATAGTTCCTCTCTCAGCAGCCTGTTTCTGAATTTGTCACAGACCAAACAAATTGGTTAAGGCAGCATGATAATAAGTTTCTACTCAACTTGCTGCCTTTAACATCCACAGACACTCCATTCCTCTGCATCACTTTTCTCATCATATCATGTTCTTTTTAAAAAGAAATCAAGCACACAACACTTTCAATTGCACAGTCTGTGCTTCTCCAAAATTTCTGGTGCGTAGACACAATGGAATTGATGATTCCACCTGGCTGAGAACTTGCAGTATACACTTCCATGAAATGTTCACAACTATTGCATGGATATGAAGTTTTGTACTTCTTCAATTGCTACCAAAATTTCACCTAAAGTGAAATACACCATGTATTTAGAGCTTGAACAGAGGGCTGGGGTAACTAACAACAACAACCCGTAGAAATAGTTTTAAGAGCACCTAAGGGAGTTTCATTGAAACTAGTACAATTTCATAGAGAGTTTGTGCATATCTCAAAATAGCATTGTCTGAAATCTGAACTCAGTCTGGAAAACATTCCTCAAAATAGTTGAATAATTTTGAAGGAAAATAAAAAGAGGCTTCCGTTAGGATAATACAATTCTCAAGGGTTGTGTGGGTGTTGTATGTACATTTTGAACTTCTCTTCAAAATATACATAGACTCAGGTTAAAAATCCTAATATTCAGGTTTATTACACTTTTTGAGGGCAGAGCTGCAGGCAGTTTTCAGCATGGAGCTGGGAACAAGGACATAGACCTTGGGTGTCAAGACAGGAGTCAGAGACAAGGAGCAAACCCAGAAATCAAATGCTAGAGCCAGGAAGACAGCTGCTGCCCAGAGAAAGTCCCAGGAAGTCTTTTATAAACCTTTGCACCTGGAAGGGCCCAGTGCCTAGTATAGGTAGAAAGAGGCAATCAAGAAACTGGAATATTCAAGACAGACAAAAGAAAGTACTTATTCATAAGATGCATAGTTACGCTATGTTATTCACTTCCACAAGATGTCTTGATGGCCACCAACTTTAAAAGACAATTAGAAGAATCAATGGTGCATGAGGCTATCAATAGCTACTAGCTGCAATGTGGCAGCATGGCACTCAGTGGCTAGGATCAAGTTGGAAGCTGTCAACTCCTGGATAGCCACTGTAAGAACGCAGTGTTGGACTAGATGGGCCTTTGGTCTGATCCAGCAGGGCTCTTATGTAGCAAACATAGTTGGCTGCCAAGGGAGAAGCTCTAAGCTGCAGTCTTGGAGACTGACTACACAGGGCAGCTGTGTGCAGAGCACAGGTGGTTCCTTTCAGTGTTCCCCTGTTATGAAAGCCAAAGCTTTTGTGAACAACACACACAGGCACACAAGGATATTCTACCCTTTGTTAAAACTACCTGGCAAGAGCAAAAGGGGAGACCCTACCCAATTTACACCTCCTAAAGCTAATGTCATGGGGGAAGGTTGACATCTAGCTGCACACTGTATCTGCCAAGCCCCAGGATCCAATTTGATTGGATGCTGGCTCTTCCCCTATCAATCACAGACCTGCAATGCATTGTGAAAGTGGATAACTGGAGCAGGTCCTTGTCTTCATTGCCTGGGGCAACTCTGTTCACTCCAGTTTCAGTGAGTCCTTTGCATCCCTCTGCAAGCAATAAGGATAATGTTTCTTCATGTAAATCACTGATCTGACCTAGTGATTTTAAGAAATATCAAAGATATAGGAAGAGTTAGAAAATTACTGTTTGGTTTCTCTTTCTGATCTCTTACTCATGTTTTTTTCTTGATTTGTTCAGCAAACTAGCTTGAATTAGAAACCCTGAATTGATTAAAGAATCTTCTTCATTCATTATCTCACCCATGACTGGCTGTTCTCTCTAATCCAGGGATGGATCAGAGTTTCCAGTCAGAGGGTCATATTCCTTAAGAAGCAACCTTCTGGGGGCGACTTGCCACTGGTGGGCAGAGCCAGAAGCAAAGTGAAAGGAACAATAGGCATGACTCTGACCTTTGTACAGTAGGTTATGTTCCAGCTGCACAAAAGCCAAAGGTGACCCTGCTTCAGCCCCAACCCTGTAGGGTAGCTTCTTAACACACACACACACACACACACACACCACATAACACACAACACTTCTCTACATCCAGCCAAGCAAGAGAGATGAGCACAGTTCAAGGACACATTCCAGCCACACAAAAGCTCCCAAGAACGGTGTACAGCAGGGCTAGTAAAGCATGGGAAGGAAGCCATGACCTAGGAAAAGCCCTGAGGTGGGCTAGTCAGACCTGGAGGGTCACATTTGGTCAATGGTCTAAATGCTCCTTGGAATGATACAAAGAAGCCAACTCAGGTTTGTCTCTTGCCCTCTCGGATATTGGATGGTATCCAACTAACTTGTTCCATCAGCTTGGGGATTTTCACATGTACAATGGAACTCTCCCCCTCTTCTCCCCCTTGTGCACCCCACACCAATCCCAAATGTGCTCTAGAAGGTTGCGGGGGTGGGGGACCCCAAACAGATTTAGGGGAAATGCCTGGAGAGGAGGAGAGGAGCTGAAGTTCCTTTGCACAAGTGGAAATCCTGTTGGAACAAGTTGGTTGGCTACTGTAAATTTGGATTTCCATGTATCCAGATGCAGGATACCTAAGAACAGCAGCTTTGTTCAAGTGTAAATTACATGAAGGTTGTCACTTAGTAAGCCTTATCTTTCTTTCTTTTTTTTTTTTTGGAGTCAAAGGGGCCAACGGTGTTGACAAATTCCTCCTTTCATCGTGTTCTCTCTTTGCTTGCCTATCCATCCTTCAACTGATTCCTCCCTCCTGCTGACCTTATGCAGAGGTGGATTTGGGGAGAGCGATCGGTTCACTCACACTGGGCTTGGAGCCTCAGGGGTGCTGCAAGGAGTGCCACAACTATGATGTAGAATGGAACTCAAGAGGTGGGGACACCAAATTTTGATGCTGCTGAAATCTGAGACCCCAGGGTTTGCCACTGCCTTAGGGGCCAGACAGGCAACATCAACACTGTAGTACCTTAAATAAAAAAGATCCATCTTGCCTGCACCTCACTCTGTTGTTGTTCATTAGCACAACCACCTTTTTGGCACTGTGGCATCTCCTTCTGCTTGGGATAGCAGGACTTAAAGTAAAACATCCCATTGGCATTGTCTGCCATGGATGGTGGGAGTTGTACCTGATCTTCTATGAGCCCAAACAGAAGGAGATTCCAGAGTGTCAAGATGCTGGGTGTGTCTCTTTACTCTTTTGACAGAATCATGGAGAAGAAGGCGAGGCCACTATCACTTCCACTTGTTTGGTCCCAAAGGTAGAGAGGTGCACACAAGTGGATTCATGGTAGAGAGGAGTAGCTGTAATTTTGTGCTCCAGTTTTTCCCACAGAAGTTGAGCGGGCACTTTTTATATAACCCTACTCAATTTATCACAAAACCCTGTTTAATTATTATATTATATAACCTTACTGAAAAAAAGGTTTTTCCTTTTTTCCAAGTAACCAAATGCAAAATACACAAGGCGTAATGCAACCAAAGTAAAGCAGGCTTAATTCCTATTGATTGAAATGACAGAAATCTAAGTACATGTTTAACTCATCCACATAAATCAAAGGGACCTCAAAGTGCTTGTCTTTTGCTGCATTCTGCCACGGTATTTACTTTGTGACTCAGAGCACATGATCTCTTAAGTACATCTGAATATTAGACAATGAGATAACAGAATATTTGGGACCCTATAGTGAAATACATCAAAGGAAAAAAGATGAATTTTGTTGGGTTTGGCATGAATTCTATGCTTTTGTGAATTGGTTTGAAATGCATTATATGGGGTGCAACCAAACCACCACACCAGTTAGTGGGGCATTGTGAAGTGGCAGAACTGCTCATGCATCCACAGTCCAGATGCAGTCACATGATGGCAATGGGGCAAGCTCAAGATCCAGTGGATCCTAGGCCAGCTCAACCTCTCCTTGCCTTTGGAATGTCCTGTTTTGGGGTTTTCCACTGGGACCTGCCAGAAAGGGAGCTGCCAGCAGACCTTCCACCAATCTGCATGTTCAATGAACACTGGGAGTTTGGTGCAGTCACAAATGCTGGCTGGCTGGATGCCACTACACAATCTAACCTGGCCATCTCAGCTCAGTGTAAGGGGTAGTGATGGTACATTGCTCTGGTAGCTTGAATATGATACAGGATGAATGTTTGTACTAGTTTAGCTGCCGGTGGAGGTGACAGATTTATTGACCATGATACTACTGCTACTACTACTAATATAATATTGAACTTAGCACTGATTAATTAAGTCATTTTAGAATTTGCTTTGGTTAAAATAAAAAGTAGAGTGGGCGAGAAAATGTTGTGACAGGGCCACCAATTGTCTATTATTATTATTATTATTATTATTATTATTATTATGCCTGATGCTGTTCCCTTTAGTCTCTTTAACCCAGGAGCTAATTGTGTACTTGAGATGCATCTCATGTAGACTTTGTCAATACCGATTTCTACTCAATGTCTGTACATTGGATCACAGGATATGAAATGCCAAGAGGGTAATTAGTTCTTCTCACACGTGGTGCTTTAGCTTCTCAGAAGATGTTCTTTTGAGGCTGCTCTAAATATGGATCTTTGTTAAAATAATGTGGATCTTTCTGATCATGTCATTGTCATACATCGAGCCTCTGAATACTTGGGATTCTACATCTTTCCTTTCAATCTCCCCCCCCCCCCCACTTTTGATCTAGCATTTATTTTCTCTTTTTCTCTTGCTGCCTTTCTTCAGCGTGATGGTATTATTTGCATACTTTGAGCTGTCAACTGGGCTTTTTACTAGATTAATTCCCTGCTGATGTTCTTGTCCCTTAACTCAGCACATAATGAAATCTAACCAATAAGCAATCACAGAGATGGTTCATAGCCCAGTTAGTCATGTTCATTCTTCTTTCAATATATATTTTATCATGACTTACCTTCTTCCTCAATGCTACAGTAACTATATTAAGTTCCCCCCTCAATATATATATAGTAATATAAATATTACTTCTTCTTTTTTTCAAAGGAGTGGGAAATGCATTGAAGTAATACCTATGTTTTGTGTGCTGTTGCAACCTTTTAGGTTGCACTCTTACACACCCTACTTTTAAGGACACAAGAAGAGCCTGTTGGATCAGAACACTGGCCTATCTAATCCAGCATCCTGTTCTCACAGTGGCCAGCCTGTGGAAAACCTTTAAGCAAAACTTAAGCACAACAGCGCTCTCCCTTTCTGTGGTTTCCAGCAACCGGTATTAAGAAGCATTGCTGCCTTCAACCATGGAGGAAAAGCACAGACATCATGTCTAGTAGCCATCAATAGCCCTCTCCCCCATGAATTTGTATAATCCTCTTGTAAAGCCACCCAGGCCATCACTGTCTCCTGTCAGAACAAGAGCCATAGCTTAACTTTGTGCTGCAGGAAGAAGTATTTTTGTGTCGGAAGATACTAGACGAAGTTGGAAATAATTCTGAATAATAATGTTGAAAGAATTACTTGTGTGTGTGTGTGTTTAAAAATCAAAATAGAACAAAAAATGGGGCCCCCAAATAATAAATATTTTGGCATTACAGAATCATGGTGACAGGACCCATTGGAGTTGTCAATAATGTTTCTTTAAAAAGTGATCTTTTGAAATGCCAAATTTTGGATTGGGGTTGGGTGCCACACAAAAAAAATGTGAGCAGTGGGAGGGGGACTAGAAAGGGTCTGTGGGTTATGAGTTAGTCAGTCCTGGTATACAGTTGTACCTCGGGTTACAAATGCTTCAGGTTACAAACACTTCGAGTTACAAACTCCGCTAACCCGGAAGTAGTATCTTGGGTTGAGAACTTTACCTCAGGATGAGAACAGAAATCGCTTGCGTCGGCAGCAGGAGGCCCCATTAGCTAAAGTGGTACCTCAGGTTAAGAACAGTTTCAGGTTAAGAACGGACCTCCGGAATGAATTAAGTTCGTAACCTGAGGTACCACTGTAAATGAAAATGAAAATAATTCCTTATACATCAGTGCAGAAACACTGCAGGCAGGCAGGCAGGCAGGCAGACACATACACTCAGCGGAAAGGGGGCATATGACCTACACCAGGGACTTGATGGGAAGCAAGAACACAGCAACACTGGGATGGGAGGTTGCTGTCCTGCTCGCTGCTGCTCTGGGGAACAAAAACAAGGTGCCTTGGCAGGGAGGGAGAACAAAGCAACTCAAAGGTCTTTTAATTTCTACCTCTAGCTGCCCTTCCTGTTTCCTCCATCTTCTAAGACCTTCTAGCAAAGGTGTCATGCCAGAGGGAGAAGTGGCACTTTTCAAGGTAAAAAGTGATGCCAAAGGTGAAGAGGGAGTGACAGTCTACCAGAAATTGCTTTTCAGGTCGAGTCTGAAAAGCAGCCTCCTAGTTGAATAGACGTAGGAACTTCGAGAGAGTCCTTCACATCACTGTGTCCTCCAGCCATTTCATGTATCATACATTGCAAACCTACATCTGCCATGGCATACAAATTTTTGCCAGGGATAAACAGAAATCCTTACATGCCATTTGACATCTTAGATGGGCACCTAAAATACAAAAAGTGTGAAGTAGCCTGAATATCAGAGGCTGCTCGCTGGGTGGGGGACAGAGCTGATTTGCTAGCTTCCCAGCTGGTGGCCTGCTGGGGGTTACCAGGAAGCGGAGGGGGCAACGCTGTGATGCACATGCACCACTGGAGCCAATTCAGCTCTCCTGCTGGTGTGTTTGCACTGTGCCTACCTCCCTGCTGCGTCACCCCTCCGTCTCAGCAAGCAACAGTGATCATCAACCAGGAAGCAAGGGTAGCAGCTCCACCCCACCCGGTGAGCAGCCCAATACAGTAACATTAATTAGTCATTTCTAGGATGAGGTGACAGAACATTCAAAGGAATGTGCAGCATGTGAAGAACACTTAAGAGACAATCATCTCCTAAGACTTGATCTATAGATTGGAATCGGTTGACAGAGTGGTGTTATAGTACCATGGAGTGTGATACATCAGACTGCAGGGGTGGGGATGCCATTTTAGAAATGCTCTGCTGTGTTTTTAAAAAGCAAAACCAGAAAGAGAAAACCAGCATGGAGAGGGGCTGGGGTGGAATCATTCGTATCAAGCACTGCTTCCTGGTAAGTATATCATCTGCTGATGTGAACTGGCCTGTTCCAAGCCAATGTGGCCTGACTACATAATATCTTATAAAGTGAAAAGTTGGTTGCAATTAATGGATTTTTATATATTATTCATATGTAGGAGCACTGAAAAGAAATTTCTGGATTTACTGCAGCCATAGCTGTATCACTTTATTATAGTGGAACCGGCAAAGGAAAGGAATGCCGCATCAAAGAGATCTTCAGTGCAACAGCATTATGTGAAAGAACCTCAAGAGGCACCGAACTAATAAAATTTTGCAAAGCACTCAGAAGTGTTAATTGCTTTTTAGTGTGTATTCCGGAACGCTGGTACAATAGGCTATCAAATTGTAAGGAAACCAATAATGACTCCTTTTTAAGTGCTTGTTGTGGAGATCCACCCCCACCCCAAAAGACATTTGTTTAAAGCAACTCCATCACTGAGAATTTATTTATTATGTTCTTTGAGACTGTTTGCATACTGTTCATTAAACCTCCATTTGGCTGCAAACTTATAGCCACATCTGGCAACAACTTTCTGTAAAATCAAAGGAACTTCCTTCTGATAGACATGTACAGCATGCTATCTTATTAAACTGATGAGATCTTGATGAAGCACATATTCACTATCTTTAATTTCCTGAATAAGAGAACTTGGACAAGCTAACTGGTATTTGAGGACATATTACCAACATTTTCCCCTTGTCCGGCTCTGAAAGGGGTCCATGCAGAAGCACTTTTGCAGTGGTGCCAGCCTGAGACCAGTTTCAGCTGAGCCAGGACATGGGAGGAGTGGGTGGAGGCTTCTACAGGACAAGTTATTTTTAAGTCCTCAGGTTTCAATGATTATAACACAAGAAAGGAGATTTGGCTTGAAAGGATTAAACTATCACAGGTACGAAAAAGTGTCCAACACATCCTATACCTGGAAATAGGTAGGATGCATTTCTTTTAAATCCCAAACCTTACTGTGCTCACACCAAGTACCGCTGTTTCCCAACCACCAGCAGGGCATATTAGAGAGATGGGAAAGGATGGAGGGCTAAATATTTGATCTGAAACTCCTTGTATCTAGTTGTAAAATATTTGGTCCTTGGTGAAATTTTGATTCAAGCATGGGCTGAGAAGGAATGGGGTAGTGGCATAGGATAAATCCTATGAAGGTTCATTACTGATCTCTTTGGAAATTGGAGGACCTACATGGCTAGTCATAGCCATTCAGTGCATTTAAGTATAATATTTGGGCAACACATGAGGTCAAAGGCGCTTACTCTTATTGACAAAGGTTTAGCAAGTTGGCTTCTTTAGGACTGGGTGGGTCATCACATATTAAATATATTCATGGTGAAGCAGTTCTTGCCACACTCCATCAAACCCAATTTACCAAGAGATTTGTACCATTAGTAGTAACCATCAGTAAATCAGGAACTTATTGGCCTGCAACATCTGTTGATTTCAATTTAAAAAATGCTGGTAGTGAGATCACTATGATGCTTCCTTCGGATAATGAATACAGATTGCCAGGTGTTGGCACTGAGGGGTTTTTTCTTTTCTTTTGGTTGTTCTCTTCTTCAAAACAAAAATGGGGAATTTATACAACAGACAGAAAACAGTACTTAAACAACAATCAAATTAATCACCAAATTATGACAATAATGTTAAAAAATGAAAAGGCAATTGCTTAGCAACCATCCAAGTAGCTCAGAAATGCCAACAATGTAAATTTAATTAGCTATTAAATTTGTTTAGACGCTCTGTCTAGACTTTCTATTTTCTTAATATAAAACTAGCTTTAAGAAAACTGAACAATTAAGTGTTTTTCATCTTGTCTGTCAAGAAAATTCAGATTATGGCCAATACTATGCAAACACATCTCAAAAAGTATTATTATTACTAATAATGTGCTACTATTTACTACATAATTGGAACTCAAATGTACAAGCTGCATTGTCATTCCTTGTTCTTCTATTATAACCTTCCCCAAACTGTGTCTATCCTGATTTTTTGACTACAACTGTCATTATCCCTGGCCATTGGCCATGTTGGCTAGGGCTGTTGGGAGTTGTAGGTGAACAATGTCTGAAGGGCACCAGGTTGGGAAGGCTGATCTGTTACATTTATCTTGCTTTCAGGCCAGGGCCTTTTTAAATAGTAGCAAACCAGCAGGACCCTGACCAAACATACCTAGAAATAAGCATCATTGAATTCTGTGGTATTTACTGGAGTCTTAGGTAATTGGGAGCAACTCTTATTCCCCACAAACCATAAGAAAGCTTCTCAAAAATTAGGTGAAATTAAATTGATTGCCAGTAGATTCAGGCCAGACAAAAGAATGCAGTGCCTCATGTATAGTACACAGTGTGCCAAAAGCAGAGTTCAGGAGTGAACAAAGTGGCTCCTGAGATTATAACTGTATCATTTACACAAATACGATGCAGCTATCAACTTAGGTTTCAGTTGTTCCGTCGCTCTCCTCCATGGAAACTCACTGTTTGCTGCTGAATGGGAACAAACATAAGTTGGGTTTTCTCTGGACAGACATTTGTTTTGATTCAGTGGTAAACATTGGGTTTTCCTGAGGAAAGCAGCAGGCCAAACGAAAAACCTCTGGAACCTGTGTCTAGTAAGCACAGGGCAAGCGGAAATGTGGATGACGTCGAAGTGAAGACACATATTGCATTTCCCCCAATCTCATTATATCATCAGATACTGTACGAAGTTTGGGATAAATGCAATTCCACTCTCCCCAGGCTAAACCCACCCACCTACCGTTGTGGTTCATCAGATCAAATATTTGCTTCCATTTTCTGCACCAGCAGAAAGGAAAAGTGCCAAAATCCTGTCAGATTTAGATCTGGACCAGTGTTGGGTCTCCAGCTGTTTTTGAACTACAACTCCCATTATCCCTAGCTAGCAAGACCGGTGGTCAGGGGTGATGGGAATTGTAGTCCAAAAACAGAGAGACCCAAGTTTGGTAAACACTGGGCTGGACTATGCAACACTTAAAGGAAACTGAAAATGGTCTCTACTTCACAGACTGTCTGCAAGCATGCTGACATATAGCATCTGCATTCATCAACTTCCTGGTGACAGCTGGTATGGAAATTATCCATAGCAAGCAGAAGACTCAGGTAGTGGTATTACACATTCGGGAAGAGACTATCCCCAGCTGCTGTTATGTCATGCAGGTAATGCGTTGTGGAGTGGGTCTTCTTCACTTTGAAGTGAGGAACAACTTGTTTGCTTGAGATGTCTTTGTTCGGGGGAAACATTCATTAAACTAATTGCCTGAATGAAGACTGCAGAAACAAAGCAAGGTTCAGATTATCCGTAAAGGTAGTGAAGGAGGCAAAAGAATCGAAACAACATTGCTCAGGTTAGACTCATCAGTGGAAAGGAGAAAAGAAAGATAGATGCATTGTAAAACTTGCTAATTAAAATGGTATTAAGCATAAGGATTATGGAAATTAAGGGGGGGGACAAAACTCATGTAGGGAATATAAAAGGTCTACTAAGTAAAATATGTGTGGACATCAAAGTTGTCTGTCAGATAAGCACAAACACAGAGAAAAGTTTTTTCTCCCTCCAAACACTGGAACTCATGGATATCCAAGGAAGCTGATTGTTGAGTGATCCAGAAAGTACAGCGTATAGTTTAACTATGGAACGCACTCCAAACAGGAACCAATCACGGCCACTAACTTTGATGGCTTTAAAAGAGGAATGGACAAATTCATGAAGGAGGAAAAGACTGTCGGTGGCTACTGTCAGAATGGCTAGGTTGAAGCAGCAATGCTTCTAAGTCTCAGTCGCTGGGAAGCACAGGAGGAGACAAAGCTCTTGTGCTCAGGTTCTGTTTGCTGGTTTCCCACAGGCAGCTGTTTAGCCACTGTAAGAACAGAATGCTGATGCCCTAGGTGATGGGAAAACCCCTGCAGTGCTGAGAGTGGAGGGCAGCTGTGCCTGGGGAACCACCAGCCCCCTGGAGCAGCATGTGTGTGTGCGCGCGCCTGGGGAACCACCAGCCCCCTGGAGCAGCATGTGTGTGTGTGTGTGTGTGTGTGTGTGTGCGCGCGCGCACACACACACACACACGTGCACACGTGCATGCATGCACACACATGCTTTCTGGGGAAAGAGTCCTTCATCTCCTGGCACTGGCTGCCCATGCCGCTACAGCAGCTCTGGCAAGTGCCCTGTTCACGAGACATACCTCCCCATCATCATCATCATCTTCTCTTCTTCCCTTCCAGCCTCTGCAGCCTCTGTGGGGTGGAGTCTGGCTTCACATCAACCACTGGCTGGAATCGAACTTCTTCCTGCCCACAAAATCTACTGCTTCATTCCCCCAGAAGCCATCAAGAGGAAGCTCTCTGGTAATGTCCATCTTGGGTTGGGGTTTATAATAAAATAATGGTTGGGTTGTTTTCTGTGGCACTTCCTGGTCACAGAGTGCTCCAGGAAGTCTTCTAGATCTGCACTCAAGGGGGGGGCACTTCTGGCCTCTGCTGTGAAACTGGAGCAGAGGGAGCAATTGTTGTGATTCCTGCGTTGCCAGGGGTTTGGACTAGATAGCTATTGGTGTCCCTTCCAACTCTACAATTCTATGATCCTGTGATTCTATTATTCTTTCTTTGCTTGGCCCTCCATAAATGGAGCTTTTTCAAAGAAAAGGAGGTGCATCTTCAGGGAACTGAGAGGCTTAGCACAATATTTTCCACAAAGCTAACCCCTCTCTTATCATCACAGGAAGGAAGCTCTTGAGGGCTCTCATTATCAGCAAGTACTGTTAAAATCCAGTTAAAGATTCCCTCTTGATTTCAATGAGAATGTCGCTCAGACTCTGTAATGGTGGTCGAGCCCTCATCAAAATAAGCCCTCTTATTGAGTGTTCCTAGGTCAGAGTCCACCTTTCCCACTGACTCTTTCATTCTTCTTCACAGCATGCACTGTAAGATTACCATAATAGCATTGCTATCCCCTGGAATGCACCTCA
The DNA here is from genome assembly GCF_964270895.1 of Podarcis filfolensis. Classification (NCBI taxonomy): domain Eukaryota; kingdom Metazoa; phylum Chordata; class Lepidosauria; order Squamata; family Lacertidae; genus Podarcis; species Podarcis filfolensis. The sequence goes on along the minus strand of NC_139605.1, from coordinate 34,678,127 downwards.
AGCATTTGTTGCTTTCAGATTACTATACAAAGCAGGAGGAAATTCAAAAACTACATTTGCGAGATGTGTGTGTGTGTGTGCGAGAGAGAGAGAGAGAGAGAGAGAGAGAGAGAGAGAGAGAGGGGGAGTATTCAACAGTTCTGGCCCTCAGTGCCTAACAAAGAATTCAGACTTCCAGATCAGGTTTCTGCCAAATACTTTAATGCTTAAATCAGGCACTATTACAATGTACAGCATGTGTACAAAAGAATTAGATACATGGCTAAGGCACTGATTCTGTAGCACCTTCCTTTTGAAGGACAGGGCGGTCACAGCACTTAGTGTGGCAAATGGGTGGAGCCCAGTCAAGAGAATGGGCATTCCTCCAGGTGGGTTGATATGTGTTTATGTGTGTTTATGCCACAAGTGGTGGACCTTAGGGTCTTGAATTTCAGTGGCACCCAGTGTGAAGCCAAAATGTGGCCCCTCCCTCTTGCCTTCCATTCTACATCATAGTTGAGGCACCCCCTGCAGCACCCCAAACCACTCGTGCTTCCCTGGATCTGCCTCTGATGCCAGTGCTCGCATCTCCATTTCCTTGGAGGTAGAAGCAGAGTTGACACCAGCTCAACATCCAATTCACTCTTGTCGGCTGATAGGAGGAGGTTCTGATTAGAGGTGTCCAATGTCACTGGAGCAGAACATTCCTCTGCTATGCTGCATGGTCCCTCACCAGGATCCAGCTCACCACCGCCCACAGTACCAGCCCTGTCCCTGGACTCTGACCTCCCTTGGGTTCTGCCGACACTTCCCACCATTACACTGAGACTCTGTCCCGGGTGGTCCAGCTGAAGCAATCTGAGTTCCTGCCATTCTTCCTCAGAAACAAACCATCTCCCCATGACACCTCCACGGGACTCATGCCAAATACTGAGTACCAGCATCTCCTTCCTTCCTTCCTCCCTCATTGAAAGATGTGATGTGGGAATGGGTCGAGGAGCTCTAGAGAGTGTGGAAATCCATAGTATATGGATGAGTGGATGCCTTGTGGTGCTCTGCATTAATCTTGGGAATTCAAAGAGGAGGTCATGGCCACGTTCTCCAGAAAGAAGGGTATGGGAGACCGTCCTGATGATCCTCCCCTGCACGGAGCAGCCTGTTAACTCCTCAAAGACTTCCTGTAGATATTTTCAGGACGTTGGGCTGTGGCCATTATACTATACACGCACGTTTCTAATGGAGTCCTAAGTAGCTCTTCCAGTAACACACAGCATGAATTTTCTGTGACCCTTTCCTTCCATCTGCATCCCCTTATAATATATCACCACAGTGTAACTAGCAGGCCTGGCCCACCCATGAGGCCAGGTGAGGAGACTGCCTCAGGTGGCAGGATCCACTTGGGTAGCAGATCCCAATGTCAATCTCTATTCAGGGCAGCCCCATCCAAGTGGCCAGGTGAGGCAACAGACTCAGGAAGCATCTAGTAGGGCAACTGTTCCCAGTCTTGATCTTCCTTCCCCCCTTGCTTCTGATGTAGATCTTCCCTCACCCCTTCTTCCCTTGTGGGGAGGGGGCACCATTTTGGGTTCTCCCTCAAGTGCCCAAATGTCTTGGGCTGGCCCTGGTAACTAGGAATCCCACAGTCTCCAGAAACAGATTTGGGGGGGGGGCGGAATGCACAAGGAAGGAAGGGGTGGGAAAGCCCTGTTTTCTGAATGGAACACTATTTATTTCATAGAAAAGAACCTAGCATCCAAGCCCAAAAGGGAAATAATTATTAGTAGCACAGTACTACTGGTAGCATAACTCCACATAATAAATTACTACTATGTATTACAATGCAGCATTTGTGACAGAAGACACCCTTGAGACTTAAACTTATGCAACATTTATTAAATCAACATTCGTAAAGGGAGAGGGGAAACCTTTAAACCATTGCTAATAATTCTAGTAACAAGGAGCACACCAGAAGTGTGCAATGTGCGCCAGAAGGTCTACTATCAGTCAAAGACACATTAAAACATGCTACGATTAGCCTCCAAAGCAAGTACCCTCATTAACATTTCTCATGAAACTGATAAAACTCATCTGAAAGGGGGGGAAAAGAATAAATGTTATTGCTACTATTTTTAAATGCACCACCAGCAAAAATCAAATATCTCATTAAATGTTTCTGGCCAGCTTTACCATGCCAACTGAGAAGACAAAATCTGCGATATTGCTTCTCTTATGGGAAGTGGAGAGAAAACTTTGGTGATGATACTTAGTGGCAGTTTCAGTAGTGTCAACTTAAAATGTAATTAAGAGGATGCTGTATTAATGAGAATGCTCCTCAGCTAATATGGCAATACATAAAAAGCACTAATATGAATGACTAGAGATCTCAGCAATTAAGAGGGTAAAATATACTTTGCAAACTGCATTTGAAAGTGTACATAAAATGATTCTGTCATTAACATTTCATACTCTGCTATGCAGTATATTTAACCCATGAGAGAAATGAAGTACAGTCCATTAGAATGTACTCAAGCAGGACGGGGGGGTGGGGAATCACTCAATATAGAGAAAACTGAGGATGCATAAATTATGCCTCTCGTTAAGCGAGGTTTAGCCCGTCTACCAAACTTCCACCTCCTGTCTCATTTATGATGATTTTCAGCTTTTAAACCCAATGGCTCCCTCTGTGGAGATATTTATTTTAAAGGCGTTACCCAAGGGATCTCTTCATTATGTATGTTCCTTTAGCACATGATGGATGGATGGATTTGGTGTGATGAGACTGCATCTCTCCCCCCACCCCCGCTACTGTTTCTGCTCAGCACAAGAAATGCCTTTAATTTGGTATGGGGTTGCATGTCAATTCAATGTAATTAGCCAAGGGTGAGAGGAGTCCAGGACTACAGCCATTCTCTAGGTACATGTACAAGAAGCTAACTCCTGGGGCGTTCTGAGCAGATCAGCTTGAAAGCTGACATGGATTAAAAAGTAAAACTGTTTTGTGAGGTGCTTTCATCCAAACATTATGGAATTGAGCAGTGTTATATCAACTGGTGCCCTTATCATCAGTTAGAAATTAGGTACGTTCCAAACATGCCACCCTTCATTATGTTGCTCAAATTGCTTTCAAAGGGACATGCAGTTGGACCAGCATAAGGGAAACTGGGGATTCCTGGCAAGGGGTTCTTCAGAGCTCTAATGTTCGAAGTAATTGTTATTTTATATGCAGTTAGAGCGGTAAAACTGAATAATTCTCCCTTATTTATTGCTACTTTCCTTGCAGGTCTCCATAGAAATTTGCAGCTTTAGCCTAGGGTTCTGATGGGGCTGTAATAAGAAACTGCAAATGAAAACAATGTCAGTATTTGCCCATCCTAACTCTCAGGGCAAGTACTGGAACCTCATGTGAGGTCATGGATCATGGGTTTGAACCACATGTTGGGCAAAAGAATTCCTGCATTGCAGAGGGTTGGACTAGATAACCCGCGTGGTCCCTTCCAACTCTACAATTTTAAGACTCTATGATTAGAATACATGTTGCCATTTAAAGAGGGAAGGGGACTTCTGGTTACCTGATCCTGCAACAGTTAAAAGTTTTACTGGGGATTTAAGGTAGTGCTGGAGCAATCTGCATGCACAAATAGCTGCTGTACCACTGAGCTGAGGCTCTTTCTCTTTGTAATCTTACGTAAATTTGCCCCAAAGTAAGTCTCACTAAGTTAAAAGAAATTCACTTTTAATGGTCTTATCCTTATTGCTATTGCAGTCTGATCCTTAACTGAACATTCCCTCCCTAATACACACACATCCTTTTAACCTTTTAGTCAGCAATTAACCCCACTAATTACTAATTAAGAAAACCAATTCATCAAAGATATGATGTTTAAGATTTGTGGCCAGTAGCAGCATCAGTAAATCCAAATTATCCGTTAACATTTTAATCATTGGGGGGTGGGGGCTAAAAAAGAACCCCAAACAAACCACACAGACTGCAGAATGCAATTCAAATCTTCATCCACTGTCACAAAGACAAATCTAAACTAACTCGAAGTGCCCATAATAAAAGTCACTTTAAGAAGAATTATGAACTGCAAAAGGACAAGTCGCGGTCTTCCGATTCTGCTAGTGTGTCTAAAAAATTACAGAAAAATAATGTTCTCTAGTTACTGTTGCAAGCCTTGAGAATTTAGCACTTTGGCAGCCACTCTGGGAAATAACCCAGAATAACAGGTAATTTGGCACAGATTTGAGGGTGATGATAATAAACATTTTATCACTTATGAGAAGACTTCTTGTACATCAATGAAAGCCGAGCATCAGAAAGAATTAGATGCCAGCCAGCATCTCCTACGTATTCCAGCAAATCACTTTTGAACTGTACCAGTTTTGATGCAAGACATGCATCATCATATGGCGTGTCCAGCATAATATTAATAATACTTAGCATTTATATTCGTTCTGCACAATGTATGGTTGCCATATTTCAAAAAGTGAAAATCCGGGCACAAATTGCCCCCAAATCAACATTTCCAATATGGGCTGCCATATGCCCAGGTTTTCCAGGACATTTTTAACCTACTTTGGGAGAGCATTCAAAGGTATAGGGCAGGCTTCCTCAACCTTGGTCCTCCAGATGTTTTGAAACTACAATTCCCATCTTCCCTGACCACTGGTCCTGCTACCTAGGAATCATGGGAGTTGTAGGCCAAAAACATCTGGAGGGCCGAGGTTGAGGAAGCCTGGTGTAGGGAGAGTGTGCTTTGCCTGTTTGTGATTTTGGCTTTATGTGCTATCCCTGCTCCTTCAAACACACCTACATTGAAATAGTTTTTAATTGTTCAATTCATTATTGTTTTCTGCCCTGGGTGTCCGGGGGTGGGGAGCAGGGAACATAAATTTAACTAATAAATAGTTAAATAAATTTCATCAGTTCCTGCAATATTAAATCCCAAATATTCCCCCCTTAATGCTACATTAATATGCGTCCAAACCAGGAAAATGCATGTAAATACCAGCAGCTTCTGAAACATCAACATATTGTATCTTGCTTCTAAAGAGATCTTTTTGAAAGTGCAGCTTCCCCACCACTGCCATTTTCACAAGGATTATGCTCAAGAATAAGATGCTTTAAATTACCCAATGACAGCTTTGAGTGTCGTTAATCAGACAGATGCTCTTTGACGTATGGATAATGCAGGAAATCTGCAAAGATGCAGTTGTTGCTGCTGCCACTGAACTAGTTAATTAATCCAGCGATAAACACAAACTTCATGTGGCTGCTTGAGATCATGGAAAATTTATTCCATGACCTATTTTAGATGGAAATCTCATTGGAGGTTAAGAAGATCTCAAAGGAGGGCAAATCTATCTGAAATCCATGAGAAAATCCATGAGATTTTAGATTTGTACGCAGTTTCACGTATTTGTTTAGTTTACTTAGTTTATTTTACCTAAAAACTTGATGTGTTAGATCAATAGTTCACCTAGCTCAGTGGTATCCAACACTAAGTCAAAGAACCAGTAGATCTGCAGCATTGGAGGCAGGCAGGTCTGACTTTTTGCCACAACCCGTGGAAATCACCTTGTGTACCAAGTGACTGGGAAATGGCCAATGTAAGAACAATGTCAGATAGTCTTTCCTGCCTAGGAATGCCTTGAAAATCCCACTGCTTATGATACAGCCTGTTGATAACAGCAGCCAAACCAAGTTTTCCAGAACAATACTCAGCATGTATTTTGGCCAAATGGCCCATATTAGTGCTTTTTATGTATTGCCATATTAGCTGAGGAGCATTCTCATTAATACAGCATCCTCTTAATTACATTTTAAGTTGACACTACTGAAACTGCCACTAAGTATAACTGATAAAGAGGGTGATATATAAAGTTCAAATGAATGAATGAATAAGAAAATTGGAGAACCCAACACACTATTTGTGTTGCCATCATCTTAAATATTCCACCTTTGCTTCCCATTATACATTACATTAGAAGAACTGTGTTAAAAAGTGGAGGAGGAGGCTAATCCACAAACTAAATTACAGCAATGGCATTCATCCAACCCATGAAAATCGCCTTGTGTACAAGATGACTGGAAAATAGCCAATGTAAGAACAATGTCAGAAATTAAAAAAGAAAAAAAATCTGAGGGAAGTGAGCATGTATTAAGTGACCACAGGAGTATCCTGGCAGAAATGTGCATGCTGTAATGGGGCACGGTGAAAATGAGGTCAGGCAGGTGCTGGATTAGCCCTAACTCTGACCTCACCCCTGCCCTGCCCCACCCCACGAAATACTTCTGAGTTACTTCAGTATTCTTACCCCCATTCCTTTGTCTGCAAAAGGAATACCATACTTCTGAATGATAACTGTTTAGTCTCACTTTCTGTATTGATTGCAAGTATTGATTGCAAGTGATCTATATTGATTGCAAGTATGTTAAGGTAATGTAACAAAAACTGAGCAATGTATTCAAGGTGTAGTGTGACCATCACTTTACACGTGGACATACTATTTCTGCAAGTATTCACATTTCTGTAACTAGAACATGGAGTTATATATTTGGGGTGGCAGCATTTATACATCTCTCCTGATGAAAAAGTAAAATCCAGATACTTTAATCCAACTGGCTCATTTAGTCTCCTCCAGTCCTTAAGTCTATCCTGAACAGAGGCAGCAAAATCCTTTCACCGGGGTACACTTTCCTCCGTAACAACCTGTTTCTTAAATCCACCAAATGTCTCAGCTTATCTGAGCTAGCAGAAGACTAGCTTTCATTTTCTTACCATCTGGAGTGTTCTGTTTTGAGATGATGTATTTCGCTATGGCAAAGCAGGTTCCGTGCATGATTCTCAAGTTGTGCTGCAGAGAACCCTGGGATTCTTTGGCAATGTATCAAGATTCTCAGTGAGGAGATCAGTAGCAGCAGATAAACTCACATGGAAAACGACTTGTACTCAAGGCAATGACGGAGCCCATAAGCAGTACTAGGTGATGGGGTGGGGCTGCAGCATGTCACTACGACATACCAGGGTGGAGAGGGTTGAGGCAGCAGTGAGGTCACTATGATGACAAACACACTTGCAGAACCAAGATAGCACTCCCACAGGTGCATTTGCTGACCTTGCAGACACCTTACCTCCCTCCCTCTCTGTATGCAACAGCAATGTGGGCAACTGGATTTCAGATATCTACTGCCAAAACCTATGGATGGACATTCTAAAATGTGGCCATGAATCTTGCACCACATACTAGTATTTCAATAAAAGACATGTGCAGGGGTTCCACAGCAGACTCGTCATTGTGGAAAAGGTTCCCAAAAAGGTATGTTTGAAAACTACTGATTTATCTCAAATAGTGTGGGAATATCTTCAAATGTAAGTGGGGAGCCTTTGAACATATATCAATAGACTGAACTTCTCTAGGCTTCCAAGCCCATTGCATTAAAACAGGTTTGGTGTCTCTTCAGAGCTAATAACCTTTGATCCCTCAAGCTGAGACCTCCTCACATTGTCCCATCTGATTTAAAAAAATATGTGTAAAATTATTTGAAAGACATAGAAGAATTGTCTGACATAAAGTTTATATCTAAGAAATTGCTTGGTTTAAAAGCACTCTTGGCTGTGAAGAGATAAGGACTCAATATGCTAAAACATTGCTTTGTACTATCTCACCATAGCACGTGATTTTAACAGTGGGTGCACCAGAAGCTTGATACAATTTCACTGTTATATCTTTCTCCAACAGAGCATTAATGCCATTTAGCTCTCAGACTCATAAGTGCTTTGTTCCTAAAAACCTCTATGTAAGTTGAGAAGAGAGAAATGAAGAAACCATAGGAATGGAATTGTGAAGGTATGAATAATGTTAAAGAATAAAGCTTCGTTCAATATAGTATTTAAAATAAGTTCCCATTTTGTGCAGCGTGGTTTGTCACCTACCTGACTCTCTGGAAATTTGTATAAAAGATTCCATGCCTTTTTCTCCATAACTTCCTTCAGAAGCCAATGTGGAGACATAATTCCACCCCAAAGCTCTCACGATGTCCACCATCGCCTGCGCTTGGAAGGAATCCGGAGGTACCACCCGTGAGAAGAAATCATAGCGCCTGTCGTCACTTAGTTCTGGTGCAGTTGAAGCATAACTGATTTGGGGTATCTGTAGGGAATAGAACAATTATTTGGAGTTATAAATTGATAAACTCAACACACGCACAACAATTAGCTTGAGCTATAACACAATTAGTCTTCCCAGTGCCCATCTGTTACTTTCTGTCTCCGTCAGTGCCTAAGTGAAAGTCAATGAAGCCATCTTTCAAATGATTTTCATTATGTGAATACTAATAGGCCAATTAAACTATTATCAGTTTTGTCCCCAAAAAACTTCCACGAACCTCTTTGATGAAGGATAAGTTAGCATGCTTTGAGATAAGACTTGGGTAAGCTTGCCCCCCCCCCCATGGACTTTATGATGAGTGATTTGTCAACAATATTTCACCATCTTTAGGGTTCTTGAGTATTTGCCTGTTTACACTTAGCTCTGCTAGTCTGAATACTGCCTACTAGAGCCTTAGTTCCCACCAATTTGTGATCATCTCTGTTACTTTGGCTCTTATCAACCTCAGTCATAAGCATTGCCAATTTATGAGAAAATCCAGTCAACCAGCCATTAAAAACATAAGAGCTTGCTGGATCAGGCTAAGCCTATCTAATCCAGCATCCTGTTCTCACAAAACCTGAGCGTAAGATCCACTGGAATCTCAAGTATGAAGCCCTCCCTAAAAATCAGGGATTATGTGCACCAGCTGTTCCACGGGACATAATGGAGCAGTGCAGAGCACTGGAAATCCAATTTCCAGTCAGCAAAATTCCTAGTCAGACCACCTCTGCCTGCTGAAATTTCACCAGGGCTACCTATGTATGTTCTGATTTAACTATTCAGACACGAGGCCTTGATTTCTGTCTCTTTTAAGAAAAGAATAGGCAGGATTCACCTAACCAGCCCCACCAGTAGAAACCCCACATAATGACTTCCACTTGCATAGCTGGGCTTTTCCTTCTCTCCTTCTCTCATGCCTCCTGATCTTGGTCTGGGGGGACATTGGAAGAACCCCGAAAACAGGGCATGGGAGGAGGAGGAAGATCATAGCATCCGGCAAGGTGAAATGCTTGCAAAGACAAAATGATTGGAAGAGTGCAGGGTTGAATAGCACCTATTAATACTAAATTTCATTCTTGTATGTGCAATCATGGCCATACTCAAAACCACTCAGCACTGCCAAATCCCATTGATAATGATATGTAACCATTTGACAACATCTTTCTGTTGGAAGCGTTACACTGTTCATTGACATATCTGTTTGGTTTAACAGGGCTGACTGTGCCTTATTTAATCATTATTTTCAGTAATGTTTCACCAAACAGAAAGAACCTGCAGCATCAGCCTCTCCTTGCTATTGTAAATTATTCACCAAAAAAGTGCTCAAACTTTCAGGCAAGGTTATAGAAGCATTTCTTACATTTTAAAGAGAAATCTATCCCTCATTACCTTTCCTATCCTTACTTGCCTTTCTGCTAGGATTGCATTTTTAAAAGAATTTGTTGCTCATTTTAAACAGGTCCCTGTCAAGTCAGTAAGTGTCTCAAGCAGGGAACTGAAATTTCTAAGGGGCTTGATCACCCTGAGCATACCTTCTTGCAAGAATTTGAGGAGTGCTATCTTCAACACACAGATTTACCATCACACTTTCAAAATAAAATCAGGTATACTTACTACCACGTATTTGATAACACTTATGCAATATTACAAATATTACAAAAGCAAAAATATGATGATAGTGCAGAGCGTGTGTTTATGAATTCAACAGTGAGTAGTTTATTTCTTGGTTTATATTTTGTTAATGTTATTAATATTGGTTTTTAGATAATTTTTTGTAAAATAAGCAGGCCTGCTGGGAGACTGAACATGAGGACCAAGCCGCTTCAATTCTTAAAGCATCAACTGGCACTGCAGCAGAGAAACCCAGCAAAAGACTATTCTATCTATCTATCATCTATCTATCATCTATCTATCATCTATCTATCTATCTATCTATCTATCTATCTATCTATCATCTATCTATCATCTATCTATCTATCTATCTATCTATCATCTATCTATCTATCTATCATCTATCTATCTATCTATCTATCTATCTATCTATCTATCTATCTATCTATCTATCATCTATCTATCTATCTATCTATCATCTATCTATCATCTATCTATCTATCTATCTATCTATCTATCTATCTATCTATCTATCTATCATCTATCTATCATCTATCTATCTATCTATCTATCTATCTATCTATCATCTATCTATCTATCTATCATCTATCTATCTATCTATCTATCTATCATCTATCTATCTATCATCTATCATTAAATTCTATACTGACCTTCATATAAGGATCACAAGGCAATTTACAAAGTAAAAACACAAAAATACATAACAAACAAAAACAGCAAACCCAAACACACAGTTTAAAAGGTCATAGATGGCTTAATTATCCAAAGGTCAGGGAGGAATGCTTTTGCCTGGCACCAAAATATATGTAATGAAGGAGCCAGGCAAGCCTCCCTGGGGAGAGCATTCTACAGGTGAGGAACCACTGCAGAAAAGACCTGTTCTTGTGTTGCCATCCTCCAGACCTCTCATGGATGAGAGACATGAAGAAGGGCATCCTGATCAAATTTGCAGATGACACCAAACTGGGAGGGGTGGCTAACACCCCCGAGGACAGGATCACACTTCAAAACGACCTTGACAGATTAGAGAACTGGGCCAAAACAAACAAGATGAATTTTAACAGGGAGAAATGTAAAGTATTGCACTTGGGCAAAAAAAATGAGAGGCACAAATACAAGATGGGTGACACCTGGCTTGAGAGCAGTACATGTGAAAAGGATCTAGGAGTCTTGGTTGACCACAAACTTGACATGAGCCAACAGTGTGATGCGGCAGCTAAAAAAGCCAATGCAATTCTGGGCTGCATCAATAGGAGTATAGCATCTAGATCAAGGGAAGTAATAGTGCCACTGTATTCTGCTCTGGTCAGACCTCACCTGGAGTACTGTGTCCAGTTCTGGGCACCACAGTTCAAGAAGGACACTGACAAACTGGAACGTGTCCAGAGGAGGGCAACCAAAATGGTCAAAGGCCTGGAAACGATGCCTTATGAGGAACGGCTAAGGGAGCTGGGCATGTTTAGCTTGGAGAAGAGGAGGTTAAGGGGTGATATGATAGCCATGTTCAAATATATTAAAGGATGTCACATAGAGGAGGGAGAAAGGTTGTTTTCTGCTGCTCCAGAGAAGTGGACACGGAGCAATGGATCCAAACTACAAGAAAGAAGATTCCACCTAAACATTAGGAAGAACTTCCTGACAGTAAGAGCTGTTTGACAGTGGAATTTGCTGCCAAGGAGTGTGGTGGAGTCTCCTTCTTTGGAGGTCTTTAAGCAGAGGCTTGGCAACCATATGTCAGGAGTGCTCTGATGGTGTTTCCTGCTTGGCAGGGGGTTGGACTCGATGGCCCTTGTGGTCTCTTCCAACTCTATGATTCTATGATTCTATGATTCTAGGGCCTCAGATGATGAATGCAGAGTCCGGGTCAATTTATATGGGGAGAGGCGGTCTTTGAGGTATTAAAGCCCTGAGCCCAATACTGCCTCCGTCCATTACCGAGGCAAGACAACAGTCCAGCACATCCACTGCCACACCTGCAGAAGCAAAGGAGCAGAAGAGCTGTGTGTCATCAGCATATTGCTGACGTCGTTTTCTGAAACTTTGGAAGATCCCACCTCAGCCGTTTTGTGTAGATTTTAAACAACATGGGAGATGAAATCAAACCCTGAGGATCCCCTCGTTGAAGGCTCCAGGGGCCGAAGAGAATTACCCACTGGAAACTACCATCCAAATAAGACTGGAATCACCACAAAGCAGTGCCACCCACCTCTAATTCAGACAGCCACTCCAAAAGGTTGCTATCAAAAGCTACTGAAAGGTTGAGTAGAATTAACAAGGGCACGTTTCCCTGTCTCTCTATCAACAGAGGTCATCAAGCACGGTGACCAAAGCTGGCTTAAGTTATCCCAAGGTTCAGAGAGCTTGTCAGCACCCCTCCTGCCAAACGGCCTTGTGAACAGCATCACTTGGTGGCAAGTTTGGAGCATTATCACCAAATATAACAATATTCAGAACACCCTCAGTCATTAGGTGGACTGTGGCAGCTGCCTCTGGCAGCCCTGCAGGCCAGCAGAGAAGCGGCGGCAGTGGCAGCAAGTATGATGGCAGTGGCATTGGCAGGGCAGGGCTGCACTTCCTGTTTCACCTCAAGTGGCAAAAAGGGACATGGCGCCCCTGATCCTTTTTCATTTATTTAATGCATTTATAATCCACATGTTCAGAAAGATATACCAATATATAAGAACAAAACCAAGATATCATAAAAACACCACACTGCCAACTCTGAGATGCCTGGATCTGTAAGTCAAGCTATCCCTTTAGCTTGGAGGGCTTATTTGGCCTGGTTAGTGGACTATGCTGATGGACTGTTTTCCAGCAGGTTAAATAACCGGAAAGAGAAATCTGTAACAACACACAGGGCATTAAAGAAAGGAATGGGCTCCTTTGACGGGCCTCCTGGCTTTCACATGCCCCTACCATCTTGCCTACCATGCAAGATGTGGTGGAGTGGGGTGTCAACAGTTAGCAATTAAAAAAATGTATGTGTTCATAAGCAGTCATTATTTGTAACCCATCCTGGGACCTTATGGTAAGGGGTGGGTAAGGAATCTAATGGGTGAGAAATCTAAAAAGGAATTAAATAAAGCCCTGGCTTCTTAAAATTCTTTGTTTCCTTTTTAAATGAGTAAGTTGCCGAATGATACACAGGGCTTTAAATCTGATTGTGTGTGTGTTTAACTCTTGAGAAACATAATCCAGATGTCAGCTTCATTCCACATTTTCTCATATATATATACAGTGGTACCTCGGGTTACAGACGCTTCAGGTTACAGACGCTTCAGGTTACAGACTCTGCTAACCCAGAAATAGTACCTCGCGTTAAGAACTTTGCTTCAGGATGAGAACAGAAATCGCTCAGCGGCAGCAGGAGGCCCCATTAGCTAAAGTGGTGTCTCAGGTTAAGAACAGTTTCAGGTTAAGAACAGACCTCCGGAACGAATTAAGTTCTTAACTCGAGGTACCACTGTGTGTGTGTGTGTGTGCATATAAACTTTGTGTGGCATGAGGAATTTTGTACAGATTGTTTTTCCCCTTTCTTTTCTTTTTTGCAGTGTCGCCAATTTGGTCCAATATTTCCTGCAAGCCCTGCAATAAACTTTGTGAGCTATGCTGAAGTCCTCTTTCCATCATATCTACTCCCTGAAGGATCATCACTGCAATTCACAGCACAAAGTTACCATCTCATATGTATGAAACAAACAACATCTGCTCAAGTCAGCTAAAAGAAAAGAAAAAAAACTCAATATACAACTTATTGAGTCAAAAAGTTCAATTCTAGAGCAATCAAGTCACAGATGAATAGGAAGCTGAAAGGTGTCTTCAAGAGAGAGATGCTTGTCAGTAAACAAAGCAGCCAAGAATCTGCAATCATACGGGAACCATAAATTTAGGAAGTCTAGACTCAAAACTCAAGCTAGTGAACTACTATGAATTGTGAGTGCTCAGCTGTCAAGGGCCTTTTCTGGTAGGGATGAGAAGTGGAGTGTGCAGCACAAACATATGTCATTGACAAGATATTGGGAACTCACAATCATCCATAATTTCCTGAGAGAATACAACAGTCTCTCGGCATCATTGGTATTTATGAACATATTTTTCATGCCCTCTATTGCAGAACTCAGGTAGGCAGGTGCTGATCAACTTGGGAGGTAAAACAGGGACACCGAGGAACAATACAAAGGTATACAGAAATACTTATCTGTAAAATTAGGTCCCAATCCCTCTCCCCCAAATGCTACTTGGTGATTACTCCACAAGCTTTGCATAAGGCCCCCAGCACACGGTGGACTGAACTCAAAACGCTGGCTTGGCTCCTCTGCAAGTGGTTGAAATCGTGCAAGTCAAATGTGTGTAAATGAGGGACTACTGTATACAGTATATAATATAGTATATTGGGATACCTCGTGGGAAGCTGTTCATATACGAACTAAATAAAACAATTACCAAAAGCCTGAATATTGGCCAGCCAAAGAGGGGTGGCTAACTCTTTCTGAAATACAAAGATATCAAAGAGACAGCTTTTAGTGGGGTGGATATTTAGGCATCACTAAAGAGAGTAAATGCATTAACAAAAGAGACAACAAAAGTTCCTAATGCATGCTCTGCTGCTATAAAAATGTCAGTATTAGAATTCAGGGTTGGAGCCCTGCTATACTTTCTTTCTTTCCTGTTTTTGATCCTGCAATTCCGGTGTTTAAAGCACCGCACCCTGCTGCCATGGGAATGGCAGGGATGTCAACAAATTCAGCATTACCATGGCTTTGCTGCAGGATTAAAAGTAGAAAGAGAAGAGAGGCTGACAAGGAGATGGAATTTGTTTAAGCACACAAAAAAAGCATCTTGGCTAATTCACACTTTAAAAAATGACTGGGAAGCCATGAACCATAAATCCATTATATAAGCACCGTCGGATTGATATGTAATAGAGACCCAGCATGAGCATTCAATCTTAAAGCTGCAGGGTGTCACCTCAACAGTCCTCAGTGATTCTCACCACAAACTCTTCTTCTAAACAAGGATCATGTGAGACACATTTACAACCTGAGTGTATATTATTCTTCTCTTTGCTCTCTCAAACTCTTAGTGTAATTTTTTTTTGGGGGGGGGTAATGGTTGCCTTATTTTTACCCTGTTTTGCAAAGTTTTTGGTGACAAAATGAAGCACAGTTAGCTTGACATTTGGTAGTTCCGCTTTCCTGTTCCTTTCTGTCATGGTAAATTGGACCCCGATAGCTTAGTAAATTAAACATATTCCTAGGAATTTGAATAGGACTGACCCATGATTGTTGAGTACTACACAGAGCACAAAGGGTTCAGGTTTGCTAAATTTGTTTTTCAAAATAAAAATTTAAAAAATTGTCCAGTAGCACCCTATAGACCAACTACCGTAATATTTGTTTTTCAAATATATGAAATAGCTGCTATATTTCGCAGCAGCCCCATTGGAATAGAGAGTTAAACTGGCCAATTTTATGTACTCCTGATCTGGATTGGAAGTTTGCCCCCAATAGTCCTGTTTGCATGGAACAGAGCCTTTGGGGGGCAAATGGAAGCTGAGTAGGAGGAAAATGATTTTCAGGAGGAAACTGGCACAGTTCCCGATCTGGATTAGAAACACATTCTTGATCAGGGGCCCTGCAGCTATTTTTTCTTCAGAATGAGAGCAGCCAATTTAAGCACACTTTTGAAAGCAAGTGTGAATAATGTTAATGTGCAGATTGGCCTCTAGCCTCAGCGGAGCATATTTTGCCTATCTCAAGGTGCTGCAGCGATTGCTGCCATGCTTCTGGGCTCAATTCAACTGCAGGTTTTTTTAACCTTTAAAGTCACAAATGTCCTAGTTCTTTAGGGTATCTCAAGAAGGACTTTGTCCTTGAGCCTTATAGTCTTGCTGAGGAAGTTCGGTTTATGTAGCCTGGTTGATATGGATTAAATGGACAATTCCGCCCCAAATATAAGGTTTGCTTAAAAATGAACAGTACACTCAGATATTTACTGGAACTTAACATCAGGCAGGATTTTACTGGGTTTCACTCTGTGCCTTCTGCAATCTGAATGAAATGTATCACCTCATTCCCTTGGCCTGCTGATACTGTTACCACGGCTGATACCTTGGCACCAATCTAGTTGAAAATATTGTTTGCTTTGCCCTGTAGTGCCAGGGGTTTACGCCAGCAGTATATTGTTCTTTGTCCTTGCGCACCAGCTGGTCTATAAATGACATCCATGGGGCTTTTTTTTAATCAAATGAAGATTTCGATACCATTCACAGAGTATTCCTCTTCGTAGTAGCAGCAAAACTAAACAAATGGCTAGTTTTGAATGAGATTGCCATTTATCATTATTCTGGTTTGTTGGCCTAATATTTTACATTGGGTTGAATGGGTGAGGAACCTCAAGCCCAAGGGTCAAATGTGCTTCTCCACACCTCCCTAATTGGCACTCAGGACTGTGATTATGCTTCCAGGATGGAGGATGTGTGTGTGGATGAGTGTGCAGAAACCAATGGCTTTCTCGTGGCTGGTATGGAGTCTTCTTCAGTGCCATACAGAGTGGTGGTCCATAGGCTGGTGCTGATCTGCACTTGAACAGAGTAGCCAACCTTCTAAAATGCAATGGCAGGACTCACTTTTAAAAGTCCAGTATAATTTTCAATATCATTTCAGTATATATAATTGTTTTCAAGAACTCTTTCTTTTTCATATTGTGCTGCAAAGCTACAATGCATGGGAAAGTACATAGAAATCCTTGTAATCAAATAGAATGCATCCATTGGCATTTTATTGCATTGCTCTTCATCATATTTTCCCCCATTACCTTATTTGTACAGAACTCTATTCTCGAAATCTTTTTTGTTTCCTCCCCAGGGAGAGCTATCCCCCCTCTTTTCTTACTGAGTTTCTTCTGAAAGTCAGGGTTTACTGAACATGATTGAGTGCTGTAACATATTTCATAACAGATGCAGTGAAAACATCCCTGTGTTGTACGGATTAAACTGAGCCAAAAAAATGGATGAAAACAGATGTTTTCCATAGTCTCTCAACAGAAAGACTGATGCAGACTCTACAAAAGTACAATCCAGCGAGATGTATGCTTCACACAGAATTGATAGCCCTTTGGACCATGCAGAGAAAGAACATGGGGTAAATCTTCCTTCCCCTCCATAAACAAAAGTGCAACAGAACCCTATGGCTTAGGGCAATATATTTTTCCGAGCCCCAGGTACCACCTCGGTGATCAACTGCTGCCTCTACTCTCATTGAGCAGACTTGCAGATATTTGTCATTATCTATCCCTCAGTGCTGGTGCTGGAGGAGACTCTTGAGAGTCCCATGGACTGCAAGAAGATCAACCTATCCATTCTTAAGGAAATCAGCCCTGAGTGCTCACTGGAAGGACAGATCCTGAAGCTGAGACTCCAATACGTTGGCCACCTCATGAGAAGAGAAGACTCCCTGGAAAAAACCCTGATGTTGGGAAAGATGGAGGGCACAAGGAGAAGGAGACGACAGAGGATGAGATAGTTGTACAGTGTTCTCAAAGCTACCAGCATGAGTTTGACCAAACTGCAGGAGGCAGGGGAAGACAGGAGTGCCTGGCGTGCTCTGGTCCATGGGGTCACGAAGAGTCGGACACGACTAAACGACTAAACAACAAGAACATCCCTCAGTGATATAAAGACCAATAATTCTTAATTTAACTCTTGGAAAAGTGGCAGTGTGGTGGGCCCAAGTTGTGAAGATGCTCTCCTGACACCAGTGTTGCTATAGCTTCCCTGGGCAGGGCTGGAGCAGGCAGGGTGGCAACAATATTGAGACTGTTCAGAAGCTGTGGCAGGGCGCAGGGTTGCCTGTACATTCACAAAGCCCTGACCTGGCTATCGCCTTACCCACCTCAGCCTCACCCAGGACAGCTGTTCAGAGGTTGGCTCCATGGCTCTGCCCCAGCACCCCTTTCATTAGGAGAGGGGGCCTGAGTAGGGATGGGGAAATATCTCCATATATACAGTGGATTCCATTTCTAAATTGAACCACAACAGTGAAGAAATTCATGGTCCCAACCCAGTTGGAGGACTAACCCCTTAGACCAGGCATGGCCAAACTCGGCCCTCGAGCTGTTTTGGGACTACAACTTCCATCATCCCTAACTAACAGGACCAGTGGTCAGGGATGATGGGAACTGTAATCCTAAAACAGCTGGAGGGCCAAGCCTGCCTTAAACCAACTTAACAATAACAAGCCAATCAGAGTTTAACAAAGCACACCAGAAATGCTATTTAGATTGGTGGCTACTAACAGGGGGGAAAGTAAATGTTGAAATGTTCTGAGTTCTTGATCTTTGAGGGAAAGTGGCGCTGTGGTCTAAACCACTGAGCCTCTTGGGCTTGCCGATCAGAAGGTTGGCGGTTCGAATCCCCGCGACGGGGTGAGCTCCCGTTGCTCGGTCCCTGCTCCTGCCAATCTAGCAGTTTGAAAGCATGTCAAAGTGCAAGTAGATAAATAGGTATCGCTCCGGCGGGAAGGTAAACGGCGTTTCCATGCGCTGCTCTGGTTTGCCAGAAGCGGCTTAGTCATGCTGGCCACATGACCCAGAAGCTGTATGCCGGCTCCCTCGGCCAATAAAGTGAGATGAGCGCCGCAACCCCAGAGTCGGCCACAACTGGACCTAATGGTCAGGGGTCCCTTTACCTTTACCTTACATTTTGCTGATCACACTTGAAAATGTGAATTTGAATGCAGGTTGCCCCCCGCCCCCCCCCCAAGCTAATTTAATAATTACGCTAAACATTGACTCTAAATGAATGTTTACTCTGAGTATCACCCACAGATGGTCAGAAGTTTGTAGCCTCGTTTTTGTTTTGTTTTTAGGTTCTATTTTTACAATCGAGCGGTGTCTATATTTTATTAAATAAATAATTTTTGCAGTTTCGTTTTTTCTGGCCACAACCTAACGTGAGCATTAAATCTCATTGTTGCATTGTTGCTACTGTGTCTCACTTAGAATATGGGAGAGAGCAATCCACAAAGGATATATAGCCTGCTTCACTGTGGCATCTGCCACTGCTGGCTGATCAATCTCCTCCGCCCTACTGCTTTCGCTCTGTTACTTGCTTGGTTTCTCCCACTGTGTAAAAAGAAACACTGACATTAATAGCAATATAAATGCAATGTCTAATGTTATATCACTTCAAATTACTAAGTAAATTTTGCTATTCATCTCTTTTGCTACCGAGGCAAAATTTAATAAAATGAGACCAACCTGAAACTTCTTTCCAAAAGACAGTTGTTAGGAAACTTTTAATAAAAATAAAAAGGCAATTTCTTTAAGGATCATGTGCGATTAAGATAATGCATGAGTGTACCTGTTGAGATATTAATGAGCTCCCACTGGGGTATTATTAAGTGCACAGTTTGCTGTAATTTCACTTTCAGCCTCCTATTAAGTTTTATTGATATGGGTTCCAGACAACACGAAGGGGGAAAAAATGCAACAGAAAACAGATTCGCAACCTTTTGAACCAAAGTTATTTGGAAAAGTTATTTTAGCATCCGTTTCCTGGTGGCACAATGCACTTTGCATATAAAGTAAGAGGACTATGAAGAAATTTGCAGTCAGACACTAAACAATTCAATGTGATTGATGGATGATTAACGGCTCTGAATTGGTTTTGGGTTTCACTTGTACTGATGTAGAAATGTTCCTCTGTCAGAGCTCAGATCAGTTCTCCCAGCTGTTCTTTGTTCACAATTTACTTCACTAATTGCATAACAAAAAACTCTGGCATTCCAACAGCAATGAATAATAATTTGCAGCCTTGAATTAAAGTTATTCACTTAGAAAGTGCTTCTACTGCTAGGACAAACACCAAGGGCCCTTCCCCCTGGAATGCAGTCTGAGACCAAGCGCTCATGCCCAACAGCATGACGATATCATCCAAGTAAAGGTAAAGGTAAAGGGACCCCTGACCATTAGGTCCAGTCGTGACTGACTCTGGGGTTGGGGCGCTCATCTCGCTTTATTGGCCGAGGGAGCTGGCGTACAGCTGGTCATGTGGCCAGCATGGCTAAGCCGCTTCTGGCGAACCAGAGCAGCACACGGAAATGCCGTTTACCTTCCCGCCGGAGTGGTACCTATTTATCTACTTGCACTTTGACATGCTTTAGAACTTCTAGGTTGGCAGGAGCAGGGACCGAGAAACGGAAGCTCACCCCGTCACGGAGATTCGAACTGCCGACCTTCTGATCGGCAAGTCCTAGGCTCTGTGGTTTAACCCACAGCGCAACCCGCGTCCCTTTACATCTGTGCAATTACATTTAACTCCCCCCACTCCCTGAATTTTTTTTGCTTTTGAAGCTTTCAGATCTTCCAGCATAGTAAAAGCCAAAGGTGACTTCTGTTTCAACTACTTAACATAATTTAGTCTGCAACCTTATAGAAACTTATCTGGGAGCAAGCCCCTTTAAATTCTGAGATGCTTACTTTTGAGTTAGCATGCATTGAATTCTACTGTGAAGCTAAATATAAATGTACCATTGTAATGAAGTGTTGGTTTATTTGACTATTGAACCAACATCTGAAATTAAGTAAAAATAATTATAATATGTTCAGCAAGTGATCCATTAAATGCTAAGTATACCACTTCTCCACTGAGGATGACGTATGCTACCTAATCACAACATTGGCATGGCTTGTCTAACATTTAAACTTATTTCAGAAGAAATACTCAGATTAAGAGGACTGGAGTGGCTGAACAAAAGAGGCTGCTTTAATACAGTCTTTCATATAGTGGAAATTTTGCAAAAACATTAAGCTGTTTACAGTTCACATTTTCTCCCCTTACTTTGCCTGCTCATGTTTGCCAATTACTAAAGCTACTTGTGTTCAAACAAGATCCTGTTTGCTCAAATCCCAGTCTTTCTCCTTTGTTATCTTTGTAGTGAATTCATAATGATGAATTAGCAACTCTACATTACTGGGACAGTAAATGTAGACAGCTTTTGTAAAGGACAGAAACATTTGTGGCTTTAGGCATTCTCAGGTCACAACTTCATAAAGGGCAACATTTTGGATAAAGTCTCAGGTTTTCAATACGTTCATTGGCCTCTGTTAGAGCATTCAGGCACCCACAAACTCAACACAATATGCAAAACGCAAAACACAGATTAAAGCATCAGAAATAGAAAAACTAGTCTAAATATCTCCTGAAATAAAACTTGCTTAACCTGGTGTCTGAAATTTAGCAGGGACGGGTCCTGCAGGCTTTCTATTGGGATAGAGTTTCAAAGAGCTGGACACACTATGCTAAAAGCACAACTGCTTGTTGACATGTGCTTCTGGTCCATGAGGAACCACTCACAGTTCTGGCATACAAAGAGCATATTATTGTATAAACTTTCAAGATCATCTGATAGGATTATTTAGCAATGGCTGATCAGACTACACAAGCTGTATGGAGAAAACATGGCCAAAGGTACACGACAAATTACGCAACAGAAAGGGGAAGCTGCAATAATGCATGGAAAGCCTTGCACAACTGTTGATTAAATGGGCTTTTAAACTTGCTACCTGTCCCTCAAGATTGTATCCAGAAGAGTCCGTTAACTGCACGCTTCCTCATGAGAACAAGTTCACTGAATAAGGGAGCCTCCTTCTGCTTATTAGACGGCAGGATTTTAGGCCCTTTGAAACAGGCAGGCACGCAGACATATCTCCATACATTTGGCAATGTGCTATTATTATTATTATTATTATTATTCCTCACTCCTGAAATCCGTAAATATTAGAACGCATGCCAGTAATTGTGAACATTGAGCTTAAAGATGCATCAACACTGTTAACTGTAGGCAGCTAAAAACTAGAAAAGATTGGTGTGATTGTCTAACAGCTCTTGGTTCAAAATCTAAGGTTTTAGTTCTGTGGTGAAGCACCTGCTTTCCATGCTGAAGGTCCCAGATTCAATCTCTGGCATTGCCAACTAGAAGAGTCAGGTAAATAGATTATGAGGAAGATCTTTACCTGAGAGCCTAAAGAGCCAGTCACAGCTAGACAATACAGTGGTACTTCAGCTTACATGCGCTTCAGGTTACATACGCTTCAGGTTACACACTCCGCTAACCCAGAAATAGTGCTTCAGGTTAAGAACTTTGCTTCAGGATAAGAACAGAAATCGGGCTCCGGCGGTGCGGCAGCAGTGGGAGGCCCCATTAGCTAAAGTGGTGCTTCAGGTTAAGAACAGTTTCAGGTTAAGAACGGACCTCCGGAACGAATTAAGTACTTAACCCGAGGTACCACTGTACTGGGATCGATGGACAAAATGGCCTGCCGTAAGGAAACTTCCTAGGTTCATAACTAGATAAGTCACAGTGCCAAAGAACAAGCAGATATACTTTGACGCATGGTTATTTTCTCTCTCAACGAAACAAAATAAAAACCACATATGTGCAAAACAGAACCCCACACTTCATTTTTCTCTTTGGAAAATGCAACCGCATCAGCCGGTCTAGTGTTTGGCTTTTAGAGACTAGCTTTGAGGCACATCAAGCACATCCACGTTCTGCATGTATGCACCTCCATAACAACGACAAATTCAATCCTTCCATCTCTTCTGGTACACTCACATACTGTGTATTGGTGGTAGGATGCTATATGCAAGGGATGACCTTGTTCAAGTTGACAACTTTGTTGGCTCAGCTAGAGACATTCAGTAGCAAACTGGTCAGTTTACACTTAAATCCCAATATGCGGGCTATGAGTTTGTGCAAAAAGCTCCTCCTGCCCATCTGAGGCAAACAAGGAGAAAAAATGTTGATAATGACATCCTTGGTCAGTGGCTGCATCTGCATATTCTTATTCCAATATGGATGAGTTTGAAAGGAACATGGTGCTTTGAAGCATATAATTTGAAGTCTTACTTGACCCCCAAATTCACTTGTCTCTTTTGAGGTTATGTTTCAGACCAATTATTAGCTGAGATCACTTGAGGATGGGGTTGCTCTGGAGCCCTCTTAACCTTTCTAATTAATGCATTGGGTAATTATATACTGCAACAAAGTTGCTTCTGTCACAACAAAGATACCGCTATATCAAAAGGGTGGAACATCGCAAATAGGATCAAAACTTTGTATAAAGTAGGGAGGCGAGGGCCTGGCTATTAAAATAATCTGGCTACCAGAATGATCAAGGAATGGAAAAGCTCCTCTAAGAAGAAAGGATCCAGCACTTGATGCTTTTTAGTTTACTGAAAAGGTGAGTAAGAGGTGATATGGTAGAAGTTTATAATATTACGCATGGTATGAAGAAAATAGATACAGAGAAGTTTTTCCACCTCCTTCGAACACTCGCTGAATGTTGGAAGGTTCAAGACAGATAAAAGAAAGTAATTCTTTACACAACATATCGTTGAACTATGGAACAGACTCCCACAGGAGGCAGTGATGGCCACCAACATGGAAAAGAGGATTAGACAAATTCACAGAGGACAAGGTGAACAGCTGCAGTGGCTATGTTCTTCCTCCACTGTCAGAGGTGTTACACCTCTAATTACTAGCTGCTGGGAATCACAGGTCAGGGGTTTCCCAGGGGCATCTGGCTGGCCACTGGGTCAACTGCTGGCCATTCATATCCAAAACTGTATAACACACACAAGCTGTCCCTTGCTCATTTGCAAGGCAGCTCTCTCCCTGGATTTGTAATTATTCTATGCTATTGAGGAAAACTGGAACTGGATGGTGTTCACAGTGTGTGCTAGCCCTTGGGGCCTTTTGACAGTATCTCACTACCTATAGGTAAAGGTAAAGGTACCCCCTGGCCATTAGGTCCAGTCGCGGATGACTCTGGGGTTGCGGCACTCATCTCGCTTTGCTGGCCGAGGGAGCCAGCGTACAGCTTCCGGGTCATGTGGCCAGCATGACTAAGCTGCTTCTGGTGAACCAGAGCAGCGCACAGAAATGCTGTTTACCTTACCGCTGGAGTGGTACCCATTTATCTACTTGCACTTTGTGCTTTTGAACTGCTAGGTGGGCAGGAGCAGGGACCGAGCAACGGGAACTCACCCTGTCACGGGGATTCGAACTGCTGACCTTCTGATCGGCAAGCCCTAGGCTCTGTGGTTTAGACCACAGCACTACCAAAAAAGGAGGAAAGGGCAGGGAGACTGACAGATAAGGATGGTGGAATCCACCAGGCCTGATCTCAATCAGTCTGAACAGATCTGAATGAAAATTCTGGTAATACATGGCCATCCCTACTCTCCCTGTTCCCATGCATAAAGGAGACTTGGTTACTTCCAGTTATTCTCACTCTTCTCAGTTATTTAAACTTGTTACCCTACAGAAGCCTTAAGTACAAGGTTTACTGGGGTTTCAAGCTTCATGGTGCCTTATTGTTGTTTCCATGCCTTCTGCTCTACCAAAAATAAAGGAACTACCTATATCCCTTTCTGAAAATGTGAGGTGCAGTTGATGCTGCCACATATAGCTTGTTGTATTGCTTTAGACAGTTCAAGCTGGAAAAGAAGGATATATATATTTTAAACAAACAAATAAAGACATACACATCCTACTGTGTATGGCAAGAACTTTTTAGCTGAGCCTGGAACCCTTTACAAGACAGAATGTCTTCATCCACACCTCCGGCTTCAATAATAATAATAATAATAATAATAATAATAATAATACAATTTTATTTATACCCTGCCCTCCCTGGCCGAGACCGGGCTCAGGGCGGCTATCAACAAATGAACAAAATGTTGACACAAGGAAATATTTTTTTAATAACCCCCTCCCCCACAAATTGGATGCTTTGCTCTAATGCACATCCATTAGGCACACCCTTCAAGGCTTCTGAAAAATCTTAAGTCTTGGGTATTTTCTCTTACTCTTGCACATCACAAGTTCTTTATAAATTTGCAGGATTCTATTAAAAGCCAGCCTATAAGGCCACAATGACAGTTTTACAAGTCCTAAAAAGACCCAGCTATTAAACCATAACAAGTAAAGTTTCAAGCATAAGACATTTTTGGACTGGATAAATGAGCTGTGCAAAATCATAAGCATGTATAATTTTGATTTATGAGCAGTACACAATGATTTAGAATGGAGGGAACGAATGGAGGAAGTCCTCACTTCCCCCGAATCCCTGCAATAAATGATAAGAAACAAGCAGAACTAGTTTATAATATGATGGACCAATCAGAAGATACGTCTGCATTCTAGCTGATCCTCTCCACACGTGAAATTTCCTATGGTTTAGTAGCCAATACCAGCATGGTGAGGTGGTTCATTTGCAGTTATACACTGTCACTGCTGAAGAGCAATTGATATGGGATGCTTCATTATTTGTGATAATTGGGAGGCAGCAGTAGAGGCTGGAGGCAACTCAGTCAGCAAGTGCATGGCTGATGATTGGCTAGCATCCCTGCTGACATCAGTAGCTGCCCTGTAGACTGTTAGTCATCCAGCAGACATGCACCTGTATGGTGTCAACTGAGCTACCCTTGCTTCCACCATCATCTACCAACAGTCTCCAGTTAGAATAGGCATTCCTCTACCCTCTTATCTCCTTTCCTTAGGGACAGAGCGTCTCTGCCAGATGCTGCCTTAGTTGTTGCCGGTGCTAGGGACTCTACTAAATTCCTTGGTCATATGTTGTTGCTTGACTGAACCTCCTGGAATACTGTAATGCTTTCAACAGAACTCTACTAAACTCATCTGGTCAATAAGATGAGTAATTTTGCTTCATTAAGACATTCATTAGGACCTCATTAGGACATCTGAAGGCAGCCCTGTTCAGGGAAGTATTTAATGGTTGATGTTTTACTGTGTTACTGTGTTTTTAATATTTTGTTGGAAATAGCCCAGAGTGGCTGGGGAAACCAGTCAGATGGCGGCATATGAATCATCATAATTACCACCATGGGGAAATGTAAACTGACCAATATGGTCAACTCTAGTATGGCACCACTAAAACCAACAGAGTTGTGCCAGAGACTTGGGAAACTTGTTTCACCACGGGCCTATTTGACTGATATTCATCAAGTTATTTATTCTGAGCCTCAATGCCTGCCTACTTGTAAAATGAGAATGATAGCAGAAGATCTACCTCACAAACCTGTTCTAAGTATTGAATAAAACTTGGGTAGCAATTTACATACGTACTATAAAAATAAGAACCATAGCAAGATTGTTATTCTGCCCTGAAAACTGAGGAAAAGGAGATGAAATATACTGACTAGAGCCCATGTGTTTTAAAAGTACACACTTGAAATATTGTGGGTTTTGTGTGTTGGTTCTCATGCGCTGGCATGATTAACAAACCAGCAAACTGGTTGAAAAAATCTCAGGATAAAGTGAGTCCTTAATGAGTATGGTAAGCCAAGCTGTGTGAATTAAATTAGGACCTGCCAACCTTTTTTGGGGGGGGGGGGGCTGTTGTGGTTTCTGCACATAAACACACCCAAACCGAGCACATATCACAGCTATTGGGTACAATGGAGTGTCTCTTTTATGCTTCATTTCAGTAAGGAGAGAGACATGGGCAGGAACCAGAAGGCACTGGAGGGGGGCATATCTAGGCATTCCACATTGGCAACACATGAGTTACGCAGTCTACTCTGCTGCTACCCTTTTGCTTCTCAGATACAGGAGAAAGGTACCCCAGTTCAGGTTCAAGCACTTTGCTTATCTGCTTGGAAGGAAAATGAGGGTGGTAGTGATGATGATTAAGTACGCTTAGGTAAAGGTAAAGGTACCCCCTGACCATTAGGTCCAGTAGCAGACGGCTTTGGGGTTGCATGCTCATCTCGCTCTATAGGCTGAGGAAGCCAGCTTTTGTCCACAGGCAGCTTCTGGGTCATGTGGCCAGCATGACTAAGCCGCTTCTGGCAAACCAGAGCAGCGCACAGAAACGCCGTTTACCTTCCTGCCAGAGCAGTACCTATTTATCTACTTGCACTTTGACGTGCTTTAGAACTGCTAGGTGGGCAGGAGCAGGAACCAAGCAACGGGAGCTCACCCCATTGTGGGGATTCAAACTGCTGACCTTCTGATCGGCAAGCCCTAGGCTCTGTGGTTTAGACCACAGCGCCACCTGCTCACATATTGTTTTTTGTCACAAGTGACTTCAAACCGGTCTACACACAAAAATATAAACAAATCACATTGTTACAAATCACAGAACAATAAAACTGAGAGAACCTTGTGTTGAAACACCATTCATGTTCTGAGAAGCAGAATAAAACCAAACTGGATGAATCTTGCTGCTCATAAAATGTGCTTCTTATATTGAGAAAAAGCATGACTTTTATATGCCTTCTGTAAGTATAATAGAGGTTTTTTTTGGCCTAAGTTTGTTTATAAACTCCCTCTCACCCACCCCTCTACCTGCTATAAATACATAAGCAAATTGGACATTCAATTTCCCCCCTAGCAGATGGGAAAAGAATAATTATTCTAAGAACATATTATTTGCAATTTAAAATTGGATCATGAACTGGCTGGCACTGTGGATTTTCACAAAATTTTATCCGAGTTGATAATGTGAACTGGGAGGGAGGATGTCAAATTGTTTGGGGAAAAGTTTATAGTTTAATGACCTACATATAGCTCACTAATACCTGCAGTGTTTTTCCGTACTATTTCTACAAGAGCTTTCAGTAAACTAGCTGAAAGCCTTTTTTAAAAAATAAAAAATGCCTTATATGCTAATATTGATAAAAATATAAACTGCTTCTTCTATCATCTCCTAAAATAGCTCTGTAGTGTGTGCGTGTTGGCTTTTGTTCAATAGACACTGCAAACTTGTTAAAGCGTAACATTTATTTGCCTTGGAGGCTAACTGCAAAAACAAGAGAGGGAGGGGGAAAACTAACAAATGCCAAAAGAATACCACTTGTGAGTTAATGAAGGAACTGAGAAAAAACACAGAAAGACCCTAAAGAAAGGGAGCATAAAAACAAACCTTTACAATGGTAAGTGAGTGTCCTGAGTGGATTTCCCAACTCTCGAAGTGAGCAGCGTCTCAACTGAGGGGGAATTATGTAGTTCTTAAATAATATTCAGCATTTATATAGCGCAGGATGAGTGTTTGAACCCCTTCACATAAATTATTTGCAATAGTCCTTTGAGATATAGCACTATTTCACTCACATTTGCAAATGGCCCCTGGGGATAAAGGCTTTCCTGAGGCCACGTTCTGAATTCGTGGCTGAGGAGAGCTTGAAACAGGGGACTTGATTCACGGCTCACATTCAGTCGCTATGCTGTATCAGCTTCTCGTTTGTCCTCCTTTCCACTGTATTAGAAGTCTAATATCCCCTTCTGTGTCCTCCCGAAAAAGATTGTGTGTGTATTTCTTACTTGTCTGTATATGTGTATGCGTGTGTGCACGGATACATACATACGTAGCTCTCTTCAGTTGTTTATTGGGTGAAGAAGGAAAGTGGGCACAAAAGGAACCAACAGATTCACATCAATGGCTTCCTGCTTGGTCTCTGAATTGGGTTTCCCCCCCCTGGTTCTCTGCTGTGTCTGAACTTATTTCCCAAACAGTTCAGGGAGCAAACCGCTAATGGACTTGATCCTTCATTCCTTGTTTGTCTTGTCAATAATTTAGTGCCAGTTACAGACTGTCATTTTACATAGCAGCAGCATTATTTATGTACAACACTGCAAAAAGCAGTTTATGACAACAATAAATAAAAATAGCATTATTAATACTAATTATAAGCTGCTTTCTTTCTAAACACTGTACAGTGGAAGCTCGGGTTGAGAACATGATCCGTGCAAGATGCGCATATGCAAAGTGCGATTTAGCACTTCTGCACATGCGCGACTGCCGAAATCCGGAAGTAACCTGTTCCAGTACTTCCGGGTTTTGGCGGTCCGTAACCTGAAAAAACACAACCTGACGCGTCTGTAACCCGAGGTATGACTGTACCACAGAATTAGGGATAGGCCTTTCAGTCAAGTCTCTAGTCAACTGAGCCATCAGCAAAGGAAATTGCCCCTCTCTAGAGAGCTGATTCGCATATTGATAACTAATGATTTTTATTTTTATTTTAAAACCTTTTCATGATATTACATGTGAGCCTATGCTGGAAGTTTTATGGGTTAAATGCAACAGAGATTTAGCAATAGCCTAAGGAGTACAGGGACACGGGTGGCGCTGTGGGTTAAACCACAGAGCCTAGGACTTGCTGATCAGAAGGCGGCGGTTCGAATCCCCGTGACAGGGTGAGCTCCCATTGCTTGGTCCCTGCTCCTGCCAACCTAGCAGTTCAAAAGCACACCAAAGTGCAGTGGCGTAGCATGGGGGTGCAGGGGGGGGCGGCCGCACCGGGCGCAACATCTGGGGGGGCGCGCTCGCACTCGCAGCTCTCTGCCCCTACCCAAAATCCACGGGTTAGGGGGCGCAAATTACTTGCCTTGCCCCGGGTGCTGACAACCCACGCTACGCCACTGCCAAAGTGCAAGTAGATAAATAGGAACTGCTCCGGCGGGAAGGTAAACAGCGTTTCCATGTGCTGCTCTGGTTTGCCAGAAGCGGCTTAGTCATGCTGGCCACATGACCCGGAAGCTGTACGCCGGCTCCCTCAGCCAATAAAGTGAGATGAGCGCCACAACCCCAGAGTCAGCCACGACTGGACCTAATGGTCAGGGGTCCTTTTACCTTTACCTAATTTGTACTGGAATAAACTCCAGTTTTAATGGCACTGCTATGAGTATAGATTATGTCTCCCTCAAAAGAGACTGTGAAATGGTTTCCTTCCTCAGGATGAAGAAAGGAAAAGACAGCCTGGAAAGTTGCTGACTGAAAGAGAGAACTGTGGGAGCATGTCAGTGATGGGGTCTATAGATGCGACTGGAGAAAATCCTTGGTAGGAGATTGAAAGTAAAAGGTAGTGCTGGAGTCATTACACAAATTGACTCTGCTGGAAAAACCTAGGACTAGAAAGACCAGACATGCTGCTAAACACACACTGTTCTACTGCTGAATTGGCAACAAGAGAAGCTTAGTTAAAGAATTGTTAAGGTGTCAGCAAAGTGTTTTACCAAAATTTATTAGCAGCACTGTCATTTACAAGTCAACTGAAAAGTAAGTTCCATCAAGTTAAATGGGACTTGTGCTGGTTTGATAGGCATGTGTCAGGGTGGCTGCTGTGCAGTAAACCTAGTCTGTTTACGGATATGAAACAACAGTAATCTAAAAATACTAAATTTACTGCGCAGCCCAGACTAACCTATCTGAATGACCTAATTCCCCCCTCCCTCACAATTATTAAATTAAACTGAAATTTAGAATGCTGTATGTCTTCCCTTTTCATGTTCTGAAAGCCCCTTACCATCAATGCCATCTAGTGGCCATTATAAACTGTTGGTCTTAATACAGATTTCAGCTTTCCAATGGCTTAAGGAACTTAATGTAGTAGGCTATTAAACTCCCTGTTAGCTGTCCAGTTTGCCCTATATCTCTGCCCTGTAATCAAATGTAGAATGTCTTGTCTTAAAGCCTCTCTGCTGTCACTATAGGTCACCCCTTCAGTGACACCTCTGCACTTGTTTCCTGTCTCGCTATGCTCCCAACACATCAACTTCATACTATGAGTCCTCATCTTTAACGATTCCCCCCCCTCATTTCACTCTATACAACCACCTCAGCTATTAGCTTTCTCCATCCATTTGTCTACATTTGTCCTTATGACTAAACACGCTCCCCATTTCTACACCATTTTCCATTTTTTGAAAAGATATTCCAGGAAAACTATTCTTTTAGAAATGCCATAGCTGATCCTCCACTGTCTCTTTCACCCCACTCTTCTTCATGCAAACAGCATGGACATCACATCATATCTTATACTGTAACATGATTACTTAACATTTGATGCATGTATGAGCAGAATCCACTGAAATTTATTCTGAGAGGTGATATGGCTTATTCGAGTTACTTATTCGAGTCAGATAGTTGTTTATTCCCTTGACATCTGATGGAAGGGCGTTCCACAGGGCGGGCACCACTACGAAGAAGGCCCTCTGCCTGGTTCCCTGTAACCTCACATCTCTCAGTGAGGGAACCGCCAGAAGGCCCTTGGCACTGGATCTCAGTGTCAGGGCAGAACAATGGGGGTGGAGACACTCCTTCCTAAGAATGGAAGCATTCTTAGGATCTATAGGATGGCTCATAAATAGAGGAAACTTCTAACTAAAGTTGCAGAGGACCTTGCAACATCATACTTACCTCTGGGTAAACATTATGGTAGAACCATTATTTTAATTCTGCTTCCTGTTGCATATGGAAAAGTGATGCATCTGCACTGCTAAAGAGCCCTAGCATGGAAGCAAGCAGGATCCATGTTTCTTCCATTTTCTGTGCAGTGTAGCTTTGGGTGCATGGGAAAATATTGCATTCATTTCCCCTGGCACTTCTCTCTGTGATTCTAATGTTCTTTTTACATTGCTATTATTATTATTATTACTTTCCCTTTCCCGGCTTACTTTCCCTTTCCCGGCTTACTTTCCCTTTCCCGGCTTCTGTTTGACTATTGCATCTGGGACTCTGCTTTCTCATGGGAACAACTTGGATTGACCTTGGATTACAGATAACTTTGGAATGAGTGGCGCAAGGAGAAGAGGAAGGACTAAACAAACAACTCTAACTTTATCTGCAGCCTCACAGCGTAGATCTTCTGTGCCGGCCTTGCCTTCCACTTTGCCTCCAGACATAGAGGCGGCCTCCCTAATACAGGCAGGGGAGGGTGAGACAGAGGAGCTGCACCTGGGAGATATGGCTTCAGGGACAAGTAGCTCTGTCTTGGAGAAAATTTTGGAGAAACTGGAGGCTCTGGACAAGAAGGCTGATTTGCATACAGCTAAAATTGAACAGAACACAGAAAGCTTGAATAAGCTGACTGGACAAGTTGCACAGAATGCCCAGTCTATTGGAGAATTAAAGGAGGCTGTAGGTGAAAATCGTAAACTGGCTGAAGATACTAGTCAAAGATTGGAAGAACTTGAGAAAGAAGTAAGACCACTCAGCAAACAAGTTGGAGAACATCAGATTTACTTTTTGATGACAGAACTGCGAAACAGGGAGACCAACTTGAGGATACGGTCAATACCAGAGGTGGAAGAAGATAATTTTATTGAATTTCTAACTAAGGAATTTGCCAAGTTTTGGAAGTTAGAGGAAAAAGACTTTAAAATTGTATCTGCTTTCAGGCTTGGCAGAGTCAGAAGGACAGAGAAGCCCAGAGATTGTTTGATAACACTGAGATCAAAGGAGGAAAGGGACAAGATTTTGGGCCTGCACTACGAAAAGTCACTAGACATTTTGGGCAAGAGAATTGAAATCTACAAGGACATTCCTAAGCAGTTGCTCGACCTTAGATCTAACTACACGGAATTGGCAAGACTGTTGAGAAGCAACGCAATTATCTTCAGGTGGGAGTTTCCACAAGGATTATCCTTTACCTACAGAGGGAGAAAGATCAAAATCAAAACAGTGGAAGATAGAGACAAGTTTTTGGGAGCACACG
This sequence comes from Podarcis filfolensis, assembly GCF_964270895.1. Classification (NCBI taxonomy): domain Eukaryota; kingdom Metazoa; phylum Chordata; class Lepidosauria; order Squamata; family Lacertidae; genus Podarcis; species Podarcis filfolensis. The sequence goes on along the minus strand of NC_139605.1, from coordinate 34,645,834 downwards.
GAGAAGACCTCCACAAAGGACTTGGATTGCCAGCGCCAGAACTTCCAGGGGAGCCCGCCCCCTCGGATCCTCAAGGACCGGAGAACAAGGTACCACCCCAGAAAGAATAACCAGACCTATCCAGGATGTCTCTGCAGCTTTTGAGTTGGAACATAAATGGCTGTAACAGTCCCGAAAAAAGGTCTAAAATTTTTCATATTTTAAAAAAGGAACAATTGGACATTATATGCTTACAAGAAACACATGTGATTAGGCTCCATAGAAAGGTGTTAATAAATAAAAGGCTTGGTCAAGAATTTATATCATCGGATACAGTTAAAAAGAGAGGTGTAGTGATCTATGCAAAAGAGAGCCTTTCACCAAAATTTCTCTTTAAAGATGAAAGTGGAAGAATCCTCGCAATAGAAGTACAGTATCAAGGAGAAAAAATTTTGATATTAGGAATTTATGCTCCAAATGAAGGAAAATCGGATTTTTATAAGAAGTTGCACGAGATCATGCTGGATTATCTGGATTACAACAACGTCATCATGATGGGGGACATGAACGGGGTCGTATCAACAAATATGGATAAGTCACAGAACCAGAACATTACTAAAGAGGGAAGACTACCTAAGACCTTTTTTGAAATGACTGACAATATGGACTGGGTTGACATCTGGAGAGTTAGAAACCCCCTGGGAAGAGAAGGAACATTCTTTTCTGAAGCTCAACTGACTTGGACACGAATCGACCAAATATGGATAACTAGAAGTCTGGCACCTAAGGTGAGGAAGGTGGAAATCTGCCCCAAAACATGCTCCGACCATAACGCCTTGAGAATGGATATGACATTGATCCCAATCGGCTCCTTTAGATGGAAGATGAATGATGGCCTGTTTAGAGATCAAAGAATTGTAAAGAAGGCCCAAAAAACCTTAAAGGACTATTTTGAGATTAATTTGAACACTACGGTGGAAAAAAGAACTATCTGGGATGCAAGTAAAGCTGTGATGAGAGGGTTCTTGATTCAACAGAATTCCTTAAAGAAAAGACTGCAAAATGAAAAGAAAGATAAAATTCTGGAAAGTATCAAAGAGTTGGAGAAGAAGTTAAGATCTAACCCGAAGTCCCAACCGATTCTGAGAGAAATCAAACTTTATCAGGCGCAATATTCCAAGCTGATAAATCAGGAAATAGAATGGAAGATTAAAACAATGAAACAAAAAACTTTTGAATCGGCAAATAAATGTGGGAAACTGCTAGCTTGGCAGTTGAAAAGGAGACAAAGATTAAATACAGTAACAAACTTAGAGGTTGAAGGAAGGAACATTCAGAACCCGGGAGAGATTAGAAAGTGCTTCCAGAGGTATTTTAAAAAGTTATATACTCAAGGGCCACAAGATGAAATAGAGATTACACAATTTTTGGAGAGAAATGGATTAGCAAAGCTGTTAGAAGAAAATAGAACAATTTTAAATGGCAAAATAACACGACAAGAGATTGAACAGGCCATCCTGAGTCTGAAACAGGGCAAATCACCAGGGCCAGATGGACTGACCTCTAACTACTATAAGACATTGAAGGATTATTTGATACAACCTTTGTTGGAGGTCAGTAATGAAATAATGGAGGGGAAGAAGGCGCCTGAATCGTGGAAAGAAGCATTTATCACATTGATTCCAAAGTCAGAAACTGAAAAGACACAACTTAAGAATTACCGTCCCATCTCCCTTTTAAATGTGGATTACAAAATATTTGCAGATGTTTTGGCACGAAGATTTAAGAAAGTTTTAAGTGAGATAATCCATAAAGACCAGGCAGGCTTTCTCCCGGGCAGACATATGTTTACTAACACAAGGAACATCATAGACATATTGGAACTTTTACAAACAAACATAAACACTAAAGCAGTTTTAATTTTTATAGACGCGGAGAAAGCCTTTGACAATATTTCTTGGAAATTTATGAAGGGGAATTTAAAAGAAATGGGAGTGGGACGGGGGTTTGAGAACGGGATTGAGGCAATATATTCAGAACAAAAGGCTAAACTGATAGTTAACAATGTGGTTACAGAAGAGTTTAAAATTGAAAAAGGTACACGACAAGGCTGCCCGATTTCCCCATTACTGTTTATTTCGGTTCTGGAAGTGCTCCTGAATATGATTAGGGGGGACCGGTTGGTGGAAGGGATTCAGGTCGGAGCGAAACAATATAAACTTAAAGCTTTTGCAGATGACCTAGTTCTGACATTACAGGAGCCGGAGTCTAGTTTGAAAAGAGTACTACAACTGATTCAAAACTTTGGTCGAGTGGCAGGATTTAAGTTAAATAAGCAAAAAACTAAAGTTTTGGGGAAAAACATGACAGATATTGAGTTGGAACAGCTTCAGAAAGAGACAGAACTAAATGTGGTTAAAAAAGTTAAATACCTAGGGGTAAACATAACAGCAAAAAATCTGAGTTTATTTAAAGATAATTATGAAAAATGTTGGTCAGAGATTAAGAGAGACTTGGATAGTTGGTCAAGACTAAAACTTTCTTTGTTAGGCCGAATAGCTGCCATCAAGATGAATGTATTGCCAAAAATGTTATTTTTGTTTCAGACACTGCAGATTGTAGACAAGACAGAGTGCTTCCGGAAGTGGCAGAAAGATATTTCTAAATTTGTCTGGCAGGGCAAAAAGCCCAGAATCAAATTTAAAATATTAACAGATGCGAAAGAAAGAGGGGGCTTTGCCCTGCCAGATTTAAAGTTGTATTATGAAGCTGCAGCTTTCTGCTGGTTAAAAGATTGGTTACTTCTTGAAGATACGGATGTCTTGGATTTGGAAGGTTTTAATAATGCGTTTGGATGGCATGCATATTTATGGTATGATAAAGCTAAGATAAATAAGGCCTTCAAGAACCATATTGTCAGAAAATCAGTTTTTAATGTCTGGACAAAATATAAAGACTTACTGGAGAATAAAACTCCGAGGTGGCTGTCACCCCTGGAGGCTAAGGCTCGGAAAAGAGCCAATATGGAGGCCAACTGGCCAAAATATTGGGAGATAATAGAAAAGGATGGTGACAACTGGAAATTGCAGAGTTTAGAAAAGATGAGAGACAAAGTGCGAGACTGGTTACACTATGCTCAGATTAAAGAAGTGTTTAAAAATGACAAAAAGCTAGGATTCCAAGTGGAAAAGTCAAAGTTAGAAACTGAACTGTTAGAACCTAAGACTAAGGTACTTTCAAGAATGTATAACTTGCTGCTGAAATGGAACACACATGACGAAATGGTAAAATCAACAATGATAAAATGGGCGCAGGATATTGGGTATAATATTATGTTTGAAGATTGGGAAAGGTTGTGGACCTCTGGGCTGAACTTCACTGCATGTAATGCGTGGAAGGAAAATGTGATGAAAATGATGTATAGATGGTACATGACCCCTGTTAAACTGGCTAAAATATACCATTCGTCCGATAGCAAATGTTGGAAATGTAAGGAAAATGAAGGAACATTTTTTCACCTCTGGTGGACCTGCCCTAGAGTGAAGGCCTTTTGGGAGAAGATATATAATGAATTAAAAAAGGTGTTTAAATACACCTTTACTAAGAAATCAGAGGCCTTTCTCCTGGGTATTGTCGGCCAGAGTGTGTTAAAAGAGGACAGAACATTCTTTTTGTACGCAACAACAGCAGCAAGAATATTAATTGCCAAGAATTGGAAAACTCAGGAGCTACCCACTGTGGAAGAATGGCAGATGCAACTGATGGACTATATGCAATTAGCCGAGATGACCGGCAGAATTCGAGACCAGGGAGAAGAAAGGATGGAAGAAGACTGGAGGAAATTTAAGATTTATTTACAAAAATATTGTAATTTGGCTGAGTGCTGAATTGGATGCCAGTGCAGACAATTGTCTACCATTAAATTAGATTTAAGGCTGAATTATATGTCAAACCAAATTAAGATTATTAATTAAGATGAGTTAAATGATAATTTGTTTGAAATTAATTTAATAATGATGTAAGTGTACGCGGGAGGTGTGGGGGAGTCCCATGTAACAATTGAGAGATGTTAAATGGACAATGATAAGTGCTTATCTAATATATGCTTTATTTGAAAACTTTAATAAATATATTATAAAAAAAAAAAAATATTATTATTATTATTATTATCATCATCATCATACGCTGCCCATCTGACTAGGTTGCCTCAGCCATTCTGGGCGGCTTCCAACATATATAAAAACACATTACCTGTTGTTTTATGGAACTGTGGCTTTTTGATTAATATACTGCCAAGTATTGCTGCTTTTTAAATGGTGGGAAAGAACTGCATGCTGGGATACCACCCCAGATTTCATCACATCAAATGGCAATGCAATGGTTTCAAGGCTTAACAGGGCTGCAAATTGATTATTTTTCTGGAAGCAAATAACACAGAAATGAGTGCTAAGTTTTCTGCTAGTTTTCCATATGTGGGTTTTACATCTTATGGGAGATAAATCACTGGGTAAACGGAATAAAGTGCTTTCTGAATACAGCCTTTAGCACCAAAATGTTAGCTGGGATATAAATGTAAGAAAATAAATGATGAAGTAAATGATAATGCTAAGTAATCATATCCATGGTTTCTGCCATATTCAACACCTCTGAAGAAGCTCTGAGATCCAGGATGTCCTGGATAGCAATGTTAAACCTTAACAGTAATTTGTTAACAAGGGCTGTGAGTTCTGCTGGTGATGACATTCTAACAGGGCAATTAAAACTTTTTCTGCTCAGACTCATCTCGGCAGGAGATGGATTCTTTCACCTCGAGTTTTCCAAGTGTGGCCTGTGATGCACATTCTGTCATATCCATCAGACTTCAAGAAGTGACACTGCTAAAAGTGGCACAGTGCAAGAACTCTGGAGCAAGCCTTATCAGTTCAGCTAGTCTATTTTTGGCATTTCCCTCCTCGGTTCCATCACCCACAGGAAACCTCCCCCATTTTCCAATTGTGTTTCCACCGCCGCATCAGCATACACCTACACAAAACAGCATGCTTGCTAATGAGAATATCGTGCAGCATTCAAGATTAGAATATTTAAATTGTGGTTGCCAGACCCTGCACAATCCCCAGGGAGATCCTAATCCTTTCTTTCTGCCTTTCTGCCATCACGCCTGGCTATATGGCTCATCCAAGATGTGGTTCATTTATCATGATGGACATTGTTCGTCCCTTCATCCCTTCCATAATTTGGGGTGACCCTACATCTTTGTTGCTCTCTCCCCTAAGAACATTATTTGGCTCTATCACCTAAGTGTTTGAAGAGGGACCTCATGACCTTTTTGTTCTGCAAGGACTCTGATTACATAGCCTCCAACATGCCCCAGTGGAAAACAGGGATGTGTGTTTTGGGGCACCATGTTCTTATGCGAGAGAATACCAAAACTGGGACGTCCTGATTTAATCAGGACGGTTGAGGGGTATGTGACTCAGCTATTACTGACTTTTATCAGCTTTGTTTCTCTTTTTAGTATCTGATTTTGTGCATGTGTTGCAAAGGGCAGGAATTGTTCGGAAAGGTGGTATACAAACAAATAACATTAAGAATGCCCAGACACTGGTGGCATAAAAAATGAGTTTCTCCACCCTCCAGAAAATGAACCTTTTTGTCTTTTAACTCCCTTTCTTCCAGTTAAATATTCCCTCCAAACATTTATTCAGAGTCTACACAGAGCGTGCCATGGAACAAACCCCATGAGCATATATTTTCTAAGATCCATTGACCAGCTGGTAATTACTCAACTCACAGTGCTCAACCTTACAAGCAATTCCAAATGGGGATCAAACTAGACTCTCTTCAGAGAAGCACAGCAAGCATTTTATCAAAGACTGAACCCTCCACCCACCCAGAAGTCACGAAAGCGCAGGAGCTTCCAAGATGCTACATTCTTCGCAGGCAACCAACAAGAAAATTAGCATTGTGAAATGGCAATCTCCTTTATATAAGCGCTATGTGAAGTCTCAGTCTGCATACAGTCATTAACCGGCCACAAGCGAGTTGTCTCTCTCTCCCCCCCCCCCCCCCGCCCCAACCTGAGCATGTTGCTCTGGGAGAATCTTTTGATAGTTATACATTGATGTTTGAGGCACAGCAGTGACAGTTCACTGACAGGTCTACTTAAATGACAGGGACATTATTATTAATTACCCAACGTATCTGTCAGTATGAGGGAGAGAGCTGGGATGCGTGGCAGGTATAATTTGCTGGCACCGAGCTATAAATAGCCACATTACTTCAAGTAAGTTTTGCAGGTATTTTGATTTGCAGCCAAACGTCAGCTTCATTGCACTTCTTCCTCTGTGTGCAGTGCAGAGTAGGCGAGAGATGGTCCACCTTTAAACTGACCCAACAAGCAACTACCAGTTACTTCCAAATGTTCATTATTTAGTCTCTCTCTTGGGAAAGACCTTGTTTGCATAAGTACTATTTTATAGCCATTAGAAACAGAAACATGGGGAAGTTTTGCTATAACTTGAAGGAGCGTCTCCACCCCCATCGTTCTGCCCGGACACTGAGGTCCAGCTCCGAGGGCCTTCTGGTGGTTCTGTCACTGTGAGAAGCCAAGTTACAGGGAACCAGGCAGAGGGCCTTCTCGGTAGTGGCACCCGCCCTGTGGAACGCCCTCCCACCAGATGTCAAAGAGAAAAATAATTACCAAACTTTTAGAAGACATCTGAAGGCAGCCCTGTTTAGGGAAGCTTTTAATGTTTAATAGGTTATTGTATTTTAGTGTTCTGTTGGAAGCCGCCCAGAGTGGCTGGGGAAACCCAGCCAGATGGGCGGGGTATAAATAAATTATTATTATTATTATTATTATTATTATTATTATTATTATTATTATTATTACTACTACTACTATTACTATTACTATTATTACAGTAAAGAGTTTTTGGCACCTTAAATACCAACCAAGGCCATTATGGCATAGGTTTCAATATATGACCTGGCTTTATTCCACTACAGGGTGATTTCTGCAGCATACGTGAATGAAGAATGGAGGCAGTCAAGACAAGTTAAGCTCACTGTCCAAGCAATTCCAAATGGGGATCAGTTTCTGGTAGCTCTCATTAGAATGACACCTAGATCCATTGTAGGGTAGACCACTTCCAGGAGGGATAAGGGCATGATAATACTGTATGACAAAGCAAGCAACACAAGTGAGGCTGCAGTCCTACAGTTTATCATTATGTACACCTTTATCATTATACGGTACACTATGCATGTTTTACCACTGGAATTCCAAGTGGTTTTTGTGGCTAGGTGTGCTTGTGCCCAGCTTAGGCTGGTTTACCAGCTACAACCATTCCTTATCAGGACAGTCTAGCTCAGTTGCCCATGCTGTGCTGACCTGCCACATAGACTACTGCAATGCACACCATGTGCAGCTTCCCTTGAAGACAGTCCAAAAACTGCAGCTAGTACAGATAAATCGGAAGCTCAACTCATTCACATTTATTTGAGTAAGTATGAAAGTTGTTCAATGCTGCGTTTCACCAAGGGAAGAGAAAAGAACCACTTGTCTGGAGGCAGACTCCCAAGAGAAATCTTTGAGTGCTCAAGGCCTGGGAGGAGTACATGTCAGTTACTCTTTTCAAGCTTCTACAAAAGTGATTGTCCAGGGGTTTTAGGAAGGGAAAATGGCAACAATAGAAGGAACTATATAGGAGAAACAAATGCGCTGAAGTCAAAGTGAAGATAATTTGTTGTATAGAAAACTTTTATAACTAGGCCCTTCTACTTTTGAAATAACAAATCATGCTCTCTTTTTTTATATACTTCATCTAGACTCAGGTGCAGGCCGCTACTTTCTGACAAATGAGTTACAAAAGTAAAATATTTTTTGATTATATACTTGGCTCTCAAGAATGCAGTTTGATTCAGTATGAACCTCTCCAGGTTTCATTTTGTGTGTGCTATGCTAATTGGTTTTTAAATATCCCTTTAATCAGAAGAAATTACATTCTGTCCTGTGTTACCACAAGGGAGAGAGAGGGGGAGGAAAAGCCTGCTAATCAGAATGGTATTCTTTTCAAACTACATGAATATTAACACGAGAATTGAAACTAATTCTACCAATTACTGTTACCATACCTCTGTTATGATATGTAAACTGTGCCCAGCTAACTGAGCAATGGTGAGATTTTTTTAGGAAGAAATGGTATCACAAACTGCTGCAGTTGCAGAAGGAGAAAGCTGTCTTCCACTTTTGGAGTTAGCACTGGTGTTGTAATGTTTCTGGGTCGAATAACAGGCGCCAAGAATGAGGAATAGTTTTATAAGATTCTAAAACCCTCTGCTTGAAAGAAGACTCCAACTAAACATCAGGAAGTACTTTTTGACAGTAAAAGCTGTTCAACAGTGTAACGGAGTCGCTCAGAAGGCGGTAGACTCTTTTAAGCAGAGGTTGGATGGCTATCTGTCATGTATACTACAGTTGAGATTCCTGCATTGAAGGGGGTTGATAGATGAAGCTCTGCCACTGATCTAAGCAAAGCTGCCAGCAACGAGACTATTCCATTGGAAATCACTTTGTAATAGGGTGCAGAAGAAAAAACTGAAAATCTAGTTGAGCAGGAATTATTACACCAGACACTCTACCTACAACTGTGCAAGAGAATGACCTAGCGCTCTAGATTCGTCTGGCAGGGCAAGAAGCCCAGAATAAAATTTAAAATACTAACTGATGCAAAAGAAAGAGGTGGATTTGCCCTGCCAGACCTTAAACTTTACTATGAATCAGCCGCATTTTGCTGGCTGAGAGAATGGCTGCTTCTTGAAAACACAGTTACAGATAGGTAGCCGTGTTGGTCTGCCATAGTCAAAACAAAAAATTTTTTTTCCTGCCAGTAGCACCTTAAAGACCAACTAAGTTAGTTCTTGGTATGAGCTTTCGTGTGCATGCACACTTCTTCAGATACACTGAAACAGAAGTTGCCAGATCCTTCTATATAGTGAGAAGGTGGGGAGGGGTATTACTCAGAAGGGTGGTGGGAATGGGTGGTTGGCAGATAGCTGAGATGAGCCTGTTGACGACTCTTAACGACTGCAATAGGTCTTACAGGAAAAAGCAAGGGGTGAGAAGGTGAAAAATGGCTTTGTCATGTATAATGAGATAAGAATCCAATGTCTTTGTTCAGACCAGGTCTCTCCATGGTTTTAAGTTTTAAGCCACCCAATCTTAAACAACTCCTAACCCACAATAATACTACAACCAGACGTAACACGGACACTGGCACCAGAGCCTGCAATAAACCCAGATGCCAACTTTGCTGCCACATACACCCGGACAACACCATTACTGGCCCCAACAACATCACACATACCATCTCGGGACTATTTAATTGCTCATCGTCTAACATTGTATATGCCATCAAATGCCAACAGTGTCCCTCAGCTCTCTATATTGGACAAACAGGCCAAACCTTACGCCAAAGAATAAACGGACATAAATCAGACATCAAGAATCACAAGACAGAGAAACCAGTAGGAGAACACTTCAATCTCCCAGGACATTCTATACAAGATCTCAAAGTAGCTGTATTACTACAAAGGATTTTCAGAAATAGACTGGAAAGAGAAGCTGCTGAATTGCAACTCATTACCAAACTTAAAACCATGGAGAGACCTGGTCTGAACAAAGACATTGGATTCTTATCTCATTATACATGACAAAGCCATTTTTCACCTTCTCACCCCTTGCTTTTTCCTGTAAGACCTATTGCAGTCGTTAAGAGTCGTCAACAGGCTCATCTCAGCTATCTGCCAACCACCCATTCCCACCACCCTTCTGAGTAATACCCCTCCCCACCTTCTCACTATATAGAAGGATCTGGCAACTTCTGTTTCAGTGTATCTGAAGAAGTGTGCATGCACACGAAAGCTCATACCAAGAACTAACTTAGTTGGTCTTTAAGGTGCTACTGGCAGGAAAAATTTTTTTTTGTCTTGAAAACACAGACATTTTGGACTTAGAAGGTTTCAACAATGTATTTGGGTGGCATGCATATCTGTGGAATGATAAGGTCAAAGCACATAAAGCATTTAAAAACCATATTGTCAGGAAAGCATTGTTTAATGTCTGGACAAGATATAAGGACCTGCTTGAAAATAAAACCCCAAGGTGGTTGTCACCGATGGAAGCGAAGGCTCAGAAAAAGCTCAATATGGAGGCCAAATGGCCGAAATATTGGGAAATTTTGGAACAAGAGGGAGATAAATTGAAATTGCAGAGCTTTGAAAAACTAAAAAATAAAGTGTGAGATTGGCTTCTTTATTATCAAATAATGGAGGCATACAATTTGGACAAGAAAATTGGCTTCCAGGTGGAAAAATCAAAATTGGAAACAGAACTGTTAGATCCCAAAACTAAGACTCTGTCAAGGATGTATAATCTGCTGCTGAAATGGAATACTCAGGATGAAACGGTGAAATCTGCTATGATTAAATGGGCACAAGATGTTGGACACAACATTATGTTGGCTGACTGGGAACAGTTATGGACCACAGGTATGAAATTTACGGCATGTAATGCCTTAAGAGAGAATATTATGAAAATGATATACAGGTGGTACATGACACCAGTCAAGCTTGCAAAAATATATCATTTGCCTGATAATAAATGCTGGAAATGTAAAGAGACTGAAGGTACATTCTTTCACCTTTGGTGGACGTGCCCAAGGATTAAGGCTTTCTGGCAAATGATTTATAATGAAATGAAAAAGGTATTTAAATATACCTTTCTGAAGAAACCAGAGGCCTTTCTCCTGGGCATGGTCGGCCAATCAGTGTTAAAGAAGGATAGAATTTTTTTTATGTATGCTACAGCAGCAGCAAGAATACTGATCGCAAAGTATTGGAAGACACAAGATCTACCCACCCAGGAAGAATGGCAGATGAAGGTGATGGATTACATGGAACTGGTGGAAATGACTGGCAGAATCCGAGACCAGGGAGAAGAATCGGTAGAAGAAGGTTGGAAGAAATTTAAAGACTATCTACAGAAACATTGTAAAATTAAGGAATGTTAGAAGGATGCTGGAATGAAGTTATGTGGTTTTAGCAGTAAGGTTATAAAGGAGTATGTAAAAATGGGTTGTTAACAGGCGAGAATGTAAAGTTATAACATATTAAGATAAATGATTAAGATAAAAACAAAGATGGAAAGGATTTGCTGAATTAACTAATTGAACTAGAATACAAAAAAGGGAGGTGTGAGGAGGTCAAGGAAACAAGTAAATGAAAGATAAGATATGGAAAAATTGATTTGCTTTTAATTGTTTTTATTTTTCAGTATTTTGTATTTTTTGTTTTATTATTTTTTCTTATCTTTGTAATTTTTTGAAACTTCAATAAATATTACTTTAAAAAAGAGAGAGAATGACCTAGCGCTGACCCCACACAGATGTTGATGCAGCATGTTTGTTGTTCAACTGACTTGTGAGACAGTGCTGGCTTCATAGATCACCTGCACTTCAGTACATACTCAATGCAAAAGCAACCAGTGGGTCTGTGCTGCCTTAGTGAGGGTGGGTGTGAACAAATTCACGCAGTGATTTTGACAGTGCAAGGCAAACACACCCACATTTATCTATTTATATTTATGATTACAATTTATGATCTGCCCTTCATCCTAAAGTGCCAGGGTGGTTTACAATCATGACATTTTAGTTAGCTGAAATAAAAAAAAAGTTAAAATCTGAAGAAGTGCTACTGGACAATATTATTATTATTATTATTATTATTATTATTATTATTATTATTATTATTTTGACTGTGTCAGACCAACATGGCTACCTACCTGACTTTAATTAGTTGTTAGTTAGTTAGTTAGTTAGTTAGTTAGTTAGTTAGTTAGTATACTACCCTTAACTTGAAGGTCATAGGATGGTTCACAGCATAAAATACAAAATGAAAACACAATATTGCACAATATTAAAAGCAGCTGAAAACAAGTGGCACCTCAACTGTCAAAAGCCATGGTAAAGAGTATAATGCTGTATAATGAAGGTGCCAGCCCCCAGCCCCCCAGTGGGGAGGTTCTGCAAATGAGGCCACCACAGTTAATGCCATCTCCCAGGTCACTACCCACTGAGCTTCTGAGAGCACTAGGTACAAACCATCTTAGCACCTGAAAGTATCTGTAGAGAAGGAGGCAAGAACTGGGGTGGGCCTGAGTCATTTAGGGCTTCAAACACTAATGTGAGCACCTTGAATTGAACCTGGAAATGAACTGGCCACCAAAACAACTGTTTTAAAACAGGGGTCATTTGAGATATGAAGGGGACCCCAGCTACTGTCTGCAGGAAGAGGCAATCCCTTGCTGCAGAGCAAAGGAGCATCCAATGTCAGGGAAGGGCATTATGTTTAGAGGGGGTAAGTTTTAGACATTATTGATGGTTGTCACCAGATTGGGATTTAGGCTGCATTCACATGGTGGTTTATTCCATTTCCCCCAATGCTTCCCAGACTGTTAATTTCTATATTATATTTGAGCTTTCACACAATGTAAGAGCCACTTCTGGAAATCCAGCAGAATATATTGGAAGTTTAGCACTTATTTCTGTGTTAATTGGTTCCAGAAATAATCCGTTTGCAACCACATTAACCTAGAAAATTGCAGAAGGAAAGGGATGAAATCTCGAGTTGTGTGCTGGCATATAGTTCTTTTCTGCCAGTCGTGGGGGAACAGAAGCATGCATGTGTGGACAGCATGGAGGAGTAGCAACATGGTCCAATGGCACTGGACCTGTGGCCCCCCTGGATAGTGGCTAAGACAATATTCCCCATGTCTGAATGCACTCTTAGAGCCTTTAACTTGATGGATGCAGATGAATGGATTCAGCATACAAAGATCCTACAACTAGTGCTGTGCTCAAAATTTCCCCTGTGTTCCTCTTCATGCCATTCGACATCAATCAATGAGTGCGGGGGGTAAGTAGTTGAAAATTATCAAAGGAAAGAGAAAAAATTGGTGAAATTCTCAAGGGTGGGGTGCAGTGCTTTTCTTGCACTTTCTTTACTTTCAAGGTGGCCAAGGTGTCTTTGTGAGTGTCCTTCCTTTCATTCTACAAATCATCTCTCCAGCGATCTGCACTCTGCAGCTCTCACACGAGACTTCAGCCCAAGATGTCCTCAGCTCAGCTATCCTGTAAACATGGGAAGTCAGGAAAGCTGCCTACTGTGTGCATAAAAGATTTTTTTTTTAGTGAAGTCTTTTCTTAATTTTAAAGAAAACAGAGTTGTTGTTGTTGTTGTTGTTGTTGTTGTTGTTGTTGTTGTTAAACCGCTTCTTAAAAAACCATCCTTAGATGCGGCCATGATGGCCAACTATCGCCCAGTCTCAAATCTTCCATTCTTGGGCAAGGTGATTGAGCGAGTGGTTGCTGAACAACTCCAGGCACGCCTGGAAGAAGCGGACCATTTGGATCCCTTCCAGTCGGGATTCAGGCCTCATCACGGGACTGAAACTGCCTTGGTCGCACTGGTTGATGATCTCCGGTGGGCTAGGGACAAAGGTGAGAGCTGTTTCCTAGTTCTGCTGGATCTCTCAGCGGCGTTTGATACCATCAACCATAACATCCTTCTGGACCGTCTTGAGGGGCTGGGAGCTGGGGGCACTGTCATACAGTGGTTCCGCTCCTTCCTCCTGGGCCATGTTCAGAAAGTGGTGGTGGGGGATGAGTGTTCAGACCCCTGGGCTCTCACTTGTGGGGTGCCTCAGGGTTCTGTCCTCTCCCCCATGCTTTTCAACATCTACATGCAGCCGCTGGGAGAGATCATCAGGGGGTTTGGGCTGGGTGTTCATCAGTATGCGGATGATACCCAGCTCTACCTCTCTTTCAAACCAGAACCAGTGAAGGCGGTGACTGTCCTGTGTGAGTGTCTGGAGGCGGTTGGAGGATGGATGGCGGCTAACAGATTGAGATTGAATCCTGACAAGACAGAAGTACTGTTTCTGGGGGACAGGAGGCGGGCAGGTGTGGAGGATTCCCTGGTCCTGAATGGGGTAACTATGTCCCAGGTGCGCAGCCTGGGAGTCATTTTGGACTCACAGCTGTCCATGGAGGCACAGGTTAAATCCGTGTCCAGGGCAGCTGTGTACCAGCTCCATCTGGTACGTAGGCTGAGACCCTATCTGCCTGCGGACTGCCTCGCCAGAGTGGTGCATGCTCTGGTTATCTCCCGCTTGGACTACTGCAATGCGCTCTACGTGGGGCTACCTTTGAAGGTGACCCGGAAACTACAACTAATCCAGAATGCAGCAGCCAGACTGGTGACTGGGAGCGGCCGCCGAGACCATATAACACCGGTCTTGAAAGACCTACATTGGCTCCCAGTACGTTTCCGAGCACAATTCAAAGTGTTGGTGCTGACCTTTAAAGCCCTAAACAGCCTCGGTCCAGTATACCTGAAGGAGTGTCTCCACCCCCATCGTTCTACCCGGACACTGAGGTCTAGCACCGAGGGCCTTCTGGCGGTTCCCTCACTGTGAGAAGCCAAGTTACAGGGAACCAGGCAGAGGGCCTTCTCAGTAGTGGCGCCCTCCCTGTGGAACGCCCTCCCACCAGATGTCAAAGAGAAAAACAACTACCAGACTTTTAGAAGACATCTGAAGGCAGCCTTGTTTAGGGAAGCTTTTAATGTTTGATGGATTACTGTATTTTAATATTTTTTTGGAAGCCGCCCAGAGTGGCTGGGGAAACCCAGCCAGATGGGCGGGGTATAAATAATAAATTATTATTATTGTTGCTGTTGTTGTTGTTGTTGTTTTAAGTAAAAGGGACTTCCCTTAAGAAGTCCAGCAACCACACCATTCCCAAGCATGTGGACCATAAGAACATAAGGCAAGCCTGCTGGATCACGCAAATGTTCAGGCATCTGGTCAGCATCCTATTCTCACAGAGTCCAACCAGATGCCTGTGGGAAAACTGCAAGCAGGATGTGAGCACAAGAACATTCTTCCATCCTTACAGTTTCTAGCAACCAGTATGCAGAAGCATTTCTGCCCCCAACTCCAACCAGTCTCCACAGCTTCCTGCACTTCAATTAAACTCAGGGGAAGACATCAAGATGCAACCCCTCGCATGGGGTATTTCCGATCAGGAAGTACAGGGAACCGGGATGGCTGCAGAGTCTTGAAGAAATGTTTAATATAAAGAAAAAAGTGCACATACGATCCTCAAGCACCTTGTGACAATAAGATGAGCTACTGGAATTACGAAGAACTTTTACAGTACCCCGAGGATGATAAGAGGAGGAAATAAGGCTCTCTGTTTTGAGAAATTGGAGGGCAGGTTTCTGCACACAAGGGCTGGCACAGGATGATTTGGCACTTGACGAAAAATAGAAAATGCCACCCTCCTGCTGCCACCTCTTTTGCAGTCTTACCCATCTCCTCTACAGCAACACACACAAAGAGAGAGGGAGGGAGGGAGGGAGGGTGGTGATGGAGTAAAAGGAGGCTGGAGATGATCAGGAGGTGATGAGCAGCATGCTCCTTGGAGGTCAGACCTGCCACCTGAGGCAACTACTTCATCTCGCCTCAAGGGTGGACTGGCCCTGCAGCACACCATTTCCTACAGGTACGTACTACTTGCTGGAACAAGAAGCCAATCCTCTCTCAGCCAATCCTCTCTCAGTCTCTTTAAAGTTATCCTGGTAAGGCCTGGTGTTTACAAACCCTGTCCTGTAAGGCCTGCAAGCCATCAATTTAGACAAAGACTATAAACAACATGGTGTGAACAAAAGATTAGGATAGCAAACACTGAAGTGAACCATCTGCAGAAGTCTATAGGCAAAAGTGACAAACAGCTCGCCAGTGACTGATGGGAATGACTGAATGGCTGATATCAGTACATGGTTGAGGCATGCATTGGTGTAACTGAAAGTTGTATAAAGCAAATAAAGCTGACATTTTCAAAGGGGCCAGCTTTAATCTCAGACATTTTTCAAAGATTTTTAGATATATAGATATATAGATATTTATTCATGAACTCAAAAGGCTCTATTTGTTTCAGCTCTAACTTTTCCAAAAGCATTTGATCTCCGGAACGTATCTCTGCATATGGAGCTTCTGATTGATTCTACTTCACGTGCAAAGCCCAAATGGTCTTTTATTATTTATGTGGCAATATGCTTCTACATTTCATTTCAAACCGGCTTTTTTCACATAACTGATGGCTTTTGTTAGATTGCTTAAATTTACCGAAAATACAGAGAAATAAAACATTTTCAAAGAAAAGCTATGAAAACATGCACTTAGCTGTGAGTTACGGCTTCTGTTTCGGATGCTGCAGATGCTGGTCTAAGTTCGGATACCAGCCATATATAGATGTAAATATACTAGCTATGATCGTCTTCAGGGGCTCTTGTCTGAGTTCTCCTCCACCACCTCTGAAAATGAGATGGGTTCACCTAGCATTTAGTATGACGGTCCTCCAGCTTCATACGATGGCCCCTTTCATTAGTCTGTTGTGCATAGATAGATATGTTATGTTATGTTATGTTATGTTATGTTATGTTATGTTATGTTATGTTGTTATGCTATGCTATGCTATGCTATGCTATGCTATGCTATGCTATGCTATGCTATGTTTAGATTGGCTGTATGGTTTCTGGGGTTTTTACTGAGCTTTTATTTGTGGACTGATAGTCTGAGAAACTTCAGGACAAAGAACATGATAAGAAATATTCCAAATACAGAGCAGCATCACTCCTTTATTTCCTAGAAAGGACATGTGGAAATGCACTGCAGGAGAAGTTTTGAACCCAGCCAACGCAGTTCCCTACCACACTATTAGAACCTGTCCCTGCAGCCTTTTTAATCACCTCACCAGATGATGTAGCAGGTTGCTTTTGCTCCAATTCATAGAAAGGGTATATAGCTCAGCCCCAAACATAGAATCTACACTACAGAGGCAGAGCTTCCCACACCCATCACTGAAAGGTGCTCTTCAGTGTCTTTTCTCATAGACCTACTGGTGCAGCTTCATTTGGGCAGGCCCAAATAATTTTTGCACCCGAGGGGAATCACAAAATGGCTTCTCACCCTACCCCCACCAGGGAAGAAGGGGTGAGTGAAGATCTACATCAGGAACAAAGGAAGGATAAAGATATACTTTGATGGGAGGAGAACCTCCTATTTGCCAAGAGGCCACTTTAGAGGTTGTGGGAGGGGGGAAGGTGGTGCTGGTGAGGAGGCAGCAGATCCAAAGACCACACCTCATACACTGCTGCCATTGCAGCAGCAGCAGCAGTGAACTATGCATTCATTGGAGGCTAAATTAGCTACCCTTGTGGCTCCTGCAGCTCAAGGTGGTTGCCTCACCTTGCCTCCTGCATGGGTCGGCCCTGCACTTCATTGTATTTGGTCCTGTGAGGGAAACAGGAAAGGATTGTAGGAAAAATTCTGAGGGTGTCCATAGGAAAACTCTTCTACCTTGAGAACCTAAAGCAGAAAGAGGAAGGGACCATTCTCCCAGAGTTCATAATCAAAGCTAGAGAAGACTTTAGGGAGCTCTGTTCTAAGGCTGGCTTGAAGTTCAAACTTTACTTACATCCCTTGTTAGGAGTCATTCCATAAATGTATATACTGGGAGTATAAAGGTAAAGGGACACCTGACAATTGTCTAGTCGCGAATGACTCTGCGGTTGCGGCTCTCATCTTGCTTTACTGGCCGAGGGAGCGTTTGTCCAAAGACAGTTTTTCTGGGTCATGGGGCCAGCATGTGGTGAAACCAGAGCAGCACACAGAAACATCCTTTACCTTCCCGCCAGAGCAGTACCTATTTATCTACTTGCGCTTCAACGTGCTTTCAAACTGCTAGGTTGGCAGGAGTAGAGACCAAACAACGGGAGCTCACCTTGCCATGGGGATTCAAACCGTTGACCTTTCCATTGGCAAGCCCAAGCGGCACAGTGGTTTAACCCACAGCGCCACCCGCATCCCCTATACTGGGACTTTAATACCATCTTAATATATATTCTCCAACTTTAGGCCTTAAAATCTATATCTGGGAGATAAATTCTCATTTTCCAGTGGAATGTATAAGAATAGGAAGATTAAGAGGGGTGTACTGATCTTCCGAACTAAGAGATCTTACTATTTCCAATTCTTTTGTTCAACTCTTCTTCACTAGCACTGCTGCCAACCAGACCCTATCTGAGTACAGTGCGACTCTTCCTGGAGCTGCTTTTAATGCTCCAAGCTCAAAGTTAGAGCAAATACTTGGCATGAGAAGTGTTTCAGTTTGAAACCTTGCCTTCTCCCATTAGACGTTTCTCAGGAGCAGGGCTGGAAAAGACTGCTTCCGCATCAGAGACAAGAAATAGTTGGAGATGGCAATATTTCAGTAATTGGGAATATATTGTAGTCTGCCAGAGAGGTGAGGTAAAGATGGAGACTTCTTGTCCTTTTTCCTCTCAGGCTAAGACAGACTCTTGAGGCCAAAGTGAGGTAGCTGCTTATACATAAAGGAGATGGGGGCAGAATAACCTGTTTGGTCATTATTATTATCGTCATCACCATCACTGAATTCATGCCCCAACTTTCTACACAAGGCAGCTTACACAAAAACAGCACAATGAAAACTAAGATACAAATACAGTGGTACCTCGGGTTAAGTACTTAATTCATTCCGGAGGTCCGTTCTTAACCTGAAACTGTTCTTAACCTGAAGCACCACTTTAGCTAATGGGGCCTCCTGCTGCTGCCGTGCTGCCGGAGCACGATTTCTGTTCTCATCTGAAGCAAAGTTCTTAACCCGAGGTACTATTTCTGGGTTAGCAGAGTCTGTAACCTGAAGCGTATGTAACTTGAGGTACCACTGTACAGACTTTAAAACAAAAAAGGCAAAACCAGACAAACAATCAAACCCAAAAGTTAAAGACAAACAAGCAAATCATGCAAAAGTTGATGTGGAACTGTGAGTTTTCACCAGGCTATTGACACTAAAATTATTTAGTTTTTTAATGTATTTTTTAAAAATAACAAAAATTATATATTGCTTACTTGTAAATAGAACCTCTAAACCTTCTACCAAAAAGTACTTGTTTTGTTAACAGTTTTAATTTAAATCATATTCATCTGTATTCATTAACATACAGCCAATAACCAATTTATGCACATCCAATTGAACCGCAACCACGACTGTGTGCATGACAGTGACCCAGAAGTGGTCACAGCAGATGGTTGATAAGTCAGGATCTTTGCAGCTCTAGCCAGCATTTGCCTATCCTACCATCTCCTCCCAAATCAGGCACCAGCATACAGGAGAACAACTTGGAGACCTCAGCCCCTACCTATATCTGTTCTTATACCTCCTACAAAATGCTAAAATTCATAAATCCAGTCCCGCTCATCACAAAGATGAAGCAGATGAATTGTTTGCTAGAGCTATCATTTGTAGAATTCACGAACCCATTACCTCGGGAGTCTAATGAGATGGATGGGTTTAAGAACTGTACCATGCATACGTACGATTGTTGATTATGCACATTTCAAAAGTATGACTCTCACTGATCATTTAGTCTGCAAAATGCAGCTTTCTAGTCTTGGTCCAAATTACATATGTAAAATCCTCTTCCTGTTTATTGGATCCTCTTCTCCCGCCCCCTAAACTTTTTGATTATTTCACTTTACGCCTATCGCACAGCTTCCATTCATATTTCCCATCCATATTTCAGAACTTTCCCATCCATATTTCAGAACAAAGTTCCTTCTTTATTACAAAGTACAAGCAGCCAAGCATCTGTTAGTGCAGTAATAAATGTATCACCAGCTAAGCCCAGTTTACTTAAAATGGAGTGTTTCCAGTTTTTCTTGTGAATAGAGAAATAAATCTCTCTCCCTTTCCCTTCGTTCCCGGGAAAACGGAGCTGAAAGCTCAGTTCAATTGCCACTGCTTTCAGAATGCCAAGTGAATGATAAAAGGGATGGAATTACACACACGTCCACCCAAAAACGTAAGGGCAGGAATGGGGTAGCTCACAGTTACAATGATTGGAGCAAATTACAGCATAGAGGCTCAGAAAAAGCCTGATGTGGAGGAGATTTCACAGACAACTAGAATCTCCATAAAATAAGGCACTCTCTACAGACCTTTCAAGCAACTGCCCGCTACAAAGAACAATTCAATCTGATAATGTAACCTGGGGATGAAAGATGCACACGACTCTAGTGCTTCTAGATATGAGTAGTGTGGTTTTTAATTGCCCAACCCATTACATTTAATTTGTCTTTTAGAAAGAAGCAAACACAAATAGATTTAATGAGAAGATCAAATGTGGGGTGGGCAGCAAATCAAATATTGTGGGAAGATATATTTACAGGTTTCTTCCTGTGTTGATCTTTAAATATTTAATGGGAACAGTGGGACGGGTTTCTGATTCAGAGAACTAGCTTCAAATTCTGTGTCCTAGTGCTTTACAGGAATCTAATGTCGTGCCTTAACAACAGCTAAAGCCTAGCCCATACATTATGAAAATGGATCAAACGAGGAACAGTGACCAGACTCTGTGCTACTCCCCAAACAGAAGCAATCTGGTGTGCAAACCCTGCTCATCTATTCAACAAGGAGGAATTCAATGTCTCACTCTCGCTTAGCAGTATACTAGCTGCGCAAGGAAGTCAAAGAGACACAGTTTGAATCCCATCACTGCTTGTGCAACAGATTGCTGCTGTAGTCCTGATACTTGTCCAACACGCTTCCACTAGCACAACTGTTGTGCTGCATTACATACTGCACAACTTTTATTTTTGTCCTATTGTAACAACCCTTGCACTGGTGGCCAGAGAAAGTTTAATCCGGGCCAATATTTTCTGCTAAAGACCTTTCAAATTTGTTTTTCTTCCCCCTTTACTACTCTATTCAATCACCTTTACCATCCTCCACTTTCAAATTGTACACACATTCGCAAGTTAATAATGTAAAAATGCTCATGTCTGGCTGCACACAAAATTTGCTTACCAAGATTAAAAGGTTAAGGCATTATATGCACTGCTGAAGAACATACAGTCCATAGGACTGGACTGACTGCCAGCTGCAAGGTGCTCTTTAGATCGACAAGTAGAATGTGAAACAGGCTGTCAGACAAACTGGGAATACTAAGAAAAATTGTCCTTCCCCAGCAGTCCTGGGCTGCATTGGCTTGGGAACTATGACGGAAGAGTGCATTTTCGACTAGTGTACCGGAGAAAATAAATTTTCACTTTTGAAATCACATGCTGCAAGATAGCAATCATTCAATATATTCCAACTTTAAAAGAAAATTAATGTAGACTCTATGAGTTCTGCCAAAGGGCATATGCAGAGTCCATTTCAAGGACAGATTTGATTCATAAAAAATTAATTGGTCAAAGGTAGCATCTGCTGGCCTGATAGCAATGTTATCTTATTGTGTAGTATTACTAGGGAGTTATCTGCCAGAGTCGCAGGTTAAGCACATATAGGATTTGCGATAGTGACTGAAATGTCTTCCAGTTCTGGTGTAAAAGTGGAAATGGAAATGAGATGGCATTTATCACAAAATGTAAACCCAGGGATATAGAAATGTGCTGGTATGGGTTCAACCAAGGACACAGCTCATGCTATAATCAAAGCACAATCCAATGCAAGTCAGTAAAATTGTTACATATTGGCAGATGCAGCCCTCCCTATCACACAAGGAGGATACGTACCAGGAACAGGGATAAGGTGCCACTCTCTGCCATAATTATGCACAGTGTCAAATAATTGCACCTTGCTAACTAATTTCTCTTGACTTCTATGTCCCTTGTCTGTGTGTAAAGTAAACCCACCACAACACTTCAAATTTATCTACATATTCTATTTTGCCTGTTCCCACAGAGCTTTTGGAGAAAAGAGAATGCATTAAAGTAATATTTTATTCTTGTGCAGGGAATACCAGGAAAATGGATATCACTTGCACTATGGAGGGGAACTGGAAAAATCACCTATTTCCACTTTAAAATCTATGCATTACGTTAATTCACTGTACAACTGCATAACTTACATGCTCAGGAATCATTCTACAAGCCATTGAATTACTCTCAGCTCCCAAACATTATACATTCAATGTATTTTTCAAGCCCCTAACATATGAGCAGAATACTGATGTATTTCTTAAGGAGAGCAAAGTTATGTTATGCTGTTCTTTCTTGAAACATTTAAGACCTGAACTTATCTAGCAGTCTCTGTGTGATACTGCCAAAAAGGCCTCTCCTGAAATGAACTCCATGTTATTTACTTTTTTTAATTCCATCTCTCCCGAGTTCAAAGTGGCTTATATAAAGGAGCATAAAAACAAAAAGCAATGCCGTGGTACAAAATTCCATACACCAATCCCCTGGTCCTTCAGTAATGAAATGACTTCCTAAAAGGATAGGACTTCCTTCCTTCCTTAGTCAAGAGAGATGGACCAAAATGAGTCTCTCCTGAGAGAGTGTTCCACAGTTAACTGGGGCAACCACAGAGAAAGCCCTGCACCTCATGAGAAAGACTACATGTTGGAAGCACAGCCTTGCTGCTATTCTTTACTGGCAATTGCAAAGGTGGTTTTCCCCCCAGACTCTTTATTCCCTCAATATTAATAGGTATGTCTTTTCAGTCTCTCCATTATTGCCAGTATTACTGTCACCACTGAGGTTCAGATGGTACTTGCAACTGGGGGGGGGGACATGGTAAGTGAATACTGTACTAAATGCTAAACACAATATGCAGTGTCAATATGGGCTTTTAAGTCACCTCTACATAGGTATGCAACATTTAAAATCCATTCAAAGAGCTCTGAAAGAACCTTAAGCCACATGTTATCAATAGATCATCCATGACATTTCATAAAGAATGGACATGGAAGAATGATGTGATGATAGCACATCAGTCAGTCAGGTACTACAGCAATACAGCAGATACATCTCATCCAAGGGGGGTTGGCAGAAAGGGGTGGCACTGCTTACCTGGCCTCCTGTCAGCCATGTTGCTGTGCTTACCAGGAGGAAGAAACATGAGGCAACAGGGAAGTCAGCACAGTACCAGCACAGTGGCAGAGCCACCCACCACTTCTGCAGCTGCATGCTACAAAAGTATCGGCACTCAGAGAATTTGTTTGCTATTAGTATATATTATTACAAATTCCTGCCAAAGGTGCTGTATGATGTAATATATCCCCAGTGCAAGGAAACTGGAGAGAGAGAAACTGTGCAAAAAACAAAAACAAAAAACCCAGCTCTCAAAACAGGTGGTAAAGATTGAGCATCGTAACAAATCCAGAAAGGGTGGGAAAGATCTTTGGGAAGAGTGCCTGGTGCCCTAAGAAACATGATTTGAAACCTGCTATAGACTGATAGTGAGAAAACAGAGAAGGAAAAGCCACCCCAAAGCTGCCATATCCTACTGAGGAGCAGCTTATGAGAGATTGTAATCATCGCTCAGTAGTGGATTAGACTGCAAATCTAACAGACCAGAACATAAACTACAAAACTCTGACACTGTCAAAGCAGACTAGATTTATTAATCCGAACGCTGTTCTGTGTGCTCTTTGATTCTGCCTGACCCATGCTACAAAACATTATTAACTTGAAAAAGTAAACAATCTTTTTGCTGTGTCCTGTTTCTTTTTGATTAACCCATGGAAAAGTTAGCAAAGCGGGGGGGGGGGGGCTAAATGTGGATTAAGGCAACCCCTTTGACCATGTTGATTTAACAATACAGAAGTTACAATACAGATTTACTGAAGCCCTGGAGGTTATTTCAAAGTGGTTCAAAATTAATGTATTAACAGTGGTGGTGGCTTCAGACATTATACCTTTGCAGACCTGATGAAAGCACAAGTGACCAGTGTTTTATCTTTATATGCTTAAAGAGTTGAGTCCTAGCGGACCACATGTTTAGACAGGCTTTTCAGTACAAAAGCTGGGCCCACTTGATGCCTGGTTTTCACTCTTCCCACACCCAATTATTCTAACTAACTCCAACCATTTTCTCCTCTGCCCTTTTCTGCCAACATAGTTAGCAAAAGCAATTTTCATGTTACAATCAAACATTGCATGCTGTTTTATCAATAGATTAGGGTGGAATATGGACATCAGAAATGATTTCCTTCTTTCCATCCAATCCTTTTCTCCTCAAACTTCCATTGCCGGTTTGGAAGAAGCAGAGAACAATCCATGTTTCATTTAATACTGAAAGCTTTAAGGAGGAAAGCTTTAAGGGGGAAATTCTTTGCCTATCTGTCTGCTTGTCTCACACAATGTACCCTATGGGTTATACGTGATCAACCATCACATAACTTCACATATCACGATAACCAACTGTAGCAAAAATACAATCTGGCAGACAGATGCCTATCCCAGGCTTGAGCAGCCATTAGCATGTGGGGTGAAAACAGGAAGAAGAAACTCAAGAGGAAGCAAAGACCCAGGCATGCAAACATCTGAAATTTGGAAGATGGGACTGTCCCCAGGTGGCACTGCTGAAACAGGAAATCTGAATGGGAAAAGAAAACCTAGAGACTTAATTAGCAGAAGAGTGCCAGACTTCAAAAGACAACATTACCCTGTTCTCCATCCACCTTGCAGCTTTCAATGGTTCACGACAAAACGCACCAGAACTGCTCTTAAAAGGATGCAGAAATATTCGGAAGGTGATCTAGCCAGCGTCCAAAGAAGCTTTTGGCAACTACGGGCTTTGCAATAACTACAAGCAACGAAGGCCTGTGCTTTTTTGACCTGGATTTGGCAAATCCCCTTTGAAAAGCAGCAGCAGCAGCAGCCATTTATTGAGAGCACCATCTCCTGTTTTTGCTAGTGCTCTATATAGACAAAACTGGAATGAAAGGGGCCTTTCACGGAATGCACACAAAAAACATCTTGTAACTGTGAAACAATTTGTAAAGAGAGGGGTGGGGGAGCATACAGCAATAAAACAATAGGTGCCATTTAGTTAGAAAGAGACTCAAGCGCTGCCTTTTTTCCCCAACATGAAACATAATTTTGTTTCAAAAGGCAGTTTGACAAGACTGCAGCTGTTGCAAGGAAAATCCAATACATAACACAGTCTAACACCATGACAACATATCTTATTTTCAGGGCTGTAAAAAGACAGTTGAATTTCTGAGTGATAACACACTAAAGCAGCTTAGGCACGTAATATGTGCTGATACGTTTGGCCACCCACACTCAGATTCAAAATGAACCACATCATAAACACAACAGGTTCTAAATTATATCACAGGTAGTTAGCTGCTTACAGCTGCAATCCAATGCACACTTACTAGGGTTGAATTCAGTGGGATTTGTTTCAAAATAAAGATGTGAAGGATTACACAGAAAACCTGCAAAAACAAGATATATAAGCCCTTTTTGGTCAACTGTAAAGAGTTGATCGACACGATACATTTGCTTTGAAAGTGTTTACTGTAACCATGCACCCCTGCGTACGTGCAACATTTTATTCTAGAATCAATGAAGACTGTGTATCTGTTTTTATTATGCAGCCCACACATCAGGGTTTTTTAATCCCCTGAAACGTTTTAACCGGTTCTTGAGAAACTGGTTTTGTTCTGAAAATAAAAGCTTGTTGCCAATTGATTCTGAGTGTGCATTTGAAAACAGATGTGGACAGGCATGGCACTAGAGGTGTAGCCACATCTGTCCAATGATGTAAGTGGACATAGACCAGGATTGCAATCTTCCACTTCCTTCTTCATTCACCTGGGGTGTGGGCAAGGAGGAATATGAGTGGATAACCTAATCAAGGGAAGTGTTTTCAAATATGTATCTGGTAACTGTTGGCATCATAGGAGCCAACTCCTAGGGGCAGAAATCCCTTCATCCCACCATAAAAGATTTGAGGGGGGTGGGAGTTGATGGGCAATGCCATTCAAGTGGTGTGCATGCTCCACATCTTGTGATTAATTTTGTGGGGCTGGGGTTACCCCCCCCCCCAATATTTTATTCAAGTTGGCACCCCTGTTTGGCATTCATACAAAGGGTTGTAGTTATCAAGCAGTTAATACTTTTTATATATTTTTTATTAATTTTTCTGTTTTAGAATTTAAAGCACTCATTTTTACATCCTTATGATATCAGCGACTTCTTCTCTTTCCTTGGTTCATTTTACATATCATAAATCCCTACATATTTTACAGAAACTATACCATTCAGTGTTCCATTATTACATCCATCATAACTTATTCACACTGTTGAATCTATCTTAATGCTGCCAGCATTTTTAGCTGTAAACAGTTATTTCCCATATATTCAATAAACGTTTTCCAATCTCCTCTAAACGTATGTTCTTCTTGTTCCCTTATTCTATATGTTAAATGTGCAAGCTGTGCATATTCTGTCAGCTTAAATTGCCACTCTTCTTTGGTTGAGACCTCGCTCGTTTTCCTTTTGGGGGCTAACAAAACACAGGCCACAGTAGTGGCATACATAAATACTTTGTATTATGTAAGCATCCTGACTCATGGAGTATGAATCAGCATCACTAATTAGTCTGCAGCTAGTTAGTATGAAGTAAAGGTATGATTAGAGGGACGTGGGTGGTGCTGTGGTGTAAACCACTGAGCCTTGGGCTTCCTGATTGGAAGGTCGGCAGTTCGAATCCCCGTGACGGGGTGAGCTCCCATTGTTCTGTCCCAGCTCTTGCCAACCTAGCAGTTCAAAAGCACATCAAAGTGCAAGTAGATAAATAGGTACCACTCCAGTGGGAAGGTAAACGGCATTTCCGTGCGCTGCTCTGGTTTACTAGAAGCGGCTTAGTCATGCTGGCCACATGACCCAGAAAAACTGTCTGCGGACAAACGTCGGCTCCCTCAACCAGTAAAGTGAGACGAGCGCCGCAACCCCAGAGTTGTTCGCGACTGGACTTAACTGTCAGGGTTTTTTTAAAAAAGGTATGATTTACTCCCCCTGCTGGCTTCTCCCCTTTATGTGATGTCTCCTGTATGAGCTGGCATACCTGCGACACCTGGATGCTGGTATTGTAAGAAGACTGCATTATGTACCTTGATGAACCATCCAAGACTGCAACAGGAATAAAGCTCTTCTTGGAACAAGGTTTGATTCCTGAGTGCTTCATGGGGGTGGTGGCTCCTTCCCATCATTCACAATCTCCTACAGTAACCACACCCATACCTGTGGATGGCAGGATCTGAAATCAATCTAGACGGAAATCAGCGTGTCAGGGATGAACACCAGCAATTCCAGATAGATTTAATTCCAAGAGCGTCTCTATAAATTACCTCAGTGGTGGTTAACTCAGTCAATTCCTAAACACGTGCAATGTAAACACAGTCAATGTAATAAACACGTGCAATGATTACATCAGTCTAAATCAAGCGCGGCTTGCAGACATTGTTGGGCTCCAATTCCTATCAGCCTCAGCCGCTTGAGGGCCACAGGTCAGTCACCCTGGTCTAAATCTCAAGGACCTCCAGATGATATAGGACTTGAATTCCTATCAACCCCAGCCAACAGGATGATGGCCAGGGATGATGGGAGTTGAAGCTGTACATCTAATAGTCATAGGTTCGTCACCCCAGATGGTCCTATACAATGTAATAAAGAAAATGAAAAACTGTATGGTTGCAATTTTGGCAGGCATGAGAGAATGAGGGCGTTTTTTGTAGTCACCCCCAGATTAGAACTCCCTCCCCACTTTAAAGCTGCAATCCTAAACAAAGTCACAAAGAATAGGCCCAACTGAATAAAAACAACCTTGCTTCCAAGCAAACATGCATTGGACTAAAATGTAAGCCAGTTTTTTTTTTAAAAAAACTATTTATTTCAGGCCACTTTTTCTTGATTTAGGTTTTTGAATTTTACTGGCTTAAATCAGAATCCTTTTTATCTTCAGCAACTCCTATTTGCTGTTTTATTTAACTGGCCTATGTTCTTCATGTGTTTAAATGAATTTTTGTGCTTTGTTGCCAGATCAATTGTCTGTGTTTGGTTTCTGAATTGTATTATGTTTTTATGATATGTAAGCTGCCTTGTAAGAGCACACTGATAAAATAAATAATAAATTACCAACTTTCATTCATCTATTGCCCTTTTTCCAACACTGTGCATCATACATTATTCATGTGCTCCCAAGTACACAACCATGTCATCTACAAATGACATTTGCCAACAGACATAGAGTTTCCACCAAAATGTCATCTTCAGCAAGAATTTTTGAATGCAGAGGTTTGCCCTCAACCAAACATCTGAATAATTCTGCCAAATAAAACAAAGTGTTTTGATAAGGCTAAGGAGGTTTCTAAGGTGAGGCCTGCACACCCAAATTACTGAAAGAAGTATGAAGAAGAAGAAAACATCAATAATATAACCTTATTCATATATCATTGCAAGTGTGTGTCCTTTTGACTTACACATTCTGCATTATGGTGTCAGAAGAGTGGCCTCAAGATACTGAACTCCAGGGTTCCATTTTGTGTTCCATTTTGAAGTTTGGAAGAAATGCATGGCGGGAAATTGTTTTTCCCAGAGTATCAATTATTTTCTGAAGCCTGTAGGCCCCACACCCGTTCCATGACAATATCAATGCCTTGCCAAACTTCTGAATCCTATAGAAGTAGACTGGGCCTTCCCTGTAGCCTATAACCCCTGAAACCTTGGTAATTCTTTCAGGGTGTTTTTGCTGTTGTTTGATGGGGTGGGCTAAGGTCAGCATGAGGGGTGGATTTAAAACAAAGGCCTGGCTTCACATTCTTAGCCGCAAAACTAATTGGGCAAAGTTGAGGTCAGCCATTCCTTCAAGTTTAATTACTTCACAGTGTTGTTTTGAGAATAAAATAGGAGGGACCCCATGTGCTGCTTCAAGTTGGAGAATTAAAAAAAATATATCAATGAAATTAAATATATTTTTCAAAGTTAAAAAAATAAATATTGTTTAGCAATGTCTCCAAAACTTGGTACAGAATATGAGTTGTACAGCTCATCATGTTCTGAAGCAATATACGTTGAACCTTATTTCCCCCAGAGTTCTTCTATAGCTCAGAATAGAAAATGAGATACAATGAGGAAAGCGAGTGGTTTTTAACTTACTCTATTTTTAGTCCGAGTCCTGAACACCAACTGCTGCTCACACATAGGTAAGGAAAAGAAGAAAGGGGAATTGTTAAGCTTCTACAGATCTGTGGCTAAGCCCAGGAGGAAAGGAAACTGTTACGATTTGCATTCAGCGATGCGTCTGAGAGGAATTATCTTATGTTTTGTTATGAGCTAAAGAGGTTAACAGTGGCGTGCGGTGAAAATTTTCATAGGGAACAGTTAGGACTAGAGGCGCCAACTTGCAAGGGCAATGGGGGGGGGGAAATGAGCATCGTGCCTCCCTCCCTAAGCCAGGCATAAGCTTTCTGGGCTTTGGGAAGGTGGCAGGAGGGCTCTTGGACCCTGTCAGAGCATCACACCTCCCTCCCTAAGTTGGGCAGAAGCATCCCGAGCTTTGGGAAGGAGGCCCCAGGCTTTAATGCTCTAATTTACCTAGTCCCCCTAGTCCACTGACCACACACCACTGGAGGTTAAGCAGTTTGAGCTAAAGAGGTTAAGAAATCACAGGGCAAGAAACAGCCGTCAGAGTCTGTAGTAAAGATATTTGCCCATATTAATGGTGCTAGTTGCATTTGGAGATTCTCCTGAAATTGGTTAAGCAAGATCTGTGAGTGCACAGCAACTCCATCTCCTCAAGGTTTGGAAGCTTGGGGACTTGCTTATCTAGCCCCTAGAGCTTTAGAAATTTCTTTTGGGGGTTGGTTGAGCTGAGTCCAGTTTCCAACATTCAGATGAGATTTTAAGTCAGTTTAACACAATGGGACAGTTTTCTTTAAAAAAAATATTGTTAATTGGTGAACCCTTTCCAAATTCCAAAACAGATCGATGGGGATGTCTTTAGAAGTGATGGACCAAGTCGAAGCATTTCAAGACTCTGCAGTGACAATGTAGTGCTTTAAAATGACATCCGAAACAAGAGAATAAATACCAATTGGTTCTACCCTCCATCTTCTACATCATTCCCATCTCACTCTGTCATACTCAAAGGAGAGCGCAGAAGATCTGTTCTCCACTGCAGTTCTCTTGCTCCCAGCACCGAGTATTAAAAATTAATTCACATAAATACGTTTCACAGCTAGAAGAGTTAATTAGATTGCATCCATTTAGTTTCTAAACCATTAAATAAAGTTTTTGCATTGATTTACAGATTATAGGCTGGTTCATCACAGCAGCAGCAGCATTTATTTCCATTTTCTACTCCAAACACAGTTTCTTCATGGAAATCAATACTGACCTTTGTAAAGCAAGAAATAAATGTGAAGAGCTCTAAAGGCCAAGCTTTAAAATGTTTAATTTTTTAAATAGTTGTGGTTAATACTAGAAGGGAAAAACAACAAAGTCTGAAGAAGCCAATATTTTGCTTCTCTGTGAAACTGCAAATAAAAGGGACCAATACGTCAGTTATTAAAAATGCAATTCCCTATGATGCTTCGGTGCCGTAGACTCTTGACGCAAAATGTAATAAACACGTGCAATGATTACATCAGTCTAAATCAAGCGCGGCTTGCAGACATTGTTGGGCTCCAATTCCTATCAGCCTCAGCCGCTTGAGGGCCACAGGTCAGTCACCCTGGTCTAAATCTCAAGGGGCAATGAGATTAGGTAAGGATGGCATCAACTCAGACAATTCTGAGACATTACAGCATTGTGGAACTGTAGATTAAGACCACATTTAAACAAGACACTGACCATGGGTTAGGCAGTTACTTCCACAGATGACATCTTCTTCTTTTTTAAGGCATCTACCATGGGCATCCTAGGAAAATGAGTCAGACTATAGCTAGTATTGCCTACACTGACTGGCAGTGGCCTTCCAGGAGATGTTGGGGATTGAGTTTCAGAGCTTCTGCATGCACAGCCTGGTCCCTATTTCTGGGCTGCAGCCCTTCCCTTCCCTGTAAGGGGGCATCCACCATGGCCATGGTTTCCTTAAGCTGCTGTGCTTGCACGAGGCAATGCTGAGGAACAGACTAAGGTACAGGAAAACACTGGTAGAGGGAAAATCACGCTTGATTTCTATTTTCCCACTCCAAAATGTTGAAGTCTGCCCTTGTGAGAGAATTGCTTCATCTGTCTTTCTGGCATTTGGCAGGCTTCATTCCTTCAGAAGGGGCAACCATGCCTGCAATTTACATCCAATTCTGACAGAAGTTGTCCAGAGGAGGGCAACCAAAATGGTCAAAGGCCTGGAAACGATGCCTTATGAGGAACGGCTAAGGGAGCTGGGCATGTTTAGCCTGGAGAAGAGGAGGTTAAGGGGTGATATGATAGCCATGTTCAAATATATAAAAGGATGTCACATAGAGGAGGGAGAAAGGTTGTTTTCTGCTGCTCCAGAGAAGCGGACACGGAGCAATGGATCCAAACTACAAGAAAGAAGATTCCACCTAAACATTAGGAAGAACTTCCTGACAGTAAGAGCTGTTCGACAGTGGAATTTGCTGCCAAGGAGTGTGGTGGAGTCTCCTTCTTTGGAGGTCTTTAAGCAGAGGCTTGACAACCATATGTCAGGAGTGCTCTGATGGTGTTTCCTGCTTGGCAGGGGGTTGGACTCGATGGCCCTTGTGGTCTCTTCCAACTTTATGATTCTATGAGAAAATGACTGTGCCTTTTTCTTTTTAAATCGTCAAACTTTGTATTTTTCTTGCATGATGTCCCTGCATGGACCTGCCTAAAATTTGGCAGGCTTGAGCCATTCCGGAGGGGCTCCTTTGCCTGCAAATTCCATCCACTTATGTGAAAAGGGGGGCAAAGTTAAAGGAACTAGTTAAAGCCTTTTTTTTTTTTTTTTTTAGATTAGGAGGGTGGAGCAAAACAGAGCAGATTTAGAAGATCAAATTCAGACCCAAATAACAAATCAGATTGGGATGTCATACAGTGGCTCCTTCTGCTGGATCAGGCCGCTTCCAAACACTATAGGTACATAAAGAAGGTAAATTGTGTGGCTGCTGCACACCACTGCACTCAACAACACTGTGACCTTGGACACACTCCCTGAAATGTTCGGAGGCATTTTCCTAAGATAATGGCAGGAAATAATTGATTTAATGAGAAATCTTATTAGGCAGTCTTTGTGACAACAAAGACTGGCAGGAAGACTTTGGCTACAAGACAGAAATCAATTTTGCAGGCTCTTGAAATAGAAGAAAATATAGCTATCTGCAGAATAAAATTTGGAACCCGGACTTATCAAAAGATACACTGGCATTCAGAATGCTAAGGAGAAGTTGTAGGTGGTCTGCACCAGAATTGGCCTCCACAGTCACTTACGGACTCCTTGTTAAAACCGTGTTTATGGAAGACAATCTTACTCGGCTACGAGTGATCTCCAAAGAAGAGAAGAAGAAACTGCCATCTGATCTTTGAGAGCATTCATCAATGGAAAAGCCCAGCATTGTAAATTCAGTTAAAGACTTCCAGTGGCAGCTATAATCACAGCCTTCCAGGTGTCTTCTTGATATCAGCAGAGCTTTCCCTGTCCCTCTGCAGGAGTACTAGCCCATGCCTTAATTTCTGGCTAGCGTTGCTGACGGCAGCAATCTCTTTTCATGCTCAGCCAATTTCACCACCTGCTTCTTAGTCATACTCAGAAAGTAGCGAGACTTTTGGAGTCTTCTGCACCATCCTATACATTCATTCTGAGATCAAGCACCCTTATGCATGCTTCTTAACATGACTAATAGATCATCAGTAAATAAGAAGTACCTCGGCTTCAATCCAAAGGCAGCACTCCCCCCCCCCAGCTCTATGAAAGGGAAAGAATTATCACTAATTCTCCTGTTAATAAAAGGTTTCAAATCTTACTGACGAATGAAGTCATAAATGGTGTCTTTCATTCAAACACCATCTTGTCAAAAGGAACATATGAATGAAAATCCTTATAGGAACTGTTCACTTAGAAGTAAATCAATTTGCTTTCAACAGTCTCCTAGAGGCACTTGTTTCCTTTTAAAGTGGCATTCAGCATTAAATCTGTATTACGGCAGTACACTGGCTCACAAGGCTTATAGTTCCATGGTCCCGAGTTGATATTGCTAGACTTGTGTGTGCTGTTTTAAACATATAACACACATAGCTGAGTTCTAACATGCGAGTACATCAGTTAACAACTGCAAATTCAAGTACAGTGGTACCTCGGGTTAAGTACTTAATTCGTTCCGGAGGTACGTTCTTAACCTGAAACTGTTCTTAACCTGAAGCACCACTTTAGCTAATAGGGCCTCCCGCTGCTGCCGCGCCGCCGGAGCCCGATTTCTGTTCTCATCCTGAAGCAAAGTTTTTAACCTGAAGCACTATTTCTGGGTTAGCGGAGTCTGTAACCTGAAGCATATGTAACCTGAAGCGTATGTAACCTGAGGTACCACTGTAATGACTTCTGTGTGAATGGGCCCTCTCAGTTTGACACCAGACAGACAGACAACATAATGTGTGAACTGGTTTCCAATGAAGCCAATTCACACATTCAGTTTCCAGCTCTCAAGGCTCTGACATTCTTCATTCCATCAGCACGTTCAGCAAACATATGAAGTGCAAGTCACAAGGACAGGCATACTAACTCCATTTTGGAGTTCTGAAATTCATGGGAATTCCCCACAAGTACAGGAGGAAAGCATACCTGTTAGTTGGATCAATAATATTTACCCATCCCCTTCTGTTAAATCTTCAAAACATAGATTCCACAATGGTTTTCTTTGCCATCCTTCACAGAAGTGCCTGAGGCAAATGCTATTCTATGAGGTAACATACAGAGATATACAGGAAGCATAAAGACAATGTGGTGCCTGAGGCAACGAACAATATGGTTCTCTCAACTGTCTCCTTTCCGTGTACAAAAGCCAACTGGACAGCAGTCTTCACCACACTGGTGAAGATATGGAGGGGCCTGTCCTCCAATACCTTGTTGCTCTTCCTTACTCTTCATCTTCTGCCTGAGGCAGCCATCTCACACTACCTAGTGGTAGTTGTAGGCATCTATGAAACTCTTTCAAATATGGGAAAATTCCTCCTCCTGCTCAGTTCCTTGGGTAATGTTGCTTGCAAGCTGGCTGAGTTAAAAACTCATCTGTTTTCATTTGTAAACCTTTCACAAAATTGTAATGAAATGAGAGAACACTTCTATGGGAAGCAGAAACAGAAATAGTACGTCATCAATTAGGCTCTTTATGCTGCCAGTTTTTCTTGCTTAATACTTATTACACCAAGATATGCAGTAGCATTCCTTATCCTGACCTGAAAGTTCAAGTGATTAAGTAAGAAACAAATAAGTAAGAAACAAAACTGGTTAAATTTAATATTATCTTACTATGTTATCTTATTGGGCGGAGGGGGAAAGTTGCAATAGTTTGGAAATTAATTTTCCTTTGTACCAGGCTTCTGTTATGCCACTATATAGACAATGTTTTCCTTAAAAGCAAACATTGCAGATCCCCTTTTGGGCCTTCTAACATTAGTATATAAACACCTGCACATTGTGTCCATCTCCAAATGTCTCTGATGTTTACATCTTCCCATGCAGCCCTTTGGCTTGCTGTCATGTCTAATTCTATGCTGTCCCTATTTGGTGAGCATATTATTATTATTATTATTATTATTATTATTATTATCCTTTGGGAATGATTCATTCCTTCTAGTTCATGATTCATTCCTTCTAGCTGGATTACAACTCTATCAAAATCCTCACAATTTTTTAATAGGAAAACATGGTGACCTATCTGCAAAGTTTAACCCTATATAATATCTAAATTACCGCTAAAGAATAAAACCCAAACTCTCTTTTCTGTGGACCCTGAAATACTGCAAATCCCCAGGAAAAAAGAAATATAGGATGCTGACGTGATGGAGTTTGGGAGACCAGTGAGGACTGATGAGTCAAAAGCAAATATAATATTTTGTGATTCAACTGCAAAAGCATTGCTCAAACCAGCAGAGACAGTGTTGAATGAGCATAGGTGTGGCGCCATCATCACAAATTCCAGAAATAGGTGCTTGTTTGAAAGAAGAACTAGAAATTCACACTACTGCCGAACAAGCAAGATTGTAGTCTTCTGTAGTTCTAATAGCTATGTGTACATGGGCAGCTGCTACAATATAGATCCACGGCAATATTAAAGACTTATTCTTGGCACATTTCCCTGGT
Organism: Podarcis filfolensis; assembly: GCF_964270895.1. Taxonomy (NCBI): domain Eukaryota; kingdom Metazoa; phylum Chordata; class Lepidosauria; order Squamata; family Lacertidae; genus Podarcis; species Podarcis filfolensis. The sequence goes on along the minus strand of NC_139605.1, from coordinate 34,610,615 downwards.
GGTTAAATACTATCCTCTGTTGGGGAATTTGCATCAGTAAATGACTGAGTCTTTGATGTACCAACATCCTTATGATTGCATGCATTCCTAAAATATATGAATGATTAACAATCACAGATACTTATAAATGAGTTTAATTCTTTTCCATATAAACTTGCCTTCTTCTGGTGTTTCCTTTATATTATTTTAAGTGCAAGGTGCAACATAATTTATTTTTACAGACTTCTTAGATCATTGCACTCCAAATCCACTGAATTTGAAATCTTTGTATTTTTAGTGATGCTGTGAAACTTATTATATTGGTTTACTTGCCGCTGCTTTATTGATTGTTACTGTATTTTGATATTTGTTGTAAGCTGCCCAAAGAGCACAGTTACTGGGCAGCAGACAAATACTTGCAAATAAATAAAACTGTTACCATTTTATGTAAAATGCCCCAAGAACCAAATGATAAGGAAGGGATTCTATAAACTTTGGAGACAGCTTCCCCTGTTCTCCACATGTTGTTGAATGGAAGAAAGAGTTGTACACAAATCAAACTGATGTCAATAAAAGTAACAAAAATCACATTCTCCAAGACCACAAAATTATTCTGTGTGTGTCGCAATGCAAAAATAATTTGATACCACTTTTCACCAATCAAATATCAAATATGCTTTCTTGGAGGGTACCCCAAAATGTCCACTTTGCAATATTTTCTCTCACACCACCAGCAGCCCAGTCAAAGATACCGTTGACAGGCTCTGTGAGCAGGTCTTGTGATTATTTTGTTTACAAAAGTACTCAGTTGTAATCCAGTCTTCCCAGTGGATTTCAAAAAGTGAGCAGCCTTCCTCTCTTGACATATTTCTAGTACAATATGGGCTAGCAGCAAAAGACCTGCTGCTAAGGTTCAATTCCTGCTTCAGCTGCTCTTCTGTACGACCAGGGGGTCTCTATGAAGGATGGATGCACAACGCAGGCCAGCTCTATTTCCAAAGCGCCATCTTAGCCATCTACATTTTAAAAGGTATTATTTAAAGAAAAAGACTCTTAACACAGCTATCTTGTTGTTGTTGGCACCCATCTGTCTCAAGAGGTAATGGAGTGTACCTGCAGAGGTGAAGTCAAACTGCTGTGTTAGCAGAACCGAAGTGATCTTTCCAAGGCGCAAGCTTGGGCAGTGTATGGAGGTCCTGGGCTGCCCAGATGATAAGCCCCCTTCTTGGCCTCTCTGAGGTGCTCCAGGAGACAGAGGAAGAGCAGCCCAAATACTTGTTGGAAAGAGTTTAGCACTGAAAAGCCAATAAGGAAGGATTCAGGTGAAACAACGAGCTACATCACTTTGGTGCCATTCAAAGAAAGTCTTGTCCTGTGTTGCCATACACAATATGCCATATTGTAATGACACATAAAACTGTTAGGATATAGTTCTGTTCCACCTTAAAAGGGAACAGGCATGACTGTTGTGTGTCACATGCCTGTTTACTTCCAGGCATGGGAACTACCGTTTGTATATTGCTTTTGCTTTATGCTGCTGTGTGCTTGGACACGAAGGGAAGCAGACATGTTTTTCCTTTGTTCCTTAACTATGCTGAATAAATACCTGTAAATAATGCTTACACATGTCTCTGTCCGCCACTTCCGTTATGAGAAGTTATTCACTCTGCTGATAAGAGCAGCCGAGTCTCTAAACGTATCTGAGGCTCGTGTCGTTGATTGATGCTGTACCGGGAACTGGAGATCGCCCGGCTGCCAGCCGGTGGCTAGAGCCAGCTGGGGGCCTGCCAAATGCCCCCGTCTCTCCGGCAGTATCCCAACAAAAACAGGACCCCCAAGAAGGATCCTAATTCAGAAGTAGGGTGATCTGGGAGCAGACAGTAAACTATATCACTATACAGTGGTACCTCGGGTTAAGTACTTAATTCGTTCCGGAGGTCCATTCTTAACCTGAAACTGTTCTTAACCTGAAGCACCATTTTAGCTAATGGGGCCTCCTGCTGTCGCTGCGCCGCCAGAGCCCGATTTCTGTTCTTATCCTGAAGCAAAGTTCTTAACCTGAAGCACTATTTCTGGGTTAGCGGAGTGTGTAACCTAAAGCGTATGTAACCTGAAGCGTATGTAACCTGAGGTACCACTGTATATGACTATATAGATATTTTACATATAATGGTATTATGTAGATGTTATGTGCAACAAATATAAATCCTTGTAGAGTTTGATGTAATATGGAGGCGAACTATTGTCAATGAACTGACAAAGAAAACAACAAGTTCTACCAGATGATTAAATGCTGGTTATATACCCACCCAAGATAACAAGGTGTGGGCCACCAGAGCAGTCTGATTACTGGAGTACAAACCATGGATTAATACAGTGCAAAATGGGACACAATTTCCTTTTTGTGGTACCAGAACCTACAGCATAGGCTGGTGTGCCACGCAATATCAACTTACTATGTTTATTAATAACACATAGAAAAATAATTTCACAGCTTTTTATCAGTATGGAATCTATTCTCCTTTGCACGCACAGGTCTAGTTCTTGAAACTGCTCTGTGGAGAGGCACAGACTACACTAAAAGGGGAGATTAGACCAATTTGGCATTTGTCTCTTCCAGAGTGAATCCCTAGGAGCTCCGGATTGATCAAACTCTCAGCCTCATACCTCTTTTTCCACTTGCACTAAATTATAGATGGCTGCAGTAGGAATGTTAATTATTAATTGGAATGGTTTCCAATTGATTTTCAATTACAAAATATTGTTTTCTATGACATTCCAATAAGGCTGCAGGAATCCCATTAAATCTGAAATGGCCGTCATTAATTTCCACTAAAACACATGCATACCGAATCTCCCTCTCTCTTGGTTGGCAGCAGTGAATTCCATTATTCATTTCCATTAATTTCCATTTATTCCAGGCATTTCAATTCTGCAACAGCTACCTGGCTTATCAGTATTCCGAGCTTTCCAATTTGACAGGAGCACAACCTAGCTGCCAACACCCATTCTGGCACATTTGCAAGTTTAAGACCTCAATTGGTCTTCCTGATAGGCTGGAAGCAGCAGCCAATTCATTTAGACAGTTGTCTTTAGACAAGGAGGTGACTCTAGACGTGTATTAAAGCTGTGCTTCAAATTCTTGGCACTTTAAAATGGAGGATTCCGCCCCCCTTCCTTCGAAGGGATAAAAATGATTCTCAACTGTCTTCCTAAAACAATCCTAAAAATAAATTTGCAGCCATCTTTCTAAATTATCATTTACTCCACACACAACTCCTTTTAAAATCGGTTTTCTAAAATGCTCAGTCACACAAATTTATAAGATTATAGGCTGCGTACATAAAAGCGCACTCCCCCTTTTCTGGATAAACAAACTCAAATAACTGCTATTGCAGGGTTTGCTACTTGAGCTCTCTAATAGGAGTCAAAATAACAGTCACTACAAACTAGTCACTACATAAATGTAAAAATCACACCCTTTCACTCTGAAACGCCAGGTTGTGTAATACAGGGTAAATCACACATATTGATTAGTTTATTATTAGCTTATTAAATAATAAACATAACTACAATTTAGTGTTTTTATATGGAAACAGAAGTAGAATGTACTTCTATCTATGGGACGGTATGCATGACCTGAGATTAGTATCTACATTTCAAACAGGACAGGAAAATTGGCTTCCAGGTGGAGAGGTCAAAATTAGAAACAGAGCTTTTGGAACCCAATACTAAGAATTTGTCAAGAATGTATAACTTGCCGTTGAAATGGAATACACAGGATGAGACGGTTAAATCAGCTATGATTAAATGGGCACAAGACATTGGTCATAACATTATGTTTGCTGACTGGGAACAGTTATGGACTACCAGTATAAAGTTTACGGCATGTAATGCCTTAAGAGAGAACATTATGAAAATGATTTATAGGTGGTACATGACCCCAGTCAAGCTTGCAAAAATCTATCACACACCCAATAATAAATGTTGGAAATGTAAGGAAACTGAAGGTACTTTCTACCACCTTTGGTGGACGTGCCCAAGGATCAAGGCCTTCTGGGAAATGATCTATAATGAAATTAAGAAGGTACTTAAGTGTACCTTTCATAAGAAACCAGAGGCCTTTCTCTTGGGCATGGTGGGCCAATTGGTGTCAAGGAAAGATAGGACGTTCTTTATGTATGCTACAACAGCAGCAAGAGTTCTTTTAGCAAAGTATTGGAAGACACAAGAACTACCCACGCTGGAAGAGTGGCAGACGAAGGTGATTGACTATATGGGACTGGCTGAGATGACTGGCAGAATCCGTGACCAAGGGAGAGAGACGGTGGAAGAAGACTGGAAGAAATTTAAAGTTTATCTTAAGAACTGTTGTAAAATTAATGAGTGCTAAAATGTCATGGGTAACGTAAAACAGAATTGCAGTGAAAAGTAATTGGACAAGAGGAAAAAGATCAGAAATTGTATTACAAGTATTGAAATTAGGGGTTGCTGGGAAAATTTAAAACAGGGATGCAGAAAAGGGAGGTATGGGGAAGTCGTTGAAACAGGGTTTAAGAAAGAGAGGTCAAGAAATTATATGTGTTTATATGTTTGTTTGTTAATGTGTTATGTTGTGAATTGTTAGTTGTTTTGTGTGTTAATATATGTTGTAAAACCAATAAAAATTTATTATAAAAAAAGAGATTAGTATCTACATATCTAAGAATATAAGAGCCCTGCTGCTTCAGATCAAAGGTCCATGTAGTCTAGCACTCTGTTCTCACAGTAGCCAACCAGATGACTGTGAGAAGTCCACAAGTCCACAAGAAGCCCACCTGAGTGCAACAGCACTCTCCCCAAGCAACTGGTATTCAGAGGAATACTACCTCTGAGAGCGGTTCCCCTACCAGCCCTACACATTGCAGGTAAAAGTTCACAATTAATTAAATACACAGTATTCCTTCTTGTGAGTATCCAACAAATGGGAAATGCAATATAATCTTGGGAAATCTGTCAACATTAATTCATCTGTCAGGAGTTGAATTCCTCACAGTTGCATCTTGATTTCATCTTTTTTAAACGTTTACTCAAAGAAGTCTCCACAGAAGGATCAAAATTTATCAGACAGACTCACAAACTACCTACACAATGTTTCTCATGACTGCTTAGCAATCTAGACACCGAACATCTCTCTGGGTACCAGCTTTTAGTTCCAGAAATACTACCTTCCTCTAGGTAATCATCACATGGAAACTTCTAGTGTTGCAAATACCACACACAGAAACCAAATCCAGTGATACCAGATGTTACTTGTAAAAGGTTTTTGGAGTACAGTCATACCGCGGGTTACAGATGCTTCGGGTTGTGTGATTTCGGGTTGCGCACCGCGCCAAACCTGGAAGTACTAGAATGGATTACTTCCGGGTTTTGGTGCTTGCGCATGCGCAGTTGCGAACATGCTTCCCGCACAGATCACGTTCGCAACCCGCGCATCCACTGTATTAACTAGAACTTCAGTACCAAATGAGCAGAAATTTAAAAGGTGCGGTCCAAAGTTTCAACTTGAACTTCCCAAGGTATTAAAAGACAGCAAATCCATTGTGTATTTATATGAGACTATGTCCCAATGCAGGCTTCCTCAACCTCGGCCCTCCAGATGTTTTGAGACTATAATTCCCAGCATCCCTGACCATTGGTCTTACTAGTTGGGATCATGGGAGTTGTAGGCCAAAAACATCTGGAGGGCCAAGGTTGAGGAAGCCTGTCCCAATAAATGTAGGGGGACGTTCATCTGAGTAAGCCTACAGGAGGTTGCACTACATGTATTTAAAGAAGGCTAAATGTAATAAGACGGTATTAAAGACCATCTTGGGCCAATTTGAAAGACACTGCCAATGTTCCACATTATATCTGCACTATACTGTATATTTAAATCACTATCATACCATTTTAAACAGTCATAGCTTCCCCCAAGAATCCTGGGAGCTGTGGTTTGTTTAGGGTGCCGAGAATTGTTAGGAGACCCTTATTCCCTCCCAGAGCTGCAATTCCCAGTGTGGGTTAACCGTAGCTCTGAGAAGGGAATAGGGGTCTTCTAAAAACTCTCTGTACCCTTAACAAAGTACAGTTCCTAGGATTTCAACAGGAGAATGGTTGACAACCCATCTGAAACTCTTGGCATGTTTTCTACAGCACTCAACATAGAACCAAAGCCCAATTGTAGCTCCATTGAACATAACCAGTTGGTTCCCCAGCTGTAAATCTGCAGTTTTGCTGTATCCAGCATCTTTCTGGAAAGTCTAAAACCACATCAGGACAGATCCATCCAATGTAAACAGACCAAAGACAAACTCTTCATGGTTTGAAAAACAAGCCCAAGCCCTCCAGTTCCAGGAAATACAGTTAGTGTACTTGGTTGAACTAGGGATCCATGAGTGTTCTTCCACCTCTATGAAAATTACTACAATGCTTCCCATTCTAGGCTAAGGCAACTTTATCCTCACACCTGCAAACAACATCTGTCTTGATGTTGTTTTAGACTTTCCAGAAAGATGATGGATACAGCAAAACTGCAGATTTACAAGAGGTACAGTATTTCAAGTGTGTACATAAAAGCACCAATTTATTCCTAAGAAGTGTGCCATAAAATCAACATCTGTTTTAAACACAGTTAATGAAGGACTATACTGAATAGTAGATGTGTTCAGAAGATGCTTTTTAACCAGCGTACCATAGAAGTGTGCTCAGGTGGCCTATCAGCTGCCTCCATATGGCACAATTGAAATTAAAATGTCTGTGTCCGTGTGTGCACATGGAGAAACCTAGTTTTAAGACAACAACTATACTGGTTTTAAAAAATGAAAAGAGTTTGAAGGCAAATATAATAAAAATGAAAGTTTCCCCCGGTCACATTATATTACATCCTATTATATTTTCTATTATTAAAAAATGAAACCTTACGCCACATGATGATGGTTAGAGGCTGCAACAGAAAGCAGCTTGTGCCAGGAAGTGATGCTTTTCCTGGCCAGTATCATTTGCCCTAAAAATAAGGCCACTCACAATAATATATTATCAATTATAGTGACTGAAAAATAATGGAGTATTTACCCAGGTATTCATAACTGTCACCACCATCATGGGACATGATGAAAACAACCAGTCATATAAATGAGTCGCAGGTCAGGTGAAAATGCAGGCATTAGCAGTATTTCATAAAAGAAGTACTTTGTCCTGTGTGTTTGAGGGTTGACAACTTTTGTGGGAGCAGTGTTAGGCCCCACTTGTGTTAACATATTTAAATCAGTATCATACCACTTTAAACCATCGTGATTTTCTCCAAACATTCCTGGGAACTATGGTTTGTTTAGGGTGCTGAAAGTTGTCAGGAGACCCTTATTTCCCTCATAGAGCTACAGTTCCCAGACTGATTGAACAATCAATTTCCTCTTCCCAGGAAAATGGGAACTGTAGGTCTGAGAGGAGAATAAGGGTCTCCTAAAACTCTCTTAACAAACTACCGTTCCCTGGAATGTTTGGAGAAAGCCATGACTGTTTGAAGTGCTATGATTCTCTGTTAAATGTATAGTCAGATGGGGCCTTGGGCTGTCGCAACGAAGTATCTTGTGGCACCTTAAAGACTAACAAATTCATATTCAAGCATTCATGGACTACATAAACCATTTAATCAGTTTCATGACCCCCAATTGACCAAAACTTATGCCATAATTAATTAGCCGCCCTTTAAGGGTCCACAAGAGCTCTTGCTGACTAAAAATTGATTTCTGTGGCCTCTTTCATTCCCATCATTGTCAACAGCTACTGGTCTCTGAAGAAAACAACGAAGGTGTAGTTATTGGTGGTCTCGCAAAAGCTTTGCAAAAACAGCAAGTTTTGAAGAGGGATTTAGAAGCAGAGGTGTGTGACTTGCTGTTATCTGCTGAACAAAGCTCCTTGAATGGACATTTTCGCATTGCGGTATCACTTAAAGAGTCAGTTGGATGCTGGGATCCCGAGCGGTAGCATGATAGGGTGGAGAATTCCTCAAGGAAGGATATCACTAATATTCTGTAATGCAATAGAATTCTCCATGTGGATTCCCATATAGCTGTCCACAGTGTCAGCAATATGAACCCAAGCTGTGATCTCATCATTATTCTTAGCAAATGAAAATCCCACATTTTGACATGACTAATGGTTGAGTTCCTAAAATAAAGGAGGAAGGTACCCGATCTGCTCATTTTCACAAACGGGAAATACAAAGCATGCTATTTCCTGCAGCTTCCTTGCTGCAGATTCATCGTCTTAAATGAAAAGATGAATTATGGTATCGCCTGCCGAGCATTGCAGAAGGTATTTGCTGAAATCCTCTCAGCCTGAAAGCTTTTCCAAACTCTTCTGGTGATGATTCTCCCCCTCCCACTGTCATAATGAGTAGGATTACGCACCATGTGATTCATTCATAACATTGAGAATCTTCCCACTCCACATTAATTGGTTGCCTCTGGAGAGTTTGAGGATGCTCACAAACAGGATCAAGCTCCATCACATGGTTCATAATCTTAGAGATTATGGCAGGTAGGGAGAGACAAGTCACCACAGGGATGCCACTTCCAGCAGCATCTCTGTGGTGGGGCACACTATATAGGCAACTCTCAGTTTAGATGCTCCAGTGAAGGAAAACGGTCTAGAGAAGTGTTGTGTTGAAAGTCTGGTCCCACAGATGGATCAGGAAGGAAGGCTTGCACTCCAGATGCATATAGCATATCCTGAAATGGACACATGAAACTGCCTTATACCAAGTGAAACCATTGGTCCATCTAGCTCTGTATTGTTGACACCATACCGACTGGCAGCGGTGATGCTGTATTTGACAGGAGCCTTTCTCAGCCCTACCAGGAAATGCTAGGGACCTTCTACCTTCAATGCAAGGGCTAGGCCACTCTCCATGAAACTGACTGAGGAAACTACACAGACAGAAATAAAACTGTGAAGTGACCATCGAGGTATTAATGTGTGCCCCTCAGACAGGCACAAAGGGTGATATCCATGTTAGTCATACTCCAAGTAGATCCAGAGAAATTAATGGGTTTTAAGGAAGAAGATATTTAAATACATTTATTTAAACATTAAAGCCACTGATCTGAAGAAGAAGAAGAGTTTGGATTTGATATCCCGCTTTATCACTACCCGAAGGAGTCTCAAAGTGGTTAACAATCTCCTTTCCCTTCCTCCCCCACAACAAACACTCTGTGAGATGAGTGAGGCTGAGAGACTTCAGAGAAGTGTGACTAGCCCAAGGCAGCTGCATGTGGAGGAGGGGGGACGCGAACCCGGTTCACCAGATTACGAGTCCACCGCTCTTAACCACTACACCACACTGGCTCAGTAGACTGAAGGGGTCTACTCTGAGTATGACTTAACTGGATATAACCCAGGGTATTTATTTTAAAGTACAGACCCCCACTTTTCTGACACATACATGCTCCACAAGTCAAAATCAAATAAAATATGCAAGTTCTCTCATTTCTCACGCACCCATTCTTCAAGAAAGGAAATTATTTAATGGTTTTGTCAGTAAGGAATATTAAATGGGGGGGGACCTTTATTTGGGCGACCTCACTGAACACAGTTATAGTTTTGGTTATAGAAAAATATTGTTATATTTACAAAAGGAAATTATAAGGTTTTGTATAAATTCAACATTATAGGAAAATATTTTTAATTGGGTGAGCCTCCTAAATGCATTGCACATTTTTAGTTATACCAAAATATTCATTTTATTCTAGAAAAAAACAGATTTTATTATTTTTAGTTACCAATCCAATACATGGATTACAATTATAATTCTGTAGGAACATCTTGCAATTTGCTATTAGGTTTCTTTTTTCTGTGATAAATTTGTACTGCTGGTATAAAATTGCTTTTGTTGCTATTATAAAAATTGTATTGCTGTTATAACATTAATAATGCATTAAATCATTTGGTCCTTATTTCTAAAGGTGCCATTATTATAAATCATTGTTTCTGGATTATTGCTTCATATTTTAAGGAAAATGACATTTTCTGTTTCTATTTTCGGTTTAAAGCTTGTTCCTATGGCATTTGTTATTCTGTCCTCTACTATCTTGGGATATTGATAATTTATGAATTCCTTCGAAATGACTTAACTGATTCCATGTAGCATCACTATTGCATCAAATAAAATGCACATTTTAAAGACTTTATAGGCTTCTTTCCCCATGCTATAGCACTTGCAGATAAGTGCTGCTTAATCCTTCTCTCCCAAAGATGCCCCCCAAAGGCTCTAAGTGGATTTTCCCTTCCCACCCCCACATACCTCTCTTGAAAGTATTTTACCTATCTCCTGTAATTTCTTCTCCCATTCTTCCTTTCATATGCAACTTGTGCCTTATCCTCTGATTCCCACAAACTGCTAATTTTTTTCATCATCCCATCTGGTCATTTTGCATTCACTTCTTCCTCCTAGAACAGCTTTCCTTTCTCTTATCCCTTCTAGTCTATCCCAGTTTGTTATAAGAAGTGTTAACCTTTTGTTTCACTTTCTGCTTCTTTCCCCCCAATACAGGCTCTGGCCTTTTCCTCTCAGAAAGGACTTCCTTCCTCCTAAACCTTTCTTCTTCCTGTACACCTTTACTCAGCATGCAAAGAGTTGCCAGTGCTGGCATTGGACCAGCCAAAAGCCTAAGGGGCAGGTAAGTGAAGAGGCACTGGGTAGGCTATGGAATTAAGGTCCATCTGAAAATGGTCTGAGGTTGACTGTTGAGTCCCAACCCACTCTTTTAAAAACAATGGTCCATGCAGACAGACAGTGGCTCTCCAGGGTTTCAGACAGGGGTCTCTCCCACAAGACCTGGAAATACTGGAAATTGAACCTGCAACATTCTGCATGCATAGCACAAGCTCTACCACTGAACCATAGCCCTCCTCATTTAGTTTAAGTCAACTGAAGAGTGAGCCTTGCTAAACATGCACAAAACGGATGCACATTTCATTCTTCATTATATACTATAGTAAAAAGTTAATATTTTGAAGTGGTGGGGTTATTAACTATTACATTAACTTAGAAAAATATTTTGCAAAAAAAAAAAATCACATTTCCTCCTGGTATTTACTTATAAAACAGTATATTCTTGGAACCAGGCACAAACAGCCCCAATACTTATTTCTGAAACCCCAAGCAGAACACTTTTCAAAAAGCATATATAGCATTTTCCAATTTGCTTCTGAATACATTGACTTTTCTTGTTATTGTCCACACACATTAGGTTTGCTTCTATTAATATCCTGAAGCGTGACTTTTCTTGCCAACAGTAAGTATATCCTTTTTACAATACGGATGTCCCTTAAATTTTGAAAATGATCTTCTAATGGCTATATGGGGGATAATTAACCGCTTCTTTGTGGAGATAATGGGATTTGCAATGAGAAAAATATTGGTATTACCTTTCCCAAGACCTCTGTAAATGGCAAAATCCCAGTAATTGGTATTGCTATATGCTTAGCTGTTATTCCTAAAATTACCATAGATAAATCTGTCAGAAATTACCTCCTTTCATATTATTTATTGCATTTTGTCTTGGAAATAGATCACGGAACAGGTAGGAAATGCCGACTTCCACCTTATGCAGTAAAGACAACAATCACAAAGTTTCATTTGCCTCCCTGAACAGATTGGGGTGGGTGGGTGGGGGTGTAAGTTATACTTGTAAAATTAAGCAATTCTGAAGTCTGGACAAAGTGAAAATACAGAACAGTTTGGTTCGTAAATCAAGACTTTTATGGCTTTTCTTTCTTATTCCCCACTGAAGAGATAAATGGAGTTGGGAATGGCTTGCAAAACAGGTCAGTTAATTTATGCCTCACCTGTTAAGCATTGACTGCCATTTTTACTCAAAGCTTTAAGAAAATACTGTGTGTTTAAGACACACTGATCCAACATCAGTCCAGTTCAGAACCTAAATCTATGCAAGTGCAAAGCACGTTGAGGAATTCCTACAAAAAAGATTTAAAACTTATTATTCCTGTAAAACAAGGTGCCTGAAGATATTCACGCAAAACTGAAAGGTGACCATCCCAGTTGGGCCAGTATATTAAGCCAAGATGTGCACATCTATTCCCCATACACATTGCTTCCTGCACTAGAGTCACTATTAAAGCAGGCTATTAAAGTTCATTATTCTCCACCTCTAGCATTGGAGCTAGTGGTATGGGGAGCTGGCAAATGACAGCACACGCCTTATCTTTAGGGCAATGGTGGACAACCTTGACCTGCCAGCAACCACAACCAGCATGGTCAGAGATGTTGGGAGCCGTATTCCAGCAATCTCTAGAGAGCCACCTTTGCTTTAAGGCATTGGTGCTTGTGCAAATCATCCATTGTCATTCGTGAAAATAAGAGTTCTCAATCGCTCTCAACTCAATGAAGAATTTGGATATTACACTCCAGACCCATAATCAAAGCGATAATACGATCCCTTTTGGGAAATGAAGGAATGAGGGTTTATGGTTGAGGAGAGCCCTTTTTTTAACCAGGTCTAGGTTTTGTGGAAGACCTCAGCTTCTAATTGGCCTAACGTTTTCCAAACTGGGAGAGTTTGTTTCTCATGCTGCCCATTCATCCCTTTCTACATTTTTTTGCCACCCCAAATTTCTGATTAATTTGAGTTTCTATTTTCTTTTTCACTGAATCTTGCATATAATATATTTATTTTCACTTTTTAAAAGAAAGTTCTGTTCTCAGAGGATAATCATCATTCATATTAGTTTATCTAAGCAATTCCTTTTGCTTGGAAATGCTTTTTTAAAAAAAATATTAGCTGATCCAAAGTTTCTTCTCCTCCCCATACAATAGAGATTTCAAAAGAGACAATTTTCAGTTAGAGAGCTATTCCCCTAATTAAAAGTAAACACGCTTTGCAAATGCACTCAGCAAGTATCTAAAGTAAGGTGTCTTCAGGGAAATTCCTTTTTATCGTGAAAATTCTCTCTTCCACTTGCCAGCTTAGCGGCAACAATTTTGAAAACACAAAGCTATCCATCAGCACAAATATGTAAACAAATCTGAAACCTCCACTCTGCGTCTCAGAAGAAAGAAAATGAAATAAGTGCAGTTAAAAAGATATTTATCTGCAAATTTCTGTATGGATACATATGCCTCTGGAGAATCTATGATGCCTTCATCGGTGCTTTCCTTGAAGTCAATAGTAACATTTCCAATTATCAGGCCCACATTAAGTAAACAAATTGCCTGTTGGCCCATTATCGTACGTGCATGCTCTGAGTAGTAACGCTTTGCTTCCAGTTCTAAAGACTCACACATCACAGGCTCCAGGAAGAAACGCAACTTAGTGGCTTAGCCCTTTGCAGCAGAAGTGGGAAATGTTCTATCTCCTGAAGGCAACATTTCCTCCAGGGTATTCTGCCAGAGATCATATGCTTGCAATGGGTAAGGCTGAGACAAGCACAAGGTGGAACCAGAACCAAAAGTGGGCAGGTCCATCTCCTCTTTTCTCTCTCTCTTTCTACTAGTCCATAAACCCCATTTCTACGATGCCCATTCTCTCTATGTCTGTCTCTCTTTCCCTGGGGAGCAACAAATCATGCTTGCCTGAGGCCTGCAGCATTCTTTCTCCCCTCCTCCATCCATCCATCTGTTGCCCCATCAGTTTTTGGTCTTCCAGTCTAGTCTTTCCTTTCCCACCCTCCTTCTCTATCTCTGGGCATCCCCCAACCACATGAAATTAGGCTGAGATTTAACATGGGATGATACCTGGAGCAAAAAAATAGTCTATCAAATCTGAACAAATTCCCTCTATATATGAATCCCTCTATATTTATGGGCTGGTATACAAAGTGAGGAACTAAGCTCAGCAATTGTTTAACAACCAACTATTGATTTTATCAAGATTCCCAGCTATGATCTTGGAGTAATGTTTATTTTCCAACATCTCCCAAACAATAGGTTTCCTTTACAAAATGCTTGACTTTTATGTCGTAATCAAGTTCTCTTCCTTTTACCCTCATCGCCTTTAGGCTAACCTAAACATAAACTGCTTTGAATTCAATTCTCTTCCCAAAACAGACAATCGCATAGTGACTCCTTTATCACATAGGCAGAAAGTATTAACAACACTGTCTTGAGTTTTGAAACATGCTGCAGGTGTTTACGGACAAACATTCTGACCTGATTTTTCTGTCTAAGACTAGAGGTTTTCTGACCTCTAAAACACCACCTTAGCAGGAAGATTGTTTTGCTGAAAACAAGGTGAGAAGGGCAGAGACAAAAAATTATATATATCAAGCAACTGAATCAAGCTTAAGATAAATCTGACTCATCCGTTCATACTTCCCTTAACATATTCTATTACTCTGAGAGAGAGGCAGCAGCAATATGCAGGCTGTTTACACAGAAAGAGACTTGCAAGATTCAGGAAGGCACAAGATTGCACAAAAAGAACTCTTCAGCAAGAGTGCAAAGGCTTCTTTGACGAATATGAATACATATTTTCCCCAATATCCATGACAACCTGAGAGTTAGGAATTGGAGGAGAGGTTCCTGCAGAAAGTGACAGTGCTGCTAGCAGAGAGGGTTAAAGAATATGAGATATTAAGTATGAGCTGAAGAACATGACCAGAGCAGGCAGTGGGCTGAGGAAAGCTGGAACTGGGAAAAGACCTCACACAGTGGAACCTCACGCAGGAGGCAAGACAACTGGTGTTCTGTGGACAGACAAGACTACACAAAGCTGAGGGGTATAGGTCAGTAAATAAGGATCCCAAACAGAAACAGAATGCAAGCTGTACTTACTAATATTATATATAAAATGAAGGAATGTCTGCTATTCTCTATCTGGAAACTTGCCACAACATTCCTATTATATTTCAACATACCCATGGCTCCTCCAATCTCATTACAGAAGTTTATTTCTTAACTGGTTCCTTGTAAACCCTGGGGAGCCAATAAAGTCATTTTCAGCAGAGAGCAACTCACACAGGAAGTCCCAAATTAAATATAAGCATAGGCTAATACAATGTGGGGGGTTCTGTCACCACTCATAAGAGCATCAAGCTGTGTTATTGCCCTTCCAGATATCAGCAAATCCTCTAATCGCCTCAAAACTCATTTAAAGACCATGCCCTGTACCATACTTATAACTGTCAGCTAATTGCATATTTTTTTCCTACAGGTGTACAAGGGACAACAACGTTTTATTGTACACCCAGCTCTGCAAATTTTACTGAGTATATACTGTATATATGTTCTGAAAGAAGGAAGTAGGTACATCAAAAGCTAGACGGGCAGGGCTGCAAACATACTATACATCTTTCTCTCTCTCTCTCTTTCTCTCTGACTGACACACACATACACAGAATATCCTGGAAGCTGTAGTTTACCCCTCACAGAGCTAAAATTCGCAACACTCTTAACAATCTGGGTTCCACAATTTTTTCACAGGGTGCATTCAATGTATTCTGTTTATGCTGCCACCATGCTGGCATTCTCTTAGACACATTTGTATTTTGTGCTAAATGCATTGTTATCTGAGCCTCCGTTTAAAAGTCATATGCAGGGATAAATCATCCTGATTGGGAAGGGCATTCTCTTTTAAGACACTGTGAGAGACAGCAGGATCCAAGGCCAGGAGTGGGGCGGTGGCGGGGGGGGGGGGGGAGACAAGGACCCCTGGTCAAAAGATAAAGGACAGATACATGTTCTAAAGCAAGAAAGGAAAGAACAAGGGCTGTGCTTTGTGAAGGGTACAGGATTATCAATGGATCAAGATGCCTTAAACTATACTGGATGATTTTTATTATTTTGCTCCCTTCTCTTTCTTCATTGTTTTAAAATATATTTCATTATACACTCTTCAACTCATTTCCCCCACCCGCCCAAGAATGTAATTCTTTTTTTGGAGGAGGGTTGTTGTTTCATGGTCAGTCGACAGTTGGGTAAGGATGAAATTGGATGTTTCCTTACCATTTCAAAACTCTAAAGCTTCCCATCACATCTCTTCTTCTTTGCTGAACTCCTTTTTTTTTGTCCAGGTGGCCTTTTTCCAATATAGCAAAAAGCATTCAATCAAGGCTCCAGACAGCTCAATGGCCATCAATTCATGTGTCTGAAATAAATCCTCCGTCTCATTCCAGGTCTGATGCCTTTCATTCAAGCCCTTTATTGACGATCATTTTATTACTGTGCCATTAATTTTACCTGGGTCATTAATATAGAGAGATTTTGCCCCTTGCTGCCAATGTTTGGAGATTAGATGTTTGAAGAATGGCGCCATGCAAAATGAAAACCAGGGTTAAGCTGTCCTTTCTCTATTTCTTGACCTCATGTTCATGCCCATTTCCTCCTCACCATATTATTGTGCATGTGTGATCTTACAATAGCCAGAACCAGGGCTTTTTTTTCCAGGGGAAACTGACAGGAACTCAGTTCCGGCACCTCTCAAATGGGTTCTGGCACCTCTCCATTACCATTCTAAGAGAACAAGGGAGGTACTCATGGAGAATTCTGGCACCTCTTTTTCTAGAAAAATAGCACTGGTAGGAACTATTCACTAAGGTTGCAAACCTACACATAGTTGCTCAAATATGGTTGCTGGCAAAGGTTCAGCAGGTCTCAGGCAGAGGTCCTTCATATCACCTCTGCCCTGGTCCTCTTGTGTGGAGATGCCAGCCATTCAAATTACTGCCTTCAGTGCATGTGTTCTACACACACTTCTCTGCTTTGGGGGTACATTTGCATGTACTCTGAGCAAGTGCAGTTTTTCATTTTAAACCCACTTACCACCATGAGGCTTAACACAGCACCATCGGAAATAAAATGGTGTTTCCTTCTGCTGCCCTAGTGCTCAGCACATTAATAAAGACCATTTGTTGAAGGAAAGGATAATATATTTAAAGTAAAAATGTTGACATGAGCTTATGTAACCATGTACATGTCTGGCTGGCTGTCTTTGTCTATAAAATGTTCTTTTTCAAGTTTAGAAGGTTGGCTTGGCAACCAGTGTCCACCCCAGTGGTCCATGCTCAGTGCCAGATTTATGTATAAGCTAAATAAGCTATAGCTTAGGGCCCCACTCTCTTGGTGGCCCCCAAAAAAATTAAAGGGGAAAAAACTGGGTGTACATTTCCTAAATATAAGATAAAAAAATAAAAATAAAACCTACATACAGCAACAGTGTTTTGTGTTGTGTAGGCTCCTATGATGTAAGTAACAGGCCCCACCTGCTAGCCTGCTCCCTAAAATATCACTGGTTTGCTCATTTCTATATATAGGGTGCCTACATTCTGCATGGACTGGTTGCATTTCAGTTCAACAATTACTTTGATGAAATACATACAGTGGTGCCCCGCAAGACGAATGCCTCGCTAAACGAAAAACCCGCAAGACGAAAGGGTTTTCCGATTTTTAGCGGCTTCGCAAGACGAATTTCCCTATGGGCTTGCTTCGCAAGATGAAAGCCCATAGGGAAATCTCCGGGGACAGCGGGGAAGCGCAGCGTGCCTTCTCCTCTGTTCCCGGACCTGTCCTGAGGCTTGCGGTGGGAGGTCCGGGAACAGAGGAGAAGGCGCGCAGCGCTTCTCCTCTGTTCCTGGGGCTTGCGGTGGGAGGAGGGTTTTTCCTCCCCACCGCCAACATTCAGAACAGCATTCCCTCTGTTCCCGGACCTGTCCTGAAGACTTGCGGTGGGAGGAGGGCTTTCCTCCCCACCGCCAACATTCAGAATGCTGTTCTGAATGTTGGCGGTGGGGAGGAAAAACCCTCCTCCCACCGCAAGCCCCGGGAACAGAGGAGAAGCGCTGCGCGCCTTCCCCTCTGTTTCCCGGACCTGTCCTGAAGACTTGCGGTGGGAGGAGGGCTTTCCTCCCCACCGCCAACATTCAGAAGGCTGTTCTGAAGGCTGGCGGTGGGGAGAAAAGTCCTTCTCCCCCCGCCAGCCTTCAGAAGAGGTCCGGACCTGGTCTGAAGTCTGTCCCCGGACCTGGTCTGAAGGCGGTCTCCATAGGAACACATTAATTGATTTTCAATGCATTCCTATGGGAAACTCGCAAGAAGAAAAAACTTGCGGAACAAATTAATTTCGTCTTGCGAGGCACCACTGTATTTTGTTCTGTGCAAATGGCTTTAGATACCTATTAGGTCCATAAATTACCATATAGCATACATTCAGCACAAAAAACAGCGACAATTTGTTGTTGACAAAGGACAGCTAGACATATAAAGACAGCTAGACATATAAAGGGCCCCATTACCTTCAGTAGCTTAGGGCCTCATCAAACCTAAATCCGGCCTGACCATACTGGCTCGGATGTTGGAACAACTTTGCTTGTCACTGCCTCCATCAATGTCTGCTCTCTGGACAGTCATTTGGGGGACCTGGTAGCATTTTGCTCAGGAAGGGCATATTGCAGCTAGCTGCCACTTGAAACTAACCACCAGCCCGAGAAGCAGTTCCCTATCCCTTCTGTAGGATATACTAGATCCCACCTCTAAAACCAAATTTAAGTGTAGCACCCCAAAGTATCCATTATAGGTGGAATCCTAAAGCAATCCTAACAGAAAGTAGAACTTTGAGACAAGGCCACCTGTCACCTTTTTTGATGACATAAAGTAGATAATCTTTTATTTAGGGTCAATGTTTGCAAAAATGCATATTATAGGGTGAAATGCAATAAAATGCATGTCTCTTGGGGAGATAGGTTTTTAAATTATGTGAATTTCCCTGCTTTTTAAAATAAAAAATGGCAGATTTATGTGGGAAATGGGTGAAACACTGAGTACCATCTCCCCTTAGTACAGAATAAACTCTTTGCACCGTATCTTCAGGAACTCTAAAAGCCAAGCAGAGTAGAAGCAGTTTCTTATTATGCTGTACTGTGAAGAGATTCATCCAGAGAAAACCACATTTTTGCCTGAGGATGTGCCATTAATGCATAGTTTAATATACCAAACATAGGTGATGTGGTAGGACTTCTGGAAGATCAAATCCAATTATTAAATACATTTATAAAATGAACGGTCCACAAGATTCACAATGGGCAGTACCCTTCTTATTGTTTTTTAGAGGCTTAATTGATCATTATGTTTATGAGAAACTGAAGTCTCTTGTGCACCTCAAAAACCCGGAATCAGACAGCAATGGGAAGTAAATTCCTGGTTCGACATAGATGCAATCCCATTTTAACAATAAAAGTTTGTTATTGAAACTTAATCCCTCCCTAAACTGCCAGCATTTGGGTTTAATATTGTGATTCTTCACATCTACATTCCATTTTTTTAAAAAAAGAACCCGACAGCCATTCCAAAATGTGCCATTCTGTTGATGAACTTCTTATGAATCATGCTTACATGAACAAGAATTATGTATTCTCGCAATGTCTGCTCTTGCAGTACTTTTAACTTTTTTTATGCCAACCATCTGTATTCTTTCAAGTGAAACAAGCATGCGTTAGCATCCCTCTGTTTTTTATCCTGAACTCTCCAAATGCTAGGTTGCAGGGAAACAGAAGCAACAAAGTGAAATTCTTGAAGGAAAAGTCACAAAATGAAATCTGCTTAAAACAAATCTCCACTGGACTTTAGCCACATATAAGAAACAAAGCATGCCTCTTATGTGGAGGGAGAACAGTCCTGTCCTGTCCTCAGGAAGTCTCATTTTGAGCTCTAATTGACACATGCACAGATTATTTCTTTATCTGGAAGCATTTATAAACCACTTAATGGGGTTTTTTAAAGAATAAAAAAATCTAAGAGGTGTAAAACATAAAAAATAAACAATATTTTCAAAACAAAAACGCAATGTAAAAACCAGTAAAACAGTAGTATAAAAGTATATAAAACACACACATTTTATAGTTAATAAGTTATAATTAAGTAAGTTGCTTGTAGCAGATCTCAAAGGTTGGTGCAGAATGCAAAGCAAGCCTTTTGGCACCTTCACAGCATTCCACACCAGTAACTGAGTCAGCTTCAGGCTTAAGAAGTGAGTAAGTTTAACAGGCAAAAGGCCAATTCACTCATCATGGTTGCCACTGTTTGACACAAGCATTAGGCATGCATAGATAATAACTTTTTGTTTCATATTCAGTATCTAATTGAGACGTTATTGACTTTTCCTTCAAAATGTATGGATGTCATCCAGAGCCATCTTCTGGGTAGCAAATTTAGTTTGCAAATGCTTTGAGCTGTACGTGTCTGCGTGCACTGCATGCTTATATGAAGCAGAAATGCTCAGGTGATTATTTGGCTCCCTGTAGAGTGGTACCTCGGTTTAAGTACTTAATTCGTTGCAGAGGTCCATTCTTAACCTGAAACTGTTCTTAACCTGAAGCACCACTTTAGCTAATGGGGCCTCCCGCTGCTGCCGCGCCGCCGGAGCACGATTTCTGTTCTCATCCTGAAGCAAAGTTCTTAACCCAAGGTACTATTTCTGGGTTAAGGGGGTCTGTAACCTGAAGCGTATGTAACCTGAGGTACCACTGTACTTCGTTTTGTCAAGTGCATAGTGTTAGGAGTCTGACCAGAGATCTGAGAGTTTGGGGTTAGAATAGCTACATAGGATCTACAGATTAACATGCCACACATCAGTGCTTTTGAAAGGCAAGGGTGAGGTGGGAGAGAAGAAAAATCCTCTGCTTTTGTCAGTTCAGGGAACACAACCATCCTTCCCAAGTATTCCAGGTTTGAATTTAGTTTTGGCCTTCACTTCTCTTTATTGACATGAGAAAAGGTGCACAGCTTAAATGCAGTTCTGTTGGGAGGAAAAGTGATGCTGTGTTATTCCACATGCCACCCATGTTGTCGGATTATAATAGTGTTGCAAGCCATCCCAATCTCTGAGCAGTGTGAGATTCCAGGGGTTCCAGACACTCACCCAAAGTTTAGTTCCCTTGGAACAAGCAGAGACTGTGGTGTCTTTATGATATATGGTTTGTTTGCACATATATACAACCTGAGCCTACAGTGGGGAAGCTCACAGCATTAACACCCCAAGAAGGTCTTTCTTCTCCCTCAGCCACAGCCTTGGATTGCAACAGAAATCAAATATGTCTCTTCCTCACATGCTTCCACCAGCTGCCTGCTTCTAGTGTCTCCCATCAAACTATGGCTTTTGTCCAGCTAATTGATGGAGATAAAGGCCAGCCATTTGCCCTCTGGCATAGAGCATCTTCCTTTGTTATTCTAGCAACCCATACTTAGAGGACCATTACTAAGAAGCTGGCCTGGCTATGGCAACAACTGAATCTTTGCTGGATCCAGAAATTAGAAAGGACTCTGGCATACAGCTTAACACACACGTACCCTAAAGTCACAATACTACATCCCTCTCAGAACAAGACATCTGTTCCTAAGCGTACAAATGAACAACAGAATAAAAGCTTCCCTTTGGAAAAATAGCAGACAAGTAAACAAAGGCATTAAAAAACACACGTCATCAAAAACAGGTGGTCAAACCCAGTTACACTTTCAGCCCAGCACCAATACAGTAACAAATTATTGCTTTGAAGCAAGTTTCCAGGCCATCACAATCTCTCCAAGCCTTCCTCTTTCTCCATGGTTCACACTCCTAGCCACAGTTCTGTATCCAAGCAGCTTACCCAGGCTCCCCACTTGGCATGCCTAAGATAATGGGTTTCCAACATGTTTAAGCCAGGATATGAGCCCCGGTACCAGAGCTGCATTACCTGAAGACCTTGCACACTCTTCCCTTTGTGCTGCCACAGCACGAAACAGAGTTCAAGCACACACACAGTTATCCAAACAATTCTTAAAAATCATTAAACAGTTCCTATGACTGATCGCCGAAGAATTGATGCTTTTGAATTACGGTACTGGAGGAGACTCTTGAGAGTCCCATGGACTGCAAGAAGATCAAACCTCTCCATTCTGAAGGAAATCAGCCCTGAGTGCTCACTGGAAGGACAGAACCTGAAGCTGAGGCTCCAATACTTTGGCCACCTCATGAGAAGAGAAGACCACCTGGAAAAGACCCTGATGTTGGGAAGGATGGAGGGCACAAGGAGAAGGGGACGACAGAGGACGAGATGGTTGGATAGTGTTCTTGAAGTTAGCAGCATGAGTCTGACCAAACTGCGGGAGGCAGCGGAAGACAGGAGTGCCTGGCCATGGGGTCCATGGGGTCATGAAGAGTCGGACACGACTGAACGCCTAAACAACATGACTACAAATATGCAAAAAGCGCAGGTCAGCAGCTTTTCAAAACGCAATGACAAAACTTTCAAGAAGAATCTGTACATTAAATCATTGACACATATATACAACCTGAGCCTAAGGTGGAGGGGCTCACAGCATTAACACCTTAATAAGATCTTGCTTCTCCCTTAGCCAGAGCCTTGTATTCCAGTAGAAATCAAGCTGGATTCCCTCACAAGCTTCTCTCACACACCTCAGACTTTTGTCCTTCTAACTACCAGCCAGTTGAGGTACATTGGCCCAGCCACCTGCCCTCCAGCACAGAGCTACTTCCTTTGTCACCCTAACAACCCACACTTAGGGGACCATTACCAAGAAGCTGGTCTGGCTGTGGCAACAACTGAATCTTTGCTGGATCCATGAATTAGAAGGGACTCAGGCATACAGCCTAACACACACATCGCAAGCTTACAATAGGAAATAGTCTCAAATCTTGAAAAATAAGCTGTTCATAGCGAGGAAGTGGATGTCTTTGATTAATATAAGCAGTTTATTGTAAGAATGAAAGGGGATAAAAAGTGAAATAAACCCAGCTGGAATATTGGAGCCCCTGGTAAGAAAGCCAATAGCAGCCTTTTCTGGGAAATAATTTCCACAAGAAATTCGAATGAATCTCTTACACCTTCCTCCCTTCCTAGTTGAATCTAACTCAGTGGATGCTAACTGCCCCTTTTCTCCCTGACTGTGCAGAGTGGTTCTTTAAAAAAAAAAAAAGGATTTGTGGACTGGTCTTCAAGACTGTTAATGCAATCTGGAAAATACAAGTCATTTTATACTGCTCCTTAGTCCCCAAAAGCAACTCTCAGGGAGATTTACACAGGAGCTTTCATTCTGCAGAAATTATTGTGCTCAGAGGCAACCTTTGTTTCTATAGACTGTTTCGGAGGGACCAGCATATTTCTCCATAAAACCAAGCAGCTGGACAAGCTCAGGGGGGATGCACAGCTGTTCACTCAAAGTGTTTCTCTCTTCCTACTGTCTTCATGAGGTATCAAAGAAAGAGATGGCTAGAAAATAGGCATGCCACTGCTTATATACATTTCTGAAAACCTGGGTCACTCCCACTCCCAACGTGATTGGCTGTCTAAACTTCCAAACTGCGAATCATGACTCAGAGTTCAAGGGTCAATGGCAGAGGTCCAAATCATGAAATGTTTTGTGATTGGATAGGTAAAGGTAAAGGAACCCCTGACCGTTAGGTCCAGTCGCGGACGACTCTGGGGTTATGGCACTCATCTTGCTTTATTGGCTGAGGGAGCCGGCGTACAGCTTCCGGGTCATGTAGCCAGCATGACTAAAACGCTTCTGGAGAAACCAGAGAAGCACATGGAAATGTCGTTTACCTTCCCGCTGGAGCGGTACTGATTTATCTACTTGCACTTTGACGTGCTTTAGATCTGCTAGGTTGGCATGCACACACGGAAGCTCATACCAATAACAAACTTAGTTGGTCTCTAAGGTGCTACTGGAAGGATTTTTTTTATTTCGTTTTGACTACGGCAGACCAACACAGCTACCTACCTGTATCTAGCTCCTATCAGGTCCTTTTAACCTGGGATACTGGGATTGAACCTGTTATAAGAATTCCAAGGTCTCAGATGTAGAATAAATATTCATAAATGCACACATATCTAAATAAATAAACAAACCATGTGCCTGAAATAGTACAGGAGAGCAATCCTGAAGCCATTTTGACCCCCCCCCCAATGACCTCAAATATTCCTCTGCAGTAAGGGAGACAAATGGGGAAAGCCTTCCTGTTGGCTGTTTGCTTACAAACCCTGTCTTAAGGGCATATTTGTGTATGAATAGGGTGAACCTGTGACCTGGATTCAGGAACTAAAGTATTCACCATCACAAAAGAATGGCCATGCTGCCCAGGTAATGCAATCAGCGACCATTATTAGGTATCCTGGCAGACAGGATTTCTGCTGTAGACTGCCTCCTATGATGTATGTATGATGATTTTGGGGTGGTCTTTGGCTAAGGGGGTTGGGCAATGTCAAAAGTTTTTAAAAGTTCCGGCACACTTTTGTTCAGAGTCTCTCCCTCCTTAGAAGGAAGAGAGGGAACTCTGTTGCAACAGAATAATAAATATCTGCCTTGCTTTCCACTGGATCTCGTCTCCATCCATTCTTTGACTGATCATGGACTTAGGGGTCTGGTTGGATATAATAATTTGAGTGAATGTTCCTAACTGAGGCTTGGTTAAATATTTGCACCCAAATATACAAATATATGGGATCAACAGCCTGGTTTACCTAGGTAGTTTCAATTGGCTTGGAAAACCAGACATAATTTCTGAACCTTTTATAGTTTATCCAGCACTAGGGCTGGCCGATATATCAATATGTCATCCCAAACCGGTTTGAAGTTCACATCGTGATAATTGTTTCATAATATTTGAGCTGGCAATATATCACGAATCACAATGTGTTTAAGGGCTAGGCGATATCTGGGTTTCAACCTTGCAACAACTCACCAGCTAAACACTGCAATCTACCACAATGTCTGAAATAAGGATGGAACTATGCAGAGGCGAACAGGACAATGTCCTGGCAACTGCTACTACTTAGGGGTCTAAAATGGATAAATAACAATATGATCAACTATCACACACTCAGTTTCATCAGCAGGTAAGCGAAAATTCATCCCAACAGGACTTTTGGTTTGGCCATTTGGCAGCCCCAGAT
Source organism: Podarcis filfolensis (assembly GCF_964270895.1). Taxonomy (NCBI): domain Eukaryota; kingdom Metazoa; phylum Chordata; class Lepidosauria; order Squamata; family Lacertidae; genus Podarcis; species Podarcis filfolensis. Next base: position 34,585,715 of record NC_139605.1, on the reverse strand, counting down.
TATATGCATTCACTATGACTCATCATAGGATTGTCCTGAATACAACCATTTGGTAGCCAAGCCCCAAAACAAAAGTCTCATTTAGATGCATTATGGCTTGCCTGCTGCTGAAAGTGACTGTGAAGTGATTGATAATATCACCATTTATCAGTTTTAGACCCTTAAGTAGGAGCAGTTGCCAGGACATTGTCCTGTTCACCTCTGCATAGTTCCTTATTTCAGATATCATGATACAGAATATAGATATATCAGGATGTTTAGCTGGTGATATATCGCAATATTGAAAACCAGTTATCACCCAGCCATATCCAGCACTATAAATTAGCATTCAGTGGCATACATTTCTAACCGCCATTGGGTATAGTTTCTTGCCTGGCTATTATTAGCCTTTAATTCCATTTTAATAAATTACAATAAAGCAAACACATACACACAAAATTGAAACTGAATATATGCAAATGAAACAAAGCTGGAGAGAGGAAAACCAAAATGAGAGAAACATAAATGTATGAGATGCAAGGTCTAATAGCTACATTCATGCTGTGTGAAAACAACAGTCACTGAAAATAAATGAAAGTGACACATGGGGTTTTGACATATACGAGATCAGAACATGTTACACAACAGCTACTGCCGGCTTCCCCCAAGAATCAGTGGTGTTGCCCCACACTGTTCATTTCATTAGCCTTTAGTTAACTTAACAAGGCATGACTGCACTCCAACAAAAAATATGAAGCAAAATTATTAACCATGCTCTTAATGCACTCTCATATATTTTCCAATATATCACTTACTATTCCTAAGAATAACAAGAAGCAACTATCTCATAATCAAAAATGCCCCATTTTCCTTAAAAAAATAAAAAACCAAGAGTAGCAAAATAAAGGATAACATATTAACCATGGTGTACAAAATGTGAATGCAAAGATAAAGTGGATAAACAACTCATGGCAAGAGAACAGAATGTTAAATTAACATAAAGTCTACAAACTATAGTCTACTATCTGCCTTGGTAGCTCAGTTGATAGAGCATGAGACTCTTAAATTTAGGGTCATGGGTTCAAGTCCCATGTTGGGCAAAAGTTTCCTACATTGCAGGGGGTTGGACTACATGATCCTTTTGTTCCCTTCCAGCTCTAAGATTCTGTGAAGAAGTTGGTAAATAATAATAATAATAATAATAATAATAATAATAATAATTTATTATTTATACCCCGCCCATCTGGCTGAGTTTCCCAAGCCACTCTGGGCGGCTCCCAATCGAGTGTTAAAAACAATACAGCATTAAATATTAAAAACTTCCCTAAATTGACAGGTCTGAGTTAGTGAATCGATAAAAGCAAGACCTGCTCAATCCAAACTAACTGTTCTTCTTTTCTTTTTCTTTTTTTAAGAGTCTTGTGTTTTCTGTAGTACAATCCTAAACATGTCTCCTCAGAAGTAACCCCCACGGAATTCAGTTGCAGGTAAGCGTGTATAGAATTTCAGCCCTGGTCACCATACATGCAGAAAGCTAAACCAGACATTTGTGGCTTTGGGTGGGGAGGAAAACTTCAGCTGTTATTATTTTTTCCTGGGCCACAACGTAATCTTCTGAAATCACTTCAGCAAGATTCCAAGCCATGTAAGGCTTTTTAGTTTAAAAGCAGCACTTTCAACTGGTGCTATGTGGTCTTGCAATCAATACCCAATACCCATGTGTTGCTCCTTTTTTGAAAGAGAGAGGGAGGAGTGGTTATTTTTAATGCAGAAAAAATGGAGGGAGGGGGAATCGCTTTCCAAGTATGAGGAATTTATTTATTTATTTTAGCAAATAACTTCCTCAAAAATAGTCTCTCAAGGCAACTTACCGAAATTCAAAGGCACAAAATAAAATAAAGCACAAACTACAATAATGAAAGAAAAATAAACATCAAATACTTAAAGAGGCATAACCATCATAAAAATATAGAATCATGCTTGAAAACCAATTTACAGTTAGCAGCTGTCACACAACACAGAATTCATGGGAGTAGAGTCAAGTCTTAACTGGGTGCTGGGGGGGGGGGAGTGATGCCAGAATCAGTTGGCCTTACAGGGGTGAGCATTTCACAATGTGAGAACTAGAACTGAAAAAGCCCCTCCCACGGTGCCACCCTCTGAACCTCTCTCTTGGACACCTTGTGATCTTAGGGTCTGAATAGGTTCATGTTGGGTGTTGTGTCAGGTATTAGGGTCCCAAGCCATGTAAAGTTTTGCAAGTTAAAAGCACTATTTTGAATTGGGCACAGAAACAGACAGGCATGCAGTGGAGCTGTGCCGAAAATGGCTAGACCACCTAGTCACTCTCAGCAGTCTGCACAAACTGCATTTGCAAACCATCTCCAAAAAAATACCCACATCTAACTCATTCAGTAATCTAACTGGAAGGTTACTAGAACATAGATTATGGAAGCCAGGTTATCCCGATTTTACATCCAGATAGGGAGGTAGCTGAACCACTAGCTCATGGGTAGAAAAACTAAGGCCCGGGGGCCGGATCTGATCCAATCACCTTCTAAATTCGGCCCACAGACGGTCCTGGAATCAGCATGTTTTTACATGAGTAGAATGTGCCCTTTTATTTAAAATGCATCTCTGAGTTATTTGTGGGGCATAGGAATTCGTTCATTTCCCCCCAAAAAATATAGTCTGGCCCCCCACAAGGTCTGAGGGACGGTGGACCGGCCCCCTGCTGAAAAAGATTGCTGACCCCTGCATTCCTGGTTAAAGCTGGGAATATAAGGGGACCCAAGCTGATAACAATATTCTGCCTCAGTGAGCTACCCAGCCACTGCATGTTGCACTTCTTAAAGCTTCCAGGTCAACCTCAGGGGCAGCCCCACACAGACTGAATTGCAGTAATCCAGTCTGGAAGTTACCAGGATATGGATGACCGTAATCTGGCTACCACAGTCCAGAAACAGCCAAAGCTGTCTTACCAGATGAAGCTGGCAAAAAGCACTTTCAGTCACTAAGATCACCTTGGCCTCTAGTGACAGAGAGAGATCCAGGAGTAGCTGCAGGCTGAAAAGCTGCTCATTCAGGGCAAACACGAACCATCTAAGGCAGGCAATTGGCCAATGATATGGATTTGGGAACCACTCTGCCGTGTAAGCGCTAAGAACTGTTGCGTGGACAGGCGGAGTCCCCCCAACCCCAGGAAGCTCTGGAGCCAACGGACACTTCACAGGTAAGATTCACCTTCTGTTGTGTGGGCAGGGCGGTCCCTCCCCCTACCTGGCGGATCCCCTGGCAACGCCTCCCCAGGCGGGATTGGGCGATTGGCTGAGGTAGGCGGAGACCTCCAGGTATCCAGCCTGGGGAGGCCGAAGCCAACCTGTACTACCGGGAGCTGCACTGGGATCCGGAGGGCTGCATGTGACCACGCAAAAGGTACCCCCCCCATTTGATGTGGGGAGCGGTCATTATGGTTACAGTGCTTCTGTTAATCCATGCAGGGAAGAAACTTGCCTCTTTTTACGTCACCCTAAAAAGCAGATAAAATTTTGTCCTTTTGAGAAATGTGTTCCCTCTCAGAACATCAGAGGCAATATTAAAGGGGAAATGGTGCTCCTTCACACAAGATTCTGAAACTATTTTTTTGAGGAGTAAAACTATAGGGAAAAGTTTCATGAAAACCCAGGCTGAAATTTGGCAGGAACGTTCTAGGCCATGTAAAACTGCTTCACGGGCTGAACCTTGTCCAAGGCTGACTACTAGCCACTCCTGCTTTACATCACCAGGCAGTGAATAATAAAAATAGCAATAATATCCCCCCTCCCGCCAATCTGGCTGGGTTTCCCCAGCCACTTTGGACAGCTTCCAACAAAAGATTATACATACATTAGAACATCGAACATTAAAAACTTCCTTAAGCAGGGCTGTCTTCAGATGTCTTCTAAAAGTCAGATAGTTGTTTATTTCCTTGACATCTGATAGGATGTTCCACAGGGCGGGCCCCACTACTGAGAAAGCCCTCTGCCTGGTTCCCTGTAACCTCACTTCTCTCAGGGAGGGAACCACCAGAAGGCCCTCAGTGTTGGACCTCAGTGGCTGGGCTGAACAGGTATACAGGACCGAGGCCGTTTCTAAACAAAAGAAACTAAATATAGAACTAAATATACTTAATAAACTAAATATAGAATATAAACAGAGAAACTGCTGAGCATGTTTGTTCAAACCACTCTGTTTATTTTTGTGAACAAATGTACAAAGATTACTGCCTTTCAAAATGCAGAAGTTTGAAACCAGAAGTCTAGTTCACATGTTTGTTTTACCAACAAAACAAAAAAAAGTGTAGGTTTCCTGTTATTTGGTCAACTGGATTCCTTGTGCCAATTGGTATTTTACAAAGTGATCCCACGCAAAGTAGCAAGATCCTTATAAAATGACCCAATTTCATTTCATAAAGCTAATAAATTAATCCCTAAAACAGCATTATTAAATGGAAGGATTTTTTACCCATCAGGATGAAAATCATATGCTGCTGTGATAGATTACCTTTACAGTAAATGCAAATCTAATTTAGTATTACCATAAAATCCTCTGAGACTGCAGTAAAATACTTGGCCTGGCGACACCATTGCTTCAAGTAATCTGCACACAAGGCATGTGTTTCTTTTACTAAAATAGCAAATATATAAATGATGTTATGCTGAAGCTGCTTCAAAAACCAATCATAAGCACTTTACAGCTACTAAATACAGTGGCCGTGACCTGTAGGTGATGTGGCTCCATTTTTCTCTCTCCCTTTAACGTTTGAGCATGCATTAAGAAAATCATGCCTTTCTCAAAGTATCTTTTTGTAGATAAGCTGTTGCTGCTGGACCCATATCAAAACTAGGGACGGAGGAGAATCTAATTCAGTCTGCATTGTTAAGTGAAGAATTTACATCTCCTGCACCAATGCATGGATTATAATGTAATTACCCTTTGCAATATAGTGTTCAGTTTAAGACGTGTTCCAAAACGAAATATTTTAGAACTGTTACGTTGATATAACATATGTATTTAAATCTGTATAAATATATAATACAGATAATCTCTCTCACACACAAGCATATGTATGCATGATAAAAAAATATTTAAATACAAATTTTCATGCAGATCTTTTTTTTGTTTCAACCATTTTCCAACTACACCATAAACATTTTCAACCATTTCTTGCTCTCCTGTTCTAAGATTTTTATTATCTTCAATAAGTAGTATCACAATGACCTCTCTATCCAGCATTGGTAAAATGTTTGGGTTGGGGTTTTTCTTTTCTTTTTTAATCCCCAGCCCACTGTTGTTGTTTTGTTTTTAGAGGGTACTTCCACAGACTCTCTCTCTCTCTCTCTCTCTCTCTCTCTCTCTCTCTCTCTCTCTCTCTCTCTCAGGAGATCACTGCTTTATCCCCAGGAAACCTTGAAAACTATCATGTGTGACTGGAGCTGGAGATGTCTAACAGATCCCTGTCAAACTAAAATTCTCAAGATGTTGTGTGGGAGGAAGACCTGCCAATTTAACTGGCATAAGACTAAATATGCGATTATAAAACAGATATACCCTACATAATGTGGGAGCTGCAGCTCTGGAAGATTTTGTTTGAAGCCCAGGGGGATCAGAGGTATATCACTTGTGCACAGATCTTTAAAGTTATTCCCAACCTTTTATTACTGGGATTGCATGGGGGGGCAGGGAGGAAACCAATACCTGAAGCTAGGCAACTCTGGGTCAAAACAGAAGTGACAAAAACCATGCAATTGCTAATTGTGTGAATGGTCTCCCTTAAAAACACACACACAAGTAAATAGCAGCATTGAGAGAGGGGCAGAACCAGAACCATAGTAGGGACAAATGGTTAAATTCTCACCAACACTGTCCTGAAGTGGATGAGGTGCCTATGGACTGCTATTTACTTTTTTGTTTAATAAGTAAATAGCAGCCCTGGGGCTCCATCTTAATTAGGACTGGGCAGGGAGGGATAAGTGATTTAACTCTTTGCCCCTGCTACGGTCCCATTCTGGATTTCCACCTACTCCAGACACTTGCTTTAAAAACTATCAATAATGCAGTTAATCTTCTATGATTATTATTACATTTGCTGGATCCCTTTATTGCTTAAATCAAATGGTTCTTTTCCAGCTACACCATCAAGCATTTTCTCCACCTTTTGACAGAATGAAGTTTATGCAGATATGAAGTTCATGTTGGTGTGCGCCAGTTCGTGAACTTTTGGGCACCTCTGCACAACCAGCACTTATTGGTTCCATCTGCACTGCTTGTGTCCATACTGTCCCCAATCACAGATACTGAATTGTGTCAATACCGAGTCAACCCATCTTTGATCACACTGTTCCTTGGATTGAAATTCAGGAATACATCGCTAGTTCTTTTATTCTGTATGTGCATCTGCCTCAGTTTCAGTCTTGAGCAAACCAGTATATGTGGGAATGTTCAGGGATGCATGAGAGGATATATTGTCCGATTATATCCTTATCCAACTTGTGTTAACAAGTTGCACAATTTCAGCAGAATGCAGAATTCTCTTCTTTTAAATTTGCATTCCCTTCTTTTAAATTTGCAGTGGCTGTGTTTGCTCAGGCTCGCTAAAGCCTCTGTAATAACTGTTATGGTATTTCCCCCTTTTTCCTTCATAAAATATAAGAGACGACACAGTCTTTTACTAAAGTATAAAAAGAGTTTACTCACATTCTGTTCACAATCAGATCCCAGAAGGCAGACTTAGCTTAATGAAGTAACATACACTTGGAATCTATGTCATAAGAAGACAGTCCCTTTGTCCTCTCTTTGCTGGAAGCCAAGAGGGCATCTTTAGCTTAGTAGATGTTGTTTCTTCGATGCATGTGGTGAAAGAGAGAGAGATGGCTGCCCTGCCCTGTGCTTTTGTCGTTACCTGCACAGGTGAGGCCACACCCACCTCTAGTCACATGCAGAGGAAGTCTGTCCCAGCCCAGAAGGAAACAGGAAGATTACCAGCTGGCTGGACAAACATTCCTCCCCATGTATAAACATGTTCACTCTAGGAATGTTGTACTTGACTGCTCTTGTGTTTCACATCCTACAGTATAAAGTCAGGCTCTTAATATTTTTGATGAGATTAACTTTTTTGAACAGCTAAACTTTTTAAAAAAGAAAATCATATGCAATGTAAAGTGAAGCTGTATTAGAATATCAAAATGAACTAGGAGATAAATAATATTGTAAAAGATCGATGATATTTGTTACTAGGTTTGAAAATCTTTCCCCGAGAGTTAAAGAAGTAGATGGGTAATCAATCTGTTCTACATGTTGGATGTATTTCTCTAGAAGTTCCTGGCCGTGTAGATTTCAGGGAGTGACACATGGTCTGAACACTGCTTATACTGCTACCAAGCAAATAAATGTGCTACTCCTTCTCATCAATATGGATGTCTGCAGTGCCTGAAATTCAGTGGGAAAAAGTATTTCATTAATCAGCTTCCACTTCAAGAATCAACAAAGGCAGAAAGAATAAGCCATATTGTACACACAAGCACACCTGGAAGAAGGGGGGGATCTTTACATGTTTTACTTTCTCTCCCACTATTTATTTATGTTATAAATGTATATAGCTTGAATCAAGAAAAAAAGAAAAACTGGCCTAGGCTGGGTACATGATAAACTCAGTATGGCTTAATAAAATTACAGTTACCACAATCAATAACCAAACAAACATAAAGGCAGGATCATACAATCCTGCCATTTTAGCATCATTCCCCAAGAAAATTCTCTTTATGGTGTCCTCATCTCACCTTCTGAGATCTTTCATTTCTATCACAACTCTAAGTATCATGCATGCTTTTCCATGCACATCTAGCAAAAGAAATGAATTTTAATCTAGTGACACACATGCGTGTGCACACACACACAGGCTATAGGGTGCAATAAAGTGCATGCCCAATACATTTTGCTGCCTGATGTGGAGCTAGATTGCTCCCCACTCGAGGTCAGGACTTTTGAAAGGTTTGCTGCACAAGTCAGACACAATTCCTGATTTCAGAGTGCCTGTTTTGAGCAGGCCACTTCATTCTGCATCAGGGCAGGGGCGGCCCTGTGTGATGCTGATCATAATGGCAGGGAACCTGTGCACATCATGCTTCTGGCTGAAATGGGAGAATGCAGGATCTAATCCCCAGAGAGAATGTGCATGCAGTAGGGATGTATGGCTCAGGACCCCCTGCCGTATCTCAAGAAGGGCCATAGCTCTGTGGTGGTGCACCTGCTTTGAATGCAGAAGGCTGATTCCCCAGCACTTCTGGGTAGAGCTGGGACAGATTCCCTGCCTGAAATCCTGGACAGCTGTTGTCAGTCAGTGCAGTCAATCATGAGCTAGAAAGACCAACAGGTCGGACTTGATAGAAGACTTTTCCCTATATTCCTATCTTTCAGAACTCTTCTCCTGATATGAACCTATCTCAATCCTTTGTTCTTCATCTAATGCTCTTTTCCAGGTTCTCCTTCTGAGGGAAATATGGAGGGTGGCAGCAAGGGAGAAGGCATTGTGGCTTCCCACTTCTGAAAGGTTCCCCAGGGAGGACTGCCAATTGCCATCATCCTTTCAGCACCAAGTAAAAACTTACCTCTTCTCCAAATATTTGGAGATTACGTTGAATGTTGCTAGTTACCGAAGGGTGTTCCCAACAACAGAAGACTTGCTGGATTTTTAAAGAACTGTTATGGGTTACTGCAATGGTTTTGTTGCAATGCATTGTTTTTGACTTTATGCTTTTCTTTTATTTTTCCAAGTTGCTTCATTTTTAGTAGTAGGTAAATAGGTAAAGGTAAAAAGGTAAAGGAGCCCTCGATGGTTAAGTCCAGTCAAAGGCGGCTCTGGGGTTCTGGCGCTCATCTTGCTTCCAGGCCATGGGAGCCAGCATTTGTCCACAGACAGTTTTCCGGGTCATGTGGCCAGCATGACTAAACTGCTACTGGCACATGGAGGACCATGACAAGTGTCAGAGCGCACGGAAACGCCATTTACCTTCCCGCCACAGCGGTACCTATTTATCTACTTCCACTGGCATTTTGAACTGTGATAGGGTGGCCATGTTTCTTACTTTGCAGATAACAGACCTCTCTTTGAAAGGCTGCCTGGTCCAAGTTTGATTTAAGGATAAGGTATTGTGTGCAGGAAGAAAAGGATCCTTGAAGTTGCCCATCAGCAATACCTGGACTTCTGTGTGAGCAGGCACACAAACCACCTAGTCACAGTCTCTTTTCCATTATGCTGAGTTGTATTACACTTCTGTTTAAATTATAGTAATCATTTCTAAATTAGCAGCTATACATATAAATTAGCTTATAAAAAATTATGAAAACGTATGTCCTCTTTAGTCATCATTTTTTCATTATTTATTTTTGGTGATGTGTAAGCGGACACCCTAAGTAGTAACTGTAACTCCTACAATTTAACAACTAGTCAGCCTGACAACTGGAAATTCAATATCTGTCCCTACTTGAACGGTTTCTTCCATTCTGCTCCTGGTTTCATCATTAATCATGAAGGGGGAAATCACTTAACAGGATCAGGGGGATCCAGTCAAGCAGCATTCTGGTAACACCTTTGCTGAGCTGTAGGTCTTGATGAGAAATTCACTGGGGCTGTGTTTGCATCCTCTGAACTCATCTGTGGCCAATTACAGACTTTGCATGAGCCCAGCCCAGTCTGGCCTCAAATTGATTCAGGGGCAGAGCTAATGTTTAATTCAGGAGGGGGGACAGAAGAGGAGATGCTCTGTCTCCTCCCCCACCCCATCTTGACCTAACTGTGGAGATCAGGATTGAACCTTCTGCTTACCAGCTGGTGAGCAGACAATTTATTCCTGCTTGGATCTGTTTTAAAAGTATGTTCCCTGCAGCCAGCAGAATTGAACCCTCAGACAAATCCTGTTTACAGTCCTAATATTCATGTGCTGAATCCCCATCATGCCCAGCAATAGGGCTTTGGACACATTTGTGGGCAATATGCCCACAAGTAGCCACTGATGGGCCAAAGAATTAAGACGTGAACCTCCATGTTCAAAATATCCACTATCCAAATACAGTCTGTGCCCCACTAAACGCAAAATGGGAGTCACTGAGTGATATGGGGAAAGTAAGAGCTCATCCAGTTTTCCACTTGTCCCACTGTTTTCCCCCAAGTCCGATCTTTACCACTGAATTGGAGCAAACGTCAATTGGGGTTTCTGCGGAATGACATTTGTTCCGATGAACTGTAAACAGGAAAACAGCAGGGAAAGCAGAAAACTACTCAGACCCATCTCTATAAAGCATGAGACAAGCAGAAAACCTCTCGGACCCATGCTTTCTTGGGCTCAGAACAAGTGTGGACAAACCCAAAGTATCAAGGTGCCATTGAGCATGCAAAGCACATACTGTAGATAATAGGAAGCCACACAAAATATGCATTATCAATACTTCTGTACAGAAGACTAGCAATATTCATTTCATCAGAAAATCAACTCAAGAACGCTTATGTATATAACGTTCCATTGCAAACGGTTATTTTATTGCATATATGGACTAATCTTTTAACCTTAGGGTGTTTGATAAGAGACAGTAATGCTGTAATCCTACACACACCTGGGAGTAAGCCCCTTTGGGCACAGTAAATAAATATGCTGTGACAGAGCTGCATTTTAGTCTGGAGTGAGTCACTGGCAAATGTTAGTGCTTTATATATAACATCAAGAGCCGTTTTTAAAATAAAATGTATATTTTAATCAATGTAGTTTGCATTCACTTTGCAGAAAGAAGTGTGTCAAATGCAATGTTAGCATCATTTCTGAAAATGGCCATGGGGAGTGAGGTTTTCCATTTCAGCTGGGGTTATACAAAATCTAAGAAAGAAGAAACCTAGCATGCAGCCAGAGACATTGCACTCTGTTGGATTTATGCTGAATCTGTACAATCTGCACAGGTTTGGAACTACAAAAAAAGAAAACCAACTGAAGCCTTAAACACAATGCTACATCCCACTTCATGACACGAAGGTATTTATTTTAAATTCCTCCCAAAATGTTTACATTTAGGGTGGGGGAGGACAGGGATTTGCAGCCTCCATTTTTCCTAGAGTTTGAGAAATTATGAATTTGTGAAGTTCGATAAACCACTCCATCCAACTGAACAAGACTCTCCCATGAAGCATTTCAAAGCATCTTTGAAAGTGAAGTATATGGTAAACCCAGGCTTCTTAAGTGGCTCCCAACACAAACTGATAGGTGTCCCAAAATCCCTGGTGATGTTACAGAGGATGCCTAGGCACATTCTCACTTGGCACAAGAAACCAGACTTGCATTCAACCTGCAAGCTCTAAACTGTGGCGGTAAAGAAAGCTGCTTCATCTGCTTGTATCCTTAAAAAGGAGGATGTATTTCAAATTGCCACACAGCAACCCAGTTTGACAGTTCAGTTTGCACTGCAGCAGCTGAAGTGTAATCTAGTTTCCAAGAAGCGGAGCAGAACCAACAAGATCTATTCTGCTTGCCAATAAAACCTCTATGACACAGGCTAACCTCATAATATTGGAATGCTGGTGTGTCATGGACTTTTAAAAAAAAATTATTAAAAGTTTTCAGTGAAGGCACAAATGCTGGTGCGGTGTGGACTAGGTACAGGATCTGACAGGCTGTCATGTCTACCAATGCCAAGTGAGAATGCAGAAGATTCCAGTTCACTCTTTGTTTGGGAATGAATCTACCCATTTTGCTTTCCTCGGACCCATTTGTAGATCAGAATATAGATCTATAGTTTTAACCACACAATCAATGGATTGATTTGCACCTGAGCACACACTGTACACTGTACTTTTAAGGTGGTCTGAGGGCTGCCTTTTTCTGTCTTGAACATTTTACAGCTGCCTAGAGATGCTAAGATCTCCGCTGTGGCCGTGTAGCAAAACGCTCTTTTAAAATGCTCCCAGGAAGCAGCTGTACATTACAACCCCCTTGCTGAGAAACTATAAAGAGAGAAAGGTGGGTGCCCCCATGTACCTGAGGGAACAGCCATCTCCCCAGCCCCCAATACAATGTCCTTGCATCAACTGCGCTGTTTGAGTTACATAAGGACCCACACTAACCTCTGGATTTCAGAAATAGAGGGAAGGATGTTTGTTAAGAAAACAGTTTAAGATGCAGGCTGCAAAAAACCCATGTTGTCAAACGTGCAAGCAGTGCCGGATTTACGTATAAGCTAAACAAGCTATAGCTTGCCCCCCCCCCATTTTTTTAAAGGAAATAAAAACTGAATGTACATTTCTAAAATATAAGATAAAAAAACAAATAAAATAAAATCTACATACAGCAACAGTGTTTTGTGTTGTGTAGGCTCTTATGATGTAAATAATAGGCCCTGCCTGCTAGCCTGCTCCCTAAAATATCACTGGTTTGCTCATTTCTATATATAGGGTGTCTACATAAAATATGTATTTTATAATAAAATACATATTTTGTTCTGTGCAAATGGCTTTAGATACCTATTAGGTCCATAAATTACCATATAGCATATATTCAACACAAAAAACTGCGGCAATTTGTTGTTGACAAAGGACAACAGGGCATATAAAGGGCCCCATTACCTTCAGTAGCTTAGGGCCTCATCAAACCTAAATCCAGCCCTGCATGCAAGGCTTGGGTTAATATTGCTGCTTCTATCCCTTTTGCATCTTTCCTGCTTCGCATTTATTTTTCAGTTTCTGCGGAAATTTGGTGCCTACTCCCAATTAAGCAGTTCCATATTTCCCTAGGGAAATTCATCTGATTTCTTACATTTACAGTAAATGCTAGATGGCTGACAACACCTTCAAAAATTCTGTTGCAGCCAAGACATTAACTAGGGCTGGCTGTGGGAGACTTCAGCAATATTTTTACATTCAAATAAAGGTCATCTTTTGCAACATGTATAACAAAAAGGACAACATTGTATCTTATTGGAAACTTTTAAAATCACTGTTCTTTCTGGATGAACGAAAGTAAAAACATCTCGTTGACTGAATAAAAGCACAATTTCTAACCGGCTTTATTTTAATCCATTTGAAATTCTGGCAACTCTCCATGACATATACAAGATGGTGAATCATGTTTTCTGGTCATATTTGTTTCTTCAGTGATATATTTCTAGGAGGGAGGGATGGAATCTAAGATGTGGAAAATGTCCAGAATAAATGAATCCTGTTTTTCTTAAGTTTGTATTTATTACAATTATTTATATCCTTCCTGGCAGGATCTAGAAAGAGAGAGGGAGGGAGAGGGAGAGAGAGCTATTTTTAGTTCCAGGTAAAAGGATCCAGAAGGCCATGTAAATTAGAAATTAGTCCTGGGAACCAACAGGATCATTCTATCACATGTAAACCAGAATCCAGACCAGAGTTCAATAGAAGCAAGAGGAGCTGTGATCCACCCACCACTGCAATTGTTTACAATTGTTGTTTCATTTCCAAAGGACTTTGGGAGTGGGGGTACAAATTGCTTGCCAGGTGGCAGCTACCATGAAGAGCTGCCTCTGCTGGTGGTCATTAAGAGCAACAACCATGAGACCCTCCTGAAATGGACCCCCCTCCCCATTTTGCCATGAATGAACGAGGAAAGTAAAGGGACATTTCAGCTTGGTCCTCCTCTAGGTCCCATCTAACACATGGTAGTTTACAGGCTTGTTTCATTGCCCTGCATAAATAGAGTTCAAGGCCTAGAACACGCCCCAGAATTCTCTGCAATGAGCAGAAGCTCCAGGGCGAACAAGCAGATGTAGAAAGAGCTCCCTGCAACTAGACAGTCTGAATATCAAATTGCTTTTATTGTAGGATCTTCCTTCTTTATTGGCCCTTCAGCCTCTGGAGGGCTAGGAAAAATTGCCTCAGAAGCCAGATAAAGAGCTATTGGTTTCACCCCTAAATGAAGAGAGGTCAAGTTATTGAAAATATTTATTAGCTAGCATAATGAATGCTGATGTAGACACTTTGCTTATTAGCTGGACAGGCAGATTGCTCAAAAAAGGGGAAATCAGAAAATAGTTTCAATGTAGTGCATTGGCATCTGTCTGAACCTTTGGCCCCAAGTAGCTTTCATTTCAAAGTGGCTATTTACAGTCAAGGGGCCTGATTCAGCTAACTGATCCTGTTAGTGAAAGCCCTTGAAAGGACTTCTGCTAGTCCTGTCTCCTGGCCTGGAGAGGGGCTGGGAAATGTGAGGGGAGGGGAGTTTGTTCCAAACAGAAACACCTTTGCAAACAGAACATTTGTAACAGCACAATGTTGAGTTCTGCTCAATTTTTGACAAAACAATAATACTAATAATAATTTATTATTTATACCCCGCCCACCTGGCTGAGTTTCCCCAGCCACTCTGGGCGGCTTCCAATCAAGTGTTAAAAACAATACAGCATTAAATATTAAAAACTTCCCTAAACAGGGCTGCCTTCAGATGTCTTTTAAAGAGAAGATAGCTGCTTATTTCCTTCACATCTGAAGGGAGGGCATTCCACAGGGCGGGCGCCACTACCGAGAAGGCCCTCTGCCTGGTTCCCTGTAACCTCACTTCTCACAATGAGGGAACCGCCAGAAGGCCCTCGGTGCTGGATCTCAGTGTCCAGGCTGAACAATGGGGGTGGAGACGCTCCTTCAGGTATACAGGACTGAGGCCATTAAAGTTCGCAGTGCTTAGTGCAAATCGCAAGAAGGTATAATCACATTGGAGAGACAACCAAAATAAACCTTAAAAGGGTCTCTGAGTGCAGCGGGCCTTTCAAGAAACAGGCTGTTTTGTAATGTGATGGTATCTTTTCTTCATTACCAGCATTGTGCTTAATTTGCATTTGCAACTATGAATATCATCTTCAGCAATGAGAGAATGAACGCAACAATGGGATGCAGGTGAACCATTTGGAGGATGCAGTCAGTGCGATGCATAACAAAAGGTTAAAGCATGAACAGCATTTCTACATTATCAGAGAAATCTGAGAATTAAAAGATGAGAAGTGTGCAAGGTAATAAATATTCATTATAGGTTGAAGAGAGAAGTACAAGGGAGGGCACAACAGCATAGACCCAATTTCACTGGGCTACCAGAAAGAGAAAATATTCAGTAATTACAAAAGAAACCTGCTGAAACTTTCAAAGTGGGAGGGTGTGGGGAACTCATCCCCCTCGCGCCAATTATTATTTTTACTGTGACACGGCAAAGACATGCATCTGCAACCCTGACGGGTGGAAGGGTATGAAAGAAAAAAGCATGGGTTAGTCTAATTAAAGCAACCCCTCCCGCTAACTATTTCTTGGCTGCAAATCATAGTCTCTCCCTACTGCTTTGTAGCTGGTTGGCAGCCCAGATTCTAAAGCCTGCCAAGAACGTCAGAGCAGGCTTAATGATCTAGGTCATAGAACCATCTAGCTCAACTTCTGGGTTCTAACAGTAGCGAGCCAAATGCTAAGTGGTAGAAGACATCCCAACTTTCCTTGCTATAAGGATGCTGCATTCAATTATTCACCAGCTATAATGTTGCATTCAAATAAATACCGACAAGCTCACTGGGGCAAGACAAGTTGAGCACATAAAGCCAATCTTGACCTGACTGCACTAGCTGCCAGTTAGTTTCTGGGCCAAGTTCAAAGTGCTGGTGCTGACCTATAAAACCTTACATGGTTTAGGACCTCAATATCTTAAGGACTGCCTATCCCCATACAAACTCACCTGGATCCTGCCCTTGTCATCCGAGGCCCTTCTCTGTTTCCCCACTCCCTCAAAGGTTAGGAGGATGACAACAGGAGAGCAGGCCTTTTCTGCGGTGGCTCCCCATTTGTGGAATGCTCTCCCCAGAAAGGCTCACCTGGCACAATCATTACATGTATTTAGGAATCAGGTGAAAGCATTCATCTTTACCCAGGCCATTAAACAATCTATGGCCTTTTAAAGGTGGGGAAACTGTTACGATTTTTTTCTGTGATTGTTTTATTGTTTTTTATTATTATGCTATAGGTGATATATAAATTTAATAAATAAAATAAAATTTAAAGAACAGAAGCAAGAATTCCTATACTTCTCTTCGTTGTCTCTATTCTTTACCTTTCTATAGTTGGGCCTTAAGCTAGCTCTTCCATAGATCAAAACCAGCACAAGAAAGTGAGAAAGTGAAAGCTCTAGCATATCTGGATAAAGGATTTTAATACTGCCCTGACTGTAAATAAGTTACTATATTGTGTGACCTCTCTACATTAGAATGAATTTTTAAAAGTGTTATCAGGGATGGGAAGATCTGTCAATTTCAACTTTTTCAGTTTCTCATTTTTCCAATCTTAAATTCACTTCTCCACATTTCTGGAGAAATTTGAGAATTTTTTTTCTGCTTTTGAATGCTAATAAAAATTGTTCAGAATTTTAGTGCAAAGTTATCCTAAGAAGACTCCCTGGAAAAGACCCTGATGTTGGGAAAGATTGAGGGCACAAGGAGAAGGGGACGACAGAGGACGAGATGGTTGGACAGTGTTCTCGGAGCTACAAGAGTTTGACCAAACTGCAAGAGGCAATGGAAGAAGGAGTGCCTGGCGTACTCTGGTCCATGGGGTCACGAAGAGTCAGACACGACTAAACGACTAAACAACAACAACATCCTAAGAAGCATACTTTTGTCTGCTGTTTTGACTAATATACATATTGCAAGCAATTTTTCCTAATAGAGTGCTTATTTAATGTTATTTTCATGCATACCTTTTACTGAAGATATGTATTTTGTAACCATCATTTGATTGAAGATCTGCACTGCAAAATTCATTTGAGTGCAAATATCAGAAGAGTGCAAATTTTAGAAGATTGCTGTGTTCCAATTCATATGTTGTTTCAGAAAGTGCAGATTTCTTATATTCTCCTTGAGCTGCAGACTGAACTGGATTTCTTCTCCATCCCTAGTTGTGAGATTGGGAGTTTGGACAGGTGTGGGTTACGGTAATTAGCTAAGGATAAGTACATATTAAGGGACGCGGGTGGCGCTGTGTGTTAAACCACAGAACCTAGGACTTGCCGATCAGAAGGTCGGCGGTTCGAATCCCCACAACGGGGTGAGTTCCCGTTGCTCGGTCCCTGCTCCTGCCAACCTAGCACTTCGAAAGCACGTCAAAGTGCAAGTAGATAAATAGGTACCACTCCAGCGGGAAGGTAAACGGCGTTTCCGTGCGCTGCTCTGGTTCGCCAGAAGCGGCTTAGTCATGCTGGCCACATGACCCAGAAGCTGTACGCCGGCTCTCTCAGCCAATAAAGCGAGATGAGCGCCGCAACCCCAGAGTCGGTCACGACTGGACCTAATGGTCAGGGGTCCCCTTTACCTTTAAGTACATATTGTTCTTTGAGAATCTTTAGCAAAGTTGCCTCCTGTCAACCTAGCAGTTCGAAAGCACGTCAAAGTGCAAGTAGATAAATAGATACCGCTCTGGCAGGAAGGTAAATGGCATTTCCGTGTGCTGCTCTGGTTTCACCAGAAGCGGCTTAGTCATGCTGGCCACATGACCAAGAAAAACTGTCTGTGGGCAAACACCGGCTCTCTCGGCCAGTAAAGCGAGCGCCACAACCCCAACTGGACTTAATTATCAGGGGTCCTTTACCTTTGCCTTTTTAGCAAAGTTGCCAATTACATCCTTCGGTATGGAAACTATAGATAATGGTCCAAGAAGGAGATGTTTCAGAGAATAAATTTATACTTATCTCAGTCCCAGAAAGATGGGAGACCCCTGCCAAGCTGGCTATCAGGAGAAAACAACCACCTTTAGTTTCTGAGAGTCTAACACAGACTGAACCAGAAAGCTGAGTTTGGGCTCTTTGGGGCTCTGGCTGTCTCCCTAGAGATCTGATGTGCGACAGTGAATTTGCCTGTCTGTTAGCATGCTTAAACTGTGACTCTACCAATCTTCAACCTCCATATATAAAAAGAAACACAGATATTACAAAGTGTATTGTAAGCATCTGGTGACATTCTTCTAAAAGGAAATTAAACCCAAAATGTGTGTTGAAACCATGAAACACCTCACTATTCAGAGCAAAACTAGAGGGGGATTTGGATAGGGGACAGAAAAGGAAAACCACTCATTGATTATAAATAAAACAACAGAGAATTTTGTGCCAATCAAACATTCCCCTAGGATAAGAGTGAAATTAAGAAGAAACAAGGCATACGTCTGTGAATGAAATACATGTGCAAGCATAGGGCTATGAGTCTGATTATCACTAGAATAATTGTTGTGTATTAATTCCTGACTAAAAGATAGCTTGGTGGCTTTATAAATTCAGTTCCAAAGGTTTATATGCAAGTTTAACACTGGCAGTCTTAATTTACATATTCCATTGTAGCCGTTGGCCATTAATATGGTGAAAACAGCTGAAGGGGACACCTTTTAACACACACACACACACACACACACACACACACACACCCCAGAGGTCTAATTTATGTATGTTGGATGAAGGGAGTTTGGCCCTACTTGATTGCCTAAATACATAAAGGGATACATAGTCTTCATTGGAGTAGGGGGAGGAAGGTGGTGAATGATATAATTTTTTGACATTTATATATTGTGTTCCATTGCCCTCAAACACAGAACTAAGCATGCAGGAGGCATCACATCTCCAAATGACGTAAGTTTGAAAGTCCTCTAAAGTTAGCATTGTCACACAGCTACAGCTTCCATAAAAGAACTTTATCACCTCTCAATATTAAGAAGTGAGCATTTCATCAGGAAACATCTTGATCCCCACAGAAGTTATACCAGGATGCTTCAGAAATAGAGATATGGGAGGAATCTATTAACAGTGATTGTGGTTTCAGAAACTACAACTATATATGCTGTAAGCCATCCAGAGTGGCTGGGGAAACCTAGCCAGATGAGCGGAGTATAAATAAAAAAATTATTAACTACATGGATACAGCAAAGGCACTGATGACCTATACTTCTTGAGTAACCTGCAAACCAAGTACTCATGAATCTCTCCCAATGGGATGTACATTAATCAAGCCACATGACCCGGAAAGCTGTTGCCTGTGACACATCAGCTTGAGAAGGACGGAGGCAGTCACAAGGAGAGTATGAGAAAACTCACCAAAATTATTTGTTTGGCAAGGCTAGCAGCAAACAAAACTGAGAAAGTACAAAGAATATAGAAGAATACAGTGCTTCCAGCAATGAAGTAAAATGATTTGTGGGGAGGCTTTTCAAGGATACACAAACAAGTACAGCAGTGGAAAAGGAATTCATAAAAATCCTATGAAAGGGTCACGAAAGAGGAACAAGTATGTTTTGAAACATACGTAGAGAGGGATGAATTAAAGTGTTGCAAAAAGAAACAGTATTCAAAGGATTTGGTTTATATCATCATGGTTTTCTTTACAGACTACAAAAACACATATCCTTTACTTACCGGTACTTACCTACTTATCAAAGTGGCTGCTGGGAATGCCAGGTACTAAATCTAGACTTCTATCTGCAAAGTGTTCAAGCTCTACCTCTAAGCCAGGCATCCCCAAACTCAACTCTCCAGATGTTTTGAGGACACAACTCCCATCATCCCTAGCTAACAGGACCCCAGTGGTCAGGGATGATGGGAATTGTAGTTCCAAAACAGCTGGAGGGCCAAGTTTGGGAATGCCTGCTCTAAACTATGGTCCCTCCCTTTTTACCCAATCTCTCACACAATCCTAAAGAGGTTCAATTTCACTTGTACTGAGATTAATCTTGTGCTATCAACGATACTGATTTTTCAAAGGGCAAAAATGATACTGAAAAACCCAGTGATCCCCAAAACATATACCACCTGAGGGATTTTTTTTTTCTTCAATCAAGCGGTATATAAGTTTTATGAAATGAATGAATGAATAAGCAAATATACTAGAAATAGATGCTGACTTTCATTTATAGGATAATATTTACTTGTTCCCATATGTTCCCTGGTGAATGTGATATATGAAAAATCCCACAAATACAATTCATGTAATTTGTTTTTAGCTGTTCTTATTTTATCTGTAAGCCACTTTGAGTCCCTGTCAGAGAAAAAGGCAGGGTATAAATAACTATAACAACAACTACAAATTTATAGCAGTGTTCAGGTCACCAAAAGCCTTAAGATTTTTCTGAACAGGGTGAGGATCTAACATACACAGCTGTGAGCACCGCAATTTGATTATTCAATAGGAATTTTCCAAAGCAAGAAGGAAACCTGTTTGCCAAATACTTAAGAACGATGGAAGAAACTTGTCTCTCTGGAATATGTTAATATTTCCAAGGGTAATGTTTTTATTGGAAACTAATAATGGTGGGTCTTACGGGTATCTTTATCAAAGGCCTGGCCTTTGGCCATTAATTTAGATTATCTGCAAGTCACGCAGCTGCTTATCTACATAATCTACTTTTGTCAAATCTACAGTATTCAATAACCAAGCTGCTGCTTCCTGTGAAGCAAAAGAGTTTTTATCTGCATAATCTTAAAAAGTTTCAAAACCTTCATTGATCTTTTTATTAGTTCTTTCCAAGCTTCAGAGTCTGAGCTTAAGAAGAGAAGGGATGGAGAAGGACGGACAAAGATTTGGGGTCTGTGCTGTGATGTCGCACTAAACAAAGGGAACTAATGGCAAATCATCACTTTAAAAACTTAGCAAAAGCAGGGCTGCATGACTAAGCAAGAAGACACTCAAGGGCAGAGAAGAACTGTAGCTGCTGGAAGCAAATTTTGAAGTTCCTTGCTGGCTATGAAAGCACAGGCTGTGTCAGACACCATACATGGATGTTTTTAGTCAGCAGCGGGGTATGGCATGGGGGAAGAGTAGTTATCCTGCTTGCTTGTTTTTCATACCTATCCCTCATCCCACCATCATCCCAGTAACAATACCATAGGATACAGTGTCAGGTGTTGTCCTACTTCCTTTCTGAGCCAACAACAGTCAGTACTGAAAGTCTGCAGGCCCTATTGACCACAGTGTAAAAGGGACCACTTCAAGCTACTAGCTGAGTTGTGCTTTACAGGCAATCTTGGTGAAAACTGGTGAAGCCCAGTGTTTTGAGAGCAGTGTTTGAAACTCCCATTGTTCTAGGTGCATTTCATTAGCAGTTTCTGAATTCTGAGCACAGTACTGCGCCTAAGATTTCAGATTAAAACTGCAGAGTGGAAGAAAAGGAGGACCTTTTTCTGCCTCCCCACTTCCAGCTACTCTCTGAAGACTGGAGAAGAGACCTTCTTAAGAATATTAGGGGGGTGGGCAGGTGAAGGACTAGACCATGTGAAAAATGAACATAATACTTTAGCTGCAGTTCATTCATTTTCAGCTTTGTATTCTTGTTATAAAAAATAACTAGTAGACATTCTGTTGTTGCACCCATAACCTCGGTTTAAGGTACCATTTAGCTCCTAGCTTTCATATCTCGGTTTCTAACACTGCTTTTAGAGGTACTGAATCTGGCAGCACGAGTTTAATGAGGCAGCAGGAAAAGATAGATAACTTTCCAATGGCCCTTGCACCAATGTAAGTGTCACTGAGGGCTCAACCACACTTCCTTTTGTGGTGTGTTTCTTGGCACAGATCCAGGCTTTCCAGAGCCGTGTCTGAGTGTTTTGTTGTTGATGTCCTGGTGCTTTTCCCAGGAAAACCTCCTTATTACTGCTGAATCAGAGCAAATAACAATCAGATTTTCCTCAGATTGCTAATTGCTTCAATTCAGTGGTTGACCTTTTGTATCATGATGGTTCCCCAAGTTACGGGGAAACCTGAAAGATCAGGGCTCACTTTGATTTACACCCCCCCCTCTCTCATTCTGTCTCATCTTCTAACCCCAAATGTGGAAATGTTAATTGTAACCTCCTAAGCAGAAGGTCCGGTCTTCTCCCCACTCCTACATATGCACTAATGCTACTCTAAGAAGTACTGTGTCCATGTGGTCTCCTCCCAATACTATTGGGCTTCCAATGGTCAGGGATGATGATCTCTAATGGTTGGCCTACTGGGGTTGAGCTGCTTTGCTCATGAGCCTGACACTCATCGAAGTCTGTGAAGATCATGCTTTTGCTAAGAACTCCAACTTTGAACGGTGTGAATTACTGCCAGCTCACTCTGTGACAGAAGATCTCCAGATGTTGTTGGACTTCATCAGCCCGAGGCAACATGTACAGTGGTTAGGGACAATGAGAACAGCAGTTCTCATATAAATAACCACATTCTTCTTGTTGTTCTTGTTCTTCTCCTTCTCATCATCAAGCAACACTTTGAGGGCACTGTATTGGTGACCCCTGTTATTCTTGTTCAACAAGAATGTCTTTAGCCTCTGTGACTGAGAGCCAGGCACTGACAGTCCTTCCACCTATTAATAACGCAATGTTTGTCATTTAGTGACTACTGATTAAATGCAAATACTTTAGTAGGGTGCAATTATGAACATTAAGCAGCAGCAATATTAACAAAATCCATTTAGCGAGAGAGAGTAATTTTTTATATTTGGGGGATAGAATCTTTCATCACCCATTTAACTAGAGCCTATGAAATTAGAGTCTAGTTAAATTAGGGTAAATTAGAATAGAGAAAGCTCTTCACAATCCAAGACTATTAACGTTACAAAATAAAGTGTATACCGGTCATACTTGGAATTCAGTATTGCATGATTACCTTCGTAATGCCTACTGAGACCGTTCCGAGCCAAACCAAACTCTGCTCATTCTAAGATGGTGAGAGCTCAGAGGCTGTAATCCTCAAGCTAATCATTCTACAGAATGCCTATACTCTTCCATTGAGACAGTTAAAGTACTCCTCAGGGACCTCAGAGTCTGAGGACTTTGCTACTAGGCTTCCCCGAATCTGCATATGCTCCAATCTCAGAGTCTTGTTGGATTTGGGGGTGAAAAAGATGTGCAGAAGAGTACTTCTATGCAGTGTCTCAATTAGCCTGGCCTGGCCCAAATATCAGCAGTCTGGTCTTGTAGATTTTCTCCAACTAGCCCCATTTACCAGGAAGTCACAAGTCTGTTTTACCTGACGCACCACAGTCCCTAGTTCTGTTTTTCCATTAGGGGGAGTTGCTAGAGTTGCAATTCTTCACCTTCATCCCCGGAGCCTATATAAGCTAAGTCTCTGAGTGGTTGAATGCAACTTGTCCCTAGTGTGTATTCATATAAATTCATGGGCATGAACATGAATTGAGTGAATTAGCTTCAGACTCCAAGATCATTATTGGGGAGATTGGGAACCTTGAGGAAATGGGAAACTGTTGCACACAGAGCAAGAAAGAGCCTGGTGGCATCTTAAAGACTAACAAATTTATTGTGGTATAAGCTTTTGTGGCTTTTATGCCATAATAAATAAAGTTTTTAAGCTGCTACAAGACACTGGGGGATTTTGTTCTGCAACAGACTAACATAGCAGCTGTTCTGGAAACTGATCTATAGTAATTTATTTTTATAATAGTACTTTAAATATTTGTCAATTTTTATTATTTTTATCCTGAATTTGAATAGGTGCTTGCATATATATATATATATATATATATATATATATATATATATAATCAGGAGAGAGCAAAGCAGTATAGAATAAATGAATACTGCTAACAACAGTATAGAATAAATGAATACTGCTAAGCAATACTTAATTAAGGTGAGATCCCTTGGGCTGTGATCTTTGGTATTTAATTTATTCACAAAATTTATATCCCATCCTTCACTGCAAGTGCTCTCACGGCAGGTCTCATTCAAACAAACAAAATAATACAAATACACTCAGTGAAATCAAGCAGTAAAACAGTAAAACAATATTTATCTATGTCTTGTATTCACTTAGTCTGCTCCTTAGAATAAAAATGAATGACTTCCTATCCCCTCCCGTGAGGCTGCCAAAGGCTTGGAGGGAGACGTGGGTCTTCCACTAGCACTAGAAGCTAAACAATGTCAACACCAGTTCAACCTAAGGAGGATTCACATTCAGTATATTGGCCCTCATCTATCCAATTACAACATTCAAACAACAATCGTTCCAATTTAGGATTGGCTCCACCTCAATTTCTTAGAATCAAGTAACTGAGTGTATAGAATCTATTCCACATCTGGATTTGGGTACAGATGTCTGTGGTTTCAGGAGCTGCTGGAAAGTCCATCTGGTGAACACTGTAGGGCCAGGGGTCAACAAACTTTTTCAGCAGGGGGCCGGTCCATTGTCCCTCAGACCTTGTGGGGGGCCGGACTATATTTGAAAAAATAAATAAAAAATGAATGAATTCCTATGCCCTACAAATAACCCAGAAATGCATTTTAAATAAAAGCACACATTCTACTCATGTAAAAACACCAGGCAGGCCCCACAAATAACCCAGAGATGCCTTTTAAATAAAAGGACACATTCTACTCATGTAAAAACACACTGATTCCTGGACCACCCATGGACCAGATTTAGAAGGCAATTGGGCCAAATCTGGCCCCCAGGCCTTAGTTTGCCTACCCATGTTGTAGGCAGTAGGTAGCCTGTAATGCACATGGTCCCCAGTTTGGGCAATCTTTCAGACATGAACATGCCTGGGTCAAAATGTTCACCTTCTTTAAAATATGAGTTGCCAGTGCAAATAAAACTATCTTACAGTCCTTCCAAACTCATTGACAATTTTCACAACACAAACTGAAACCCACAAAAATTCAGTGCAATATTAAAATAAAGGAAGTGGAATAAAATCACAATGTCCTGTAACTTCCTGTAAGTGCAGCTGGGAAATCCTCATGTTACAGCTAATAAAAATAAACCAATTTTTGCAAGTGCAGCATGTTAATAGTTCAGTTACTTCTTTAAGTTAAGCATCCTTTGATGGGTGTGTGATTCCGAGCAAACATAGCTGCCATGGAGCATCATTCAGAATGGCACCAGATCTTTTCCCTTATACTTGTAGAAAGGACTAGAATCCATCAAGAACCTTGATGGTTAGAGTATTTCTTAAAGGTTTTTACATGTCATAGATATTAAACTGGGGACATAACATTCAGCATTTACCGAACTGTATCCCTTTGTATTGTACATGATGCCAGAGAAAGAGACACAGCCAAGCTTTTATCCTTGTCTTTTGATATATGCAAATCTGTCTGGATTGGTACACTTTCCAGAAGACTGGCTATGCTGGGGAAAAAAATTATGTCTCTTCATCTGGGGGATTTCTCAGGTACACAAATCTTCTTCATCCGACATTAATCTGCAGTGCTGGGCTTAGGCCTAAGTATAATAATAGATTCCATTGAATTGTGCATTTGCCACCACTGTAGCCCTTCAAGGAGTCAGGTTGCTTCAGTATCTCTCTTCCCACAATAACACCAGAATAAAACTATACCTGTAGTGCCATGACAGAGCCTCTGATTGCATGAGAGATTCTGCTCACATTCAAGCAAACACAAATACAATCCTCCTTAGCCTGGTCAATGGGGACTGAGCACATTGGATAACATGCACAGGAACAAGGGAGAGGGGCTGCTACATTCACCCCCTGCCTCCCTTCCATGAATACAGTGTTTAAACATTCAGTCAAACACCTGAATCTTGGCATGAGACAGGAAGAAACAACAGACTTCGGCTACGGTCTTAAGCATGCTTCCTGGGGAATAAAAAGTCCCAGTGAAACTGCTGGGACTTCTAGTAAACATGGATAGGATCATGGTCTCTGAATGATTCACAGTGCCCAGAACCAATTTGCTATTAGATATAATGGCTGATATTCATGGCTTTCCAAATGAGTGATATCAGACTCTGTAATGAAGCTATTTCCCTGAACGATGCAGCTGGAGATGGCCCTGCGTGCATAAATACCCATCGCAAACATGTTGCCTTTAGGCTGGCATCATTGCTGATTTAGGCAAGAACTACACTGAGCTAAAAAGCCGAGCGGTAGATTTATAGGGGCATATTTTTTTAAGCTGTATATACACATCAGCCTTATTATCGCAAAGGGTTTTTACTGCTGGTTTAAAATCCTTTGGTTCCTTCAGCTACATCTGTTCAAATTCTATATTGAAGAACCATCCGAAAAGTATTCATTCCAGAGCAACATAATGCGATGGTTCTGCCTCTGAGCACTGTAAAGCAGAAGCAGGATGGTTTGGGAAAGGATTATTATTATGGCCTGTAATAGCGCTTCTCTTCTCTCTGCCTCCCGGAAATGAAGGGAAAGGGATTGCGACCTTTGCTCTTCCTTTAGATTCCTTGGCATGTTTACATTCCTATGATATTGAAGCCAGATGTCTGGTGCAGAGAAGATTTTAACACACCTGGTGCTGCATCTACACTTGCAGTGGATAACAAAGATGCAACTCTCTGAGGATTTGCATTGCTTGGAGAGCCAGTGTGGTGTAGTGGTTAAGAGCAGTAGTCTCGTAATCTGGGGAACCGGGTTCGTGTCTCCGCTCCTCCACATGCAGCTGCTGGGTGACCTTGGGCTAGTCACAGTTCTCTGAAGTCTCTCAGCCCCACTCAGCTCACAGAGTGTTTGTTGTGGGGGAGGAAGGGAAAGGAGAATGTTAGCCGCTTTGAGACTCCTTAAAGGGAGTGAAAGGCGGGATATCAAATCCAAACTCTTCTTCTTCTTCTTCTTCTTGGATAACCATGGACGGAGCAGCTCCCCTATGAGGAAATGTTGTAGCTTTGGGAACTTCTTCATTCAGAGAAAAGGCAAGTAAGAGGCAACATGGTGGAAGCTTATAAAACTATGCAAGGCATAGAGAAAATTAGAGAGAATTTTTTTCTTCTTCTTCATCGTGGGCATCCAGTGAAACTGCATGTTGGAAGAGTCAGGGTAGATAAAAGAAAGTGGCGCCTAATTAAAGCACGGAACTCACTCCCACCAGCTTGGATGGCTTTAAAAGAGGATTAGGCATTTTCATGGAGGAGGAGGCTATCAAAGGCTACTAGGTATGATGGCTGTGTTCTGCCAGCATACTAAGAGGCAGCATGCCTCTGAATAGGTAAAAAGGTAAAGGTAAAGGACCCCTGGGCAGTTAAGTCCAGTCAGATCCTGAAGCTGAGGCTCCAATACTTTGGCCACCTCATGAGAAGAGAAGACTCCCGATCAGACGACGTTTGTAGGTTTGCAAGAAGTTCTGTGAGGAGTATTGTTGGAAATATTGTAAAAATGGAAAAGGGGAGATGATAAGTTAAGAGAGGTAAAGACAATATAAAATTAAGTAATGCCTAAAAAGAGGTTAAGACGGAAGATCATCGGAGGTGCTGATGGAAGTCCAAAAAAAGTGTATTTGTAATAATTTGTGTGGTACGTTTTATAATTTGTATGTTTAAATTAATAAAAATGTATTTTTAAAAAAAGAGAGAGAAGAGAAGACTCCCTGGAAAAGACCCTGATGTTGGGAAAGATGGAGGGCAGAAGGAGAAGGGGACGACAGAGGACAAAATGGTTGGATAGTGTTCTCGAAGCTACCAGCATGAGTTTGACCAAACTGTGGGAGGCAGTAGAAGACAGGAGTGCCTGATGTGCTCTGGTCCATGGGGTCATGAAGAGTCAGACACGACTAAACAACAACAACAACAAAAGACGACTATGGGGTTGCGGCGCTTATCTCGCTTTCAAGCCGAGGGAGCCAGCATTTGTCCACAGACAGCTTTCTGGGTCATGTGGCCAGCATGACTAAACCGCTTCTGGTGCAACGGGACACTGTGATGAGTGCCAGAGTGCACAGAAATGTTGTTTACCTTCCTGCCACAGCAGTACCTATTTATCTACTTGCACTAGCGTGCTTTCGAACTGCTAGGTAGGCAGGAGCTGGGACAGAGCAACAGGAGCTCACCCCATTGTGCAGATTCGAACCGCCAACCTTCTGATCAGCAAGCCCCAGAGGCTCAGTGTTTTAGACCACAGTGCCACCCGCATGCCTCTGAATACCGGTTCCTGGGAATCACTGGTGAGCAGAGTGCTGTTGTGGTCAGATCCTGCTTGCAGGCTTCCTATAGGCATCTGGTGGGCTACTGTGAGAACAGGATACTGGACCACAGGGTTCCTTGGCCTGAACCAGCAGGCTCATCTTATATCCATGGGTTTTGTTTCTTTTAACTTTTTATCAACTTGTTCTTCAGTGGGTGCGGGGGGGGGGGGGGAGAAACCAATTCTAAAATTAGGCTTTCATCCTCCCCTATGTTCTTGTTTTGACAGCTGTTCGAGATAACATCGTCTCTCGTGCCAAGAAAAACAGATCTTTCTATTCACGACAGGACACTTGTGATGTTAGCCTAACAATCACATGCCACCTTAAAAGAGAGAGCAGAAATCCCTCCATCTTTTCAGCATCCTTTAAGCACAGACTAGTCATTCAGCACCTAGGTCTCAATCCCTCAATCAGAGCTCCTTATCCTTGCTCACTGAGTACATTGGGTATTTATTACAAATCAGTCCAATTCATTTTTATTTTACTCAGTAAGTTCAGGTTTGTTTGAATTATTGCCTCATTTGCAGAGTGCAGAGGCATTATGATGAAATGTTGTCTTGAATAAGAGAGACTTTTTCTGGATGAGTAAGAAATTCATGATTTGATAGAACACTGATTTCAATGGCCTTGTTGGGGAAGTAAAAGCAATGCATCATTTTGATCGACGGCAGGCTATACTATTTAATCTTGTTTATGGACCATTGTCCTCGTGGCACTTGAGCTAATAAAACATTTCACATTTTCTTAAATTGCTCAATTGGAATATTTAATCACAAACAGTTTCCTCTACCTCCTCAAATAAAGTTCCCTATTGCAAATGAAAAGTGCAGTCAAAAGCACTTCTAGTCGGTGAAATTATTATGTATAGTGGAAGTATGTAACAGACAAGACACCAAGCCCTGAAAAACAGCAGCAAGTGTGTTGTCTGGCCCAGGCCCAGGGGCTTGGAAGTGCCCCTTGCTGGCCTGATCTAGCTGTGCCTCCCTTCCCTGCTTTGTACTCAGATACTTTACAGCAGCAGGTGGTGGTGCCTCTTCTGAATGGGAGCCAAGTTCAGATCCCAGCTGTGCCACATGCCTGCCATTTTAAGGTATCTCCAATTCACACACACTGATTTGGTAGATCTAGAGCCTGGGAAGTGAGGGGCAGCAGCAGCAGCAACAGCAGCAAAGAAAGCACATAGAACAACAGAACTGTAGAGCACCATTTAGTCCAACCCTGCAGGAACCTCAACCAGAGTGTCTGCTAAAAGCAGGGTTGGGCCCTGCACAGCTTTGGGAGGGCAGCTGTTGTCCCAAGGGCTTCCCAAAGTCTGACACAGGGACTGCACAGTTTTACTAGAGACATTAAAGATATTGTTTCTTAGGGGGGGATTTGTCAGTAGGGGTAGCAGTTGGTGGGACAGCAGAGGCAAGGCAGAAATCCATACAGAGCATTGCTTCCACTTACTGAAAGGAGGTGCAAGGAGCTTATTGTGGTGTGGGTGCAGGAGGAGGACCATCTGATTGATTGTGCCACCACATCTGTACTGTGCTGAGCTTCCTGTGCCCCTGGGAAGTGGTAATGATGCTTGGCACTGGGAAGCCAGGTGCACATTGCCGCCCTGCCTGTGCTACCTTATGAACTGCTGCTGGACTGCAATGTGGAACCAATTACAGTTCACCAAGATCACTTGTGAACTGAATCAGGACAACAGATTTTTATCACACTACAGTGGTACCTCGGGTTAAGAACTTTATTTGTTCTGGAGGTCCGTTCTTAACCTGAAACTGTTCTTAACCTGAGGTACCACTTTAGCTAATGGGGCCTCCCGCTGCCGTGCAATTTCTGTTCTCATCCTGAAGCAAAGTTCTTAACCCGAGGTACTATTTCTGGGTTAGTGGAGTCTGTAGCCTGAAGCATCTGTAACCTGAAGCATATGTAACCCGAGGTACCAACTGTACATGTGTTTAATTGGCTCACCAGTGGCTGGATGTCAGTGTTATCAACAACTGATTTTGTTTTGCTTGTAGGGGCTTTTTTTGTGAATGACCATTGATAGTGACATAATTTATCACTGTCTGTACTTTTAAGCATTTCCTTTCCTTCCGACGTCACCATTTACCATTCATTCCAACTCAAGAGAATGCTTTGTGTATCTGAAGTGGACCATAGTCCATTAATTCTTATTATATCATAATAAATGTGTTAGTCTCTAATGTGCCACAGGACTCTTTGCTGCAACCAGATTAACAGGCAAGCCTTTTAGAAACTACCTCAAGAGACTGTTGTTACGATAAAGTGACGTGATGAGTAAGGTGCCTCAAAACTCATTAAGAAAAGGTGGGATGCAAATATGATAAAAAAATTAATTGGCAACCGGCTAGCATAGCTCATTCCCACAGCATACTTCAGCATACCTATAAGGGTCTCCGACAACACACAACAATGCTACAGTATCCTCTAAAATGGATTTGAGAAATATTGTTTCAAAGTGACTCTTAGTTCTGCTAATTCAGAGAGATGTGCAATGCATAAAGTAGCTTCAGTCTTAATGGACACGATGGCACCACAATGAGTGACTAGTGTTTTACAGCCGTGGAAGATTTTCCTGCAACTGTAGCGATGATTTCCAATCTGCTCAAGACGCATCATGTTCTTACTTCATCTCTCGCAGGAAGCACCATTTACACCCAGGTGAACTGCTTTCATCAAAAAGAATGAGGGAAAAACTTCCAACCTTTCTTTTCAAGGAGATTTAAGAAATCGTTCTGCAAGAAAAATGAAAGCTACGCCGCCGCCGCCGCCCCCCCGCTTTTGAGTTTTCTTTGAAAAATAAAAGGCATTCAGCTGCTCAGCTGTGAATATTCATCTTCTCTTTGTAGTCATAGCAATTATCGTGTGTCCAAATGTGTTATCGATCATCTGATAACAAATGTACATTTCATCAGCTGTACTGTTTCATTTATTTCCTCCTGATCTTTGCCATTCCCCATCTTCAACCATCCCTTTCACTTACCAGTTCTTTTTCCACTGATCCTATGGATGATTCTTAGGCTATTTTTTATACCCCTTTCATGACATCGTCTGCCCACTCATCTTCCCTGCCACCCCATTTACCTTGCTCATTTTCTACATTCTTTTCAGTAACCAGGACTGAAGGAGCTGCTTTAGAGGTGATCAAGGGAGATAACCTTCAGCTTCCTACTCAGAGTCCCTTGCTATACATTGAAGACTGTGGCAGTATTGTTTGTACCCACATGAACCAGAAGGAAGGGATAGGGGTCCATGGGCTTTATAAAACTTGGCAACTTCTGTCACATCATGAATCTTTGCACCTGGAAGACATCACACCTCCTGGGACATCCTGTTACCTCTGCACACTGCTGCCTCTATCCCTCTCAGTAGGGAGTCACCTATCACCACCACACATATCCTCCTCATCTGGGGAGTGGCAAGAATCATTCTGCACACTTTCTACTGCCTACCTGGTGCGTTCTGAGGTCTGCAACTGCTGTCCTTGCTTCCTGGTATCTGAGATGAGGCCATGGAATTGATTTTGCAGATCTTGTGACACTTACAGTCCCTTAAGTCTCAGAGTACTGCCCATATCTCATGGGAGGCTTCCCAAAACCACCAAGTCCAAACGCCTTTGAGCAGGTAAAATTAGCTGCATAGTTCTCTGCATCCTGGCCACTGATTGTGACATTTTTCCTGGGTGAATAATTCTGGCCACATTTCATATTTTAATAATGCCAGATGATAGAATTTAGAGTGGGGTTTTTTCCCCAGTACAGAATGAAAAGAGACCAAGCAGCTCCAGTTTCCAACTTTTACCACACCCCAGAATGTGTAAGAGAAAAACAACAACAACAACAATTTTTTGTTATATGTGACCAAGTAAAGCTGTGGAAAACTTACCACTTGACTATATTGCACCTCTGATACCAATCTTTGCGACTATCCATGAAAAAATGTTGAGATTTTGAAGATTTGCAAACAGGTTTAATAAGTGTCCATGTTACCATGAAGTTCAAGGGATATATTTGGGAAGTGACATTCATGAAATGAGAACACCACAGTGACTGTAGCTAGTCTAAGCAATTTTCTGTGAATGTTTTGCTCGTTACACCTTTTGAATCTCCTTATTGTTTTCTCTGAACGCTGGAATGTGTTGACAATTATACTGGGGATATTAAAAGTCTTCTGGCTGGTCTGCTTTTGTGATATGGAGAATCTTTCCTTGTAATTGCAAGCGGGTAGGCAGAATGGCAGTAGCGCATTAATATAGTGTGTTTAAAATATTGACCTTTTTCCAAAGCTTTGATAGATGCTAGCAAGCAGAATTCATTAAAATATTTCTAATTTCCTGACATTAAAATGGGAAGGGCTTCTCTCAATACACAGCTACTCAAACAGCCGTCATCCAAATGTCCTAGTTTAACAAAGGTCCCTTGACTCTATGCATGCCAATGAACCTGACTATTGAATTTATAAATCAGTGCTAATATATGTCCTACAAAAGTCAGGGACTTCTGGCTGTGTATACACTGATGTCTTACAATTCATTAGAGGGGGTATAAATGCTTGAATGAGCTTGGTCTAAAGGTGCACAAATACATTCAAATGAATTTCAAATCAGGACTTTGAAAATGGATTAAGGGGGAGGGAAGCACCCAATGAGCACTTCAGGGCAAAATTTAATTCTGGCCACGTATACAATATAAAAGGCTAAATAAATATTAATATATCTACTTTCAGGGTGATTATATTTTATTTCTAATCTTCAAGCTCTATAAACTTGTGAAGTTCATGTGAATAGAATAGAAGCTTCTATTATTTTCTCAATGATTTTTTTTGCAAAGGATGCAATCCAGAGAATGCTTGCTTGAGAGTAAATTCCACTGAGTCGGGATTTAAGAAAACCTCCCGTATTCATGCCACAGAACAGGTCTCTGTGCCCGAGTATCTTTTGCCAAGCATTTGTGTATTATAGAAAGCAACTTTTAAAAACTTATATTATGTGTGTGAATTAAGCTAAAATACCTTGGCAACAGTTTGTCAATATGCTGTTCAATTTAACTTCTGATCCTAAATTTTAAAATGTTGTGAGTCAGGTTCCTGCGTAACTAGTGTGCGAGTCAAGATCTGTTTTCCAAACACACTTACTTTGGTCCTGCTTGGTCTCTTATCATTCTGTACTAAAAAACCCAAGGGATGTGAATGCTCTCTCCATCTAGGCTCAGGTTGTAGATATGTGTAAATAAGCCATATAT
The DNA here is from genome assembly GCF_964270895.1 of Podarcis filfolensis. Classification (NCBI taxonomy): domain Eukaryota; kingdom Metazoa; phylum Chordata; class Lepidosauria; order Squamata; family Lacertidae; genus Podarcis; species Podarcis filfolensis. The sequence goes on along the minus strand of NC_139605.1, from coordinate 34,552,510 downwards.
CATAAAGACACCACAGGCTCTACTGTGCCTCATTGTTCCAAAATGAAACACAGAACCTGTTATCCCTGGAACCTCACACTGCTCAGATATTGGGGTTGTGTGTAACAATATGATCAGAATCATGAATCTGTTCATTTGCTTCCTTTCCATGACACCCAATGAGGTCAGTAAGATCCACCAAGAAGCCTCCTCACCACGGCTGCTCTCACCTTAACGCCTTTCTCACATGAGTTGTCAGCTGGAGAAGACAGCTGGTCTTCTCCAAGAGCTGCCAGTTGCTACGGTCTCATAAAGAGAAAGAAGAGAGCATCTTAAGCAAACCACTCAGAAATATACCATTGCACAGGAGATAGTATTATAGTGAATCATGCCTATAGTCTGCCTAGCTCAGTATTGCCACCGTACTTCAACAGTGGTCAGCGGGGCAGAGTGGTGCTGTGCTACTAACTGGGTTTCCCAGTGCTTGTGGTTCTAGTGGTTCCCCAGAGGCAAAGGGGGAGAGATGAGGTGGCAGGGACATTGATGTGGGCACCATGTACCAACTGCTGCTATATGCTCTGCCTTCTAATCCTGCTTGCAGCTTTCCAACAAACATCTGGTTGGCCACTGTGAAAACAGGATGCCAGACAAGACGGGACATTGGCTTGATCTGGCAAGGCTTTTCTGATGTTATTATGTTTAACTCCCATCATTTCTGGCCATTGTCCATGTTGGCTGGGGCTGAAGGGAGTTTTAGTCAAGCAACATTTGGAGGGCACGATGCTAGCTGCCTGCTCTAAAACTTGACTAGCAATGGTTCCCCAAGAGTTAAGAAATAAAGTTTACCTAGCCCAGGGATTTAACCTGGGACTTTCTGCAATGCACAGCATGTGTGCTGCCACAAGGCTACATTCCTTCCTTTATATAAATAACATTTGCAAACAGATATAGCTAGGTGATTGGATACTTTTTCTGCTTTGTGTCTATGTAAGCAACCCTGATAACATGGCCACCCCAAAAAGACAAAAGCTGCTGCGGGTTGCCTTTATTTAATTCAATCCATTCAGCATTAACTCTCAAGCCACAAAAGGAGCTTACTGTGTAGGTTACATATGAACGCCGCATAAAAACACTGAGGAACAGCATTTCCCTTTGGTGCACTGAATAAAATGCACAACTGTGGCCAGATGTCTTTGATATGCTTGAAGCTTCTTCTGAGACAGTGCCTTCAATATGCCCAATGAAAGCTTTTTTTCTTTTCTTTTTTTAAAAGAACTACTGAAGTGTTTTGCCTTTATATTCCACAAATTTATGAAGTAGGGCACTGGAAAAAGTTTCCGGGAAAGGGCTAGATAGATGAAAATGGAAGTATTAACTTGAGCAATTACAAGAGTCAAAAAATTTTGGCAAAACTGGGGTTGGGGAGAGAAACACAGAAGGCTGTTGGATCCCCTTGCCAATTTATTGTAAGATAGATAGGTCAGCAGCAGCTTGTTGCCATTCTATTTTACTCTGACAGGGTGGATTACTGTACAATATCAGTAAGTACCTTCTCCGCCATCTGTCTATGCAGATTGTTTAGCAGGGGAAGAAATGCTGACACCTCCCTCATGAGATCCATGCAGGAAAGATACAGCCCAAGGGCCACACGTGACCTTATCCTAATTCCACTGGTGAGGAGCCCAGAGGGAGAGCAGGGCGGCAGGGGGCAAAGCAAAATGGATCAATGGAGGAAGAGAAGAAGGGAGGGCAACTTCTGGAAGCAATCAGCTCAGACCTCTCGCAAGAACAATCTGTTCATCCCTTGGAGACCCACTGGGCAGGAAAGGAGTGGAAGACCAAAATAGTAGTAGTAGTAGTAGTAGTAGTAGTAGTAGTAGCAGCAGCAGCAGCAACAGTCGTATTAGTATACTGCCATATACCCGCAGGTCTCAGGGTGGTTCACAACACAAAATCACAATATAAAAACACAAAATACACACAGAGGGGAAAAGTGTGCCCCATACACTTTTGCCTCTGGCCTCATCCACCAACAGCATGTGGCCCCTGACTGATTACTCCTGAGGGAATGTGGCCCCTGAAAGAAAACTGCTCCCCACTCCATTCCTGCATTAGGCACGCCTTTCCCTTTTTTTTTATCAAATGCCAGTTTATCTAAGCTTCCTTGGGTGTGTGGCCACATTGCCAGGAGCTATGAAACGCGAGGCTCATTGCCTCAGCCATCCTGCTGAATCATGCATATGACGCATCCAAAGTGTGGAGGAAACATATTCATAAAAAGAAAGGACTTTCTGTGCTGACTAAAGAGATAATAGTGACCAACTGCGATGTGTGTGGGTTGATAGTGATGCTTTTGGGCTGCCAACTGATTAAATGGGTTTTTGTAGGGTTGGAATGACAAGCCTGCAACAAGTGAATCTTATCCCCACCCCCCATATACTACACACTATGTCAAGGGCCTAGACCAGTCCCTATACCTCCTATGGTCTTTGTGATTATTATAATTATTCACACTAAGGTATGACTAAGGCATGCATTACGGAGGCATGAGAGATCAAGCACCACAGACAAAAGCTTCAGCATCTTAAATGCTCTTCAGTGGAGACAATTCACATGTTTAGCTGAAAGCCCTCAAACAATAAACACCAAGTTATGAAATTCAGTGGTGAAGCCACCCTTGGCTGGTCCTGACTTAGGACTGGATACATGTAGACAGTTTAAGAATATAACCCAAAATTAAAATGTGTCAAGAAAGAAGTCAGGGGAAAAAAACAACCACAAAACACTTGTTCTCCTTAAAAGCAACAGCAGTATTTTATCACCAGGCGCACATCCTAAAGTTTTGGAGTCTAAACGACAAAGCCTCACATTTCAAATCATCAAGGGACAAGCACAATTTGTAATATACACAACAAGAAATATTGGCAGAGAGGCATATTAAGAAAGCAACTTTGATATTGCCTCCTTCCCAATTTATGGGGTTAGTAATCATACCTGATCTACAAGAACAGCTGCTTCTCTGTGAAATGGGCAATTATTATACAAATGCTTTTAACTCAGGCCTTCCATTATCAACATGCTTAAAAACATCCCTTTTCCTAATCGTAACTTCTACATTACCTCATTGTTATCTATGAAGCTAACAAAATATCGGCTCCTTTAGGCAATCAACAAGCCTTTGTTCTATGAAAACATAGGAATTTAAATTCTACTGACAGCGCTATCACACTTTTCAGAAACTGCCCCTGGTTTTACCATCACAAAATATAAATCTGAGCTTGGTGGTCTGATGTTTGGGCACACTGCTTTGTTCTTATAACACCTGGAGCTAGCCAAGGGAACTCACTTGCTACCCCCACATTTTCTTCCCAAAGGAAAACAGGATGGTGGAAAATTATTCCTTCATGACATCACTTGTCTTAGATTTAGTTATACACTGGAGAGGGAGCAGGCAGAATACTATCACTCATAGCAAGTAGTGGCATTTTCAGATGCACAGTGTATTTGTGTGACTTTTACTGTGAAGCCTGGCCTGATTAGGGCCTCTCCCTTATTATGTTCCGAAACACTGCTTTTTAACAGGTGTGTGACAGACAGAAGTTCAGTAGGTGAAGCTCTTCTCAACATGAAGATACAGTGGTACCTCGGGTTACATATGCTTCAGGTTACATACGTTTCAGGTTACAGACTCCGCTAACCCAGAAATAGTACCTCAGGTTAAGAACTTTGCTTCAGGATGAGAACGGAAATGGTGCTCCGGCGGCGCGGCAGCAGCAGGAGACCCCATTAGCTAAAGTCGTGCTTCAGGTTAAGAACAGTTTCAGGTTAAGTACGGACCTCCGGAATGAATTAAGTACTTAACCTGAGGTACCACTGTACAATACTGCCAGGTTTCCCAAACTTGGGTCTCCAGCTGTTTTTGGACTACAACTCCCATCATTGCTACCTAGCAGGACCAGTGCTCAGGGATGTAGGAAATTGTAGTCCAAAAAAACAGCTGGAGACCCAAGCTGGGAAACCCTGTAAAATGGTAGTGTTTACACACTGGGGAAAGCTGCCTGCACCTCTTGTCAACTGGTGGTAGCAGATGTTAAAAGTGTGGCCTGCATATGTAAAAATACAGAAGCAGTCACAATCTTGTGTTCAAAGAAAGCCCTGTGATTAAGGAGGGTAAACAGGAGAAGAATAAACACGTTTTAATTTTTTTCTTTTATGTTGTTAAAAACACAAGTGGTACTTCAGTGAAATTCCTATCCCCCCCCCCCGACTGTTGTTGCCAGGGTTTGTCTGCAACAGTGACTTAAATCGCTATTTGATCAGCAGGAATTAGCAGATCAGATTTTGAATGGCAAAGAGAGCAATATGATCACCTACTGTTGCTGCAGGAAAAAACGGCTGTAGTTCCTTCCTTGCAGAAAATCCCCACGTTCAGTCCCTTTCATCTGCAGGTAGTGCTGTGAAAGACTTCTAAAACTATGGAGAGCTACTACCAGTCACTGTAAACAAAAGGTGGGGAACTCTGACTCTCTAGTTGTTGTTGGACTACAACTCCCATCATCCCTGATCATCAACCCTGCTAGCTGGTGCTGATGAAAGCTAGAGGGCCACAGCTTTCCCATTCCTAGTGCAAAAAACATTGAGCTTGTGATGTACTGAAGTTCTCATCCTGGGCCAGCAGGGGGATGCTGTAGATAGTTTTCACTCAGGTCCACATATGCAAATAAGGGATTTAACGTGACGTTCAGTGATTGGATAGTTACAGAAAATGGTTACAGTTGCATTGTAGTGGAGCTCTATATAAGCAGGCTGGCTGAACCCTTCAGTTCAGTTCAGGCCTGTGAATAAACAAGAGCTGTTTGAAGAATCGCTGTGTCGTCTGATATGTTCACTCACAACTTAACAGAGCTATTTGAATTAATGTAAGTCAGCTTTTTTGTGAGATATATGCACACACACACACACTACAACAGGCTTCTAAGAGGTAACACAAACATCAAAATATAAGCATCCACAAATAATTAAAATGCACAATCAAACAATCCCATTAAAACAACACAGCAATTAAAATGGAAGACTCGGGTTGAGAGATTAAGGAAACACCTGTGTAAAAAGATGCCTCTTTAAAAGCTGGCAGAATACCAATACAGGTGGGGCCTCTGTTATTTCAGCAGGACCCACATTTGATACGCCCACCTCCATAGTGTCACACACCAATAATTCCTAGGCACTTACAGAGATTAGTTCAAAGGCTGACAATCTTAGAAGAACCATTTGTCTAGCCATTCCACTTCCTGGTCCTCTTTCTGAATTTTCTGGTGCTTACCTGCCATGATTTAACTCCTGCAGACCAGGCTTTGATTTTCTACCTTTTGCAAAGCACTGGCACCTCCTCCAAGGAGGACTGGCCAGGTGTACATTCATCAGTTAAATTTAGAATCCTTGAAAAAGAAGGCAGAACTGTTTTTATTTTATTTTAAAATCAGGTGACAAGTTACACCTGCTGAATTTCCCTTGCTACACAACTATTAAAGGTGCAGGAGCAACTTTTAAACCTGGCAGTTCTACTTCCTATGATTCAGGAAAGGGGATGGAGATGGTTTTTGGAAATCAGATTCCTTTCCAACCAGTGGACACATCAAGCTGTTTTCTTTTCCTTCCCTGAGCTCAGTCCATTATGCAAGAGCGTACCTCTAAAACAAAACACAGTGAGTTGGCTTCAGTCATGGACTTGCCTCTGAATTTATGTACATTTGTACACACACACACACACACACACACACACACACACACACAATGTGCTAGGATCTCTCTTCAGGTCACTAAAAATGTTTGTTTTCCATCAGCAACCCAGTATCAAAGCAGAAAATGGGACATTCATAAATGGATATTGAATCTGACCCTGACAACCCTCTAACGAAGCAACGTGACTCATGATGAATAGGGATGGGGTGGTAGGTATGATTTCTTAGACAAAATGTTCGTTTTGTCAAATGGGTAGATAGATAATGCATGATTATCAAGACATTTATGTAATAGCTGCCTTGCTGCAGGCATTCATGCACTTCTAATATGCTGGCTTTTTCTTTGTTTTTGTTTCATCTCTTGCTGCTGCAGAAAAGTTAATAGCTATAACCTCATGAATCTGTTCTCTTAAGTACAGGTAGGAAAACTGGGTAGAACACCTGGGCAACTCATAGAATCCGTTTGTTATGGAAAGTATTATTTTTTTTAAAAAAAAGAAAGAGTTACTTTTATTTATTAATTTTTTAAAATCCATTTTCCCCCACTTTTCAACAAAAAAGTTTGCCAGAGTATTTTACAGTGATCAACAATCATTATGATCTCTGTCCTCAGACCTACAATCTAAAAGACAAATGGATAAGGAATTGGTAGGGAGAAGGCTATCATCCTCTTGGTGTTCTGCTGGCAACTGAAAAGGTTCCTTTTAAAATACAGTACACTTTACCATCTCTTGCTGCTAAGTGTGCTGATTGTGAGTGCTGCTCTTTCTGTTCTTTTGCTGTGGTTTTTAGTTTGATCGTTTGTTTTTTACTTGTTGATTCACTGTTCTTCTTATGTTTGCTTTCATATTTGTAAGCTGCATTGATAAATTCCTTTAGGGAGTGGGAAAGAAGGGTATACTCTAAATAAAGGTTATCAGTTACAAAGTAGGCTCTCTGCAGCTGCTCCTTCTCTAGTCAACAGAGCAGGCCAGGGTGGTTCCCCACTTCCCATGATGCTTTTCTTTGGAGACAAAACAGTAGCCTCTTAGCTGAACTTTCTGCAGGAATTTCCCCCCTGTGAAACCACTAAAAGATGAACGCTGTCGGAATGCACTGTGGTGCTGGTTCACCTCCAGATCAACCTTTGCCTTACAGTGTTAAGAAATTTACCTCCTAGGCTTTTAAAACATCAAATACGGTTCTGAAAGGCAATGGTGAAGTTGCAGGTAAGTCAAGACAGGTGAAACTAAATCTCCTAATATATGAGACACGCTGGCTGAAATCCATTGGTATCTAAAGCACCAAGCAAGGAAAGAGCTGAAAGACAGATCTTGAGAGAATGTTTTCTACATCAGTGTTTCCCAACCTGTTTCTGACCTTGTTTCCTTCCTGTGCCACCCCCCGGGCATGGGCAAGGGAGCAGCTGCCCCCCAATAAGTAAAAAGCAATACAAATCTGAGGTTATGCCCTCGCTAACAAAAGCCTGCCCCCCTAACATAAATCCTGACTACGCCCATGCCCCCCTATCCTACCAGTAGAAAGGTAGGTATTTACCATATTTTTCCGTGTATAACACGCCACCATGTATAACATGACTCCTCTTTTTGGGACTCCAAATAAAGAAATCCCCCATATGCACTATCCTTGTATAAGATGACCCCCCCCAATTTTAAACTTGAAAAAATAGGGGGGGAATATAGTCTTATACACAGAAAAATACGGTAAATGTTTTGTTTGTAAATAGAACATGTTTTATTTATAACTTTTATAATTTGTACAAAATACAATTACATAAAATGATAGGAACATAATGAAATATTGTTGAAGCAGAAAAACATAGAATCATGGAACTGGAAAGGACCCCAAGGGTTATCTTTCTATTGCAATCCCCCCCCCTGCAGTGTAGGAAACTCAGCAAAAGCATCCATGACAGATGGCCACCCAACCTCTGCATACAAACCTCCAAGGAAGGAGAGTCCAGAACCTCCCGAGGGAGATCCATCTTCCATGTATTATAAAAAGTAAACAACACTTATTTGACCCCAGTTATTTGACACAGAGGGGGAATCCTACAGATACAGTCCAAAAGGCGCACAGGGAGTTCTGTATGCATGGGGGGATTTTAAAACACAAGTGCTCCTCACTGAACAGGTGCAAAAAGGTCTTGTCATCCAGAGAAGTCCTGGCTGCTTAGATAAAACATCATAGCCCGACACACCCTTACCTGGGAATAAGGCCCACTGAACTCAGTGCAACTTTCTTCTGAGTAGACACTTCGTTATTTACTAGATGTGAGTCAGCAGCACCAGACGACCTTGGTCAGCTAGGCGCTGGGGTGCATTTCACCCCATGCCTTGCAGAGCCAGGCTGATGCTTCCAACGGGCTCTGCGCCTCTTGGCAACATCCAAAGGCCCTGATACATTAGACACTGGGGTGGATTCCACCCTGCACCTTGCGGAGTCAGGCCCACCAGGCCCAGCACTGGTGGCAGCAACAAGCAGTTCTGGCTTGCCCAGCCCTACCTATTGCCACCGCACTTGCCTAACCTGGGGGTTCTGGATCGTGGGCTTTGCTGGTCAAAGTGCAGCCTCAGTGATCGCTCTCTCCTGCCAGAAACAAACCAGAACTGCTCCAAGAAAACACATGTGGTGAAAAGGAGCATGAGGCCCTGGTGGGCTGCTCCCTTACCCACTTGTGTTTGGCCAAGCAGCTAGCCAGCCAAGCAGGATTTTATATAGATAGATGATAGATAGATATAGATAGATAGATGATAGATAGATAGATAGATAGATAGATGATAGATAGATAGATAGATGATAAATAGATGATAGATAGATTCCCCCCGTCACTTCTCACTTTTCTGTGTGGCCCCCTAGCCTTGTGTTGTGCCCCCCCATTTATGCAATTTTCACCTGCAACCCCTTTGGAATATCCTGGAGGGGGGCCAGGGGGCCATATGTCCCCTGGTTGGGGAACACTGCTCTATGGGAGCTTTGTAGACTAGCAGACTATTGTAGTCCCAGAGGAGGTGCTCTTCTCAGGATCCTTCATTGTGTTAGCACGCTACTAGAGTTCATAATATGGAGAGTTTTTTGAACTATATAAGAGCCCCTGGGGCACTGGTATCCAGGAAGTTCTTTTGACCTAAGTCAGGAACTCTTTTTTGTATATCACTACCTAGTCTTCATTTACTCTATTATAAAGTGTTTCTGGATATCACAATCAATTAAGAAAAGAATGACTTATTAATCTTGTGTGCTGGATATTAAAAGCAGTGATTTAACTCCAGGCTTCGGATAGGGAAAAAATTATGAGAACAAAGTGGAAATGAATTTTACCTTGCCATTCATCAATATAATTCAATTCATTTCACCCTAACTAGCAGGATGGTTTTACACGTAGACTGTATCCTACTGGGTGCAAGGTTATGCTTCAAAGTTGTGGTGCCCATGCAGGGAACATGGAACACTTCTGTTGTGCACATCAGAGGTGTCTCATCACTAATGCTGCAGAAGACAGAATTGGGATTCAAAATGACCTCAACAAATTGGAGAACTGGGCCCAAACTAACAAAATCAGTTTCAATAGGGACAAATGTAAGGCAGGAGGAACCAGCTACACAAAGAGCAGCTTGCCAGTAGTACATGTGAAAAGGTTCTAGGGGTCTTAGTGGACCACAGGCTTAAATAGAGTCAACAGTGTGATGCAGCAGCAAAAAAAGTTAATGCTGTTTTTGGTTGTATCAACAGAAGTCTAGTGTCCTGATCAAGGGAAGTAATAGTACCACTCTGTTCTGCCTTAGTCAGACCACCAATTCTGGGCACCACAGTTTAAGAAGGATGTTGACAAGCTGGAACGTGTGCAGAGGAGGGCAACCAAGATGATCACAGGTCTGGAAACCAAGCCTTATGAGGAACAGTTGAGGAAGTTGGGTATGTTCAGCCTGGATAAGAGGAGACTGAGAGGAGATATGATAGTCATCATCCAATATCTCAAGGGCTGTCACATGGAAGATGGAAAAAGCTTGTTTCAGTTAACAGAAAGGAGATTCTGACTTAACATCAGGAAGAACTTTCTGACAGTAAGATCTGTGACAGTGGAAAGGTCTCCCTCAGGAGTTTGTGGACTCTCCTTTTTAGAGGTTTTTAAGCCGAGGTTGAATGGCCATCTGTCTTGAATGCTTTAGTTGAGATTCCTGCATTGCAGGGGATTGGAATAGATGACCTTGGGGATCCCTTCCAACTCTATGATTCTGTGATTCCTGTGAATGGACAGACACTGGCCAAAGTGGTCAAGAATGTCCATCTAAGGGTCAGTTTGCACATCTACACCGCAGTGTATTCTGCTGTCATCACAGAAATCAGAGTGGGAATAAATTCATTCCATGCCACTTTGTACAATATACTTTCCCCTGGAACTCATGTGCATGAGACTGGTCAGATAGAGAATGTTTAATTTTTGTGTGCCAGGCTTTTGCTAATGAGACAGGAGCAGAAAAGCTGGTAGAAAGCAGGCAACTGTCCCATCACGAGTAGTTGGATAGAGGCTCTTTTCCTTTGTGACCTGACCCCAAGCAAGCTCCACATCTACTGAGTCACATCACTGCTGCAAGGAAGCTCATGACCTATGCTCACATTGAGTCCTCGCCCTTCTCTCTCCTCTCTCCTCCACAGCCCCTGCCCCACAGGGCATTTACCATCACACAGAGAGAAACACATGGTAAATTTTTAAACTTGCAAACTGGTAAAAGGAGGGTCATAGTCGAGTGGAGAAGCTCAAGTTGTAAATGGAAGTCAAGTTGCAATATAATATATGTAAGTTACCCAGAGATGGTTTTTATTCGTCATGAAATAAGTTGAAGTAGTAGTAGTAGTAATGTAACATTAAATAATACTTATTAATTATAATGTATTGCATGCAGGAGTTCCCAGTTAAGTCACAGGAATCTTCAAGAACAACTGAAAAAGTTCCTGTCTGAAAACCTGTAGAGCTGCTGTAGATTAGTGTGGACAATACTGAGCTGTAATGCTAAATGAACAAATCGTCTGACTCCGTATGCAGCCCTTTCCCATGTTCCATTTAGAGCAACAGCAAAATTCAAAGCATGCTAATAAAGAAAGACACAGCCCATGTTTTTCACGGGCTTCTCTAAGACTTAATTACATTTTATAGGACTTTTAATGTGCAAAATGTTTTAATCCATATCTCATTATAAAGCATTATCAGTCACAAGAACGCAATGAAGTGGGCAATTATTATCACCGTTTCAGTGACTGGACTGAGGACGGATGATAGTGAATTGCTCAAGATGTTCCACTCGAGGACTCTGGGCCAGCTGCAAGAATCCTTAGACTCAAGAGTGAATACCCAAGTTCAGAGACTTTGCTATGGAGAAATGGTGGTCATAATACTGGTAGGCACACTTGCATTTGATTCACCGCTGGTGTATTTTGCATTCAAAGCAAGTGCAGAACGTCTTGCGGGTACAGTGGTACCTCAGGTTAAGTACTTAATTCGTTCAAGAGGTCTGTTCTTAACCTGAAACTGTTCTTAACCTGAAGCACTGCACCGTTGGAGCACGATTTCTGTTCTAATCCTGAAGCAAAGTTCTTAACCTGAAGCACTATGTCTGGGTTAGCGGAGTCTGTAACCTGAAGTGTATGTAACCTGAAGCGTATGTAACCTGAAGCGTATGTAACCTGAGGTACCACTGTACAGGCACTGAGTGAGTGGGAATTTCATCCCATATTGGTTGCTGAAATACTACTGAATGGACATGAAGAACATGTCCCTAAATACTTGCAATTCCAGATTCTTGAAATGATAGAACTCTGCAATGCTAGCTCATTATTGAGGTTAGCTGTTGTTTGCTTGTTTTGCTGAGGCATGCTGAGCAAAATATTTTTATTTCTTGAACAAAAGATTTTATCTGCAAAGAATAAGATGCTTTTCTGGTGGCATTTTCCTCCCCTGCTGTGAACTGGCATGCCCATCTTGCCACCACTTTTTTCTGCAGAGCTCCTATGCATGATTTATCAGTGGTTGTACAGGCAGAAATTCAACAGGTGTATTTTTGGCATAATGAAGATGCTGTGATGGGAAACACCTGGGGCAATAATGCAGTGATTAAAAGTGCAGGAACTCTGCCTCCCCCTCTTTCACAACATGGCAACCCTCCTATGCTATGGTTGAATATGATTTTGGCTGGCTAAGACCAGGATCAAGAGTGAGGTAATAATGATAATTACATTCAACATCAGAAAGATTATATGCATTGGGAAATGATAGGAAGTCTATTTTATGTTAGCAAAAAGATAGGGAAAAGGAGATTGTACAAATTTAATTTAGATTTAATTTCTGTAGACATGCATAAGACTATTAGTATATGATTGTTTTCGTTTTTGTTTATTTAAGAGTGTGTATGTTATCCATGAATTTCAATAAAATAAAATAAAATAAAGAGAACAGGATCAAGATCTCATGACTTTAGGAAGAACTTCCTGACGGTAAGAGCTGTTCGACAGTGGAATTTGCTGCCAAGGAGTGTGGTGGAGTCTCCTTCTTTGGAGGTCTTTAAGCAGAGGCTTGACAACCATATGTCAGGAGTGCTCTGATGGTGTTTCCTGCTTGGCAGGGGGTTGGACTCGATGGCCCTTGTGGTCTCTTCCAACTCTATGATTCTATGATTCTATGACTTTTGATCACTTATTTGGAGTAAATGACAAAGACAATGACTAGACCAGTGATCAGGGTTGATGGGAGCTTTAGTCCAATAACAGCTGGGGCACAACCTCCAAGCGTCCCTATTTTCCAGGGGCGTCCCTGATTTAGAGAAGCCATCCCAGTTTCTGATTTGATCCCGGAATCTCCCACTTTTCCTTAAGATGTCCCTATTTTCATTGGAGAAATGTTGGAGGGTAGTGAGTTTTCTGAGCCCCCAAGCCGTCTGAAGGCAATCCTGTAGAGGGAAGTTTTTTAAAATGTTTAATGTTTTATTATGTTTTTATATATGTTGGAAGCTGCCCAGAGTGGTTGGGGCAACCCAGTAAGATTGTGTTTTGGGGGGGGGGGGCTTATAAAGAGTAAAATTATCATTATGGAATGGGACACCCCTTTTTTCATCAGAGAAATGTTGGAGGGTACGTTGGGGACCCAAGTTTGAGAAAGGGTGGTAGACTTTGCACTCGTGAAACATTTGCTTGGATGTGACACAGGAAACTTCAGAAGATAGCAGCAAACAAGGAATGATGTTCTATAAGTAGGAGTTGTAAATGAAGTCTGCTATTGTGTTCGTGAAAGGTCTCAATTAAGGGAAAGAGGAGAAAGTAGGAGATATGATGGAAAACCTAAAAACAAAAGTGAAATTATGGCCCGAAGCAGGGTGTTAGTGGAGAAAAGTATGCTTCTGGGAAGGGAAGAGTGAAATCTTACAGAGCCTGCCAGTTCCCCTGGGCATTCTGGTAAACACTTCCAGCTGAAGGATTCACAGATAAAACTGCCCTAATGTAACTTTGAATTTGCTGCTGGATTCTGTGGGAATCTTGATGGACCATATGGTAACAAAGCCATATTTTGTAATGTAATAGTAAGCTTAAAACTAATCATCTGAATTCTTTCACGGTGACACTTTTGTTTCTCTTCTGCCACCTCTGCAGCTGAATCTTGAGAAGAAAACCAATTTGTAATTTAAAAAGTCTTTGCAACTCAAAGTCTGATTTCAAACTGAAGCTTTCCAAGGCCTAGTTAGGCTTGCTGAATCAGCACACTGGACACCTGCAAGCCTCAATGGATCTGTGACAATGCCTGTGTTCATTCCTGCTGGTCTGAATGGAAGGTGAGAAACCAGTACAATTAGGTTAATGACACAACAACAACAACAACAACAACAACAACAACAACAACAACAACAACCTGTTACATTGAACCTCTCATGCTATTTGGTACCTTTCTTTTTTTATAGTCCCCCCCCTTCTGGGCTAGTACGCAGTTGATGTGCTACCTACACAGTAAAGGCAACCCCCATTTTAGGCGTGACCAATATGTGCGCAATCACACACATGTGCCGAACCCAGAAGTGATCCGGAAACAACATAAAAGACATCACTAAAAGGGTGGGGTGGGGTGGAATGGGACAGAGCAGAGCGGGAGCAGAATGAGGAGGCAACGCTTCCGTTTTCTTCCTTTGTGATTTTAAATTGTGATGTCTTGTGCTTACAAACAGTAAACGGAACTTAAGAATTCTGCACTCGGTGTCAGTTCCTGCACTTTTGTGACTCAGCAAGAGATTACACACAGTTCTGTTCTAGTTGGAACACTTGATAGCTGATTAGAAATTGCTCACTCTTTAGATGTAGTGTAGTATGAGCAATGATCAGGACTCTCGGTTTCTGCTTGAATAGGCCATCATTTCCAAGTTTTATGTAGGGTGGCCAGGTTGGACGAGGCTCCCAGACCTTTAATAAAAACGTTGAGGCAGGTTCAATGAGTGTTGATTGCTGTATAGCAGTGCTGCAGCTGTTAGAAAAGCACCCCACACTTATTTATCATCCCTTTTCTTGCGGTCACCCTAGTCTTGAGGAGAGCATCTCACTTATGGAGTTTTACATCTGGGAATCTTTAGTTTCTGGTAGCTTCTGGGCAAATAACACTGAGGACCAGCAAACACATTCCAGGACACACATTTCTTTATAAGTATTTATAAACCACACACATACACACACACATATACTGTCAAACATTATGAAGCCAAATACAGGGGTCTGCCTCTTGAGATCATGTAACCCCATTATACTGCTGGGAATATCTGGTTCTCAAAGTAGATGGCTATTGTTTTGTCTCCTGCCTATCACTTTCAGTTCATTTCTCCAACCAGATGTTAGCCACTGGGGGAAGGGGAAACTTTTCTCATCCAGTCTTTGACAAGAAAGCTGGCTTTACTTTCCTTCTTCCAAGGTGTCTGAGGGCAAGAGTTTGTTTACTAAGTCTACCATCTTATACTCACTTTCCTGGGAGTACATGTGTACAGAACTGTTATATGAGATGCTATGTGGGCCTCTTATGCTTTCATGACCAAATGACCGTGCTTACAAAAGCCAAATTCTTTTCTATCACTTTCTTCCTGATTGTCCAGGATATTCATACACCTCCAGTGCTCTGATTGTATTATGCTTCTCAAATGGCTTTAATTATATGCTTCATCTCTCTCAATATTATGACAAAATTCATCATATTCCTATCCCCAGGACACTCTCCATTGTCACTCATTGAGATTAATTAGCATATTGCTATAAATAGAAATAACAGCATCTGATATGGTGCAGTTTGTAGGATGGATCAGTGCCTCCAAGTGAAACCAATTTTTAGAGAAGAAAACTCAGAACGTATTGTCTGCAGGTTTATCCTATTAGCATGGTGCCATCTCAAGTGTAATCAATATTACTTTCATAAAAATTAATATAGTACAGAGCCAAGAAAAAAAAGAGGATGGGAGCTGGGAAAGGAGAAGTCTCCAGATCATAATCTCCATTCAGTGAGCAAAAACGGAGAGTAACAGGGAGGGGCCCAAATGAGAAAATGTGCAAGTTCCCTAGTAGCAGCCGTAGGCGTGTGGACAAACCATCTAGGGCAACTCTCTGTGGACAAGGTGCCCCACAGCTAGAGAATGGGAAAAGCCCTTTGACAGTTTATACAGTCTTTGCCATTCCCAGTTCTAGTTCAACCAGCCTTTTGGAAAGAGCTTTCTGTTCGGTGAGTCCTCATTAACAAGTATTCCTTACCATCCTGAAGGCTAGTTTCCAAGGAGGTCAGTTTTCTTTTATCAGCTTCTCTTTAATCAGTTGTAACATGTAGTGGGACAACGTGCACAGGCCATGGGGAGGAGAGGTTTATCTTTTCCCTCCCCAGCTGTGATCTAGACAAAAATCCTGCCCCCCTGCAGCTATGGGGCTTGAGGGGGGCAGGAATTCCCATGTACACCAACAGCCATAGCCATGAAAGGAGGGGCCTGGGTTTTGTTGGAACTGCCTGCACCCAAACCAAAGAGGGTAGGCGCACGCTACACATTCAGCATAGAATAGGCTTGGCCCCACTGAAAGGCCCTGTGCTTGAAATTACATTTAGGTTTTACCTGTGGTGTTTTACCTGTACTGGCTTATTTACACAGGTAGCACACAGACCTGTTTCCCATGACATGGTATGGCTTAGCAAGACTATGCAAAAATAGAGGCCCCAAGAGAAATGCTTGCAGCTGCTTTGCTGCTCCCCAATCCTTTCTTCTGCCAGGCTAAACTAAGCCAAACTTTGGTTTGGTGAGTCATCTGAAGCAGGACTTGTGGTCATACCATCTCTTCTCTAACTGAGCTGCAGCAAAGAACATAGAGTATTCAAAAGGACCCAAGAGGAGCAAAGCAGCTCTCCAACAGCTCACCCATCCATAATCTCACTGAGCCATACTTTGGCTTACCATGTCATGCAGACTAGGCCACATTAAACTTTGCAGGCTGTAAGTCACAAACCTATATAATGCCTTTAATGATATTTATTGACATATACATTTCCAGATGTTTTCATTCCACAAAGCCTATCTGATAATGATCCTGTTCCGATGTAATGGAAAACCACAGTCTACTGTTATATGAAAGTTTGTGTGGAGGGAAAGTATGTACCTCAGGTTAAGAACTTAATTTGTTCTGGAGCTCTGTTCTTAAACTGAAACTGTTCTTAACCTGAGGTACCTCTTTAGCTAGTGGGGCCTCCCGCTGCCGCCGCGCCGCTGCCACGCTATTTCTGTTCTCATCCTGAAGCAAAGTTCTTAACCCGAGGTACTATTTCTGCATTAGCGGAGTCTGTAACCTGAAGCGTCTGTATGTAACCTGAGGTACCACTGTATGGTGACTGTGAGTATGTGTGTGTAAACTGTATGGGAATTGTATGGGTATCTGAAGAAGTGTGCATGCACATGAAAGCTTATACCGAGAACAAACTTCGTTGGTCTCTAAGGTGCTACTGGACAATTTTTAATTTATTTTGACTGTGTCACACCAACATGGCTACCTACCTGAATCTAGAATGTATGGGAATTGTATGTGTACACATACACATTGGCCATGGCCACCACTAGCATTTGGTCCTCAGAGGGGTGGCTGATTGTCAGTGTAGCCCTCAAGCTAGAAAAAGTTACCCACAGTTGGTTTAAACAAACCACAGTTCTCTGAAGTAGGACACAATAGTTACAAAATTCCCATTCTATGCAAATTCAGGCAAGAGCGCATAAGGGAGGAAATCATGTGATACATTTGACAGAGTTATATTCTGAGGATGTTGCCAACTTGCCTCAGCAAACTGCTGTATGTTAACAATTCTTCCACCGCTTCCTGAGATACAAGGTGAGCATTGGCAGAGAACCATCCAACAAACTGAACCAACAACAGCAACAGACAACCATGCAAATATACGTTTCTTGCATTACTCCAAAATACGGTATTCCTAAAGTGTCCTGGTCACTTAGGGCTCTTGGCTTCTCTATATCTGACAACAACAAGGCTAAAGATTTTTTAGGCAGGCAAATGAAAAAAGCTCTTCTTCAGTAAAATGGGAAATGTATTTCTATGGGCCCCCATAGATATTTGTCCTCCAACATACAACTTTGCCTAACTGAAAGCAGAAATAAAAAATGTTCTATATTCTGTTTATGTACATCATAATGAACTTTTCTAATGGAAAATAATAATTTGAATTGATCCCAAGCCTGCAAGCAACATACTACTACAAAATGCACCAGGGGGGTAGTCAAAGCCTTCATGTAAATAAATAGCCATCTTTCCCAAGTGGCAATGAATCCTGCAGCATCAGTTCCCCTGAGAAATGTGATATTAGTTCCCTCTTAATTATACCAATGTCCCATGTATAAATGTGGGATTCTTTTGTGTATATAGTATAATCCAAAATGATGGGGGAGGCTGTTTGGCTTTGTGCTTTTTAAAATCACTGAGAAATATGAATATTTTTGAAGAGCGAGATCTTAACAGATTTGTGAGGAGAGACAGATCGTTTGCGGAGCACGGAAAGTAATATATCATTTGCTTGATTCTGAAAGAATGCTGTGTTTAGCCCTATTGCAGTGGTGAATAAACTCAATATGCTTTTGTCTTTTAGCTCTCTCCATCCATACTTACCCTCATCACCATCATTTTTATTGCAAAGCTCTGTAAGTCAGGCCAGTATCATAACCCCTGCATTGCAGATGGGGGAACTGAGGTAGAGTAGTTTGCCTAAAGACTCAGACAAGTTCATGGCAGAGGAGGAGACTTGAACTGGGGGCTTCCACACTTGCACATGAGGCAGCCACCCCTCTATAGTGTATTTGGCTAAAACCAAAGTGGATTTGAAGCACATGGGCACATATGCTGAAGGCCCAGGAAGAAATGTGGTAAGCATGACACATTGTTCTTCTACCCTAACCTGTTGCATATCCAGAGCAACACAGTACTCTAATAGTAGTGCTACATTTCCTCTCTTGTCTGCAGTCAATTTCCAGAGACCTTTTCAAAGAGGCAGCTGTGTCGGGGATGAAGAATGTGACTCTTGAGCAGTACATGAAGAGGAATGATGGGATATGAACCTCCTTGTAGTAATGCACACCTGTAAAATATTCGTATTCAGAACAGCAGTTTCTGGCAGGGTGGCGGCAGCAGAGTGATGACATAATGAGATCAGGGGATGTCGAAGACGTGTGTGTGTCTTAATTTATTGTGCAGAGACAAGTTTTGCTCTTGCCTTCCTGACATGCTATATAAGATCAACATACTGGAAATACAGCAGATATTTCATGATTGCATAGATGAAACAGAAGACTGAAGGGAGGAACTGCTGTGGGAAGGACATGTCTCCGTAAAAGTATGCCTGGACACTGAGATCCAGGACTGAGGGCCTGCTGATGGTTCCCTCACTGTAAGAAGTGAAGCTACAAAGGGGGAAAGGTGGAGGACCTTCTCAGTAGTGGCACCCAGCATGTGGAACAAATCAGATATCAAGGAGATGTGGAACTATATAACCTTTAGAAGACATCTGAAGGAGTTTGCTGTCCTCACCCCGCCCCGCTCCCACCCTCGCCCCCATTATTGAATGCCTATGATTAACATATATTTCTGTCGCAGATCTTTACATGTGGGACACAACTCAGCCACCTAGAAAAATATTTTGCCCTTTCTGTGCCCGTGCCCCTCCTATTTTTTTCTACTGCTACCACTGTTCCAACTGCCTTTTAAAAAGTTTCATTAGGTTTCAAATGAAAAAATCCTGCCTGTTACAAAAAATGAAATAATAATATTCAAAACACCCACATATTATAGAACAACTAGAAGACCCACCCTTTCGCAAGAAGGACCCTGGTGTGGCTGCTGGTGGCTTTGTCACTCCCTCCAGGAGTGACGATAATTGGGAAGCAGCAGCTGAGCTTCCCAAGTTGGCAGTTCTCAAGTTGTAAAGCTCCGCTCTGAACGAGCAAGCTCTTCCTGGAGAGATGCCCGCAAAGCCCAGATGCCAGAAGCGACGGAAAAGCCGGCTGAGCCCTCCCATCCTCCACCTCCTGGCTTGCGGAAAACGGAAGAAAGAAGGAAGATCCAGGAACCCGACATCCTTGGGCAGTGGCAGCAGCACCTGGTGCAGAGCCACGGAGCCCAGAGGCAAGACCGGATCACCACCAGATTTCTCCCTCCTCACACCGCCCCCAGGCTAGGCGAGAGCAGAGCAGGCGGAGCAGGGCGATCGCCGCCTCAGGAAACGCAGCCAGGAAAGGCAGCCCAGCTGGGGGAACGAGGGGTGGGGAATCCGCGCGGGACCAAAGGCGCCAAACGAGGACAAGTGGCGGAGCCTAACTTCACGCTGCGAGCCACAAGTTGAGGCGTCGCTCCGCTCCGGGCAACCCAGCCCAGCCTGTCCTTCCCCCTCGCTCTCAGCAGCAAAAGCCGCCTGCTCCCTCTCTGCGTTCCGCCTTCCACGGAACAGTTGCCATTTGCCAATTAGACGCGGAATTACCGGGTGTTGCGAGGGCGGACGGCGGAGAAGTGCCCCGACTCTGTGTCCCGGGGAGCTCTTTTTCTTCCCCTCCCTATAGCACACAAGTGCTTCTTATATCCAAGATGGAATCATCTGGAGTTTCAATTTACAAATCAGCTATTGCAAACACACACACACAAACGCACACACACTTTCCAAGGTAGAAGTATCCCCTATCCGAATTGCAAAAATGCCTTTGCTGTCGGTTAATTTATTCTCTCTCTCTCTTGAGAAGGACATTGACTGCTAGAGTCAGGATTGTGCTCTGTCTCCCGCCTTTCCCAGGGAGATTGTAGGCAGCTTGGAAACGGGGGGTGGTTTGTTTTGTTTTTTAGTGGGATGGGCTTTAACTCGGAAGCGCAACTTGGGCTAGAAAGGGGACGCGCGTGCTGTCAGCGCAATTGCTGGACACGGACCCGTCGAAACCACAGTTTGATATCCGAAGGGGCAAGGGGAGCTTCAGTTTATAGGAGCGAGCCAAGAGAAATGCATGAAAAATAAAAACCAGCGCACATGGGGGCAAAGCACTGCAGCAACACAGGCGCGCGCACACCGCAAACCATCGCCAGCACCAATCTTTTAATCCGGTTTTCACCGCCATCTCTCACAACTCGAGGGAGGAATGAAAGGCTCCGGGCATTCGCAGTTGGGGAAAGAAGGGGGACATCTCCCTGCAGCAGGAGCACTCATGCACACGCTGATTCAGATGCCGAAATGGACTAGCCAGCCAGATAAACTGACCTGTTGTCCAGGCTGATGGGAACCGTTGGATTGAAGGAGTTGGGTTCCATACAAGATCCCTTTCCAAATCGATCTTATCTATTCATCGGCTCCAACTCTGCTTTGTATTCTACCCTCTCGGGTAGGCAGAGATTATGCCCATATTGAAATTGTCCTAGCACAACCAACAAAACGAGAGAGAGAGAGTCATAGAAACAGATACACATACTCTTGGAAAGGATGGAAATTTAAACCAGAACAGAAAACAATCAAGCATACGACCGAGCCGAATACGGATTTCAGTGCCACCACCACGCGGTGCCCCTGTTTTTCCTCCTATTAACCAGCAGGATTATTCCTCCAGCCCCAAAGCCGAAAAGTGGCGGCTTGCTTCCTCGCGGATCCGTGGAAGCTGCCCCCTCCTCACCCAACAGCTCGCCTCTTTCTATCACTGAACCGAGAGCTTGGCGGGGAACCGGTTGCCTTTAGCCAAGCCATATTTCACTCTAATGCAAACCCATTGAAATCATCGCCTTGCGTCTCCCCCCTCCGTCGTCTTGATTCACTGACTGATTCTTGAAAATGGGATCATAAATCCAGAGAGTGTCAGGAGAAAAATCCCGAGGATACGTGCTGGAAGGGAGGGCGCCTCTGATTTCCAAGGAGGGAAGAGGCGGCTGGGAAAAGAGAGATGGGAGCGCTGGGGAAGGCAAAGAGCAGAGCAGCAAACTCCCCGGGGGATGGGAGCGTGTGAACTGCTTGCAGGAGGGAAGTGGGATGGGGTGGATTATCTAACGCTGGGCATCCTGGTCCTAAGGAAGCCCTCGAGTCTAGTGATCCTACAGCACAGTGCCAAGTTGGTTGGTTTCCATTGCTGGGGCTGCTCTCTGCCATGCCCGCGGCTGGCGCTCTCCTTCAGCACCACTCCCTGCCAGCCCGCGTGCCAGGGCTCTCTGGCCATTTGTGGCGCCAACAACCTGATGCTGGAGCCTCCGCGGAGCGCCCTACCTGGAAGAGCCTCAAGATGTTGGCCACCATGATGGAGACGGAGCTGCCCGACGCCCCGATGACGCCCACCACTTTCTCCGGCTTGACGAAGACCGGCGGCTCCCCGTTGGTGCACCTCACGTCGGAGGTGTCCTTCTGGATGAGCGCCTGCACGAAGGTGAGCGACTGCTCCAGCGCGTACGTATCCCGGGAGCAGGTGTCCAAGATCCTGGCGCCCAGGGTGACGTTGGGCAGGAGCTCGGGGTCGCTGTTGATCTGGTCCAGGGCGTAGAGCATGGCCTCCAGGCGATGGATGCCGTTCTCCTTCTTGATGTCCCCGCACGGCACGCCGGTGGGGCCCTTGGCGTGGACGGGGAAGAGGCCGCCCAGGGTGATGTCGCCCTCCAGGCGGATGGAGTGCGGGGCGTACATCTCCTGGCCTTGCGCCACCGCCGACAACAGGAACTCCAGCAGGCACCAGGGCAACTTCATCAAAGTCAGCAGCTGCCACAGCCTCCCCGGCTGGAGCATGGTGGGCACCCAGGCTACCACGAGCAGGAAGGAGGGTTCGCCGCTGTTCCAGCAGCCGCCAGCCAGCCAGGCAGCCGGGGGTCCGGGCGCCTCCTGCCGCGAGCGAGCGAGGATTCCCCGGAGGGGCGGGCCGGGGCGGGTCTGGCAGGGCGGGGAGGTCCAGCTCCGGGCTGCTGCCGTCGGCGCGTTGCTTCCCGACCGCGCTCGCCTGTCTGCCTGCCTGGGCTCGCTACTGAGCTAAAGAGAGACTGGGCTGCCGCTTTAAATGCTCGGTCGGCTCCTCTCCGCCTCCCGCTCGCGCTCTGCCCACCTCCTTCTCCTCCTCCTACTCCCCAGCTTTGCCTGCCTGCCTGCCTGCTCTCCCTGCGCGTCATTACGCAGAGATACGGGCGGAGGGAATCGTCGGCCAGGCGAGGCGGAGAGGCCGCGGGGAAGAAGGGATGGCGAGCCTCTCGCAGACAAGGAGCATCCTTGGCTCGGCGGAGGCAGTCGACGTCTCCTGCCTGCCTTGAGTCTCTCTCCTTCGGGTCCTTTCTGTTACCTATGCCGAAAGCCTTTTCGCAGCTCTCCCTCGGTTCGTTCTCCATCCTCTTGCGGATGCGTCCTGCGCTGGAGGATTTCAAATGCTCTGGGACTAGGAGGCTCCTCTGTACAGTGGCTTGTAGAAAAACGCTCGCAAGTCGTTGGAGACTGATTCCAAAGCACAAACTCTTTCAAATCGTAAGCTCTTTGGGGTAGAGATCCCAGTTCTTCGATGTAACCAGTTCCTTGCTTGAAATTTAGGTGTGCGGTGTGCTACATGTAGAAAGGGGTGCGTATATTAATGTGAAGAGGCAACTATCTGAACGTATCTTGTATATTTTAAATAGCTTCATTAATTTAACTGTTGCATGACCTAGCGGTCTTCTGAACCCTAGATTGTAGGGTGAGTTCTGACCAATTCCTTTTTGATAACAGAAATATTTCTATCCTATTTGATTAAAACTCTTCAAATACAAGACTAGAACGTAAATAGTGACAGTAATAATGTTTCACCAAGTTAGGATACGTGGCAGGTAAATGCAAGGATTGTAAAAAAAAAAAAATCAAAAAAAAATCGCAGAAATTACAACAATGTGCAGATGTTTCATGAATCCCAACCTTAAGAACAGCATCCCTTGAGAGGAGCTCAAGTATTTTATTTTTCACTTCAGAGAGAAGGAAAAGGTAGGTTGGCCGGGCTAGAGCTGGGCAGCTTGTTTCCAGTGCAGTGCAGAGGGAAAACGGATTTCAGGTAACCTGGTCCAGAGTTGTTTAGGGCTGGTTTGGTGGTGTCTGGGCTGCCAGTGCAGATCCCTGAGCATATGTTCCCTATAAGGAGCACCGCTCACCGCTCTGGATGAGGCATTTTGCACCCACTGTAGCCCCTGGATCCTAGCTTCAAGGAAATCCCCATGTAGTGCAAAAAAACAAGACTCTAAACTCGACAATGTGTTGCAGTGGCCCAATTGTCACTGTTCAGAAAGATGTGCAGTTGGTGCAGCAATCGTAGTTAGTGACACGTGCTGTTTGTGACCAAGGCCAGCTGGAGCTCAATGGACAAATGATGGTTCGAAGAGCACCCCTGAACTGCATACCTGCTCTTCCAGAGGGAGTGCAACTCAGTCTAGAACAATCAAATTTCCCAGTTTTCGGATCTGCGAACCACTCATCCACAGTGTTTCTGTCTAAGTAGGATTCAGCTTCAGTCTACTGGTTCTCATACACTCTACCACTGCATCGGTGTGACTGAGGCCTGCCTCGTGCATGCAATTGCATAAACAGGTGCCCATTCAGTCAAACAGACGCTCTACCCCTCCAGTCCTACAGAAGAGCTTGGGAAGAGCATCCCATTTAAACCCAGAATCTTATGGAACTGAAAGAGTTGATCTTCATTCTTGGAAACCACAGTTCTTTTCTGAGGCTCTCTTTTGCCTTTAAACAAATTATGACCCCCTGCTTCACTAAAGAGACAAATTTGGAGTCTATTTTATCTGCCAAAAGCCAAGGGAAGCACAGCTTATAGGCATAAGACACCTGGCTCTGGGTATTCCAGACCTGATACAAGATGCTCAGAGCTGAATGAAAAAATAAACAAATGAAGTAGGTCAGAACAGGACAGCCTCAGCGAACTTTGACTGTGCCATCTGTGCAACGGTTCTACATTCCTTTGCTGACACTGTGGCATGTGGAACAAATTTAACTGCCCTCCGCACAGCATTCAAGAAAAAGGGGAGGAGAAGGAGCAAGGTGAAGGAGTACCTACCCAAGCCTATTATATTTGATTTTTTTCTGTCAATTTGAATATGTCATTTCTAGTGCAATGCTGCTGTGAAACCTCCTTTTCTCTCCCCCGCTCCCTCCCACTTTCAAAGCACAGTGTTTTCTCGGAGCTAGCTGAAAGACAACTACAGCCATGTGGAATGAGATAATGACATTGCAGTTGAACCAACTACAGCTAGGGCTGAGGAGTGCTCAAAAATAGCACTCTGTGTAACATGGATCTGTTGAGAAGACTCATCAGAAATCTTTGCCTTTCTGCACCTGAGCAGCAGCCTATAGAACAGCTCACATGCTTTGAGCATCAACCCTGAAGACCTCTTACCTACATTAAAACATTCTGATTATATTCTCTATCTCCTGGCTAAATATCAGCTGTTCTAACTGGATTTTGTCAGGCCTTGATATCATTTGCTCAAGGAAGGAAGGAAGGAAGGAAGGAAGGAAGGAAGGAAGGAAGAGAAAGGGCAAGCGGGAGGCAATATCCCTGTGCACCACCAAACAAGTGCATTCCGACATCACAAGATCAACCCAGAGATGCTCAATGTTTAGCTAGAAGGCTTGACCTGGTTCTGAGGTGTCTGAAAGATGCCCAGAGGCATCATGGCAGCTTTTACAGGCATTTCCAGCATAGTGCCGTGCACAAAGAATAGGGATAATTTGATAGAACCAGCAGATGCAGGGCAGGCTCTATAAAGAAACCCTAATGGATACACAGGAGTTGTTTGCAATAACATTGCTCTATTAGCCTGCTTTCTTTTCAGTAACAAATGCTTAAAAGAGGGATAAATGATGTCTGTGAAGAGAAGGGCTCTGTTCAAACAAACAGATAAAATGGAGGAGCCTGCCAATATTATTTGATGAGTTTTAATATTACTTTGTAGTGTGTGTCCTTTGAGGGGCTTGTTCAGTGTGTGTGTGTGTGTGTGTGTGTGTGTGGTGTGTGATGTGAGATGGAGCTATTCTATTTTGAATTTAACCTTGCTGTTTTGTCCATTCTCCATCTTTGGGTATATAAAGCCAACAGGCAGATTAATGGCCTCATAATGCTCTTTAATTACTCCTGTCCTATTTACAAATAAGGCAGTTTAAACAATGGGTTCCTTTGCCCCCACCTTTTCGATGTGAATTTATGAGTAAAATAGGGATTCCAATCTCTTTTAATGGCTCTGTAGAGTCCCCTACCAGGAGTCTTAATGTAAATGAGAAGATGGAGTGCTCTCCACCCCACCCCCCACTGCTCCTTGGGAGTTATATCCTGAACTTTATATCAAAAGGAGTTCCAAAGCAGCTCACAACCAATAGTAATGGTAACAAAAATGTAAAATAATATTACCATATCAACAGCTGCATTGTAAAAGTAACTCAGATCAGAGACCATCTTTGTAAAAGCACATATTCATCTAGACAGGGGATCAGCCATTTTTCCCAGAGCAGATAATAAGGCCCTGCTCTCCCCCTTCACTTAGAAAGCAGGGGAACACAGAACAGAGCATCCTTTGATATCTGCAGTGCTGAGCTGTTTCCTCAAGCAACTTCTCATACGGTTTGCACAAGTTCAACTGTACCAAAATAGCATTCCATTTGCCATGGGTGTGTCAAATTCTCATAGATAAAATCTGCCCTAATGGTGTAAAGAACAGCATTTACAAATCACCTGCTACAAGGAGGTTTGCATTGTTGTGTTGAGATCCACAAAGTACATGGCTGATTGCACATACGAAATAAACCCAAGTATGGAAGTTCTCTTGAGTGAAATTAATGTGGATTGCAAAGAAATCATATTTTGTATTGACTAAAGGCCATAGACAATGATTTGCCTCTGCTGCACCCCCCCTCCCATAAAAAGGTAGCTCAGAGGAGGTAACTCCAACTCCTCTTTCAATTGATGTATAGGAGAAAAGCATTGGGCACAACATTGGGTGTAAAGTAAAGAAAGTACTATTGATAGCAGCTTGGATAGTCATAACCAAAACCTGGATAAGCCGTAATTTCCCGAAGGCCAGTGGATAAGGAAAGTGTGGGATTCCATGGTCATGAACAAAATTACTTGTAAGAAAGAATCTGAACACTCCAGATATTCCAACAAAATTGATAGTCGTCTATACTGGAATTTGAAGAAAATGGATGAAATGATAGCTATGAACATTCTTAGCATGCTACAATGTGGCAGTGTTTGCTATATGACATGATTTGGCTGATGTATGATTTAAGCAAAATTCTGTAATTATAAAATTAAAACGAACAAACAAATAAATAAAAATGCAATAATTCTGGCCTTGTATTAGTCACTGCTCCAAGGGGTCATGGGACCAAATACAGTGGTGAAGAGTATCCAGTTTTCAGTGTTGTTGGTCACTGTTTTGTCTTTTATCCGCTACTTTGAGTAACATTTGCTAAAGGAACTCTATGAGATCACTTTCTTGGTCTGCTTTGGCAGGAAGCTGCAACACTACATCCTTCCTGCCTGGGCACCATTTTGAACTTGATCGGGGGGGGGGCATCATGCCTCCAAGCTGACCACATGTACATGTCTGAGCTCTGAAGCTCAAAGACACCATTTTGAACTTAGATTTTGTACTTTTGTAACTTAGGTAGTAGCTATAAACCTGCCTTTATTTTGCTACTGTACCTGTAAATACTACTTTTACTTCTTCACAAAAGAATGTGTGTGTGCGTGTGATTGTTATTTTTAAGAAGGAGAAAAGTGATGATACCAGAGAAAATCTAGTCTGTCTTAAAGCATCCTGGATTATTGTTTCTAGAAGATTAAATCAACATTGCCTTAGCTTCCAAGTTTAAAGCTGCAAAGGATGGTACTCTGCCATGGACGTAGCCAGGATTTAGAAAGGGACAGGACTTTTGTTAGTGGGGCAGAACTGGCATGATTGGTCAGTTAGTTAAGTATTTCTATTGCTTTATTTGATCGGGGGGGGGGGCAGCTGCCCTCCGCCTCCTCTTGGCTATGCCCATGTACTCTACTGATCTCAATCACATGAGTAAGGAATGTATAATAACTAAATAATATATCCACTCCTAGCACATAAATCCATTCCTACAAGAACTTTTGAACATAATAACATAATAAGAGACTTGTTGAATTGGGTCAAAGGCTCACCTACTCCAACATCGTGTCGTGATTCCCAGCTATTGATATTCAGAGGCATATTGTCTGCAACAGTGGACTAGAACATAGAGACATGGGAGTAACACACACAAAAAAACTGGCAAGGGGGGGTATACTGCGTGTTGCATGGAGACAGTAGTTTGATTGCTGGGCAGCAGTGGGGCCCTCTCACACTTCTATCACTGTGCTTACAAAAGCTTCTTTTTTTGGTATCGCATTGCACAGGGAAGAAGCTGCCATTACCACTCCACTCCCAGGTCTTGTTTTGCTAACTTTTCAATAGGCTTAGCTGATCATGGAAGCCTCATTTTCTACTCTTTCAAATCATCATGAAACCTGCTTTCCTGCCTAGGGCTAGTTCATGCAAGCATGTACATCACTTGGTGACTCAGCACTTGATGACTTGCAGCAGAATGTGTGACTGACTCTATTGAAAAACACTGTGCGTGAAATATGGAAGTTTCACCTGCAGTGTCTGGTCTTTAATGGCTCATCTACAGATGCAAGTCATCATGACCTGATTCTGTGGACATCAAGTGATATGTATACATGCATGTGAACTAGTCTCAAATGCATAGCTGTCAACTTACATATTTGAAAATAAGGGACCAGCAGCCAAAATAAGGGATTTTAGTCAACCAGCTCCTTTCCTTTTCCCCACAACAGTCAATCAAAGGAGCCTCCAAAACAAATCCAAAAGCCCCCCCCCCACGAGATCGCCGCCCACCATTGTACTCAACCAGCTCCTTTCCTTTTCCCCCACCATGTGCCCCCGCTCCAGAAAGACCTTTTCCCCAGCAAGGGTGAGTGGGCTGTCAATGATGTATCCACCTGATTCCGAGCACAGGTATGTTCAGCTTCTGAGCCCCTCCAAGCCAAAGGCAGAAAGCCTAGCCAGCAGCCAAACGAAGCCTCAAGTGGTGGTTCCCACAGCACAGCAACCTGGCAAAGGGGATGCAGCAAGGAAAACCACTGTCACCTCTCCGCTGGGAAGCACTGAGCAAAGGCGAGTTCCCAGGCAATGCGGCTGATTTGATTGGCACAAGGCACGCAAGCTCCACCCCCCAGTCATTCTTGGACTCCTTATTGGGTGAGCAACACAGCCAATGAGCACAGTTGGAGCCTCCCTCCCCCCTGGCTGGCAGGGAGGGAGGGAGAGGAGCTACTTCCTTTGAAATCCGGGAAATTTAAGGGACATCATCAATAAGGGACAGCAGTGGGAAACGGCACTGGGATAAGGGAGTTTCCCGCCAAACAAGGGACAGTTGACAGCTATGCTCAAATGTGGATGAGAGGCAGGCTTTAGAAAGACAGTGAAACTCAAAGGGCTTGTGAAAACTCCAGTGTTGATATCTACTGTATCATAAGTCATGGGAGTCTGTTGTTTTGTTCTACAGAGGAAAATCTTGTGGATGTCTACCCCAGCTGAGACGCTAACAATATTATTCAGAATTGTTTGTTAGCTGTCTTACAAATTTTAGCACCAGACCCACAGAATATAAATCTCTTAAACTGATGAAGAAGTACAATTGTCACTGATGCAACAAAACCAGCCAGGTGTGTTTATGTTTCTCTTGCTCCGTCCTTATTTAGGTACCTCCCAGACATATTTCAACTTTACATAACTGTCCCAGGTTGTAAACCCTCTCATGTTTTGAGAGGTTCTTTGTAAGGTCATATATACATATTTCACCAGTTCCTACAAATCCTGATTCTCCAATGCCCAACACACACACTTAACTGAATAGCATATCTAGCTGAACAACACAGAGTTCAAAAGTGATAGGCAAGACTGGAACCCAATGCACAAAGAGAAAAAGCAGGTGAAATGTACCATAGATCCCAGGGATGCTGTGAAACTGACATTGAGTTCTTGAGACGGTTTTGTATTAATGCAAAAGACCAAGCCCTGACTTGCTGAGATTCCAGAGATAAACGAGATGCACTTCCAGAGATGCAGTGGTGTAGCCAGAGATACATTATACCTGCTCATTCTCACAGGAACTAGTTTCCATTATACACTGTAGTGGAATATCAGGTAAGGAGGCAGGTTCTGCCCACACCAAAACGCTGTGTCCCAGACTGAAGCCATCAGCTATGATTTCAGCCATCTATTAGAATCTGCTAAGAACTGGAATTAGTCTTGTTCTGCCCTAGTTTCCATTATTCATTCACACTAAAGTGTGACAAAAAGGATGCTACCTCTCACATGATTTCAATGCATGCATGTGGTGTGTGGGTGTGGGTGTGGGTGTGTGACTCCCTCACAGTTGACCTATGTTAGGCTATGCCTACCAGCATTCACATTGGCTAGCTATGTGTAGTACAGCTGTGCGGGGCTGTTCCACATGAGGGGCAATTCTAGCTGGCACAGGATTCCCTCTCTTGTAAGGAGAGCCAGCGTGGCGTAGTGGTTAAGAGCGGTGGACTCGTAATCTGGTGAACCAGGTTCGCTTCCTCACTCCTCCACATGCAGCTTCTGGGTGACCTTCGGCTAGTCACACTTCTCTGAAGTCTCTCAGCCTCACTCACCACACGGAGTGTTTGTTGTGGGGGAGGAAGGGAAAGGAGATTGTTAGCCGCTTTGAGACTCCTTAGAGTAGTGATAAAGCAGGATATCAAATCCAAACTCCTCCTCCTCCTCCTCTTCTTCTTCTTCTTCTTCATGGTAGAAGATCCTTGTGTACATACATCTGTATGCATGTGCTACCCCTTTACACAGCTGTCAAATAAGCAGTTTGTGGAAGATGTGACCAGCACAATGCACTGGGAGTTGGAGGGCAGCTCTAGCCAGCATGACCCCATGGCTCCCACACACACACCTGGGTGAGGGGTCAGTTAACCCTACTAGTGAGATGTGAGCTAAAATTTCAAAACTAGTGATACCATTGCTCATCTGCACATGTACTTTAGTCTGTGTTATCCTGATTTTGTTTCATTGTTACCAGCAAACGTGTGGCTAGAAGACACACTACTGTGGTTATGTTTATGCATAGAAATCAAGAAGAAGAAATAGTGAAATAATAATACGATTTTTTAAAAGCCCTGTCTATATCCACATCTAAGCCCTGATACTTAGTACAGCAGTATATCTATCTATCTATCTATCTATCTATCTATCTATCTATCTATCTATCTATCTGATAATACCCACTACACAAATAATAGCCACTCCATCTTACTGGTTCAGACTTGTGGTTGGTTTCTGTGTCCCTTCTAAATCACTGGTGATAGTGAGTGAATGGTTAAATCTTAATTCTTTCATGTCTCTATCTTCAACTGTTGAGTGCTGGAGTAAGTGTCACTTGTGTAGCCTGATTCAGCATCCTAAATCAAATTCTGCAAGCTAGCTGAATGTGTCATGACATTTAGAAACTGAAAAATGTAACCATCTTGTCTCAATGACCTCTTGTATTTAGACACTATCTTCATGAGATGCAATGCAACCACTGCCCACAGTCTAGTCCACTATACAGAATACAACATATACCCTAGCATCAATATACAACTCTGTAAATACACATATTTTGCAAATATTCTTAAAGTGTCTTGCTCACATAGGTCTTGCTCACTTTTTACAGCATTCAGACTGGGAAACTTTTAGGCAGGAGAGTAAATGAAATGCTTTTCTTTTGTTTGTTAAGAAGAAAACACACGTTTTAGTGAAATGTCTGTCTTATTGACCCCAGACACATTTCTCTACAAATATGTGACTTTAACTAGAGATAAATCAAAAGGTGAAATTCAAAATATTATTTCTTCTGTTATGTACATCATAACAAACTTTTCTAATGGTCTGACAACATCTGTCAAGCTCCATGATATAGCTTTGAGATCCACAATACAGAAGATATATATCCTCCAACATAGCCACTTTAACATATTTTGCATATTTTCAAAATAAACCACATGCTCTCTTAGGTGGAATCTACACACATATAAAAAACGCCATGAAAATGCTTTTTAAAAAAAACATTTTGAAAAACACATTGAATTTTGCATAGCTCATTTTCACCATCTAGTGTCACATTTGTATACTGCACTTTACAACACATTTAAAACGTTTTATTTGCAGCGGTTTAGCTGAGTCCTTAGTGTTCTGCTATTTCTATTTCTACCCCTGACAGCATCCAAAATGAGAAATTGTTATACAAGTCAACAGAGGAAATGGGCTTTTCTTTTTTTTCTGGTTTAAGTGACTATTTTAAGAGAATCTATATATTACTAGCTCCACATATGATTCTCATGCAGGTGTATCCTTATGCAGTATTAAGTAAAAGGTAAAGGTACCCCTGCCCGTCTTGACAGTCTTGACAGACTCTAGGGTTGTGCGCTCATCTCACTCTAGAGGCCGGGAGCCAGCGCTGTCCGCAGACACTTCCGGGTCACGTGGCCAGTGTGACAAAGCTGCTCCGGCGAACCGGCACCAGAGCAGCACACAGAAATGCCGTTTACCTTCCCGCTATAAAGCGGTACCTATTTATCTACTTGCACTTAAGGGTGCTTTTGAACTGCTAGGTGGGCAGGAGCTGGGACCGAACGACGGGAGCTCACCCCACCACGGGGATTCGAACCGCCGACCATGCGATCGGCAAGTCCTAGGCGCTGAGGTTTTACCCACAGCGCCACCCGCACCCCTTATGCAGTATTAGTCTTTCAGAAATATAAACCTCATTGGTGAGTGGGATTGTACTTGCAATGACTTTTGAGTGACAATTATTTGTGTAGGGAGGGGCTTTGGGGATGATTTGCTTGATGATAAAGAAAACCATGTTTATGCCTATTAATGGAGGCTGTCATGTAATTCCGTACATGGATGTAGCCAAGGGGGGGCAGGGGGGCAACAGTCCCCCTAAATCAATAAGAATCAATACAAAGCTGAGGTTCTATCCCCTCCCAACAAAAGCCTGCACCCCTAACAAAAATCCTGGCTATGCCCATGATTCTGTGTGAATCAAATATAAAAGTAAGTAATTGATTTCTTGTTGAATGGTAGCTTATTCTGAAGACGAAAAGCAATATGGATTCTTATGCTTTTTTGTTTGTTTGTTTAAAAAGAGAAATGACTAAGGTAGTGGTTTTGTATGTAACAAACAATTCAACAGATTTGGACCAGATTTGTGTGGGATTCTTCTTCCTCAATTGAACAATGGTCTGTTTTGGAAGAGATAGTCACAACTGGAAGTGGGGTAAATTAGGATAGCTTTTGGAGGTTTGTGGCCACACATTTTTCTGTAAAGAATTAACAGAATGCATTCATACAGTAAAAACAAAGTTAGCATTCTGTACACATGGGATCACCGGATATGCACATAACAACCCCACACTACATTATGAGGGAGAAGAACCTGAGATACTAAATGGCAACCTAAGTTGTTAGCTTATGGAAAAGCCTAAAGCATTATTTCAATGATTCAGGCATTTCTGGATGAGGTCAAGTGTTCTGGACCAATTTCTGTCTGGCTTCAGGCACTCGTTTAGGATCAAAATAGTCATGGCCACCCTGACCAATTATCTTCTATGGGAGAAAAGCAATAAAAATGTGACCCTGTTGACATTCCTGGATTTCTCAGTGGTTTTTGTAACCATAATTAATGCATCTCACCGGTATAGCTCTGTGGGTTGGGAATTGGAAGTACAGTGGTCCTACTCCTACCTACATAGCCAGTTCCATATGTAGCACTAGGGGATTTCTGTTTGGCCCTGTGAAGGAATTAGATTGTACTTAAATAGATGGCTTCTAAGGACTCTGATTTTATATGTATTATTGTGTATTTTTATTGTCTGTTCAATTGGAGATTATATAGGGTTAACTTGCTGTACCTGGAGGCTCAAATAAAAAGGCAGTAGAACTCCATTGTGTATATGGATTATGACATGTCTCTTGTCTGAGTGTGGGGAAACTAAAAGGCTCCAATACTTCCTGCTGCCCATAACCTGGTAGGTGGAGTCTGCGATTTCCAGGGGTGGATAGGGAAAGTCTTTATCTATAGGTAGCTAGCCTGAAGGTGTGTGATTTAAGGTGGAGCTCCTGAGGCATCAAAGCTTTGTATGCCTGGGAGAGAATGGTGGTAAGAAATATGTACTGGGATTGTACAGGACAACAAATAAGTTTATGATTCTCACTTTAGGGAATGCACTAGCGTTAGGGATAGAGTGTTGTGTTTAACCATTTGTTTGTCTTTTGCTTCATTTGGGTGATGTTGGTTTTCTGTGAAATTTTCCTTGTAATATCTTTTTCTTAAAACACCATATAACTTCAGATTTTGTTTCATAAACTTATTGTGGTCTTATCTCACTTTAACACCTCCAAACCTAGAAGCCATAAACTATGCTACCCTGAGAGGCCTCAGGGAAATATACTCTGTGGTGGCCAGATGTTCCTCTCCCAGGTGGTACAGGACCCAGGGTAGTGACGGGTGTCCACCAGAGGCCCCAAGACAGTTGATCCATGGAGTCCCTCAAGGTTCTGTTCTGTTCACAGTGCTATACAACATCAATATGAAACTGCTGGGTGAAGTCTTCAGATGATTTGGAATGGAATAGATCCAGTATCTCACCAGAGTTAGATGAGGCTGTACAAGTTCTAGATAAATATTTGGCCACCGCAATGGGCTGGATGAAGGCCAGGAAACTGAATCCTGTTAAGAGGGAGATGCTGTGGCTGAGTGGTTCCCTTGTTTTGTGAATGGCCTGTTGTTGAGGTGTGCAATGTGGAGCACCCTACACAGCTGGATGGTGCTGTGCTGCTGCCCTTCCACCAACACACACATAACCACAACACGTGTGAACGTGATTTACGTAAGGAGGCAATTGTGGTGTGTGTTGCCCTTCCATCAATGGCTACATTGTTGTATAGCTGAAAAAGTATGACATGGCTTTTTGTGTGTGTGTTTTGTGATTTTATTGTAATGCATATAGTGATCTTATGACATTTTATTGTTATCTGCCCTGAGATATTTAGGCTAAGGGTGGGATCTAAACATTTTAATAAATATTGAATGTACCTCTAAATAACATAAAAAAGCAGGTGAAAGAAAAAAAAAAGATTTCTGTCATTCTGGGACCAGTCTACTGCAATTCAAACTATAGTTGTGATTAGACAGCCACTGTAGGTGGCTGGAAACCAGAATGCTAAGAAGTGGTCTTTCTATTAGAGGGACCAAACAATTACAGGCACAAATCCATCATAAGGTTTTGAGAGACACGTCTCAAGCAGGAACTCTGCTATATCCTTCAGCTAGACATTTCAGAACATGGGGGCTCTCTTTAATGCTGGCAGTTTGATGATATGGACCAGGTGTACGGATTGTGCACTACAGTGTGCTGTGCATTTGGCATGGGAAGAGTTGTTGATGCAAAGAGAGAGAGAGAAGAGGATTGAAAGCAATTAATTCACTTTGTCTTTAAAATGCAGGGTGGCTGATATGGTCAAAGGCATTAGGGAAAATGTCCTAATAGAACTGCAGTTCAGTACAGCAGTCCAATTGCATAGGGAAACAGCTATCTATGGAATCTTGGTGGTCTTCAAAAAGGGCTAGAGAGGAGTTTGCCCAGGACACAAGATCTCTGGTTTAATTAAGATTCCTTTGTTACCATAGAAGGGGGCGGGATTTGTCTGTGGGGAAGTTGAAATTCTGGAGAAAGGAAAGGAGAATTTGTGGAAGAGTGAGAGCCCTGGTGTGGCTGTTGATGGCTTTGCTACTCC
This sequence comes from Podarcis filfolensis, assembly GCF_964270895.1. NCBI lineage: Eukaryota > Metazoa > Chordata > Lepidosauria > Squamata > Lacertidae > Podarcis > Podarcis filfolensis. Next base: position 34,517,381 of record NC_139605.1, on the reverse strand, counting down.
TTCCATGTGTGATCATTGGGAAGCAGCAGTTGGGAAGCCCAAGTTGGCAGTTTCACTGGGGAGGTGTAAAGCTCCGCACTGAACAAGCAAGCTCTTCCTGTAGAGATGCCTGCAAAGCTCAGATGCCAAAAGCAACGGGAAAGCCGGCTGAGCCCTCCCATCCTCCACCTCCTGGCTTGCGGAAAACGGAAGAAAGAAGGAAGATACAGGAACCCGACATTCTTGGGCAGTGGCACCAGCACCTGCACCTCCCTTCTTCCCACCTGGTGCAGAGCCACGGAGCCCAGAGGCAAGAGTGGATCACCACCAGATTTCTCCCTCTTCACATCACCCCCAGGCTAGGCGAGAGCAGAGCAGCCGGAGCCGGGCGATCGCCGCCTCAGGAAACGCAGCCAGGAAAGGCAGCCCCGCTGGGGGAACGAGGAATGGGGAATGCGCGCTGAACCAACGGCGCCAAACGAGGACAAGTGGCGGAGCCTAACTTTACGCTGCCAGCTACAAGTTGACGCACCACTCCTCTTGGGCCAGCCCAGCCTAGCCCAGCCCAGCTGCCCTCCCCAGTCGCTTTCAGCAGCGAAAGCAACCTGCTCCCTCTCTGCGCTCCGCCTTCCACGGAACAGTTGCCATGTGGCAATTAGACGCGAAATTACAGGGTGTTGCGAGGGCGGACGGCGGAGAAGTGCCCCCACTCTTTCTCGCCCCGTTCCCCCATTCCTCCTTTTCCTTCCACTTTGATTACATTCAAATGCTTTTCTTTCCTGATCTGCTGAAGTCCTCCTATTTGGAACCCAATCAGAGTTCGAGGCTATAAATCATTCCCTTCTTTTCTTTTTTTAAAAACAGAAAGGCATCCTCCCTGCCCAAACCTTACAGACGAAGCCTTGGCTTTTGGGTTAATTAAATGCCAGCTCTTTCCCACTCCGGTGGATACAAAGGCCATTGAGTACCAGAGAGTCTGGATTGTTCACCAATTACCAGACATCCAGTCGTCTCACCCAAGGAGACCGTAGGCACTTTGTAAACGGGAGGGGGCTCGCTGTTGTTGCTGTTATGGGTTGGTTTGTTTTCTGGAAGAGGGCGGCTTTAACTCCAAATACTGAAGCACAACTTCGTATCAAAGAAGGAGGCTTAGTTTTGGGAATGCTTCAACGCAGCTGCAGGCCGGTGAGCCGCTGGGACTGGGCTTTAGCGCCCGCAGGGGAAATTCAATTTGGGAAAGGGGGAAAGCCAAGGGAGAGGAGAGGGAGAGAGAGATACACGCGGAAGCAAAGCGTCGCAGCGACACACGTGCGCGCGCGGGGGCAGACACACGATGGTGACATCCTTTAATCTCGCTTCCTCCGCCCATCTTTCACCCTTTGCTGTCCTAGCACTTCTTAGGATGATTCTGCTGCTGAAATTGACGAGACTGACAGAAAAACTGACTGTTCTTCGTTATTCCTATTTCAAGGCGTTCAGATGGCTAAGGATGGGGGATGCAGCTATGCATCTCTTTTGCAAAACGCATCTTCAGTCACCCCCATTTCTGGTTTGAATACTGCCTACTTTGTCAAACAAATATTGGACCCAAACTGGTACACCAGCAGAAAAATAATCGAGCGAAGTTCAGCTCCCCCTCACGGCTCCAGTTTATAAAGACTGGGCTTTAAACTAGAACGCAAATAAATGAAAATGAAATAAGCTTCTTTCTCCTATTAACCAGTAAGGTTATTCCCTCCAGCCCCAAAGCCGAAAAGTGGCGGCTTGCTTCCTCGCCGTTTCGTGAAAGCTGCCCCCTCCTCACCCAACAGCTCGCCTCTTTCTATCACTGAACCAAGAGCTTGGCGGGGAACCGGTTGCCTTTAGCCAAGCCATATTTCACTCTAATGCAAACCCATTGAAATCATCGCCTTGCGTCTCCCCCCTCCGTCGTCTTGATTCACTGATTGATTCTTGAAAATGGGATCATAAATCCAGAGAGTGTCAGGAGAAAAATCCCGAGGATACGTGCTGGAAGGGAGGGCGCCTCTGATTTCCAAGGAGGGAAGAGGCGGCTGGGAAAAGAGAGATGGGAGCGCTGGGGAAGGCAAAGAGCAGAGCAGCAAACTCCCCGGGGGATGGGAGCGTGTGAACTGCCTGCAGGAGGGAAGTGGGATGGGGTGGATTATCTAACGCTGGGCATCCTGGTCCTAAGGAAGCCCTCGAGTCTAGTGATCCTACAGCACAGTGCCAAGTTGGTTGGTTTCCATTGCTGGGGCTGCTCTCTGCCATGCCCGCGGCTGGCGCTCTCCTTCAGCACCACTCCCTGCCAGCCCGCGTGCCAGGGCTCTCTGGCCATTTGTGGCGCCAACAACCTGATGCTGGAGCCTCCGCGGAGCGCCCTACCTGGAAGAGCCTCAAGATGTTGGCCACCATGATGGAGACGGAGCTGCCCGACGCCCCGATGACGCCCACCACTTTCTCCGGCTTGACGAAGACCGGCGGCTCCCCGTTGGTGCACCTCACGTCGGAGGTGTCCTTCTGGATGAGCGCCTGCACGAAGGTGAGCGACTGCTCCAGCGCGTACGTATCCCGGGAGCAGGTGTCCAAGATCCTGGCGCCCAGGGTGACGTTGGGCAGGAGCTCGGGGTCGCTGTTGATCTGGTCCAGGGCGTAGAGCATGGCCTCCAGGCGGTGGATGCCGTTCTCCTTCTTGATGTCCCCGCACGGCACGCCGGTGGGGCCCTTGGCGTGGACGGGGAAGAGGCCGCCCAGGGTGATGTCGCCCTCCAGGCGGATGGAGTGCGGGGCGTACATCTCCTGGCCTTGCGCCACCGCCGACAACAGGAACTCCAGCAGGCACCAGGGCAACTTCATCAAAGTCAGCAGCTGCCACAGCCTCCCCGGCTGGAGCATGGTGGGCACCCAGGCTACCACGAGCAGGAAGGAGGGTTCGCCGCTGTTCCAGCAGCCGCCAGCCAGCCGGGGGTCCGGGCGCCTCCTGCCGCAAGCGAGCGAGGATTCCCCCGAGGGGCGGGCAGGGGATGGTCGGCTGGGGCGGAGAGGTGCAGCTCCGGACTCTTGCCGTAGGCGCTTCTTCCCGGACGCGCTCGCCTGCCTGCCTGCCTTCCTCGGCTCGCTACTGGGCGAAGGGGAGGCTGGGCTGCCGCTTTAAATGCTCGGTCGGCTCCTCTCCGCCTCCCGCTCGCGCTCTGCCCACCTCCTTCTCCTCCTCCTGCTCCCAGGCTTGCCTGCCTGCCTGCCTGCTCTCCCTGCGCGTCATTACGCAGAGATGCGGGAGGAGCGGAGAGAACCGGCGGCGAGGCGGAGGCGGCTGCGGGAAGAAGGGATGGCGAGCCTCTCGCAAACCGGGGCTGTTCTCTGCACGGCGGAGGTAGGCGACATCTCCAGCCTGCCTTAGAGTGTCTTCTCTTCGTGTCTTTTCTGTTGCCTTTTCAAATAGTTTTTCCGCTGCTGTCCACTGGCTTATTCTCTGCTGATTCAAAAGAAGACCCACCTGTTATCCTCTGCTGAACCGATTCGGGTCCCCTGAAACTGAGATTCGGGCACGGTGTACCTTGTGTTGATTTCGAAGAAGGAAAGCACATTCTTCTAATAGATTGTGAACTTTCTGGGACAGGGATGCTCAACCCGCTGTTCAGCACCTTGGAGAGAAGAGGGCTAACTTTGGCTTCTGGGATTTTTCTTGTGTTTTACTAGAACTACTAGAAGTATCAGCTACTGTAGTGCCGGTTGCAGAAGGCATCCACTTAGATTTGAACAACATTGTTTCTCTGAGCAGCTGCTAGGCGTGCGGTTTGGTTTTAAGCACCAGGACAGAATTCAATTTACAATCGCTGTATAAAGAAAAAGGGGGAAAAAATCTGGCAATTCCAAATTTTCTTCACCATTCTAATTGGGGTGGGTGCTGGGTAAGTAATTTTGTTGTTAACATCCTCTACCAATACAGATGGTCTGTTTAAAACTGTCGATTATAGAGCTTCTGGAGTTCCAAAGCTGTGCTACCCAGAGCAGCAGGAGACAGGAGAGAAACGGGAGAAACAAGACAAGCAAACTATTTTCTAGCGTAACTTGAATCAATTCAATATATTATTTAACCCAATGATGCTCAGCCACACAATTGGTTTCCAATGTCAGGGCTCAGGTCCTTTATCTGTGCACAATTCATTTCCTTTTTCAACTACTCTCCATCTCTTAGGATACTAGAGTGCCTTACAAAGTAATTAAAACAAAATACATTATATAGAATGGTCATTTATTCTCTCGTGACTTTGGCAACGTGCAGAGTACTTCCTAAGTCACTTGAGCCACCCACCAGAAATTTCAGTGGAACCTACACTTGATCAAGAGTGCATAGGATTGATAATTAATTCCAGCCTGTGGGATGGGGCAGGTAGGGAAGTCAGCTGAAGTCACCATCAATCTGTTCATTTGCCCTGTGTGTTGATGGCACTGTCAGAAGAGGAATCAAAATGAATGTTATGTAAACTAGCGCACTATCTTTCCCTTTTTTGTTTCCCTTCAGTGTTACTAGAATTCTGAGATCTTTCACAATTTAGGGAAGGCGACTTGAGTACACTTATAGCCTTTTGGAATCTGGATGTGGAGCGAACTTGTGCCCAGTCACACACACTCTGCCCTCTCCCCCCTGGATATCCAAGCACCAATGCAGATATCTGCAAAGGAAAAGGCTTTGCATGTACAGCTTCCACATGACTGCAAACTCGTGACACACGATCCAGGATGCGTGAAAACTGCATCTACCTTCCCTTTTGCAGACATCCAGGCAGTGGGGCTTGGGACATTTACTCTCTGTCACCTCTTTTCCAGACTAAGCATACTCAACTCCATCAATCATTCTTCTGGAAACCAAGCCTGAGACTGAGAGGATATATGATAGCCATATTCTAGTACCAGAGGGGCTGTCACATGGTGGAACAAGCTTGTTTTCTTCTTCTCCAGAGAGAAGAACCAATGGATTCAACTTAAAAGAAAGGAGATTCTGACTAAACATTAGGAAGAACTTTCTGATAGCAAGAGCTGTTCAATAGTGGAACGTACTCCCTCGGAAGGTGGTGGACTCTCCTTCCTTGGAGGTTTTTGAGCAGAGGTTGGATGGCCGTCTGTCATGGATGCTTTAGTTGAGAGTCCTGCATTGCAGAGGGTTGGACTAGATAACCCTCAGGAATCCCTTCCAACTCTACAATTCTATGATTCTATGAAATTCAAAGTGGCTAAGTACGCTTCTTTTTCATGACTGAGGTACATGGAAAAAATACAGTTGGGATGGAGTGTATTCTGCACAGTTATATACCCGCTGGCAAACTCCCTTGTTTTAGCTGCAAGGCAGAAGTCCAAGTGGTGTGTTAGATTAGTTGCATTCAGTGTATTGGACTTCAGCAAGGACAGCATCTCAGATCAGACATCTTGATCTTTCTAGATTCAGCCAAATTTTATCCTGTAACATTAAGATTTCATGGTAGAAGTAGGCTAGCAGATGTGGCTGATCAAATTATAAGTGGTTCTAGCTGATTAACTCTTGATTGAGTTTTTCAAAGCACCCTAAGGGATTTCAGCACATCTCCCATTAATTTGAAACACATATTTAGTGGAAAATTTGTGTTCAAATATGCTTAGACAGCTCTGAAAATCGAATTGTGCTGAAGACAAAGAGTAGGCATCAGGTACCTTTAACAAGGAGCATAATGCTCTAGGACAGCCTTTCTCAACCTGTGGGTCCCCAGATGTTGTTGAACTACAACTCCCATCACCCCTAGCTAGCAAGGCCAGAGTTCAGGGATGATGAGAGTTGTAGTCCAACAACTTCTGGGGACCCACAGGTTGAGAACCGCTGCTCTAAGACTAGGTTCTTCTTCTCAGCTGATACAAGCATGAGCTTTGTTTTTGGTTTTTGTTTAAAATGGGGCTTTACTACATATGCAGTATGTTTTGGTTGCACCCCAGCCAATAAGACTAAAAAAAGAATTTCCAGCTAGATCAAACTAAGGACAGATCTGCTCCAGCATTTCCCTGGCTCCCCGAGGCAAAGCATGAAGCTAGAACCTTCTACCATATTTGGAGTTACCTATTTTGAAGTTCCATTTAGCTATCATGACTAACAGCTATTGATAGACCTGTCATCCGCATTGGATCTAAATCTCAACTTGTTTTGTGATGGGCTGGCCACCCTGATGCTTTCCTGTTGCTGTTGCCTTCTTCCTTTTTCACGTCCCCTCCCTCCCCTTTCACATGGAGGTAATTTTGAAAGACTGGGTTAGCTTTCATTAGGCTGTTCAGAGCTGTCTAGAATTGTGATAGATGTAGTTCCTTTCCCATGGTTTTTTACATCCTTAGTGGGACATACACCTCATCCCCATTCAAGACTCAGCACTATCATTAGTCCAGGAGTAGCTGCCTTGGTAGGGCAGTCTCAACAGAGGCATTTCTGCTGCTTACAGGAATGATTACAGGCCTGACCCGGGGGTGGCAGAGAGAAGGCATGGTGGGGGCAGTGGGAGCACTGTGCCTCTCCTCCACTGGGCTCCTGCGTGTGAGATTGCCACTGGCCCAGCACTGCCAAGCTGCAATTTTACTCAAGGGAACAGAATACAAACAGAGATACCTACAGCCCTACTGGCCCTGGTAAAGCAGTTGCCTGACCTTGGGGCAGCAGCACCATGCCTCTCTTCCACTGAGCTCTGGTGCACGAGACTGACGCTGGCCCAGCACCACCGGGCTACAGCTCAACTCCCAGGTCAAGGCCGACCTGGGGATAGCAGCATCAGATAGACAACGACAACACTGGCAGCACCGCCCCTCTCCTTTACTGGGCTCTTGCATGCAATATTACTGCTGACCCAGTGCTGCCAGGCCACTGTTCCTCTTCTGGGTCAGGCCTGACCTGGAGGTGGCAGTGGTGGAGAGAAGGAGTGGCAGTGGGAGAGGGAGAGAGAGAGGGAGCACTGGGTCTCTCTGCCACTGGGCTCTGGCATGCAAGGGAGGCGAGGACAGCCCATGCAGTGAGATCATGCATGCAAGGCCAGCAATTCTGTTGGTTCCTGCAGAGGATGGGCCTGAGTTGCTAGTTCTGGCTAATCGTTGGGGGCTGGGCTTTGGTGGTGGCAGTGGTGAGCCTCTCCTCTTCTGCTTGTTCTCCAGCAGCCACTTGGAGCTGCAAAAGGGAGGAGGCCAGCAGCAGAGGCCATGGAGAGGCTCATTTTAATGTATTTTTAATCTTCTGTTGAAAGCCGCCCAGAGTTGCTTCCTCCTCCCTGAACTTGGCAGCAGTTCTGGAGGGGGAAAGCGGGATATTCCTGGGTCCAAATGGAAGCCAGGAATGCTTCTGTGAATCCAGGCTATCCTGGTAAAATGGGGGTGGTTTGAGGGTATGGGAGCAGGAGGAACTACTCCGGTGTATACAATTCTAAGCCAAGTCTCTAAACAGCAAAGTAAGAGGGAGGAGTAAGGCGCTTGTGAGCATTTCAGAGTCTTCCAGTCCCATGAGCGTCACCAGGAAGGTGCAGGTGGGGGCAACTTCCCCCCTACATCAAGTAAATAAATAAAAATACTTAACTAACTGCCCAGTTGTGCCACAGATAACTCGGTTCTGGGTCTCTTTAACATAAAGCTTGCCTCCCCTAAAATAAATCCTGGCTACTTCCCTGCTCAAAGCAGGGTGTGAAGGCTGCAGTCTATGTAGGCCCCACTCTGCAGAGTGAGCAGGAAAGCCCCTAAACCCAGTAGGGCTGCCTTAAATTTTAAAGTATGTGGGAAAAAATAATATATATTACCATAAGCAATAAGACCATTAAATCCTGAGGGCTGCTGGACCAGCCTCTGGCTCCACAGTCTTGAGTTGCAGGTGTAGACCTCAGGCTGGCCGTGGAGCTGGTACTGAAAAATGGCTGCTGCATGAGGGAGGAAAACTGCCTCCCTCCTGTCTCTTGACAGCCTTCCCGCCACACATTTAAAGCACTGTGATACCACTTTAGACAGAGAGAATTATGGGAGCGATAGTTTGTTAAGAGTGAGGAGATCCCTAATCCAGTCCTAGAGGTACAGTTGGCAGAGTGGTTCAAAAAGTGATCCCCTCTTCATGGGGAACTCTGGAAACTATGGCACTGTGAGGGGAATAACTCTCTGCGCCCTTCACAAACTACAGCTCCCGTAATAATTTGAGGGAAGCCATGGTCGTTTGAAGTGGTATCATAGTGCTTGAAATGTCATCATTTCTCAGTCTCTCTCTTTCTCTTTAAAATTTCAGAACTGTCTCCCACCCTGAGACCAAACCTTTCCATTTTCTAGGGCACCACCAAAGGGCCTAAAATGGCTGTACCTGAGGCATTCCACAGAGGGCTTACACTGCCCAGGGTTCCATAGTGATTAATAGTCCTATGGCTCATGAGGAGGCCACACTCAGGTCAATGGGGCTTCCTCCTAGGCGAGTGTGCCCAGGATTGCAATCCAGCACGATGAAAATGAAACAGTTTCAGAACCATGTAGTTATTGTTTAAAATACAAATATTGTTAAACACAGCCACACACAACCACCCCTGGAGAAGAAAAAAATATTTGATGATAAAGATTTTGGTTCAGTGTCCCCGACCTCTTCTTTTTCTGTTTGTATGGAGGAATAATATTGCTCATCATCAGGTTGACACAATTGGGACATGGTGTCAAGTTAAGCAAAGCAAGCAAGGTTTCCTGGGATGGTGGCATAAACAGAGCTGTCCAGGTCAGATGGAAATGGAGGGAGGATGAGGCCAGAGATGTCACTGGAAATTTCTCGTGTGCTCCACTGACTGCTGCCCTCCTGAGGCCCACTGATGCTGAAACATACCTGTATCTTGCCCTGTTCCAGTCAAACAGCAAGCTACTGAGGCTCGTTTATCATCCCTCATTTGTCATTTCAACCCATTCAGTTGCTGCTCAGCTGAATGTGAATCTTCATCTCTGCCTGTCACAAAAGCATCCCAATAATTTGTCCACGCTGACTGTTGCCTCTCCATGTTTGCTCACAGAAGGTTGAAACAGTCAGACACTTACTACATTCATTGGCACTTTCCAAGTTTTCCAGTGCTAGTTCTGATCACATGGGGCACAGCAACAGGTGGGAACTTCTCCTGGGCCTCCCCGCTAGAAATGAATGCCCGCTTGCCATGCCCTTACACGCTTCACTTAATGTCATACATTTCAGCAGAAGTGGAATAGAAATCTCCTAGAAAGTCAGTCCTCTGCTGTTGTCCTCTGCAGTAACAGCAGCAAGAATTTTGTTGGCCCAAAAATGGAAACAAGAAGAATTACCTACGATGGAAGAATGGAGAGTGAAATTAATGGACTATGCAGAACTTGATAAACTAACAGGGAGGATCCGGAACCGACGAGACCAGAAATTCACTGAAGACTGGAATAAATTTACAGATTATATGAAAAGTATATGTGATGATCAGATAACGTTTGTAAGTTTTCAGGAAGCTCTGTGAGAATGTATAGTAGAAATATTGTTTAAAAAATAAGGTAAAATAAGAAGAAGAGTTTGGATTTGATATCCCGCCTTTCACTCCCTTTAAGGAGTCTCAAAGTGGCTATCATTCTCCTTTCCCTTCCTCCCCCACAACAAACACTCTGTGAGGTTAGTGGGGCTGAGAGACTTCAGAGAAGTGTGACTGGCCCAAGGTCACCCAGCAGCTGCATGTGGAGGAGCAGAGACGCGAACCCGGTTCCCCAGATTATGAGACTACCGCTCTTAACCACTACACCACACTGGCTCTCGATGTTAATGTAGTGCAATATTAAATTGAGAAATGTGGAAGAAGTGAGTAAAACGGAGAATTATCAGACATGCTGATGGAAGTCCAAAAAGAGGATGTTGGTGATAAATTGGAGGTTTTGTTTTTGTATAATTTTATATTGGAAAATTAATAAAAAATTTATTTATATATATATATATATATATATATATATATATATATATATATAAAGAAAGTCAGTCCTCTGTAGGCTCTAGCCTTGTGATGAGATAATGTTCCCCATGCCCTCATCTTCCTCACATTTCATAGTAGCTGCATGGTTCATGATAAAGATTTAAATAAAAACAGATTATTATTTTTTGCCAGCCATCCCTCAGTTATATTTACCGTGTAAGCAGCTATCATCTTTAGCATGCAACCACCATTTCATTGATGATTGTTTATTAAAATGTGAGTTTAGAACTATGGTGTGTGGGAGTTTTTTAATCAGTGAAATAACTATGTTAATTATGGGTATTTACATTCTACTCGTCAGACTGGGGAATTGCCTGCTGCGCTTTGCATTGTTTTGCATTGAATACATGTTCATGTGTTATTTATTTTGATATTATTGTGACTTGTTTTTGTTTTATATTATAAAGCTTATCTCACCATGTGGCCAGATCCTACAGGCAGCCATTTCCCTCTGTGGTTAATGCTGCATGGAGAAAGAGGAGAGGGTGATTTTACAGCAGTGGACACACAGTTGTACAGCAACAGATACATCTGTTTCCTCCACAGTCTGGTCTTCTCCTTAGTGCTACTACTTGCCACCATCCTTACTGTTTATATTCATTTAATCTTATTTTTCGTCATTAATAAGATTTTGAGGCTGCTTTTCACCAAAGGCCCCAAAGCATTTTTCAGCAATAAGAATACAGATAAAAACCAATATAAAATCAAAGCAAGCATTACAGAATGTGGAACAGAGAAACCTAAAACCCCATATACACCACTGAGAGATTATTGTAGCTAAGAAGTGGTGCTGAAATTGACTAAATAAATAAATGTGCCAAGGTGCTGTCATTCACACTTTAAAATCACAAAAGCAACACTCACTTCCACAAGATGAGAGGATGGCCTTAGATTTGTGCTACACTGCAATCCGATTGACGTTTACTCAGAAGTCAGTCTCATTGTGTTCAGTGAAGCTTATGCCTAGGTAAGTGTACACAGGACTGCAGCCAAAAGAAGAGGATTATACAAATTCATGGAAGGTAGTTTCAAAGGCAGTTGCTGGTAGGCAAATGACAGAGAGAGAGACTATCACTTTCCTGTCTTGCTTGTGGGATTCTTAAAAAGATTTGGCTGGCCAGTCCTGGAAACAAGCTGTAGTACTAGTTGGGATGATCCAGCTGGACTCTTCTTATCTTCTTGAGTAGTAGCTCATGATCACTGAAAGGCAGAAAACAGAGGCTGGGAGATCATGATCCCAAACCAGAGAGAGTTAGGGTGCCTAAAGTGGATTTGTGCATAGTCTTCATGCCATCCACCTATTGCCACCATCAAAATGCCAGCCTGCTCTCTTTCTTTCCCTGGCCATGTAATATAGATTAGTGTGTTCGACATTGGTGAATGTGATATTGGGGTACGAGGAGAGCCAGTTCATGAATCACGAAGTCCTTTGTTCGAGCAGAGCTCAAAAACTGTTTTGAATAGCAGATCGTCCACCAGCTTCAAAATCTATGAACGACAATGCTTTATTGTCAGGGATAGAAGAGGATGAAGGGATGGTAATGAGGTATCCGTCATATGAGAGACTCATTTTCTGTTTGTTCGTTTTTAATCTTTTCATTTGATCCTTTGGATCCTTTTAGAAGAACATGTCAAGAGGCGTCAAGTAACTCCAATTTTGCTTTTTAAAAAGGGGGGAAAAGAAGGTTTTCTTATGCAGGAGTTTGAAAACTATTGTAATGCAGGGCAATTTTTTGTGTGGGATAAATATACGGCAAAGGCAGCAACTCCCAAGCCACTGAATACAGCATAAGCCCAGTGATTTTGGTGTATCAGAGGATCTGCTTGGAATAATAGATTTTGAGTACTGCTCTTGAATATATATAGAACTTCTATAAAGAGACATGAGTTCAAATCCAATTAAGGTACAACCTTAGGCTTCAACTTGTTGCATTATTTTAGGCTTGTCATGTAGTTTGCCCTAGCACAATAGGATTTGGTTTTTTTTTTCTTTGCCTTCAGGGATTAGCCAGTGTGATAGGGGAGGGGGCTGAACCAGACTGGAAACATGGCAAGATCTTTAACCCCAATATGGTCCTGATGGGACTCAGCTACCCTCCCTCTTGCTTGTTATTTGTAATGTGACCAGGGGCGTGGGAGAATCTGATCAGGACCACAGCAGGGGCAAAGTCCTTTTTCCCATATCATGGTCCTGATCCAGATCACCCTTCCATCCTGTACCCCTCTACTAGCTATTTTTTAAAGAAAACAACAACAACTATGGAAAGGAATAGGGCACTGTTACAGGATAATTTGGAGCAAATTGTATGCAAAGTGCTAGCTGCTGCCTGTGTGCATTTAGACTTCACCTTACTATAGGGGCAGCTCTGTAAGTTGCATCCTTTTAGAGAAACCCTGCATTTCTGTGTGTATTTTGGAAGAAGCTGATGGATTAGGGTCACCACCATTAAGCACCAGTGTATTCAAAGTAAACTTTAAATAATAATGGCCTATTTACAGAAGGTAACATGTGTAAGATTTCTTCTGGAGGCTTTTTTTTTTGCCAGTTTCCATGCTATTATCAGACTAGAGTGCAAATTGCCTATTTCAACTCAAATTTTCTTCACATAATGGTTGATATTTGCAATTGCAGTGATTGCTCCCAATACATTTCTGTGTCAATTTGTATATCCTTTCACTCTCTCATCACCTTCCCCATCACTATAAAATAATAATAATGTCTGACTGTCCATTTATATGACATTTCGATGTACCTGGAAATAAGCATGTTATCATCTGTTGCAATGTCATTACATTAGGTTTCTATTTCCCCCCTGTTATTTTAACTTCACTACAGGCCAGGTTACCCCTGGGCTAAGTGGTAGCTGCTTCTTCCTTTTCTGACCCACACGGCTGATGGATGTGTGTATGAATACTTGAATGACATAGGCAAGACCATTGGTGTGGATCATTCCAACTGAGCTGGTTCCAGCCTATGCAGAAGAATGCCAAAACTCACACCACCAGTCACACAGGTGGCTGATATATTTACATGCACAATACAGCCACGTGGTGCAGACCCTTGGAAAAATAGAGACCCTGTGGCTTGGTGTGCATGTGAAAGGGGTCATGGGATGTCACAGTGAAAAAATGGTTCCTGGGAGAAGAAGGCAGGGCTAACTAGATATGCTTCTACATAGGGTGGCCACTTACATGTTGCCAAAAAATGCATCACCAAAAAAGAGGACATGAATTTGCATAAAATCCAAATAAGCAGATTTATATGCATAGGAGCAAATTTAGAAATGATTACTGTAATTTAAATAGAAATGCATATAATCACAGGTAAAGGTAAAGGACCTCTGGACGGTTAAGTCCTGTCAAAGGTGACTATGGGGTACAGCACTCATCTCGCTTCAGGCTGAGGGAGCCGGCATTTGTCCATAGAAAGCTCTCCAGGTCATGTGGCCAGCATGACTAAACTACTTCTGCTGCAATGGAACACCATGGTGGAAGCCAGGGCGCACGGAAGCACCATTTACCACAATGGGGAGGAGTGTGGCCAAATGACTTGTGTGCTCATTCAGTTTGCTTTCCAGGGGCAAACAGCTGATATGCTGCTCCAAGAACCCTACTCACCTTTCTAAACTGGACTTGGGCAGGAAGCCCTTCAGAGGACACCACCCAACAGAGCACTCCATTTAGGAAGACACATAGCCACCCCATTTCTACATGCATCTCAAACACTTGAAATTTAGTACTGGGGGATGCCTACTCATCACTGATGAACATGAACTATTCATCAAGATCCAGAGAGCGGGGCTGTAGCTCACTGGTGAAGCATCTACATTGCCTGCAGAATGTCCCAAACTGAATTCCCAGCATCTCCAGGTACAGCTGGGAATGTCCCCTTCATGGAACCCTGGAGAGGCACAACCTCTCAGTGTAGAAAATACTGAGCTAGGTGGACCAAGGGTTTGACTCAATATATAAGGCAATTGATTTATATTCACATCCAATACAAAGGTAAGGTAAGGTAAGGTTTACCTCACATCCAGTAAAATTAATGAGAAAGGCGGGGGAAGGCAACCATCACTGTTGCAGTCCATGCGCGGACAAAAGAAATTAAGTTGTGGGCAAATGCTTGCTGATTAAATGGCTCCCTATTTGAAAATCACAGCTTCTGCTCCAACAATGAGTTGCGCTGTCATGTGAAAATGGCAGGGAATTATTGGCTTGGCATGAAACCACATCTGTCAGCGACTCCTGAGAATGCCAAGTTGGACACTGGTGAGGTATGTAATGGAATCGGCCGGGCTCTCTTGAGAACCGACTGCTGTTTTTCTGCAACGTTAATGTAAATCTGAAGGTTATTTCCAGAGATGCAGAGCTCAAGAAAATGAGCAGAAAATTGGGGTGTTTCCGTATTGTCAAATTCTGATTTTGTTTTTTTACACTAAATTATAATAAAGATGCTTTCACTTTCCACAGAGTTACGATTTTCCACCATTGACAAGGTAAATTGTTGCACTCCACTTTCAACTTGTCTTTTAGAAAGGAAACAATTTTTTGCATGATTACAGCCACACCACATGAACACTAAAAATGAAGAGAACTTTTCTTATGTGACCTGCGGCATTTGCCACACACACACACACACACACACACACACAAACCTTTTCAGTAAGGCTTGTAGGAAAATATTTTTGGCATGGAGCCCTACTCATGGGTTTGGCTGGGCACAGTTAGAACCTTCTCTGCAGCTATGAACCCTGAACATCTCGAGTTATCAGCTACCAGGAGGCTTCTAATCAAATTCAGTTGGATGTGGTTTGACTCTCTCATCAGGCTTTGTGTTCTACATGTGAAGGTCAGAGGTAGAACTGTTGCACCTTGGTATGGGGGCAGGGCTTGCATGCACAGCTGCCTCCCCATCCTCACCTTAAGACCACATGTGTTCACTCAAACACTGACAGGGGGCTCTGGTGGGGCCAAATGGGAACCAATCAAAACTTGGTCACTAACATGGTGGCCACATCAAAAAGTTGATTGACTAGCTCACACTGGGCTTAGTTTGGCACAGATTTATTGCTGCAGGGCTGGTCAATGAAAATATGGCTCCAGAGAACAACATGCCCAGTCACATTCCACTGTCAGCATCTAAGGGGGGGGGGGGAGACACCCCTATGAGTTTTTGGGTTGTTTTTTTTTAGACATTTGGGGAAATCGCAGGGGTCAGCACACCTGCAGTGCAATGGATGAGCCTCACCCTGGGAAAACCACCTTCATGATCAAGGTGTCTCCCCCGCCAGGTAAGTATGACACCCCCATGAGTGGACAATGGTAATGCGTGGACAGTAGGCCATTGCTGACAGTAGAAGTCAACCAACAGTTAGTGGTCTATAGACTGAAGACTGAAGTTCAACAGTCCCATTTTAAAAGTAATTTCAAATAGAAAGGGTCTTTCCAGCTGTGAAGAATCTAGAGCCAGCGTGATTCAATATTGTGTTCAGAAATGGGAAATCCCCATTTCAATTTGGAGCAGCATCCAGTAGAATGAGAAAGGAGCCTATTTTGAGCTTCTAGGAAAATGTGGTCCTTTGTGGTTTTGACAGAGTTCATGTACACATGGACAGACATACAGAGGTACATACTCAGTGGTACCATTCCAATGGGATATGCAGTCATTGCTGAGTAAAATAGCACTGGCATGTAAGAATCTGTATGTTTTTGGCTGGGCACAATTAAAAATGCATGGCACCGTTTAAGGTCATTTTTTATTCTGTACTAATGGAAGATGTACAAGCAATTAATTTGTTGGATGGAGTCAGTGGTAGGTCCTGAGCCAGGGCTCCTGCTAATCTGGCACTGAGTAAATAATGGAATTTTGTTATCAGAAGCCGGGGGGGGGGGGAGATACTGTGATCTTTAAACCATAAGGTTTTACAGGCTCTCTTTCTAAGAGGAAAGTAGATATCAAAACTCCTGGAGTCAGAAAAATCAGCAAGTTGTCTTGGAGGTAGCAATGGCTAGCCAGATCTATTGCTGGTAGGTCAACTTGTGTCATGACCCTTATCTGAATGACTTACTTTTTAATTCATTTTCTCTTCCTCTTTTCTCTAGCTAGCTAGCTAGAACCGTAAAATTGTATAATTGTAGAGTTGAAAGGTACCTTGAGGGTCATCTGGTCCAATCCCCTGAAATGCAGGAATCCTAGCTAATGCATCCATGATAGATCCATGATAGAAAACCTCCAATGAAGGAGAGAACACCACTTTCTGAGTCTGTTTCACTGTTAAACAGCTCTTACTATCAGAAAGTTCTTCCTGATGTTTAGTCGGAATCTCCTTTCTTGTAACTTGAAGCCATTGCTTTGGATATTGTGGGGTTTTTTTTGTCACTATGGTATATATTTTTGTGTTTTTATATTGTAAACTTCCCTGTGATCTTCAGATGAAGGTCATTATAGAAATTTAATAAAGAATAAGAATAATGTTTGACTTTCTTTCCCCGTGCTTTCCTCACTCAAAGGATCTAAACAGGACAACTTACTCCTTTTCTTAGAAGCTCAGCAGTGTTTTCCTTTCATTGATCTCTTTTTGCTCCCCATCAAAAACTCCAGGTCTGGTGTGGTTCTCCTGCCTGTGGGGAAACTGTGAATGTGACAGCAGCTCTCTGTGGCAACTTTATACAGTATGAAACACCTTCTGGATGATGCCAGTGCATTCACAACCAATGATCGTGGTGGCATCGATTCACCATAGATAGTGCCTGTGGAAATAAACCATCATATTCTGCTGCAGTGTGGAATTTTTCAGAGGATCTGTTGCTGCTTCATAGTCAAGTCCAGATCTTGGAAGCAGCTGCCGTAACCCAGTTTGAAAGATGCCATGTGTCTTCATGGGCAGCCTGCATAGTCTTCGTGATTAGCACACACACACACACACCCTTCATCTTTCGAGAAAAGTTTTTCAGCCTTCTGTCACACGCTCGCAATTCATGTCCCTCTCAAAGTCACATCAATACATGTCCCATCACTTTGAAAGCTGTCCAGGCCTTTAAAAGGAAGGGATCAATCAATTATGCAAGAGCAAGAGAAAACTATAAAATGGTCCCTTTGAGAGTGCAGATATTTCAAATAGGCAGATATATTAGATGAGTGCTGGAGCCAAATCATCAAGCACACTGCAATCTAAGAAGGACAATCTTACTCCCCCACTGCTCACCCTCAAATATTTCATTAGTATTGCATGAAGTTGGATCTGTCTTGGTTAAGTGAAAACTTGCTCAATTTCCCTTTCTTTCCAGCTGATGTCACCATCTTTTCTCAAGCTTAACTTTTTCCTCTAGCTTGATTAAACCAGAATAGTTGGATGTAAAACACCGTCTTTAGTTAGCTTAAACTGGCCAATACATCTTAACTACTTGAGCAGTTTGAGATTAATGGGATAAATCTGACAACTTTCCCCTTCATTTCTACATGTTATGGGAAAGTGAGTTCTTGTTTGTTTGTTTTTCTGTTGGGAGACTTTAAGCAGGTCTACAAATCCTCCTTCACAAATGCAAGACCATGTATGCTTTCAGTTTTGTACGTGATTGGGCCCAATGTGCTTAGATCACATCAGAGGACCTACACACATAGACATTTACAGGTGAGGCTGCCATTCACATGAAAGGTTCTGGGGAAAGGTGTGCATAGGTGACATCCATGCCTGCTTTGTGGTTAAGCTTAGTGCAGGGACTGTGTATGAATCAGCACTCAGTGGCCCATACTGTTAAGAAGAGATGCGCGTCTGGAAAGAGGAAAACACATACCTCACCTAATTGCTACTCCTAAGCACATGTAAATTGCCAGACTGTTTTGCACGTGGGGAACCCTTCCCTGCATGAGACCTAGAACTCACCAGGAAGTCGCCGTGTGACCTGGGGCAGCCTAAGCAGATGCCTGTTTGACAACAGCCACATTCACCACCTGCAAAGGTGCTAAAAAAAACAGGCAAGCTGTCTCCCTAGCTGGTTTAGAGGTCACCCTTGATTCTGGCGCAGGTCAAATTAATGTGCCCCCACTTCCCTCATTCTCTTTGATTCAGGCGGGTGACTAGGGCAGCTCGGAAGGGCCCTCACCACCCTTGTGGAGGTACTACAGAAAGAGAGCTTTCATTTTGAGGCTTCATTTCCTAGAAAATGTTGGGATCAACATTGTTAGTCATAAGTTCACAATTCATGAGAAAACAAATACACACACACCCTCCTTACATCTGATGGTATGAAATGCATGTGTCTGACAAAGGTTCTAATAACACTTTAAATGGTCACATCTCACCTTCAGATTACATTTTCGAAAGTCTCTTCAGAGTACAAGGGGATGATTCAGCGAATACTAGGGTGATTGCAGTGGTTTCAATGACTGTGCACCACCCAAAGTGGTTTCTGAATAATCTTCAAGGGTAACTTGAAAATCTCATTGTGAGTGGTTCAGATTTATTATGCCAATAATGATTACACATGCACAGAGTCAATAGGGGCAAATGTGTCAACAGGAGCCAGGCTACTCGCTAGAAGAAGCACTACCTGCTCAGAGCAATTTGTTTCAGTACACAGAATTACAGGACCATCCTATAATGGCTTGGTCACTCTTGGAGTTTATATTAGCAACCATGACAACTGCTAGAAATGAATCACAGTAATCTCTGCTTTCTCTTCTGGGCAAAGTTTTTAGCCATGATGGATGTGACACAAAAAAACCCTTGAAAACGACCACAATGTGTCCTACCCCCCCCCCCCCCGCAAAAAAATAATAATCACAGAATATTTTCACTTGCAGGTCAGCTGAGGTGGAAAGTGAGCACCAGGGAGTTTATTAGCTACAGAAGCTTCCTGTCAGGCAGTTTTAAAGCACTGCATCCACTAGGCTGAAGCCACATCTAGTGAGGGGATCTTGAAACCCTAAGTATGCTCTTAGCTCCTGAAGGACAGAAAGGGGTTTGAAATGCAGTCGTATCTCATCTCTCTCTCCAACTAGACCCACAGAGTGTCTATTTTATCATTTTGTACTTATTCTGGCCAACCCCCCCACTTTCGCCCACCCCCTCTCACTCCCACTCGTTCCTTCCTTCCTTCTCCCGCCTCCCTCCCTCCCTCCCTTTCTCTTTATCCCCCTTCCTTCTCTCTCTCTCTCTCTCTCTCTCTCCCTCTCCTTCCTTCCTTCTCTCTCTCTGTCTCTTCTCTCACACCCTTTCCTTCCTTCCTTCCTTCCTTCCTTCCTTCCTTCCTTCCTTCCTTCCTTCCTCCCTCCTCCCTCCCTCCCTTCCTAAAAAAACCCCACTCTCTAATGTACATTAAAGCTGGATATCAAAGCCAAGGACAGAAATTCTGAATACATCAATATGTCTTGTCTTGTAATCAGGGCTGAGGCACAACAACCTCCCTGGTTTCACCGCACCCACCCCAATTCACTGGCGGAGAAAGAGCCCCCTGTAACATTCAATTATGCTTCAGAGATGGCTTTGAATAGTAGTGAAACATCCCCCTACTTTGGAAGGCAGGGACAAGGTCCCTGGGTTGCATAGGCAAACAGGTGATTGTGAGTGCTGGAAATGAAGCAACTGCAGTGCAGTTTGGGAAGACAGGGATACCTCAGCCTGAGCAGGCAATGGATATGTTCCTTATCTTCTTGCCTTGCTGCAGTGTTTTCATCGCCTGTCCTCACAGAGTAGTAGAAGAAGAGAAATACTGCATTCCCACATTGCCAAGGCAACTGAGTGATGCTTCCTCCCCAACGTTGCATTGTGAAGGTTGGGCATTGAAACCACTACCGTCCAGTAAAATAAGGAGAAGATGCCTGATTCTCTGGGTAATGTAGAGACAAATTTCTCCCACTGCCCACAGCAAGGCTGGCTAGCTTGTCCCAGCAATTGTGTTATGCAGCCAACCTGATTGGCCATAGGGTAGTGTGATGCCTCATTCACTGCATGAGCCCTGATTGGCTAGTAGCACATTGTAACGGAAATGACAAAATGGAGCCCGATAAGCAAGGGTGACTGGGAGCAGTATGGCTGTGAAAATCCCTTCAATCATCTTTGGTGGTTTTTAACTTGTTCACAAGCAACTTGGAATTAGGGGTGAGCAGTGAGGTGTCCAAATTTTCAGATGACACTAAATAATTCAGGGTGCGAAACACACAAAGAGGTTACAAAAGAGGTCTGAAAAGGTATCACAAAAAGCTTTCCAGATTGTGTGAATCGGCATTAAAATGGCAAATGCAGTCCAATATAAGAAAGTGTGAAGTGATACACAAAAAAATCTGAATTTCGTATACAATTTTTTGGGGAAAATAATTTTTATTTGATTTTACAAGTATAAAAATATAACAGTACAACCATAGACATCCACATTTACAGATTCCTCTGAATCTCTGCTGGACTTCCCACCTCCCCTCCATGGGTCCTATTATTAAAGCTTTTCTACTGCATCTTTTACAATAATCTGTATTTTACATAACATCATTGTCTCTATAGTACTTGCTACATTACAATCCTGATAATGTTTCTGTCTGCTTACAGTGGTCTCCAAGATAGCTAATTTTGTATACATTGATAGGGTTTCAGTTGGTCAAATTGTAGGATCATAGAATTGTAGAGTTGGAAGGGTCTGTTGGTTATTCTGCAGATTAGTTGCGCTGCAGAAAGCATGCTGGGGAGACCACACATTCAAGAAATACGAAATAACTTTTGCTAGGTTTTAATTAAAAAAAATTAAAATTCCTTGTACACTAAATTACAGTATACCAATAAGAATGACCCATCCACCAGGGCACTGAGAGAGCTGCATGCTGCTCTTTATATACCATACCCAACAGCTTAATTACCACAACTTAACAGCACCTGCTATATTGCTTCACAGCTGTAAAACTAGGTCACGTTATTTGCTCTGGCCTTTAAATAAATATACATCTTGTGAAAAAATAATGAACCTTCAAATTTAAAGAGACCATTCAACAGGGTCATCTAGTCCAACCCCCTACAATGCAGGAATCTCAAATAAAGCATCCATGACAGACGGCCATCCAACCTCTGCTTAAAAACCTCTCGTCCAGCACCTTCCAAGGGACTCTGCCACTGTTGATCAGCTCTAAGTGTAGATAACTCAATAACAATGTAAGGACAATCATGCTGGTAAAGGTAAAGGGACCCCTAACCATTAGGTCCAGTCATGGCCAACTCTGGGGTTGCGGCGCTCATCTCGTTTTATTGGCTGAGGGAGCTGGCGTACAGCTTCCGGGTCATGTGACCAGCATGACTAAGCCGCTTCTGGCGAACCAGAGCAGCGCACGGAAACGCCATTTATCTTCCCGCTGGAGCGTTACCTATTTATCTACTTGCACTTTGATGTGCTTTCAAACTGCTAGGTGGGCAGGAGCAGGGACCGAGCAATGGGAGCTCACCCCATCACGGGGATTTGAACCGCTGACCTTCTGATTGGCAAGTCCTAGGCTCTGTGGTTTAACCCACAGCACCACCCGTGTCCCGTGTTTTTTTGTAGCTATGACAAAAAAAGCAAATTCCTCATTAGGGATTGTTAGTAAAGGGATTAGAAGTGGCAGCAATGACTCACCTGCTGAGTGATCAGGTAAGAGTCTCTGCCCCACCACACCATCTGCTACTGCACCTGGTACATTTTAGTAATGCTACAGCATCAGATGCTGCCAAACATACCCTGCCATTGCTATGGAACCATCAGCTATAAACAACACAAGCAAGTGGGTAACCTGTCATCCTCTTACCTTACCGTCAATTGCTAGAAAAATTTCTAGGAGCATTGTGGTGCATCTTCCCATCTTCTGATTTTAAAAGTAACACATCTCTAAATATAGACAGCCTTTGTTCCGTCTACAGAAAAGTGAAAAGGAATTATCTATTCCATTAATGTCTGGAGGATGGGCGGTTAGAATAACACTCACTTCATTAAAATCCGTGAGATAGATTTCCAATTGTCACAATGGAAATTAATTATTTTTATAATGGATGTATATAATTGTACAAAGATTACATCAGGGATGAACGAGCCTTTATAATTAAAGGTCTGAAAGGTTTTCATTTGTAAACTATTGTTTTCAAAGCCTGAAACTAAGTTCATGTCAGGATGAAAGCACACATACCAAGCCTTATCGAGAAGCAAACATTTTCTCCCCTCCTATTTTTATTTCCCTACCAAATTTTAAAAGAATGCCACATATTTCACAAAATGATAGTCCATACTAATACAAGATATTCCACAAGTACAAAAGGTTGACACGTAAGTTGTAATTAAAGTAGCAGAAAGCTAGATTCCTTTCAAATGAAAAACATAGCACCAAGGTGAATGTTCCTTCAGCACAAGAATTTCTTACTGCATGGTGGAACATTCTCTGCCTCCTCCTCTCTAGATATTTTCTGGGTGTTCCATCAAACCTCTGGAGCAGATATGGGGATGACACAGGGCTTTATGGGAGGAAACGGGGAGAATCTACTTGCAGTAGTACTGCTAGCACAATACCACTTCCTGCTTCCCTCTAATATAGTGGATCAGAGGGATTCATTTCTGTAATTTGGAGTGTCCTTTTAACTTAGTTGTCAGTTTAATAATTTCTGTCTGCTCCAGTGATTTTTTTGCAGTCGCTCCTTCTAAGAGGGTCGTTGATTAGTTTTTCCATGTTTTCACATATACAGTTCTTGGAATGAGGCATCTGATCATAGCCTGCATTTTAATCAAGGCTTATATTTTGATCAGATTCCTGTATTCTAAAAATGAGCTTAAATTCACATGTTTCTTTCGAGACAGGAAACCAGCAGGCAAGGTCTTTGTCGCAGGCAAGGTCTTTGTCAGAGGCCCCTTTGGTTTATTGCGGTCATAAAACAGGCTGGGAGCAAAAGGTCACACTGACCATACAAATGATAGAATACAATCAAGGTTGCAAAAACACAAATAGTAATAATTATTGTGCCTCCCATTAAACTTGAGCCACATCTTCCTAAGGTTAAAAGGGCAAGAGCTAATACAAACAGCAGCTGGCTAGGGAAGAGGCCTCTCTCTCTCTCTCTGAAGCTGCTTTGAAGCTTCAGAGAATTTAGGGAACTTAGAGAACTTAGCTTTTACTAAGTTCCTTTTTACTTAAGACGAGATCTTTGCTTCTAAAAATCTATATATGTTATGTATGAAATATATTGGCTTAAATGTAATTATGCAAAGGATTTAGAAAGTAAGAAATCATAGAATCATAGAATCATAGAAGAAGTTGGAATAGACCACGAGGGCCATTGAGTCCAGACCCCTGCCAAGCAGGAAAAACAATCAGAGCACTCCTGACATATGGTTGTCAAGCCTCTGCTTAATGACCTCCAAAGAAGGAGATCTTTCATTGATAATGTGTGGGAAGGTGAACAAAAAGATCTGTTCAGATAAAATTAGCCACCATCTGTTTTGGAGTGAATAGGGCAATAGGGCAAAAGATGAAATGTTAGTTAAGGCGCCTAGTCTAGGGCAAAAGGTTATCTGGTAATTAAGGTGCCTTGTAGAGGGTAATGGCTGTTTGCCAATTATAAATAGAAGGAAATATAGCTCTTTGTCTCCCATAAAAGGTAATAGGAAATGGGTGTATCTTTTATGATTGGTTCTAGCAAACAGCCAATAGGAATTTTAACCAGGCTGATTGGACAGAGGCAGCCAAAGGAGGAGCAAGGGGGCTGGGCTGAGGGAATATAAGTGCTGGCCATAATGGCAGGAGGCCAGGCCAGAGCTTGGTAACCTTATACCACTGTGCCTCACATTTATTTGTCTGACAAATAAATTATTATTTTAATTTCTCTATTGCTGCGTTGAATATTTCATTCCAGCTAAGCGTTAACCACAAGCAGGGTGCTACAGGAACAGTAAAGACTTGAGTACACAGAACCATCAGTTTATTGCATTGCTTTTATAGCACTGTAAGAAGAAGAGAAGAAGAAGAGTTTGGATTTGATATCCCGCTTTATCACTACCCGAAGGAGTCTCAAAGCGGCTAACATTCTCCTTTCCCTTCCTCCCCCACAACAAACACTCTGTGAGGTGAGTGGGGCTGAGAGACTTCAAAGAAGTGTGACTGGCCCAAGGTCACCCAGCAGCTGCATGTGGAGGAGCGGAGACGCGAACCCAGTTCCCCAGATTACGAGACTATCGCTCTCAACCGCTACACCACACTGGCTCTCCAGTGTAAACCAGCTTTATATTCTTTTTAATTAAATACATTATATGAATTAGTGAAAGACTGATGTACTTTTCTAGGCTAATAGGGACAGAACTGGTGGACAACATTGCATTGCAGGGGGCTGGACTAGATAACCCTTTGCATCCCATCCGTTTCTTCAAGGATTTCTTGATGATAGCATTTAGAGTTCCGGAAAAAAAGCAAATTGTGGTGTTCTCATAATGAGTTTTGCAGACCTGAAATAATAAAAAAGGAAAGAAAAGGAAACCCAGACACGTTCCTAATGTCTTCAGTAAGTAGATTAATTAGTAATCGGCTCTTCAAAAATATTTAAACTTCCCTTTGTGAAAAGCTTTGTTTTTTTGTGTGCTCAGAGATCACAGGAACTCCCCCAGTGCTGATTGCTACAGCAATGCACAGAAGTGCTGCTTAGATGTCAAAGGTAGATTACACTACTTTTCTTTCCTTTTTCATGTTTTTAATAGTACATATTCATTGAGGCTGCCATGCTACACTCATTTAGGAGTAAGCTATATGCAGTGCTAAATTCAGCATCAGAAAGCACATCAGGAGGCTTTGTCTACAAAATCATGGGTGTGGCATGCCCTAACTTTTATTGGTTCTGGAGGTTATGGGGACATTTAATCCATTCCTCCTCAACCAAGTTCCCAAAGGGAAAAAAGACCTCCTCATGCTGCTATTCATCTTAGAGAAAAAGCTCCCATTGAGAGAAATTAGAGGTTCTCTTCCCTAAGGCTAATAGCAGTGCAGGGGGGATTTTCATGAGGATTCTATATATGAAGAGAAGGATTTTATTGGTCCCAATAAATAAAAGCTTCACCCCACACCAATTAAATAAACAAGAAATACTGCTGTAGTTTCTAATTATGCATTTACTATTATGTTAGTTTGGGCCTTTATTTGGGAGTGTGTCCCATTCAAGCTGGTGCAGCATTTATCCAAAAAGATGTTCCTATTTTGTGGTTACCTACCTAATCTATCTCTTTCCTCTGGATTTCCTTAAGTTCCATATTCACAGACTTTCTTTCGACTCACCACCTCCAACCTCAACCTTCCCAATGCTTCTTCCCTGGCCAAAGCAGTGGTCTTCCTTTCCCTCTGGAATCTGAGTGAAATACAATCCCTGTCAAAATTATCTTTCACACCTTCCAAGGGGACCACAAAGATTATCATCAGGCCTCTAATTGCCAATAACATCTCCAAAATGTTTGTGAACCATACATTCAGTGACATCACAGAATCTTCCAAAACCCCATCAGGGCTATTAGCAGTGCTTTTTTTAAAAAAAAGAAAAAAGAAAAATGGTGCCCATACTCATCACGAAGCTTAGTAAGTGCCACACTTTGATCATGTTTGATCTTGATCCTTGAGTACCACCAGAAAAAAGCACTGTATCAGGTGAGGCAGCCAATAACATTTCAAGATAAACTCTACTGTAAAATCACGTACTTTGACCCAGCTGTAAATTTGTTACAGAAATATTCCATAGGTTTCAGTCTTTGACAACTCTCAAGAGGTTGGAGAGCATTTCCTTAACCAGATTTGGTGGGTGGGAGTGAGGTGGGGAGAAGTAGACTAGAGAGATATTTCTTAAACTGTGAATGCCTAATGGGCTACTTTGAGATATTGGGACCTGGGAAATACAGTCCAGCTTGCCCTTCACCTGTCCCCCATCAAACTTGTCATGAGGCAAAAGCTCATTAGATGCATGGGACATGCATCACCCCCATTTCCTGCTGAGAGGCATGTGATCTGCAAATTCCTGTGCCTCTCAATTCAATTAGCTTGGCTGGAAGATAGAAGAAGCAGCATCTCCCATGCTGCCTAGCAATAAATGATGCCCCTGAGCATCTTCAGAAATCTCAAGGCATTACGATGTGCTCCATGTGTTGGGATAAACTACAGATTGAGCCATACAGCTATTTTTACGTACTTACATATGCATTGCTTCAAAAATGAAACCCAGCTACCAGTCTTGTGAGGGGTCTGACAAGTGGTGGGAGAGGGAGGAAGTTCTTTGATAAGCGGGTCTGCCCAGAAATAAGGAGCTACACTTTCATAATATGTCATAATCATTCACAAAGCAAAGCACTATGCACAGAGAGGAAAAGGCAACTCAGACCTTATGGAGCACATAAGGTCTGAGATGCCTTAGGTCTGTGTGAGGCAGGACTCTAGAGCTATGAATTCACCCGGGGCCCCTTCTTTCTGGTGTGATATTACTAGCATGGGAACCGCCATGTCTGGACTATTCTGCTTTGTTAACACTGGAAGCCTTAAGTAACATGGAAGGAGCCGGTTCCCTCTCATGCTAGCTTTGCCCCGTCTAGAAGTGATGGCAAAATAAGTGTGGGAAAGAACCACGAAGCACAAATTGCTAATAACATTGGCAGGGGCCCCAAGAGGCATCTGGCAAGCTATTTCCTCTAGGGGTGCCAAGCCTTCAAAGGCAAGAAGGCCCATAGCTGTGTGGTACAGCCCATACTTTGCATGTTCCTTTTGACGTATTATTTCCTCCTTTCAAGATCACTTTGCTTCCCACAATATTTTAAAGAGCCCCTTGCAGAGAAAAACCTCCTGACTCCTCTCTTTTCTATTTAATTTCCAACCCTCTGACACAGATATCTGAGAGCATTTTTCAAAATAAAGGTGCACTGCAGGCTACGCACACAGTGGGCCCTCAAATATTGAAGTCTCTGCATCATGAGTGGTAACCTAGTAATTTCTCTGGAAACTCACACACTCAGTTTGTACTTGAGATCTTTTTTCCTTCTTCTCATCGGTAAGTCAGCAGCCAGAAACATCTCTCAAAGGAACCTATGATTTGTCTTTCTCATTCTCCTCACTGTGCTCAGAATACTTCATTAATCTAATGAAGAGAATGGAATGGATCAAAAAATTATTTTCAATGACTTACAGCAAAAGGGCAAATTCTCTCCATTAGGAAATGCGAGGTGGGGCAGGGGGAGTATCTCTGTGGGTTGTTCAGGCAGAAGTGGTGTGAAGAGAACCTTGAAGGGAAAAATCCCCTCTGAGCTAATTCTACCGTAGAACAAAAAAATTCATTATTATTAACAACTCTTCTCATCAAGAGCAGCAGGAACAGCTGATTTAATGTGCAAGGTATTGCCTTTCCAAAACCACATGCCTTGAGGCACCAAGCCCAAACACAGTTGAGCTATTTTTAAATGGAAGTGCAGATGGGCAGATTCATTTTTAAATTTGTAAATGATTTTACGCAGGCTTTGTAGCATCCACTCAAAGTATGTGCACACCAATACAGGCATGCCTAAAAGCCTCCAGGATCTATTCCTTTTCTTTGAGAACTTACGTTGTTCAACACTTCACCATCCAAAGGAGCAGGCCACCCTTTCCTAAGAACACTGTGGCTCACCTCATAATTTATGTTTATATACCATCTTTTGGTTCCAAGAATCTGCCAGCATGCGACAGTGGCCACAGCGGGAACAGCTTCGACTGGCTGGCTAAACCAGTTGAAGGTTGCCAATCAATGGGTCTCAAACCCTCAGTGAGTCCTGTGAACACAGGCTCTGGCGGATTGCACGTACAAGGCCAAAAGTGGGTCCAAGAAAGAACAAAACAAAGAAGAGGATAATCTATGGTGCTGCACCAATGTAACAAAAAGGCCAGGTAAATATCAAACAGAAAAACACACACTGTGGGCCATATCCAATTATGTGCGAGGAGTCCAAGATTCCCAGGTAGTTACCTATACCGGTGTCAGAGTGCTGAACCAAAAATTGGGACATTCTGGGAATGAAACAGAAGCTGGCTTCTGTGATATGGGATGTCCTGGTTAAAACGGGGCTGTTGGCGGGTCTGGATGCATTCCTTGGAGGCTGGATCTGCTGCCCCTGTGAATCCTGCTGCCCAAGGTGGTCCTCTCACCTTGTCTCATGGGTGGGCCAGCTCTGAACACTGTCTCCAAGTAGCCATAACCACAGCAAGGAGTTTCAGCATTTGCACCCAGCCTTATAGACAGGGAACCAAAGAGCCACCACATAGGTGCTAGCCTTACTATTCCTTCCACCCCCTTGTGAACTGAATGGTGGCTGCTCCTCAGCACTAGTCCTAGTGGTTGATTAGAGCCAAGTGCAATCATAATTATTTGAAATGTGGACACTTCATTGCAAGGCATTGGACTGCACCCATCAATAATATCATTGTCTTGCTAATAAGCTTGGCTCACCTCCAGACTTCAGCTTTCCAGAAGCTAGAGAGGGATTTGAAATCCTATCAGGGTTATCCATGGAGAAAGAGATGTAAGGGGAGGGAGGGAGGCAGAGAGGGAGAAAATTCTGCATTTTACCATTGAGGCTCTAATCAAATTAAGATTAAATTAAGGCAATTTGCGCTGGCTATTACCATTCAAAAAGCAGAGATGTTAAAGCACTTAGAGCACTTTCACACAGAGGTAACTGCAGTGACTGGAAGTGGTTTCAGACATTTTCCTGGCCAATTTTGAAGAGGCAGAGTATTCTAAAAGAGAAAGAACAAAGAGAGAGAGAAATGGGGGAGGCACTAGTCCATTCCCCTGAAATACCTCCTATACTTGAAGTTTTGCAATAGAGGCACATAGCAGGAACTTGTCATGGCATGTTCTAGAGACACTTTGAAAAAGTCCAAGAACAGTAAAATGTGCAATGGTTTACATCAATCTGTCAACACCAGGACACATGTTATTATCAGCACATTGGAAGGGAGAGTGGGACGTCGGCCACTTCCATGTGTCCTCAATCTCTTGCGCCGAATATCAATACATTGAGGTGTCTGAAAGTAGGGTCCATGCACACAACTGTTGTCTATGTGTGCGTGTTCTCCGTCTGACCATAAATTCTGCAGAGTGGTCTGGTCCAAACTGCAACTCTATTACTGTGAGGGGGAAAACTCAGGCTAAAACTCATGCTTGGTGGCATTTATAGAAACCTACTTCCGTGTTCTGCTGCACAGAACTATCATGATTTGCTGGAGCCAATCAGGAGCAGTGTTACAGCCGAACATGCAGCTTTCTGAACAGTGACTTGCTGCAGAGGCTGCTCCTTTGGTGGGGCAGAACTATAGCAATAGCCCCTCGGCAGTGGCGTCAGGAAGGGGAACAGTGAGGTGCCAGGAAGACACATGTATGCACCAGCAGAAGCACTGGATTGGCTGCACCATTATGCCCATGGGCAACCCCAGGGGGTGCAAACTTCAATAAAATATTGGGGGGGGGGGGAGATAAGCCCCACATTGCATAATTGATCACATGATGTGGTGCACGTACATCAATTGAATGGCAATGCCCATCAACTTTGGGTGTGTGTGTGTGCTCTGCCCCCTCAAATATTTTAGAGGGTGGGGGCTGAAGACCCATCAGCTCCTATGAGTTGGATTCTATGGGCAACCCCAATTTTGCTACCTCCCTATCACTCTCTCACACAGTGGTAGTGACGTCATGCTGGGAGGCCATTGCTGCAGCTGCACCCTGCCACTCCTGAGTTGCTGGCCCAGGCCATTCTCTAGAACTGGGAATGTATGCCTGCCCAGTTCAAGTAGGAGTCAGGGCCGGCCCACACATGAGGCAAGTTTAGGCAACTGCCTCAGGCGGCAGGATCCAGAGGGACCTCCAAGAAATTTATTACCCTCTGCTGCTGCTGTGGTGGCAGTGACAGCTGCAGTGCACTCCTTGGAAGCAGCATCTGCTGCCTCCTCGGCGGCCGCCCACCCCTGCCCCAAATGCTGCCTCTCAGTGAATAGGAGGCCCTGCTGGTCTCCTTCCACTCCTAGGAGGTGGGGGTGCCCTCTGAGGTCTCCTGGGCTCTGCATGCACCCAACATGATTCAGAGCGCACCTGCCCCCCCCCCGCCCGCCCAATGGCCTTGAATTCCTACTTCAGCTGTTGGGTAAGGCTGATTTGATTCCCCCAACGCTTGTTCCTGATGTAGATCTTCACTCTGTCCTTCTTCCCTGGTAGGGAGATGCACCATTTTGTGGTTCACCTCGGGTGCCAAAATATCTTGGGCTGGCCCTGGTAGTTTGAGTTGTAGTTTGAGGGACAGAGAGCTTTGCCAAGGGGCATCGCTTCCAGGGACAGTGGGGTCCAGTGCTGCTGACAGAATTTACAAGGTGACCAATTATTTCAATATTGAAACTGTGTTGTTGTTTAGTCGTTTAGTCGTGTCTGACTCTTCGTGGCCCCATGGTCCAGAGCATGCCAGGCACTCCTGTCTTCCACTGCCTCCCGCAGTTTGGTCAAACTCATGCTGGTAGCTTTAAGAACACTGTCCAACCATCTCGTCCTCTGTCGTCTCCTTCTCCTTGTGCCCTCCACCTTTCCCAACATCAGGGTCTTTTCCAGGGAGTCTTCTCTTCTCATGAGGTGGCCAAAGTATTGGAGCCTCCACTTCAGGATCTGTCCTTCCAGTGAGCACTCAGGGCTGATTTCCTTAACTGTGGGTTGTAGCTAATGCTGGTCCTACTCAGACTGGAGCCACTGAAATTCATAGACATAACTTTGTTTCATTAATTTCAGTAGGTCTTCTCTGAGTAGGATCAGTGCTATTTTTCTAGAAACAGATACAGATAGGTAGCCGTGTTGGTCTGCCATAGTCAAAACAAAAAATTTTTTTTCCTTCCAGTAGCACCTTAAAGACCAACTAAGTTAGTTCTTGGTATGAGCTTTCGTGTGCATGCACACGAAGAAGTGTGCATGCACACGAAAGCTCATACCAAGAACTAACTTAGTTGGTCTTTAAGGTGCTACTAGAAGGAAAAAAATTTTTTTGTTCTAGAAACAGAGCTACTGGAATTCACCATCATGAATGCTTCCCCGTTATTTTAGAATGGCAATGTGGCCCACCTGAGAGCTCCAGCGAGTTCCAACTGGAAAAAAAGCCCTGAGTAGGGCTAGCACTGGTTTTAATCCTGTGCTTGGGGCAATGGTGCTGGTTGGAAGCTGTCAGATAATATTGTCTAATACCTGTCTAATGCTTTCAAAAGATGGTCCGATACTGTCACCATTATTCCATTACGGCATGATTTTTCATTTAAAATGGTCCGAAAAAATAAAGCTGTGAAGCAAATTGGTTTCTTTATAGAATATATGCAGCCATATATAACATCAATGGGATGATAATACTTTAATAGGGCCAACTAAAAGGTTGCAAAATTACTCCTCTTTAATATGTTATGCTAAACAAAACATAGCAAAAAGTGGAGCGGATCTATAGGGGTGTGGCAGAAAAGCTTGTATGTGGGTAATTTCAGAAATGTAGAAAATGCAATTTCAGAATTAAAATAGAAGTTTTTATTCCATTCCTGCAATGCAGGGAGCTGGAATAAATGACCCTTGGGGATCCCTTAAAGGTAAAGATAAAGGGACCCCTGGCCATTAGGTCCTGTCGCGGACGACTCTGGGGTTGCGGCGCTCATCTCGCTTTATTGGCCGAGGGAGCCGGCGTACAGCTTCTGGATCATGTGGCCAGCATGAGTAAGCCACTTCTGGTGAACCAGAGCAGTGCACGGAAATGCCGTTTACCTTCCTGCCAGAGTGGTACCTATTTATCTACTTGCACTTTGACGTGCTTTCAAACTGCTAGGTTGGCAGGAGCAGGGACCGAGCAACGGGAGCTCACCCCGTTGTGGAGATTCGAAATGCTGACCTTCTGATCAGCAAGCCCTAGGCTCTGTGGTTTAGACCACAGCGCCACTTGCGTCCCTTTTTCTATGATTCTATGAATTATGAAGCAGTATGTATGGGACTGGATTGTGGTATAAGTATGTGAGCAGGCATGAGATACAAGTTTCTAATGGGTCCAAAAATGGTGCTTGGCACCTACATGCATATAGTATATCTATAGAAGTCTAACAAGAGTATAGTCCTGTTACAGTTCAATGCATCTTTGCTTGGATGTACAATCTGCCTATTTATAACTAAGGGAAATTTGTGGACACAGAAAAGCTGAAGTGAAGACTGCATTTTTTAAACACATATTTTATCATCATTTTCAATTTACAATAAAAACATCAAGCTTTGCTGTCTAAGCATTATATTACAGTCTTCACATACTTCATGAAAACTTAATATAGTAATAAACAGTGTTGGAAAACACCACAAGAAAAAAGGTTATTTGGAAAATGTGGTCATTTTCCAGACACAAAATTACAGCTGTCCACGTTAATATTACTTCAGTTATAATGGCCAATCCAGTTTCTCAGAAAAGGCTCTCATGTTGGATAAAAGTTCTCTTTCTGTAACAGATTTTTGTCTGCCTGTGAATAATTTGCTAATTTTATTAACTTGGCAGTATGCCATGTTTTATTGAGCTACTGTAATGCACAGAAGCCTATCAGATTTACATTTAGTACGACCCAGAATCATTGGCATTATCAACATGTTCTCTATTAACTGATAATTGCACTTACTAAAAGGATCTTTAATATAGCAGAGTAAGGCTACCTCTGCCTTTAATTGGATTATACACCCTGTTATATATTTTGTATACCTGATAGTGTATCAGCCAGTAACTCTTAATTTTGGGGCAATTCCACGAAATATCACAAAATCTCTTGTCAAAACTTAGCATATTAGAGGTAAGGATTACTTAGATGACAATGACATTTGGAACCCATCCTTATTTCATAGAGAATCAGTTCCAAATTGCCAACTTTTAGAGAACACACCTGCCTGCAAGCCAGCTACACAATACAATTTTCTACACAGATATCTGTGTAGTGTCCACGATATACAGCATATACAGTCAAATCATGACAATTGTAAATTCCTGTGTTTCTGGAATTGCAAACCCAGTTCACCAGGAGGAGAGCTGCCACCCAAGATATTTGTGCATTTCACATGCAATTTTTGTGGCCACCTTTTTTCCTGTATGGAAAGATTACAAAAGCAATCTTATGTGCAGCAAGGTTAGGTTTCTGTGTGCAGCAGTATAGTGAAAAACTTCAAATAGCCACCTTATTTATCAGACAGCTATGGTGGAATGGGAGTTGTATACAGTGACAACTTTTCATTTGAACTCACGGCTTACAATCCCCTTCTCTCCACTAAAAAAACCGAACTGTAATTCAGAAGAACACTTAACACACCCAGTGAAGGAGACTGTAGTCCATGTTGGTGCTCCCAGTATGTTTCTGAGCACAATTCAAAGTGTTGGTGCTGACCTTTAAAGCCCTAAGCAGCCTTGAACTGGGCAGGCATACATTCCCTGTTCTAGAGAATGGCCTGGACCAGCAACTCAGGAGTGGCAGGGTGCAGCTGCGGCAATGGCCTCCCAGCATGACGTCACTACCACTGTGTGAGAGAGAGAATAGTCTTGGTGTTGATAGATGGATGTGGACACACATTGGCTCCCAGTACGTTTTTGAGCACAATTCAAAGTGTTGGCCCTAAGCAACCTCAGCCCAGTATACCTGAAGGAGCGTCTCCACCCCCATCGTTCTACCCGGACACTGAGGTCCAGCTTTGAGGGCCTTCTGGCGGTTCCCTCATTGCGAGAAGCGAAGTTACAGGGAACCAGGCAGAGGGCCTTCTCGGTAGTGGCGCCCGCCCTGTGGAACGCCCTCCCATCAGATGTCAAGGAAATAAACGACTATCTGACTTTTAGAAGACATCTGAAGGCAGCCCTGTTTAGGAAAGTTTTTAATGTTTGATGTTTTATCGTGTTTTTAATATTCTGTTGGAAGCTGCCCAGAGTGGCTGAGGAAACCCAGCAAGATGGGCGGGGTATAATAATAATAATAATAATAATAATAATAATAATAATAATACATTCAAGTTTTGAAGAGTGGTAGGGAAAGGCTATTTTGGATGAATAATTACTGTAATGTCTGAAGCCACACAGGATTCTAGTTTTGTATTTGGTATCCAAACTTATCATGCAACAGGACTGGATGCAGTAAAGATTTATAAACTGCATTTGCCTTGAAAATGAAAATGTTTAAATTACCATAGGAACACTTTTTATATTAGTATTAAGACAGGGACAGAAGATGAATTCCAAAGTCCTTTGTTCTATAGAGTTTGAGTCTGTTGTTCTGAGTGGGAATTTAAAAAAGACATTTAAATAACCATGCAATCTTATGTGTGCCTACTCAGAAAACCCCCATTTAGTTCAGGTAAACATGTATAGGACTGCAGCTTTAAGCTTCAAATACATTCAGTCTTTACAGAGAAAAGAAGTAAATAAATACTTTTTAGGTGAGTTTATATATTTTTTTGTAATGCGCATCTTCATTCTGTGTAATACAAAATCGAAAGCAATTGTTCTGAAACAGAATAATTGCCACCTGTAACTACACTTTCAAATATAGCCTTAATACGCATGCTTTAATCTTGTCTACTCGACAAAATTCCTTTGACTACAAAGAAATCTCTAACAGTGTTTCTTCTTCCTTAGAAACATACACTTGGCGAGCATTCAAATGTTATTTGTGCATATGTATACATACCTGTATTTAGTTTCATCCAGGTACGTAACCCTCCATACCCACTGGCACAAATTGAGTAACCATGATGGCTATGTTCTGCCTCTAGTGTTGAGGCAGTATGCTTCTGAATAACATGTGTTGGAAACCACAGAAGAGGAGAGTGCTGTTTCCCTCAGGTTTTTCTTCTGGACTTCCCTCAGGCATCGGGTTAGACACTATGAAAACAGGATGTTGGACTAGATTAGCCACTGGTGTGAACCTGCAGGGCTATTCTTATGCACTCATGTTCTGTAAGTCATAGTCCCAGGTACTGACAGAACTGTCAAGGAGTCATAGAACCATAGAATCATTGAGTTGGAAGGGACCCCAAAAGTAATCTAGTCCAACCCCCTGCAATGTAGGAATCTGAACTAAAACTTCAATGACAGAGGGCCATCCAACCTCTGCTTAAAAGTATGTGCATTAGAGCAAATCACATTACTAATAATAATAATAATAATAATAATAATAATTTTATTTATACCCCGCCCTTCCTGGTTCAAAAACCGAGCGCAGGGCAGCTAACAACAAAGGTAAAACACTTAATTATAAAAGCAGCATAAAATACAGTATAAAAACATAAATAACAATAAAAATCAAAAATCAGTTAGATACGGTAATCCCCAGGCTAGCAGGCTGAATTGGTCCTACTTGGGCCAGCGAGGAGGCCAGGGAAGAATTTTTTCTCCACAGGTATTACAGTTCAGCTTCACAATCTTCTGAAAATAGGTGCTCCCACAACCAAGGGGCAGAATACTGGTTAGCTTTCAAATGTAATAAAACAAGAAGAAACATTGTTTACTAATGTCTCTCCCCACACATAAAAAAAAATCACCATCCATTTTGATGATCTTAAGTAGCTTGCACACAACTCCCCCCCCCCCCCGTAAAGATGCAGCAATTAAAGGGTTGTGAGGGCTTCAGATGATAAAGGTAATAGGCCCCACATAAATGAAAGATAGATATCTCTGCTCTCTGGATTCAGCCCTCGTGGAGAATTGCCATGTGTTTCACATTAGCATTAATAGACATGGCCAACTTAAATACCCACCTATCTCTTTCAAAACGGATTACGCTAAATTAAATTTAGGCCCAATAATGCATAAAATACAATTAGATCTCAGCAAATGGGAACAATTAAAACTTTATGCTGTTGGGTAAAATAGCGTAATTGCAATTGGGCTGAATTTGCTCTTCAGGATATTATGTATACTTAATGTTCTACTGTACCTATAAATTTCAGTACTCCTTAATGCTAACTTAAGGCTGGTTTGGATATTTCATTGTGTTTCTTTTTAATGAAAATATGATATGTGCAGTACTTATGATAGTTATACTGAAGGATGTGCTACTGCTTGAAGTTTATGAGAGGAAACAAATATTTCTTTTTTAAAAAAAGCTCTAAAGCTTTAATTGGGATTATATTACTTTCTACATGAGTTACAGATACAGAAAATTATCTCCAGTTTACAACATGGGCGATCTGCTGTTCCCTCAGGCTTTCAGTATGTGATAATGCAATGAAAGCATTTTTTAATGAGAAGGGTATCTAAAACATTAAAACCAAAGGCTGCTCTAATTTCAGCGCATGTGTGCTAAAGAGGTAGCATGCCAAGAGACTGCAGTGACACTTCTGGTGCATCCCAGAAGCGAATTGGCTTCTAGGGATTCAACTCTTTCAAGGAAAGCAGGATACCGTATCAGGGGGATGTCTGAAACCACTTTGAAACATTTCCCTCTTCTGGCTTCCTTTGAATTCCTAAGACATTTTGCCTGAGTTGGAACATTAAAATTGCTTTCGGTTTTGCCCTATTTGATACATTAAAACTAAGAAGAAAAAGAAATACATTAAAAATACACTGCCTACTTATAAAGGGCCACAGATAGTTAAAGGCCAAAGTCCTGGTTATAGAGAAAATATAATGATGGCACCAGGCAAGCCTCTCTGGGGAGAGCATCCCACAAGCAGGGAGCCACTCAGAAAAGGGCTGTTCTTGTGCTGCCACCATCATGGAG
This sequence comes from Podarcis filfolensis, assembly GCF_964270895.1. Lineage (NCBI taxonomy): Eukaryota > Metazoa > Chordata > Lepidosauria > Squamata > Lacertidae > Podarcis > Podarcis filfolensis. The sequence continues at coordinate 34,480,700 of NC_139605.1, read as the reverse complement.
GGAGCACCAGAAGGGCCTCACAGGATGACTTCAGGATCTGGGTCAGTTCACGTGGGGAGAGGCAGTCCTTGAAGTATTGCTGTCGTGAGCCAGTTTCCCTATTGCCGGTTGCTCTGCAGCGCCTTCTAGTGTCACATTTTAATAACGCGTTATGAACGTTACAAGCAAAACGTAATGTGTCCATTACATCATGAGAATCATTCCTTAACCCTCATAAACATTATAAACCATGAGTGTAGAGGTTACCAGAGCATAGACAACAGATAGGGGTGCAGCTGGGTCACCAGCCAAAACTAATGGAAGACACTCTGCACCACCAAGGCCATCTGAGCCTCAAGCGGCAGCAGCAGATCCAGAAGTTTTCCCAAGGTGAGTACCCGCTTCTTCAGAGGGAATGTACAGTGGTACCTCGAGTTAAGAACTTAATTTGTTCTGGAGGTCCGTTCTTAACCTGAAACTGTTCTTAACCTGAGGTACCACTTTAGCTAATGGGGCCTCCCGCTGCCGCTGCCCCGCCGCCGTGTGATTTCTGTTCTCATCCTGAAGCAAAGTTCTTAACCCGAGGTACTATTTCTGGGTTAGTGGAGTCTGTAATCTGAAGCGTCTGTAACCTGAAGCATCTGGAACCCGAGGTACCACTGTTATCCTATCAAGAGCTGTCAACCTCCCAAGGATCTGGTATAGGGAACTGCCCACTAACAGTGCTTCACTTGTTGTGTGTGCATGTGGACTGGAAGCAGACTGGAAACAGAGATAGAATCATAGAATCATAGAATCATAGAGTTGGAAGAGACCACAAGGGCCATCGAGTCCAACCCCCTGCCAAGCAGGAAACACCATCAGAGCACTCCTGACATATGGTTGTCAAGCCTCTGCTTAAAGACCTCCAAAGAAGGAGACTCCACCACACTCCTTGGCAGCAAATTCCACTGTCGAACAGCTCTTACTGTCAGGAAGTTCTTCCTAATGTTTAGGTGGAATCTTCTTTCTTGTAGTTTGGATCCATTGCTCCGTGTCCGCTTCTCCGGAGCAGCAGAAAACAACCTTTCTCCCTCCTCTAGGTGACATCCTTTTATATATTTGAACATGGCTATCATATCACCCCTTAACCTCCTCTTCTCCAGGCTAAACATGCCCAGCTCCCTTAGCCGTTCCTCATAAGGCATCGTTTCCAGGCCTTTGACCATTTTGGTTGCCCTCCTCTGGACACGTTCCAGTTTGTCAGTGTCCTTCTTGAACTGTGGTGCCCAGAACTGGACACAGTACTCCAGGTGAGGTCTGACCAGAGCAGAATACAGTGGCACTATTACTTCCCTTGATCTAGATGCTATACTCCTATTGATGCAGCCCAGAATTGCATTGGCTTTTTTAGCTGCCGCGTCACACTGTTGGCTCATGTCAAGTTTGTGGTCAACCAAGACTCCTAGATCCTTTTCACATGTACTGCTCTCAAGCCAGGTGTCACCCATCTTGTATTTGTGCCTCTCATTTTTTTTGCCCAAGTGCAATACTTTACATTTCTCCCTGTTAAAATTCATCTTGTTTGTTTTGGCCCAGTTCTCTAATCTGTCAAGGTCGTTTTGAAGTGTGATCCTGTCCTCTGGGGTGTTAGCCACCCCTCCCAGTTTGGTGTCATCTGCAAATTTGATCAGGATGCCCTTGAGTCCATCATCCAAGTCGTTGATAAAGATGTTGAATAAGACCGGGCCCAAGACAGAACCCTGTGGCACCCCACTAGTCACTCTTCTCCAGGATGAAGAGGAACCATTGATGAGCACCCTTTGGGTTCGGTCAGTCAGCCAGTTACAAATCCACTGAGTGGTAGCATAGTCAGGACCGCATTTTACCAGCTTCTTTACAAGAATATCATGGGGCACCTTGTCAAATGCCTTGCTGAAATCAAGGTAGGCTACATCCACTGCGTTCCCTTCATCTACCAGGCTTGTAATTCTGTCAAAAAACGAGATCAGGTTCGTCTGACATGACTTATTTTTCAGAAATCCATGCTGACTATTGGTGATCACAGCATTCCTTTCTAGGTGCTCACAGACTGTTTGCTTAATGATCTGCTCCAGAATCTTCCCTGGTATTGATGTCAGACTGACTGGGCGGTAATTATTTGGGTCCTCTCTTTTCCCCTTTTTGAAAATAGGGACAACATTTGCCCTCCTCCAGTCTGCCGGGACTTCGCCTGTTCTCCAGGAATTCTCAAAGATGACTGCCAGTGGTTCTGAAATCACATCTGCCAGTTCTTTTAATACTCTTGGATGCAGTTCATCTGGCCCTGGAGACTTGAATACATCTAGACTAGCCAAGTATTCTTGTACTATCTCCTTAGTTATTCTGGGCTGTGTTTCCTCTGCTGAATCATTTGCTCCAAATTCTTCAGGTCGGGCATTGTTTTCTTTATCGGAGAAGACTGAGGCAAAGAAGGCATTGAGGAGTTCAGCCCTTTCTGTGTCCCCTGTTTGCATTTCACCATCTTCTCCTCTGAGTGACCCCACTGTTTCTTTGTTCTTCCTTTTGCTACGAACATACCCATAAAAGCCTTTTTTGTTGCTTTTAACCTCTCTAGCAAGCCTGAGTTCATTCTGTGCTTTAGCTTTTCTGACTTTGTGTCTACACGTGCTGGTTATTTGTTTGAATTCCTCTTTGGTGGTTTCCCCCCTTTTCCATTTTTTGTACACATCCTTTTTTAATCTTAACTCAGTTAAAAGTTCTTTAGATAGCCACCCTGGCTTCTTTAGGCACCTTCCATGTTTCCGTCTCATTGGTATTGCCTGAAGTTGTGCTTTTACTATCTCCCTCTTAACAAACTCCCAGCCATCATGAACTCCCTTTCCTTTTAGTATTACTGTCCATGGGATCTCACCCAGCACTTCCCTAAGTTTTATGAAGTCGGCTTTCTTAAAGTCAAGAAATTGTGTCCTAGTATGCTTGGCTGCTCCTTTCCGCTGTATAGTAAACTTCAGAAGAGCATGATCACTCGCGCCTAATGATCCTTCCACTTCTACCCCACTAACCAGGTCATCAACATTGGTTAGGACCAGATCTAAAATGGCTGTTCCTCTTGTTGCTTCTCCCACTTTCTGGACAATGAAGTTGTCTGCAAGGCCAGTGAGGAATCTGTTTGACCTTATGCTCTTGGCTGAGTTTGACATCCAACAAATATCCGGGTAATTGAAGTCCCCCATTACTACTATCTCCCTTCCTTTTGCATGCTTGGCCATCTGCTCCAGGAAGGCATCATCTATGTCCTCCGTTTGGCTTGGGGATCTATAGTAAACTCCCACAATGAGGTCACTGTTATTCTTCTCTCCCTTAATTTTGACCCAAATGCTCTCACTTTGGCTTTGAGGTTCTAAATCTTGGATCTCTTCACAGGTATACACATCCCTGACATATTTGGTTGTTGTTGTTGTTTTAATAAAGCTCTTTTGTTTAAGCTGCTCTTTGCTGGACTTTGGGGTTTCCCTGACAACCAAATGGGGAAGCAAGATCTCTTGTGGGGTATTAATGCTGTGAGACCCCTCAATTCTATGCTCAGTTTGTATGTCTGTGTAAAAAAACAACCACCATATATCCAAAAGATAACACAGTTTCACTCACCTTCATTCCAATGAACCCAAACCTTGGATAATCACTAGAAGCTCTCAGGTCTCTCACTGCTCTGAAATTTGGGTGGTGTGTAGCAGTATGAAATATCCATTTTTATTTGCTTAATTATTACATTTGTATTCTACTCTACAACTCTGGAGAGCTTATAGTAAAGCTAGAAACTTGTGAAATCAAAACTATGAAACCATTAAAAAGTAGAAAAAGTCCTACATCTATACTCCCCACACCCCTGAAATTTAGAACAAAGGCCCAGACTATCTACGCTGCTTAAAAGGCCTTTTTGAATAAAAAGGACTTCAATGATCTTAGAAGTTTTACATGAAGAAGGGCTAGTTTTGCTTTCAGTTTTTCTCTCCTATAAGAAGTAACACCACTTCCCCCATCAAACACACATTATATTGTATTTTCATTTATCCAGAAAGCCCAGATAAATGCCTTGAACATAAACACTGTCATAAAATAAGGATAGTGGAAACTGTAATCAAGTGATTTGACATAAAGAGGTAATTGTGGGTCATAAGTGCAACGGCAGATACATCTTTGGAACAGATTCTTGTCGGAGAAGATTCTTCATTTTTGACTGCAGATGCACAAAAATCCTTGTGACAGATGCAGATGGGGAGAATGAATAGTCAAAGTGACTGCTGTCAAGTTAAAAAGAAAGAGTAAAGAATAAATATGGAGAGCAAAGAGGGTCTGGATATTACAAAATGCATTCCCGATTCTAACTGCTGCTGGGAATGTGCCATATTGGAACAGGAGAAGCATTTCCCTGCCACTGAATTCAACTTGGGAGCCTTACCCTTTTCTTTCAGGTCTTCTCTAATGGCATATCTAGACTACATCAAGAGTCATTTTCTCTCCTAAGTGAATATTTTAATTTGTAGGTCTGAGCTCAGGGAGACTAATGACCTCCATTAGAGAGATCTCAGCAGTTCGCCAAACTACAATTAAATTGTTCAGTTTTGAGGATAACCATATTAGCAGTTTATGGGTATAAAACTATGTTAATAGTTCAGATCTGTTGCTATTATTAATTTTTTATTAATATTTCTTTATTTATTATTTTATTAATATTTATTAATTGCCTTCTAATCTACCATCTCAAGATGATTTACACATATGGATATAAAATTTACAGCATGTTAGAGTCTCAGAGAAAATTACATGAAAATGATATCTTGGTGGTATCTAACACCCAGTAAATTGGCAAAAATGTATAAATCTAAATCAAATAAGTGCTGGAAGTGTAAAGAGAAAGAAGGTTCTTTTTATCATATGTGGTGGTCTTGTAGGAAGCTTAAAGCTTAATGGAAAATGATATATAATGAATTGAAAAGGATGTTTAAAAGAAAGTTTGTTTAAAAAAAACCCAGAAGCTTTTTTTTTTGGGGGGGGGGGGTTATAGGGACAGAACTACCCAAACTGTACAGAAACTTATTCATGTATGCTACCACAGCGGCAAGAATGTTACTTGCCCCAAAATGGAAAGAAGTAGAAGTCCCAGCAAAGGAAGAATGGATTCAAAAACTTATGGAATATGCAGAAATGACAAAACGTACTGGAAAAATAAGAAATCAAGATAACAATTTTTTAATAAAAGAATAGAAATGGTTTATTGAATATTTACAGATAAATTGTAAACAGATAAGAACATTGGCCGGATTATTGTAATAACCTGCAGTTTTGTAAGCGTATATATTTAAAGTAAATGAATAAATGAACCAATTAAGTTAATTTGGATATGCAGAAGATATTAAAAATACAGGAAGAGGGGGAAGGAAGTCAAGTTTTGAAATGTTAAAAGGATTGTAAAATTTTTGAAATGTATAAACCTGGAAATTATAAATACTTTTTTAAAAAAAGATGATTTACATATACAATAATTAAAAACAGTTATGAACACAAAGAAGTCAAATACATTTTAAAATGGACACTAGTGGTAAAGACTCATTTATCCAACTGGGAAAGTTTGCATCTTCAATCGTTTTTTGTAATGTACAGTTAGTGGGCACTCATCAGGAAAGCAATTACACAGAACAGGGGCAGCCAAGCTAAAAAGCTCTGTTCTGAATGACTGTGGAATCTGGCTTCAGAGATCTTTTGAACTCACAGAAGAGACTGTCCCACAGACCACAACAATCTACTGGGTTTATATGGGATGAAGCAGTCTCTCAAGTAACCTGCTAAGGTTAAGGTTGCAAACTGTGATTGACGGACCCTGGGACAGCCTCCCGGTGACCCAGAAACCAATCAGGGCTGGGTGGAGTGTAAGCCAATCAAGAAACAGGAGGGAGTTAAAAAAATTGAACCTGAGAGTTTCACTGTCAGTTAGGGCTTGTTTGTGTTATTTAGGGCTTTGAAAATGTCTAGATGGGGTTCAGTTTGGAGCCTAAGACTGAATTAGGGGATACGTAGGCAGGGCAACCCAGAATGTTTTCCTGAGTAGATGATAAATATCCTAGAAGGGACTGGGAGTGTTTTCCTGGTGTGAGACCAATAGCCATTCTAGGAAGAATTCGGCTATTCAAATACAAGTGAGAATTTTTGGAAATTCTTCTTAACTATCTCTGTAAAGAGAATTTGTCTGAAAGAGTGTTGTGCCTTGCTAGAGTAAGCTACACCCCTCATCAAGTGTACTTAAATAAAATTATAGGTTTCCTCCCCCAAAAGTGCCTTATCCTTACTTTGATCCTCTGGGTATGGGATAAGGATGAACAAGTTTCATAATTGAAAATATATCTTGCTGCTGGATATTAAGAAATGCTACCACATACAGACAATAGCTGACCTCTCAAGTGTCCTGACAGGGAGAGTCTGAATTTTAAAATGATCCCCCAATCCAGTCATGTTACCTCACCTCCATCTTCACTGAGGGAGATTACCAAAGAGGCATTCAAATTTCTCATAGGCCTTCTTATACTGAACTCAGGTGGTTTCCCTTTACTCCAGGACTTGTGTCAACCTCCTTTTCCAAGGTTGCTGCTGAAACCAAATCTGAAGTCCCCCTCCCCATCCTAGCTTTCTCATTGTACACATCTGACTTCTTTAATTTCCATAACATAATGATATTGTGTTACTACAGTGTGAATCATTTGTATTTTGCTTCAATGCTTGAGCATGAGGTGATGGACTCTTATCAAGTTGCCCCTTCAGGCTATGAGTACAGGAAATAAATCTCTCACTGCTTCCAGATGTCCCTGAAGAAAGGAAACTCTGAGCCCTGGGGATGCAGAAACCCGCTGCTGCAGAATCAAATATCACTTTCTTGAAACATTATACATTGTTGGCATCCAGCTGTCTCAGGAGACAATGGAAAAATGTCCTTTTGGGGGCAAAGTCATAGTGTTGCAGACTTACAGCAACTGCTGGGGCTATGGATTCTGATACATTAGAGACATGCTTTATTGCAGGTGGGGTAGATGAAGGTGGCTGGTTTTGCTGCTACAGGTGCGCCATGGCGTTTCTTCTCATTGCACATTGCAGTTTAAAAATTGAGCATCACATTTACTGCTGTCTCCAGAGATTGCAGTAATAAATATGCAGTCAACAAGATGGAATATCAAATTATGAAACTGAATCAAGTGATGTGAGTGGTATACTGGCAGTATACAACCTCCTTGGTGATAGATAGATAGATAGATAGATAGATAGATAGATAGAACCTTCCATTCTTGGGCAAGGTGATTGAGCGCGTGGTTGCTGAACAACTCCAGGCACGCCTGGAGGATGCGGACCATTTGGATCCCTTCCAATCAGGATTCAGGCCTCATCATGGGACTGAAACTGCCTTGGTCGCGCTGGTTGATGATCTCCGGCGAGCTAGGGACAAAGGTGAGAGTTGTTTCCTAGTTCTGCTGGATCTCTCAGCGGCCTTTGATACAATCGACCATAACATCCTTCTGGACCGTCTAGAGGGGCTGGGAGCTGGGGGCACTGTTATGCAGTGGTTTCGCTCCTTCCTCCTGGGCCGTGTTCAGAAAGTGGTGGTGGGGGATGAGTGCTCAGACCCCTGGGCCCTCACTTGTGGGGTGCCTCAGGGTTCCGTCCTCTCCCCCATGCTTTTTAACATCTATATGAAACCACTGGGAGAGATCATCAGGGGGTTTGGACTGGGTGTCCATCAATATGCAGATGATACCCAGCTCTACCTCTCTTTCAAATCAGAACCAGTGAAGGCGGTGAAGGTCCTGTGTGAGTGCCTGGAGGCAGTTGGAGGATGGATGGTGGCTAATGGATTGAGGTTGAATCCTGACAAGACAGAAGTACTGTTTTTGGGGGACAGGAGGCGGGCTGGTGTGGAGGACTCCCTGGTCCTGAATAGGGTAACTGTGCCCTTGAAGGACCAGGTGCGCAGCCTGGGAGTCATTTTGGACTCACAGCTGTCCATGGAGGCGCAGGTCAATTCTGTGTCCAGGGCAGCTGTCTACCAACTCCACCTGGTACGCAGGCTGAGACCCTACCTGCCCGCGGACTGTCTCGCCAGAGTGGTGCATGCTCTGGTTATCTCCCGCTTGGACTACTGCAATGCGCTCTACGTGGGGCTACCTTTGAAGGTGACTCAGAAACTACAACTAATCCAGAATGCGGCAGCTAGACTGGTGACTGGGGGCGGCCGCTGAGACCACATAACACCGGTCTTGAAAGACCTACATTGGCTCCCAGTACATTTCCGAGCACAATTCAAAGTGCTGGTGTTGACCTTTAAAGCCCTAAACGGCCTCGGCCCAGTATACCTGAAGGAGCGTCTCCACCCCCATCGTTCTGCCCGGATGCTGAGGTCCAGCGCCGAGGGCCTTCTGGCGGTTCCCTCATTGCGAGAAGCAAAGCTACAGGGAACCAGGCAGAGGGCCTTCTCGGTAGTGGCGCCTGCCCTGTGGAACGCCCTCCCATCGGATGTCAAAGCGATAAATAACTACCTGACATTCAGAAGACATCTTAAGGCAGCCCTGTTCAGGGAAGTTTTTAATCTGTGATATTTTAGTGTATTTTGGTTTTCTATGGAAGCCGCCCAGAGTGGCTGGGGAAACCCAGCCAGATGGGCGGGGTACAAATAATAAATTATTATTATTATTATTATTATAGATACCCCCAGTGCTTTTTTTCTAAAAAAATGTTTAGGGGTACTCTCATTTTCCTACTCATATTAAAATACTGCCCATCAATGAGGCCAAACTTAGATTCACAAAATGTTTAGGGGTATGCATACCCCTGTGTACCCCCAGAAAAAAAGCACTGGATATCCCCATTTATAAAATCCAGTATCCTTACTGCATATCAGCACAATAATTAAGCCGTCTATGCTTTATGCTAGATTGAAAGTCCACCTCCCAACCAATTATCAAGTAAATGCTTCTGGAAGATTTAAACTGGTTCGAGAAATATGTTCAGCAGTTGCAGCTGGACTTAAATTTGTTTTCCAGAAAACCTTTTGAGAATCTTTGTTTGCTAATTCAAGCTCAGTTTGTGGAAGTGACATCTGTTTCACAGGGAATGATTCCCCCATCCCACAGTAGACAGCACACTCTCATGTATACAGCTGTACGTGGTAGTAATACTGTAATACCTTGTTGACAGATACTTGTCTGGATAATTCAGTGCTGGAAAACTTGGCTAGACAGTTATAATCCTACAACAGTTGCTGCGTACATACTAACTAGGTATAGGTGAGTGCCCTAAATGTCAGTCTGTAGTTCACTGACTAATTCCCCAAATGTCTGATAGATTTAAAATCCAGTTAATCTGGGTTTTGAATTCAGACCTGCACATTGCATGTGTGATGGGTGTAATTTGGTCCACAGAAACACCTGACTTGTAACATTAATTAGAACCAGCCAGATGTCCAGAGAAAACACAGTGCCAACAAAACAGAGTTTATATAGTTCTAATGGCCCAAAATTGCAATCACAAAATTTGAGGCTGGGTGGAATTCACTTTCACAATCACACCATCTGTTGTGGACTTTGCTGACAAAAAGTGCCCATAGTTAAGAGCAGGTCCTAGAGTTACCATTGCATGTTTCTGTGCACTATATCCAGTTCTTCAGTTCTTTAGAACTCGCCAGGCACAAATTGCATTTGCCAAGTATAAATGGAACATTCCCACCCACCCTCGTATGAGGTGCCATTCCCTAAACTGTAGCAAAAGAAATAACTATTCAATTAATCAGATCTCAGTAATAATTCATGCCCTTTGAGTTATGGTACTGTTAGGCTGTCTGTTATCCCAGCCTTATTTCTGCTGGTAAATAACAATTCACTTAATTACAAAAATAAATCTGCTGGATGGCATTTCAAAGTGATGAAAAAGTTTAATATAGAAATACAGACCATGATCATATGTAATGTTCGGCCAACATTTGTTTTATTTTGTGATTCACAGGCTGGAGGGCTGGGGAACTATTTTGCAGAGAGGGAACAAAAAGTAATGCAGAGTCATCACCCCCTTTTAGAAGGGGGAGGGCTTGTTCTCCTTCATTTATTATTGTTGATCTTGGGTGAAATTCTTTATAGCTTTTGGACAATGGAGCATCATATATTTTATACATTGCTGTGATTTGGATAGGTGAATTTTGTAATCCGTTTTAGGAGAAAACTTTTTATTATTATTATTAAAGGATATCATTAAGTTTTATTTGCCTTAGTCAGGCACCTTCACTGTATGCTTCTGATATCAGCAGTCTATAAAATTTGGAAATGAACACATAGCTCAAAAGTGCAATTGTTTTTATCTGAAAGTCTAATAACGAATCCTATTTTCATTTGGCCTTGGATTTGAACTGCTGGTCTTTTGTAGGACCCAGATGTCTCACGGTTGTTCCAGTAGCATTCCTTATGACCTTGGATGTTTTTTCTTGTGTGTGTGTGTGTGAGAGAGAGAGAGAGAGAGAGAGAGAGAATTCAAATCCTAATATTGTATTTATTGCAATGATTTTGAAAAAGGAAGGCTATATTTATTTTATATTAATTTATTAATTTATCTCATTTGTTCACTTATTTTCTTAAAATATCAGGGCTGTATGCAGCAACATACAAAACCATTAAAAGCAGTATATGTGAAATTTCTACTTTTTCTACTTCTCTTTATAACCCAGAATGAGGAACAGACCTACTATTAGGCAGACTAAGGCAGCCACCCTAGATATGGCCATTCCAAGATATAGTAGTGGTAGTAATCATAATAATAATACTTGCATTTGATCCAAACAGCAAGGACCACTGGCAAGCACGTTGGTCTTAGACACGCAGGCCCTGGGTTCAGTATATCTTCTGGGCATGGTGGAACATCATTATACGGTTTCACTTTCAGAGGGTTTTTGGGAACATCTGAAAGTAGCAGCCGACAAATGCTAAGAGCAATGTTACAACTGCTTCCATTTTCTCCCCTTTTGCCCTGCCAAACCTTTCAAACGGCATCCCACATTTTCTCCACCTGCAAATGGGTTGGTGGAAATGGGAGAGGCTTTTAGGCTCAGCTCTTGATCCCCTTGCAGGAATAGAAGTTTAAAGACGCTCTCAAGGCAAATCTTTAAAAATGTAGTATAAGCACTGATAATTGGGAAACATTGGCCTGCGAGTCCTCCAACTGAAGAGTAGCCTCTACCCAAGGCGTTGCGGATTTTGAAAAAGCACGAACTGAGGACAAAAGGGAGAAATGAGCTAAGAGGAAGGCATGTTTAGCAAATCCTCACTGTGATCAACCTGGAAACCTATGTCCCCATTGTGGAAGGATGTGTGGATCCAGAATTGGTCTCCACAGTCACTTATGGACACACCATTAAGACCATGTTCATGGAAGACAATCTTACTCAGCTACAAGCGATAGTAGAAGAAGAAGAAGAAGAAGAAGAAGAAGAAGAAGAAGAAGAAGAAGAAGAAGAAGAAATAGGGATAGGAAATACAGTGGTACCTCGGGTTAAGGACTTAATTCATTCCAGAGATCCGTTCTTAACCTGAAACTGTTCTTAACCTGAAGCACCACTTTAGCTAATGGGGCCTCCTGCTGCCGCCATGCTGCCAGAGCATGATTTCTGTTCTCATCCTGAAGCAAAGTTCTTAACCTGAAGCACTATTTCTGGGTTAGCGGAGTCTGTAACCTGAAGCGTATGTAACCTGAAGTGTATGTAACCTGAAGCATATGTAACCCGAGGTACCACTGTAGAAGCATTTCCCATTCTGATGGACCAGCTCCTGCAACTGAAACAAATGTATGCATTTGTATGCATCCATACTGGTGTTGGAGCAGACTGCAGGATCATAGTGATTGTATCCTAGTGACTGTGTGTTGAAATCCTGTCCCACTCATCACAAAGTCTGAGCAATGCACTATACCAGGAAGTTTAAGTTCTTTACAGCCTGTTTTCCCAGCCTTGAGTGTAAGAGTAATTTCAGACCTTCACGCAAGAGCACCCAGTCACACAGGTATACCTGAGTCAGATTGGAACTGACTGCCAAGAAAGAGGGTAAAAATTGAAAGTGCTCTTCAACACATTTAGAAAGCATAGTCCTAGAACCTGCTGTGGCCCAAAGCAGTCGTGATCCTGTCTCTCAAGCTAGTGCCCATCAGCTTCAGTTAGTGACTTGGGAGTACCTCCTATTGGATTCAATGTGGTTTACTTCCAAGTAGACATGCTGCTAGTGATATTCTTTATAGTAATAGAAGTAGTAGTAATATATTACTTATACCTCACCCATCTGTCTGGGTTGCCCCAGCCACTCCGAGAGGCTTCCGGCATAATAAAATCACAGCAAAACACCAAACACTAAAAACTTCCCGATCTGCCTTCAGATGTCTTCTAAAAGTTATATAGTCTCTTGGACATCTGATGGGTGGGTGTTCCACAGGGTGAGAACTACCGAGAAGGCCCTCTGCCTGGTTCATGTACCTTCACTTCTCACAGTGAGGGAACCACCAGAAGGCCCTCAGAGCTGGATCTCAGTGTCTGGGCTGAACTACGGGGGGTGGGGACGTTCCTACAGGTATACAGGACCAAGGCCATTTAGAGCTTTGAAGGTCAGCACTAACACTTTGAATTGTACTGGGAGCCAATGTAGATCTTTTAGGACCAGTGTTATATAGTATTGGTGGCCATTCCTTGTCAGCAGTCTTGCTGCCACATTCCGGATTAGTTGTATTTTCTGAGTCACCCTTAAAGCCCCAGGTAGAACGCATTGCAGTAGTCCAAGGGGGAGATAAGCAGAGCATCTAGCACCCTGGTGAGCCAGGTAGGGTCTCAGCCAGTAGCTGGTAGATAGCTGCCCTGGACTCAGAATGAACCTGTGCCTCCATGGACAGCTGTGAGTCCAGAATGACCCCAAGGAGTTAAGATTAGCAGGCGGGGTCTGTTAGCACTGCTGCTGTGCTCTGTGCTTCAAAGGGCAGTGGTACTTGACAGTGACTTCTCTGTGATGGCCACCGTGTTGGGGAATGATCTGCCCTCCAGGTTGCCAGCATTTTATACATTTTGATGTTTGCTCAAGATACAAATCTTTACCTAGGTCTTAGGGTGAGTGGATGTTTTCCCTCCTTCTGCATTGTTGCTTTGTAGTGCTGTTCTGTTAATTTTGTTATTGGTTGGTATTGTGACAGTATTTTATGATTTTAATTAGAGTGCATGCTGTTTTTAAGTGGGATATTTTTGTAACCCGCCCTGGAGTCATTCATGAAGGGAGGCTATAAGTATGTTGCTTCTGACAACAGCAGTGCGAAACAGTTGGATTATGTACTGGTTTTCCAGTAGTTCACATCATTACTCATTTGGGAGGTGTCTGAATCATACCAGGCAGAAGATAGCCAATAAAATAATCATTAGCAACCTGAATAACAACTCAGTAGAAGTTGGGGTATATAGGCAAGATGGTAACCAATATGCACAACACTGAACCCTTTGAATATAAGATGTGCAACTACAGACATCTCTGCTTCTACACAAATAAATAAACTCTTCCTGGACTGTATTATTCAAAATTGCTGGAAGTAATGTGGACTGTTGGATCTCCAGTGTCTATTACAAAATATCCAAACACATTATAAACAAATATTGCAGTTTGGCACCTGCAGTAACATTTTTCTATCTAGCATCTATTTTTCTATGTGTGGCGTCGTTTTATATGAGGAAGCATTGAACTATTTGACCCACCCCAGCCATCAAAAGTGATACAGTCTAAGAATAGGCATTTTATCATATAATCTTCTGCTTATACCCCCGAGATTGTGGGGGGTGGGGAGGAAAAGTAAATGTTATACACAGTCTTCACTACTGGTTCCCATTCGAATGCAGCTGTATGAAAGACACTTCTGAACGGGGAGTCCAAATCTTTCTGGAGTCTTTTCCTGTTGCTTGCATGAATTACCTCACATGTTCACTTGGGAAGTGTTGCAATAGTTTCACTGAGTCTGTAGTCGCTTGTTTCATGTAGACCAGCCCTCGTGCCAACTTCCAGTATTTCCACGTATTTTTCACACATCCAAATGAATTCTAAACTCTAAATTCTCAAGTTTTTCCATTTTGCTTTATGAAACCAAACTTGTGCTTTTAACATAAGCAATGCAGGCTTCGTTTCTGAACACTGCTGTAACTCCAGTGCATATTGCTTCCCCCACTTTCCATTTTCAAATGTTGCTAACTACTACTGGAGTTAATGCATCTTGATGGGCTGATTATGTGGAGAGCAGTCACAACCTTGTTGGCCCTAAAGCAAGACATTAATTATCAACTGCTTTCAGCATGAAGTCTTCCAGAAGCACCGGACTCTTATTATTTATGTAGTGCCATCAGATTATGTGGTGCTCTGCAAAATTAAATATAGCAGAACAGTGTTTTAAAAGCATCCAGTCTCTGCTGAGAAAAATCAACAGTGAGTTGGGGGGGGGGGGAGAGAGCACATATAGAACCTAGTTAAATGCTACGGGTGTGCACTGAGAACAAGATTTGGTTCAGATTCTGGTTTGGTGCTTTAGAAAGCAGACAACCTTGGAAGCTGCCTGATTCAGTTTGGAATCCTAGTCTGATTTGAAACAATTGGGGCTTCATGACCCATCACCACCATTCACCATGGGGAAATAAAAAGCAGTCACAACTTAAAAAAAATAAAAATAAAAAATGCTGTTGACAGAAGTTGATGAAATTTGCAGCTCAGTAATCTCTCTAGAGTGAATATGTGAAAAAGCCAAACACACACATATACTAATACTAAGACTTTATACTACTACTACATCTAGCTTGTCATCTATGACCAAAATATCTTGGCATCATCTAAAACTATTCCTTTCCTCATACAAAGGTACTGCTATCTGAATGTGTGGATTTCTCAGCTCTGAACACATTTTTTTTTAAAAAAAAAATGAATGCTGGCAGATGCTGCTGAACTGTTGCTTCTTGGGTGTCTTCCATGCTGCCCTTAGTTTTCTGTTCAACTATTTCTGTTAATAATCACACAAGGTTTCTCTTTTCCCCATAGTCTGTAACCTTGGGGTCAGCTGAGACTCAGAAATGTCTCCATAGTCTGTCATTAATCAGGTTGTTAAGTTTCGTATTGCTCTGGCCTGGATGTGTGAAAGCCAAGGCCTAGATGTTTTTATGTAAGCCCTCAGCCCAGCTCTCTGTTGTTATTATAACAATATATTTCACCCTCCCTTGTTCTTCTCCATCCCATTAAATCTTTCAGTAGCAGTCTTAAGAGGAATCATTCTGTCTCACAATATCATCTCCTCTGAAGAAAACCCATTTTATTTCTGAATGCTTTAGCGTGGCCTTCTCACATCTCATGTCAAAGAATGTTAGGTTCTCAGAACCATGAGCATACAAGAGGTATATATATATGGAGGGCGATCCTTTCTGTCTGTGAGTCAACCACACTGGCAGGTGAGGAGATTGATCCCCAGCTGTAGCCAGAGGAGATGTTGACTCACACAACACCACTGAGAGAAATTGCCTAGCTATTACACAAGTTCACTGACAATGCAAGCCTGAAGTGCAGTATGATAACTTGTAATAAGTAACAGCTTACTATATACTCCACTTCTTGAGGCTACAAGTGTCCCACTTAAGCTATATTCATTTTGGTTCTGGCACTTTCCCCTGAAATACCATTTAAATTATGTTGAGCTAAGGGCAGTAGATCTGCCCCCATCTTAAGGCACTATAGAAGATAGGTGTGTGCCAAAATACAGAAGCCCCAGTGTGTAGCAATGATGCCTTGTCAATTAGCATGTTGCAACTCTGAACTTTTAAACTATAGAATAATTCCCCATCCCTGTTTTGTCCTTTCCTCTATTTAGGTGAAAATGTAAGCAACAAACACCCAGCAGCTAGGAGCAGATGAGGATGTCACAGTGAAAAAAACAACAAACCACCACTATACAACAAACAGATCTCAAGCAATTCTATACAGAAATGCTAAGTGTGTATCTGAGGTTAGGTATACCTAACTAGAATGTTTTTATGAGAGATTTCAATTTCCTGCATCTCTTGCAAAATAAGAACTCCACACAATTAAATATCTCCTCCTTATTTTCCTTCTGCCGGCAGGTGAAAAATATTTTATTCCGACAGGCTTTTGGGAACTGACTATTTTCTAAGGAAAGGGCTTTTATATTGTTTTGATTCTCTCAGAGTTTAATTACTTTTGAACTATTATCTTTTATATGTTTTAAGCTTTTTGTGTCTTATCCTTGATACTACATTTGCAAGCCGCCTTGGGTCTCAGTTCTGGAGAAAGGTGTAACATTAATAATGACATGATGGATTTGTGAGTGCCCTGCTGGGTGCTGGGGTTTAACCAGTGTTTTGAAAATTAAGGTGAGTCGATAGGTAGTAGATTTAGCAGTTTTCAATTTTCGAAGCTACCAACATGAGTTTGACCAAACTACAGGAGGCAGTGGAAGACAGGTGTGCCTGGCGTGCTCTGGTCCATGGGGTCACAGAGAGTTGGACACCACTAAACGACTCAACAACAACAAGATTTAGCAGTGAAAAAATGGAAAATAAGTGTCTTTTCTATACCAGGGCATTGTTTTATGGGTGGGGGGAGGTGGACTCATTGTAGAAACAGTGGTGCTGATAACCAGTCACTAGACCTTCAAAGGACACCTTAATATCTCCTTTTGTAATAAGTTTTACTATATATAGTAAAATGCATTGCATGTGATATGATTGCATTACAGAATTTCTAACGTCTCTTCTAAATCAATAAAGGGTATTTTTTTTTTAATCTTTCTGTGTCTATCTCATTTGTATACCATATTTCCTCCAAGGAACTGAAGGTGCATACATGAGGTTATTTCGTTTTATCTTCAAAGAGGTAAGTAAGGCTGAGAGATAACTGGCTGCTCAGGGCCATCCAGTGATCTTTATGACTAAATGGGGATTTGAACCTGACTTTCACAAGGTGAAGTCTGGCACTCTGCCTACTTTGCCACACTGGCTTGCATCTGAATTTCTATTTTTAAGATACCTGCTATTAACTTGTGGAAAAATAATTACTCTGTTGGGGTGGGGGGGATATGTAGTTCTACCAAGTCAGACACACTCATCTTTTCATCGAATAACAAATAAAGAGGATTGCACCAGAAAACTACAAAAGAAAACCCAAGTATAGGCACTGCAATTTGAAAACTTGAAAAATCGATTCACTGAACTGGAAGCCAACAAAGATTAAAAGAGTGTGTGTGTTTAAGGGAAGCCTGTGAGAGGGGAAAGTAGCAAGCATTGCGAAGACTCTTGAGCTAGCTAACAGCAAAATATTATTTTAAGACCGAAATCCTGCTACTGGTTGCCTAGAAACTAACTTTCTGGAGGGGGAAAAATAGGTTGAATCATAGTGGTTGAGAATGTTTTAATAAGGAAATTATGCCATCTGGCAAAAAGCACCTGACATTCTTCCTCTGACATGATGAAGAGCCAGGTTACCAGCCAAAGTGAAAGATTACTAAAGTGCTAGCAATAAACTCTCATGGAAGATGCCACCATTGCCACAATAGATCATCTAAGTTTGCTTGTCAAGTAATGTCTGAAGGTAAAGTATTTTGTACCCAATATCATGAGAAACTGGGGTTGTTTTTATTATCGTTGTCATTGCTATTAATACAACTGTATTCATTTTTATACTAAAAAGCCTCTGAAAAGTCTTGCATTAGGCAAATGAATGGTGTGCAAAACTATCAATCCAAGGCCAAGCTCATTAATTTCCTCACTGATTCATTATATTTCTACCATCTCTTCCGCCTGTGAAAGCCCAGGGTGCATAGAACATGGTCAAAGAGGGCATTTTGTGGCAGCCTCTAAGCTGTAGGATTCCTTCCCCACAGAGGTGCCTCTGGGATCTTCACTGTATAGCTTTCGTCGTATTCTGAAGATGAGCCTCTTTCCTTCAGCCTTTGAGACCTGAGATCTTGTATTTCTGTATCCCACCCTGGGACCTTATGGCAAAGGGTCAGTAAGAAATCTAAATTATTATTTATTAAATTTGTATGCTGCCCTTCATCTGTAGATCTCAGGGAGGTTCACAATATAAACATTGTTGTTGTTGTTTAGTCGTGTCCGACTCTTTGTGACCCCATGGACCAGAGCACGCCAGGCACTCCTGTCTTCCACTGCCTCCCACAGTTTGGTCAGACTCATGCTGGTAGCTTCAAGAACACTATCCAACCATCTCATCCTCTGTCGTCCCCTTCTCCTTGTGCCCTCAATCTTTCCCAACATCAGGGTCTTTCCAGGGAGTCTTCTCTTCTCATGAGGTGGCCAAAATACTGGAGCCTCAGCTTCAGGATCTGTCCTTCCAGTGAGCACTCAGGGCTGACTTCCTTCAGAATGGAGAGGTTTGATCTTTTTGCAGTCCATGGGACTCTCAAGAGTCTCCTCCAGCACCATAATTCAAATGGATCACTGCCTTGCTGTGGTGAAGGGGCTTGAATAACTAAGAGAAGCTATGAACTATGCCGAGCAGGGCACGCAAGATGGACAGGTCATAGTGGAGAGTTTTGACCAAACGTGGTCCACCTGGAGCAGGAACCGGCAAGCCACTCCAGTATCCCTGCCAAGAAAACTCCATGGACAAAGACAACATGCAAAATATAAACATACAAGACAAAAACAATACTAATAATGTAACCCTTAGGCCACACATATGAGGAATTTTGAAGGAACTCAAAGGAGTTTCAATAACAAGGGGTACATTTCTCAGGAAGTTTCACACATCCACATTTATGGCCAAATCCTAGAACTTGATACACTTCCAAATTAAGCATTGGCAAGGGGCATAATGGTTGTTGTGCCAGCATGATGTCATGGGTAATGGAATCACGGCGAAATTACTCTTCCTTACCTAGCCAAGGTAGTTGCTGAGCAGCTCCACCCATTTCTATCTGGCTTCATTGAGCTTTGGCATTGTGGAGGAGAGCACAGTTCAAATTGGCTCAGAAATAAGCCAAGCTATTTGGCTTATTTGGGGGGAAGTAACTCAGGCCAATCTGATGTAAGCCTGTCGCTACATTTCGAGCCATAAAGATCTCAGGAATAGGTTATTCGAAAGACAATCTCCTCTCCTCTCACATGCACCTACCTGTAAGCTTACCTCAGTTGCAGGCAACCCTCTGTGTATCCCATTGCCATGAAGTTGGCTAACGTGTGAGAGGGCTTTCCCTGCTGATGAACCTAGGCCAGATGGGCAACCTGTGACCTGGGACAACAACTCCCATCACCTCTTACCTTTAGCCATGCTGGCTGGGGCTGATGGGAGCTAGAGTCCAACAATATCTGGAGGTTCCCCATCCTTGGCCTAGGCCATGAAACTCCCTATTCCAGGAGATGCAGATGACATTTCAATCCACTGAAGACATCTCTCTACTGGCCCTCTGGGAGACTCTTGTAGTTGTGGAAGACCAGGGTTCTAAATTGCACGTGGAGCCTCCACAAGTACAGGAGACTTCCACTTCAGAAATCTGCCCTTTGGTTTGTGGTAAGTGATGGAGATGGTGATGGGGGGGGGGGGGCAGAGCTTAGAATGTTCATCCCTGGTCACCTGTTTATTTTGCATATGAGTGCAATGGCTCAAGAGGGCTGTAGATGTGTGTAGAACCTTGCCCCATGACTCCAACCCCCCAAATTATGCTTTCTTATGGAAATCAGAATTCTTTATTTGAATAAACAGCAGTTGAATAGGATGAGGCACCATTCTTCTGACATTTTTCACTCAAACCACAGGGTTGAGATATTATAGAGGTCATTTTGCTTGCAATAGCATAGGTGTACAGTGATGGTTTTCAAATGTTCTACCTTCTTATATAAAGTATTTTCCGGCATATAAGACGACAGGGTGTATAAGACGACTCCCAACTTTTCCAGTTAAAATATAGAGTTTGGGATATACTCGCCGTATAAGACTACCCCACTTCCAATGCACATAACGCAAATAAAAATTTAAAAAACGTCTCCAGTCCAGCTCGGAAATCCGCTCCACTTCCCAGTGGCCAGGGCGTGGCATGGCCGGGTCTGTTTAAACAGAGGAACGAGCTGGAGGGCTTCCTCTTTGGCTCATTTCCTCAATTGCTAGGACGTCACTGAACTTTGCTCAGTTATTGCTTTTGTCAGACCTGCTGAAGCATTTTGGGGGGATTTTTTACTTTTGTTGAGCCGCTCTTGTGGAATTTGCTAGTGGTCTACTACAGGGAGCAGTTAGGGTCGTTCTGTTGCTGGTGATTGGGGGGCTTCTGGGGCCAATTTTCAAGCATATTTCTGCTTCATCTAGAGAGCTTTGTGTCCTCTTATTTAATTTGCTGTCGTTTTGTCCTTTGGTGGGGAGTTGCTGCAGGAGCTGCTGCTGTAGCCGGCGTATAAGACGACCCCCAACTTTTGAGAAGATTTTCCTGGGTTAAAAAGTAGTCTTATATGCCAGAAAATACAGTACTTATATGCTATAGAACGTATGCATACTTTAGACAGGTCTGGACAGGTCATTTAGATGCTCACTCAATTCATATAGAACTATCACAAGAAAGTACCATTGAACATGATGAACTCTCTTGAGAATCTGCATCACAAGGGAAGAGTGGCAGTTGTACAGCAAGCTCGCTTTCAGGGAATCTGGCCCACTGTTACTGTTCTTCTCACTGAGAAACCCTTGAGAAGCTTGGGGTAGACCTTAGAGGGTTCCTCAGAGTATAATTTGAAAAGTGCTGGACTGGAATAACACAACAAGGTACTAAAAACTGGATCTCCTTGGAGTTAACTGCAGCTAGGGAGTCAGTGTCATTCACACTGCTCACGTCATTCTTAAGTTTCACATTAGGTCAAGCATCAAAGAAGATACTATGCCCAGTTTTCTAGCCTGAAAGAGTTGCTTAGGGACTGCACTTTTATCCCTTTCCCCCAAGAATTAGGTCAGTTTAATTATTTTAAAATTCAACTGAACAGCCACCTCTCTGCTAATTACTTTTGGGCACATACATAATTCATTTACCACAAGAAAAGGGGAGTATATCGTATAAAAACTAGTTGCAGTCCTTAAAAGAGTCCGTCTGCAAATAATTTGGAAATATTGCACTGAGAAGGCAAACATTTTAAATGTTAAATTAGTTTAAAATGACCATAGTGTAATATCAGTCAAGTTTTTATTCTGCGAAAATGTTCGTGATTTCTCATCCTTTTATTGTAGCAACCCATAACACAATAATCAATTAATAGTATAATAATACAGTAGTATAACAATCCGGTCTCTTCATTTTTAGGGGTGAGCACTGATCTTACGTAGCCAAAAATGATACATGTACGAGGGAAGTAGCTGCTTACTTGCAGAAGAACAAAAGATCATTGAAATGTGGATGAATCTTCTCTAAAGAGACCAGTGGGGACTGAGCATGCCATCAGGGCTAGTACTGGGCCCTGTAATAATAATAATAATAATAATAATAATAATAATATATATATATATATATATATATATATATATATATATATATACCCCATCCATCTGGCCTGCATACCCCCATAAGGTATGCTTAATGTGCATAGTAGAGGAGCCATGAAGATGGATGACAGTATGCCATGTCTATGTCACTTCTGCATAAGTTGTTTGGAAAAACAACTTTGGAACCAGAACATCCAGGATGTCTTGCCATTGTGATAAGAGCAAATATACCCACAACGTAACTGGCTGTGTTTAACTATATGAATTCTTTATCCATCATATAAACATAACTCTTTTCACATTATCTAATTGAGTAGAAGTAATTAAAGACCAAGATTTAGAACAGGAAATACAAATAGATCGGTTCTTATATATGTAATGTCCAAATAGAAGCTTTTGTGTTCCACGTATGTCTTAGAGAATACAAGTGTCAAACGTAACAACTTTAAGGAGCAGTACTTGCAAAAGATGAACTTTTCTTTGTAATGTTCCACATCTGCCTTTGCAAAGTATGGTTATTGTATGCAGCTGCTGTATGCAGGTATCAGACGAAGGATACGGAAGATCTTAACATGTGCCTTTGCAAAATATAGTTGCTGTATGCTGGTGTCAGACGAAATAACTTAAATGTGACAAGGATTCCCGGAATAATATCTTGTTTCACCCTGCCGGTCTTCTGTGACAAGATTAATTTCAATATAATTTTAAAAAGTTTTGTACTCTATTAGAGTGATTTGCTTCAGTTACAATATTTTCTGTATTTTTACTGGTTTGTTTTTACTTCCTCTTCCACTGGAAAATTTGAACATTGGTAAAGCCAATGAATGTTAGTGCATTTACCAGGATTTTGGCATTTACCTTGATTGGATGACCAGACCGACCAACTTATAGCCTCATTCCTCATGAATTTCACTAATCCTCTTTTAAAGCCATCCACATTCATCACTACCTCTTGTGGGAGCAAATTCTATAGTTTAACTATGTGATGTACCATAAAAAATAATGTGCTAGATGTAGGAAAGTAAAGTCTGCTTTGTTTTATTTATGGCATGCTATTTATAACCTGTCCTTCACTGACAGGTCCCGGGGAGGAATACAACAATTAAACAAGAAGTCAATAAGACGATAACCCATACCAACATAATAACTAAATGTCGTAAAACATTTTCAGAATGCACACAATGAACTAGCAAGAAATGACAAACTGCTTCTGTATTGCTCATTGACTGTCTTCAGGTGGTAAGCATTAGCATAATCTTAAGCAAACTATGTAAAAAAGCTTAAGACAGAAAAATCATCAGTCAAACAAGGTGAAAATAGATTTTCACTTTTCACAATGAATTGAAAAAAGTGTTGAAAATAACTTTTGTTAAAATGCCAGAAGCTTTTATTTTAGGTATACTCGGAGAAGAGGTGCCGAAAGACCAGAAAGAACTATTTCTGTATGCAACCACAGCTGCCCGAATGATATATGTCCAAAACTGGAAAGAGGAATTGACTCCAAAAAGAGACAACTGGCAATTAAAGCTGATGACATATGCAGAGATGGAGAAATTTACTGGAAGATTAAGAAATCAAGATGATAGACGTTTTGTAACAGAATGGGGAAAATTTATTGAATATATGAAAACAAATTAAACAATTAAACAGTAAACAATTAAAAACGTTAGCAGGATTTATATAAACACAAGCAGTAAGAAATTTAAAGAAATTGTAAAGGATAAATTTGTAAAAAGGATAAATTTGGATATGCAGTAGCAAAATGACAGAAAAATAAGAAACTGCAGAAGAGGAGCTACTGGAAGGAAAAAAATTTTTTTGTTTTGACTATGGCAGACCAACACGGCTACCTATCTGTAACTGGAACTATGGAAGGCACCACATTGAGCCGCATGAAATGGAAGTCCATCAACCTCACCAGCTACTGGAAGGAAAAAAAAATTTTTGTTTTGCAGAAGAGGAGGGAGGGAAGTCGCATCAAATATTATTTGATTTGTGTAGATTTATATTCATTGTTGAAGGTTGTAAAATGGAAATAAACAGAAAATAACATATATATATTTTAAAAAGGAAATAGATTATCTTATTGTATAGTCACTTTGTACAACTTCTGCACATGAAAAACAGGTCGTTGTGTTCATTTACAAGGAAAGAATGAATAAAGATGATTAATCTGAACCACCAAGAATCTCCTTCTATATGTTCATCTGTCTACGTGTCTATGTGTGGTTCAATAGGTAGGGAACTCTGAGGCTGTGAGGCACATATCCTTGCAGGCCCATGCACATTGTACCTTAGAGTCATCAGATCAGGCTGAATGGCAAGAGACTCGACAAAATGAAGTACAGTGGAATCTCAGTTTTTGAACCTAATCTGTTCTGGAAGACCATTCGACTTCTGAAAGGTTCGAAAATGGAGGATCAAAGGGCTGTCAGCAAATTCAATTGAGAAAATTGAAAAACATGCAGCAGAAGCTGTTTGACTTCCAAGGTGCCTTCGAAATGGAAGCAATTACTTCTGGGTTTTTGGTTCGAGTTCCGAAACATTCATCAACGGAGATGTTCAAGAACCGAGGTTGCACTGTACATCTTCACAGACGTGTTGATGGCCATCAGCTTGGAATACCTGAAAGGTAATTAGACAAATTCATGGAAGAAGATGCTCTAAATGGTTTCTGGTCATATGCAACCTACAGGATCAGAGTCACCATGTTACTGCATACACTACAAAATTTTGGGAGGGCAAAACAGGACCTCCCAATCTCCACACACCTTCTCCATCCCACCTGGCCGATCTACATTCTCTTTCACCCACCCACTGTGTGAAACCAGGGCACCCCGGGATGAAGGCAGAGCCTAGGACACCTTCAAAGAAAGTGGAGCTGTCCTGCTTAAAACAGGGCATGGCATGTATGCCACTGAATACCAGTTGCTGCAGAGCAACAGTGGGTGAGGCCTATCGCTCGCATGACCCTGCATGTGGGTTTCCCATAGGTATTTGGTTGGCCATGGTGGGCAACAGGATGTTTGTCTGGATAGGCCTAGATATGCTTGTAGGAAGCATCCTCCAATTGCTAGGCAACCAAATTTGTTCAACCCCCCTTTTTTTAAGCATCTCAAGAAAGATTGGAGAGAACTGCTGTAATATATTGTACCTCGAGTCACTCATAAACTGGCAGACACCATTTTGATTTGGAGTAACAACTTTTATTCAGTGTTCCAGTCCTCTGTTTATAACAGTATCGTGTATGCTATTGCCTCTTTCCCCCAGAACCCTAAAAGAAAGCTTTTGTTACTTATTCTTTATTACAGAATGGACCCAACCAATGGGGTGCTAGCCAGATATTGTTGAACCAGAGCTCCCATTGTTCCTGGCCTTTAGTGATGCTGGCTAGGGCTGCTGGGAGTTGACGGCCAACAAGAGCTGGAGAATATCACATTGGATGACTCTTTGCTTATTACTAAAATGACCAGATGCAAATAAACACATTGGCAAATGAACACAGCTATATAGAAGGGATTTTGTAAGGCACAGCATGTCGTGCAAGCGTAGTAATGGCTTGCTCATAATCATTCTTCCACACAGCAAGAGCCTTAGCCTTCTTCTCATTCCCATATCCAAAGCATAACTAGGGAATGGCAGCTGTATCCCCACAAGCAGTGAAATATATTAGTAAAATGTTTCTAATCCATTTCAAACAGAGACTAGATTGCTGGCTCTAGTGACTGCACTGCCAATCAGAGAACAGCCATTCCTGCTGCTTTCTGTGAGGTATGGCAGAGAAATGTATTTATTGATGAGCATCCATTGATCTGGTGTAGCCGACCATGCCACACACACACACACACAGTCCTTCCCTTCCCTGCTTTTATCTGGGGGTTGCCTGTACTGGTGGTTTGCAAGATATGTAATAATGGACGTTTGAGCCTGATAATGTAAACTCCCATGCACAGACAGCACTTTTTGTCAAATAAAAACTCACTGGTTTCAAACGTTTCGTACCCACAAAGTGTGCATCGGCTTATGTCATCCTCTTTTGATGCATGTAGCGGCTTTAAAATGTTTGTAGTCAAAAAAATCAAATGTGCAAAAATGACAGCTTCTTACAAAATATCTTTATGCTTTGCATGCTTTCAGCAAGGAAATTAGTTTTAATGTCTACTACTGCTACAGAGGCAAGACGTC
Source organism: Podarcis filfolensis (assembly GCF_964270895.1). Lineage (NCBI taxonomy): Eukaryota > Metazoa > Chordata > Lepidosauria > Squamata > Lacertidae > Podarcis > Podarcis filfolensis. The sequence goes on along the minus strand of NC_139605.1, from coordinate 34,454,994 downwards.
AATAGGATGTTAAGCTTTCAGCCCAGCTGTCTTTTCTTTGATGAAAGTAGAGGCAAGATAATTTTTTTACCTGAATATCACATCTCAGGCCTGCCATTAGAGGAGTCTGGTTTGGGCATATAAACAGGATCAAAAAGAGCTTGAAATAACAAAAATGAAAGCTTGGATGATCCACTATTTCTATGCTCCAGCATGCAGAGCAAAGTGCTTGCAATTTTTTTTATTTTAAAGTAAACATTTAAAATGGGCCTATAATAACTGCAGGGGAAAAAATAGGCATTGCTACATTGGTGAATAGCACATAGACCAATAGGTAAAAAGACAAAGGCTCTTTAAAAACGACAACAACAGTTTGCTGCGCTGAATGTACCTTTAGGCTCAGCACAGTAGTGCCTCTTGTGTGAAGCACAGATAGACAAGTGCAGTGCCTGGGGAAGAACACTCACATGAACATAAGAAGAGCCTGCTGGATTAGGCCAATTGCCCATCTCGTCCAGCATCCTGTTCTCACAATGGTTAAACAGCTGCTAATGGGAAACCCTCAAGTACAAGAGCACTCCTTCCTCCTGTAGCTTTTGGAAGCTGGTAGCCAGAAGCATTACTGCCTCCAATATAGGATAGCCATCATAGCACTCTCCTCCATGAATTAGCACTCTCCTCCATGAATTTGTCTAATCCTCTTTTAAAGCCATCTGCATTGTTGGTCATCACCACCTCTCGTGGGAGCAATTTCCATAGCTTAACTGTGCACTGCATGGAGAAGTGCTTCCTTTTATCTGTCCTGTTCAAATTCAGGTGGAAAAATAAGGATGAGCAAGGCACTGCGTCATGGAGACATGGAGACTGAAGGCAACGGATAAGAAAATCATCTCAGAGAGCCCTGTAGGAAAGTTATGGTGCTGCATTTGTATATCCCAGGTTAGGAATATACAGAGAACAATCAAGGGAAATAAATTCATAGAAATTGCTTCAACTGTCTCAAAGGCCTGAGAGAATTTTTTTAAAAAATGTTTTGCCTGGTCCAGAGGTGGCAGGTGTACTTTCTTGGAGATTGAATTCCTGTGTTGTGCTGTGCATTGACAGTTAATGCCAGCAAGCATATGAGCAGGATGATATATGAGGAGGTGTGGCTTAATGTTTTGGTGTTGTACACTATGAAGGGTAAGCAGCAACAGTTTAAACTGGGGTTGTATACAAACCAGTAGCCAGTGACTGTCATCAAAGCAGAGGCCAGTGAGGTTCTTTCCAAAAACTGGTGAGATACAGTATGTTCCAGCAGGGAGTCCCAGCTGTGCTCTGTACTAATTGCGATTTCTGAGCTGCCTCCAAAGAAAGCCCCACATACAGCTAATGGCAGTAGTTTAAAAAGAAGACTAATAGGATATGCATCAGAGGGCCTTCTCGGTAGTGGCGCCCACCCTGTCGAACGCCCTCCCTTCAGATGTGAAGGAAATAAGCAGCTATCTTATCTTTAAAAGACATCTGAAGGCAGCCCTGTTTAGGACAGTTTTTAATATTTAATGCTGTATTGTTTTTAACACTCGATTGGAGTGGCTGGGGAAACTCAGCCAGATGGGTGGGGTATAAATGATAAACAACTTCAACAACAACTTCTTCTTCTTCTTCTTCTTCTTCTTCTTCTTCTTCTTCTTCTTCTTCTTCTTGTAATTAGATTATTCCCATTCAGCATTGTGGACACCCTGGGAATTTATTTATTATTCCTAACCAAGACATTGCAATTTTCTCTCCCAAATAAATTAATTCGGAGTAAAATGCTACAGCCTCATATATGTGATGAACAAGAACAAAAACTCTCAAGGTAAAATGATGGTGTGCAGCATGTTGACTTGTTGTGCGAAGTAAAGGTCTTTGGTTGGATTTTTCAGGATGCTGGGCTTCAAAAAACATATTCACTCACACTGTTCTTCAGGGCGATCATTAATATGTATTTTCCTACATACCACGCACCCACAAAAGAAAACTATTATTCTTCTAACACAAGTATATGTGTGTGTGTGTATGCACACATTCATATTTACATATACATAAAATCAACAAACATTGACACAAAATTGCACAATCATCTCAACGTCTCCTTGCTGCAATCCTGTCACACGCTCGATTAATAAGACTCTTAGCTTTTATGTTAATCATGCAAATCCTTCGTAGTAGAGGCTGTTCATTCATTGATTGGTATCTGCTAAAACTGCTATAATATGTCACTGGGTCTGAAGGATTTCCTTGCAGCAGCACAAGGATGCCCCCTTCTGAAGAAACTGACTAATAACATACTATCAGCTATGCATGCCTTTTCCTGGACAGTTATCTTATGGGCATCTCTGTACTGTGAACGTGAGTTAATTAGTTATTGTTTCTATTTCTTATTGTAGAATTTCATAGTGTTTTCAGATAGACTCCTGTGTGAAAAAAGTGGAAAGTGCAATCAGGGAATGGCCCTTCTTCGTTCATCTCCATATCTGCTTCACGTTTTTTTCATAGAAGCAACAGAGTCAGAGGAACATTTTGTACTGTACCCTTTGACTAAGTAGGTAAATCTGTACTGCAAACATCAGGAAGGCCTCCAAAATTTCAATTTCCTTCTTCAAGCTACGTGCAATCTTTACTCAGGTAAAACTTTAATTGCATTTGTTTAAAGAAAGAAAGAGAGAGAGAGAAGGGAGATCATGTATCAAAGTTAAAGTATGAAAGTTAATTGCCTGGAAATGGATTCCAGAATTTCAGCATATTAAAACAAACAAACTGCATACCAACTGAAGAAACTGGAGCTTAAGCATTGAAAGTTCCCTGTTGATTCCACACACTTACTAGAATTCAGCTGGCCATGATGGGACTGGGATGGTTTGAAGATAAGCATTCCAGATGCAAATGGAGACTTATCCGTGAAACTTACTTCATGTCTGGAGTAGGGATGGAAGGATCTATAAATTTCTGTTCTCTCGCTTTCTTGTTTTTTCAGTCTTAAATTCAGTTCTTCACATATCCACAGCAATTTCTGCAGCAATTGAAAAAAATAATCTAATGAAAAGCATTTTTGTGAAACTTCCTCCTGATAAACACAGTTTTGACTAGCGTACATTTTTTCTTGCAGGCAATTCCCCCCATATAATGCATCTTTGTATGTTGTGTTCACTAATATATTAAGTTTATGCACAGTTTCCTGTCATATATACACTTTGGTCAATGGTTGGGTGAGAACTCCATTGCAGCATTCACACAAGTGTGAATTTTGAACGGTGGTTGTGTTTCCGTTCTCATATCGTTTTGGAAACTGCCAGTGTGATAGATTGAAATGTGAATGGAATGGAATTTCTCCCCCATCCCTCATTGGGAGCTGCAGGACCCCTCATCTCTGGGCACAGCTGCTTCATGTGGAGAGTCCCCAGAGCAATAGGATGGAGCTTATCCTCAGGCAATAAAGGTTCCCAGGCTCAGAACTCTGATCATCCAGGCTGGACTTTGGCTCTCACTTAACAGGAAAGACTGTGAAGACTGGAACTTTGCCTGGGCACTGATCAGCTGCACTGGCTCCGACTCCTATCTCAACACCCCACCCCCGGCAACTGCTTACCTCTGACGCTGGGTGCCTTTAAGGAAGAACCTGCATGCATGATCTGCATGCAGAAAGTCCCAGGTTCAATTCCTGACATCTTCTGGTAGGACAGGGAGAGGCCCCTGTCTAAAATTCTCAACATTTGCCACCATAATATTGAGATAGATGCAGTGCTTTTTTTATGCGCAGGGATACGCATAACCCTAAACATGTTGTGAATCTAAGTTTGGCCTCATGGAGGGGCAGTATTTCAGTATGAATAGGAAAATGAGAGTACCCCAAAACATTTTTTTTAAAGAAAAAAAGCTCTGGCTAGATGCTTCCTGGTCTGATTCAGTATAAGGCAGCTTCCTATATCCCTATGTTCTTGTTCATTGAGACAGCAAGGTGCTGGGTGCAAGCTCTGATATCTCCGGGTATGGCAGGGAAACCTGCAGTTTGAAACCCCAAATCAGGGATCAGAGTCAAGATGACAGGATGGAGGAGAAGGAGGACTAGTGGGGATCACCCCCCCTTCTCTTGACGCTGCAGGAGAAGAGGGAGATAGCTTTGAGGTGTTTAAGGAAGGTCACAGCGCAGTGATAGACAAACAAAGGAATTGGGACGTGTTAGAAGAAGGGGGGGGGGAGGATTGCAACAAGGCAGCCAGAGGACACATTGTCACTGGAGAGTATTTCTGATCCCCCTTCTCCCAGAACTTGGTGTTCATTACGGGTGCAGAAACAATGGAATTAGAGACATTTGACCACAAGTGGCCACCGTAAGGGGGGCTGCTGTTGCTAGGAATGCGGGAGGAGAAGCCCAGTTTGGAGCAACACCATTGTTAAGGCTTGGTTGTGTTCTTTTGTCTCTCTCTATTAGGATTGAATAAAACAAACTAATTCAAACGGACTCTCCTTATTTTTATGCTTTTGCTGCAACCGGGGGAGGAATAGCTTTCCTGAAGCCTTGGCAGAGCCTTGACACCCAGCGAGAGCTGCTTCAGTCAGTGTAGACATGACTGAGCTATTGGACCAATAGACTGACTTTGTATAAGGCCATTTCTTACATGGTAGTTGTTGTAAGCTCTCAGCCTAATCTGCTCACAGGATCTTGCAGCGTGCTTTTTCTTGGAGTGAGCACAGCGAACACCATTGCAGCTTACCCTGCCTCACACTTTGTTTTAAGAGTCTGTCCTACTCCCACCAAGGTACCATTCCACCATGCTTGCATAGTGATCTGTCTATGGCCGACCACCTGAATCAGCGTAAGGAACTGCATCTTATTTATACAAACATCCCTGCCAACAGTGCAATCACACAGAAAAAGCTGAAAAAAATTCACTCTCAAAAATCTCTAGCTGAGAGCTTAATAATTGCATCACCTCTGTTATCACAGTGCCGAGCCAAAAATAAACCCACACTTCATCTTTGAAAGGAAGAAAGAAAACCTCCTGCATATTATCACATCCCAGTCAGCCCTGGATAACTGTTATGTAAATGCCTGTGACGACCTTTACTTCCCTTGCCATTGATCCCAATGAAACACTGCAGGAATAATTCTTTCTAATGGGTGCTTGCTGAATGGTTCCCTGAAAGAGGGAACAATTGTTTCTGTGTCCTGAATATCTTCTAAAGGTGTTCACTGCACCCTCCATGTTCCCTAGAGTATTTTCTACTTGTGGTTGGTTTGAAAAGCTTTAATACAGAAGGAGTTGCCAGCAATGTTTATAGATCAAGGCCAATAACTCATTGGTTCACTTGCAGAGATCTCTGTTTCACTGTTTATACACACTGTTCCCATCCCCCCCCCCACTGTGAGGTAAAAAAAATTTCTATTGATTCTTGCCCCCCAACCCCTTGGACTTGAATATATATAGAAGGGGTGTGTGGAATACACACACACACACACACCTGAATAAAAGTAGGTTTACAGTAACTACATATTTCCATAAGTTGCAGTGCATTTGGTCTCTGAGGATAGTTAAGGATCGTTTGGCCTGGCCCAGTCCTTTCTCTATTGCTGCCGCAGCTATCAGTACATGGATGCTTTCAGAATGTCCCTATTTTCGTGTGGTATTCAATCACAAACAGTAACAGAAAATTCAAGTGATGCATTTAAAGTTGATTTGGTGCTCTTCGGGAAGACACTCACTCCACCTGCCCCAATTAGATTTTTGTGATAGGGAAAGTGGCAAGAAAAATCCTGGGAAATGTGGGATAATAATTCATTGATGGCACATCATAGAACCTTCCTTCAAACAAATAAAAATTAATGCCCCCCCCCCCGCAAATCTTCGTGCAAACAAATCAGGATGAATCCTCCATAAAGAGGTTGTCTGGAAGTCACCTATGACACAGCCCTCTGTCTCTCTGATACTGCTCCCTATAGCTGGCTTAGTGCTATTGCAAGGGAACCAAAGTCTTACTTCTGCCTTTGCTGTGAAGTTCCTGAGGGTAACTGGGTGGCCTGTCTGACTTGACAAGCCTGCCACTCTTGCTCTGCTCACAACTGTTGGGACACTACACCCTTAGCGTCCTTAATTTGCTTGTACTTTTATAGGGGACTCTTGCAAGGATTCTATGACCTGTTGCTTGGACCCAAAACTAAATCTGTTTCCTAGTAGGGGCTGAAAAAACGCTCAGTTCCACATTTTGTCAAGCTCTGCGTGTGACCTTTCAGAGCCAGCCAGAGTCAACTCACAAGGTCAAATGTATGGTGCTATTATTTTTTTTACATGAAAGGTTGGCAGTCTGTTCTGAAACCACAACTTAGTTTAAGCAGTCTATGGACTGTGTGAACTTTTAAGGGTTGACCAAATTTTCATAGCTGGACAGGACCCAAAGGCTACTGAGTTCAACCTGTGCTCTGAGTCAAGGCTATTCATCCACTATGTGACAAACTGCGACAATCAGCAACATGGCATGTGCAGGCAGAAATGGCAACATACAAGCTGGTTAGGAAACACACTGGGAGGTAACAAATAGATGAAGAACATCATCTGATGCTGTTGACATTTGTTAGAGTTTCCCAGCCAACATTAATTTTGGAGGTGGATATTCCCCAGGGAGGCTAGGGTGATCGTAAATTGCTAAGTTGGCATAACATGAGCATCATCCAGAAGAAAATGTGCAGCAGAAAATTATTGCAGACAGGCCAATTCCCAATAGTCTCTCCCTGTCTCCATTTTTTTTACAACTTGTGGAGCAAAAATAGTGCTATTATTATGTGGTTTATTTTCTTCGCACCTAATTATGTACACCAGTATGGTCCAGTGGATGTAATATTGACTGAGAACTGGACTCAAGACCTGGATGAGGCATTATGAGTTCCCTGAGTGATTAGATCACTTTTCAAAATAGATGCAATTTATGCCAAGAAATGTACCTGTAGAAGGATTAGGGGTCAACACCTATTTACCCACAATAACATTTAGTGTGCATGGCAGCTGCCCAAAACTATGGATGTTATACAGCCCCTAATGTTGTTGGACTACAACTCCCAAAACACAGGATCAGTGATAATGCTATTGGGGGTTGATGGGAATTGGAGTCCAACAATATCTGAAGAGTCACAAATTCTCCATCTCTCATTTAATCCTTACCTGAGATGATATGATAATACTCCTCAAATGTTTAACCCTAACCATCTAGGATACTAAAAAGCAGTGGTTTTTTCTGGGGGGACGCAGAGGTATGCATACCTCTAAACATCTTGTGAATCTAAGTTTGGCCTCCTTGAGGGGCAGTGTTTCAATATGAGCAGGAAAATGAGAGTACCCCTAAACATTTTTTTTTAGAAAAAAACACTGCTAAAAAGTATATTGCTAAAAATTCAAGACAAAGTTATAATTGTGGCAGCACAACACTCTCAAGTTCATATTTTACCACCCATTTTAAAATGTCACAAAAATAACATGACTCAAAGGTTGATGAATATTATATGTCATGTAAAGTACAGTGTTATTACATTGTGTTAGTCTGCTAAACTTCAGTTTACTTCGGATTAGCAAGCATGCCATTCAGGGGCTTGTGTCATCTCATCTGCCCCACATACTGAGCCCTAGAGGTAGAATACCTGCTTTGCACACCAAGATATAGCAACTTTTTTTTTATTTCAGAGCAATGCTTTCAGATCTCGACCTTCACCACATTCTTTCATAGGATCCTATTTGAGCAGGATTAACACAGTAGTGCCTTTGTGAGATTATACTTATTCTGGCAGCATTTAGAGTCCTCTGCTCTTCCCCACCTGTGGATTCTTGTCTGCAGTGATAGGCACAAACAAAAAGTTGGGAAATAAATGTATATCAGGCACTAGAAATCCCCATTTTTCAGGCCTAATATATGTTTGCTAGACTAGGAAATGACTGTAAAACCTAGTTGACAACAGACAAAAAATGTTAATTATGACATCTTATTTTTCATTTTGAATTGACAAGTGGAGAGGTGTTTATTTTTCTTAACCAACCTATTTATTATAGATGATGCTGTTAAGGTGCTACACTCAATATGCCAGCAAGTTTGGAAAACTCAGCAGTGGCCAGAGGGTTGGAGAAGATCAGTCTACATACCAATCCCAAAGAAGGGCAGTGCCAAAGAATGCTCCAACTACCGCAACAATTGGGCTCATTTCACACGCTAGCAAGGTTATGCTTAAAATTCTACAAGGCAGGCTTAAACAGTATGTGGACTGAGAACTCCCAGAAGTGCAAGCTGGATTTCGAAGGGGCAGAGGAACCAGAGACCAAATTGCAAACATGTGCTGGATTATGGAGAAAGCTAGAGAGTTCCAGAAAACATCTACTTCTGCTTCATTGACTACGCAAAAGCATTTGACTGTGTCGACCACAGCAAACTATGGCAAGTTCTTAAAGAAATGAGAGTGCCTGATCACCTCATCTGTCTCCTGAGAAGTCTCTATGTGGGACAAGAAGCTACAGTTAGAACGGGATATGGAACAACTGATTGGTTCAAAATTGGCAAAGGAATTTGACAAGGCTGCATATTGTCTCCCTGCTTATTTAACTTATGTGCAGAATGCATCATGCGAAAGGCTGGGCTGGATGAATCCCAAGCCGGAATTAAGATTGCCGGAAGAAATATCAACAACCTCAGATATGCAGATGACACAACCTTGATGGCAGAAAGTGAGGAGCTCCACATCAATAAAACTAAGATTATGGCCACTGGTCCCATCACCTCCTGGCAAATGGAAGGGGAAGAAATGGAGGCAGTGAGAGATTTTACTTTCTTGGGTTCCATGATCACTGCAGATGGTGACAGCAGTCACGAAATTAAATTAAAAGATGCCTGCTTCTTGGGAGAAAAGCAATGACAAACCTAGACAGCATCTTAAAAAGCAGAGATATCACTTTGCCAACAAAGGTCCGTATAGTTCAAGCTATGGTTTTCCCAGTAGTGATGTATGGAAGTGAGAGCTAGACCATAAAGAAGGCTGATCACTGAAGAATTGATGTTTCAAATTATGGTGCTGGAGGAGACTCTTGAGAGTCCCATGGACTGCAAGAAGATCAAACCTATCCATTCTTAAGTAAATCAGCCCTGAGTGCCTTCTCAGTGACTGCTCCCAGATTTTGGAATTCTCTCCCTAGAGAAGACAGACTGTCTCTCTCCCTGCTGTTCTTCCACTAGCAGGTAAAGATTTTCTTGTTCCAACAAGCTTTTGGGAACTGACTGCTTTTAATTAAAGGGCTGATGTCATGTTGTTTTTATGGTAATTATTGGTATGTCTTAAACAGATTATATATATGTATATAATTTTAATTCTATCAATTTTTAATTGTATTTTAATGATTGAATTTGGTTCTTGTTTTTTTATGTGTAAGCCAGCTTGTGTAAGCCAGCATGTGTAAGCAAACAAACAAATAAAAACAGTAATAATAAAATGTGAAAAATATTCCCAAAAATGTCAAAAATAAATCAAATAGATACCTTTCCCACAATATTCTTATGTGCACAATTGCTCAGTTAGCCAGTGATCTGTGATTTTGTTTTTAGGTGGTTTTTCTTGTCGAAATATATTTGTTGTAACCAAGTTGATATTTTTAATGAATTGCAGTATGTAATGATTTTTATAGATACACAAATGAAAAAATAAACAGGATGGATAACTGAAGGCAACTGAGAGGAACTGCGTAGCTGGACAAGCTCAGAAATATTTGCCCTGTTCACAATTGTTGGGTAGATACATTCTCAGTAATTCAGGCAGTGCGTTGCATTTTTGTAAGTGATAATTGTGGGGAGCAGATGTCTTGTGGCTGGGACTGAACCATAAATCAATATGTTTTTTCAGGCTAGAGGCTGAAATTTCAGTCAGTTCTGCATTCAGTTAATTTCTGCCCATGACCCATCTGACTCAAGCAAGTAGCTCACAAGGATCTGCCCTGGCTTCATCCCCCTCCATACTGATCTTTATGCCTGCCAGATACCTCTGTTGTTGTTGTTGTTGTTGTTTAGTCATTTAGTCATGTCCGACTCTTCATGACCCCATGGACCAGAGCACGCCAGGCACTCCTGTCTTCCACTGCCTCCCACAGTTTGGTCAAACTCATGCTGGTAGCTTCAAGAACACTATCCAACCATCTCGTCCTCTGTCATCCCCTTCTCCTTCTGCCCTCCATTTCCCCCAACATCAGGGTCTTTTCCAGGGAGTATTCTCTTCTCATGAGGTGGCCAAAGTATTGGAGCCTCAGCTTCAGGATCTGTCCTTCCAGTGAGAACTCAGGGCTGATTTCCTTCAGAATGGATAGGTTTGATCTTCTTGCAGTCCATGGGACTCTTAAGAGTCTCCTCCAGCACCATAATTCAAAAGCATCAATTCTTCGGCGATCAGCCTTCTTTATGGTCCAGCTCTCACTTCCATACATCACTACTGGGAAAACATAGCTTTAACTATACGGACCTTTGTTGGCAAGGTGATGTCTCTGCTTTTTAAGATGCTGTCTAGGTTTGTCATTGCCAGATACCTCTAGCTTCTCCATTTGGTTCATCAGGCTCTACCATAGCTCTTCTCCCTTGGCCTTGCCCATGAGATCACAATTGTTGAAATTAAAACTTTGCATACATACTCTCAAGTCACAAACATGGTGTATGACCTGTGTGAATCTCACAGTGTGATATTAAATATATAGCTCAGAGGAGGAAAGGAACCAAAGGCTATCTAATTCAACCGTTGTTTTGAAGCAAGACTATCCGTCTATCAACTTTCCCCCAAACATATCACATCAGACCACCCAAGCAACAATGTGACATAAGCAGTAGGCAGTTGTGTGCAAAAAGAATTGCCAATATGTCTAATGTAGCAGCTGGTTAGGAGATGGATCAGGAAATAACCAAAAGATGGACAACAACTTTATTTGATGGTTGCTGCTGTTGCAGACATCTGTTAGTGGTTTTTTGAAGGCAACTGAAATCCTGGAGGGCCAGATACTCTGGTGGGACTATGACCATAATAAACTGTAGAGCTGACATAAAATGGACATAATCTAGCTGAAAATATGCAATGGACAAAGTTTCACAAATGGGTCAACTTTGGGTTGGCCTTGCTGTATTTTGTCAGGATTGCTGCCCTTTTCAGAATAAGAACAACATTTTTGGAAACTGTTTTGGCATGCAGGATTTTTAAGCTTTCCCTTGTTATAAAGTTCAATTTACATTAATAATACACAGACATCTGTGTTCTGCTTCTAACTTCATTCCCCACTCCCACCCTAGATATCTGTGTTGGTGTATTTTTCTTGCTGAATGGTGTTCAAAAAGCAACAAGAAGAAGCTGCCATGTCGTAATCATGGAACAGTAGGGGGTTTAATCTAGTTCCTCAAAAATGGAACACAGAGTCCTTGGAATAGAGAGTTTCTTTATTTTTCAAGTAGTTTTGCACTGTGAATTTTGGGAGTAATGTGGCAAAATAACAACATAGCTTCATCTTTGATCAATGCATGCTGGCAAAATGAGTAACTAATACTGATATTTTGATGTCTGGTTTTATGCATAAGTTCTTTGGGTTTTTTAATCAACAGCTACAATGGTATATATTAATGATGATGAGAAGGATTAAATAAAACACAAAAGATTTACAAAAACCCAGTATGGCTTGCAACACCTTTTATATATTGACATACTTCCCCTGTTGAAATAATCCCAGTATCATCGAGTATTTCCTTACATCATAACACTATTTCACTGTTTCAGTCCCAAACCTACAAAGATATTCTGGGTAACAGTTTTGTTTTGGGTGAAAACAGTTTTGCCTCCAGGTTTCCAGATGCCCATAGGGTGTTCCCTCCTCCTTGATCATTACAGTTACTGTTGGGTTCAGAAATAGATGGCAAAGGGACTAGGGATTGATGTTCTTTCTCCTTGCAACAGGGTTGGCTAACCTGGGGCTCTCCAGCTGCTGTTGAACTACAACTCCCATCATCCATTGGCAATGCTGTTTGAGGCTGATGGGAATTGTAGTCTAGCAACAGCTGGTGAAAAGTCACAAGCCAGCCACCAGGGAAGGAGGAGAAATCAATTCAAGTTGGCATTTCAAGCCAAATTTATGAAATCTATACTTTCCAAAATGTTATAGGAATGGAAACACAGCCATCCTTAAAAATTCACACATCTCTGAATTTTGTGATGCAGTGCTCCAACTAAACCATGTTTACAAACATGCATATGTTTTGGGGAAAATGTGCATATAACGAAAATATTAGTGAAAATGAGGTCCAAAAATGCATTACATTAGAAGAAATGGCTGGCAAGAATTTGTACATTAGTCAAAACTGAATGCATCAATGTGTTCAATAGGAGAAATTTGCACTAAAACGATGAAGAACTTTCATGAGGAATTGCAGAGATGTAGAGGACAGAATTTAAGATGGCTGGGGGAAATGAGAAACTGAGAGGACGAAAATTATTCAGCCTTCCATCCTTATTAGCCACAGCTGCCTTAGAAAGCAGCCTGATACTATTAGTCCATTGCTGTCACAGATTGGCAGCTGCTCTTCAAAGTTTCAAACAGACTTTTTTCCCAAAGCTATTTTGAGAATTCAGCATCTAATCCTGGGACCTTTTGCTTGCAAAGCATGAGCTGTACCACTGCTATCTGCTTATTCCTCTCACTGCTTGGAAAGCACAGGTGACCAGAAAGCAACAGAAAGGAAAGGGAATAGAGGCAGGGTCAGGGGAAAGTCTGGAGGCTGGCAGCAAGGTCCCTGCCAGATTGCGGGGGCTATCTTATGTTGATGATGCCAGCCCTGGGTAAAAGATTACCAATAAAAACCTGAGGGAGGGTGTTTCACCACCCAAAAATCAAGACACGCCCATTCTCATTCCCTCAGGCTTCCTGGATATTCCATGTTTGTTAAAAGGATAATGTGTGCTTTCACAAATGATATAACTAGCTCAGAAATCTGATGGAACAGGATGGTTTTTGGACATGTGGAAGTATCCAATGTTCAGCTTTTGTAGACATTTGCTTCTGGCACTGAACTCAGCAAGGAGATTCCCATTTTACAAAACACTGGAGGTTGATCCATCTGTCTCTTGAACAGCCCGATCCACATGTATTTCTGGCACATGTAGACATTGTTCTAGAGGAGCTAAGAATGGCAAGAATGATGAGCAAGAATGTCCTCCACTCACCAGAGATTTGCATAAACAGTTAGTCAAAGAAAGCTGTCAGCCAGAGCTTACTGTGGAGTAAAAATCCAAACCACATCTAACACAAATCAGCAGCATTGTACTGGGTATGAGGATCACTCATGGAGCACTGTAACTGACATAACATAAATTCATAGTGAATTTATTTATCTATTTACTGCGTTTCTATCCAACCTTTTCCCCACAAGGAGCTCCATGTGAGGTCAGTTAGGCTGAGAGGGAGTGACTGGCCCAAGGTCACCCAGTGGGCTTCATAGCCAAGTGACAATTTGAACCCTGATCTCCCAGGTCCTAGTTTACCGCACCACACTGAACGATGTCATGGTCAGAATATTCAAAGAGAAATGAGTCCAAGATGGATGGCAGTTTCTTAAAGGTGAAATATCGAAGGCCCAAATGCAAACCATTCCAACAAGAAAAAAAAGTGGGAGGCATCTGCAATGTGTCTGCAGAAGGAGCTTACAGATGAGCTGAGATTTAAGAAGGCCGTATATAAGAAATGCAAGAAATGAGAAATCACAAAGGAAGAGTATGCACAAGTAGCTAACAGTGGCAGGGTGAATGTCAGGTGCACCCAAGCTCAGAATAAGCTCGGGCTTGCAAAAGAGGTTAAGAATAATAAGAAAGGTTTCTTCAGCTATGTTCAAGGCAAGTGTAAGAACAAGCAAGTAGGAGGTCCTCTGCATGGAGAAAATGGAGAAATGCTACTGGGTGACAGAGAGAAGGTGGAACTGCTCAATACCTACTTTGCCTCTGTCTTCACCCAAAAGGAAAGCAGTGTCTAACCTGGTAATAACAATATAAACATTGCAAGGAGGGAGCTGCAGCCCAAGATAGAAAAAGAGGTGGTAAGGGAATTTAAATGAATTCAAATCTCCAGGGCCTGATGAGCTGCACCCAAAGGTACTAAAGGACCTTATGGATGTAATTCCAGAGTCTGTCTATAATCTTTGAGAATTCTTGGAGAAAAATTGAAGTCTATGCAGACTGGAGTTCATAGCCTAAATCACATCCCCATTGATTTAATAAGGTTGTGTGAATCTTCTGATGTACCTAGCAGAATTTTATAGATTGTGGATGTTATACCTGGGTCTTGTAATTCTTGTCAGGTCTTTCAAATGGTGGTGGGTTGTTGTTTTTTTAATTAAAGAAAACAACAACAGTGTTCCATCACATATTGCACTGTGCATATAACACACATACTGTTCTATCTATCTATCATCTATCTATTTATCTACCTATCTATCTATCATCTATGTATCATCTATCTCTATCATCTATCTATCTATCTATCTATATCTATCTATGCATCTATAGTATTTTTTGAAACATATGGCATTACACATTTATATTACTTGGCAGTATAGAGTTAACAAGTTCCTTGCTGTTTTCATATAGATCAGAATGAGTGTAGGGAAATTATTCTAAGTCTGTTTAAACTATAAATTAAATGTTCAGCCATCTGAGTTCTCACATGATTTTCAGCCCTGGAGGCAAGCAAACATGAGGCAGTGATAAAGAATGTGCTGTGCCACTCTTCCAATTGCAGCCAATGCTTTGAGAGGCTGAATTCCTCAAAGTCCTAAAGTACTGCACATGTTCTCTCCCAAATGTTGCATAATGTATCTATTTGTGTACCTACTTACTTTATTATAGCTGGTGCATTTATTCAAGGTTGCTAAGTGCTGCTCATCTGGAGACAGCTCCGAACTTGCGTTCCAAATAAGGACAGGATGAAAACATGGAGAGACGAGTGTGATCACGGATGTGGCCTCCGTGCATTCTGCACACCTTGTTTATTCATTTGTTAGATTTGTTCCCGGTTACAAGAATAAAATGGGCAATTATGAAACAAAGAAAGTGTGAAAACAATTAAATGCAATCCCCATATATAGAAAAATCAACCGCCATGCCAGATTGGGTCAGTTTGAAGTGATTCAGGCCTGTATGAAGCACAACTTGCTCCCAGCAAATCTGCCTGAAATTTGGGCCCTCCCCAACCCTCTTGAGCGATTTGGAGATTCAGAAGCAAAAACGTCTGCAAACACCACAACTTTTCTCTCCAGCGATTCCATATGAGGAAAGAATCAGGGTGGAGAGAGGGGAGATATACTGCTGAGAGATGTAGTTTTCTGACTGGCAGGTCAAGCTTCTAACCAGATGGAATGATTTTACCAGGGCTTGCCAATCCCAGGGCTTTGGGAGAGGGAAGAAAATGTATCAGTCATGTCTGTTTTGTGCTATCGACTCAATTTTGTGAGTAGTGCCTGCTTGGAAAGTGCCGAACATTCAAGTCCTTATGCCACTCCCACACATCCACTCCTGTCAAACCAGCTTTCCTCTTAGTTTTTGTGACACTGGTGCCAGCTGAGTGGAAGACAAAAGAAACACACACACATTTTTTTTAAAAAATGTGCTAACGCTTGTGTGTGGTGTCGGGGTTAGAGTGTTGAACTAGGACCTGGGGGACTAGGGTTCAAATTGCCACTTGGCTGTGAAGCTCACTGGGTGACTTTGGGCTAGTTACTGCTTCTCAAGCCAATTTACCTCACAGAGTTGTTATGGGGATTAAATGAGCAGGCGGAGAACTGTGTACAGTGGTACCTCGGGTTACAGACGCTTCAGGTTACAGACTCTGCTAACCCAGAAATATTACCTCGGGTTAAGAACTTTGCTTCAGGATGAGAACAGAAATCATGCTCCGGTGACCGGCGGCAGCAGGAGGCCCCATTAGCTAAAGTGGTGCTTCAGGTTAAGAACAGTTTCAGGTTAAGAACGGACCTCCGGAACAAATTAAGTACATAACCAGAGGTACCACTGTATATAGTAAATCCCTAACCCTTGCACTCTTTTAAAATTCTAAAATAGTGGATCTGGAACCTGCAAAATATATACCATTTTCATGCAAACTGATGCCCACGAAACCCTAGGAAAGGAAGCATGTTCTCTTTCTTTTTAAAATTTCTTATCTCCAGTCAACTTTTAAAGCACCCAGGACAAAAATTGCTGCTTGTAACCTTCCGAAAATTGGCAGGGGCACCTCTATGATTTCTGCTATTTTCATGCAAATTGCCCACAAAACAATAGGTGGGATGAAGTGAATCCTTTTTTAATTTCCCCAAAGTTTAAAGCTTCCAAGAAAATACCTGTGCATGTATCCTTCTGAAATGCGGCAGTATCAAGTCTACAGTTTTTACTGAGTTCTGAAAAATTAGGAAAGTTATTGATGTTTCCCTTTGTTTATTTCTTTATTTGTTTATTTAGTAAAGGTTGCCAGCACAAATTCCCTGTTCCTCTCTGTCTGGAATTTAGCAGGCTTTATACTGTGCCTGCAAATTTCATTCAGTTGTGCCAAAAAGGGTGGGGAGTTTGTGGATGTCCTCACAGCAGCCGAAGGAGAACTATGAGGCTCTGGTTCTCCCAAACTGGCATTGGACCCAAGGTGAACTGGGCTGCCTTTGAGCAGATCAAGCCAAATCAGGTCGATTTATAGAATGCTGAATAGGGATTTGAACTGAATCTTGTGGCTGGTGCCCTAGTTAAAGTGTTGCTAAATTGCAAGAAAACACAAATGTCCTCCAAACTAAACGGAAAGGTAACTATGGAATATTTGCACTTAAGAAGCAACTCTCTAAAACACTTGATACTTTAGGGGCTGCTGTATGCCAAAGATAAAAGTGGGGGGAACAATAGGTTTTAGTACATAACAATCACCTTGCTGGATGATTCTAAATTCTGACCCATCCCTAACTGTGGCCTGTTAGACACCATAGAAAGACTGCAAATGGTTTGGAATCAGATTATTGGAAGGGCCACTTGCTTGGGTTTTAAGATTGGTTAATCCACCAGACGAGGCACTAGAGACAGTTCTTTTCAGTAATGGGTCCATATCTTTGTAAATATCTCCCCAAAGAAGAACATATGGTCCCACCAGTGGCAGATTTTTTTTAAAAAAAGATATTTATTGAAATTTTCCAAAAAATAAAGAAAAAATATAAACAAAACAAAAACAAAAAACAACAACACACATATAATTACATTCCTTTCTTTCAATAACATATTTCCTTGACTTCCCCACACCTCCCCTTCTTGTATTCCAATTCAATTTTAGTTCAGCAAGTTCTTATCCCCAAATTTTACCTTATTATATTTTAATCCTTTTAATTAACCAATTTTAACATAAACCTCATTCTTTATGCATCAGTACTTATTCTTAATATCTTTTTCTAAGATCGACCCCAATTCCCTTTCACGAGTTCCCCATTTTAATATAAGTAACAAAACAAAAATATAACAAAACAAAGTATAATTGTACAGCCTTTGGATGCCCAAAACCCCACTCCCCACCTTTCCCGGTTTCAAGCTCCAACAAATGTCCATCAGTCTATCTGGTGTCAGCCTGGTGACCTCACATCCGAGGCTCTTAAGTCTCTCACCAGTGGCAGATTTTAAACAGCCCTTAATTTCATACTGCCTTCTGTTAAAAGTTAGTTGGGGTGATCTGAAGATCTTGCTGCCCTTTCTGCATTAGAACATTTGACTAATAATTGTCAAGCTTGTTTGTATCCTTATTTGGACATATGGACTGCTTACATTAATCAACAATATTTTTTATTGTCAGTGTCAGCTGATTAAGATTTTATTTTCCTTTCTTTATATTAGAATTGCAAATAAAAATTCTTCCCTACTCCAAAACAAACCCAGGAATGAATGGAAGCTGAAACAACCCACAGAAACTGAACCAGGACAGATAGAACAGAAATTAGCCCACTTTCAAGTATCTTTGCAGGTTTTGATGCAGGGAGTTCTCTTAATCAGGGAATGATATTTCCACAGAGCAAAGCATTCTAAGTCAAGAGTCAAAACCTGATCTACTGTATAATGGAAAGATTGTGGAAGACTAATTTGTTAAACTGGTTCTATCAGCTTTTGAAATTTGTTACAATCATATTCGTAAGTCTAAGATTATCACCTTTCACAGTGATTTTGTACAAGGAGCAAACAATTTTAGCAAGAGAACTATGGAAGCAATGGAACTGTTTAAAGCTGAACTTCAGAGCTCAAGTCCAGGACACCACAGAGAGCCAACTGTAACAATGGGAAGTGGTGGCAGCAAATTGGGACATACTGCTTGAGCAGTCAAAATTAAATCTGCCTGCCATTTTATGTTCAAACAATGCAAGAGTGGCAGTGAACTTGTCTGAACACATTGAAAAATGGGGTTAAGGAAGGTGGAGAAGGGTCAAGTAATTCCCCCCCCCCGAAGTTTGTGAAACAAGCACCCACCTTTTCGTGCCCTGGCAGACTCTCACACAGGAGAGCTGGAACCTTGCAGAGGCAGAAGTACAAATGAAAAGCACCAGCAGTGAGGAGAGAGGAACCACATTGACTGAGCAGTTTGTCCCATAGCTGTGTTCACCCTACACCTGTCATTGCATAACTGCCAAGTGCCCTGGGGAAAACGGGACATCCTATTTTTTGCGCGAGATCGTGATGGCCATTTTGGGTGCCGTGCTCTCACCCTGCAAAAAGCACAAACAAACAAATCTAGAAGGTAAAGATGAGAATGAATTATATTCCAAGTGTTCATACAGGAGATAAATCCATTCCTTCCATTGGAATTTTGCAAAAGTCCAACTGCACAAAAACCACAACTTGTTTCTGGTTCTCCACGGAGGAAGGAAAAGTGACTTACTTTGTTTTGTTCTGCTTTTGCAACATTGAGCTGCACTGTCTGCTTAAAGCAAAGCTCCTGCTTTCAGCCAAAAAGCAGAGAAGAACAAAGGCAAAACCCTCTCTTCTTTCTTCCCTTTGGGCCTTTGCAGGAAGTAGCGGCAAGGTGCTGCCTGCTGCTAGTGCTTTTTGCAAAAGAGAAAAGAGCTTGCCTCTCCTTCCCCAGAGAGGCCTTTCAATCAGATCGTAGTATAGCAGAGCTCAGTCAGGATTGAGCCGGCTTCTTGCAAAGCCCCATTCCTGTTTACTCGCAAGCAGGGACGCAGTGGGAGAGGAAAGATTTTTTTTGGGGGGGGAATTAAGATGTAAAAGGCCAAATGGAAAAAGGGACATCCCACTCTGTACTGTGCCCTGCTTCAAAATCACAGTTTCATCCCAAGAACCTCATGGACAACCTTCTAAGGAACACTTGGCAATGGAAGAAGGGGCCAGAGGCAAGTGTAGGTGGAGCAATGAGTTTACATTTTACATTTATACAATAGGCTACATTCCACACACACTCACCCACCCCTCTATATCCTCCATGCAGACAAGCAAGAGGAATTATTTATGATCATGATCATTCCTACCCCCATCCTGCCCTGCCCTTCACCAGAAGGTCCCAGGGCAGGTTACTGCAATATAAAATACTAATTGTCAGAATTCAAGGGCATAGTCTGGGTGTGAGGCAAGGCCAGAAAAGGGTGTGTTGGGGAGAGTTCAAAGAGCCAGCTAGAGAGGCCTGGAGGGCTACATTTGGCTCCCAGGACCAAGGTTCTCCAGAACACTTTCCACCTTAGAGCAGATTTATGCCACAAGGTGCCATAGGAAGGCACTGGACATAGTAAAAGATCCATCGCATCCTGGTCACTGTCTCTTCGAGCTCCTGCAGTTGGGACGGAGATACAGGACGATGAAGACAGAACGAGCCGTCTTAAGAACAGCTTCTTCTCCAGAGCGATCTCGGCCCTGAATGGGAAGCCTGGACTTTGAAAGACATCTAATCTTCCTTGCTGTACTATACTGTATTGTTTTAATTAGTGTTTTCATGGAGCAGTCAAGTAATTTCGTTGTCCCTGAGAGGGGGCAATGACAATAAAGATATTATTATTATTATTATTATTATTATTATTATTATTATTATTAAACAGAACTGAGCACGACAGGTATAGGGTAAGGGTCATGTTTCCTTGCTAATTATCTGAAGGTTCTCATGCATTCATTGAGGCCTAATGTCTTCCAGTGTGTCACGGACTGGCAGAATGCAGAGGAATGGTGGAGGCACTGGCTAGGGAACCCTCAAGGGATGAAGGCTCGGAGTTGGGTGGCAGGACAATGAAGAGGGGGAAGGGGGAGAAGACTGGGAGGAGGAGATGTTGAAGCTGGAGAGGTAACAGGGTTTAGTGAGGGGGGGGGCAGTCTGTGGCAGAGAGAAGTCCAGAATCAGAGACAGAAGCTTCGGCGGGAGAGAAGGGAAGCCAAGAGGCAGAAATTAGTCTGGCTGGTGAAGAAGCAAGGATGTCTCCCCCTTCTGCTGTGACAAGCTCCCCTACCTGGTCTCCCAGAACCAGGAGAGGCATGCAGTGAGAGAAGCAAAGACAGACATGTCAACATAGTCTCAGATTTCTTGGGAAGGACTTGGGGGGGAGGGACTTAGTCAGCTGTGGGAAAGTAGACCTTCAGTCTACACAACTGCCTCATAGGAGCAAGACCTACTTAGAAGAGTTGCTGTGCTCATAAGTCCTGCTGCTCTGGTTCTCTTCTCATAAAGAGTTAACTTCACTTGCCCTGTGTATTTATTGCTGGCTGGCTCCCTGAAATAGTGAGCAAAAAAGGGGGGAAAGTATTAAGAGACATAGAATTGCAAAATATACAGGAGAATGGGAAATAAAAGTTTGTGAGTGTGTGTGTGTGTTTTTTTTTTTTTTAAAAAAAAGGCCTGATTGCTCATTCTCAGGAATTTCTGTAACAGCCAAATGATTATAGCCATTATGATTAGTATGTTTTCTACAGCTTTAGCTGTAATAATTATGCCACTTAATTTTATTCGTAAAAGCAGTATGGTGTTATGCAAATGTCAGATTGTTAGTATTATTATTATTTTTTATTTTTAAAAAAGAAGAGGTTGAATATAAAAATTCCCTAGCTCAATTTTTAATGACAGAAAGCTCGAAGCATTTTTATTACTTCTCTTAACTACACAACAGAGTCAAAGACCTCAGGGGTTATAAAACTAAAATCAAAAATAGAAAAGCGATAAAGGCACTCATGTATCAGAGCCCCAAATGGCAATATTTAAATAATAAAAGAGCTTCCAAAAATGAAATGTGAAGAATGAATAAAGTTATATATGCTGAAAAATCAGCAATAAAATAAATTAACTAGCTGAAAAAACAAGTACTTTTATTTCATAAGAATATCATCTTACTGCCTGAATTAGCAATAATATAGAAACCGGCATCTCTGCCTCCTTCTCATACTTCATTGTAATATAACCATTATAACAGTTATTAGGCAGAGCCTTTAAGAGCTGATTAAAATGTGTATTTTGACACAGTAGTGCTTTCAAACAAATATATACATAAATAGTATGGTTTGGAAAGACTCTGACCCAATTACAGCTATTATTATTATTATTATTATTATTATTATTATTATTATTACAACAGTAAATTGAGGTGATGGAAACTCATTTTTCCTCAAGTGGATTTGGATTGGGGACTTTTCCTGCCCAACACATTGGGCTAGATTTAAAAACATAGTTGCCTTAGTACAGTGGTTCTCAGAGAGTGTGGCAGGAGAGGATAGCAAGTGTGGCAGGAAGATTCAAGGGCAATCACTATTATATTTTGGGAATAACTCATGTTCTTATGTAGCTGCATCATTTTCTACTTTCTGAATGTCCCATGATCGTATTACAAAGTAGTTGTGTTCTATGTTACAAATCAAGCACTGTTAGGAGTTGTTTTCCATTGCATTTCTTATCAATAAAAATGTAGCGTGGCATGAACGAATTTTGATTCTGAAAGTGTCGCCCAGAGAAAAAAGCTTGAGAACTACATCTCTAGTGGGAGCCAGCAACAATAAGTCTCACTGGTGCAATGGACTTCTCATCCTCCCCCCACATCCTCCAAATCAGCTCTGAGGGGGGTTAGGAAGACCCCCAGAATGGCACAAGGAGGGAGAAGAGGGGATATTGTTCCATCTGGCAAGAAGAAATTCGATCATAAGATCCCATCGTTGAATTCCGCCCTTTTTATTTAAGCCCTTCATTGTACATTTGGAAACCAGATTTCCTTATAACCCTTCGTAGCATTCATCCGTCCATATATTTTTTATGGTTAATTATTCTGAAAAAGTGCAATTTGCGGGTTTTCTTTTAACATAATACTTACAGAGAGACTTCCATGGTCTACACATGGGCAGATATGACACTGTAGAGACAAAGAAGGCTTTCCCATTCAATCAGGGAGTTCATGACTCAGAACCAACAGTGCTGTTTGTCAGCAAAGACCTTGAGAGAATCTATAATGAATTCAGATGTGTGGAAGTGCAGTTCACTTCAAACTGTTCCGCTCCCTGTTCTAGCATTATTAGTAACGATGCCCTCAAATTCTGAGCCCAGTTTGGGTGCCAGTTGGGGCAAATCACTTTCAGAACATCACCCATGAACAAAAGGCTATTTGCAGCAGATTCCTGTCCTGAAAATGCTTTGCTCAGGTGCAGTTAGTTGATGGCAAGGCCGTCCCACCAATGAGGCAATGTGAGGTGACAGCCTCAGGTGGCAGGATCCACAGGGACAGCAGATCCTGATGTAGAACTTTATTCCTTGCTTGTTCCTCATGTAGATTTTCAGTCACTCCTTCTTTCCTTGAAGGAGAAGAGGGGGGCACCATTTTGTGGCTCTCCTTAGGTGTCAAAATGTCCTGGGCCGGTCCCAGCTTGTGGTAAACAACACTTAAAATATTCATTTGCCCGACATTCTAATCCTTAGTCATCAGAATGTTAACTATGTCTCTGCCAGGTGTGCCATGGAGATGGGCTGGTTCCTAAATGCTAGGAGGAAAACACTGGTTTAAAATCATTCTATGCAGATGAGGCTGCTCTTAATTGTAGCTGAGTTTAACTGAAACACTTCTTGTTAATCCTGTTATTATTAACCTAGCTGGAAGTGCAATACAGTGGTACCTTGGGTTACAGATGCTTTGGGTTACAGATGCTTCAGGTTACAAACTCTGCTAACCAGGAAGTGGTTGCTCCAGGTTAAGAACTTTGCCGCAGGATAAGAATGGAAATGGCACACCAGCGGTGCAGCAGCAGCAGGAGGCCCCATTAGTGAAAGCACACCTCAGGTTAAGAAACGTTTCAGGTTAAGAATGGACCTCTGGAACGAATTAAGTTCTTAACCCGAGGTACCACTGTACTGGTCCCACATGGCATCTAATGTAGCACTGTATTCCCATTTAAAACCCACAGTGCAATGCCCACCCTCTTTATTCAGGAATAAGTCACATTTGGTCAATGGGATTTACTCCCTGGAAAAGTATGTTATCATCACTGCCTTTTCAAAGTTGATGTTTATTTTTTCTGTTATAATAATAATAATAATAATAATAATAATAATAATAATAATAATAATAATTTATTATTTATACCCCGCCCATCTGGCTGGGCCTCCCCAGCCACTCTGGGCGGCTTCCATAAAAACCAAAAATACAATAAAATATCACACGTTAAAAACTTCCCTGAACAGGGCTGCCTTAAGATGTCTTCTGAATGTCAGGTAGTTGTTTATCGCTTTGACATCTGCTGGAAGGGCGTTCCACAGGGCGGGCGCCACTACCGAGAAGGCCCTCTGCCTGGTTCCCTGTAGCTTTGCTTCTCGCAAGGAGGGAACCGCCAGAAGGCCCTCGGCGCTGGACCTCAGCGTCCGGGCAGAATGATGGGGGTGGAGACGCTCCTTCAGGTATACTGGACCGAGGCCGTTTAGGGCTTTAAAGGTAAGCACCAACACTTTGAATTGTGCTCGGAAACGTACTGGGAGCCAATGTAGGTCTTTCAAGACCGGTGTTATATGGTCTCAGCGGCCGCCCCCAGTCACCAGTCTAGCTGCCGCATTCTGGATTAGTTGTAGTTTCCGAGTCACCTTCAAAGGTAGCCCCACGTAGAGTGCATTGCAGTAGTCCAAGCGGGAGATAACCAGAGCATGCACCACTCTGGCGAGACAGTCTGCAGGCAGATAGGGTCTCAGCCTACGTACCAGATGGAGCTGGTAAACAGCTGCCCTGGACACAGATTTGACCTGTGCCTCCATGGACAGCTGTGAGTCCAAAATGACTCCCAGGCTGCGCACCTGGTCCTTCAGGGGCACAGTTACCCCATTCAGGACCAGGGAATCCTCCACACCTGCCCGCCTCCTGTCCCCCAAAAACAGTACTTCTGTCTTGTCAGGATTCAACCTCAATCTGTTAGCTGCCATCCATCCTCCAACCGCTTCCAGACACTCACACAGGACCTTCACCGCCCTCACTGGTTCTGATTTAAAAGAGAGATAGAGCTGGGTATCATCCGCATACTGATGAACACTGGTACATGTGCTGTTGTGCAGCAATGGGAATGAAGAAATAAATAAATACAGATGGCCTTGAGCTAAGTTTCAAAGTAATGGTGTGTATGTGTGTGTGTGTGTGTGCGCGCGCGCATGTGTGTGTATGCCTGTATGTAACTCAGAGAGAGAGGGGGGATGCTAAGAATGTTTACTCAGAAGTAAATCTAATATGGTGCTAATGGAGTTGCACCATGTGGAAATGTGTGCTGCAGATTACTATATTTTTAAAGGTTTCAATAGCTCAGGACTTGAGCAGCTGGACTGTAATGGGAATGGTGAAAAAGCAGCACTACCAAGCACATCTACTGAAACTCACAGAACATCCCTGCTGCCGCTTGTATCTGTAGAACTTTGCCAGTCTCCATGTAAAATCTTGGTACTTGAATTATAGCACAAGTCTGAAAGACAAACACAAATCTGGTCCTTTAAAAACAAAAAACAAAACAAAAGAGAAAGATAAGTCAGGAAATAGTGGAACGCAACAGGCTAGCCAACTTTGTTTACCTGGATTTCTCATGACACCAGAATGAAATCACTCATGTTCTGCTTGCCACCTTTCCATGGGCATCTGGTTATCCATTGTGAGAACAAGATGCTGGACATTGACATGATCCAGCAGGGCTCTTACGTTCTTATGAATGTAGGATGGAAAGTTCAGAGAAAAAGCCTATGATGGAAGAGTTAAATCAGGACAAAGAATCCAGGCTTGGAAAGACAGAAAATTACTACAGCTTGACAATCCTTGTAAAACCTTGAAAGCCTGAGACACTGCTAGCTTCTTCCCCTTCCACCCCCAATTTCCCTTTATTCAGAGAATAATATTTTGTTTGCTTGCATAGACCTGAGGATCCTATAGGCTGCACAGTTGAAGGGCATATTGATTGCTCCTGTAGCTGCCTCAGCTTCTGCCAACCTAGCAGTTCAAAAGCATACGAGTACAAGTAGATAACTAGGTTACCATTGTGGTGGGAATGTAAACGGTGTTTCTGTACACTCTGGCTTCTGTCATGGTGTTCTGTTGCACCAGAAGCAGTTTAGTCTTGCTGGCCACATGACCCAGAAAGCTGTCTGTGGACAAACACCGGTTCCCTCAGCCTGAAGCGAGATGAGCGCCACACCCCAGTCAACTTTGACTGGACTTAACTATCCAGGGGTCCTTTACCTTTACCTTTTATGCGAAAAAAGAAAGACTCCGTTTTGTGTTTGTTGTAGGAGTGTACTGACAGGTAACAGTAGCTTTCTGTCATTCCAGCCATGCAAAGATTCTCTCTACAAGTTATCATTTGTGAGCAAATATGTATTTTTATGATCTAATTACCGTTTTTACCATTCCAGATTGTGATTTTAATGCAGAAAATAATTCTACCAGCATGTGGGAAAGACATGTAACGCTCCTTTAAGAATTGCATAAAATAATGAATTTGCTCTACTGGAGCATTTGCACCATTTCGAAATAAACATTCATCCTTTCTAGCATCTTTTGAGATAATTCTCTTTTTTGTTCCCGTCTGAGTACAGGCACCATCTTTTGTGAGGTGATGGTGGGGGGTGGGGAGTGATTCAGACAGGGAAAATGGCATAGATTAAAGGTTCCCTTTTCCAGTACCACTACTCTGTCTAAATTCACAGTCCTTACCCTCCCGTTACTTTACAGTACAAAACCAAAAAAACAACTGGGAGATCCAATCACAGATAACTTGCAGAAGGTAGTTTGGCCTTTAGGCTATTAGTCCTAGGCAGAGATTTATCTTTTATTGTCTCTTGTAATGGTGTAGATTGTGATCACTTTAATGGAACTATCTGGCTTTCGGATCACTTTTGAGTGAATTTAGTGTCTCCTAACTTACCAAAGATTTTGGCAAATAGGAATAAAGCCCTCGCACTGCAGAGACAGGACTGTACTGTTTTAAAGGTGGTGGGGAGGCAGAATAATATCGTTGCATGCCACCTCAGTCTATGTGCAGCGCAAGATTACAGGGGTTCCAAGCATTTACCCAGGGTCTGTTTCCTTTTGGAAATGAGGCACAGTGGAGACTGTGGTGTCTTTAGGATATATGGTTTATTACGCATATATTGTATACCACTTGAGCCAATAATGAAGGAATTACAGCATCAACACCCCAAAAAGGTCTTGTTTATCCTATAGTCTTGATAGATTGATTTCAGATAGAAATCAAACATAATGCTCTGACTCTCTAGCTTTCCAGCTTGCTGCAAACTCAACTCTAAACTCTGGCTTTTGTCTTTCTCACTATCTGTGAGTTGAGGGAGGGGCACCACCCATTTCCTATGTGAAACACATCTCCCTCTCCTTTGCTTTCTTCTTTTTTAATTCATTATATTTTATTGCATTTCAGAAATTTCACATATACATTCCAAAACATAATAATTTTTTCTTTTTTTCGACTTCCCCTCCGATTTTCCACAGTTTTTTAATTTCTCCCCCTTGCTGCACCATATTTTCTCTCTCTTATATCGTAACCACCATATAATAATCTTGGATTCCTTCTGTCGCTCATAGTTCAAATCCTGCTCACGAATTCATCATACTATAATATTTCTTTAGATATTCTGAAAAGGCTCTCATTCTTTCACAAGACAATCCACATTAGGTTATCTTGTTTTTGCTGTTAGCTTGATCAATTCTGCATAGTCCATTGCTTTTCGTATACATTCTTCTTTGGTGGGAACTTCTTCTTTCTTCCAGTCAGGCATCCAGATTAACTCAAGACTTGATTAAATTTTAACACTTAGTGGATCCAGGAACGTAGAGGAGTCTGGCACCCCCAAACTCACAATGGTGTATTACAAGTCTACAGTACCTGTTGTGGGGGCAGGGGTGGATGACAATGTATATTTCAAATGAAGTCCAAATAGTATAAAAAGAGCCACAGGAAATGAACCAAGTATTTCTGATGCACGTATTTGTGCTAGTAGCAGAGTCCATGTCAGCTGCATGACTTGCAAAGGGAAATGACATAGTATCACATGCCAGATTTTTTATTTTTATTTTTTTTGCTATTGCAGTTATTTGGCAAACATTTGGGGAATTAACTAAAATATTCAAGACTCATATCTACCAGTGGATAATTAGTGAACAGGGAAAATAGGGAAAACTCATCAAGTAAATTATTTGTGGCAAATTATTCATTCAAACTCTGCTCCCACTTCATTAGTGATGCAGATCGATAAACTTTAGGAATACATTGGCCTCATATGAATATTCAGTCTCTGCATTTTCTGGTTTTCTGATGGGAAGGCTAATATATGGTCAGATATTGAACGACGGTTGGTGTATCACAGTGCTGGAGTGAGTTAATGAGGTACTCTCAATAGTCTGTTGCAGTTAACTACTTTCGAGTCCTCGCTGTACATTTAGAACATTTAAAAAGCAGTTTATAACATGGAATAACTTTGTGAGGATAGACCAAATCAATTCACAAAGCACTTGTAAAAAAAGAAGTCCTAGTGCATTCAATGAGGCTTTTGCAAGTGGCTGCTGGGATAGCTCAGTCAGTAGAGCATGAGACTCTTAATCCCAGGGTCATGGGTTCTGCATTGCAGGGGGTTGGACTCGATGGCCCTCATGGTCCCTTCCAACTCTACAATTCTATGATTCTATAAAAGGATCAGGCCTGGCATCAAAGGAAGCACCACTTGCTACCTGCTGAGAACCTTATCCCTGCCGGGGATCCACTGCTGACCTCCAGAGCCTCCTGTGGGTTGTGCAGCTGTCCATTTCTGTTCTCCTGCCGTTCCCAAGCATACAAGACATGACAAGGGACAGAACAGGGAGCAGCATCCTCCACCTGCCTCTTTTTCTGCAGTTGTATGGATTGAGTCCACAGAGAGGAGACAAGCAAGTGAGCAATGGGGAGATTGAGGAGAATGGTATGGAGGAGGAGATTGAGGAGAATTTTGATATTCCAAAAGGCTCTGGATTGGCTCAGCCTACTTGGTTATTATAATAACATGAGAAGAAGCTTGCTAGATCAGGCCAAAGGCCATCAGGTCCATCATAAACTGCTTTGAGGGGTTCCCTCCCAATCAAGCAGCGTATAAATTTTATGAAATGAATGAATTAATCTTGTTCTCACAGTGGTCAATGAGATGCCTGTGGGAAGCCCATAATCAAAATTCGAGCACAAGAGAACTCTCCCCACTTGTGATTCACAGCAGTATTGGTATAGCCATCATGGCTGGTAGCTACTGATAGCCTTGCCCAACATTAACTTGTTTTGGGCCATGTCCGCACTATACAGTTAAACCATTATGATGCCACTCTTAACTGTCATAGCAGCCCCCAAACAATTCTTCAACGAAGAGACTTAACAGACTTTTTCTGCAGACCACTGCAATATATATAACAAATTCAAAAAAAATAAAAGTCATGTGAAAGGCAGAGTGTTGGGGGTAGAGCTGTTTTCTTTGCACACTTTTTCTCTTCAATAATAATAATAATAATAATAATAATAATAATAATAATAATAATTTATTATCTGTACCCCGCCCATCTGGCTGGGTTTCCCCAGCCACTCTGGGCGGCTTCCACAAAGACCAAAAATACACTAAGATGTCACACATTAAAAACTTCCCTGAACAGGGCTGCCTTAGGATGTCTTCTGAATGCCAGGTAGTTGTTTATCTCTTTGATATCTGATGGGAGGGCGTTCCACAGGGCAGGCACCAGTGGCGTAGCGTGGGGGGTGCAGGGGGGGCCGGCCGCACCGGGCGCAACATCTGAGGGTTAGGGTTAGGGGGCACAAATCCACGGGTTAGGGGCACAAATTACTTGCCTTGCCCCGGGTGCTGACAACCCACGCTACGCCACTGGCAGGCACCACTACCGAGAAGGCCCTCTGCCTGGTTCCCTGTAGCTTTGCTTCTCACAATGAGGGAACCGCCAGAAGGTCCTCAGTGCTGGACCTCAGCGTCCGGGCAGAACGATGGGGGTGGAGACGCTCCTTCAGGTATACTGGTATCCTTTAGAAATATATTGCCAAAGAATAGAGTGTAGTTTAGCCAGATCCTTTTTGCAGTCCCCCCCCTCTCTCTCTGTGTGTGTGTGTGTAGGAGAGAGAGAGGGAGGGAGAGAGAGAGAGAGAGAGAGAGAGAGAGAGAGAGAGCGCACTATTTTATAAATGTGCATCTGTGAGGGATAATATTCTGATGTTCCTCAGCCAGACAAGTTTTTATTATCCAGTTTGGCAGTCCAGCTGAGGCAATGCCAAGCAATCTGAGGGTAAAGAATCAAATTATGCCTCATATGGTCATCACCACAGAAGATGGATGAAAGAGTTCCAGGGCCAGAACCACAGAAAGGAAATGGTGGCTGGGTCTCCACTCCTTCCCTGGCCCCCACCCCTATTGATAGTGCTGTAAGCGTAAGTATTTCAAGGGGGAAAGGAAACGTACCTGTGTGCAGCACTAACTTAATGTTTATGGTTGTCTTGAGAGCACAAACACTTCTGGAGCCCTGTCTAATTATGTATGCATTATGGGTCCAATTTACTAGCAGCCTGTGACCTTAGCTGTGACTTATTAATGAAGACAACAAGGCGGTGGGAGAGAAAACTGTTCTCAGAGAACCCTCCTGTCGGACCTTGAAGTCAATGATGTAAGCCTCAATGAATCATGCAAGTGCCTGTCACAAGCAGAACAGCATCGGTCAGCTGTTGTGAAAACAGTCAGGAGGGAGCAGGGAAACAGGCTCAGTAGAAGCAGACAAGTCTGCTGTACATATCACTGCTTATTAGTTAGGAGCACTTTAACCAGGGGTGCATTAAAAAAACCACACCTTTATTTTGCAGTGGCCAGCAAGGAAATCTGAACTCAGCAGCAACCCATGTGCCGGTCACCAGACTCCATTGTTAACTTTGATATATTTATTTCACACCAATGTTTGTTTCACATGCTTTCAGCCATGGCCTCTCAGAGCAGCTCACAATGATATAAAAATGACAATAAAACAGGTAAGCAGCATAAAATGGCATTTTAAATAGAGCCCTGTCCTGCCATCAGCACTTTATTTATTTGAAGATTTATAAACCACTTCACAACAGAAGTGTTTCCCAAGCAGCGCTCAGTGAAATAAGAACTTTTGTTAGAGGTGAGTATAAATAAGCCTGCGGGTATAGGGTAGTATATAAATTCAATAAATAATAATAATACACATATATTTCCACCCACCAACCAACTTCCCCTAAATTGTGGCTATGTAATCTTGGCAGTGACAGGGAAAGAGTCAAAAGCCTCATAATGCCCATATATGTCAGAGATTTAGCAGGCACCTTCAGCAATGCATTTCCGACAGCAATTAAAAGCATTTCTGTTCACCCAGACAAAAATAAAATAAAACAGATTACGAAGGCAGTGAATGAAATGATAATAAAATCAGTTATATACTGATACAGTTATTATTCCAGAAAATGATGGGCTCTCACACTTCAGGGAAAAGCCTCTAAAACAAAATGACTCCAATAGGTGCATAAATACCAAGATGCTTGTCTGATTTCAATTGGTAACTGATTCCAGAAGGCTAGAGGTGCAGCACTAAAACCCTAGTTTCTAGTGCACACCAAGCACACCTCTGTAGCATGTGGCATTTATGGCACCATTGAGCATCTGCCAGGGCCCCCAGGCCTCAGTCCCTGGCCTCCCACAACTTGGAGGTACCATTTAAATTCCTCACAATGATCTGGAGAAATGCTACATAGGGGCACTTTGGTCAACTTAAAATAGTAGTTCAAGAGAAACAACTGTGACCTTACTGTGAGTATCTGCTGCAGACCTCCAAGCCAGACCGGAGACTTGGATGATGCCTTCCTAGAGCAGATTATAAAACATTCAGAAAGGATAGATAGAGTAGTCATGGGAGACTTCAACTACCCTGATATCTGTAGGAACTCAAACTCTGCCAAGAATGTAAGGTCCAACAAATTCCTTCATTTCCTTGCTCCTCTATAGGTTTCTCAAAAGCAAGCCATGCCTGATGAGCCTCATTTCTTTTTATGATTGAGTTACAAGCTTATTGGATCAGGGGAATGCAGTAGACGTAGAGTATCTTGATTTCAGTGAGGCTTTTGACAAAATCATCCATGAAATTCTTGTGGAGAAACTGGTATATTGTGGGCTAGGTGAGGTAAGTATTAGATGGATTTATAACTGGGTGACTGACTGAATCCAAAGAGTGCTAACTGATGATTTCTCATCATCCTTGGAGAAAAGGACAAGTAGGGTGCTGTAGGGTTCTGTCCTGGGCCTGTTTTTGTCCAATGTCTTTATAAACGACCTAGATGAAGGAATTGAGGAGACTCTCATCTAATTTGCAGGTGACAAATTGTTGTTGTTGTTGAGTCGTTTAGTCGTGTCCGACTCTTCGTGACCCCATGGACCAAAGCACGCCAGGCTTTGGTGACAAATTAGGTGTTGCTAATACATTGGGATTCAATATGACCTTAACAGATTGAAGAACTGGGTCCAAACTAAGAAAATAAATTTTAATAGGGACAAATGAAAGGTTCTACACTCAGGAAAGAATAACCAGCTGCATTAATATAGGGTGGGAGACATCTGGTCAGTAGGACATGTGAAAAGGATCTAGGGGTATTAGTGGATCACAAGCTTAATATGAGTAAACAGTGATGCAGCAGCAGCAGGAACCCCCCCCCCAAAAGAAAACACCTTATGCTTTTCTAGGCTGCATCAACAGAAGTACATCAAGGGATGTAATAGTTCCACTGTTTTCTGCCTTGGTCACACATGGAGAACTGTGTTCAGTTCTGAGTGCCACAATTTAAGAAGGATATTGACAAGCTGGAACTTGTATAGAGGACAGCGACCAAAATGATCAAGGGTCTGGAAACCAATCCCTATGTTGAACAGTTGAAGGAACTGCATATGGTTAGCCTGGAAAAGAGGAGACTGAGAGGAGATATGATAGCCATCATCCAATATCTCAAGGGCTGTCGCGTGGAAGATGCTTCAGAGTGTAGGACCCAAACCAATGTCATCAAGTTACAAGAAAGGAGATTCTGACTCAACATCAGGAAGAACTTTCTGACAGTAAGAGCTGTTTGACAGTGGAACAGACTGCCTTGGAAGCTAGTGGACTCTTCTTTCTTGGAACTTTTAAAGCAGAGGTTGGATGGCCATCTGTCATGGATACTTTAGTTGAGATTCCTGCATTGCAGGGGGCTGAACTAGATGGCGCTTGGGGCTAGATCTTCCAACTCTACAATTTTGTGATTTTGTGATTCTAAACTTAGGGTTCCTTGTAGATTTCTGCCTATATAATTTTTGCATTCAGAATCTGCCTTATACCAAGCCAGTTCCATGTGGCTCACTGTTGTCCAGGGTGTCAGACTGGGGCTATTCCCAGCCCTACCTGGATCCTTTCATGCAAAACATATTTTCTACCACCGAGCTATGTCATTTCTTACATTGCCCACATAATGTGCAGCACCCATGAAAGATCAGGTACATCAGTATAGCACCTGATCGACACAAAACAGCAATGGAGGCCATAAAACTATTCATGGCACTGCATTTTCCCTTTCTTCTTATTCTTTTAAAAAAAGTTACAGCATAAGCACATTTGGTAAAAATAAAGAAAAAAATGTGGTTCTAACATAAGAGTCGTGCATGGCAATCACGCCTTCCTAAACATAGGTGCAAAGATGTAAAACATCCCCAAGTATCTCGTAAGTCCAATCTTTTTGATATATTGCAAGCCATGCACATGAATCAATTTGCTGGTGCTATAATACAACATTCGGAAAGAAGATAAAATGCCTTCTTAAACTCCACTAGAGCACCTGGAAGGAAAAGATGAGAACAGAAACTCCATCTAAAGCAGCTTTCTAAAGCAGCTCTCTCTCCCCCCGCCCTTAAATTGCTATGCAGAGGTGCTTCTAATAGGGATGTAAGGAGGCATCGTCCAGTCCTGTGTTTGTCACATTCAGCACTGTTTCCTTTCTGACGCAGTTTGGCTTCCACTAAAACCAGTGTTATTAGCTTTGCTATCCAAAACTAAGGTAATTTATTCCCTAATTAGTTACATAATTAATTTCAACAGAAGATAAATGTCAGGGAATCAGGAGCAGGAGCACTGGGGAGAGAGGATTGGGAGAGCGAAGGGGAAGAATCCGAGGGCAGCGTAGGGGAGTATGACAGTGGCCCGAGAGATTCCATGAGCTTCTCCAGCGAATCAGAAGATTCCCAGAAGGGGGCGCCGATGGTCAGGGCAAGGGGGGTCCCAGGGGGGACGCACCAGAAACAAGGAGCCAGAGGGGAACCCCAAAGCAGCAGTGGAGGATCGGGACCAGTTTCCCCACCAGAGCGTAGTGGGGGGGAAGAGTCACATGTGTCAGGGGCAGTGTCTCCTCCAGAGAGGGAGTCAGGGCTGACCACGCCTCCAACGGAGGGGAGGTCAGTTGCAGCTAGCCCCCCCGAAGGGGGAAGCAGTGACAGCAGCAGTGGAACGGTCAGGAGGAAAGCTGCTGGCTGGGCGCGCGCGCCAAGTTCAAATGTGCAGGCGCGCGGAACAGCAGGAGACCCGGATGGGGAACCAGCTCCTAAAGCCCGCCGGAGGGAGGGAGAAGGCTCAGGGGAATCAGCGGGAGAAGAGGCTAGAAAGGGCGGAACCCCGGCGGGCAGGCGGACCCAGAGGAGGAAGGAGCAGCGGAGAAGGTGGAGCAAGGCTAGAATCTTAAATTGGTGTCAAGGGGGAGGAGACTCAGACGGAGCATCAGCGGTCTGACACTTGAGACGTGGAGCTGCGCACTGCGGCTCTGGAAGTGAAACTGAACTTCAATAAAGACTTTTATACTTAACAACGAAGCAGCGTTGGTCCTTTGTGAGCTGGGACCTAGGGTAGCTCTGACAATAAATGTCTCCTAACAATGCAGAAAACAATTGTTAGTGTAATGTTTGCTAAATAAAAACAACGAAAGCAAATATTGCTCACATTTGCTTGCATGATTTCTATTCCTGAGCTTGGATGAACTTGCAAATTGCAGCAATTTCTGTTCCCATTTCCATTTGCAATGGAATTCTCAGATACTCCCAGCTGCTAAGTATTTAAAAGATTTGGGGTGCAGGCCTAGGACACAGACTTGCTCTGATGTCAGAATCTTGGCCACCTTGTAAACAAAAGCAAAACAAAAGTTAAAACCAGGCAGAGGGCCTTCTCGGTAGTGGCACCTGCCCTGTGAAACACCCTCCCATCAGATGTCAAGGAAATAAACAACTATCTGACTTTTAGAAGACATCTGAAGGCAGCCCTGTTTAGGGAAGTTTTTAATGTTCGACCTTTTATTGTGTTTTTAATATCCTGTTGGAAGCCACCCAGAGTGGCTGGGGAAACCCAGCCAGATGGGCGGGGTATAAATAATAAAATTATTATTATTATTATAAACGGGAATGGGAAAGAGATCCAGGGCCTGGTGCAAAAGACTTCAGCCCACCTGCTGAGCCTTCACTGCCAACAATGCCCCTATTGTTATACCTTTGGAGCAATCTTGTTTCATGAGGTAACCTCAGATGTGAAACCAGTCAGAATACAGTGGATATATTTCAGAGATGAAATACTTGCCCCTCCTTTCTCAGTTTTGCTCCATCTTTGACCACCGTAGCTAATGAGCTCAGGATCGTCAATAATTATAATCTAGGTTTGAAGGGAGAACTCACAGCGTCATATTCGAACATATTCCGCATTCGTAAGCACCACTCTGTATGCTGGGAAGCAGATGCTAAAAGGACCTCTCTTCTTTAGCTGCCAGAAAACAGAAATATTCATGCAACATTGATGAATTCTGAAACGTGCTGACAGCAAAAAGCTCTCCGGGAAGTCTTCACATAGGAGCTACAAAGGAATTTCTAGTAGAAATTGTTCAACATCCCATTCTTATCACTCACAATGTGGAGGAAAACAGAACCTAGTGAGAATTGGGAGGAAAAGAAAGAAGAATCCAGCACCTGAATTTGCTGAGTATTATATTTTGCCTTGGAACCCGAAATCCTGTTTATTCCCATCTACTTTTCCTTACCTAAGTTAATATTACCTGCTTCTTATTCTCTCTCCCTCTCCCTCTGCCTCCCTCCCTCCCTCTCTCTCTCCTCCCCTTCCTACCACTGCGCAGTGAACTCTGTTCATTCTTACCTACTCATGCTTTATCTTACGAGGAGGCAGCTGCTTGACTCAATACAAAAGATTATGAACACAAAATAGGATAAGGGCTTACTTGAGGCAAGGCCACGTTACCAGTTACCAATGCATGCCAGTACCCAGACTGTTTTCCATTTCCGAAGAAATTCAGCTACTCAAAGAGAGAGGGGGGGGGGCTAGGAGATTTAATACAGTGGTACCTCGGGTTAAGTACTTAATTCGTTCCAGAGGTCCATACTTAACCTGAAACTGTTCTCTTTTTTTTATAATAAATTATTATTGGTTTTACAACATATATTAACACAAAAAAACTAACAATTCACAACATAACACATTAACAAACAAACATATAAACACATATAGTTTCATAACCTTTTTTTCCTAAACCTTATTTCAACGACTTCCCCATACCTCCCTTTTCTGCATCCCTGTTTTAAACTTTTTCAGCAACCCCTAATTTCAATTACTTATAATTCAATTTCTTTGATCCTTTTTCTCTTACCCAATCATTTATCGCTGCAATTCTGTTTTACGTTACCCATGACATTTTAGCACTCATTAATTTTACAACAGTTCTTAAGATAAACTTTAAATTTCTTCCAGTCTTCTTCCACTGTCTCTTTCCCTTGGTCACGGATTCTGCCAGTCATCTCGGCCAGTCCCATATAGTCAATCACCTTCGTCTGCCACTCTTCCAGCATGGGTAGTTCTTGTGTCTTCCAATACTTTGCTAAAAGAACTCTTGCTGCTGTTGTAGCATACATAAAAAACGTCCTATCTTTCCTTGACACCAATTGGCCTACCATGCCCAGGAGGAAGGCCTCTGGTTTCTTGTGAAAAGTACACTTAAGTACCTTCTTAATTTCATTATAGATCATTTCCCAGAAGGCCTTGATCCTTGGGCACGTCCACGAAAAGTGGTAGAAAGTACCTTCAGTTTCCTTACATTTCCAGCATTTATTATTGGGCGTATGATAGATTTATGCAAGCTTGACTGGGGTCATGTACCACCTATAAATCATTTTCATAATGTTCTCTCTTAAGGCATTACAAACCTGAAACTGTTCTCAACCTGAGGTACCACTTTAGCTAATGGGGCCTCCCGCTGCCGCCGCGCCACCAGAGCACGATTTCTGTTCTCATCCTGAAGCAAAGTTCTTAACCTGAAGCACTATTTCTGGGTTAGCGGAGTCTGTAACCTGAAGCATATGTAACCTGAAGCATATGTAACCCGAGGTACCACTGTACTGTTCATGTGTAAAATGAAGGTTGCATACCTGTAAACTGAATCCTTTCCCAAATGGCTCAGTTCAGTCATAGCGATAAGCAAAGCATATGCAGACCATCTTAGAAATGGAACCTTCTTCGTCATGAAGGAAATGTGCAATGGAAGAACACACTTCTTTTTGTACCAATAGTGACCTCTTTCTCCCCATCAGCCAGACATAGTCCTCGATCCAGGGGTGCAATCTCTCTAACACATCACACCTGAAAAAGAGAGACATTTCTGGCTGGGACAGAGCTCAATGGGTCAATGGACAGAACCAACACAATCCATACAGGAAGTGGACCAGAAGGACGGGGAACAAAAACTGCAGACCATGTCACAACTTACAAAAGGAGTTGGGCACAAATTGACATTTTGGTGGGGGTGGGGCGGGGCTATAATTTCCCCAGTTTAAAAGGCCACAGTCTGTTTTGAGTTGGCCCCAGAAGCCTTCAAGTTCAGGTCCAGAATGAAATGGGCTTTACCAGACTTTCTGTCATTCTCTTCCCACCGCAAGCCATTTCCCTACTCTAAGGAAAACAAGGGCCATAGGTCAGTGGTGGAGCATCTGCTTTCCATGCAGAAGGTCCCAGCTTCAATCCATGCCATTTATAGGTGGGACAGGGAAAAGACCCCCCTCTGAAACCCCAGAGAGCTGCTATCAGTCAGTGAAGACAATGCTAAGC
The DNA here is from genome assembly GCF_964270895.1 of Podarcis filfolensis. NCBI lineage: Eukaryota > Metazoa > Chordata > Lepidosauria > Squamata > Lacertidae > Podarcis > Podarcis filfolensis. The sequence goes on along the minus strand of NC_139605.1, from coordinate 34,417,332 downwards.
TAGAAGGATCCATGCTCTCTCTTTGTGTAAAGCGGTTTCTTATTTTCCTAGACTGATATACAACCAATATAATTATATAAAACAAGGTGACCCAGCAGCTGGCAGACATTGATAAGGTATTGATTGAGTGTGTGATACAGTGGTACCTTGGTTCTCAAACGCCTTGGTACTCAAACAACTTGGAACCCAAACACTGCAAACCCGGAAGTAAGTGTTTTGGTTTGCAAACTTTTTTCGGAAACCGAATGTCCTCCGTTTTGAGTGTTACGCTTCCGTTTTGAGTGCCACACTTCCGTTTAGAGTGTTATGCTAAGGTCTGCCTGTTTTTGCTCTTTATCATTTTTGTTTTTTGTGGTTCTTTTGTTTTCGTTTTTGTGACTGTGTGGAACCCAGTTCAGCTACTGATTGATTGTGTGACTGCAGTACATTGTTTATTGCTTTCATATAAGTGCGCCTTGGTTTTGGAACCCTTTGGTTTTGGAACAGACTTTCAGAACAGATTAAGTTTGAGAATCAAGGTACCACTGTATAGCCATTTCTATTCTCACCATTCTAGTACCTCTGGATAACTTACAATGATTCAAAACCACAATGTTGTAAATATAATACAAAAATGTAAATTAAAAATAAACAGAAATAAATCTTAACAATGCAGCTAAGGCAGTGACTCTAGGGGAAAACTGGTCTTCACAGAAGAATACTGCAGAAAAGCAAACTAGTTGTGACTGTGTAGGTAATTGCATCAAGACTTTTGAGTGTGCTGTTTTACCAATGCACAGCTGCATGTGTAAAAAAAAAACACTGCACAAAAAATCGCATGCAATCCTGGAGCTGCAAAGAGAGAGAGAGTTCCAAGTCACTTCATGGACCACAGTGCAGAGCTCATGGGCTGTATTTGAGGTTTTTGGTCACGGGTTACATAGCACTGTCTATTCCTTCATTCCCTTTCCCTAAGGCAGCTTTTCTAACCTGTGGGTCCCCAGATGTTGTTGAACTACAACTCCCATCACCCCTAGCTAGCAAGGCCAGAGCTCAGGGATGATGGGAGTTGTAGTCCAACAACATCTGGGGACCCACAGGTTGAGAACCACTGCTCTAAGGGCTGGTTCAAAGAAGACAATACCATCTTCCACATATATATCTGAAGGCTATGTACAAAACATGATAAAAATCAACCAAAAGATAGTTAAAAACAACACACACAAATGAATATGAACCTGTGGCAAGAGACCTGTTCATCAAGCTGGGAAAGCTTATCAGAACAAAAATGTCTCCAGATTTTTCCAGAAAGCAGAGATGATGGGCCCCTGGCATATCTCAACAGGAATGATGCCTGTTCCACAGAATGGGCAGCCACACTGAAAGCCCTGCTCCAAGTGTCTCTGATCACCATCGCTGTGTGAGCATCACAAACAATCTCTTCTTCAGGGCAGTGTTTGGTATAGAAGTTGCAATGTTTAAATGCATCTTGTTTGTCCAGATATGAGAGGCACTCCATGCCGTTGCTGTACTTTCCTGTACCCCTCGGTCACTGGACCGAGGGAAAAAGCCTCCTTACACACATCTTTGGTTTGATCCTAATTTGGCATTGAAATCCATTTTACCTTCCCTAGAAACATTTCCTTTGTTTTAGATTAGGATGTCTGAGTTTAGGCAGCAGAGTCCTGGCACATTAAAATGTATGCCAATACCCATAATGCTGCTCTTTCTCCTACATTTTAATTATAATTCCATCTGTAGCATGATTGCTGGTTCACACAGTCCCTTTAAACCGGGAGAGACAAAACGAACTGAATTTTTAATGGAGGGCTTTAGATGTAGCCCATTGCAGATCCATTGTGCGCGATGTCAAAAATGACAACACTATAATCATAAAACAAATTCTGATTTGTACAGAAGAAATTATACTCATGAATCCACGCAGCACACTGGCTTCCCTCGCTGTCATTTGGCCATTAAATTGTTCCCGGTAAAATCACTTGTAAAGGATGTTGTGCAATAATCTACTTCACATCCTGTATAAACAGTGAAGTCACAAAACAAAACAAAAGTTCAGAATAATTATCTGACATCCGACTTGCTGGAATTAGCTGTTATTAATTCTTAGAAACAATTCTCTGTTTTCTAAAAAAGAAAAAAGATGGAGGGGAATCCTCTGTGTGAGTATATGTGTATTTTTATTCTGATTTTATTTTGTTTTTCATGGTATACTGCACTTACAGTAATTACCGTATCTTTCTAACCTACCTGGGACCAAAGACACTGTACACAGACAAAGTACCTGTTGTTTGTCCTGCTCACTTTTGCATGTGGTCCCTAGAGGGTTACTTAGAATGACGTGTAGCTCTAGGGCTGAAAAAGTTTTATCGCCCCTGATTTATCAGCAGTTAACCAGCAATTCTTTATGTAATGATCACACTTAAGGCTTTAGAGATTATCCAGCTATGAGCCAAGCATTACTAATTTTGTGGTTTCTAATTGCTTTTAGCTGTGCTTTGGTGTTAACACTTTTTCTGTCTAAATTTACTTGAGGCATATTCTATGTATAGCAAAGCATATTGTCGTATATTATATGAAAAGGTGTGTGTTATTTCCCACACTCATACATACAGTGGTACCTCAGGTTAAGTACTTAATTCGTTCCGGAGGTCTGTTCTTAACCTGAAACTGTTCTTAACCTGAAGCACCACTTTAGCTAATGGGGCCTCCTGCTGCTGCTGCGCCGGAGCCCGATTTCTGTTCTTATCCTGAAGCAATGTTCTTAACCTGAAGCACTATTTCTGGGTTAGCGGAGTCTGTAACCTGAAGCGTATGTAACCTGAAGCGTATGTAACCCGAGGTACCACTGTATATGTATATAATCTCAAAGAAAGTCTCAATGGCTCAAGAAACCTTGACTTGTTTCAGACATCTGGGCCTATCTTCTATGCAGGCATCTGTCTAGAACACAATGACAAGCTGCCTGATGATAATGGAAAAAATGTGGACCAAATGAAACTGCTGGGGTGGGATCTGGGTGTGCTGTTGCAGTGGATGGATTAGCGTAACTTTTCTTCCCTTCCAACTCTCTGATGAGGCATGGAAGCTTAGAGGAAAACTTGCCCCCTGTTCCTCCTGCTTTTGATTCCCTATGGACCCTTGTCTTCAGTTCATGTTTTTAGTGTCACTACAGTAGGTTGTGTAAAGAGTTTTCCAAAGCATTTTATTCCTATGCCTTGGGCCTTGTTTAAACTCTCAGGAAGGCAAGACGGAAATAAATTTTCAGTTTTCTAGGTGTGCGATTCTCTTGCCATAATTGCTGTTGCATCTCTATACAGCCATTTCTTTTTTTCCTAATTGCATTAAATTAAATACTTTCCGATTTGCATGGTAAAAGTGCTCCTGCCCCATCCCCCCACCTCAGTGTCTGCTTCCCTAGCAGCAGGAGGTTTACTATTTGTTTTAAATGGCAGGGATTCCTTTTAAAAAGTCCAGACTGTAGCAAGGAGATGTGGTTAGGCAAGTGATGACATAGCCACTACAATTTCACTGCCAAAGTAACCAGCTTCATTTTTGTATTAGCATAAAAGAGAATGGATATACATTTCAGGGTAAAGCCCCCATCTTGCTTTGATTGAACAGCTAAGAACTTCCCAGTAATATCTCTAGTGCTGAAATAACAAACTCAATCATTTCAAGAGAAATCAGAGAAACATAGGGCTCTGCCCACAAAAAGGCAAAAATCTGGAAGAAGCACAATGAATACTAAACAGTATGTGTTTTGACAATTAGTTAATGTTCATTGAGAGCACAACAGCACAAACCCAAAACCTGGATCATAATGTTTTGATGCACACATCTTTCTTGTGTTCATATGGCTCCAGATTCCTTCCCAAATATTATCGCAGGCAGTAATACTAATGTCACATTGTTCTTGGTCTAGATATATTCTCCATTTGCATGAAGCACCTAATTTCCCTTTCAAACCTTTCTGTATATCTTGGTTCCCACAAGTCTCCTCAAGTAGCCTGTAATCGTAGACCTCTTTACTATGCTTTCAGAACAAATAATTAAAGTGTGCAAGATGGAGCAGAAGCACATCTTCTGACCTTGCCCCTAACACTGACATACTCCCTACATTGAGTGTGGACATCTGCAATGAAGTGGGCCACAAATGTCAGGCTTCAGAGACTCAGCTTCCTTCCCTCCTTTGGCAGCAGATAAGCAGAACAAAGAGAAAGGAGTCTCTTACCAGTTAGAAATTTTAATGATCACAGTAAGAGAACAAAGAATCCATTCCTCGGAATGAAGGTGCTCCCAATTAAGGGTTCCACCCACTTCCTCCCTAGTCACCCACGTCCCTCCCGTGTCTTGCAACCTGATCTCACAACCACTTTGCTTTCTGTGCTGCCATCTTATCTGCTATTCTTGATCTTGGGCTGAGCGGCTGAATGCTTTCCAGAGACAATGCGTCTGTTAACTCTCTCTCTCTCTCCTTGTTCTTCTCCTCCTAACTGTTTCTCACTCAGTACTTCCCAGCTTCTGCCTTCTGAACTATGTCCCTCTGCAAACCACTGTTCCAAATCTATACTGTCCCACTGCTCCTGGGAAGATTCAGGATCAGGAGGAGGGGGAGGCTCCCACCATTCTTCCTCAGTGCAGCCCTGCTCAGTACGGTCCCTGACACAAATGACAAACTGCCATATGCAGACAATTCGCCCACCACCTGCATGTTCAGGGTCCTGACAGCATGAAGTCCCTATGCGTGAACAGCTGCTCTTGTACTTTTTTGCTCAATATGTGGACATTTGGGCGTGTGCTCATATGGTTGCAGATTCCTTCCCAAATACTACCACAGGCAGTAATACTAGAGAAGTCTAAGTTTCCAGTGTGCATGCCCTCCAAACAAAGGAAGTTTATCCAGTAAGAGCTATATTAAGCCTATGAGTGATCGCCAAAGAAGAAGCAGCCCAGGAAGAGAAACATAAAACAATACCACCTGTGTGGTTATTTATAGAGACTTAGGTCAAAATGCAGGCAAATTCTATCTGCCATTACAGTTCCCCCCCCCTACACACACCCCAGTTAACATGTTCACTCTCATTTTTCCCTAGTTATTCAGCTCAGCTTTCATTATATGTCCTTGCTTTTCATAAAACAGCCTTTTGTTCTCATTATTTTATTCATTGCTTGTCATGGACATCCTCCTCTCTCTTTCTCCCCTGAACTCATCTCCTGTCAAAACATTTTCTCTGTAAGTATAAAAGCCGGTGGGGGTGGGGTGGGGGTAGGGTAAAAGAAAAAGAAATGAAAAGAAAGGATGTTTCATTGCCAAAGTGGAAAGAAATATGATGGAAAAGCCAAGCCGCACATCTAATTTTAGGCCAGCCATCCAAATTTAAAACTACCTAACTGATATACCAAATGGCAGATATCATCTAAGATGGACACAAATCCTGAGATTCCTTCCAGATACTCGTGTTTTGCCCCTCGTTAGAATGAAGTTATGTATCATGCTAGAAATGTGAATGGCAAGCAGTAGGGTGGCCACATATGCATCAGCAGAAAAATGAGGGCACACATCACCAAACAAGAGGACAAAAGAAGAAACTGATTCATGCACGCTGATTTATGTGTCATGATGCACATTTAGAAAGAATTGGTATAAGATAAATAGAAATATGATGCATCTGACCAACACTATGAGCAGGTGACCTGTGTTGCTCCTCAGTCTGCTGTCCGGGTGCTAACTGCTGATTGGCAACTTCAAGGCCCCTTACCCCACCTCTTCTTGATTTGTTTAGCTTTACACTTGACTTGAACTGGACAGACCTTCCATTAGAGAATGCCTTCTAACAGAAGACTGCCCTCTGATGAAAAGCAGACCAATGCTAACTTCTGCAGTACTGGGATGGAGATAACTACGACACTTATATCTGCTCTTATATCTGCACAGGAAGCAAGATGCAAAGGTTTGGGTGAACTGGGCCACATTGATTAAAATATTTAACCCCAAAACTAATCTCCAAAGGTGTGGGATCTAACTAATAACCAAAATTTGGGCAATCCAACCTTGCTGATGCAGCCCACCCTCTACCCACTCCCTTAAGGTCCACCCTTTCCATTGTATTGGAAGGCCTTCCTGCTCCACCCCCTCCTGGAGCCCCACAACTCCAGGCAGATATTACCAGTTTATCCCAAAGGTGCCCCCTAACAATGCCATTGAATCCCACAGCCCCCAAAGGCAGGTCCTGGGATCACACCTTTACCCTTTAAAGTTGCCCGAGGATGCTCACCAAACCTTAACAACCACATAACTTCCCCATTACTTGCCAATGTGGCCAGTTAACCTATTTGTTGACACTCACTGAATACTTCAGTGCAGAGTAGGAGGAAAGACCCACCAGCAAAGCCAATCAGCTGATAAACAAAAAATCCTACTCTCTCAGGGTGAGGGGTGGGTTGAGGAGGGCTTAAATCGCCTACGCATCAACCATGTCCTCTCCCCAGCATCAACACCGACTGCACACTGAAGCCACTTGCCACATCTCCCCCATTCCCTGAGTGGCCTCTGTAGCTACTTGCCAGTGCAACAGTTACAGGATTATTTTTATACTTTTATATGCTGTGCTCTCAGCAAGAGTCTGGACAAACACTTAAAAGGACAGGACTTGAAATGTTGCATTTCATTGTTTCATGAATATTATCTTGCACTGCTAGTTAAAAGTATGCAGGTGAGTAAAATAAATAAAAGTGTGTGTCAGTTCTCCTGCACATGTTTCATTTCAGTGAATGATGGTGCTCTAGCAGGGTTCATCACAGCAGGTCTTATGCTATCATTGTGAGCTTAAATAAGAATATTATATTGAGGGATAGCAGCAGAAAGGAAGAAACAAAGAAAGAAAGGGTGCGTGCAGGATCATTTTTACAAAGGATTGTATGCAAATAGTGTTAGGAAGAATTTATCCAACCTGGGTTGAAAATACTCAACCAAATGGCGTGTTTAAATCATGTTGGATTAAAAAAGAAAAGAAGAAAAGCCCTACTGAGGAGTGTAGTAGAATGGAAAGAAAATGGAATAGAGAGAATAAATCTTTTCAAACCTCTCAAATCCACAATTTATGCTTCTTCTCCACAACAGAGATGTGCAATACTTAGCATGTCCGCCCCCCTTTCAAATGCAATTTTTGAAAAGAAAAAATAGCCCTTGGCAATTGGATAGGTATGAGTTATGCATTGTGCTTAACACAAAAACAAGCAGACAGGAAAGAATTAGCTTATAAAATTGATTTGGTTTGTTTAGGTACACCAACAAGAAATATGGTATTCAGCATATCACCCTACTCGGTGACAGACAATTTTTCAAAAGTTTATTGCCTCTGAAGTTTCATGTACAGTGGTACCTCTGGTTATGAACTTAATTCGTTCCGGAGGTCCATTCTTAACCTGAGGTACCACTTTAGCTAATGGTGCCTCCCGCTGCCGCTGTGCTGCTGGTGCACATTTTCTGTTCTCATCCTGAGGTAAAGTTCTTAACTCAAGGTACTACTTCCGGGTTAGCGGAGTCTGTAACTGAAGTGTTTGTAACCCAAGGTGTTTGTAACCTGTGGTACCACTGTATAAACTTGTAGGAAACCCCTCAGAACTTCAGCAGATGATGTTCAAACTGAGAATATAGGGCACAACCCTAAAATGAAGGTAGGTGTGCTGAAGTCTGAATTAATGCCTAATTCTGTGTTGGACTGTGGTCATTGTCTTTTTTCTTTCCTTTAGGAAATACCCACAGCTTAGTTTTAAACAGACAAATCATAGCCTGGGCTTGAATGACATGGCAGGTCATAGTGTGGCTTGTCTGAGCCAGGCTGGCGCCATGTGGGGAAAGGGGAAGACTCAGAGTTGAACCGCTCTTTTAGACAAATTGGATTATTGTGATGCATGAACAGGGCCAGTGAATAGTATTCATTCTTTGGAGTTCCTTAAGTCATTCAGGGCAGCCAACTGACTGCAGGAGAGGGAACAAGTACAAGAAAGCAGAGGCATTAATCTCAGGAAGAGTGAAAGCCATTTCTGCTGCTAAATTTATCCATGGTGGCATCTCATTCATGGAATTCCCAAACTGGGCAAGTGCATGGCACTGTTATGATGATGGTGTTTAGGTGCCTTTGAAACTCAAACGTTCATTGAAATTTCAGTGGGTGATACTATTTTGTATTTTTGCTTTAAGAAAAAGAATATTTATTTACGCACGGTACTTTTATTGTATACATTGTATTTTTACATAACTTACCACCCTGGGCTCTCAAATGCAGAAAAGTGGTAATGAAATGATATCATATGAAATATATTTAAAATAATGCATTTGAAGGCTCTAGAAGATATGTGAGTAAATAAACTATCATTAATGTACAAGTTTATAAACCTATCAGACAGAGCTTTATGTCAGTGGCATTTTGAGATTTCACCCCACCTCAGAATTCTTGACATTTTTAGATTTTCCTGTAATAACAATAAGTTCTTATTAAAATGCATATAACAGTATTTCTTTATGGAAATATATGTGTCTCTCTGCGTGCGATATAAAGTGAACTAGTGAAGCTGCCATAGGAGCCTGCCAGAAGGTTCCTTCACCCCACGCCCTAAAATATTTGAAGGGCCACCCCCGCCCCAAGTGAGATGAGCATTTCCATTCAAATGGTGTGTGCATGCTACATCATGTGATCAATTATGTAGGGAGGGGCTTACCTGTGCCCTCCAATATTTTATTTAAGTTGGCACTCCTGGGGGCTGCAATCCTAACTCCATGTACCTGAGAGCAGGGATGGGGGAGCAATTTGTTTCAGTTTTAAGGGAAGGCAAATGTTCTGAAACAATATGTGAACCAAAACACAGGCATCCTTTGAAATTCACACTTCTGATTTTGCAATGCAGTTCTCCAGACAAACCATGTGTACAAAAAATGCATGTACTATAGGTGAAAATGACATACAAAATACATTGTATGTGATGTAAACCATTTTGATGTCATGCCTGATGAAAAGCACTATAAAAGATAGATAGAATCAAAGATATGGAGCGGACCCTGTGGGTCGTCTAGTCCAACCACCTGCAATGCAGGAAAATCAAACAGGCAACCTTGGTGTTATCAGCACCACGCTCTAACCAACTGTGCTATCCAAATAGATGGACAACAGGGAATACGTTGAGTGCCATTAGGAGTATTATGCTAAAGCAGAAGTGAAAACAGTGGCTCCAAAACCAGAAGCTGCTGTGTACAGAATCAAAACATTAGTTTTTTGTCTTTTCTGACTGGCAGAATCTCTCCAGATTTTCAGGCAGGTCCTGCACCAGCCCTACTTGAAGATGCTGGGGATGAAACCTGAGATCTTCTGCTTGCAAGACCATTACTTCTTCTTCCACTGAGCTTCAGGCCTTTGCTGTGCAGAGAGAGCATCAGAGCCTGGGGAACCCACAGCAGGTTCAGGAAGCAGAATAATCTCTCTTGGAAATCCAGGTTCATTCTGATGAATGCATTTTAAGGGAATATTATTTTAGCAGCCCAGTCAGATGACTGCAGGCCTTCATCTCTCTCCTGTATGAAACTGAAGAGCTGAAACTTCCACTTAAAGGTGAAGGCACTCGTCACTGTAGAGCACAGGGAATTGAGGGAAAAGCAAGGCAGAAAGCTTGATGTGAAGTTTTCGTGTGCGCGCCTGCTCTAATTTCAAAGGTTGTGTGATGTTTGGGATTTATTTGTGATGCAGTCAGCAGAGGCTACACAATATATCGTTCCGGAAAGAAGCAAATGCTCTGTTCTGGTAACAAGGAGAGAATTCTGATTTGAAAGGGGGGTGGGAGAATACCTTTTTTTGCACATTTCTTCGGCGTTGACAGGTAGCTTTCTCCCCTTTCAGATCACACAGTAAGCTTAACTGCTGTTAATTAAGGACACCAGACTCTCTTACTTTTCCAATCCCAAAACGCAATTGTTGTAAATATTGTAAATTACTACAATATTTGTGATTTGGCTCCCCAATGAGAGCCTTGCGCCTAGTTTAAACAACAGCAGCCACTTCCCAGAGGAACATGTTACACCTGGCAAGTGTTTCAAACTGTTTCAAAGAAAAGTTTTGCTTTCTGGCTTTTGCCGTAACTTTTTCCCCCCAGCTGAAAAAGAATCTGAGAAAGAAGAATACGTTTTCAGCTAAAATGACTGGATTTTGCTGTGCACTGTGACTAGTCACAGCAGGCAGGACAGGGCTACTATCTTCCAGAACTGTGCTCTCAGCCATAGCACCATGCTGCCTGGCTGAGAGGGAAGCTGTTCGCCTGCCTCTTCCAGCTTGTGTTGTGACTTCTAGCTCAGCACAGTCTGGAAGACATGGCGAACCAGACAACTTCTGCATCTGTGTGCATTTCTTAGGAACTGACAGGGGGGTTGAATGCTGCAATGGCTCTCCTCAGCCACACTCCACAGCTGACCTCAGAGCTGACTAGAAAAAGGCAAAGGCAATCATCCAACTAACCCAAGGCCATGGGACCACTCTTTCCCCTCCCTTGCAGAGCTTATGCTAGATAGCCCATGAATGAAGCTGTGCAGGTGGGTGTAGCAGGCAGTGTGGGATGAGGTGCTGTGCTTTTGTCTTCCATGACCTGGAATGCTGTGCTCAAGAGAAAGAGCAGAACAGAAGTGCTGCTATCTTCTTGCCTGATGCTCATGATCTGCTGTCTGCACCTTTCCATCTGGCCACTTCTATTATCTTCAGCTGACCCTCCAAGGTGCTACCAGATACCTGGGGACTCTTTTCCCCAGGTTGAATAGATTACCCAGGGGAAGACGATAGAAAGAATGTTCCTTTCCCATTGTCCATTCTGTCCAGTAGACTTCGTAGATAATCAAGGGACCAATTTATGTTTGTATTTTTATATTTTTAAAAATATCTATTTTTATTAAAGATTTCATTGTTTACATGCATTGTCTCTTTTTTCAAGCTGTGTTTTCTACAGATCAGCTTCATTTGTTGTGAGGCATTAGTGTTGCTTACAGTATTAGGTTGGGAAGAAAAGAGGGGGGAAAGAGCGGAGGGGGAATGGTGAGTGGGATTGGTTGGTTGTGCTTCTATTTTTCTACTTTGTGTATGTGTGGGGTTTTGTGTCAGTGTCACTGTATGGGTTCTCTTACTATTCACTTGTTTTATTTCCTTGATGGTGAGAGAGGTTGGGGGTGGCCTTGGGTGTGGTTGGTTGTCTTGGTTGGCTGTAGTGAGATTTGTTTTTGTGTGAGAGTGGGGTGTGTGTCTGTGTATTTTTGGATCAGGTTAGCAAGATTGATTCATATGCTGTTGGTGGATTCTTGTTGCCTTGTTTGGCTGTGTATGTGATAAAGGAGAACCATACAGGGGTGAAGGCGTCTTCTCCTAATGTTTGTGTTTTAACACGAAGTTTGATTACTTTGATCTGCAGAGTTTGCCCTTGCCATTCAAGTCCCACTCAAGCCCCATATGATGGTTGTTCTACAACTGTGGCGAGTCAATATTTTAGTGCAGCAGAACCTGGAATTAAGGAAGGTATTCATGTATGCAACCACTGATGCGAGAATGCTGATAGCCAGATGGTGGAAGGGTGATAAAATACCAACTAAAATGGAGTGGCAGGCGAAATTATTTGAATATGTAGAACTGGCAAAGATGACAGGAAAAATTAGGAGGGTTTAGCTGGCTGATCAAAGCTGTTATTTATTAAACGTGCATCCCACCCTCCCAAAGGAGCACAATGTGGTAATCACACTGGTGATAAAAATGACATACTTAACAATACAATCAAATATTTAAAACATGTTAAAACATCTGAAATGCAAAAAAAAACCTGAGAGTTTGTTTTCAATGAAGTAAGTCTAGCACTTCCATAATCATATTAAATTTCAGGCAAATCTAAGTAAGATTCAAGTATTCTTTAACAACCCAAACATGCTCTTATGTATGTGAAAAACAGCAAGACTTTGCATATTCTACTTTTTCCATTAATGCATTACCCTCCCATCACTTACATTCCTCCATACACGCTAGCTCTAGTAATTACCATGAAATACATTAAGAGGTGTCTTCTGTTAATTATAAGAAGAAAAAGAATCATAGCAATTAACCTTTCCATGTGGGAGGTTACATGATTGAAGAGTTCACCAGTAATTACAAGCAGCAGAAAGTCATTGAGCAACACCCTTCTAACCATGGCTAAAAACAGTAATTTGCTTTTAACCAGTTAGTTGAAACGTGCTGATTTTACTGTTCCGTTAAGCAATTATCATGCCTGACTATGGCGTGACACTCTTTAAAATCTTTAAAGAGGAACTGGTCAGTACAAAACTGTAGTGCGCCAGTCTGGCTCCAATGGTAGTGTGAATGAATTATGTCTCTCCCTAGACATCATGAGGGTGATATAAATTTCCACAGTCTTTTCATACTCCAAAAAAGAGGCATTGTACCAATGATTCATGAACCTCCCTTCCCTAAAAGGCATGTGCTAAATTCAGTCTTATCGCTCTTTTTTCCAGCTCCTTTTAGGATCTGTCTGGGTGCTGTGACCAGAACTTTCTTCCAGTCCAGACTCAATATATTTCTCTCAATATTTCTCTATCCAGAGTTTGTCTCCTAATCTCCCCTAGATAATTTTTCTAGCCCCTTCTCAAAAATTCTGACTCACTTTCTCCCCTGATTGTTCTTATCTCCACTGTTTCTGAGACCTTGGACATGTGGAAGGGTATCTTAATGTTTTCCTTGCTTCTCTGTGGTCTTTAGGGGAAGTGCTAGATCTCAAACTTTCTATACTGAAGGAAGAATGTTTTCCATAACCTGGCATACAAAAGCTGAAATCCAGGTACAAACATTGCCCCCTAACTGGATCTGAGATCTTGAGGGACAAGATAGTTTAGCATAGCCTGTAGCAGAATCCCTGAAATTCTGGTTGCCACTGTGATCCAGCAATAGGGAAAGTATGTTTACGTTCTGGCTGGATCACAAACCTTTTATCTAATTCTTTGCAGAGCACCGAAGATACCACATCCAGCAAAGACAGGTCTTTTTTTAAAAAAACTCATTTGGTCCTGGATCAGGCCTAGGAATGCTTCAGTCCCTACCAGAAACCATCAGTCTGGTTCAGTTCCAAAGAGGTTGGGACTCTGATCCATCCCTATGAATGGGACAATAGAACCTTAAGAATCCCCTTTCTGCAAATGAGCCAGTTGGTGAATTCCATTCTACTTCAGAGGCCGTATGTACTTTCCTCCCCGAAACCATCTGACTTGTAGTCAGTGAGCCCTGGAATGGGGACCTTTAAAGCGGTGGCACCCAGAATTTGGAAGTCTACACTTGGCTCTGACGCTACTTGTGATTAGAGGTCAGCCAGGGCTGGATTTAGGTTTGATGAGGCCCTAAGCTACTAAAGGTAATGGGCCCCTTTATATGTCCAGCTGTCCTTTGTCAACAACAAATTGTTGCTGGTTTTTGTGTTGAATATATGCTATATGGTAATTTATGGACCTAATAGGTAACTAAAGCCATTTGCACATGCAGAATGTAGGCACCCTGTATATAGAAATGGGGAAACCAGAGATATTTTAGGGTGCAGGCTAGCAGGCGGGGCCCATTACTTACATCATAGGAGCCTACACAACACAAAACACTTGCTGTATGTAGGTTTTATTTTATTTGTTTTTTATCTTATATTTTGGAAATGTACATCCAGGTTTTTTCCCTTTAATCTTTTTTGGGGCCACCAAGAGAGTGGGGCCCTAAGTTATAGCTTGTTTAGCTTATACTGTACGTAAATCCGGCACTGAGTGCAGCAAAGCTATTTCCCCTGTAGCAGGGGTTTCGTGGGGATTTCATTACTTTTTTAGTTTTTTTCTTATTTGGTTCTAGTCAGTTGTGTTCCTGTTCTTTGCTGGGGCAGAGACTTCTGCAATGGAGTGAGAAATGATTTGGCTGCTTTCCCCTTCTCCTCTTCAGGGCCCTCTCTCCAAATCTGCTGCAAAGGATTGGGGGACCCTTTGGTATCAATCAACAGAAGTATATTGTCTTGGATGTTTTAATTGACATTTCTGGATTGCAGGGGGTTGGACTAGATGATGATGATGATGATGATGATGATGATGATTATTACTTGGTAATCCACTTTTCAACTTATTTATTTTTAAAATCAAAATGGAATATATTGTTTTTAAGCAGATATACAGGATCAGGTAATCCAGAAGACCAGAATGTAGGGAGAGATTGAGAGTCTGATGGTATTTATTATAATAATAAAAATTTATTATTTCTACTCTGCCCATCTGGTTGGGTTTCCCCAGCCACTCTGGGCAGCTTTCAACAGAAACATTAAAAACAGAATAAAACATCAAACACTAAAAACTTCCCTAAACAGGGCTGCCTTCAGATGTCTTCTAAAAGTCAGATAGTTGTTTATTTCCTTGACATCTGATGGAAGGGCGTTCCACAGGGTGGGCGCCACTACCAAGAAGGCCCTCTGCCTGGTTCCCTGTAACCTCACTTCCCACAGTGAGGGAACTGCTATTAGGCCCCTGGCTCTGGACCGATGGGGGTAGAGATGCTCCTCCACTAACTCAGATTACATTTCTGGGGCTTTCTTCACTGTAGCAAAGAGTGAGCACTACCAATTTCTGTCAGAGCTATTTAGAAGCACCCCCCCAAAAAAAAACACAATCTAAAACCCCTTAGAAGGCAGCAATTGCAGCTATGGAATCAGGCAGAGAAAAGTGCTGCAGAAGCATTATTCCCATTATCTACTTTTAGCACCTGGCCATCTCACAGTGAAGTGATCTGAATTTCCTCAACATGATGAGTGCATAGTGCTTTGGAACATTTGTTTGTGTGTGGCAGAGGTTGGGATGGTTAACAAGCCCACCATTTCAGCTGGCTGGATTAATTAATTTTCTACAAAGAACTGCAATGCATGAGCTACTCCTTTGATCAGTTGCTTTGCCGATGTCACCCATCTGAACACATAAAGGCCACTGCACCAAAGCATGACCTTGAACATGCAGTCTGCACCCAGCAGATGAGGAGCCTGGTCTGCTGTGCACATTGAAGTGCTAGAGAGTTTCCTGCCATCCAAACCCCATGGCCAGATTTTCTTGTCTTTTAACCCACCTCATGTGGGACTTGTGGCAGACAGGATTCCACAGTCAGAGAGCAGCAAGAGCCTCAGTAAATTCAGAGCACCTCTCCTGTGGATGCCTCAAGGCTGCATGCCAAATCATAATCTAAATAAATGGGCAACTGTAAAAAGATTCCTTTCACCTCATAAAAGACCATATAAATGGCATATGGTTGTGTACACACACTGAGAGTGGTACTCAACTAAACCGTAATGGGAAGTTTCCCTTCTCCTCTCTGCATGATTTGTGGACTCCCAAATCTGCTTGAGGTTGGGGGAACCCCTAGAATAGATCTAGCAGGTGCGTGGGGGGGGGGAGGGAGGAAAAGTTCTATTGTGAGAGCAATAATTCTTGCACTGATGGAACTATGTAGCATAATACACTTAAAGCACCCCTTCCAATCCTGGGAATGGTAGTTTGTTAAGGGTCCGAGGAATTTTAACCCTGTGAGGGGTAAACTACAGGTCCCAAAATTCTTTGGATGGCTGTTTTTAATGTATGTTGGGTGTCTACAGCAAAAATGCATACACAGAAACATGATTAACCATAGTGCCTTTTAAGTGTTCGGATTCTCATTATGGTGGGAGCATTATGGGCCAGAGTGAGTCTGTATTCATTAACTCCTTCCCCAGTGTTGTGCAACTGCTGTCCCACAGCCACACATGGAGTGTGAATGTCATAAAAGTGTCACAACACATAAGCAGTTGTTCATGCATAGGAGAGTTTTCAGCCAATGCCAAACTCCACAAATGACACCCAACAAAAGCATGCTCAGACCAAAGGAAATAAGTGGACATAACAGACCCTCCAAGTGTCCCTATTTTCCACGGACGTCCCTGATTTAGAGAAGCCATCCTGGTTTCTGATTTGATCCCAAAACATCCCACTTACGATGTCCCTATTTTCATTGGGAAAATGTTGGAGAGTATGGAGTTCTCCGACCCCCGAGCCGACTGAAGGCAATCCTGTATAGGGATTTTTAAAAAATGTTTAATGTTTTATTATGTTTTTATATATGTTGGAAGCTGCCCAGAATGACTGGGGCAACCTAGTAAGATGTGTGGGGTATAAATAGTAAAACTATCATTATGGAATGGGACATCCCTATTTTCAATAGAGAAATGTTGGAGGATATGACATAAGTTGCTCCAACCCAATGATTTCAATGGGACTGCTCCAAGTAGGGCAAACTTTGGATGTCACTCTGTAACAGGGATGAAGAACCTGTGGCTCTCTGGGTGCTGTTGGACTCCAACTGGCCAGTGGCTATGCTGGCTGAACCTGATGGGCCACAGGTTCCCCATCTTTGCACTATATGCTTCATTCCCCCCACTCTTCCAATTATGGCTAGAGTTGGGTAGCCAGGATCCGATCAGGAGTGACCGTGGCATTGCAAGATCACTTGCTGTGTGGACTATATTTTGAATTAATTGAATAATTAAAATATAGGATTGCCAAGCCCTTCATCCCACGGTCCCTAGAAGCAAGCAGAAGGTTTCAACCAATACATCTTAATAACACAAAACAACAAAAATATTTTATCCATTTCCTGTCTTAAACAGATTAGTCTTCTAGTGTTTTTTTTTTTAAAAAGCATGCCAATAATCCTGTATTTTTTTGTTTATAGTGTGCAAACATTTTCTTTTAAGCAAGCACTATTTTGAGCCCCATTTTCTGTGTGCAACCCAGAGCGAGGCAGAGACTTAATCTGAATACTAAAAGCAGATGGCTATCAAGTGTGTCCCACAATGCATGCTGGCAGGAAACTTGAGGAAGACAATATATTTTGACAGTTTGCACAAATGTATACCCCAAGGAATTCAGGAGGAATTGACTGTCTGTGTCTTTACAACAGAAACAATTTATCTATGTGAAAAGGTGCTATGCACTGAAATCCCATTAGGCTGCAATGCACACAGCGTTAAGGTGGGAACAGTAAGTTTTCCATTTAATTGCTCCTCTATTATCTTTTATTAATATGATCTTTTTCTCATTTCTGGAATTCTTCCAAAACAGAGAGAAATTCTGCTCCTTTACTGTTAAACTCTCTTGCTTAGTTTAACATCTGCTAATTGCTTATCATAAGTGAGAGCTGCAACAAAATGTTTCAGCATGCAGTGCTGGAGTGCAGGATTCCAATCACTTCATTCTATTCACGATCCCCCTCATTCTCCACTTCCATGTTCAAAAGTCAACCAGCATTTTCTGGACCCTGAGCATGTTATGTTCTCATTGGATCCTTTGGGGAATTTTCACCCCTTATGATTTGTTTCGTATTTGTGCAAACTTTCTCATGTCTCTTCTTGTCTATTGGTGCCATTTTGGCTTCATAAGGAAGCATGAACCTAAAAAATAGAGGAAATTATGTGTTTGGTCATGATTTCTGTAGTCTATTTAACGTTCTCCTGTGATGTAATCCATATTCACACATTAAACATTAAACTGTATGGATTTTGTTTCATTTTGATGGGTTTAGACTGCTAGATTAAGCCTCACATTTATATCCCTAAGAACGTAAGGCCCAGCTGAATCAGGCCAGTGGCCCGTCTAGTCCAGCATCCTGTTCTCACAATGGCCACCCAGATGCCTGTGTGTAGCCTTCAAACAGTGCCTGAGTGCAACAGTACTCTCTCCCTCCTGCTGTTTCCAAAAACTCCTATTTAGAAACATGCTGAGTCTGATGGTGGAGGCCATCCACTGTCCTGCCTCCATGGAGTTCTGGGAGGTGAATGCCTGGTTAGCCCATTTCATCCTTACATCCCCAAAGGTAAGCCAAGCAAAGAGTTAGTGGCCAACCCAAGATCACCTAGTGGGTTTCATGGCTGAGAAGGCTTTCATACTCACTCGTCTCCAGTCCAAGTGCAAAATAATATATGAGGCAGCTTTACTGTTTTCTGAGGACGAAATTCTCTGGAGGGAAGTTGTTGGGTACCACATGCTCAAAGAAGTACGTAGTGAGCACCTGTTGCTCTGTCCCAGCTCCTGCCAACCTAGCAGTTCGAAAGCACACCAGTGCAAGTAGATAAATAGGTACCGCTGCGGCGGGAAGGTAAATGGCATTTCTGGGCGCTCTGGCTTCCATCACAGTGTTCTGTAGCACCAGAAGCAGTTTAGTCACACTGACCACATGACCCAGAAAGCTATCTGTGGACAAACGCCAGCTCCCTTGGCCTGAAAGCAAGATGAGCACTACACCCCATAGTTTCCTTTGACTGAACTTAACCGTCCAGGGGTCCTTAACCTTTACCTTTTTACCTGCTCAAAGAAGACAGGGCCAAAACACATATATACCCGATTCTTTCTCTTCTAGGTTAGATTACTCTAATTTAGGGGATGGAGGTGTCTTCAGTTCCCTCAATATTTGTTTGAAGGGTGCCCAGCTGCCCAACGTTGAGGGGGCCCAATGCAATGGCCTGTGTGGTGTTGGGAGACACTGTGGGGACTGGCACGCCTGGCACAAGGTTGCATTGGCCTGTGCAGCAATCTCCCAATGCTGTGGGGACTGGTACAGCCTAGCAGAAGGCTGCATTGGTCTGCAAGGCATTGTGAGATGTGTGTGACATTGCACAATGCATGTCATGCATGTGACGTAACACATAGAATACATGCCAGGCTCCCCCCCCCCCCCAATCTTGGGGACAACCCAGCGCCTCTGGTCATAGTCAAGTGATGGGCAGAATCTGCAGGTGTGGTTGGGTGGAGCCACGGAACCGCCCTCCCAGCATGCACCTGTGAATTAGTTATGAATGGCAGTTGTTTGTAGATTGCCTTCACATGCTCCTGCCTCAGGGAGTTTGATGGTTGTTACTTCATTACTGTGAGATGTATCCTGGCACATACATTTCAAAGAGCGTGCTTGACTATGTCACCTCTTTAAAATATTTAACATTCTGATGTTGTTAGCCTTCTACTGCCTTGCATTCTTAGCACATTTATAGCATTTGATTGATGTTGTTTGGAGGTTTGATGATACCAATGTACACATTAGAGTCCAAAGGAATCATTAGCTGAGATCCACTGAAGCTATGCTCACTTAGGTCTCCCTGGCACATTAGGATGATGGTGGGAGGCTTGCTGTACAGGCGGTGGGGGGGGTGTTTGTGTGTGTGTGTGTGTGTGTGTGTGTGTGTGTGACTTCAGAGATGCTGCCATTTAAGTACTGAGCTTTAAGCTTTATTATGATAAACATTAAAGGCAAATCTGCAGGGTGTGTAATGATGCTTGTGAGTAAATTCAAGCCCCACGGTGCACTATACCACCAGTTCTCATTCCGTAAATGAGGGATTGCACCAAACGGCAGCAATGTCAATGACTCTTTTCAATTCTGCCCCTCACCATAAAATCCGTAAGAGCAGGCAGAGCTTTTTTCTTGCATCTGTATAATTGGGGTCACTTCCAGATGGCCTGTTCATTGAGCATTCATCTCGATTTTTTTACAGGGAGATTAGACAACATCAGCTATCCATTGTGCATGCATTCTGATTTGTGAGGAGGTGTGATGTAAAAAGCAGAGACATCACCTTGCCAACAAAGGTCCGTATAGTTAAAGCTATGGTTTTCCCAGTAGTGATGTATGGAAGTGAGAGCTGGACCATAAAGAAGGCTGATCGCCGAAGAATTGATGCTTTTGAATTTTGGTGCTGGAGGAGACTCTTGAGAGTCCCATGGACTGCAAGAAGATCAAACCTATCCATTCTGAAGGAAATCAGACCTGAGTTCTCACTGGAAGGACAGATCCTGAAGCTGAGGCTCCAATACTTTGGCCACCTCATGAGAAGAGAAGACTCCCTGGAAGAGACCCTGATGTTGGGAAAGATGGAGGGCACAAGGAGAAGGGGACGACAGAGGGTGAGATGGTTGGATAGTGTTCTTGAAGCTATCAGCATGAGTTTGACTAAACTGCGGGAGGCAGTGGAAGACAGGAGTGCCTGTTGTGCTCTGGTCCATGGGGTCATGAAGAGTCGGACACGACTAAACGACTAAACAACAACAGTGATGTGTCCCAGCAAGTGTTGTCCTGCACCACCCAGTGCAATTTCCAATCACTTTCCTTCTTAGAAAAAGCCCACCCTTTGGAGAAAGTGGATTTGTTTGTGCAGAATCTCCCAATCAACTGTCGATGAATGTACAGCCTGAACTGCTGGTGTGTGTTTGAATCCCACCTGGAAGTACGGATGGTCTGGAAGCACCTTTGGTGCATTTTAACAAATGCCTTTGAAATGCTCCTCATAAAACCAGCCAGAGATACAAATCTCTAGCACTGGTGGCTATGTAAACATCACTCCAGGTGCTCAGACCGACATATAAATATTCCAAAGTTCCATTTCCCCCCCAGTATTCCTTTTCTGTGCCCTTGCCATTGCAATCACTCTACCTGAGTTGTCAGCTCTGGAGATCTGAACAATATTTATCAAAAGGCTTCAAGGAAGAAAGGGGAAGAAGTAGAGAAAAGGAAAAATAAACTCTGTACCCTTTGGACCTGCTTTAGAACAAAATTTATCAAATGTAAGAGAGTTTTTGATGCCAGCTTCCTTTGTAATCCAATAGACAGTGTCAATGACGGCACCAAATGCCAAAGGCCACTGACTGATATAAATTAACATAGGTGACTTCTGCATCCACAGGTACCTGCCAACTGATGGAATATTGCAAAGGAGAGAAGTAAGTCTTTAGCCAGTAATGTGTTTTTTTTCAGTTGCTGTAGTGTTTTTCAGAAACAAATCTAGGTTTATTCAATGCACATGGAGTCAGGGGCTTGGATACACCAGCAAAAATATCAACGTGGAAAAAGAGGGCAGACAGATTCACAGGGTACTACAGCAGAAGACTGCATTATTATTATTATTATTATTATTATTATTATTATTATTAATAATACTCCCCCCTTTCCCCCAAATGGTACTCAAGGTGGCATTGCTAGAATGTGTTCAGACCATCTAATTGCATTCCATAGTGTTTCACATGACAATCTCATTGAAAGGCTCCATGAAAAAATATGGGACTTTATCTCACCTTTATTATTCTGTAAGATCAGCTGCTGCTACTAATTTGACACCTGCTCACAACTAGAGTATAAAGGATCTTGGGATAGGGAAGGAGAATAGAAAGCCCATGGAAGGCCTAATGTTTGGGGCCAAATGTTTGTACACTGGATGTAAACTTGTTGAATGTAACATACGAACATCATTAATTTGTCTATTAAAATGGTCAGCCTGGGCCCATTTTTAAAGTCCATAGCTAAATATCTCTGGTTGCGAACGGGATCCATTCCGGAGGCCTGTTCGCAACATGAAAAGAGCGCACCCTGAAGTGCCGTATCTGCGCAGGTGCGCGGCGCGATTTAGCGCTTCTGCGCATGTGCGAGCAGCGAAACCCGGAAGTAACCCTTTCTGGTACTTCCGGGTCACTGCGGGACATAACCTGAAAGAACGTAACATGAAGCAAACGTAACATGAGGTATGACTGTAATTGTAGTAAAAGGTGGCAAGAGAAAAGATGGTAGCAAACCAGCAACAGACTGCAAGATGCACCTTAAAAGTATTTTGCATCATCATCAGTTCCATTGGAGCCACTGAG
Source organism: Podarcis filfolensis (assembly GCF_964270895.1). NCBI lineage: Eukaryota > Metazoa > Chordata > Lepidosauria > Squamata > Lacertidae > Podarcis > Podarcis filfolensis. The sequence continues at coordinate 34,395,608 of NC_139605.1, read as the reverse complement.
TCTAGGGAGAGTTCAGTCTCTTATGGGTCTAGAGGTTACAACAAATAATTAATGCTATAACTTGTTACAAAAGGGAACTAAGACTCACCAAATTTTTGATTCATAAAACTTTAGAGAAATAGATTTTTCAGCTAATTCATTTTAGAGAACTTATTCATCACTGGCAATCCCATCAGAAATGCAACATGAACCAAATGGCCACTGTAAAATACTTGCTACTGACTTTTTCTCTGCTCTTTTGAACTTTTCTCCCCTTCAGAAAGGAAATAGGACTTCCATGTCCTAAGGAAAAGCAGGACATTCCAGGATCAAACCAGAAACTGGGACAGCTTCTGCAAATCCAGGACTGTCCCTGGAAAATAGAGACACTTGGAGGGTCTGCAGTGTGTATGTTTGTGTGTGTGTGTGTGTGCATTCTCATGTACGACACTCATCTCATTTGCGATAGCAAATTGATGTCATGGTCTTGATCAACTACAGGACTAAATAAAAAAACAAAAGGACCTTTATGCCTGAAAACAATTGTCATGCATTGATCATGCTACTGACAAAGAAAATCGATTGGACCCAATTTGCAGACTAATTTAAGGCTGTATAATCTGAAGGCAACTACTAGCCATGTACGGTCATACCTCGGGTTAAAGACGCTTCGGGTTAAATCTTTTCAGGTTGCGTCCCGCGGCCACCCGGAAGTACTGGAAAGGGTTACTTCCGGGTTTCGCCGCTCGCACATGCGCAGATGCTCAAAATGACGTCACGCGCATGCGCAGAAGTGGCAAATCGCAACCCGTGCACGCGCAGACATGGGTTGCATTCTGCTTAGGTTGCGAACGGGGCTCCGGATCCCGTTCGCATCCAGAGGTACCACTGTATGACAGCCCATCAGTGCTTTGATTTTTTTTAAAAAGAAGTCGTTTTACTGGCTACCTGGACTGTAAAAACAGGGTGGTTGTCCATCATCTGCCCCAGATTATCTTGCATGGTGGCATTTGGCTTGATGGGTCACACTGTGGAGGCTTGGCCTAAATCAACATGAAAGATTAAATGGAGCATACCCTGCTCCTTCTCAACGACTTTGCTGACTATTGTTTCTCTCTAGTATAACCCACAGTCTGACTTTTGCAATCCAGCAGGAACTTCCTCTTTCGCCATTATCGATAGCTGCTTGATAGATGAAAATAAATAAAATAAAACTTCAATTAAAGTTTCATTTATTTTTATATGCACTTACTGTTCTCTCCCAGAAGGTATAGAGATGATGACAAGATGACAAGAAGATTGAAACCATCATCCTTTTTTCTTGTACTGTGGAATAAGGTTACAGTCTCTCTCTGACATATTAATAATTCACACTTGCTTGTACATTCATTAGCATAAATTTAAGAAGTTGTTATTTGCACATGATTTTTTTAAAAGAAAGTTGAGTTATTCACCATATGTTTCTTCAGAGGGGAACACACTCCCCCAATCCTTTATCATTACTCTACCTAATCTCATGGGTATGTGGGCTATAAATTTCCTGGTATGTGACAGAATCCCACCTGAAAATAGCAACAGTCTGGAAGAAAGTTGTTTTTCACTCACCCCCAAACTGTGAAGTCTGCCTTTCTGGGTGAAGCTATCCTTAGGAAAGTTGGCAGAATTCATGCCAAACAAATCACCAAGAAGGCTTGCTTCCACATTGTCACCAGGTGGTCATGGAATGACCAACATAGGCTCCTTAGGAGATCTTAAAGATTGGCTTGGGCTGTATCCAGGAAGGCAGCCAACTAGGGATCCTGGCCTCAAGTTCATTTGGGATTTAAATATTATCAACAAAATCTTGAGCTTGGCTCAGCAGTTAACAGTGAAGTGTGTCCTAGCAGTTGGTTGAGACATCCAAAATATGCAGAGCGAGGGTGCAATCCTAGCCCCTAGGGGGCAGCCATAGGGCTTGACGAAGAGGCGTAGTCAGTGCTGCAGCTGGGGAGAAGATGAGAGAGTGCTGGGAAGTGGGGGGAGGGGGACGTCCCTCGCTGCATCATTTCTCAGCTGGCGCAGTGATGAGGCTCAGATTGGACCAGTTGTCACCATGTGAAGGTAGCATCATCTGCCCAGGATCCAGCAGCCTCTGTGCCTGCCCACCCTCACCTACTCTCAACACCATTTGGGTAATTTCTGCTGGCCAGCCAAAGTGAAGATGCAGTAATATCCAAAGGCAACACAATGACCAAGTACAACAATGTGATGTCAATATAAACTCTTTATATAATCTATACAGAACATTGAACAATATGAAATATATGAAATATGCACTCTCTGCAAAACCAAATAAACAGAATTCTTCCAAATCTCTGAAAGTCACAGAATATGCACTATTGATGGATTCTCTTGAAAACATAGAACCAAATAAACATAAATCTTATAGGTCTCTGAAAGTCTTTGTGGGCTATGCAAGTCTCAGAAAGAAGCAATGGGTCAGATTCCTATCTGGAGAAAACAAGCCGCAAAGCTTTGTTTTATGACGTCCAACGCTGCCGAAGTGGTCCGCAAACAGACGTAGTAAACAGTGATTCCGGATATACCCACTGTTTTGTGGAATTCTTCTTCGGCACATGAGAAGGATACAGAAATGCTTCAAAAACCCATCTATATGGTGAATGGAATTGTATAACAACAATTGCTATGGAGCAGTGGTCATAAAGTGGAGATGCTGCAGGAAGTAGCTTCTCCCCACTTTTTGGGGGGGAGGCACATTGTGGTGCTTCACCCTGACAGGGATTTGCCACCAGTGGCAGAGCTCCTTTCCTGGTGGGGCCTGGCAAGACAGATCAGAGGGACATCTATTCTCCATCCAAACCACCAGATGTGAGGTTTGCTTTGTTCTGCCCTGCTACTGTCCTATGCACACCTGCTTGGAACTAATCCCCATTTAACTCAGTGAGACCAATTGCATTGTAGAGGCCTCACTTCACAATACAAAGGAAGATTTGCTAGCATTCCCAGACAGCTGATTTTTACAGAGAAAAGGAGAGGAGCTTTGGGTAGGGAAATTTGGAGCAGAGAAGCAGAAAAGGCTACAGGTTTCTTAAACTTTCCCCTATCCACTGCTTCTCCAACCCTGTATCCCAAACACTAGAGACCTTTGCCCTCACAGACACAGGCCTGGAACTCCTCAGGGAAAAGTGAAGAAGCTGGCTCAGACAGCATTTTGTGGGGTGTCATGAAAGGCCAGTCACTTAAATTATTATGATGGTATTTTTACTCTATGGGAAAGGTGATTGTGCAATTTCCTGCCTCAGGTACTGAGGCATCTGATCAAGGCCTGTATTTTAAAATGAGCTTAAAGATATATTTGCAAATGTTTGTATGTTTCATGCCAGGCAGAAACCAGCTGGCTAAGTACTTTGGCAGTTGTTTATCTTCCTGCTCTCCTGAACAAGGGCCCCCCTGATTTATAGCAGTACCAGGAGACAAGTTTCTCAAAGTTGTAAAAGGGAATTACAGGCTGGGAGCAAATGTTACACTGACCCTACATATTACAGAATACAATCAAGCTGCAAAAACACTAATTAAGAGTTGGTAAATAGTAAGATTTATTGTTTAACAGAAAATAATACCATGTGCCTCCCATTAGACTCCAGCCATATTTTCCAAAGGTTTAAAGTATACTGAGAGAGTTAAAGGGCAATAAATTTTGGGAAGAGCTAATGGGAAAAGCAGCTGGCTGGGAAAGCGGGGTGTAAACTGAAGAGGCTTCTTTTGAAGCTGTTTTTTACTGAGTTCCTTTTTTACTTTGCAAAGGCCTTTTCTTCTAAAAAGCTATCTATGTTATGTATGAGATTTGTTGGCTTAATGTAATTATGCAAAGGATTTAGAAAGTAAGAAATGTTAGATTCTTATGTTAGATTCGTATTTCAGTGATGGTGTGTGAGAATGTGAACCCAAGATCTCTGTTTAGATAGAATTTAATACCACAAGCCATTTGTTTTAGCCATTTGTTTTGGAATGCAGGGGCAACAGGGGCAAAAGGTGATCTGGTAATTAAGGTGCCTTGTCGAGGCAAATGTAAGATATATGGCTACTTGTCTGCCATTTATGGATAGAAGGAAATATAGCTCTTTGTCTCCCATAAAAGGTAATAGGAAATGGGTGTATCTTTTATGATTGGTTCTAGCAAACAGCCAATAGGAATTTCAACAAGGCTGATTGGACAGAGGCAGCCAAAGGAGGAGCAAGGGGGCTGGGTTGAGGAAATATAAGTGCTGGCCATCAGGGCTGGAGGGGGCAGAACTTTGGTAACCATATACCACTGTGCCTATCATTTATCTGTCTGACAAATAAATTATTATTTTAATTTCTCTATTGCTGCGTTGAATATTTCATTCCAGCTAAGTGTTAACCACAAGCAGGGTGCTACAGTACTAAAATAACTCGGCCAGCTTTCTGTCCTTCGCACCTTGACTTGTGCAGTTGGGAAGCAGGTGGTGAAAGGTCCAGTTGACCATCAGGCCTGAGGCAGCAAAATGTCCTGGGCTAATCCTGGAAGAAATTTATCCAGTGGCCTGGAATATTTGACCTTTTCCTGCAGTGTATATTCATCCACCATTCTTTGTTCATCTAAAACACCTTGCTGTCCGGCTGTTAACCAGAAGGCTGGTGGTTTGAGCCCACCCAAGAATGACTGTTGGCAGGATTACTGTACTGAAAGGGTTTGGACTAGATGACCCCTGGGATTCCTCCTAACTTTCTATGATTATATGATTTCCATTGCTTTCTGCCTGTAGCACACTTTCATAGTAGTCGTAACTTGGAAGTCGAACAGAATCTGTTCTGGAAGTCCGTTCGACTCCCAAAACATTCAGAAACCAAAGTGCGGCTTCTGATTGGCTGCAGGAAGCTCCTGCAGCCAATTGGAAGCAGTGGAAGCCCCACTGGATGTTTAGCTTCCAAAAATAGTTCGCAAACCAGAACAGTCACTTCTGGGTTTGCGGCGTTCGGGAGCCAAAACGTTCAAGAACTAAGCTGTTCGAAAACCAAGGGAGGACTGTAGATTTTACACAGGAAGATAGGAACAATTGAAATGGCCTCATATCAAGTCAGACGCTTGGTCCACCTAGCTTAGGACTGTTGACACAGGCTGGCAGCTGCTTTTCAGGGTTTCAGACTGGGGCACCACTGGATGAGAGAATGCCAGATTTTGGACCAGATACCTTTTTCATGCAAAGCAGGTGCTCTACCACTGATGGTCCCTTCTTGCAGCGAGGAGGAGCTGGTGAGCGTTGCTTTTTGGTGGCAGGTAGGACTGGATGATGGCTTTCAAGAAAGTGATTTTATACTCTTAGCTTATAAGGACTGCAAGCAGATCTGCTTATAAGATTTTAAGCAACAACACTAAATGCTTGTAACGTAATTACAAAGTTCTTGAGCAGTCCCTGGATGGCTACTGCCGCAAACAGAATGTTTGCACAGCTAGATCCATGTGCTTCGTGGGTAGCAGCAATCAACAGTGCAAAAATTCCAAAAGTCACATTTGAATCCATGGTAGAGACATCAACATACCCACGGAGAGTGGGAAGCAAAGTTTAATGAATCGGAATAAAAAATACATATAAATGCTAATGCAGAAAAGAGAGGAACAGCGTGGGGTTCTTGCGCTTTCCATGCTGTACATTAGGCGGGCTTGGCGTGAGAGCACGTTCTCTTTCCTTTTCACAAAAATGAAAGTGGAAGTTCTTCTTTGTAGGATCATTCAGGGATGCGGGAGAATTGTCTGCTGGTTTAATTGCAAATGACAGACAGTGAGCAATTTACCAGAAGGTAAGTTTAAATGTCAGTTGATAGTAAACCTTAAGCTAGCCAGCGGCGTCAGTGCGCTGCTTCCCTACGGTGGAAAAGCAACATCACAGATTATTTTTAAGTCAGGGATTCTGACATTTCGAGGGGGGGGGAGTTTGGAAAATGCAACATGTACCCCATACAAAAGAGTTTGGACCAAGCATTGACAATACTAAGGAGAACTGAAAAATGAAAACTTGCTCCCAACATAGGATCAGATGGGGACAACTGGAACCTGTTCTATATTGTGTCTTTATTTGTTTACCAGTAGCATTTCTCTTCTGCTCTGGCCCAGAGACAAAACGGAGTTAAAAATATAAAATGGTTGTATTACGATGACATGTCAATTAAAGCAAAATATAAACTCTGGTAAAGTAGCAGCCCATTGAATTTGTAAAGTTCTTTTTTTATTTAAAAAAGTACTCATTTCAAACCTAAAGGCATATAAGGAAGGAGCAGGGAGCAAACCCCTATTCTAGAGCAGGGTAGGCTAAGCTGTGGGCTGCCAGGTGTTGCTGGACTCCAGTTCCCATCAATCCCCAGCCACCACGGTCAGGGATGATGGGATACGTAGTCTTTCTTCTAATCCGAGATGATAAAGGGATATAGAGTGGTGGAATTTGTTCTAAGAAAACTTACCACAACATGTAATTACAGTACAAATATTTACAGAGAGGAATGGAATCGGTTTGAATAATTATTAATATTACTATATAATTAATTAATATAGCACATAATTTCCAAAGAGAGGTTTCTTCTGAGTGGTTTACCAGTACAAAACCAATGGCAACAAAGCAGGAGGAAAATACTCCTGACCTGAACAAAACATAAAGCAAGGAATTTTGCTACTTCCTCTGTACTCTACACAAGTCCAACCTCGTTTCGCACACCTTTCCCAGTTCTGAGTGCCGCACTTTAAAAGGGCTATTGACAAATCAGAGCAGGTAGAAGGAAGAGCAATCAGATGGTCAGTGAAATGGAAAGCAGATCCAATGAGAAAAGATGGAAGCAATTGGATATGTTTAGCCTGGGAAACGGACGATGGAGGGGAGACATGATAACTCTCTTTTAAATACCTGAAGAGCTGTCATTTAGCAGAGTTGTTTTCTGCTGCTCCAGAACACAGCACTAGATAAAACGGGCTTAAATTATATGAGTGTATATTTTGGGCATCAGGAAACTTCTTAATGGTAAGAGCAGTTGCATAATATAATCAATTACACAGGAGGGAGGGTTCTACCACTCTGAAGTTCTGCTGGAGGCTGGACAGTCATCTGTCGGGCTTACTCCAGCTCTGGATCTGAACCATAATCTGGTTCAAATGACGTGTGCCTATTTGTCACACAGAAGGCTGGCCCTCCAGGGTCATGTGGTGTGGGGCTTTCAGCAAGCTGCTGCTGCGCTGTTGAAGTCAAAGTAGTGAAATTGCAGCTAATAAGTTTAAATCGTATATATGATTGACACTCTTTTTTGGAAATTAAACCAACGTCCAGACTTTAATATTCAAAAACTACTTGCAGAAACTTATAGCTGTAGATGAATTAAAACATAATATTTACAGTCACACGCTTCTCCAAGCATGGGGTTACAGTCTCTTCTTCTAACTTCCAAACAATTGTATTTCCCTCTCTTTCCAGAGCTCATCACTCTCAGCCTTCTGTATCTCAGTTAGGCCATGCCTTGCAGCTCCTATGAGAGATTTTCACTTTTACCTTCTCCTGCAGCTTTGCTCTCTTTCTTTCAAGCAAAGAAGCACTCCAGCACTCTATTCCACTTAGCAGTGTTCACAGTGGATTCTAAAACACAGTCATCTCTAGATACCTCCTATGTGACCAACATTAGCTAATCACATGAGAACTGCTAGAGCACTCTGGAATTCAGTTACTAACCAATCAAATTTAAGGACATAGTAATGCCTACAAGTAGGGACATGGGTGGCGCTGTGAGTTAAACCACAGAGCCTAGGACCTGCCGATCGAAAGGTCGGCGGTTCAAATCCCCACAGCGGGGTGAGCTCCCGTCATTCGGTCCCAGCTCCTGCCTACCTAGCAGTTCGAAAGCACCCCTAAGTGCAAGTAGATAAATAGGGACCGCTTTCTAGTGGGAAGGTAAACGGCGTTTCCGTGTGCGGCGCTGGTGCTGGCTCGCCAGATGCAGCTTAGTCACGCTGGCCACGTGACCCAGAAGTGTCTTCGGACAGCGCCAGCTCCCGGCCTCTTGAGCGAGATGAGCGCGCAACCCTAGAGTCGGTCATGACTGGCCCTGATGGGCAGGGGTACCTTTACCTTTACCTTTAATGCCTACAAGTATTTACAATTAAATTATAATACTTAACATGTACAGTACAACTCCATTAAGCAAGGCTTTGGTGGGCAGCGGAGCTGGTGGCATGGGCAGCACCTTCCTGTTTCACCTCAGGTGGCTAAGCAGGACAGGCCACCCTGGTCACATTTCCTTATCATCTCCCATATGGGGGGATGGAAAAGAACTGAGGAGTGAATGGTAGAGGAGTCATTCTGCCGTTTGCATCCTATTCCTTCCAAAGCCAGGTAAAGTACAAGGACTGAACCACCAAGTAAATATGACTGTTTACTTTCTTAGCCTTGAGGATATCACTTGGCTGCTAGAGAAGGAAACATTTTATTCTGGTTTCCTGCAGGTCTGCCCCAAACCCTCCTAGGTGAAAATGCATCCTGCTTCCGAATGTTCCTTAGGGTGTTAACTGTAGTCATCTCATTGACCCACTAAAAACATACTCACCTGAAATGAAAGTAAAACCGAAAGATGTGCTGGTAACTTAACTCAACGTAAAGGGCAATAGTTGTTCATTGTTCAGAGGCAATAGCCCATACAATTGCTTCTAAGTACCTGATTTTTTCATGAACTGCCATAAATTTGATTTCATACCAGATCAAAAATCAAAAATAATATTTGGAGGGCCTTCTCCAGGGCCACCATCGGGCTTTGGAATCTACTAGAGTGGAAGTAAAAGTGCACTTACTTACCAGCTTTCAGAGAAAGCGCAACACCTTCCAGTAAGCTTTGGAAGGCTGCAGTTTTATTTGCTGCTGAGATTTTATCATTGCTAAGGGGGAGGGGGGTGTTTGTTTTTCTTTTTTTACTGGGTTGCATTTTATTGGGTTAACATTGTATTTTGTTGGGCTCTATTTTTTATCCTTAACATGTTTTATAGTTATAGGATTATTATCAGCCACCCTGAATGTGAGAAGGGTAAGATGTAGATTACTAAACAAAGAAACTACTTAATAAATGCCCAACTTAGAGAGAAAATTGTTGCAATGAATGTTCAAAGAGGCTGCCTTTTTCCAGTGGCACATTCCCTGCCCCCCATATCTCTTCCATTCCCACCACTACTCAGGACATGTACTGCTCTTACAATATCTTTCATTGTCAGATAAAAATCTGCAGGACAAAAGGCAGATCATCACAGTTATGAATGATGACCACATGAGTGGCAGATCTGATCAGGTTACAAGTTCCTAGGATATTATTTAACAGCCCCCTTAATGATGGGTTGTTAAATAATTGTTTATCTGGTTTCATTACCAAAAGGACAATCAGGGCTTAATTATATTTTCAAACCAGAATGGAAAAAAAATATGACAACAGTACAGTATAGCCATGAATGCTCCTGGCAGTGTTTTATTTTTCTTCCAAAACAATTCAAGCACGGCATTCTTTTCAATTTTGGGCAGCAGCATCCCATGAACCTGTCACAATATGTTGTCTTTCTTAAGTTCCCCACCAATGTGCTATGCTTCGTAAACTGGATAACCATCTGCTCTAGCTGTCGTCCGATTAGTCCCAGCTTCACGTTGGGAGATGCAAACCTGTGAATTATGCATGTGCTCCGTAAACACAAACAAAAAGACAATTTGTATGCTTACAAGATTTTCGATGTCTCCGAGTATCTTGGAGAAATACTCAGGCATAATGTGATTTGCTTATATTTGTTGCATAGCGTTCCAGAGGGGCTAGGGAGGAAGCATAGATTAGGCATTTGTTATTAATGCCAGCTAACCAGGAGAAACCATTTTATCGGGCAGGAAAGGGCCAAATGGAGCCTTCAAAGTAAACATTTTAACATGTAATGGCTGCTAGGTGGTAGATGTGTTTGCATACATGTGGAGGTCACTTTTAAAATTACTCCATGTAGCACCTGGCATCATGCAAAGGGGCTTCCAGAGTTGGGCTTAATGTGCAAATTGGTCACTGAGATACTGCAAGCACCTACAAACACATTGTCTACCTCAACTTCTGATCTTATGGCAACAAGCAAACTGATACCTTAATTCGGTGTTACGCAAAGGACATTGGGGTGCTTTCTGTACAGGAAAGTAATTTTTTTGCAGCCAGGGACTCTAGATCAGGAGGGATGAGCTCCCCCTATCCCCAAGATTGTCCAGGACCCGAGATGTACAGGCGAAGCAACAACAACACCGTACTGTTGCAGTCAAGACTAACTGGTAACGAGAGAGTAATACAGACTTAGGAACTTGAAAGTGCAGCATCTTGCTTGCTTTTCCTTGACAGCGGCGCTCAGCTATAGAGAGAGGAGACAAGCAGAGCTAAGCTGTAAAATAATGTGTGGAACAAGGGAGAGGAAGCCTCAAGGTTTAGAATGGAGAGGTCAAGCATTGAACAGGGAGCTTCTAGTTCTCCTACTATTCTGTAATAATGACCGCTCCCCGCATAAAACAGGGGGCGACCTTTGCATGGACGTGCGCAGCCCCTGGATCTGGAGCGGCTCCATCAGCATAGGCTTGGCTTCGCCTTCCCTCAGGTGGGATACCTGGAGGTCTCCGCCTACCCCAGTCAGCTGTCCAATCCCACCTGGGGGAAGCGTTGCCAAGGAGATCAGGCCAGGTAGGGGAAGGATTACCTGCCCACACAATAGAGGGAGGATCTTACCTGGGAATCCTCACTTGGCTCCAGAGCTTCTCCCACCCTACCCACCCTCAGTTAATGCATTATTTTGCAGGTTAACTTTTCTTCATAGGTTTTGCAGGTTAACTTTTCTTCACGGGTATGCAGGCGCTGCTATGTTAAGGTCGCTGTCAAAGGGCCGGAAAAGAATTTCCCTGCATTGGCAGGTTTCGCCTTTCCCGGAGCAAAACGTCACAACTTTGGTGGTATCAGGCCTTGGGCGGAATCCTTTAGTCCATCTTCCTCTTTGCAGCGGCGATACCAGGGTTCCCTGTTAAAGGGGTTTCTGAAGGGAGGCTTTGACCGTACGCCAAAAGGTTGTCATTGCTCTCCCCTGCGGCGGCGGCGTAACAGGGGCGACTATCTCTGCTTGAACATATGTTCTCCAGAGCCGGCCCATCCCCCCCCACACACTGGATAACCCTGATGCTCCCTACGTCCCCAGCTGGGGACTGGGGAGGGAGAACGCCCAATGCCTTAGCCAAGGTCTACCCACATTTGAAATTTAATAAAGTTGTGGCCAATTTAATCCCATAGCACGTTTTCTTGAGTCGTTATTCCACATGACGGGGGGACCGCTCGGGATCTGGGGACTCCGCCTGTCCACGCAATATCCATGAACTGTGTTTTCCCAGTACAGTCTGGATCCACTTCTCATGGGAGCATATGAGAAGACACTTCATCAAGGAGAAAGAAAAGGAAGATCAGTGGATTTTTTAAGACACTGCCAAGATGGTCAACTATCTGAGCCACATATACCAGCAGTGAGGAGGAGAATATAAATTCAGCATGCAAATTCACACTTTCCAAAACAATCTATGAGCTGAATTACAACCATCCTTCAAAAGTCACACTTCTCTGAATTCTCTGAATTTTTCACTGCAGCTCTTCAACCAACAAATGTGTACAAAAATAAATATGCTAAAGTGTGCATACAACATGCATATATTAGTGAAAATAACACAGAGATTATCACAGTGGGAAACACTTTGCAAAAATCTATCTATCTATAAATATGGGTGCAAATTGTCAGGATTTTTTTCAACCTCTCAAACTAATGTGGAAAACTGAATTTAAGACTGGAAAAATGAGAAACTGAAAGAAATCAAAATTTATATATTCTCCCAGATCTAGCTTGCAGGATTGGCCCCTTTTGCAGTTTGATAGGCATACAGTTTTAAAGTTGTTACCTGCCCTGGGATCTTAGGGTGGTTAGATAATAACAACAACTTTATAGGTCAGTAGTGCCACTGCTATAGATGGCTGCTCAAAAGCAAGCCCCACTGAGTTCAGTGGGACTTACTCCCAGGTCAATGCATACAGGATTGTGATACCTCTTCATGGGAGCTCATTGATGATTATTGACATCTCTGTGTAATAGGATATAGCCATTTAAAAAAACACCCAGTGTACTTCTGTTCCTGCTACCATTAGATTGCTCCATTAACTTTGCTATTTCTTCTGTGAAAGATGTAATCTCAGTTCTTTATTGCCCCTCTCAAAAACTATTTAATAACACAATTGGAGAGAACATGCCACTTTGGAATGGAAATTGATTCCGGAGAATGTGCTAATAAAAATTACACTGGATAAATGGTGCAACCTGGACTTTTTTTGCTCTCACAGAAGCAAGTTATGGGAACGAAAAACCCTGAATGTAGTATGGTTGGGGACAGAGAAGGCAGGGCTGTGAGAGACAGGGCTTATGTTATGAATAGGTGAGTTTGAATCATAGAATCATAGAATCATAGAGTTGGAAGAGACCACAAGGGCCATCGAGTCCAACCCCCTGCCAAGCAGGAAACACCATCAGAGCACTCCTGGCATATGGTTGTCAAGCCTCTGCTTAAAGACCTCCAAAGAAGGAGACTCCACCACACTCCTTGGCAGCAAATTCCACTGTTGAACAGCTCTTACTGTCAGGAAGTTCTTCCTAATGTTTAGGTGGAATCTTCTTTCTTGTAGTTTGGATCCATTGCTCTGTGTCCGCTTCTCTGGAGCAGCAGAAAACAACCTTTCTCCCTCCTCTATGTGACATCCTTTTATATTTGCCTTTCTTAGTTATCATGCCTGTATTTTCTAAACATGATAGCCCATAGTTATCAATATGAATGCTGAACATTTCTGATACTTCTTCTTTTTTGGTGACCACTCGCAGCTGAGTAAGATTGTCTCCCATGAACACGGTTTTAAAGACGAGTCCGTAAATGGCTGTGGAGGCCAATTCTGGATCCACACGTCCTTCCATAGTGGGGACATTGGTTTCCAGGTGGGAGTTGAGGTGAGGGTTTGCCAAGCGTGCCTTTCTGACAAACATTAACAGGAGCAGAACAGAAATTATAAACCCAAACAAAAGCAGAATAAAATGAATAACAGTAAATGGGTCGTCCCCCCACGGCACATTACCTAATTGTCAGCTAATTTTTGTCACTCTTAAAAATGAGAGGATGCAGTAGAAAAAGCAGGTTGACTAAAACCCTGTTGCAAAACTGCATATAGTACTTATGGAGGGTTTTGTTTTTACTCGCAAATTCATTATTTCCTCTGTGTTCATTTCTGTGTGCAAAATGCAAAGATTAGATACCTAAATATTTTAAGTCTTATGCTTCCTAGTACTATTACACAAGCAGGGTGATAGGGCTACCACAGAAAAGAACAACAGAGTGCTCCTCTTCCTGCGGCCACGTCAAGCAGATTTGATTTTCTGTCAGAAAAATAATACTATTTGTATCATCCCCATTTGGGGTCCCCCCTGCATCGGTAAAGTGCTCAGTGAAAACAATCTATTTTCCTGAGGCTTTGAATCCAGCTTTTGCCAGGAGTGCCTCAACAGCAACCAACACCCAAGTCAGGGTGATTCATTGGATCAATAATTCTTGAGTCTGCACCTAAAAGGCTGGGGAAAAAAAGGGATAGGACTTGGCAGAAGAATAATGTTGGCAGAATGGTAATGTTCAGCATAATGGCTATTGATGCTTGGAAAAGGGACATTTTGTGGAGGGGTGGAGGAGAGGGTGAAAAATATGTATATCGTTGTACCCTTATTTGCTAATGTTGTCAAAACACTTGGTTATTGTTGTGCTAATACCACACTTAACACCATTTACTTCTATTGCCAAGTCATCATTGTCTTAATTTATTTGTTTGCTCTGTCTCCAATTGGCCTCCAGAATTCTCATTATCTTGGATTGGTGTATTGACATAGGAAAGAGAGTAAAGGATTGGTAAGTCAGAGGAAAGCTATAATTGAACCTTACTAAAGACCTAATTGATTTGGACAGCATGTTTTACAATTAGAGTACAGAGGTTTGCTTCTCTTCTTCATCTTCTTCTTTAACTGGAATTCTCCTTCTTTCTTGATGTATTAATATCTTCTCGGCTAAAGACTTACCTTCTCTATCTGTATTCTATACCCTTACACCAGTGATGGCCAAACTTGCCTCCCCCCCCAGCTGTTTTGGGACTACAACTCCCATCATCCCTAGCTAACAGGACCAGGGGTCAGGGGTGATGGGGACTGTAGTCCCAAAAACAGCTGGAGGGCCAAGTTTGGTCATCACTGCCTTAGATAGCCTTTGCCAACCTAGTGCTCGCCAAATGTTTTGGTTGGAGCGGATGGGAATTATAGGTCAAACCAACCTCAGGTTGGTGAACGCTGCCCTAAAACAGTGAACTAAGTGGGGGAGCCCTTTCAAATCTAGGCAACCCTGAGAACTTCACAAGTGGGGCTTGCAGGAAAATGCCATATCGCTGAGTGCTTTTGCTTGGTGGGCCAATGGGATTACTCAGTACAGTGCTAACTTGGGTTAAGTACTTAATTCATTCCGGAGGTCCATTCTTAACCTGAAACTGTTCTTAACCTGAGGTACCACATTAGCTAATGGGGCCTCCTGCTGCCGCCTTGCTGCCAGAGCATGATTTCTGTTCTCATCCTGAAGCAAAGTTCTTAACCCGAGGTTCCATTTCTGGGTTAGCGGAGTCTGTAACCTGAAGCGTCTGTAACCTGAAGCGTATGTAACCCGAGGTACCACTGTATATGGCAGCTTGCAACATACAATCACAGCCTGCATGTTTTCAAATGTAGCCGCTTGATATAGAAAAAGCTGTTATTTCTTGGGTCGTGCATCAACTCTCAAATTCAGCACGAGCCCCAGCTTCCACATGGAATACACAAACACCACTTCTTCCACTGCAAAGGGCCTAGTACCACATAAGTGTTGTGAACACGCTTCTCACACGTCACAAGTCTGGAGCTGTTTCTTAGCTATTTCCATTGGCAAGGAGTTAGGTGCAATATTTCACAGTTGAAAGATGCCGCTGTTAGTAATTATTTGTGTGTGGAACAAAGGGAACATTCTGTGCTCTCTCAAATTCTGAAAACTTGGGCTCAAATAGCCTGAGGACCAAACGCTCACAACATTGCACCAGAAATAGCACAAAGTAGATGGCTCTGCATACACTACTAAAATTATAAGGACAAAGGGAAACTATGGGCTTTAGCTCATTGATGGTGGCGTTAACTTTTTCTGCTAGGGGGACTGCTTTGCTCAGAAATTGAAATTGTTGTTGTTGTTGTTACTGCTGTAGAAGAAAGGCCAAGAAAATGTCACCTCAAACCCATGTATCCTAGCACTTTCATATAGGAACCTAAGAAAATGCTTAATACCAGGTCAAGCTATTTGACTATCTACTCTGGCAGTGCAAATCTCTCAGGTACAGTGGTACCTCGGGTTAAGTACTTAATTCGTTCCGGAGGTCCGTTCTTAACCTGAAACTGTTCTTAACCTGAAGCACCACTTTAGCTAATGGGGCCTCCTGCTACCGCTGTGCCGCCGGAGCACGATTTTTGTTGTTATCCTGAAGCAAAGTTCTTAACCTGAAGCACTATTTCTGGGTTAGCGGAGTCTGTAACCTGAAGCATATGTAACCTGAAGTGTATGTAACCCGAGGCACCACTGTATAGATCTTTCCCATAACATGCTCTACCTGACCCTTTTAACTGGAACTGCTGAGGGCTGAGCTTGAACATTCTGCATGGAAAGCATGTGCTCTACCACTGAGCCATAGTCCATCACCCAATTACAGCTGAAGGGGCAGGAGAAAGCACCACACACATGATTTACAAAAATGCCCTCAGCAGGATGCAATGGCCTGTTGGCTATGCAAATAAAGTCTATTCTATTCTATTCTGTGTGCCCTCAGTAGGTACAGTAAGTACAGAATTCTTGCACTTAGGATGGTATTTCTGGATAGAGGTGGGCAAGCTTTTTAAATTAAGTGTTAAAGTAGAACTTACATGTTTTGCATACAGAAATGAGATTGTCATGACAAAATTTTACAGTTTGTGCAATAAAAACATAAAAATAAAGCAACTGATTTCTCAGCTAAAACCAATAATTCCAAATGCTACATAACCATGTTTTTTTGGGGGGTGGGGGGTGGGGGAGGGGGGATAGAAAAAAAATCAGGGTTTTCTAAAACCAAAATTACCCCTTTCAAGCCAGTCCTCCCTTATCTCCCAAACACTTTCCCCACTGGCTCCTAATCGCCATTCTTCCCTCTTCTTTAAAGGAATGAGGGTTTTTTCTCCCACTTCTCCACACCTTACAGTACATCCTGCCTGTTATATAATGTGTCACTGCCATCCATGGGCGATAAGAGTTTTTCTGTGGGCTAAATAAAAGAAGAAGGTGCGGGGGGTGAACATATATTGTACCCTCTATTGGTTCTCAATGTATATCAGGAAACATAATTTCTGTAAAATTACTTTTTGCCTAATAATGTTACTTTATGGAAAGAGAACACTTTTCTTAACAATTTGAGGCATCTGTTTCTCACCACATGGGGTCCATACAAGATGTGTAAGTAACAATTAAAGCTCCAATAAACTTTTATATTCCTTCTTTTATATTCCTTCTAAAATATTAATTATATGAAAGGAAGAGCAATGGAAATAAAAGGGATTTAAAAGAAGAAAAGGGTCAGGACAGAAGAAAACAGAGGAGCAAACGTTTGCAAACAAGCATTTTGAAATGCAGGTGTGAAAGAACTATCACAGCTCTTGTAAGAAATGCGGAAGAGAGTCATACTCCACAGAAAAAGAATTTGTCCAGAAAATTATTCATGGAAGCAAAGCCACGTGAAGTCTCACCATTTGTCAAACTCATGACTCAAGCCTCAGAGCAGCTACATGAGCACATCAGCTCAAGTGTCACTGTTACGCTTAAATGTAAGGGAATGAGAACGGAGGAATAGTGATGATTCTGGGAGAGTTTTCAAACTCAGATTACCATGACTTTTGCAAAACTTTTTTGTGAAGAGTGTCTAAGATTCCTCTCTAAATTGAATTATTATTATTATTATTATTATTATTATTATTATTATTATTATTATTTATTAATTATCTATTATATCCAGAGTGGGTGTGTGATCAGAATATTTATAAGGAGGAAGCCAAGAATTGTCCACCAACACATTTGTAAGGTTCTGCTACTCCCCAAACGTTATCAAATTATTTCCATTCAAACTTTATCCTCTCTTCCCTACCTATTTGGTATGGGATTCTAAAAAAACCAAAAAAAACCCAAACACCTATTCTCAATGATAAAGGTTAGGACAAATCATAAGGAAGACTGTCTCCCGATACTTGAAAGCCTGGTGTGGAACAAATTGCTTCTGTGATTAACTATCTTTAGGTTTAACAGTAAAGATGGGCGAATCTGTCAATTTCAGTTTCAGGTTCTCAGTTATCCAGTCTTAAATTTGGTTCTCCACAATTCCAAACCAGTCTGTGAATTATTGTTATTGTTGTTAATAATAATTATGATGATGATTTTTAAAAAAATCCTCATGAAAATGCAGCATTTTAGTGGAAATTTATTCATATATATGTGTGTATACTGGGCAAATATACCATCTATCTATCTATCTATTGCCCAGCATACTCATTTCACAAAGCAAACTAGAATAGACACATCCAACAGCTTCAAGCCCATCATGGAAGAGGCAGCTGATAATATGTGAGTGCTCTGAATAATATAGAGAGGCTTGGCATGAAAATATGTAATAAGTGTTCTGGTTTTGCAAATTTTCATTCAGAATTAGATTGATGTTGCAAAGGTAAGCTTTGGAGGTTGGATGTGAGGCTTTTGACACAATAAGAAAGCAAAAAACATCTCAAGCCTTTGGAATGCCACACCCTTCAGTGAATGGGAGGCAAGACAAACAGTTTGTAGTTTGAACTTGAGTGTGGAAAGAGAATCAGAAATCTGGGAGTTTAGTGTAGATTGCAGCTGCTGTTCTTTGCAAATCTGAAACGGGATTGCTGATTATGTTGCCAGTTTGGTTTCAGGATTCTTCGTGTATTTTTGTGAGCAAATGGCTGCTATATAGACATCATAATTCTACAATGCACACTTTGTAAGTTACCACCTGAGGAAATTCCATACTACATAGGGAAATGGGGCGGACTCACTGGCGGACTCACTGGCAGCGCGATCCCAGTGGGGTGCCATTGCAGCTGTCCCCCCACCCGCACTGGGCACCCTGCCCCTGCGACACACGCCAGCCCCGCCCCCACCAGCACTCTGCCCCCCCCCGGTGCCGGAGCATGAAGCACCGCCACTGGGCGGACCCCCACTTTACAGCAGCATAAATTGGGCCTCTGTACTGAACCCTTAAGAAAGAGCATTCTCGCTGATTGGGTCAGCTGGGGAACTTTCACTTTTTAGAAGTAATTAGATGCTCATCCTAGAGGTACTACACACTATTAGACTGAAAACTGATTGTAAAGGATTTGACATGGGCATTCTACTCTGTTATGAAAACTCTACTGCTTAAATAAAGCAATGTACCATGGAAAGCACTTGAAAGTGTAGCAATAAAAAGAAAGTGCAAACATATTCCTGGCAGTTTCAGCTGCACAAAGGACAAAGACGTCAGTATTATATTATATGACACAGTTGCTTTGATTCTGGGGGAGGTGGAGTTGGCAGGGTGTACGTTACCCTAAGATATCTCTCCACCATGAGGGTTGTCACTGCAGATTCCCTATTTTTTTTTTACAGCAGCTGACATTGGAATTTCAAAAAGAAATTGATACATGATGTAACTCCCAAGGTCTTTACATATTTTTTTTTTTGTTACCACAAAACAATGCCGCTAAATGTATAAAGCATTGAACAAGTTGGCCAGTTCCTTTCCCTGCTGATCTATGATATTCTACTAAGCAATGATCAGGATGATTCACCTAGAAGGTATTCAACTAAGAGAAAGAATTTGACACACAGTTCCGTAAAGTTAGCAATGGGAATAGAGCACTGCTTTCTTACCTCCAAATGAAGCTGGACTTTTGTAAGAATAGCTAGATATGTTTTCTGGCTTTTGAGTTACCCTGCCAACAAATCTGCTCTTAAAGTGGCTAAAGGACCTGCATACCTCAACATTCCACCCCATAATTGGCTTGGCCTGCTTTATAGTGGAATATCAACCCCTATTATGCACTATGCTTCATTGGTTGGCTCTTAGGTACAAAGCAGTCGTGTTTTCACACTTTCCTAGTAGCTATGACTTGGGATAGGTGTGCAGTAAATTGCAGTTTTCTCTGTGGGGTGGAAGTACATGGACAATTTAGTGGCACCAATTGTCCTGCATTTTAAAGACGTCACAGTTCTAGCAATCAGTGTGTCTTGGGGTATACATGTGTCAAAATTCAGTTTTCTTAATGGCCTGGAAGCACTCTAACCATTGGGAATACATACTAACGACCTAGTTTTGAGTAAACTGTTTACAAATGCCCACTTTTAAGGTCTGTTTAATAATCAGTAATGAAGGCCGAACCTTTTCCCCACAATATCAGTTACTGTAAGTGTGTTTGACTAACCAGAAAATGACTAATCAAGCTCTTTGCTCTTTAAGAATGCAGATTTGTGGCTGATAGCAACGCCAGTGCAGATTGATGCTATCAGGGTTTGCACTCAAGCCAGGTACTGCTGCTACCTTCTAAGGTAGCATGGTGTGCCTGCCCCATGTTGAAGTTGCAGACCACATCACATTCCAACACCCCTCTAGTTAGGGCAATTGATCCACTTCCCCATGCAGCAGCACTCAGTGATGGACAACAGTTGTCTACCAACAAACTACTGCATAAACCACCACTACTAGGCAAGGTGGCATTGAAGAACTTTTCTGATATGTCTTCTAGACGGCTACAAGTTTTGTAAGAACATAAGAACAAAAGGGACGCGGGTGGCACTGTGGGTTAAACCACAGAGCCTAGGACTTGCTGATCAGAAGGTCGGCGGTTCGAATCCCCGCGACGGGGTGAGCTCCTGTTGTTTGGTCCCTGCTCCTGCCAACCTAGCAGTTCGAAAGCACGTCAAAGTGCAAGTAGATATATAGGTACCACTCCGGCAGGAAGGTAAACGGCGTTTCCGTGTGCTGCTCTGGTTTGCCAGAAGTGGCTTAGTCATGTTGGCCACATGACCCGGAAGCTGTACGCCGGCTCCCTCGGCCAATAAAGCGAGATGAGCGCCGCAACCCCAGAGTCGGCCATGACTGGAACTAATGGTCAGGGGTCCCTTTACCTTTACCTTTAAGAACAAAATAGGGATCTGCTGCATTAGGATCATTACCCATCTAGTCCAGCATCCTGTACTCACAGTGGCCAACTAGATGCCTACAGAAGCCTGAGCACAACAGTACTCTCCCTACCTGCAATTTCCAGCAGTTGGTTTTCAGAAGCACATTGCCTCTGACTGCGGCAGCAGAAAGCAGCCCTCCAGGTCTATAGCCTTCTCCTCCATGAATTTGTCTAATCCTCTTTTAAAGCCATCTAAGTTGGTGGCCATCATGGTCTCTTGTGGGAGAAAATTCTATAGTTTAACAATGCGTTGCATGTCTTATTGTCTAACTTCTTTCATTGCAGGGATGATATTTCAGGAGTAAAGAAAGGAAAGAGGAACAGAACATTTTTTTTTTTGCGGTATATTAGCTATTCCGAACAATGTACATGAAGCCTGGAGATACCTTATAAACTAATAGTGAATGGAATACAGGGGATTGCCTTTGGTTTTGGGGTTATTGGATAATTTGTCAGTTGTGGCATTTTTGGCACATAACAAAGTAAAGAACACCTAGTGGAAACATAAGCAAAAGACAGACTCTGACTCACTTTTCTTTATTGCTCTTTATACAGAAGCTACATTTAAATAAATGTTCCTGGTACAATGGTTTTAATATGCACAATGCTGCAGTATTGTTCCCCCTTCTTGTTCTGTTCTGTTGAGGTTTTCTCTGCCTCAAGTTTTGCAGCATTTTCTCATTTGTGTCATGGCATGAATGCAAATGATAATGCCGGGCGGTTCAGAAAAGGCCCGCTGTGCTACCTTTAAATTGAGAGTACTTCCTGTATCCCATTAATACTTCCATTAGCTCCATTAGTGGGAGATTTGTCTCTTGATGGATGTTATGAGCACTAATTGCCAAGAAGAAGGCATTAGATGAAACAAAATGTCATGAAAGTTTGTAAGATGTCCAACCTGTGGCTAGTTTCTCTAGAGTAAAAAGAGAGGGGTGGGGTGAATAGATTTGGGGGCAGATATCTGTCTTAAAGCCATACTCTGACTATGAAGTCCGACTGTAGATATGTGGAAGTGGGATTTGTTATTCATTGATACTTGGACTACTTTTGCCTCATTATTTCTTTGACTGTTCTGTGGTTGAGCCTCAGCTTTCAAAACTTTTGTGGTTGTTGTTGCAAAGATCTCTGAGCGAAGCAGCTGCTGGTAATTGATGCAGGTAATTTCAAGTAGGCATTTCATGATTTTTCATTATTACTTGAATTGCTCCATTATCAAAAAGGAAATCACACAACACAAACACATGAAAATCCTTAATTATTGGGCCACCCTAGGGGAAATCACTGAGCATATCAGATGATTGCCCTGCCAAATTAAAGGTGTGCACCAGGCAATGCGTAGCATTTTGAAATCCCATTGATTTCAATTAGAGGATTAAACACATGCTCAGTCAGACCCTCCAAGTGTCCCTATTTTCCAGGGACGTCCCTGATTTAGAGAAGTCATCCCAGTTTCTGATTTGATCCCCGAATGTCCTGCTTTTCCTTAGGATGTCCCTATTTTCAATGGAGAAATGTTGGAGGGTATAGAGCTATTCGACTCCCAAGCTGTCTGAAGGTAATCCTGTATAGGGAAGGGTTTTTTTAATTATTATTTTTTTTAATTCAAAATTATAACAAGACATATTATCCAAAAACATATCATCCTTGTTCCCCCTCATTTTTCCTCCCCTCCCACAGAACCCACCCACCCCCACCCCACCCCCCGACTTCCCTCAGTTCCAGTCTTTGGTTTCTCTAAGAATGCTGTTTTCTGCATGTTACAAAGTTGTATAGATCCTCAAACTATTTAGCTGATTATTATCAATAAAAAGTTTGTGAATGTTTATTCAAAACCTGCCAAGGAGTC
The DNA here is from genome assembly GCF_964270895.1 of Podarcis filfolensis. Classification (NCBI taxonomy): domain Eukaryota; kingdom Metazoa; phylum Chordata; class Lepidosauria; order Squamata; family Lacertidae; genus Podarcis; species Podarcis filfolensis. The sequence continues at coordinate 34,373,358 of NC_139605.1, read as the reverse complement.
CAGTTCACTTTGTTGCGTCTTCAGATACTTTATAAAAGGTTCCCATTCATTCTTAAAGTCACAGTTACCCTTGTCCCATAGGTTTTTTTTAAATATTTAATGTTTTATTATGTTTTTATATATTTTAGAAGCCATGCAGAGTGGCTGGGGCAACCCAGTAAGGCATGTGGGGTATCACATTATGGAATGGGACGTCCCTATTTTCATCAGAGAAATGTTGGAAAGTATGTTCAGTTACTCCCACTGATCCCAATGGGATTTCCAAAATATTAAAATTTGGCTGGGTCATACCATAACATTTTGCATGGACAGGATAACCTATAAAATTTTCAAAATATTGAAATACTGCACACACACCAAGTGAAAATATGCCAGTAGGTAGGCAGTGAGACAAAATCATTTTATTACAATTCATTGTGTCATTGGGGGAGAGAGCAAGTTCTATCTGCAGACCTTTTACAGATGTAATGCCAAAAATGTCAAACAGAACTCAGTGCTCCAGGGACTGGGACAATCAGAAAACAGGTGGTGGGTGGTTTCACAGTCATTAAAACTACTAGCTTAGGGAGCTAGGACTAGGCCCTACAGTGGAGCGCTGAAGGCTGGAAGCCAATTACACACTTAGACACCATACATTTTCAGAAAATTATATTCCACAGCTTGGCATCCATGTCTGCTGAGTAATCTCTACATGTACAAAGACCAAGGATGTCAGGCTCTTTGCTGATCCATGTGGAGGTGGAAATAGAATTGAATCAATGCTGCCAGAAATATGATGATGTCCTGACAATGTATTAATGGGATTATGTGAAGGTGATGAGCCTAGATTTCATTTTCAGTCCGATTACATTGTGAAAGCGGGGGCAGGAGGGAAGAGAGAAAGAAAGAAAGAAAGAAAGAAAGGCAAGTTTTGGGGGGCGGGGAAAAGCCTATTTAGTTCATGAAGGCCCAAAAAACATTTTGTGTCCCTTTCACATGCCCGTTGGTTATTTTAAAAGTGCTTTCATTACTGAGATTTGCAAACCTGTGCCCTGAAATCTTGGAAACTCACTTCTCCTTCTTCCCAATCAAAAGAAGCGTGCTTTTTACACCTGTTGGGTTGCCAACAGGTGTGGTGTGTCCTTCAGGCTACAATCCAATCTCTGCTTATCTTGGAGTAAGCCCCAGTGGACTAAGTGGAACTTATTTTTGCATGGAGGTTTACATAATTGTGCTTTCAATAATGGCATGGAAGGGAAGAATTCAGAAAGTTCCATCCCTGTGAGAACAGCAGCAACTCTGCCATTTTCAATCCCATTGGGGTCCCAGAAGGGCCCCATCCGACTGGGAAAGAGGCCACTGCTGCACAAATGAAAGCAGATTTTTAACACAGCATTTTGCTGGTAATGTTTCCGTTGGGATGCTCAGAATTCGCACATTCCAAGCCTAAGAGGCTACTAAGGGAATTCGTGAAGAAAGCCTTTAGTAAAGCTGAAGTGAACAGAGCTTTTAAATGTGAAGGTCAGACCTGAGTGTTTATTTCAACAAATAACTCGGCTCTGAATTATAATAATATGCTAAATTTGAACGTGTGCTGTTGATTAATCTCCCCGCCCCCAGCACATTCCGTTCCACTCACACACAATGAAAGCTTTGCTTATTCTCTCTCTCGGAAGAAATTAGGGCTCTCTGCCCGAGGAGGTAAAACGTTTTAAGTAGGAATTAAACTTACTTCACCTCTTCATTTATTACTCTCGTATTTGAGGGTGCAAGACCTTTACCCCTCTTTTGGCGAGAAGTGAGCAGTGCCACTGATATGCATAACCTTTTGTGGAAGGCTTTCTGGTGCCACAGAGTGCAGTCAGGTGCTCAGCACCCACTGAAGGTCAAAGACAATGAAACACCTAATTTCCATTTGTGCCTTTGAATTCTTTTTTACTGGTGATGGGAATATTATTCTCCTGGCTACAAGGAAGAAAATGTGGCCTTGATACCCCCTCACACACCCCACTTAATGCTATGCTAATATTCAAACTTAGCAAAACTTTTTCATTCTGGCTTTCATGCATTTCAGTTACCCCTGGAAAGAAGGGGGGCAACTAAAATCCCCTGCTTTATGGGTCAGTTGCTAAACATGGAATTCTTAAGGAACTGTGCAGCAGCCACAGCTGAATAAGCCCAAGGACAAGGGAATGGTTGTGTTTTGCTAGAGTTCTACTGCTGTTGGTGGCTGCCTTGTCAGAAGGATGAGTCACCAGTTTCACTTAGTAACTAATAAGTTAAAGCATAGTTCTGTTGTAGTTATTTCTATTAGATCAGGGTCCTCCTGTAATTCCATGCTGTAATTGTGATGTTTAGCTTATTTTTAAATTGCTGGTTTGTTACTATTCTGATTGATTTACCGATTATTTGTTAATTATATTATGTGATTTATGCTGTACTTGTGATGTTGTAGTATAGTGGTACCTCAGGTTACAGACGCTTCAGGTTACAGACTTTGCTAACCCAGAAATAGTACCTCGAGTTAAGAACTTTGCTTCAGGATGAGAACAGAAATCGTGCGGTGGGGGCAGCAGGAGGCCCCATTAACTAAAGTGGTACCTCAGGTTAAGAACAGTTTCAGGTTAAGAATGGACCTCCAGAATGAATTAAATTCTTAACCCGAGGTACCACTGTATGTTGTTTTTGTTTAATGCATGTAAGCTGCTTTGGGATTCATCTGAATGGAAAGCAGCGTAGAAATACAAAACAATCAAATCAAGATCAAAATGGTGCAAAAAGGTTTGTCAAGGAAAAAATCTACCTACAATACACAGATTATAATTGTAAGGGACTGGCATGGCTCTGAAAGGTGTGGGGCAGAGGCCATGGGAGGGACCCAGGAGAGGGGACCAGTAATTTATGGGGTTTGGTGCCACCCACAAGGCAGGAGCCAGGGCAAAGGGAGGAGGAAGGCTGCTGCATTTTAGACTGAAGTTATTGAGTCATCTTCAAGGGCAGCCTAGAGTGCATTGCAATTATCCAGTCTGGAAGTTACCAGAGCATGGAATATAGTGGCCAAGTCATCGCTGTCCAAAAGGGGTCGTAGCTGGTGAACCATCCAATTCTTCCTAATCCTAATCCTTTTATAGGCAGTTTCCTTTAAACACAAAGTACCCCCCTCAATATTTAAAGGCTGCCTGCATGACATGTCTAAACCTCTTTGTCTGAAATCTGCCAGATTTCATGTACTCACAAGGAGCTACTATGCTTGTAACTTCGATCCAATGCTGTTAAAAAAAAGTTCGGATAGACTGTTCATTCATTCATTTTCCCACATGAGTACGAGGTATGACAGGTGCCCAATATCTGCATTTTCCAGAAGCAACAGAAGACGTTTTTGTCCCAACAGGCCTTCCCAGCTAGAGAAGGGAGTCTTTGCAAGGGTTTTAGTCTTGTTTTAAATGCATGTGGCATTTTGCTATTTTAAATTATGTCTATATTGCATTGAAACAGTTGTTTAGAAGATGGTCAAGAAATTGATGGTGGTGGTGTTAGTGGTGATGATGATGATAGACCTGTTTGCCCATCAGCTGATTGGCCTGGCTAGCAGCTTTCCCCCCACTTACTCTGCACTGAATTAGTAGAAGGTGGACTTAGCAGGTGGCAGCCATTCAGTAGGCTGGTTGGCTACACTGGCAGGAAGGTGCAGGAAGTTATTATGTAGTTGAGGTTTGGGGAACTCTCTTAGGCACCCTTACAGGTGATGAGTTTAGTCCTGAGACTTTCCTTCAGTGTGATTAAAGTTTCCCTCGTGCTTAATGAGCACCTTTGAAGCACCTACCCAGTGTTGTAGAGGCCTCCCTACTCACCTAAGAGGATGGGGCTTAAGGGAAGAGGTAGATGAAATGCTACCCCTCACCTTTAGCAGGGCTGGCTCTCCCAAAGGTTGTTGTGTGCAGTTAGGATCCCACAGCATGGTCCCTACTGCAGATCTATTGATGTTAAAATGAAGAAATCTGGCCCAGTTCTCCCAGCTTTGTGTCTTCCCTGCTTATTTCCCTGCACAGGCACAAGTCATAATATCTTCCAGAAGCCATGGACTGCAGATGAATAAGCAGCCTATTCTGCTTGGTCTTCTGCATGGCTAGCAATCAATTAAGACTTCCAAGATAATGTATTTTTGTAAGCCTTGGGGATGAGGCTTTGAATATTGTGCATTTGGCAAATAAAGTGTGGTGCTTTTAAACAAATAAGAACATAAGTATTGCCCTCTTGGATTGGACCCAGGTCTATATAATCCAGTTATGGCTACCTGGAAACCTAAGTATGAAATTTATGGCCATCGCTGCCATTCAGCATCTCAGCATGGGAGTTCCATTGAGCTATTTTGGCTAATAGCAATTTGACAGACATGCCCTCTTTGTAAAAAAAATTAGAGAACTTGCATCTTGTTGTCTTTTACAGCCTGCCTCTATCTCCACCTGCTGGATCATACTAACTCACCATTCTGTTTCCCACAGTAGTCAACTAGACGCCCCCAGGGAAAGCCTATAAATAGGTCGTCATCAGTGGTAGGGACAGGTGAATCTGCCAATTTAGTTTTCTCTCAGTTGCTCATTTTCCCACTCTTTAAATTCACTTCTCCATACATCTGTATCAGTTTGTTATACCGGTATATATATATATATATATATATATATATATATATATATATATATATAATCTTTATGAAGGGACGCGGGTGGCGCTGTGGGTTGAACCACAAAGCCTAGGACTTGCCGATCAGAAGGTCAGCGGTTTGAATCCTCATGACCGGGGGAGCTCCTGTTGCTCGGTCCCTGCTCCTGCCAACCTAGCAGTTGGTTACTTGCGCATCAAACTGCAAGTAGATAAATAGGTACCACTCCGGCGGGAAGGTAAATGGCATTTCCGTGTGCTGCTCTGGTTCGCCGGAAGTGGTTTAGTCATGCTGGCCACATGACCCAGAAGCTGTACACTGGCTCCCTCGGCCAGTAAAGCGAGATACGCGCCGCAACCCTAGAGTCGGCCATGACTGGACCTAATAGTCAGGAATCTCAAGCCTTGTCAAAGGAATTTGGCACTCTCCAGGTGCCCGGCTTTGATTCCATGTTGACCTCCCCGTCAGCGACTCCCGGCAAGACAAGGCGAGGTCTCTATCGGCTGATTCTCCTCAACGTGAGAAGAACACAACCACTCCTCCCCATTCCCTGCCATCCCCAGGGAGGGGAAAGAGACAGACAGAAATGTCTTTACATGCCTTTATTTCTGTCTTTCCAGTAGTGCAGAGAAACGTGTCTGCACCCTCTCACATCAGCAGCCAGAGAGAGAATAACTCCACCCATGTACTTCCAGTACAGGGTCATGTGACACTCTGAGCTAACATCCGGTGCTCAGTGCACATAATAGACTGTTCCTTGTTCCCACGGTACAGTCCCATAACATCAACATCCTGTTTGGCTTTCCAGCCATCTGGAGCACTCAGCAGCATTGCTCCTTTTTCGTAACAACCTCCCCCAAAAGAATCAATGCATGTTGCGGCAAGCAAAGCGTGGTCCAGAGAAGAAAACAAACAGTTGTTATACACATAACACTCCCCTGTTGTTTCAGTTCCACCCTTGGAACTACCCGCCACTGGTTTCCCCAGTGTACCTCTCTGGTTGTCTGGCTTCCAAGGAATGAGTGCATCTGCATTACCTTGGCTAGCAACTCTCTGTTGTGTCTTTGTCTCTGACTTAGACACAGCTCCAACCTGTCCTCGGTTGTGTACAACAGCAACACATGCAACAGCTAAATTAGCATACTCTTCTGAGTACCTTTTGGGTGGTTCACCCTTTGTGACTTTCTCAGACCTGCGTATGAGGTGCTGATCCTCTCTGCTCACTGGTTCTGTCTCAGGACTCTTAGGAGAACCAGTTCCAACAGTAAACAGTGGTTCAACCTTCACCTGTGAAGGTCTATCCATTGTGTGAGATTTCCTCTCAATGACTGTGACAATTGAGCTCTCTGAGCTATCACTGTCACTCTCAGTACCACTGTACTCTGTGAAATCATCATCATCATCTGAATCGTCCTCTGTGGGAAATGTGTGCACTATCACTCTCTCCTGTTCAGGAGCACTCTCTAGAAATTTTGTGAGAATCACCTGACCAGATTCAGACAAAATTACTCTGTAGAGACCCTTTTCATACCCCACAAAAATGCCTCTGGCATTCTTTACTCCACCTGGAGCTTCTGTCCTCACATGAGACCCAAAAACCTTGAAATGGGCAACAGAAGGTTTTCTCTTGAACAGTTTCTCAAAAGGAGAACTTCCCAACTCTCTTGAAACCTTTCTCACCCACGCATAATTAAACGACATGAGTGACTCCGCCCAGAACTCATGTGGCAGATGTGAACTAAGCAATTGCGCATTCATCCCCTTTTGCAATTCTTTGTTCACCCTTACACAGACACCCCTGTTCCACGCTTCCGCTGAAACAGCAACCTTGTGTCTTATCCCTTTCTTGTGCAGGAACCTCTGGAAATCCTGTAAAAGAAAAATCTGCTTCTCATCTGTGAAAAGACAATCAATGTTAGCATCATGCATATCTTTAACCTTGTCACAAAACTCCTGAAACCTTTCCAAGGCTTCCTGTGGCTTCTTTAACACATAAACCCAGACAAAGTTAGAGAAATGATCCACACACACAAGATAAAATCTTGCATTGCCTCTAGATGGTTCTAGAGGACCAATCACATCAGCATACACCCGCTGAAACGCTCTGTCGACCCTGGCCACCTTCTTGGCGCTCGTTTTGGTCACACCTGCAAGAGAAATCAAGTTAGACTCAGAATTACATTCGATGTAATCACTTTGGTCAAAAGTCAACAAATACAGTCCATCTTTCTGTCTGGCAGAAAGATATAACTCTCCATCTTTGAAGATCTCGCAGCTCTTATCATCATAGGACAGTTTCAGTCCTTTCTTTGCAATCTGCGAAACACTCAGCAGATTGAACTTCAATTCAGGAACCAAGTAAACATTGTGTATAGTCAGGTTCAGACTCCTGAGATACACAGTTCCAACCCCGGTCGCTTCCAGCTTCTGACCGTTGGCTTGTTCCACAGCGAAGCTTTGCTTCTTAAACGTCGAAAAGAGTCCTCTGTGCGGGGACATATGAAAATTACAGCCCGTATCGATCACAAACGAGTGTCCAACATCTGGCGTGGTTCCTTTCGCCATCAGGGCCTTTGCAGGTTTCACCAAAGACGTGGTATGACTTTTGCCTGCTCCCTCAGGCTTTGCTGAGCGGCCCTTTACTCCTTTCGGCTGGCGTTGCTTCTTGCAGTTCCGCTGAAGATGCCCAGCCTGTCCACAATTGTAGCATCGGACAACGTTCAAAGCTACAGCATCCTCTCCAGTAGCAACATCAGTGGGGGAATTAGGACTCCGTTCTTCCCTCCCCCTGTCCTTCACCTCCAGTGCAGCAAGCCTGTCGTGTTCATTCAAAACAACGGCAGTCACCCTCTCCGCGGTCAAATCGTTCGCCGGAAGGGAACCCAGCTGACTGGCAACCGTTTTGTAAGTCCGATTTAAGCTGTTTATCATCATGAAGCAAAACACTTCCTCCTGTAGACGGAAATTGCGTTCCACCATCTGTTGGCGCAGATATTTCATTTCCGTCAGGTGCGCTTGAACATCTCCATCAGGCGCAAGCCTCAGATTGGTCAGCTTCTCAAAATACAACAACGCTGAAGAGCCAGCATCTCTCTGGTGTGTTCTACGCAGCGTTTCCCAAATCTCACGCGCATATTCCAAATCCTGAATATGCACAAGTTGATCATCCGAGACACACAGAATTATAGCCGTCCTGGCCTTCACATTCTGTGATTCCCAACCTCGGGTTGGTGCTGCAGGGATGGGGTTCTCAATCACATCAAAGATCCTCTGATTCTGCAGCAGGGCCTTCATCTTTACAGACCAAGATGAATAATTGTCATTAGTCAGGGGAGGCGGGTAAGGCAAGGCCCCCCCCTTCTTGGCATCCATTTTGAAGCCAAGTCTCAGCTCTTCACCCTCGAGCTAGTTAAAATCCAAAAGCTCCTTTTTGAGCTGTTTTTCTGCCTCTCTCTCAGGCAGGCAATCTCCAAGCTGTCTCAAAGTCAAAACAACTTTCGCTTTCCCGGCTCTGACTGAGCCAGCCCCAGGTGTCAGTAGTTTTCCACTGTCCTGACTGTCGTTGCTTAGCAACTGTGCATACCTCTTCCTTATCTCACCACAAAAATCTGTGGTATGCAAGCCTTTACTCTCAGAGCTGTTTTTCCAAACGCAGCTCTCGTGAACCAGAGAATAAATCAATCTGCATTCACACTTTTAGCCCGATATTCAGCATACCTTTATGGGGCTCCGTTGCTTGGAAAACACCCCCTCTTGGTGTCCAGCCGTCTGTTCAGCTGATCAGACGTTATCTTCTTTCCTTGGTGCAGAGGATGGCACACGATCCATCAACCTCTCACCTCTCATGCTGATTCCCATGGATCAGATAACCAGCAGCGTCTGCTACCATATGTTGAATCTCAAGCCTTGTCAGAGGAATTTGGCACTCTCCAGGTGCCCGGCTTTGATTCCATGTTGACCTCCCCGTCAGCGACTCCCGGCAAGACAAGGCGAGGTCTCTATCGGCCGATTCTCCTCAACGTGAGAAGAACACAACCACTCCTCCCCATTCCCTGCCATCCCCAGGGAGGGGAAAGAGACAGACAGAAATGTCTTTACATGCCTTTATTTCTGTCTTTCCAGTAGTGCAGAGAAACGTGTCTGCACCCTCTCACATCAGCAGCCAGAGAGAGAATAACTCCACCCATGTACTTCCAGTACAGGGTCATGTGACACTCTGAGCTAACATCCGGTGCTCAGTGCACATAATAGACTGTTCCTTGTTCCCACGGTACAGTCCCATAACATCAACATCCTGTTTGGCTTTCCAGCCATCTGGAGCACTCAGCAGCATTGCTCCTTTTTCGTAACACCCTTTACCTTTACCTATATAATCTTTATGATTATTATTCAGTCAATTTCTCTCAATATGCACATTTTTGAAGGCACTTTCCCCAATGCATTTTGTATGTTATTTTCACTCTATGCATTTTTATGCACACTTTACTTTAATACAGTGGTACTTTGGTTTACAAACATAATCCGTTCCAGAGGTCCGGTTGTAAACCAAAACAGGTTGTAACCCAAGGTGCACTTTCGCCAATGGGGCCTCCAAAAAACGTTTGATTGTAATAAAAAAAATGGGTTGTAATCCAAAAAAAGGGACACACACTTCCGGGTTTGACATGGCTATAATCCAAAATGGTTGTGATCCAAAACAGTTGCAAACCAAGGTACCACTGTATATGCATTTTTGTAGAATTTACTTGACTGGAGAACTGCCTTACAAAATTCAGAGGAGTGAAAATGTTGAAGGATGGCTGTGTCCTGGTTCACCATTATTTTTGAAAGTGTGAATTAGACAGGCTCAAATGCACAGGTGTCAGGACTAGTAGTCACTGATTGTTTTATCCACTATGAATTTGTCTCATTTTCTTTCAAAGCCACCCATAAGTCTCAATCACACTTTCGTCTCACTATCAGACCACTTTTCCTGTCCAATGAATGTCCAAGAATGTCAGTCAGTTTGGCCAATCAGAAGTGCAATTTTATAATTCTACAACTCAATTTAAAAATATCTTCACTTTCCCCAGATCAATCTTATGTAATTAAGAAACAACCAACTTCCCGCCACCAATCACATCACTGCACACACATATTGAATGCTTTATATACATTGTGTATTGTGAAATATACCCTGTTCCATTAAAGACACTTTAAAAGTGATCGACCACTGTTCATTACAAAATGTTTCTTGCCCAAGTTGGTTTACACATTTTTGTAGGGCTGCCATACTTCCGAATTTTACATTACCAGGATTTCAAAGGCGGAATTGACGTCCAGGGGGAATTTTTGAAAGGCAGCACTTTGTCCCGGAACTTAGGCAAGTCAATCAAAAAATTGTGGTTTTTTGGCCGTTTTTGTAAAGAAAAGCCCAACAGCATTGAGATTTGTCTTTAAAAAGCTCAACAACTTTCACGGTGTTCTGGTTTCTATTTTTCAAAATATGGCAATTCTACATTTTTTGTTTCTACCCAAACAAAGAGAAAGTTGGCAGCTGAAGTCTTTTTGATCTATCAGTCAAAAACATGAATAATGGCAACCACCTATCTCTGAAGTTGTCTCTCTAAGTTAACCATTTGATCAAACATCTAGATGATGTTAATTTATTGCCTAGCACAATCTTTTCAAACCTTGCCAATCCAGCCATTTATTGTGCAGCCAGATATCTGAATTCCAAGTTTCTGCTATCTTCATCCTTGTGGTGCAAGCATGAAAATAATTACCGTATTTCTTTGTGTAGTTTGCTTCTTATTATCTTGGGTGGGCGAGTGGGAAGTCCAGGCATTAACAGAGCACTCAGTTGGCTAATATCAATCCAAACAATTTAGACTAAAAGGTTTTCACTGGTGGATATTTCCATCCAATGTGAAATAATGTGTCTCCTGTTTTGCATCTTCTCCAATATGAGGCTAGTAAGAGGCTGTTATTAATATGATGCAATCTTGTAAGTGTTGCCATCTATTTTGCCATCTATGTATAAAAGAAGACGCTCTGATTGTTGCTGAGATAGGTTTGTATGGAATTAAAGCTCACAGAGAATTATCATCCAATTCCTACATCATATTTAAACCATTTGAGCTTCCCAAAGTGTCTCTTATCAGTAAATTATATATTGTGGAAACAATTACCTTCAATTGAACTGTGATCTGGAGACAATGATTTTCAAATATGCTTGGGTCCAGTAAGAAATATGAAATACAATAAATAAAGAATATTTCTTACTAGATTGTTATTCTAACTTCATAAGAATGGCTGTGTGTATGTGTGTACACTTGTTTGCTATAATTGTTGTTAGCAAATGACTTGACTTGAAGTTTCTGCATACAGTTGGAGCTATTCTCTCCTACAGCTTATACAGTATATCTGGTGGTGGCTTGCCCCTTTCAAAAAGCTTATTGAACATGTAGATACACCTTTTCCGTCTGTGTGCATATGAATGAAGAATAAGTGACAAAGGCACTGCTGCTTATTCCTTTTACCTAGTAAAAAATTGCCCTAAACTTTCCCCCGTTCAGCAAAGGGCAAGTGTGAAACATTCTAATCAGCGAAATCCCTTACCCATTGATATGCTTACCCAAGATTCTTTTATCCAGCAAGTATAAAGAAAGTCACAATCATCAGTTGCTCAAAGAGAGTTTCTGGAAGAAATTGCCTTCCATGGACTCTTTAGAGCATTTTCATTATGATTTTTTTTTTAGTGGCAGAAATTGACATTTGTAAACCAGGAAGCACAACAGGAATAATAGCCAGAAATGGATTCTGACCCACTAGGTACCCTCACCAGCTAATTAGAGCAAATAATTCTATTGAACAAAATATAGTTATTATCCCAGAGTTCATTGTGCTCCAGCGAGATTAAAGAACACTGGGTTGCCACTTTTTGTCCCCGGGGGTAAAATAATCCCAGTAATTACACTATATTATCTAACCACTGTGGCTCGTATGTATCGTCTCTAATGATTGCTGAGCTCTTCCACAGATCATTTGAATACATAAAATAAGCAGTTGCCAATACTTTTTTATTCCTTTTGTACAGCAAGTGGTAACTACTTTGCCTGATAAAGAGCTGATGTTTAGCAGCAGGATACGCCGTGCACTTTGAAGAAAATTAAATGTTATGTTATTCATGGTAGTTATGACACCTACTTTACTCATAAGCTTTTAACTACAGGGATTTGAAAGCAGTGGTTTTTCAATGGATAACAGTTAGAATTATGAGCTTTCGGACGAGAGTTCAGTTGCTGGGTGGCAAACGCACAGATGAAGTGAAATCACTCATTTAGCAACAAAGTTAACAGAGTTGTTTTCTGGCACAGCAAAATGTGTGCAACCACCCCTTGTGTTACAAGAAATGTGCAAAAGGACAGCTGCCTCTTTAAAACTCTTTATGCAACAGCTCATTAATGCAACCATCCCCTGCTGGCAGGAATTTCTTGGTGGACCAAACTTGACAGCTGGGTAGGGAGGCTCCCCTGTCACTCACTTGATGCCATAATGATATCAGGTGATGCTGCACTTTGAAGCCCCGATTGTTGGGACTTCAAAGCGTAAGCCCTTTGGAACTTAAGCCATGTGCCTTGCTCAATGAGAGAGAAGTGCTTTCACTGCTTCTCCCTCCCTGCGTTGCTCCTTAAACTTTCTGATTTCAGGTGTCTTAAGGAACAGTCCAAAGTTTTCCAAGGGTTTTGCGAACGGCCCAATATGGCTCCTTTAAATGTCTCATTTTGCAGGTTCAAAGGAGCAGCATGAAGCAGGTTGCAAAGCCATTTGCACGCAGCCCCACACTGCCCCTTTAACCTCTGAAATCAGGTTTAAGGGAGCAGGATAGGGAGGTAAGAAATGGCTTCCATTCAAAGGAAATTGCTTCCCCCTCATTAAGGAAAGTGTGTGCTTACCACCCATGATGAGCAGGTGGGAGAATGCCTTCCTCTAGCAAAGGAACCAAAAGGGCTTGGCCCCTGCCTTGAATACCTTTCATAACAGGACTTTTTCATATAAATACTTCACTCCTATACTGTTGTTTGCATCACTTGTTTCATCTTGGCTCTTTGACCCCTCAAATAAACAATAAATTTGGGTACCAGAATGATTTTAGTCAATTAAAATTTCAAATTAATCATTATGTTAAATTTCATTCTCCTAGCTTTTCATCTAAATATGAATTAAGTTTATTTAAAATTAACCAAGGCAAATTGGTCCTTTGAGTGATTTTCTCCCTTTGCTATTTAGATTTCAGTTTGTTTTCTTAAGAGGGAAAAAAAAGTCTTGCTTATTTGACTGTTTTGCCTCCTATTGACAGTGCTGCCTAATTAGCTCTACATTAATTTGTATTTTTCTATACAGCACAGCAGATTGATGGAGTCCAATTAACATACTGATATACTGTGTGTGTATGTGTACACTGCTAGCCTAATTTTGCTTCTCAGTATTTTTTATAGCCATTTGCCTAGGATCTTGCAAAAGGGGCCTAAGGTATAAAGTAACTGTCTCCAAATGGAAGCCTTGATAGTGGGTCTGATCCCCTCAATTCAGAATGCAAATATAGAGGGGGGAGCTTTCCTATAAATACAGACACAAGACAAGAGCCAACTGTGGATGTATAAATATATCAATTTCAGTTTCTCATTTTCCCACTCTTATGTTCATTTCACCCCACTTTTGTATACGTTCCTGATTTATTTATTTTAATCATATGAAAATTTGTACCCATTTTTGGTCATGTTTCTCCTATATATACACATTTGGTATGTTGGGCTAGATGACCCTTGGGTTACCTTCCAACTCTACATTTCTTTGATTCTATAATGCAATGCCTTTTTGTACATGGCTTCAACCAAAAATATATGCATTTTTCACAATGGTGCACTTTTCACCAACAGGCACATTCTTTGGTTGCAGAACCAGAGAACAAAATTCAGAGAAGTTGGGATTTCAAAGGTGGACCTTATTTCAGGTCTGGGAACTGTCGATTTGGTAGCTTTGCACTCTAATCCAAACCAAACAGATGTCTTCCCCATCCGTACATCAAGGCTTTGGACTTCTTGAAGGCAGAGACAGGTGCTAAATGGAATGCCTTTTTTGTCAATTGACAAGCCCTTCAAAAGCAATTTGCAGTATGCCTGGAGCGTCTGCTGCTCAGATGGAAAGATTTATATATATATCATGTCTGTATCTGTATCTGGATCATCTGTATCTGTATCTGTATCCATATCCGTATCCGTATCTGTACCATTGGGTGTTCCTGAAGTCTTACATTAGACCCATGACACAATGCAGAAGAATTAGAATATCCACACTTTGCATTGGTCCATAAGAACAGAGGAAGTTTCTTGCTGGATCATGCTGAAGGCTATCTAGTTTAGCATCCACTTCTCAAGGGGCTAACCAGATACCTATGGGAAATGCAGGTAGTGCCTGAGTGTGCAATTCCCAACAACTTGCATTCAGAGGCATACTGAAAATGGAAGCAGCACATCACCATTGTGGACCGCCACCAATATCTTTATCCTCAATGTGACTGCAGAAGTCTGCCCGAAATCTCTTAGTAGAGATGCTGCAGAAGTTTGCCCGAACTTTTCTTGGAAATGCATTTCTTTAAAAAGTGATCTCAAAAGAGAGATGAGCTCTCAAGAATCCCCAAGCCATTTGTTGGCTGGGATCAATATTTGGACCTGAAAAGGATTTGTGGGAAAGAGTCCCTGGTGGGTTGTTAGTCTCTAAAGCATCCTTTTGATTCCTCTCTTTACTTATCGGTGAGCAAAGAGTGCAGAAGGTGGCAATGACTGCAGTGGGGAACAGGGCTAAGGAAGATTGATCTTCCCATTTCCTCTCTGCCATCCTAACATGCTTCAGAGGGCATCAGGTCTGGCAAGAACGGATGGAGAGTGAAGATGGCATCAGCACTGGAGTTAGGGTGTTGCCAGCAGTTCCCCTGCACCAAGAGGTGCAAAATAACAACTACAGTGGTACCTTGGGTTACAGACGCTTCAGGTTACAGACTCCGCTAACCCAGAAATAGTACCTCAGGTTAAGAACCTTGCTTCAGGATGAGAACAGAAATCGTGTGGCGGCAGCTGGAGGCCCCATTAGCTAAAGTGGTACCTCAGGTTAAAAACCATTTCAGGTTAAGAACAGACTTCCCAAAGTACCACTGTACCACCTATGTTTACTCAGAGTTAGAAGGGTTGCCAAATTTTGTCCCTGATCAGGACACCGTGTTACCAAAGACCACTCCTGATGGTTTGTTAGTGTAAGAAGATCCAGCTGGGCCTCATGACTTGAGACTGAACATAAGAACAACCCTGCTGGATCAAGCCAGTGGCCTATCCTGTCCAGCATCCGATTCTCACAGTGGCCAACTATAGATGCCCATGGGAAGCCTGCAAGCAGGATCTGAGCACAGCAACACTCTCTCATCCTGCAGGTTCCAGCAACTAGTATTCAGTAGCAATACTGTCTCTAAGTACGGAAGCAGAGCACAGCCACCATGGCTAGCAGCTGTTTATAGCCTTCTCTATGAATTGATCTGATCCTCTTTTAAATCCATCCAAATTGGCTGATTAACATTCTATGGCTTTCAAATGTATTTCTGACTGGAGGGTGGTGGTTTTTTGCTTGTTTCTGTTTCTGTTTTATAAGGTATTTTGTATTCTTATTTTGTATTTTTCTGTTGTGACCCATCCTGAGAGCTTCAGATGAAGGGCGCTATACAAATTTAATAAGTAGAACAACAACATTTGTAGATGCAATAGTTTAATTTTTAAAAAAGATGTGCCACATTTTTTAAATGGTTCTAAATTGCCTTTAAATGTTTTCAATGTTTTGTTATTTATTTGAAATCGTACTATTTGAGAGGAAGGACAAAGTTGAAAATTTCAGAACCTGCTTAGATGTTATATTACAATCAAACGGTGTATAATTTTTTTAAAAATAAAATGCAATAGAACAAATAAGGGAACTTTGACAGCCCTTGCTCATACTGGATGGGGTATTACCTTAGGCCCTAAGCTTTGGGGATGCTCTGAGACTGCATAAATCCCTTCTGTGTTTTCTCAGCACCACAAAATCCTGCTCCATTTTTTTTTTAAATCTGGCCCCAAAATGATAATGGAAAGGTGGGCGGGTTTATTTCCAGAACTCAGTTGTGTGAAAATGGTTCCCTCCACAGGCCCTCCTACTACAGCTTCAAATAAGGAATGATTCCTTTTCCAGCAAAGAAGCACATGCACACACATCAACGAAGAAGAAAATGAAAATATGTAGATCTTTATCTAGCCTTTCCCCTATGTTCTTTTCCTTTCGTGCGAATTGAAAGAACGTGCAATTTTAGTCACTGAATGTAGCAGCATGAAATAAACATAGATAGGTAAAGGGGAGGAAATCTTGTGAAGGTCACTAACGGCATAAATACCTGTGTCTATTTATAAAAGATAAAACAAGTTTGCATAGAGAACGTCTACCTCAAGGCTTGACAGAAATGGAACAAAACACTTGTCAAGTGAAGAGAAGGAAAGCGGGGGGGGGGGGGGAGGACCACACAACCTCACTTTTCTTCAGCTAAAATTACCTACCTGCATAATTTGGGTTAGGGAGCATGATATAATAAATCTCTTTAAAGAAAGTATGCTTGTAAGTGATTACAGTATGTTATGCTGCTTAGGATAAAAGGGAACAGAGTTCCCATAGCGATAGGTATTTGCTTTTAGTAAACACACAGAGAGAATGTGAATATAACCCAGAGTCATAGGCCTAGTTCTCTCAAAGAACAGGTGAAGCAGTCTTGATGCTGATTCTTGGCTGTAGCAGAGGGCTCACCTATGCAGTTAAATTCCCCCCGCACAGGAATCTAGCATGGCAAGGATTGCTGACACCCCAGATTTCTAAATACAGGAGTTCTTTCATTTCGTAAAGAGGAGCCTTCATTTATGTGAACCCCACATGCAGTCTGAACAACTACAGCCCCAAATTAGGTTACTATGTTTGGTGTTTTTTTATGAACTGGATCACAGACAAAGGGAAGGAATATTACTGATGAAGACAGCAGAAAAACAAAGTATAGATAATATCAGCAAGTTATTCCAATCCATTAGAAAATGATGTAGGGGTTCCCATGTCTACCACCAAAATGAGGCAAACTCCCAAACCCTATATACCACCACAGGTTATCTGACGGGTTTTTGCGAGAGGTAAAACTTTGGTACTTGGAGACTTAGGCAAAAAGTGAACAAATGAGAAAGATTTATTTTACAGAACTTAATTTGTAAAACAAAAGATGTGCCAGGAGACTAATAATAATAATACCTTGCACAATCAGGATTCTAAATCTTTTGGGTAGCCTCCCTGAGTACAGGAGACTCCTCGTATCAGACCTTTGCCCTCAAAATTGTGGAGGCCTCTAAACAATGTTAAAGTGATGTGACAGAAGGGTCAGGGCTTGGCTGCATGTCCTTGTTCCCCTTTATGAGATTGCTTACATGTGAAAAATTTGAGCAATAGGGCTTGTGTTTCAGCCAGTTCCCATGGCTATCTATCAGAAGGCTGAGGTGCTGGGTGGCTGTGTATCAACACAGAAACACACACACACACGCAAAAACATACAATTTTATTTCTGTATCTTTGTTTCATTGGCCAAACTATTTAAACTATCAAGTGTGTGTGTGTGTGTGTGTGTGTGTGTGTGTGTGTGTGTGTCCGATTTACTGAATCTTCCTTGTGTGCCAGATTATGGGTGAATGCAAGAAGATAACAGAAAGAGAGATAATTGTGATATTGCATATGTGTGCATGCAGTGATTTATTGTTATATCTGTCTGTGACAGAACCTCTTTTAGATTTTAATTAATCCCACTTAGCATTTAAGTGTCCTATATATCTGCCAATGTGAGTTTAATTCCTGGTTGGTGTTTATTAGCAAGATAATTGTGCTTATTACTTAAGCATAGTGCCTCTCTGGCAGTCAGCCCAGATGGGGACTTTTATCTTCATTGTATCAGGAGGGGCGGGGGGAAGGGAGAGGAAGAGTTGGATTAATTTCAAGTAAAGCAGATGTTTTATCCATTAGCGGGAACTTCATAAAATGCTGTAATCATAAAAAGTCAGTTTGCACCCTGTGCACATTCCAGTCGCGAGTATTAGCAGAATGAAAAAGCAGCAAATTTGCCCATTGTGAGACTGAACATTGTCCTTGGTATGTTTAACACGTTACACAGAATTGGCTGATAGACTGAAGTGGCTTGGTCTCTGGCCTCGATTCTACCACTTCATACTGCAAATGGAGATGGTTCAAATTTTTGAAAGTTTCCCATACTGAACGCAAACAAATAACTCTCTTCCTATAGTAAACTGGCATACTGAAACAAAGCAACAAAGCCTAAACCTCTCACTCTGGTGGACTAGTTCACTAATAATAATAATAATAATAATAATAATAGTAATAATAATAATAATAATAATAATAATATATTATTTATACCCTGCCCATCTGGCTGGGTTTCCCCAGCCACTCTGGGCAGCTCCCAACAGAATATTAGAAACACAATAAAACACCAAAAATTAAAAGCTAAAACAGGGCTGCCTTCAGATGTCTTCTAAAAGTCAGATAGTTGTTTATTTCCTTGACATCTGATAGGGCATTCCACAGGGCGGGCGCCACTACTGAGAAGGCCCTCTGCCTGGTTCCCTGCAATTTTACTTCTCGCAGTGAGGGAACTGCCAGAAGGCCCTCAGAGCTGGACCTCGGCGTCCGGACTGAACGATAGGAGTGGAGATGTTCCTTCAGGTATACTGGGCCAAGGCTGTTTAGGGCTTTAAAGGTCAACACTTTAAATTGTGCTCAGAAGCATACTGGGAGCCAAAAGTGTGCATATAAGAAAAGAGACATTGATCATAAGTCTTGTATGTTAAGGTACCATTCTAGGTGTGTGGGAAACATGTACTGCTCTATATTTCGATATGTCCTTTGTTATAGTATGCCATATATACAACAAAATCCAAATAAAAATGATTTTAAAAGGAAAAGAACATGTGTGAATTTTTACACGTGTCTATGACTGCATACACACCATACAGTTAAAGCCTGTTTAAAGTACATTGCTTCACTTGAAGAATCTTGGAAACTATTGTTTACCTCTCACAAGAAACGATAGCTTTCAGGGTTCTGCTTTCAGTCGTCTGCTTTCAGCATTTGGTGTGTATGCTGCTCCTGTCTCTGAATGATGAGGGGCCGCAGAAGGCCCAGCACATTCCTTGGATGTGATTCCCTTGGAATGAAGGTTAATGGACAGGTAGTGTTTTCTGTGGTGTATACTTTATTTTCACATATCTACAGGCCAAACATAAGATGGAGCATTACCACAGTTAGGGATGCTTCGCAACATCTGAAGGGCACCACCTTGGCCTCCTCTGGTGTATAGGATTTCACTATTAGGCCACCTTTGCACACTTAAAAAGGTAAACGTAAAGGGACCCCTGACCATTAGGTCCAGTCATGGCCAACTCTGGGGTTGCGGCGCTCATCGCGCTTTATTGACCGAGGGAGCCGGCATGCAGCTTCCGGGTCATGTGGCCAGCACGACTTACTCGAGAGCAAATCCCACTGAACTCAATTAGTCTTACTTCTGGGGTGACATGCATAGGAATTCACTATAATATATGAAGGTGTCCACCCTGCCTTCACCTCCCCCCATAATGTCTCGATTTCAGACTTTCTATGTGTAATATGCAATGTATATAAATGCAATGTAATATAAAAATAAGGTTTATTTCCAGGCTACAACTATTTGTTTTTGTGGGTAATGATAACTCTTAAGCTATTTAAGAGCCCATTTTAGTATTGCAATGAAAGGGATTCACCTTTTAAAAGAAAAAGAAAAACTCGCCATCTTAGCAGGATAGATTGTGAAATCACAATCTTTTCACTGAGTCTATACGTTCTTAAAATTGTCCATGTCGCAGAAATAAATACCTGCAATCAGACTGTATGGTGTATAAGCACCATAGTTTTTTTTGGGGGGGGGCAGAAATTAAGTTGTCAGAGGAAACACAAGGAGAATTTGTTTTGCATTAATGTTGCTATCCACTCTATTGTGTAAGCTCCTTCACTGCAACATATTATTCATAGTGTTATCCATTGTCATAATGAATAGACAGGAGAACAGGCAAGAAAAAAGAATACTTTTTGTTTTTTTTATTTTTCATCCAACCCTAATTTCTGCCCTGCAAATAAACTTTGTTCTTATTTGTTTTAGCCTGAAAGCATAAAAATGCAACATTCCAATGCTATAGAAATATTTTGACACGATGGAGCATGAAATGTCTTGCGCCCATGTTGCTGCTTGATGTCCTGTGCCAGGTAAATAGGGGCAAGGCAATTCTATGCCACTGCATGAGGGTCACAATACCTCTAAAACAGCCTGTGGCCATAATTTAGAGCATGGGTAGGCGAACTAAGACCCAGGGGCTGGATCTGGCCCTATTGCCTTCTAAATCCGGCCCACAGACGGTCCAGGAATCAGCATGTTTTTACATGAGTAGAATGTGTCCTTTTATTTAAAATGCACCTCTGGGTTATTTGTGGGGCATAGGAATTCGTTCATTATTATTATTTTCAAAATACAGTCTGGTCCTCCACATGATCTGAGGGACAGTGGACCGGCCCCCTGCTGAAAAAGTTTGCTGACCCCTGATAGAGTTTCACTGCTGTAGCTGGCTTTGTAGTGACTAGAACACCTTAAGTGTGACACAGAAGCACAAGTCCTTTCATGCTGCTTCCATTCCATCCAGTTTTGCATCACTACTATACTTCATTTGAATTTTTAATTGTTCTTTCCAGAGTAATGAGTAGTGCTTTCAGGATGTTTGGCTTGGAGTTGAGCCAAGGTTGACTGCTAAAATTTTGGGTAATTTCCTTTTTCTTCACTCCCACTTTCCCAGACATTTTCAGAATATTATCTCCACCACTTGTTTTGTGCATGATAAGCAGCATAAGCAGAATGACTAGTGGGGCAAAATGATGGCCTCGCTGCCAACACAAGAAGGAGTGGAAGGGAGTGTAGTCCCATCAATGGCAGGCAACTCCACATCCATCTGGTCTAGGCCACTAACAGTGCCTCAGTCTTATCTTCAGTTCATCCAGTCCATTACTGTGGCAAGGCAACAGTCCAGCACATCCACTGCCATACGTGGCTAAAGGGGAAAGGAGCTATTTGGTGGAGAATCAGCTGGCACCCACCTTCATTTAAGTCCCCTGGCTCTTTTTATACTACCCTCTTATATAAAGTGCAAGAAGATCAAACCTATTCATTCTGAAGGAAATCAGCCCTGAGTGCCCACTGGAAGGACAGATCCTGAAGCTGAGACTCCAATACTTTGGCCACCTCATGAGAAGAGAAGACTCCCTGGAAAAGACCCTGATGTTGGGAAAGATGGAGGGCACAAGGAGAAGGGGACGACAGAAGATGAGATGACAATTTATGTCATGGCATATATACATATATATATATAGTTTGCTTAATGTAATTTTAACTTTTTGTAAACCAGCCTGAAAGTTGTTGAAAGGTAGGATAAAAGTCAAAGAAACAGAATAACACAATGAAAGACTAAATAAATTGAAAAATTAAAAAATTGTCCAGTAGCACCTTAGAGACCAACTAAGTTTGTTCTGGGTATATGCTTTCATGTGCATGCCCACTTCTTCAGATACCAATGAAAGACTGTAAAACTTAAGAGATCAACCCAGCAATAAAAACAGTAAATTCACCATAAAACCAGAAGACCTGCCTATCAATTATTGCAAGGCCAGGCAAAACAAAGGCCAAAGGGCCAGGGCTTCTGCAGGCAACTGACTTTGGATATGAAATGCAGGGAAATGTCAGGACTAATATGTCTCAGTTCTGATTTTTACTCTCACCACCAGACAGCTTTGATAGCAATGGCCTAGACGAACCACTGGTCTTACTCAGAATAAATAAGCAGATGTGTAAATAATAGAGATCAATTTCCATGGCACAGCAGTGGACAGACTGAGATTTCCAAGTGCATACTTTAGTAGGAATTAATGATAAAATTATGCAGGAAGGAAGGAAGAGGTGCAGTAGTCTCTGAGTGGTTATTCTAATGCAGCGTTTAGAATTCCGTACACCATGCAATAAAAATAGCACGCTATATAAATGCCAGTTTGCTTTTTTTTCCACATTAAAAAAGGTAGCATTCTGAAACACATGAGACATTTATCATTCAAAGTTACTTTGCCTTGTCTCATTCCGGAAAGCCTGCTGAACATACAGTGAAACCATCTGAGGTAACCCAGTGGCAGTTTGCGGTGATGGTTCTCTCTTTGTAGAATCATAGAGCTGTAGAATTATACAACATGAGAAGAGCCTGCTGGATCACGCAAATGGCTCATCTAGTCCAGCATCCTGTTCTCACAGTGGCCAACCTGTGGTAAACCAAGAAGCTGAACAGGAGTACAAGAACACTCTCCCCTCCTCAGGTTTTCAGCAACTGGTATTTAGAAGCATTGCTGACTCCAACTGTGGAGGGAGAGCGTAGCGATTATGGCTGGTAGCCAGTCCTCCACGAAACTGTCCAGTTCTTTTTTAAAGCCATCCAAGTTGGTGGCCATCACTGCCATCTGGAAGAGCAAGTTCCGTAGTTTGACTATGCACTCCAGTCTAAACACCTGCTTGATGCAGGCCATCAAGCTTTAGAGCATTCCCAATCGGCGGCTGCCCAGATTGTGCTTGAAGACCTTCAGTAACAGAGAACAACCCCATTCCCATTAGGTAATGGATTCCATTGGTTCTATCATCAATTTTTATGTATTATTATCACAGGCGACAAAAATATCCTCTGATGGTTTCAGGTGTCTGATACACCTGGTTGCTGGACAGAAAATTGGTAATAGGTATTTGTTTGTTCATTTGTGTACAGTGGTACCTTGGGTTACAGACGCTTCAGGTTACAGACTCCGCTAACTCAGAAATAGTACCTCGGGTTAAGAACTTTGCTTCAGGATGAGAACAGAAATCACACGGTGGCAGCGGGAGGCCCCGTTAGCTAAAGTAGTACCTCAGGTTAAGAACAGTTTCAAGTTAAGAATGGACCTCCGGAACGAATTAAGTTCTTAACCCGAGGTACCACTGTATTACTCCTCCTCCTCCTCTTCTTCTTCTTCTTCTTCTTCTTCTTCTTCTTCTTCTTCTTCTTCTTCTTCTTCCTCCTCCTCCTCCTCCTCCTCCTCCTCCTCCTCCTCCTCTTCTTCTTTTCCTGTTTAAAATTTGGTCCTGCATTTAAACAGGAGTGATCTTCAGAGACTGGACCTACATCTTGAATGGAATTTTCCTTTATTTTTAGACCAGATAAACACCAATATGCTGGTTTGCACCCATCACTAGTTTTGATGTATGCTATAGTAATATACCATAGTTTTGCAGAAGGGAAAACAAATTGGATCCATAGGAAGTCAACCATAACTTCAGAGCTGATGGTGTTTGAGGCTTTAATATTGGGCTAGTTAGAGCATCTTTGGTTTCTGAGGCATTAAAACAACTTCTAATTGAATAAACCTTGAGAGTAAAAATGAGATTTTTATTGATTTGGGAGAGAATGGGGCCTGGGAAGCCAAATACATTTTTACGCACATATATAGTTCAAAGGGAACAGAACTGCTCACAGCCTGCTCTCTTCCTTAACCCACTCCTGAGCTAGCTGCTGGCTGTTCAGTATGAATCACTTCCATGCTGATTCGTACAATAGCTCACGCTTGAAGGTGGCCAATAATTCAATTAGGCTGACTGAATTCACAGTTGTGTTTTATCTTAATAATACAGTACTTGGAGCTGCAATTATTTCCGTTGACTCTTGTAAAAAAAAAGAAAAAAGAGTCACATACTGAAAGAAGAAGCCGTCAAAATAAAATGAGTGGCATCTATTAATTGCATCATACAAAAGGCTATTGAAATGCTATTCTTTCAGAAGCAAAAGCAGAGAGAGAGAAAACACGCTATCAGCCTCTAACAAACGCTATGGATGGAGAAGGGCAAAAGGCCGACAAGCTCAATAGCTGAGTTTAAAACAAAAATCACTCTGTGATATCAGTTAGCATGCTTGGATTTCTGTGAAGACATGCTGGTGCCTACCTGCTTGCACCCCCATGTTGATGGGGGGGGCTCCTTTTCAACCCAAGGGTCACACTCCTTCATGGGCAACATTCTGGGGCTGCATACCAGTGGTGGATTGGATCTAGGGATCAGGAAAAACATTGATTCACTTCATATTTAAAGATGAACTTACTTAATTTGTAGTTCCCAGAACTGCTTGTGACGGTAAACACAGCCATTTTTCAAAATTTGCACTTTTCTGAATTTCCCAGTGCAGTTCTCCAGCCAAGGAATCTGTTCAAAAATGCTTATACCAGAGGGAAATGTAAGTATAAGGGCACATTAGTGAAAACATAAGAAATGTCTTATTTTTGGGGGGGGGTTGTAAAAAAGGGGGGGCATGAATTAGGCAAAATTGCATACAATCATGTGTTTATGAGGAAAAAATCACACTAAAATGCTGATGAGTTTTGAGGGGGGCTTAATTTTTTAAAAATAAAATAAATCACAAACTGATGTGGAAATGTGGAGACCTAAACTGTGTTCTGACTTCTGTCAGTTTCTCCTTTTTCTAGTCTTCGGTTTATCCAAACATCCCTAGGTGGGGTCAGTGAGATACAGAAGTGGGCACGACAATGGGTGTGATTCTGACCTTTGTACCATGGGTTACATTCCAGTCATGCAAATGTAAGACATTTCTGCACACATGTGCACACCCACACATCTCCATCCTCCTTTCTGGCAAGCAAAAGGCATTGTCATGGTTTAAGGGCACATTCTAGACAGACAAAAGCATTGAAGGATGGTGTGGTCTGTGGGACGGGTGTGGCTTGGAGTTACAAGGGCCAACAAGAGAGACATATCCATATTTGGTCACCAGGCCTGAGCCTCCCCAGCCCAGTGTACACCATTTTATACATTCTTTCTCTAAATACATTTTGTGTGCTTTTCAATGTACAGTGGTACCTCTGTTTGTGCACAGGATGCATTCTGGAGCTCCAGTCGGATCCTGAGGAATTCGCAACCGGAGGTGCCACTTCTGCGTATGCGTGCGGCACAGTAGAGCACTTCTGCGCATGCGCACGGTGCATAGAGCGCTTCTGTACATGCGCGCATGGCTAAACCCAGAAAAATACTTCCGGGTTTGCCGCGTTCGCATCCTGAAGGATACGCAACCAGAGGTGTGCTTATCCAAAGGAACCAATGTATTTTCCCCTAAATCCACATTGGTTTGTGTGCTTTGGGAAACAAAACCATGCCACAAAATTCATGGCAGTGTGTGATATCATTCACTGTGCTCCAATCTGCAGGTGTCTAAGGCAAGATGTGGACCAAATGAATTTCTCCTCCCTTTCTGTTTGCAGGATAACTAATTACTTGGGATTTATAGCATCTTCACATGTAGCTAGTCATACGGCATAGGCTTAAATATATTCAGATTTAAATACATTCAGATATAAAGCTCTGTGCCTGAATAGCAACTGTTTCTGAAATTCTCTTTTATTCATGGCAGGCTTGTGATAAAGGAAACAGGTTCAACACTGAACTTCTCAGCAAAGTCTCTGTGCAGCTTTGTTATAAAAAGAGAGAGAGAGAGGCTGCATTCATGAATAAACAAAACTCCCATGATGCCACAGTGAGTGAACACCAGCCGACAGGATATTGCAGACATATCACTCCTGACAGGGCTAAGCAATAGGTGATAGAGATAAGTGGGGTTGGAATAAAATGTGATTAATCCAGCCTTTTCGATTCTGTTTTGATTTTGAAAAACACAGAGCCAGCTATTCATCTTCTGTCTCTGGAAGGAGTAAATCAGCTGATAAGCGAAAGTGAAATATAAGTGGGGTGCTGAAGAAGTCAAATGGCCATGTGTTCATAAACTGCTTATGCAAATCTGGAGAATGGGATTAAGAAGCCATTGGGAAAGGTTGCCCAATCTTAGTGACCATCAGAATTTATGCAGATAAGCACACTGGAGGGAAATGATGATGCAAATAACAATCATACGAACAGGCAAAGTAAATGAAAGAGCAAAAAAGAATTTAGATTAGTAAGCCCAGGCTATTATACCACTGAAAAATTAAGGTCAGCTCTAGGAACAAAGAAAGCTGGTAGTTTATGTTTTCCTTTTGACTTATGCATTACCAGTCAAATGATAAGGTTTAAGAGGTGTTCAGAAAGTTTAGCTGAAATATTGAAGAAATTGTTGCCCAGTGGGTGAAATAATATTATCCTCCTTGAATGATTTGTTGGTTGATTAGCCAGATTTTTTTTTTTAATTTCACACCTGCAAAAAATTAATAGTTTTTTTAAAAAAATTAAAAAGAACACAGATTGCTCTTTTAATCATAAAAACACACTTTACAATTTTTTTGTTAGAATAGACGGAATTCCCCTCAACTGGGGAGAGTATGAACATCAGAGAAATGCAAATAACAATATAGGGTGTTGTATTGTTTGAATCGGAGTAGGATTGCCATTACTAACTTAGGTTCATTAATTTCAATAGGGTCTCTTCTGAACCAATTTAGTTTAATACCACTCATAGAAACTATTTTTAAAATCGTAAGATCATAAGAAGAGCCTGCTGGATCAGCCCAGTTGCCCATCTAGTCCAGCATCCATTTATTTCTAGACATGCCTTGCCACCTGAGGGTGCTCAAGGCAGCCCATAATACAAAAAAAGTGATAACATGAACACTGCAAATGGTTATATGCAGTTTAAAATCAACTGCTTAAAAATAGTTCAGGACAAACAAGGCTGCAGACCAAAGCAACTCAGCTAGAGAGTTTTTTAAATGGTTGCCAAAAATAAATGTGCCCTGATAAGGTGCCAAAAACTCCATAAGGATGGTGCCAAGAGACACTGTTTCCTGGGACAGAAAGTTCTATAACCTGGGCATGATCACAGCCGTCAGTGTTTATACTACATTTTTTTAGATTTGCCTTCAGACAGTCTTTAAACCTCTTTTGTTGACCACCAGCATTACGCTTTCCATTTTTAAGTTCGGAATAGAGTAGTTGCTTTGGAAGACAATCATCAGGCATCCGCACAACATGACCAGTCCAACGAAATTGATGTTGAAGAATCATTGCTTCAACACTGATGATCTTCGCTTCTTCCAGTACACTGATATTAGTTTGCCTGTCTTCCCAAGTGATGTGTACAAAATTTTGGAGACACCGTTGATGAATATAAGACACCAGGGACAGCTTTGAACTCCACCCCCTGTAGTGCTAGTTTTTTTAAGGATAGACTCTTTTTTACATAAGGGAGCATTTAAACAAGCAGACAAATCACACTTCACCTCCCAACTGCTTTATAATGATGATGTACCTGTAGATGGGTTCTGTGCAAAGGAAAATAAGAGAATTTTTCTTTATGCGACAGTGGCAGCAAGAATTCCAATTGCCAAAATTTGGGGGAAAATGAAACAATCCCAACAGAGAAAGAATCGCAAGATAAGCTATTCAATTATTTAGAATTGGCTAAACTGACAGAGGCAATTAGAGACCAGTCCAAACAAAAATTTCAAAAAGAATGGGGAAAATATAGTGAATACCTGAAAAAGCAGTGCCCTCAAATTAATACTTGGACTTGTCTGGACAATTTCACAAAATAAGATATGGTGTAAAAATGTAAGATACAGAAGAAAAATAGAGAAGAGGAACTGAGAAAGAAACAGTTTATTAAGTATACAACCAGACCCGCAAAAAAAAAAAAATAGTATAAACTATGTTGTGGTACCCAGTCTTCTCAGTCATTATATTATTAGAAGAGCTGCATGGAATATTAAAATGTTCCGAGTCCAAGGTGTCTTGCAATGGATTCTTGCTGCAAAGCTTCCTGAGAGTCAGTGGTTAAAGTCAAGGAACAGGAAGCCTATTTTCAAGTTGCAGGAGGAAAGAGCATTAATGTTCGAAATGGAGTCAATTTGGAGGGCTGAATGTGCTAAACAAGCCACTCCGCGGAATCCCTGGGGGAATACAGGAGTCTCCTGAGGAAAGGGAAATTTGGCACTTAGCACTGGAGAGAGCCTTGAGGGAGGAGAAAGGCAGTCCTTGGAGTGATAGCAGGGTAAAATGAGCCAGAAGAAAAGATGATAGGGTGAAATGGGAGAAATGAGCTGCATTTTTCATGAGCTCATAGAAGAAGTAATCATTAGCTATATTCTTGCGGGCTTGCTTCGGTGTTTAATTAATAATACATCCAATTTTTGAAGACTAGCTCTAGCAAATAACACTTATTTTCTCTCTCTCTTTCTTTTTCCTGAGATATTTCCCCCATTATTGTTACTTTGCCCAGGTGTTAAGAACTGGCACAGAAAACAGATTCCAAAAGCTGAGCCTTGGCCTAAAGTTATGCACTGCCTCTTTGTTCGGAGACAACGCAGAACAAGTTATTGACTTACTTACTCAGATTATTTACTTTCTGCTCTGTGCACAGGTCACAGGGTGGTTTACAATAAAGCAAGTATTAAAAGAATACATAAAAGCCATAAAAGCACAATCCATTCAAAACATACAACAACAAATCACGGAATGGCAGTTCCTAAGAGCAGCAGCCATAGCAATCAGTTCTCACCTCCCCAAACGCCCTCTGAGAAAGATACATTTTAGCCAGCTACCTGAAGCTATATAGAGATGAGGCCAGATACATCTCAGTAGGAAGAGGTTTCATATATGAGGAACAGCCTCTGAAAAAGCCGTTTCTTGGGCCCTCACCCCATCATCTCACATAGAGACCACCAAGAGAGTCTCACTGGCTAATCTTAAAGCATAGGCAGGTTGATATGGGAGAAGAGATCAGCTGCTTAAATGTTGCAGGTGGGGATGTTCCACATTCCAATCGACTGGGTTCCATGCCAGTATACCTGAAGGAGCGCCTCCACCCCCATCATTCTGCCCAGACACTGAGGTCCAGCGCCGAGGGCCTTTTGGTGGTTCCCTCACTGTGAGAAGTGAGGTTACAGAGAACCAGGCAGAGGGCCTTCTCAGTGGTGGCACCTGCCCTGCGGAACGCCCTCCCATCAGGTGTCAAAGAAGTTTATGTGACTTAGAAGACATCTGAAGGCAGCCCTGTTTGAGGAAGTTTTTAATGCTTGATGTTTTATCGTTTTTTAAATAATATGTTGGGAGCCGCCCAGAGTGGCTGGGGAAACCCAACCAGATGGGTGGGCAATGAATGAATGAAACAAAATAAAATAATAATAATTATTGCTATTGTTCAGGGGTACCAGGCCTTATTGGGGCCTAATCTCTGTGCCAGCTCCAGGCTAGTGGAGCAATCTTACTACTCACTGCCATGGCTGCTTGATGATGATGATGATGATGCCACCTGGGGAAGAGTGACCAAGCCACAAGCAGATGCATGCTTCTTCTTGAACTGCTTTTCCCCACTTTGAAGCCACTGCTGCTGCCAGATAAGGGACAAATTATTTACCAAGCAACCCCTCATTAAACAGTCTTCAGAAAGTTCCCTGGGGTCTCTGTGAGGCCTCCTTAGGTAGAACAAGGATAAAGCTATAGGCATGAGCAATTTTGCATTAAGATGAGACCACACAGGTTTAAAAAACAAAACAAGACGGCAAAAAGTTTTGCCCCCCGTAGTGAAAACAAACCAAAATTGGATAAACACAATTCCCTACCCATTGCCTACACAGACCCGAAAACTCACCAGCCTCTTAGTAGAATTGCTGCTCACAGGTAGCTTTTTGTTCCTTGAAGCCTCCCTCCTAGGCTTATGCTGAAATCCTTTTCTTCTAAAAATAAAAATAAAAAACCCAAGATGGCAACTGCTGATATAGACCACCCCACACCAGTCATGTGCTCCTTCCCTTGGGGTATCTGCTCAAGAAAGTGCAGGGCATTTATATTTCCAGCCCTTGGAGAGAGATAAGAAATAGGAGATGCCTTGGGGCATAGCAGGTTAGCCTTAAGAATGTAAGAAGAGCCTGTTGGATCAGGCCAATGGCCCATGTAATCCAGCATCCTATTCACACAGTGGCCAACCAGATGCCTGTAGGAAGCCTGCGAGCAGGACATGAGCGCAATAGGACTTTGCCCGCCATTATTCCCAGCCACTGGCTTTCAGAGGCATAATGCCTCTGGCAGTGGAGGCAGAAGAGACTTCCCAAATTATTATTATTATTATTATTATTATTATTATTATTATTATTACCACTGCTT
Source organism: Podarcis filfolensis (assembly GCF_964270895.1). NCBI lineage: Eukaryota > Metazoa > Chordata > Lepidosauria > Squamata > Lacertidae > Podarcis > Podarcis filfolensis. The sequence goes on along the minus strand of NC_139605.1, from coordinate 34,343,389 downwards.
TTTTCTAGGGGGATGCAGGGGTACGCATACCCCTAAACATTTTGTGAATCTAAGTTTGGCCTCATGGAGGGGCAGTATTCCAATATGAGTAGGAAAATGAGAGTACCCCTAAACATTTTTTTTAGAAAAAAGCCATTATTATTATTATTATTATTATTATTATTATTATTATTATTGATTTCTTTATTTCTACCCTACCTTTTTCCCTGACAAGGCTCAGGGTGACTTACCGATAATAGCATGTGTGGCCCAAAAAATAATCCTAAAAATGTTAAATTTTAATAGAATCAAAACTATATGCATATATAAACATATATGCTTCATCTTCAGGCTAGTGGGCTTTCTTGCTTTCCTTCCTTCTTCGCTTCCTTTGTTCCATGTTTTGCCACATGCAGTCAATGCCGCACTGCCTGTTGCAACAGACATGCCAACAAAATTGGAAAAAGCAGCCTGGTAATTGCATTTTTAAAAACAAATCTTTGAGTAATAGAACGAAGGCATGGGTCAGAGTGAAAGGATGGATTTTTTTTTAATTGTGAATAAATTAGATTGCTCCTGCTAACAGACTGCCTTCAAACATATTGCTGTAACATGGGTCAGCCTGACACTACAGTTCTGCGAAGAATGTTAACTACCATCACTTTAGTTGGTAGTCAGGAAGACATTGCAACAGAAGAGAGGGAATCGGAATAATGATAAGATCGTTCAGAGGCCTTGTGCCAATTCAATGGCCTGCCTGCCTGCCTTTACTCCAGAATGCATAGGAAGCTGGCATAAAGCAAGTTGTTGTGAGTTAAGATGACGTAAAGTTGCACCAGATCTAAACCCCATTTAGCAGTGGGGCTGCTGCTCTGCCTAAGCCTGGCAGAGACCAAACAAGCCTTTAAAACAGTGTTCTATGCCAAGTTCCAGGTCTCATGCCCAAATTGAATTGGTTTAGGTTCTAGCCTATGTCCCCACTCTTGGGTCCCATATTTCCCACACTCCTTTGGGGGACTTGCACAGGCCTCAATACAGCCATCTCCATCTCAGCTGAGCATATCTTTGGTTGGGGACTTAACACCAGCAGAACCTCGCTGAGCCAGGAATCAGCTAGCTGAGTTGTTGATCCACTGCACATTCCAGCAGATCTTCCCACAGAGCTATCAATGGCTCGTCTCGGCTGCCACAGGAGGATGCAGCAATGCTTCTGAATAGCAGTTGCTGGAAGCCACAGGAGGGGAGAGTGCTCTTAGGCTTGAATCCTGCTTGCTGGTTTCCCACAGGCATCTGCTTGGCCAGTTTGAGAACAGGGTGCTAGACTAGACGGGCCAGCAGTGTTTTCTTATGTTCTCATGCTTGCTCCAACCTCCCCAAGTCAGCAAGAAAGTATACTACATACAAAATTACAGTAACTTTGATAAAGGTATCAGTATCAGGGGGAAAGCAATGCTGTCCAGGGTTGTAAACACTGCAGAGAGAATAATTGGGTGCACTCTTCCCACCTTAGATAAAATCTATGCTGTCAGGTGCCACAAGAAAGCTGCAGAGATAGTGCAGGATAGTACTAATATAATGATCTCTTTCAGCTTCTGCCTTCTGGAAGAAGGTATAGGGTTATAAAGACCAGGACTAGCCGCCTGAGAAACAGTTTCTACCCAAATGCAATTCTGGTTCTAAACGCAGTATAAGGAGTCTCTATAGTATATTGTATTTTTAAATGGGGTTTCTGAGTTTTTAGGGGTTTTGAATTTCTTAAGATTTTTCAATTTCATTGTTCTGTATGGGACAATGACAATAAAGATATCATATCGTATCGTATTGTACAGTAAAAGCATCGCTAAACACATTAAAACACCAGTAAAAGCTGGTTGGAACGGAAAATTCCAAAGGTTTTGGACGGTTTTCGGAAGATGTCTGAAAGTGGGCAGGGGTGATTCCTGCCAAGATTCTACTGGCAGGGAGTTCCACAGGGCAGGGTCTTGCCACATTAAAGGCTCATTCTATAGTCTATAGTGAAGGCAAACCAAGTCTCAGGGCTATGGAGAACCATCAAAAGTGCCTTATCAGAAGATCACCATGAGCAAGAAGGAGCATAAGGAGTCAGGCAGTCGTTAAGCTACTTTGGACCTAAGTTGTTGTCTTGCCAAATGCAATGTGGTTCTTTTAAAATGAGATTCAGATGCAATGCAAAACACAAGTGAGTGAGAAGATTAAAGATTTTATTCTGAACAGCAAGCAATATATACATACCAAGTAAGCACCTCAATCTGCCACTTGGAAGCGCTCAAGAAGTGGAGGAGCGACTCCCCCAGGTAGCCTCAGGTGGCATGGCCCCGAGGCCGTCAGTCCGTGCACGAGCCTCTCAGAACTTTGCCCAAAATCATCTGATTTGTAGATAGGTTAGCCTGCGGCTTGCCTGACTGGCTACCTGCTGCTAGCTGTGTGTAGATTATTCATTAGCCACCTCTCCCAATGCCTCACTTTCTTCAAACAATGTCCAACATCAAAAGAAGGTACCCAGCAATATCACTTCATTCCAAGAGATTAGGACTAGGAAATTAATGGCTGTTCTCAGCCATCAAAGAGCTTAACGAAAGATAGGGAAAAGGAAGGAACAGGTGGCAGGAAGAGGGCAACTGAGTTAGATCACTAACTCCTCGAAATGCAAATATCTTCCAGATAGATTGCCCATACTGTTGTTTAGGGCTTTGTGAATTAGCACAAGGACCCTGAAAATTCAAAGATACCGAGAGACCTGGAGATTTCTAAAGGAACGACGGCTCTATCCGTATTAGATTTGAAATTGTTTGTATGAATGGAATTCCTGAATGTTGAAATCAAGGGATACTACCCATGATGGCTATGGTCTGCTTCCATGGTCGGAGGCAGTACTGCTTCTGAATACCAGCTACTGGAAACCACAGTAGTGTCAGGTTCCATTTGCTGGTTTCCCACAGACATCTGTTTATTCACTGTGAGAAGGTAAAGGTAAAGGACCCCTGGACGGTTAAGTCCAGTCAAAGGTGACTCTGGGGTTGCGGCGCTCATCTCGCTTTCAGGCCAAGGGTGCCGGCATTTGTCCACAGACAGCTTTCCAGGTCCTGTGGCCAGCATGACTAAACCGCTTCTGGCACAACAGAACACCGTGACAGAAACCAGAGTGCATGGAAACGCCGTTTACCTCCCCGCCACAGTGGTACCTATTTATCTACTTGCACTGGTGTGCTTTTGAAATGCTAGGTTGGCAGGAGCTGGGACAGAGCAACGGGAGCTCACTCCGTTGCAGGGATTCGAACCACTGACCTTCTGATTGGCAAACCCAAGAGGCTCAGTGGTTTAGACCACAGCACCACCAGCGTCCCTGCATTCACTGTGAGAACAGGATGCTGGACTAGATGGGCCATTGGTCTGATATATGGCAGGGCTCATCTTTCCTTCTTATGTTCTTGCTTTGCACTTGGCCCAGTAGCAAAATGTGCTACACTACAGAGACAGAACTTCTCCAGGGAATTTCAAAGAGGCAATATTTTAAAAAGACAATTGCCAATATGTTGAAATCTATGAACACAGAAGTCAAGTCATAATTAGGTGCAGTTATTGAATGAATTATATGTGGCACAGCTTCTTTTCCATGAACAGTTACATAGAGGGGGAAATTGACTGCAGCTTTATTCTCCATTGTGGCGTTACGATTTGATAAGATGTACCTGCCAAATTTCTGTGTCGTGTGCCACTTAAAGGAGCAGGGGGCCTGTCCCATATTTAGTTTGTCACCACACCTATATTTAACTGAATATTAAAATTGGTATTTTGAAGGAAGTGAAAACACGAATGGATATGGGATGGATAGGAATGTCAGGACTGCTAAGTCTATCCCCCTCTCTCTCTTTTCACACTGAGAAATGTGGGGGGTTGGATGTGAACAGAAAATAAAGCTATTCTGTTGAAGAAAACCTTGCAGATTAGCATGCTTCTGTTGGCCAAATTCTATTCTAAACCACAGTGTGTGGAGCTTGGCATTAATTCTACAGGCGTGTTGCCATGAGTATTCAATCACATTGTTCAATTACATGGTAACTGAATGCTGACACCTACTGACATACAAAACTATCAGACTATAATAATACTGTTGAAAGCTGATTGATGCACATCATACATATTATTTTATTCTCCCTCTGCTTTACTCAGCAGCATTTAGCACTAAAAAAACAACAACGGTGTGCTGTGTCAAGCCAAAGAAATGGCATAGTTAAAACTGCACAATTGATGCCAGCGTAGCAATTAAAACATCGGGGTCTTCCTGAAGCTGAGTTACTGCACATTTAGTGCCACTGAAGCAAATGGGACCATATCCACTTCAGGTAGCCTGAAATGACACAGCATCTTTAAAGTGTATAGAACTATACTTGGGCTTGCTGATCAGAAGACTGGCAGTTTGAATCCCAGCGACAGGGTGAGTTCTCGTTGCTTTGTCCCAGCTCATGCCAACCTAGCAGTTTGAAAGCATGCCAGTGCAAGTAGATAAATAGGTATACTCTGGCGGGAAGGTAAACGGCATTTCCGTGCGCTCTGGTTTCCGTCATGGTGTTCCATTGTTCCAGAAGCAGTTTAGTCATGCTAGCCACATGACCCAGAAAGCTGTCTGTGGACAATTGCCAGCTCCCTTGGCCTGAAAGCGAGATGAGCGCCGCAACCCCATAGTCGCCTTTGACTGGACTTAACCGTCCAGGGGTCCTTTACCTTTTACCTATAGAACTATGCCTGTTAAAGATCAAAATGCTGGTGAGAAAGGATTATTCCCACCCACCCCACTTTGATCCTAACATGTCCCAAAGGCTCAGAGCAAGCTAGAATATGTGTATCTCATCCTAGACTCCCAGTGCAGGCAGTTCTAAATGGTGCTGTCCTGAGATGGTTCAGACTACAACTCCATCATCCCTCAGCACTGGCTAGCTAGTGGGGCTGGCAGGAGAGGTAGTCTAACAGCATCTGTAGCACACTGTGTTTGTAACCTGTGGGCAAGAAATTTGAGTGACGGGCAGGGCAATAGTTCTGATAGGTAAATTAAAGCAGTGCCTTACAAGGCCACTTACTGAGCATTGTGCTGGACTAGTGATTTAAATCTGGCTACTCCACACTCAATGCTAAATAGGGCTATACAGGGTTTTTTGTTTTTAAACATAATTTTTATTAACAGGCCAATCATATCACATTATTTCAAATCACATTAATTCCAAATTATACAGCCGAATTTTTCAATTTTGTTGGGGGTACCCATACATCAAGCTCCGGATGAGAATCCAAACATCACTTCTATTACTGCTTTAATTAAACAGTTCTATCCAGTTCTATCCAGATAGTCTCTTTTTTACTTTCTTCATCTTCTTGTTGTTGTCATATATTCCTTTCTTTGCGATCTCTGATAATCTTCACAGGCACGTTAAGAACAAACATCGTCTGCGTGGGTTTTACGCACTCCACAAGTCATATTTCATAGGGACAGCTGCCATTCCACTCCTCCTTCAAGAATTTATCTTCGGTCTGCCCTTTAGTTTTCCCAGGCTTGTAAAATATCTCCTAGAGGGCTCTGCCAGGTTAAAGATCAAATTCCAAACATCGTTCATTTTCAAATAGTCCTGGTTCTCCTCCCCCCATCTTTCTTAAACAAGCCTGTCTTGCTAGACGCCATTTTAAAACTGCGCCATAAATTTTTTCCATTCTCCGATCTTTACCAATCCCCTCTTCATTCATCATTAATTCATCCCACACAGTTTTTAGATTCCTGCTTGTGTAGTAAAATACGGCGGTTCTTTTTTCTTTGGGGTGGAGGGTTATTATTTATGCTCATATAAGATAAAGAAAGAAAAGTTTTTTCCTCCACCCCACCTTCTTAGCTCCAAACATACCCATTTCTTAATGGCGCTTCATCTCTTGATTTATTTGTCTTCGCCCGCCGCTCCGATCCCAGAGATCCATTAATCAGCAGTCTTATCTCCCGACCTTTGCTTGACGTATGTGCTTTAACATCTTCCAATTATATATTTCCAATTATATTTTCGTGTTAAAGCAAGCCAGCACGCGCAAATTGGAGACGGCATCCGGGAAGAGCCGACCGCACCAAGGGCTTAGCCAAGTGACCGGCGCACCCCCTTCTCTCGAATCTGGGGGTGCATTGTGGCCACCGCTGGCAAGGCAGTCCCCCCATATCCTTGGGGGGGGGGGGGAAGACTGCATACTTCCCATAGCAGCCTCTTAATTACCTCGTGTGGGTCGGAGAGATGTTATTGTCAGCCATCTTCCAATGCGCCACCTGGTGGCCCCCCAGGGCTGTACAGAGTTTTTATATGTATCAAATTTGTCAGCCTCTTTCTTAGCAACTGGGCTAACATGGTCAGAACCTGGGGAATGAAATACTGATGAACTACAGAAATATATGACACCCAAAATATGAACCTTAACATTTTTACAGGTATGTACAAAAATATTTATTGTGATGTAAGTATTTGGAGAATTCATGACAGAATATAGCTTGTGTGACTATGAAGGTTCCTTTCTTAGGTGCGTTATAGTTTCACTTAACAGAAAACAAACAATCACACAGTTAAGGGTATAAAATAACTTCCAGTTATGACCACATAGATTATTTCCACTGTACTTTGCTCTCAGAATCGTTTTTGTGGGTCTTTGCACCATAATAAAGAATGTGTGACCACATGGAAAGGCTCATTCATATTTTAGCTGAAATTGTTGGCTAGAAGTATGTTTGTTTCAAGTTAAGGGGATGATATTATAATACAAGGCATTTACTGGTATGCACTATGCAATTTATGGTAAGATTAGGAGGAAGTGGAAAACTAAGACCATTTAGTATTATCCCATAGGTTCTACAACACTATTTGAAATTCCTGTTCTATTGGTTTTCCACTACTCTCCTCTCAGTGTCAAGATCACAATAAATAGATTGTTCTTCTATGATATTCTTAGGACATCACTATTGGTATGGTAAATATATATCCCAGCCAGATGAGTGGGGTGTAAATAAAATAATGCGAAGAAGAAGAAGAAGAAGAAGAAGAAGAAGAAGAAGAAGAAGAAGAAGAAGAAGAGCAACAACAACAACATTCTATTGTGGAATGAAAGTGTAAGTTTGAATGAGATTCCTCTTTTTTAATTCTTTTAGGAGTTTTTAATTGTTAGAATTTATTTTTAAATCACCCAAATGTTCATCTGTGGTTTATCTTTGTTTCTCTGCAGCCCTTGGATCCATTTACAGTTTTTAGCAGAGCCTGCAGACTCAAGAAAGCATACTTATTTGCAGGCATATTTCCATGACTTTGATTTTCAAGCAAAGGCATTGATTTAGAGTTTCATATTTTCAAGGGATTCCTATTGCCATATATTATTAGGATATCCCTGCACGGCAGCCAAATCCTGTGTATGCAACAAACTTACCTTCCACAGTTTCCAAGGATGAAGGTCTACAAACATGAACTCATGGGGAAGTCCTGCTAGATCTCTTTGCAGTTCATGGGACACTAGTTCTCTGTGTTGCACTGGCCCACACCAGTTCATCCTTGACCACAAACAGATAATTGTATTTCACTGTACACATTTGTGCACCCTCGTTTGTTCAATGTTAGCAGCACAAATCATATTGCTGCCCAATTAAATGAAGTGTTGCATCTTAACTGTATTTGTTTGCTAATTAAGAAGAAAATATGAGATTCCCATGACTGCAAGGATGCCTATAGCTGAGTGAGCCTTCAAATGCCAGTCTCAATCTCACGTTCTGTTCACAACTAAGCATCCCCATCTCTACACTGCTCCTTCTGACTCCATTCCCTTGGTTCTTGCTGAAGGATTCTTAAGGAATCTGTTGCATCATCTGATCCCCACATCCTGAACAAATGTATGGATTGTAAAGTAGTTTGTCTTTGGATTCCACAATGAAACCTAAAGGTTGCTGCTGCTGCTGCTGCTTCTCCTCCTCCTCCTCCTCCTCCTCCTCCTCCTCCTCCTCCTCCTTCTCCTTCTCCTTCTCCTTCTCCTTCTCCTCCTCCTCCTCCTCCTTCTCCTCCTTCTCTTTCTCCTTCAAGCTGCTCCTTGAAGTAGCTTGAAAGCATGCACTGCAAATGGGACCACAAATGGGTGCCATGCTCCCATTCCAAAAGCAATGACAGTGACTCTTGCTATTACAGTTTCCAGAGTGGTTTGTCAGCCTATCATTCTTCGCAGGGAACTCTGGGAATTGTAGCTCTGGGATGGGAATAGGAGGTTCCTAACAACAGTCAGCACTCTTAACATACAACAGCTTCCAGAATTCTTTGGGGGAAGCCATGACTGCTTAAAGTGATATCAGTGCTTTTAAGTGTGGATACAGCCAAAATCATGACAATATTTGCAGTTATATTTGATCTCTAGAAGAAATGACTTGTAGCTTATAAAAACTTACTTACAAAAGGGTTCACCCACACTTATACACTAAAAGCTCAATCAAATGCATTCCATTTCACGTAAAAGTATATCTTATTGACTTCAGCAGGACTTATTCCCAAGTACATATCCATACAGCAGCAGTCTTTGTAGGCTGATCTGGAGGCAAGCAGCCAAGCTTCCAGCGCAAGAAAGTTTTTGAAGTGTCATTTGAGAAATAGTTTTCTGAGCTGGGAGGGGTGTGTTTGTGTGTGTATGTATGTGGAGCCATCAATTACATAGTCCAGTATTCTACATGTATCATTGAAGCGATGAAAGCAAACACTGTACAGTGGTACCTCAGGTTAAGTACTTAATTCGTTCTGGAGGTCCGTTCTTAACCTGAAACTCTTCTTTTTTTAAAATATAATTTTTATTAACAAACCAATCAAATCACATTAATTCCAAATTACACAGCCAAATTTTTAATTTTTTTGTTGGGGGTACCCATGCTTCGAGCTCAGAAAGGGATCCAAACATCTCTTTTGCTGCTGCTTTAATGTTTACAGTTGTGTCCAGATAGTATTCACAGTTCTGTTCAATCTTCTCTTTATTATTTTCCTCATCTTCTTGTTGTTGTCATATATTCCTTTCTTTGTGACCTCTGATAGTCTCCACAAGCGGGTTGAAAATAAACGTTGTTATGTCCTGTGTGGACTTTATTCCTCCAAGAGCCATATTCAAACAGACAGACCCATTTCCGCACTTCCGTACAAAACATTCTTAAAGTCTGCCCGTTAATTCTCACAGGTCTGACAGTCTCTCCTTAATCTTCTCCGGGGGTACTGCCAGGTCAAACTCACAGTCCGATATAATAACAAGCCATGGTCTCCTCCCCCTCAATCATAAAACCTGTAGCCAGACCTGCTCTAACAAGTCTCTTTTTATAACTGCGTCACAAAGGCCTTTCATTCCTTTCCAGATATTCCACAAGAACCTGAAACTGTTCTTAACCTGAAGCACCACTTCAGGCTAATGGGGCCTCCTGCTGCTGCCGCGCTGCCGGAGCACAATTTCTGTTCTCATCCTGAAGCAAAGTTCTTAACCCAAGGTACTATTTCTGGGTTAACGGAGTCTGTAACCTGAAGTGTATGTAACCTGAAGCGTATGTAACCTGAGGTACCACTGTACAGTATTAGGTTTTTCAGAAAAATGCAAATTGCTTTATTGAGAGAGCCCTTTTCTGCAAATCATGAGTTTTGTGTTTCCTTTCAATTGAAGGTAAAACAATTTTGTAGACACCAGCAGTTATTGATATGTACAGGATCATCCCTGCAATGCAGCCTTAGGATTTTTCCACTTGTTTCAGAACAACGTCCCCTGCTATGGCAATGGAATGGAAGACATTGCAGAAGGGATGTTAAACAGATTGTTATCTGCCTTGATGGAATCGCTGCATGAATAGTTCTTCCTCTAAACATGACAAATTGAAGCATAAAAGTTAAATTAAAGTTTGGGAATTAGCCTGTATATAAGTATAAAATAATTATGACAGATAGCTCCTTTATTTCTATATTAAATTACCAAATTAGTTACCTGTAAACAGGCAAATACCCCTTTATTCTTATCAGGTTATATGCAATTTTTCCTCTCTTTTTTTGCCTCTTAATAAGTCATTAAAGTCCCATAACACTCCTGGAGATTCCAATTAACACTGCAGTGCCATCATTCACCTGTACTACTTTTATGCATCTCAGTAATTGGATAATTATATGTATTGCTATTTTTTCTGCAGTATAGACAACCACATACTTCGACATTCTAAACATCGAGATATCTATGTTTAGGGAAGTTTTTAATGTTTGAAGTTTTATTCTGTTTTTAGTGTTTTGTTGGGAGTTGCCCAGAGTGGCTAGGGAAACCCAACCAGATGGGCAGGGTATAAAAAATAAAATCATTACTACTACTACTACTACTACGATGCATTTTTCTAGGAGAGGGGTGGAAACCTGTAAACCACCAGTTGCTGTTGGGCTCCAAATTTCCATCAGCCCTGGCCAGCATGACCAATGGTCAAGGATGATTGAAAGCAGTATTGCAACATCTGGAGGGCCACAGGGTCCCTACTTCTACTTGCAGGTATGTTCTGTATCTTCACGCACTCTGTGAGCCCAAACCAAATGGCTATGGATGATTGTGAGCACCCATTTATTTACCCTAGTATAACTTGCCATGATAAGAATGTTGTCACTTGGTGCAAAGGTTTTGACAACAAATATATACAGTGGTACCTCGGGTTACAGATGCTTCAGGTTACAGATGCTTCAGGTTACAGACTCTGCTAACCCAGAAATAGTACCTCGGGTTAAGAACTTTGCTTCAAGATGAGAACAGAAATCGTACGGCGGCAGCTGAAGGCCCCATTAGCTAAAGTGGTACCTCAGGTTAAGAACAGTTTCAGGTTAAGAACGGACCTCCAGAACGAATTAAGTTATTAACCCGAGGTACCACTGTAATCAAATCTCAGAAACTATAGGACACAGTGGACAAATGGATCCACCATTTATGTTACTTAAACTGTTTAGTGGGTACAAATGTAGGTACACTGGAAGTTCTGTCTTCTTCAGAACAGCCTTCCACTCTTATCAACAGAAGACTGAAAGTTGTTGCTTTAGTAGACTCAACGGGCACAGTTTGCTAACCCCTCACACTTGCTGAAATTCACCTTAGTATGTTTTAGGAGAATGCTTAAAGAGAATTTAGAAAACAATATGATTTGCGTAGCTGCATGTTTGTGAGAGGGAAAGGCAGTTTGGCAAGAATATTTTTTGTCAGCAACATTTCCTAAGGGGAAAGGCTTAACAATCCCCATCACTTCAATACACGCACACTAGTTTGCCCATTCAGATTGCTGCATTGTGCTAAATATAAGCCACACAGCTGTCAGATAAAGATATTGAAAACCCAACTGTTAGGCAACTTGTCCACAACTGTGAAAGATAACAAGTCAAAGCCATGCCTGCAGTTGATGAGGTGTTGATTGATCAGTCGTGTGGGATGTGACAAGGCATTTCATTTCATTCAATTTTATAGAAACCATGATACTACAAGTCAGGCAGAGTTTCTAAAGCCTCCTTCCTGCTTCTCAGTGGTTACTACAGTTACCCATGTGGTTTAAAGAACAGGGCATGACTGGGCATGAAGAGTCATCATGATACATAACTGAAGTTCTTAGTTACTATATAACTTGATAATCCAGGTGCAGTCATTGCAGCGCTTTTTAGATATTGTTCGTCTCCCAGTTCCCATCAGCCCCAGCCAGCATGGCCACTGGTCAGGAATGATGAAAATAGTAGTCAATGACATATGGCCATCACCATTTGGCTACCCCTCACTTCCACAACTTGCTCCAGTGCTTTCCATGAATACAGCACACCATAATATTAAAGACATCATCGTCATCATCATCATTATTATCACCATTATTACAATTTATTACTTGCCCTTCACCCTAAGGTCCAAGGGTGGGTTGCAACAAATAAATTGCTTTGAGCTTCTTTTCAATCAGGTGGTGTAGAAATTGTATGAAATAAATAAACGCACAAAATTAATATCAAAATATAATATTACACAAAATTAAAAACAGTTTAAAACAACTTGAAATTACATAAAGCTCAATTGATTGGAGCATGGCATTGATAATGCCAAGGTTGCAGGTTCGATCCCCGTAAGTGACAGCAGCATATTCCTACATTGCAGAAGGTGGGACCAGATGATCCTCAGGGTCCAACTATGAGTCTATGTTTCTTAAAGCCAGGTGAACAGATGCATTTTCAGAATTCACTGAAAGCTGTCTAATGAAAGGGCCAGATGTTCCTCTGTGGCGAGGGAGTTCCACAATTTAGGGGCTGCCCCATTTAATGCTCTCTCCCGGGCCACCCACCACCACCCCATTAGCTTCTGAGGGTGATGGAACTACCAAGGGGGCACCTTCCAACAAACTTAGTATCTGAGAGGGTCTGTAGGAAAGGAAGTGGTATCTCAGGTATTGGGGACATGAATCATTTAGAGCTTAAAACACTAACATGAACCCCCTGAACTGGGCCTGGAAATGAACTGGCAACCAGTTTAGCTGTTTAGGGATTGCATAAGATCTGAAAAGAACCCCAGCCAGCAGTCTGACCCACTACTAATGGTGAGGGAAAAAATTTAGGTAAAGATACAGGCAGATTTGACTATCTTATTCAGAGTTAGGTACAACTAAGCCAGACTGGCATTAAGATCAGACTGCACAGTGAAATGCACAACTAGATTCTGTGCAGTTTTTGGTGAGGAAATTTATATATTTATTTATTTATTTATTTACAAAATACAGGTGTTATTAACAAATAGTTTGCATAATAAAAGCAATTAATCAAAGAACGGATTTCCATTTTTCTTAATGGCACATCTAACGCTGAAAGTCAAATCATATTTCAATAACATAATAATCAATTTAGAACATGAGCCCTTATCCATAAATGGCTATAACACTCTAAAATGTGTCCTTAAAGATTGCCCCAAGGAATATGTGGTATTGCCCCAAAGAAAATTATTAGCCTATTTAATTTATCCTTGTCAGCAGTGAAAAATTGCTGCACATGATTACTTTATATTGAGTTTATCCTGGAAAGTATGAAAGCCTCCTCTACCTTCCCCTTCCAGCATCATAATTTAGGCAGAAAATGGGGTAGGGCAACATATTTTGCTTCTGCACAATATTCTTGGGTCCCTAGATGTTGTTGGACTAAACCCTGACCGTTGGCAAAATTGGCTGGGGACAATGGGTATGATGGTCGAACCAGATATGGGGACCCAAGGTTGAAGAGCACTGTCTACCTGCTTGAAAAGGTGAACGGGCAACCAATCCTGAAGTGTGTGGCAACATGACTTAAACAGCAATATGCTGGGCTACACATTCAGTGCCTGTGTTAAAGTAAGCAAGCTACATGCCTCAGAGCTAATCTGGCAATCCACATGCATGGGGCACCACAGCATGAAAGCAATAACAACTCCAGAAAGACTTTGGCAAAGAAACTGGGCTTTTATGGTCTCTCAGGTCAGGGGGAACCAGCTTGTTGAACTTAGATTACCAGACAAATTGGATTAGAGGTAGGGAGTCTACCCATCACTAATGCTTCACTGGTGCTGTTTCCAGAGATGATTTTGGCTGTCAGGGCAACGCTTTGAGACAGGGAACTGCACTAGCCAAGAGCTTGTGAGTACCATTTGTTGAATGACTTAATAAATGTATTCCACCCTCCGTCAAAAGGCCACAGGGTGGTTTGCAACACGGTAACACAATAACAATTAACATCACATAAATACATGACATGATAGACTTAAAATACAGAGAACGAAAACAGTAATATACAGTGATACCTCGGTTTAAGAACAGCCCTGTTTACGAACTATTCAGTTTACGAGCTCCGCAAAACCGGAAGTAGTGTCCCGGTTTGCGAACTCTACCTCAGTGTAAAAATGGAAGCCGAATGGTGGAAGTGCACCGGTGGTGGGAGGCCTCATTAGGGAAAGCGCGCCTCAGTTTAAGAACAGCTTCAGTTTAAGAACGGACTTCTGGAATGGATTAAGTTCGTAAACCGAGGTACCACTGTAAATGATTGTCATTGTTGTATTTTGAATCATTTAAATGTTTTTCTTTTATTCGAGGGTGATATAACATATTTAAAATAAATAAATACATAAATAAATAATAGCAAAACAATAATAATATCATAGCAAAAGAATACAAATAATAGCACTGTTATGTGTAAGGTAAAAAGGTAAATGACCCCTGAATGGTTGAGTCCAGTCAAAGGTGACTATGGGGTGTGGCGCTCATCTTGCTTCAGGCTGAGGGAGCTGGTGTTTGTCCACAGACAACTTTCTGCATCATAAGGCCAGCATGACTGAACCACTTCTGGGGCAACAGAACACAGTGATAGAAGCCAGAGCACATGGAAATGCTGTTTACCTTCCCACCACAGCAGTATCTATTTATCTACTTGCACTGGCATTCTTTCAAACTGCTAGGTTGGCAGAAGCTGGAACACAGAAACGGGAGCTCACCCTGTCATGTGGATTTGAACTGCTGACCTTCTGATCAGCAAGCCAAAGAGGCTCAGTGTTTTAGACCACAGCACCACCTTATGAATAGAAAAACATATACAGGAATGAAATATATAGGAATCAAAAGGTTACAAATAAGCAAGACTGAGTTGAATGAGCATTACCTGTGGTTGATTCGGATTTGTCATTGCTGAAAACAATCTTCAGTCACAATAACCGATCCAGCAGTTCTGCTGTTATTCACAAACACTGACGATTGCCTTATTTCCCCAGGATTTGTCTGTTTCTATTTCTTCCTGTGACAGGGACAGAGGAAGATGTCTTCTGCTAAGGCAGACCATTGCTCCATCCAGCTCATTATTGCCTACACTAGCCTCCCCCAACCTGGTGATCTGCAGATATTTTGCACTACAAGCCCCATCAGGCCTGAGCCTTGGCCATGATGACTGGGAATGATGGGAATTGCAGTCCAGCAAATGGTGGAGGGCACCCCATTGGCTATACTTGGTCTGCACTGGCTATCATTGGCTATGGAAGTTTTCAGACTGGGGTATTTCTCAGCCATACCAGGAGATATCAGAGATTTGGGTTGGCATCTTGTAGATGTAAAGCATGTGTTCTGCATCTGAGTTATAGCGCTTCCTTCATTCTCATAATCATTATTAGTCTCAGATTTTTAAAAAAGGAATATAGGAAGCTGCCTTATATTGAGTCAGATTATTGATCCATCAAGCTCAATATTGTCTATATTGCCTTTTAAATTGGGAGTGGGGGGTGATTTTTGTTTGTTACGATGTTGTGTATTCGGTGTTTTTATATTACAAGCTTTGGATGAAGGGCAGTATAGAAATATAACAAACAAACAAATAAAACATGTGTCCAGAATTTCAGAAAAAGGGTCTCTCTCATTCTTTTCTGGAGATGTCAGGGGTTGAATTGACATCTGTGTGCAAAAGAGATGCTTCTCCACTGAATTACGGCCCTTCCCTATTCATTTATTTTTACCAATCTTGTCTTCCAGGATCTATGGTAATGAAATTCAAACTGATGGGCCCTCTTGTTTCCACCTATTTTCAGAGCAATGGCTGCTGACCTGTTACTCCTGAGTCATAAATCAGAATTCTTCCAGTTCCATGGTCTGCTTAGTTTTTAATTTCTCATTAGTGAGGTTTTTCATGGATCTGAATTGTTGCCGCATTAAATAATATCCAGTGGTTTCAAAAGAACCTCTCCCCCCTCAGTTAAGATCATGTGCTGAATATAAATTGTTGTTAAGGGCTGCTTCACAATTCAGGCTTTCGACCATAAATTTATTAAAACTTGGTATGCAGATGTCCTTTTGTCCTAGTGCCACCACACACTAAATACTCCTTGCTCTCTCCATCAGAGGCATGACAAGGCAATTTTGCAACTTAGTGTTATCATGTAAGGTTATTAGAAGGGCTGGACTATTTGAGCCCTCACTTTACTGTATTTGCAAGAACAAAGAACAATTTGAAATCTAATCATGCATCACATTGACTATAACAGCTTTGTTTAGATGTTTGGCTTTAAATTCACAGAAGGGAAGTGGCACAGCGGAATAATAGCGTGGGAGGGAAGCCAACTGTGGTACAACGTAGGTAGCCCAGCCCTAAGGGGCTCTTTTATTTATAGCAATGAAAAGCACAACACTGGTTTATGGAGCTGAAACTTAATTAGGATCCTGTATAGAGGTAGGTTCATTCAAACCATTCCAATTCTAGGTTCCAAACTAGAGCCTGGTGTAGTCATGCTGGCCGAGAAGGCCCAGGGCTAATGTTGACAACCACCAGGATGCCATGCTGAGGCCATCACTGCCCCTTCCACCACCTCATATCCCACCTTGCTCACCAGGGCCACATAAGTGAAACAAAGGTTAAAAACAGAGCATTATTTGGGAATTCTGCTGTTCAGTATCTCTTCAGCATTTGACCATTTAGGGAAATGCACTGTAGCCCTCCCAAACTCATGTGGCACTTATTATTGATCTGATGTGAGATCTTTTCTATTCTACTTAATTCAAGAGGGTTCTGGAAGCTTCTCTGTGTGAAAGAAACAAGCAGAAGGTTCATGATGTTTGGGTTATTCCTTCAGAGAGGCTGCGTACAGCTGGCTTAAGCTGGTTCTCTTATCTCTTCTGTCAAGGTCATGCTGACTATGAAAGTAGGGCCAGAAGAAGCCTGGGTTTCTCTTTCTCTTGCTAGCTCTTTTCCTTCTGGTGTGGTTTTCTGTACAGTATATGTATAGTGTTAAGGTTTAAACTTATTGTAAGTTAATGTAAGTTTAAATTAAGTCTGCTGCAACTGGATTTCTTACGGACAGTGCCAATCCTGAATATATTTGATTTGTGACCATTATGCTCATTTGCCTTCAGTAGCAGCAAAGCTCTGCTGGATGAAATATTAATTGCCTCTGGTCTATTTTTTGGGAATCCTACAACGTGTTTAAGTTTTTACTCTGCTAATTATACATTGGAATCTGCTCTGGATCAATATTGAGTAGAATTTCCAAGACACTTCTTGAGCAGTAGCAGCAGTCACCCCTTTTATAGTATGGGAAAAAAACCAGTGTTTGGGAACAATAAACTTTTATAGTGTAGCTCATCAGCAGAATGATCCAGAACAGGATGTTGCTGCATACCTGACTTCCCAATGCCAAGTATTGGTGCTGGTTGCTGAGAAGTGGGGAGTTTGTGCTAGTATCAATCTTTGCTGAAACTTAGAACAGTGATTTGCTCACTTACTAGAGCAAAAGTTTGACAGCGTGCCACCAGCCTATGTTCCAATGGCAGTCATCAGGGCAATTCTGGGTTCTGAGCATTGTAAAAGAAATGTTTTAAATAAAGCAAGGGGCACAGGGCATTCAATAAGTAACATCCAAATGCACCATTCAAAAAACCAACCAACCATGAGGCTTCTAGATTTCTGTCATGACAACAGAAACAGAATGAACAATAAGAATTTCCAGAATGAGTGTGAGCCAACACACAACTTCTTTCAAGTGCATAGTTCAGTTTATATATTGCTCAAAGTATATATATCTGACCAAGGCAGAGCTGCAGAGGCCTGCTGCCCTTATTGATTTTGCACTTGCTATCACCCAGATGGTAAAGGTAATTTTAAAAGTTCAATAAATGATGGAGCGGGCAATGAAACATCTCTTGCCTAGCTTACAAGCAGCATTCTAACAAATTCTAACATCAAATCTTTTTGTTCTTAAGCATATTGCTTTCACATAATGGTTATTCAATTTTTTCTCATATCATTATTTATTTTTAAGAAT
The DNA here is from genome assembly GCF_964270895.1 of Podarcis filfolensis. Classification (NCBI taxonomy): domain Eukaryota; kingdom Metazoa; phylum Chordata; class Lepidosauria; order Squamata; family Lacertidae; genus Podarcis; species Podarcis filfolensis. The sequence continues at coordinate 34,325,584 of NC_139605.1, read as the reverse complement.
ATCAGAAGTAGTAATTCGTTGGCTGTAATGGTTTTTTTTTTACATTTTGGAAGCGGAAGTACTTGTACAGCAGGAGTGGGGGACTGGATCTGACAGGCAGGCCTAATCCTTAGGTGACTGATGGGAGCGACCCACTTGCCAATCCCCTAACATTAAAATAATGTCAGGTGACCTGTTTTTGCCCACGTAGATTATCAGTAGATAGTTGGAACTTGCAACAAGTACAAACATATCCATTTAGGCCTCCTCCATTTGAATGGGAACCCTAAATGGCCAGGGGTCCACTTATTATGGAAGAGGACAAAGCAAATATGCACAAAAGGTTCCACTGCCATGTCAGTACTTGGCCAGAAGCTGGTAAATGGGTGAACTTGGGTTGGGGAAGTTTCAAAAGGGTTGACTTGTCCAGACCCTAGACTTGGTCACCAAGAGTGTGGACATTGGCATTCCCTTATCTAAATGCCTCAGATTCACAGACGTTCTTGAGTTGCATCTATAGACGGAGCATGGGGTCTCATTCATCCCCTGCATCATATATATTACCAACCTTCCCATACTGAGCAGGAAGATCTCTTAGGGGTTTGTCAACACGTTCAGCTGAATGCTGTTACAACCACTACCACCACGCAACAATCAGAATAGGTTCCTGATTGTGGGGAGCAATGCCCCTTCAGATCATCCTGATCCTTGTGGGAAAGTCAGGAAGAAACATGTCCCTGCTCCACCTCCATAGCTTCAATTTTAGAATGCCTGACTAGAGCTATGACAATTCACATCCCTGGCTTATAAAGATATATCATTTAGTAGGAGAGAAGCATTCTTCCTCTTGTCTCACATCACCAGAAGCTGCCAGCATGGGCTTAGTGCGGCAGGGTTGGAGAACTGTCTACTCAATGAAGCTTGATTTTGGTGAAGAATTTATGCTATATATTACACTCTCCAAACAAATGATGAGATTTTCAAATTGAGTCTGTGAATGGCCTCTGCAAGATCAACTAAATTCGGGATAAGCTTACAATAATAGAGACAAAGCTCTCTAAATCCCTGAATGCACCTAGCCCTGATGAGAGTTAGCCATTTTATGCTGTCTGGATTTATCTTGAATCAGGAAAAATCCCTCTACACTAATTAAATGTCCCCAATAAATTTCTTCATTCCGAAGCCATCCGTTCACTTTTCACATTTTAGTCTAAACCAAAGAACTCCCGCTGATTAAAAGAAAAACGAGTTTTGTGCAAGGCACATTGCAAAATGCACCATGAAATTGTATTCATTAATACAGAAAGCTGTGGCAGACACTTGACTTTCATTTTGTAACATCCATTGATTCAGTTGTCAGTGTCCTTCTTGTTGCATATTTCTTAATCTAACCTCATCTCCATCTACAGATCAATCATTCACTCACCACGATTTGGACTTCTGCAAAGTATTTTTCATTTTCCTAAGTCCATAGATTCTTAAAACTCCCTCTCTACTTTCCAAGATTCTCATACATCTGTGAGGGTTCATGACAGTCACTTGACTACTCTGTGGACACACAGCTTCCTATCCATAGATTGCTGCCACTGCTACTAGTCACAAAATAAATAATGTACATTCAGAAAAATCCTCTGTGAAATTGTAGTTTTTAGTTTTCTCCTTGGGCAAAACATTTTGAGAAAAAGCAAAAGAGATTTGATCAGACTAGTAACAATTCTCAGGACCAGGTTCAAGTCAACTTGCACAATATTAGATACAATCTTTCATTGGTGGTTATCCATATCATACCCTCAAAAATTCCTCAGATGAAAATAGGGAGATTTTTCACTCCCCAGCCAACTGACCCTCCTTGACCCCCTCCCCATTTTTGTCGTTTTCCCACCCACAGAGCATTTTCATTCATAAGATTGCAGATATCTATTGCAAACAGTTAAGCATCTTTTAGAGTTCTTCCAATTTTTTGATACATCCATATGATGCTTTTAATATTCATTGTGACTATAAAATCATTCACAGGTTTGGAGTACCTATATTAGTCTCTGGTCCATTATACTAACCACAGTAATATTTCTGCAGTAATATTAATGCAACTTGAAATCTGGGATTCCTAATTCACCCTCCTTCCATGACCTTATTTCTGCTGTCATTGCTATTCTGTTTCCTAAACCCTTTCCCATATAAAATCATGTATTAATTTCCTATTCATATACCTCTCTCTAGAACACGCTACCAGGAAATGCTGAATGGGTTATGGAGGAAGCAAAGGTCAATGGACTCTCTCATCTTTTGACTCACCCACTTCTGAGACCTCCCTTCATACACTTATGAACCCCTCACATATTGCCCTAGCACTGAACAGGGTTTGTATTCCCCTCTCATAAATTTTATAGGTTATATTAAACTGGCGTCAATGCTGTAATCATTTATATACCCAAGTTGTGAGATGCTATATGGCCTAATTAGCTATTGCATCCCTAAGGCCTCTGTGAAATCTGCAAGGCTCCACTATCAGATCTGAAATTTTAATTCCCAAATATCCTAAAGTTATGTAAATCCTTCTGATTGTTTTTCATTTCCCCTATAGAATATAATAGCAACTGCAGTATAATTACAAAAGCAGATCTTTGTTCCATTGCTGGAGATGTAAAAGAAGAAGTTGCAACTATGATGCACATGCTAGTAAAATTTTGTGAGCAGACACAGAACAGGCTGGGAAGGCAGCTGAACAGCTAAAATAAAATGAAAATACTGCTCTTCACAGTTATGCTCAGGAGATGGATGGGTGATGACTGCTGTCAGCCCCGGGCTGGCATTAATGTATGCTTCTTTCATTGAGCATTCTGAAAACCAGGTCTATCAGAGGTCAAGGTGGAAGGTTGGACTGGAAACTAGGTCTTCTTGCTGAAGTTTCCTCTCATCTCTCAATATAACAAAGTAGTATAGGCATTGTTGGGTAGATGACTACTGAATATATGTATGTATGTATGTTATTGTTTGATTACTGCCGTTTTTAAAATTTAAAAAGTGCCAAAAAGGAACCCAAGGAACCATCCTTTGCAGCTCAAAATGTGCATACCACAGACTGTGGCCCAGTTCACACAGGTAGAAGATGCGATGAAGTGATAAAAGTATTGCTGGACTCTTATCAGTTGATGGCAGGTGAGGATTTGCATAATTGAATGCAAGGGTGGAATAACCCTGCAAGCCCAAAATGAACATATTGGGAAGAATACTGAACTCTTCTGCGCTGGAATATTTTTATACAGAAGAGCGTCAGTCATAATCCCCATTATGATCCCCATTACATTGGTACCTCGGGTTATGAACTTAATTCGTTCCAGAGGTCCGTTCTTAACCCAAAACCATTCTTAACCTGAGGTACCACTTTAGCTAATGGGGCCTCTTGCTGCTGCTGTGCCGCCGGCGCACGATTTCCGTTCTCATCCTGTGGCAAAGTTTGTAACCCGAGGTACCACTGTACTTTTTCTTTGTTCAGTGGGAAGGTGTGCTGCTGCCAGAGTATCCAAAGACCCCACAGATGGAGGCTGGATCAGGGCACCACTCCTGCTTCATAGTTGATGGTGACTACAGTCAGCTGGGACTTCTCTTGCCCATTCTCATCTAGCGCAGAAATCAGCATCATTTTCTTCCCACCACTATAATATTAGATCAAAATAAAACTTGATTCCTTGCCAGTTGTGGTTTTCTCTCCACTCCATCTCAACTAAATCATAACAACATATTGTGCTTGACTTTATTTATTGAGTTTATATCCCGACCTTCCTGCCGAAGGAGCTCAGGGAGGTGGCAAACACATCTACGATTTAGAACAAAACAAAAGCATTCTAAAACAGTTAAAATGTGTTTTGTGTGTGTGGTTTTTTTTAAAGAGCTAGTTAAAAACATTCTTTAAAAAACGGTTCCAATGAGAAACATCGTCTCGTGATCTCAGGGGTGCCAGGAGCAGTATTCATCAGTCATGAAATGCCTGGGTAGCCAGGAATGTTTTCAGATTCCTCCTGAAAAGTAATCTCTGCTAAAGTCCCGTTTGGGACCAGACACCTGCTCAGGACCAGACACCTCTCAGGCCTGCTATTTTCAATGTCAGAACTTCCAGTGGTGCAAAGGACAGTTATTCTTCCAACATAAATATCAGGCACAGGGATCCAATGTGAAGCGTGATCACAGCAATAGACTGAACTGCAATCTGAACTAAAGCAATTATTTTGGCCTTTGATTTTGTCCCAGTGTCCCTGCCTCTGCCACTGCACATCTCAAGAACACACCATTCCCCTTGAGCTTTGAAGGGGCTCTGTGAGTCCCTAGTGAGCACCTTCCCAGGGTGTCAGCACACAGCCTGGCACTCTGTTGTAACAGGGTGAACTTGGATCCATGGATGGACCAACAGATGGACAGATAACTGCACCGAGTGCATGAGCAGCTTACAGTTGCTGGCTGGCTGGCAGAGAATAATGCATCCAAAGGAGCTTTCCACCCATCTGTCTTTAACAAAACTAGATGATGAAATTCGGGATCCGGTTGCTTTGATTTTTCCACAGGCTATTCAATAGGATAATAAGAAAGCTGATCCCCAAAAAGCCATTTATAGATTGTAACAAATCCACCAGTAATGTGGGTATTTGTTTCTTCTGAACTTGTTGGCTCAAAAAGTATTTTACCTCCCTTTTTCCGATTTATGACAAGAGGTTATTGTGCTTGAATGAACCTAATAGCATCGCCAATCCATTGTCCCGTTGAAAGCAATGAAATAAGATTAGTATGGCTCAGCTCAGCTCAGTTCAGTGGGTTGGGGTTTCTCACACTTTTCAGTTGTGGAAAATATGTTTACATATTTTTTTTTAATGGCCTGAAAAAATGTTCAAAAGTGATGCATAAGAAGTTGCCATATAGTGAATCTGGCCACTGTTCTGTGTAGTATTGTCTAAGCTGGTATCAGCTTTCCAGGGTTTTGGATGGGAGTTTTTCCTTACCCGACCTAGAGATGCTGGCAATTGGCCATGGGATCAGCTGTAGACATCACAAAGGCTCTACCACCAAGCTACCCTTTTAGAAAACCTTTCTTGTACTTGTAGAACACAGTTTAAAATGTAGTGGTGTGGGCATATTATCTGCTGAAAGCAAAGGCAAACATTTGCCAACCCCCCTGTGCCCTACTGCATTCTCTCTTGACCCATACCCATCCTAGCTGGTCTATGCAATCCTTGGAGGTTGACTAGGTGGATGTAGGTGTGGCTAACACTTTATGGCATGATGTGGTGCTCTGTGCTGCCTTGAAGGAGCATGTGACATCAAAATGTATGGCTTAAAAGAGGATTGGAAACTTCATGAAGGTTAAGGCTATTGATGGCTACTAGCCACAATGACTATGTTCTGCTTGCCCTGTTGGAATAGAGTTCTGGTCTAGATGGATCTTTGGTCTGACCCAGCAAGCTCTTCTTATGTTCTTATCTGTCCTTCTTCTTCTTCTTCTTTCGTGATCATTGTAGCCGAGGAAGACTGTCTTCCATAAACACAATGAGTCCTTAAGTGACTGTGGAGTCCAATTCTGGATCCACACATCCTTCTACAGTGGGGGCATTGGTTTCCGGGTGGGAGTTGATCACAATGTGGATTTGCCAAGCATGCCTTCCTCTTAGCATGTTTCTCCTTGCGTCCTGAGTTTGAGTGTCTTCAAAGCTCATGACACCTTTGGTAAAGGCTGTTCTCCAATTGGAGCGCTTGCAGGCAAGTGTTTCCCAATTATTGGTGTTTATACTACATTTTTTTTTAGATTTGCCTTGAGACAGTCTTTAAACCTCTTTTGTTGACCACCAGCATTATGCTTTCCATTTTTAGGTTCGGAGTAGAGGAGTTGCTTTGGAAGATGATAATCAGGCATCTGCACAACATGACCAGTCCAACGAAGTTGATGTTGAAGAACCATTGCTTCAACAATGGTGATCTTTGCTTCTTCCAGTACACTGGTGTTAGTTCGCATGTCTTCCCAAGTGATGTGTACAATTTTTCAGAGACACCGTTGATGGAATCTTTTGAGGACTTGAAGATGGCGTTTATAAGTGGTCCATGTTTCACAAGCATACAGTAAGATTGGTAGTACAACAGCTTTGTAAACTAGCATTCTTGTTTCCCTGTGAATGTCCCAGTCCTCAAACACTCTGCACTTCATTCAAGAGAAAGCCTCACTCGTAGAGTTCAAGCGATGCTGGATTTCAGCATCAATGTCGGTCCTTGTGGAAAGATAACTGCCCAGGTAGGAGAAGTGATCGACATTTTCCAATAAATTCCATGAATTCCATGCTAATTCATAAGTTTTTTTAAAAAAATTCCAGGGTTGACTCATGTATAGTTCCTGCTTCTTTCAGCTTCTTTAAATCCCTTACATCCTATCTCCCTCTATATTATCAATGCACAGAGGGCAATAGAGTTTGATTCTGCTGGCTGCTGTTCCCTGTGGGGAATATGATGACAGAAGAGAGTCCTGCAGTCAGAAGGATCACATCCCTGGTGGGCAGTTCCTGCATTACTGCTGCACATGTATCAGAGACTGGACTTAAGGGGACAAGATGGAAGAGGAATGGTGGAGACGGCCCCCCCTTCTCCTGAAGCTTCCAGAGAAGAGGAAGGCAGTATTGATTTACAGCAGGGGTTTGAGGGAGGTCTCAGCACAGAGACAGGAGAACAGAAGAGTTGGGGGGTGTTAGGAGATGGGGAAGGGGAGGCAGAGCCAGAGCAGCTAGCTGACATGTTGTCACTGGAGGGTATTTTGGCCTTTGTTAACAGTGCAAGAGCAAAAGACCCAGAGACAGTTGGCCGCAGGCAGACACCATAAGGGGAAATGCTGTTGCTAGGAAGGGAGGGAGCTCAGTTGGAGCAACGCCATTATTGGTAGGCAGACTGCATTCCTTTGTCTCTCACTATGATGAATGAATAAACTCATTAGAATGAACTCTACCTTGTTTTTCCCTGCTTCTTGCTGCCACTGGGGGAGGGATAGAATTCCTGAAGGCTGACAACACATGTGGCTGCTGTGCCACACCTACTCGCTCTCTCCTTTCTACTGTCACCTTCTCCTGCATTGTTGTCCCTAACATGTCCCCCGGCTAGATGTGGTTCAGGCCCCAGCCATCGTTGCTACCAGCACCACTGATGTTGCCACCTATTCCACTTACCCAACTGTGGCTGCACTGCGGGATAGCCGCCACCTGAGCTACACACCATCACCATGTGGGCCATAATTCACAACAACAACAACAACAACAACAACTTTATTGTTTATACCCCACCCATCTGACTGGGTTGCCCCAGCCACTCTGGGCAGCTTACAACACATATAAAAACAGAATAAAATGTCAAACATTTAAAACTTCTCTGTACAGGACTGACTTCAGATGAGATGATGGTGAAAGATTGACCAGCCTCTGACCCAACACTGGGGTGGTAGCTGGTTCCTTCAACCTCCTCTCTTCTCCACCAGTACTAGGGCTACATCTCCTCTTCCAGCCATGGGACCTCTGCAGTCTCGGCCACCCCATATTCAGTCTTGCTGGAGTCTGCTTTCCCAGTGTGGTAACTTGCTGTCAAAGCAGACCCCTGCAGCCAGCAGGATTGCAGTGAAACCTTCAGTCCTTCTCAGTTGTGTATGTTTCTTCCCCTGCTGGCAACAGGCATGCATAACGCAAGCACAGTGTGTGCAGCGATGTGGCACTGTTTTGACCCAATTTGGTTGGAGTCTGCATCTGCTCAGATTGACCCAATTCAGCCCGGTTACTGTGTTAAAATCAGTGCAGTTTGGAACAGTTTGGTCTGACGTCTTGACTCAAAATGGCATCCAGTGTAGGGCAAAACCTTTTCCTCCATTATGCAAAACTGGGCAATGACATTCAGGGGTGTCCAAATTGGTGCAGTTTGGAGCCACAATACAAAATTGGCTGACATCATGCCAAACTGAGTGCCAATATCTTCACAGGCATCCAAATTGGCAGAATTTGGAATAGTCCAGTCTGATATCTTGAGTCAAAATGGCACCTGATGATGTCCAAGCACAGATGAAAACTGGCTGTTTTATCTCTGGAACTGTCACACCAAATTGGGCAATGATATGTCAAGACACAACTGAACCCATAGACAACAGATGGACGGACAGACCACTTCCCCAAATATATTGTAAGACCATCACCATCTTTTATACATTTCTGCAATGCAATTTGATACACATCAACTCAGAAATAAGTGCTATTGAGTTCAGTGAACCTTAGAGGATTCATCCCTAGTCTGTTATCTGAGAAATTTGTAGGACAGGGATCTTTGATGCTGTGGCTGTTAAGAAGACCAAGAACCTCTCTTACACTAGTCGTCATTATATGGGCCACGTGAAACAAACTCAGCTGAATACCTTCAAGTAATACTCTTTCAAGTAGCTTTCTTTCAAGGACTTTTGGAGTGTCTGTTATTTTCTAGTAGAAAGTTTTAAACGGTCATCACCAAGAAGGCTGACAAAGTAGGGAGCAAGAGTTCGAAGTAGCTCAGGCTGTGACATTATGATGAAGCCGCTAGAAAAGTTCTTACTATTTTTCTTTAATTTTACTGTAGTTGTTAGCAACTTAATTAACAGTGAAAATCAGAATGAAAGGGTACTTGGAAAATAATATGAGACAGGCTTATATTAAAAAAAGGAGAGCCCATTAAGAAAGGCTTGCTTTTTTAACATCCATAATTTTATGCCAACAGGAAACTACAGAGGGGTGATGAGATACTGTTCTGAGTTGCAGGTGCAAGGAGATTCAACAGGAAGGATCCAGGGCCCATTGTAGCAAAGTATTTCCTGTGGAGGTGCTTCAAGGTTATATGGATTCCTGCAGTGGTTCGATGAGATTGTCTAAGGAATGGGGCAGTGGGCAGCCCAGGGGGTCCAGATCCCATACTTCTGAACTTGAGATAAAAAAGGAGCATGTTTCTTGGAGACTATGCATACTGACCGAAGAATGCATATATTTCCTAGGCAAAGTATTCAATGAGGCCCGCTGCAGATTCTGTGCAATGGCTGGCAAATGTGCAAAATTCAGTTGAGGCTTACACATTCTCTAAAGCCAATAGGGGAATATGCATAATGGCCGGTGAATGTGCAAGATGCAGTTGGCACATTTCCCAACAGGAAGGAAATCCCCACCCGTCCAAAAAATCCCTTCAGGTAATATGAAGAGGAAGAGTGCAGGTTCTGCCCAATCTGCCAAGCAACAGTTATAGAAGCATCTTCCCACCTCTCACCTATGCAAAGCATACAGGCTTAAGCTGATGTTTGACAGAGGGAATCTGGTCCCTCTTCCCACCAGTAGCTGCAGAAGGCTTCTTTTCCTTGCATGTCTTTTTTGCAGGAGGCAGTATGGCCAACCCACCCATGAGGTGGGCTGAAGCAACTGCCTCAGGCAGCAGAATCCCATGGGGCTACCACAGCCACATGACCCCAGTAAGTGAAGGGGAGGCACCTTCCTGTTCTGCCTCAGGTGGCGAAATGGAACAGGCCATCTCTGGGAGGTAGGAAGTATTCCTACAAACACTGCCTACCTCAGATATCTTCTATATAATTTTTTTTTGGGGGGGATGTGTGATCCTCGATAACAAACTCCACACAAATATCTGCTCCATATAAAAATAGGCAAATAGATGCGGTGCGTAAGGCCAATGTAATTCAAAACAAGTATTCCATGGAGCAGGAATATAGTTCTTTATCTATGAATCTGGACCATGAAATGCCACAACGGATATACTTGATGCAACCAATGCTTTCATGGGCTATGCTTTCCATGACTAATAATAGCACTGGCTATTATTAGAGCAGAAACTGAACGTAACATTCTATCTGACCTACTCATAGCCATTAAATATTCTGTGGTACAAAGTAATTTGGTTAAATTGTAAAATCTATACTCTTCAGGAAGATTTAATATTACACAAACCAAAACACAGATAGAACACCCAAGCCACAAGTCTCTGGCCATTATATCCATTAAGCTGCAGGTCCTTGGGCTAAATTAATTTAATGGAATCCACTGACTCCATCTAAACAGGTTTCTATCATTTTTCTTTTTTTATCAGAAGCAGGGAAATGCACTATTGGCATTTTTCTTTTTTGAAAGACACACACACCATGGTGAACTTCTTTGTGAACACAGTAAGAAATAATTTGAGCTTTCTGTGCTTGTAAAAAGTACTTTACTATTCTAATTTGAGGATCAAAAAAATTCCAATTAAGTCTTTAATATAGAGTTGACCCTCTCCTTGTAACTCTGTCATCTTCTGAAATGTGAAGCATGTGCAATATAATTATATGTATATTTCTGCTGAGTGAAAATGGCCCTCCCACTTATGCAGCCCTATTCACAGACCATTAGAGTAAGGTGCCACTTCAATTTATTTTCCTGTGTAAGGGCTAAATTTGTAGGATAGGAGCTGCATCCCCCTCCCCCGAAATCCCTGTTATCATATAGTGTCAGTGTTGTGGGGTGGGTGGCAAAGGAAAATGGCAGTCTTCAGCTGGTGGTCATCAGGCTGACCTCAGAACAGTTTTCATGAGTTTTCCCCCTAACCCAACTTTCAAATACCCATCAATGAAAACAGGGTGGAGATTTTGGCTCAGCACTAATATATGTTCAATAGCTTTAACTTTCCGATATATTTGATTTGCTCGGTACAAAACAAAAGATAGATGTGTAGTATTGATGAATGGTCTCGTTTAAAAACTACACCCAAAGGTTTTATTTCCTGAATAAAATCTATAACAATTCACTTTAAGGCCGTGACCATTTGTTACAATAGTATTTTGTTTTGGACATGGCTTTCCAGAATCGCTAGCACAATTAAGACAGGGAATGCGGGAACAAAGCCTAGAAACCTAATCCATGCCTGACCGATGACATATTTGCTATGCTCAGGCAAAAGCAGAGAGAGTGGTGTCTATGTAAAATATTCTGCAAGGTCTTCCAGGTCTGCTTCAGCTGCCATTACTGGAAATTCTCCCAGAGTTTACAGTATTAATGAACATGTGTGCATGTTGTGCTGCGGTTGGTTGGCTGGCTGCATGCATTCTGATCTGGGATGTTAATCTCATAAAGTGAGTAGAAAACCTGTTTCTCTTTTGGCCAGTTCGGTTGGCTCTTGCTGTGGTGGCTGCAGAACACTCGTCATTGCTGTTTTCTCATCTGATTCTTATGTCCAGTTGGTTTGCCTGTGTGCTAGAGCAGGATGTGCTTGTCTATGCTGAAATAGGCTGCATCTTTCCTGCTGCTCCTCACCGGGGTCCATGAGCTGAAACTCAATGATTTTGTTGTTATAGTTTATTTATCTTTGCTATTAACTCTATTGCATGCTGGGCTTTTCCATTGCCTACAATAGCTATCCCTTTGGCAGCATGAAACACTTTGAAATGTTAGGAACACAGGGGCTACAGACCTGGTAGTATCTATCAATAACTAGGGGATGGGCAAATCTGGCTTCTCTCAGTTTCTCCTTCTTCCATTTTTGAATGCTTCTTCTATGGTTTTTTTCCTTTTTCTTCTGCTTTGAGAGAGAGAGAGCACATGTTTACATGTAAGACCTAGGGATGGCTGGGTCTGTCAGTCTTTGTTCTCTCAGTTTCTCATTTTTCCATTCTTCAGTTCAGTTATCCACATTTCTACGTCAGTTTGAGAATCTTAAATCCTCATGAGAACTCAGCATTATTTTAGTGCAAACTTATTGTCATGTACACACCCTTGTATGCAATTTTCCTTTAGTATACAATTTTTTTCAAAGCCCCTTTCCCTTTTATTTCACAAATATCTGCACTTTTATGCCAATTTTACCCTAGCATATGCATTTTGGGTACACATTTCTTTGCTGGGTAACTGCACTGCGAAATTCAGAGAAGTGCAAATTTCAAAGCATCGCTGTGTTTTGGTTCTCAAGGTGTTGCAGAAAGTAAGAATCATGTAGGTTCACCTATAAATGTGAACTGAATTAAGAAAAACCCTCATCTCCATCAGTGACATCCCCTAGATTACCTGGAGGGCAGCCCAGAATCCAGAAAGCAAAAATAGTGCATAAAGTGGAAGTAGAAACTCGTGACTCTGACTGAACGTGATGTACTGTGGCAAGGATGCATATACAAATAATCCCCCATTGAAGCTGATCAGATCTGTAAATGGGTTATTAAATTCTGCTTCAGCCCAGCTGGGTATAGATCATTCAGTGGCACACTCTGGCTCTGTCTCAAAGTATGCTGAAGAGAGAGAAAATGTGCAGCTCCCTATAGATTTTATTTTATTTTACATAGGGTGTGGGCTATAGGCATCATTGGTGTTCTCTGACTGCAATGGCAGAAATCAGTTTCAAACTTTCCACCTCTGATCTGAACAAGATGCTGGTTTGTGTCTCTGTGTGTGACCATCTGTGCTTCTGACCCTTATTCCAGTTGGCTGGTTAAGGTGAAGAGGAAGCATCTGGCTTTGTGCTTATCAAAGTGTTCCTAAGGAGAACCGGGATCTACCCTCTTTTTCTGAAATGTGTGTTATCACCTTATCAGTCTCAACTGATTATTAAACAATACGTCTTCATATTGCTAGGTAAGAGCATAATGGTTATAAACCACAATGGTGTTGCAAGGTGTGTTTTTTTTTGGGGGGGGAATAAAAGGTAAAAAAGGTAAAGGACCCTGGATAGTTAAGTCCAGTCAAAGGTGACTATGGGGTTGCAGTGCTCATCTCACTTTCAGGCCAAGGGAGCTTTCCAGTTCATGTGACCAGCACGACTAAACTGCTTCTGGCACAATGGAACACCTTGACGGAAGCCAGAGTGCACGGAAACACCATTTACCTTCCCACCACAGTGGTACCTATTTATCTACTTGCACTGGTGTGCTTTCGAACTGCTAGGTTGGCAGAAGCTGGGATACAGCAATGGGAGCTCACCCTGTCAAGCAGATTCAAACCGCCGACCTTCTGATCAGCAAGCCCAAGAGGCTCAGTGGTTTAGACCACAGCGCCACCCACTCCTCATGGGGGCTGGGAAGGGTTAGGCTGTATGCCTGAGTCCCTTCTCATTCCTGGATCCACAGTGACCTACTGGGTATTATAAAGAATAAGGTAGTAACCTGGTACAGCACTGCTTCCTATGTGCTTTATAGTGGGTCCTTTGCTATAAAGCAGCTAGGTATACGACAGCTTCCTATATGCCCCTGCTATAGCCTCATGGCTCTATAAAAGAACCAGAATGCCAGGTCTCTGGAAAAGAAACATGAGAAATAAACCTCTTAGAGTCAGAACAAACAAATCAAAGCGCAAGATATGTATCAGGTCTGACTTGCCTATGACGGCTTGCGTGGAAAATCTCCGCCACTTATGGACCAAGGTTTGATAGAATTAAAGTGAAGTCAGTTTTACCGCTTGTGTATGTCACACACCCCTGTCCTTAGCTGCTGACAGGGTGCTTTCTCCGTACACTTTGACAAGTTCTAAACCAAACCTTGAAGCTGAAATTATACATTCAAATAGATTCCATTGACACCAAAACTGCTGAAATGACAAGTAAACACACCAACTGGGTTCCGTTTGAAACACTGGAGCTGAACTCCCTCCTTCCCACCTTTGGCTAATAAATATGTGTCAAATACTATTGCTCAGCAAGTTAGCTGGCTTTTGGGAGGCTATTAGTGCAACCCAGTTTAAACAGAATTATGTCACAGGAGGAAAATATGAAATGGAGTTTGCTGTGAATACAAAATGTTTGTGGGCTGTCTAAAGGGACTGTCAAAGACACGTTCATTTTCTGATATACAACCCTCATCAGCTTGGCAATGAATCACTTATTTTCCTGCTCTCTTCTGTTTGACCTCCTTCCTGCTATGTTCCCCGTACACCCACATAGATTTCACAGTAAGTATTTTTAAACTCTGCATTAATCACAGGTCACAAATAGGCTTTTCAAAATGCTGGTGCGCGTGTGTGTGTTTTAAGCAGGGTGGCTGTGCAGAGATACACTACACATGGTAAAACGATTCTAATTAGTTTTAATTGGTAATCTGCGCAGGAATTTCCGTGACTTATTTAAGATTTTGTTATTTGAGGAGGGGAAACCCTGAAAATGCTTCTCCTTTTTAGTATTGCATTTCTAAGACATTCCTAAGACATTTTGAAATCTCACCTTGACCCACCATTGACATCAAGAAGGTTTACAAATACTTTGTTTTAGGAAGAAGAGAGCACAGCCTTTGTAGCATGACATCATTAATGCTATAGTTTATGTGGGATGTAACATAAGCAGTCAAGTACAACACTTCCTGTTTGCCCAGAGTGGACACAGAGGGGGGTGTCACTCCAGGACTTCCTGTCACAGCTGGTCTGGAGCTTCCTCCCTCTGTGTGTGACCAGGTAGGTGTGCGTGACCCTGGGAGACCCCATAAAAGGGGCTGGTCACACAGCCATTTTTTTCTTGATGCCATTCTCTCTCTTTTGTTGCTGATACTGTTGTATTTTGCTGTCTGCTGGCTCTCAACCAACAGGACATGGGCTCAAATCCCTGCATGGGATGAACCCACTCTCTTTTCTGTAACTCCAAGCTAAAGCCTGCCTTCAGGGATTCAACTGAGAACTGAATGTGAGTAAACTTCTTGTTACTTTAAAAATAAGATTGTGTCTTTATTCTTTTTAGGAGGGGTAAAAGGGGACTTACCAGGAACAAAACCCAATCTGGACAAAGCCAGATTAGATTGCTTAAGTAAAGAAATTCAAGTGAATCTACCAACTAGCTTCCTGCTATATAGGGTAGACGCTCGGGTTGCGAACATGATCCATGTGAGAAGCACGTTCGCAACCCGCCGTGCCACATCTGCACACACGCAGGTCGCTATTCGGCGCTTCTGCACATGCGCAAGCGCTGAAACCCGGAAGTAACCCGTTCTGGTACTTCTGGGTTCGGCACGGTGCGCAACCCGAAATCATGCAACCCAAAGTGTCTGTAACCCGAGGTATGACTGTATTGGGGAATGCACCCTGCTGCTGACCTACAAACATGAGTGAGGAAGGATACTATTAAATCAATATATCCTCTCCTAACATCCACAACATTCCCACAGCTTACAGTATTGTGCCATGCTGAGCCATTGATACGGTTGAGCCATGCTAAACAAATGCAGACAAATAATTTGAAACATAGATATGCTTTAGAGTCTAACGAAGGTTCTGCTGCTGGGAGCTTTCCAGGAATGGAGTTCCACTTGCGGGATTCTCCCACCAGCAGATAATGGACCCCCACCCCCATTTCCCCATTCTCTTGCTGTCCTGTTGCCCCTTGAATACCTGGTTGCCCTCTAGAGCAAGTCACGGTTCAGGACTGCAAAGGAAAGGGGAGATTGGTGAAAAATGCTACCTAGCTCCATTGGATCCCTCCTCCTCCCATGAGCAGATGGGACCCTTCCATTTTGCAGAAGCCCAGTTGGGACCCAAGCCAATGGCAACTGTGTTGCATGATGGGGTGGGTGAAGCAGTACCATCAGTGCTGTGTTTACCCAAATACAGATGGGGCATGGCAGGGTTGAGGGGAGCTCTGGGTCTCTGGCAATGTTCCCCGGATGTGTGGTTGTGGCTAGTCACACTGGGTTGTATCCAGTGCTGCAAGGAAGTCTGCTGAATGAGTGCTTGATGACACAACCTTCTGTTTTTAAATGGGGAAGGCAAGGATTGATTAGGAAGCTTGCCCATTTGAGTCAGCTTTCAGGCAAGCAGCAGGGGAAGAGGTCTCTGGTTCTTGCCAAGCCCACCAAACACCTAAAAGCCAGGGCAGGGTACCAAACTAGCCCTTTGACCATGTGCAGTTGGTAGGTCATGAGGCTCTTAATCTCAGGGCTATGGGTTCGAGCCCCATGTTGGACATAAACATAATAAATTATTATTATTATAAAATATTCCTCCATTGCAGGGGGTTGGACTAGATAACTCTTGTGGTCCCTTCTAGCCAATGGGTGGGCATGTCTTAGCTTTCCCCTCCCTCTTCCAAAAGGTATACCAACAGCCTACCCAGTGGGTGCTGGAACAAGACAGCAAAAGTTTCAAATAAAGGACAGTGTCTTGATTAAGATTTCAGGAAGATCCCAACATTTCAGCTGATACAATTTTTTGACTGAATGTTTAGAACTCAGAGCTTTGGACAAGTCTCTATATAATTCTTGGGAATTTCCCTGTTAGTGACACACTTTTTAGACATGCATCATTTCGTGACACAGTAATTCAGTGTTACTAGCAAACCAGAGGTTAAACTAACCCCTTCCAGCTGCGGGAAGAGTATGGGGAGCATTTGCATGACACACCTACACACTGCAGCCGACACACTAACATGTTGCTACATACAGTTTGGAAAGCTCTGCTCTAACCACTGCACCAGCCTGGCTCCCTATCACATCATAATCACACCTCTTTTGGATGCTTTGCTATTTTATTTCATTTGGAAATTGGTTTACATAAAACCAATTGAATATGTTCTTAACACACTTCCAGCAGACTTAATTTTATATAAAAAAAAGTATAGTGCCATAAAAGTTTAAAAGTATGCAATTAAATGTTCATAATGTATTCATGAGTTTATTAGCAAACTATTCTAAAATCTGAGGGTAGTGTTGTATGGAAAGAAACTATTTCTTTGATGAATATTTTTAATGAGAAGTATTTGTTTGCATTCCTTCTTATATATTTTACATATTTCTGACGTATTTGATGATAAATATATTTTTTGGCACACACTAACTCTCAAACCCTCCTTTAGCAGCTTTCTGGGGAAAACCTTTACAAGATGTGAGCTAACAGGTAAGCTTCAAACATTGATATCCGAGTCCTTTTAATGGCACCAAAGAGTATTGCAGCTATAAATTTGCTATGGAAGACTTGGCTCCTGTTCTGTTTTCTCTTGATTGTTTCATGAATGCCTGTGCATCATGATTTGTCAACAATCCTTGATTACCAGCATTTGACGATGTTCTGCCAATGACATAGTGGTAAACTCACAATGTGGGAACTCACAATGAACCAATAAGCATTCTGTTTATTAGGATCAGCTGGCAGCCATAGAATGGTGAAGAAGCTGGGTGTGTTAAGCCTGGAAAAGAGACTGAGAGGAGATATGGCAGCCATTTTTAAATACCTAAAGGGCTGTCATGTGGAAGATGGAGCAAGCTGGTTTTCTCCAGGAGGGTAGGAGAACTAATGGGTTCAAGTTACAAGAAAGGAGATGCCAACTGAACATCAAGAAGAACTTTGTGATAGTAAGAGCTGTTCAACAGTTGAACAGACTCCCTCAGAAGGTGGTGGACTCTCCTTCCTTGGAGATTTTTAAATAGAGGTTGGATGGCCATCTGTCATGGATGCTTTAGTTGAGATTCCTGCATGGCAGGGGGTTGGACTAGATGACCCTCAATGAGCATGATTCTGTGAACCTCTTGAGCTAGTTGTAATGCAATCTTACAACAAAGTGCTACCATTTCAACTGCTATCATGAAGTAGGAGCCCCATCAAAAAAAATATAATGAAAGATGTATTCGGTGGTGCTGTTAGATAATTTTAGAGTCCAGAATTACAAAGGCTTTCTCTGTAGATGGAAATATGTATTTACTTTACTGTCATAAGTCTGTCTGCTGCATTTGGAGATGTTCCTACACATTTTGCTGGGTGGACCCTAGACTTCTGCCCCAAAGCCATGATCTGCCTACAGCAACCACGATATGATTTGGATACTCTTAGGAATTAGCCACCTGGATCAGGTGATATCTAGCCTCTGCTTGAATTGTTCCTCATTTGCTAACATCTTCTATGATCTGTCACAAACTTGAAAGCCTCATTAGCACCTCAGCGGGTCCATCCATATCCCTGGGGCTCTGGCACATGATGTCAGGAGTCCTGCTCCATTAAAAAAGAAAGAAAAAAGAAAATCCTTGAGTCGTGCCCCTCTGTGTTCCTCACCAACTACCCCACACCAACAGCGGCTGGGAACTGTCTGTATCCTTCAGATGTAGGGCTCCCCCCCTCCCAATGAATTCTCTCACAGCAATATATACAGTTTGTTAAATGAATAAATGTGTATTTCAAGAAATATTTCTAAATTCATTTTCCCTCACAAGACACATATTAAATGAGCTGCGCAGAGTGGCTGGGACAACACAGTAGATGGGCAAGATACAAGTAGTAATAGATATATGATTTTTCTCAAACCATTTGGGAAGTACAGAAACCCATAGATAACTCGCCTGTTCTGACCCATACATAAGTCTGGCAGGTAAAGATCCAGTCAGCTCACCTCAGAATTATGACTCCTCAGGCATCCCTCATTCCATGGTGTGCTTTCTTCAGCCCACCTCTCTGCTTTTGGGAGACAGCAGTCTATTTCATGTGGGCCAATTTGCGGCTTTGAATGTGTCGGCTGTCATGCCTGACTTGTAACTGGGGCATGGGACTTCCTGATCCACAACTCCATTTCCTCAAATAAATGTTTGTACGTAGATGTTTACGATGGTGTTCATATCTCACCTTGGCAAACCGTATTTTGGTTGTATCACAATGACAAGCATTGTTGAATCCAGCTGCAAATGTATTCTAGCAGAGTAACCGGCGGCAGCTGAATTGAAGGAGAGCCTCCGAACAATAGAGTGACAAAATATGTCACTATCGGAAGAAGATAGCATCGTACCTTGGCTGATATTGGCCCTGCTCATGAAACACGGCATTCATAAGCACGGTGAAAGGTCATTTTTGAGCGGAACAAATGCAAAGGATCCATTATCCCCCACATTTGCATACCTTTTAAAGATGTTTAATGTTTCACCAGTGAGCTCTATATTAAACACATCTATTCTGCTTTACACTCACATTTTTATGACTGCCTCCAAAAGTGATTCCCCCCTCTGAAGAGCATTTAGGAGATGCTGGGCCCTTTATTAGCTTTGTTCCCTCACCCCTTAGCCTTCTGTTTTCTTATAGTACCAGAAACCAAACAGTTCAGGGTTCCTGTCGTGAGGGCACGTTTCCCCCACAGGTGCTTCTTCTAATTAAGCTGGGAGCCCAAATGAAATGCACAGTATTGCCTCTCCCTGGGAATCCCCTGTCCAATATTGACCTGTCTCCTCATGCAATCATTTATTACCTGCTGATAAGTCTTCTCACGGTTTCTCTTTCTTCCTCTACATGCTGTTGTTTATCTACTTTTTTTTTTGCTGTTGTCTATTCCAGCAAAGCCAGCTCTGCTTCCTTGTTCCATTCTTAACCACTGCGGTAAGTGGTTTTCGACTCAGGGTTTTCAAATAGAATATCTTCGGGCTATTCACAGCAGTTTACGGATAAAATAAATCCAGCTTTCAGAGTCCTAGGGGAAATCTGTCCTTCTTTCAATTTCAAGATCAAACTCTTGGAGCTATGTTCTAGAGAAGGTCAGTTTTCCAGCATATATGGATAACAATTTCTTCAATGGCCATCTGGCTGCCAGTTAACTAATGGGGTAAGTTCAAGGTACAGGTTTGGAGATCAGGATACCTGAAAGATCATCTTACCCTTTGTATTGAGATGGTATGGAAAATTGAGATCAGCTGCTAAATAAGGTATCGTGTGTGCAAGCTGATCAGATTTGCCCACATAGGTAGCAGGAGATCATGTGGGATGACTGCTCATTGAATACTGCACCATTCAAATAGTCTGAAAAGCTTGATTGAATACTGTTGCCTGGTTGGAATAAAGGCATAAAACTTCCCTCGCAAGCCAGAGAAGCATATCAAAATTTTAGTTACCTAGGTCCCATTCACATATTGCATGAAACTAGCCAAGGCTAAAGCCAGGGAGAACTGTGAGTGCTGGTGGTTTAGATTCATTCTTCCAAGTCCCGTTGGAAGTTGTGTGCTTATACACAATATTTGCTCTTTGATGTTCCAGGGTCCCAGGAACTTAGATGTAATAAATTGCTCTTTCCCCATCAGAATCATGTGGCAATAAAGGCATGTTTTTAGTAATCATAGTCCATTGCTGCCTTGATGCCTGACAACCACCAATGCTGGGGGTAGCTTGCCCCTTCACATGCCACAAGAAGAGTGGACCATTTCTGTGTCTCCATAAATCCTTTGGGCATGCTCAGAGCTTGTTTGGTTACTCATTCTTTAATTGCACCTCAAAATCTCATACCCTTACATCCTTTTAGCACCTTGTTCTTGCTAGCTGGTTTTGTTTACTTGATGTTCCTTCAGAAACAGGGTCTCTGTGCTTTATATTATTTTAGCCCCTGTAATGTAAATCCTTTCACACCTGCATTCATTCACTCAAAAACTTCTTTGTGAGCGAGCTTCTGGGTATCTGTGATGTCAGGAAGTAACAACATGACTATTTACTTATCCGTGTCCTCTATCAAAGCTACAATGTAGTACTTTATCCCCAACTACATTCTTTCATAGCAATTCTGCAAAACTCAGCAGATTTTGTTCTTTTCGCCCACTTTGTAGCTAAAAGATTTTATACAAAGTTTCTTCATAATCCTAAAAGGTGATGATAAGGATACATTATAAAATTGTTGGTTGTTACCAAGTAGTCTTAAGTGGACACAATAATACATTTATCCCTTCATGATACTTCAGAGGTCTTGATACATTGCTTTTAGATAGATGCTACATTAAATATTTCTGGAAGTTGCCAAATACAGCTCTTAGGCACAGTGCTTCTGTCAATCCATTCATTTATTTTGCCCCATTCACCTCTCTTTGCCCTGACTTTCATTTATTTTCTCCCTTTTTTTTGTTTCAATTTATTTACATTATTTCTCTATGCTTCCCATTCAAGTGTTATTCCCCCCTCCCATACAAATTGATTTCTCCTGGCAACATCTTTTCCACATATTTTGTAATACCCGTTTGACATTTCTTAATTGAAATTAAGTACCTCTCTGAAATGCTGTTACTGTACTGAAATCAAGTTAAGTCAAAGGCAGTGATGCTAAACATTACAGTACCCAACAACTTTCTCTAACTTTCTCTCTCTCTATATATATATATATATATATGAAAAGCTTATAAAAAGAAAAGCTGGAAGAGCAGCTTATCACATGCAAAGTCAAGTTACTTTAAAGAAGAAGAAAACCATTGAGAAGCTCCTCGAATGTGCCACAAAATGAAGCAGCATACATACATTGACTAGGATGTCCACAAAATGAAAGGAAAAGAGACCAATGAAGGGGAATATCATTAATTTATTTACTTATTATATTTATTTATATACCACCCTTCATCCAAACCATCATAGGGTGGTTTACAATAGGCTGGGAAAACAGCAGTAATATTCATTTTTCCAGGTAGCATCACAACGAACTTTTTCTGCTATTGAGGAAGGGAAATGGGAGGAGACAGATATGGTACTCCAGAGACCATAGGAATTTGCAGACGTTCCTATCCTGGTGTCGAGGTATAGATAGGTACACATGGAAAGAGCAGAAGCAGCTACACAAGCTTCCTGGCAAGTGGATCTCTGTGGCTTCTCAAAAGGGAGAGGTGGGAAAGTGAGGCAGCAGAGAAGTTGGCATAGCTGCACTGCTTTCATTGCCCTGGCCTCCCTGCCTCTCCCTATCTCCTTCTCAGTACTCATTAGCAACCCTGCTGGGAAGCTAGCATGGCAGCTCTACCTCACCCAGCCAGCTGCTTCTGGGGAGGAAGCGTTGAAGGCGATTATGAAGAATGCTGATGCTGAGCAAGCTTATTCAGGAAGTATGAGCAGATCGTGCACTTTCCTCCTCCTGATTCTAAATAGTGACAGCAGCATAATTGTCCATTATGATGGCACAGCACTCAAGCAAATCTGGCGTAGATCATAAGGGCTCAGTCATGCAATCCTAAGCACTTACTTGCTGGCATAGTAGGGTCAGCTCATTGACTGTTCATTGACTTGACATATTTCTTATGATAAGAATGCAGCAATAATACCTTGACAGTCGTTATAAATCCTGCAAGGGAGTAGGTAAAGGGATATCACATCAGAGTCAGGACAAAGAAACTGAAAAAGTTGGAAGAAACTTGCAGAATGAATTCACAGCTGTATTTTTCCTTCCTCATCAAAACCCTTGGGGTTATTTTCCCGATCATATACATTGACTAATTCTGTTTTGATCTATGTTTTGTTTTCCAAGCGAGGGGACTGATTAACCCATGTCTTACTAAACAATAGCAAGTGTAAGTCCCACCTGTATGATGTCATTATTACAGGACATTCATTTCACAGTCATATAACTCAGTAGTTTTGAATGTGGTGCTGATAATGCCAGGGTTGCAGGTTTGATGCCTGTATGGGACAGCTGCATATTCCTTCATTGCAGGGGTTTGACAAGATGAAGAAGAGAAGAAGAAGAGTTTGAATTTGATGTCTCGCTTTATCACTACACTAAGGAGTCTCAAAGTGGCTAACAATCTCTTTTCCCTTCCTCCCCCACAACAAACACTCCGTGAGGTGAAAACAACAACAAAAAAAATTCTTTCCAGTAGCACCTTAAAGACCAACTAAGTTAGTATGAGGTGAGTGAGGCTGAGAGACTTCAAAGAAGTGTGACTAGCCGAACGTCACCCAGCAGCAGCATGTGGAGGAGCGGGGAAGCGAACCCGGTTCCCCAGATTACGAAACTACCACTCTTAACCACTACACCACACTGGCTCTCAGGGTCCCTTCCAACTCTAAGATTCTATGGTTCTATGAAATGGTGAACAACTTAGCAGTCACAGTACCTTTTAATGTTAAATTTGAAAATACATTGGTTGGTTGGTTGGTTGGTTGGTTGCTTTTGAAGAAGAAGAAAAGAGTTTGGATTTGATATCCTGCTTTATCACTACCCGAAGGAGTCTCAAAGCAGCTAACATTCTCCTTTCCCTTCCTCCCCACAACAAACACTCTGTGAGGTGAGTGGGGCTGAGAGACTTCAGAGAAGTGTGACTAGCCCAAGGTCACCCAGCAGCTGCATGTGGAGGAGCGGAGACGCGAACCCGGTTCCCCAGATTACAAGACTACCACTCTTAACCACTACACCACACTGGGAAGCCGCTGCCAGAACTTGGGCTCACCTTTTTGAATTCTATGAAACTGAACCCAGTACCTAAGCTACCAAAATGCAATTTATTCTGGGGGGAACCTATCAAATGCTTCGTCATAACAGTGCCAAAACAATGCATCGGATCTGTTGAAAAAACACCCAGGAAGGCCACCACCTTCCCAAGACACCGGGGCGTCTCTCCGGTGTTCACCCTCTGGCTATAAATCTTCCTCAGTCCAGAGAGACCAGTGATAAGCAACCCCTCCCTCCTGAGAGGAGCACGCTCGTCTTCTGGCATCTCATTGCAGAAGAAAGAGTCAATCGTAGTTCTAAAACTACTTTATTTTACAGCCTATATACAAAGAATCCATCAGCATGTCTGTGCTCTCTCAGCAGCAGTACAGAACAACATCTCACACAGAAGTGAAGTGAATCCAGTTCTCCAGCAGTACTCCAACAGTACTGAGACTTCCTTTTCATGCTCTTAGACACTCACATGATATAAACAATATAGTGCTACTTGCTGAGCAGCGTGGCGAGATAAAAGTCCTAACAGGATCCAGTTCAGGCACAGTATAATTCTCCCTGACATGCATAAATGCAACAGTATGAAGATATAGCCTGGCATGATCACAGTGATTAAGCCACTCCTACTGGAATTTCTCATTTCTCTTGTTGCCACTGGAGAGAAGGACCACAGGGATGGATGTGAGCAGCTGAGCTGTCCACAGTTGTTTGGAGAGCACAGAAACAAGTCCAGAATGTTTCTAAATGTGAGTTGCTGCACAGAATAGGAATGTAAGGAACTGAGAAAGGACAGGGCTACAGCTTGGAAAGGGGGTAGTTGGGGGTTTAAGGTAGACAGTGTCTGATGTGCACTCTGTAAGTGAATCATTGCCATTGCTTGTAGAGTTCTAGGGTCCAGAAATGAGCAAACAAACTCATCAAGGGATTGCTTGCAACATTTGGGACTTTTTATATTTTTAAAAGCCAGGTAACAGGGACATGATAGAGGTGTACAAGATTACACATGGTTTGGAGAAAGTGCACAAGAGGACATTTTTCTTCC
The DNA here is from genome assembly GCF_964270895.1 of Podarcis filfolensis. Taxonomy (NCBI): domain Eukaryota; kingdom Metazoa; phylum Chordata; class Lepidosauria; order Squamata; family Lacertidae; genus Podarcis; species Podarcis filfolensis. Next base: position 34,301,463 of record NC_139605.1, on the reverse strand, counting down.
TCTCTTGTAATATTTAAACTCAGGGCCACCCAATGAAGTTGCTAGGCTCCGGAGAGATAAAAGTGCTTCTTTGCACATTGCATTGTTCCACTAGGGAATTTGCTCCTGCAGCATGTTGCGAGGACCAGATGTGGATGACTTTAAAGGAGGATTTAGAAACATTATAGATAAGGATATCAGTGGGTACCAGCCACGATGGCGATATCGTGCCTCCAATGCCAGAAGCAATGTGGCTCTGAGTACAAGCTGCTGGGAATGAAAGCAGGAGAGAGAGAGCTGTTGGGTTCAGATTTTGCTTTCATGCTTCTCATGGGCATCTGATTGGCCATTGAGAAGACAGGATACTAGACTAAAAGGGTTATTGGTTTGATTCTGCAGGAATCTTCTTAAGCTATTCTGTTCTCGGGCAAGTTCCCATTCACATTTTATAGGAGTGGGCAGTATAATTTTGAGCCTATCATGTACGTGAATACAGGGATGATAAGAGTTGTATCCAACTAAATTCTTCTCAGAGCAATCCACCGAAATTAATGGATATGAGTAACTCAGCTCCATTAATTTCCGTTGCTCTACTGTCAGCGAAACTTAATTCCTCAATCTACAATGAGGATCTATTTTACTTTTGCTCTTCTTTTCTCCATCTAGCAATTTCAGGGCGTAGTAATAATACCAATACTGTGAAGGCCATAATGCAGTGCAACCAGAATGCATGTGTTCAATGTGTTGGGACTTTCTTCACCAACCGAGTTTGCACAGCAACTGGGGCGATGGAATAAAAACTTGCCTGCAACATCTTTGCTTATCTTTATTTTTAAATAATAATCAAACAGTTGCAACTCACCACTCCACACCAGCCAGTACAATACAAAGCATTTGGTCAACCTAAATACAGTTTTCAAAATAATCAAGTACCCTATCACATCGCTGCATTCGATGCAGCATGTAAACTCCCCCCTACTAATTAGTTAAATTGTTAAGATACCACAGGTATGTTGAATTGTTAAGAGCTCACAGATGTGCTGCTATGCAGGTTATAATTACAAACACACAGCTATGAGTAGCACCATTGACCACATCAACATTAAGAAAACCCAACACGATGCACTCATAGCATGCATCTACAAGTCAAAATACATGAAGAAAGACATCTGAGGCTAGGCACAAAAATGTGTAATTGACAATATTGGGGGGAAATGGCAGTGCTGATTGCATCACTTGAAGTTCAGCTAATCTGATGCACTTTCTGCGGTTTTGGCATTTAGAGAATGGAATCAAAAATTGAATTCCTCCTGTAATTTTTGCACATTACTTATTCTATTGCACATTCCCCAAGAAGCCACAACCCCAAGAATGGGCACCCTTATTAACAAGGTTAGTGCTTTAAACTGTGCATTGGGTTGTGGCTTGAAAATTTGTTTGTTTGTTTTTAGCATTTTCCCTCCCAACTCCCAAGTTTTCTTGGCAAGATGATGAAAACATAACAACACATATTTTTGTATTTAAACTTCCTAGATGGCATGTATCATGCAATTTCAAGATGAATTTTAAAGGTCAGCCATTATGACACAGTATGATTGGTTCAACCTGCTGTGAAATGGCCTTAATAGTCTGAACTCCATAAGATCAACTTGACAGGTAAATTTTTAAAATGATAATAATATAGGAGGTATACATTCTGCCGCTTCAAATATGAAATAATAAAGCATTTGAGAAGGTTAGCTATGTTAGCTTTGTGAAACAAAAGCAACAATGTGTACACGCACACATGTGCACACATGTCCTCTGAGATTAGATCATTCTACCAAATGAGATTAAGACATGAATGAACATATCTTCAAGGAAAATAGCATGAGTCAATCAACAGAAGTTACAGCAACCGGAATGACATAAATCAGGAAGTCCATAGATTTAGATGGGCCAAGATGCACTCAATTCTTGCAAGATGCTGCTCTGTTTTCATAACACTACACATGCTATAATTATAATAGGTAAAGGACCCCTGACAGTTAAGTCCAGTTGTGAACGGCTCTGGGGTTGCGGCGCTCATCTCACTTTACTGGCCGAGGGAGCCGGCGTTTGTCCGCAGACAGTTTTTCCAGGTCATGTGGCCAGCATGACTAAGCCGCTTCTGGCAAAACTGGAGCAGCACACAGAAACGCCGTTTACCTTCCCGCCAGAGCGGTACCTATTTGATCTACTTGATCCCTTCTTGATCAGCTAAATTGACCAAGCCTGGAACTAGCAGAAACTGATCTAATACTCTGACAAAGTCCTTTTCTTTTCTTTTCTTTTCTTTTCTTTTCTTTTCTTTTCTTTTCTTTTCTTTTCTTTTCTTTCTTTTCTTTCTTTTCTTTTCAAAACAGAATAAAAAATTTCTTCCTTCCTTTCTATAAATTAAATTAAATGCCTGGTCTTGCTGCCTGGTGTCTTAGCTGTGCTCCATAGCAGGCACAGGCATAGATTCTCTCTCTCTCTTTTTACTCCTTAATAGATAAATCCTTTTTCCAGATAATGTAGAAGTAACAGTTACTATTATAACAAAATACCCAGCTACGCCTTCTTCCCTTTATCAGATGTGTTTTGTTGTCAAATGTGCTAATTATTTTTATGGAATTATATTTGATTGATTTTTATGAGCTTTTTGTATTGTACTGGGAAGGAAAGCTATAAATGACACACAATTAAATTAAATTAAAAAACTAAAATCCTTATCCAACCAAGATCAAAATTCATGTCCACAATATGGGCTAATTATTTCTAATGTGTCTCTAATTGTGAAAGTGCTGCTACTTTATTAATTTAAATGGATAGCTGCATATGGCAAGATTGAAAATTATTGTCAGTGGATTGTGGTGGATATTTTTAGTTGAAATTGATTATTTTGGATGTGACAAATGTATTCCATTCAAGGTCTTTGTTATTTTTCAATCCAAAATTAATAGATAGTCTGAACTTATTTTATATCACTCAACCTCAAGTATTTCAGCAATTGGCAAGTCCTGGAGCCTGCCTGCCAGCGTGTCTTCTTTTGTCCATGGACAGGTTTGAAATGCTGAACTGAAAGCACACAGCTAATCTTTTGCTGTCAATCCTTTGATTCCAGTAGCTCATGAATCAATGAAGTCATGCTTAGCCCAAGTTGACCAAAGGATCACTAAATTTCATGATGATAAATTAACATCAAATGTCAGGTCTCCCATCAATCTTTGTTATCTTTCTTAAACAGGCCAAATCAAATCAATCTCTGTGATTCGAATCAGTTTTCATACACCTGTTGAGTCTAGGCTGGCAGTGTGTCTTAGAACACTCTCGTAACTAATGCATTTAGTTATGATTTATATATTTGAGTGAATTCAGAACTTAAGTTGATTTTCCCCCTATGTTAATTGTGGAAGGTGCACAAAATATATAAATAAATACTTCAACTCTGGAAGTTGGGACACTGTTCATCTAATTGAAGTTCCCTAAACTCTGGTTACTGCTAAAATAAAAAGCCTTAAAAGAAGCATCCATTTTCCTCACACAGTGTGTTCATGACCTTCAGTTTTCATGCACATATCATGCTTGAGCAGCTTCCCAGATAATATATGGTCCAAAACCTGCATAAACACAACAAATTCAAAAATCAACTTTGAGAAGAGCAAAATAAATGAATCCAACATTCTAACGTCAATTAGAAAACAGCCTTTAGTGTTGCAACTCCCATCCTATGGAATCAGGTCCCAATCAAACTTAGATGAGCAACTAACATTTTTGCTTTTAGGCAGCTATTGAAAACTTAGCAATGGGTGTAAATTTGCTCAGTCCTTTTATATTGCATGCTATATGGAATCTGTGTGATTTGATGTGTTTTTTTAACAAAAAAAAATGTTTAGATTGTTACCTATATCTTTACTTTTGTTTGGTGTTATTCATCTAAGTGTTACTCAGAGCAATAAACATAACTGTTTCAGAAGACCAGCTGGTTTGATATCAAAAAGGATTCTCCTTTCTAATGCCGACAGATGTTATAGGAAGTAGATCGTGCTTAAAATCAGCAAAAATGTTTACTCTGAGAACCAATGTGATAAAAAAAGCTAGCATATTGGGTCTGTAAGTGAGAAACCCATGTTTAAATCCCTACCGATCAATCTAATGGGGTAGCCTTGGGCCGGCTAATATATGCCAGCGTAGCCTAGTTAACAGAGCATTTGACGAAACTAAAGCATTGCTCTCTGTGATTCTTGGAGGAGTGGTGCTGTACAAGTGTAACAAATAAACAAATAACAAATGCTTCTCCAGCTTGCTTTCAAGAAAAGGAGCTTCAACCTACAATTATCTGACAAAGATGCCAGTTCTGCCTGCTTGATGGCAACAGTAAGTAACGAATCAATGGGATTACTTATGCAAATGAAGCTGTAGACGCTTATGAACACATTTATCATTAAACCGTTCTATACTGCGCTGACAAGTCAGATGAAGAGGCTCACACACTCCTTTTCAGTTATCATTTTCTTGCTTTCAAAACATAGCGGCTGCTTAATGAGTATAAAAGAGGATCACCAAAGTGTAATAAGAACGAAAGTGGGCTGAAACGTACTTGCTATTTATAGGCCAAAGGATGAGAACACGGAGAGGAGCGTAATGGGGTGAAGTCAGATGGAGGAGCCTGTCAAATATGACCTAGCTACCTGGCTAATAGCTGTAGCTACTATTTAAGTGTGTGGTTGGGCGGAATAAGATATGACAAGGTGTGAAGGAGGTTATATTAATTCGTGGCTAGTGTGGGGTAAGCAGTGCATCTGGGCATGCAGTAGCAGCTGGCAATGCTTATATCTGAAATGACATTATATATATATATATAGTGCTCTCAGAGATGCACACCATATTCCATGTCTGTGTGTCCAAGTTATTCTGCTTGAGAACTGAGGACCGTGAATCACCGTCCATATCAGGACACCTGGGTCTTTTTGCTCTTCTCATTTCTGGGATTCTACATGTATCAGCCAAGCTATACTTCTTGGATCAGTTGGTTGAGTTCCAAATCTACAGTCTCATCCAGTCCAGATTGATCTACAGCTACTTTGTGGGCAGGAAGGTAATAGGGAAGGGGCGAAAAAGATAAAAACCAAAAACCAAACAGGGCGTTCCTTCAACGTAGTCTCTTTGGCAACAGCCATTTTTCCTATCTTTCAGTTTGTTTAAAATACAGGGGGTCAAAGGAATGAAAGAGGATTTTAAGAGATTAAAAGGTTTTGAAGGTTAAAAATCATTTAAAAAATTTTTTTTAAAAAAATGTGGAGATATAGCTGTCAGGGCGATGACTGCAAGGCTGTTAGGCTTCGTTAAAACTAATTTACGATGCTGGTTTCACAAAGTGCTATGGTGCAAATTCCTGGGGTTGCCGGAACATATAAAACAACCTTGCCTTTGATAAGAGGAATTTTAAGAAGAATAAGGGGGGGGGAGCCAGCAAGGCAAACCCCCGTCATGTAATTGAAAGGGAATACGCAGAGCTCTGATAAGCACATTTTACTTTGGCACCATCTTGCCTCCATTTGTGTGTGTTTGTGTGTGTAAATTCCTGAAAATGAGTATAGTATGGTCCACATGAAACTAAAATATGCTTAATTTGTTCCCTGGGTTGTGGCTACTGCTATACACAGCCGCAGTCATGAACATTGTCCAAGAATTACGTTGGACAAGGAATACCTTACCTGCACTGGGTTAGAAGAGGGATACATTTTAATAGTTCACCAACGTATTTTCCATAAACAGTTTGACCTCACCGCCAAAGATGCATTCCTTCGTTGTCTCCTGAGAGAGATGGATGCCAGCTTAGCTTAGGTTGCATCATTCCACATTACAAACAGCACAAACAGGACAGCATTCTGTGACAACTTGGAAAGAGAGAAATTGTAATATAAGTTATTGTGGACACCATTCAATTCTTCAGTTGCCTAAAGTTTAACTCTCAGCTGCATGCACAAATATGCATGGGGTGGGAGGGATTGTAAGCAATGACATCAGGTGGTAAAGGAAATGCAAAACTACTGACAGTGGCAATTCAATTAGAGCCAGAATGTAGGCAAAAGAAACACAGTGACCTTTTACAACAGCAGTGACAGGTGATAAAACAACGGTTTGGTAATGCGGAGTAATTTAACATCTGTAGCGAGACAGAAGACCACTGTCTTTACTCAGTTCCACATGACTGGAACTGAACTTCTTGATGAATTGTGTTTCAGCAGTTTCACATCGGAGAATAATGGAGTGTTCTGGTAGATTGAAACATTTTCCTACTGGTTTCTATATGACATCAGAAATGGAAATGTTCAGAAAGCAGGAGAAGAACATCTACACCAATCTACCAGGATACTCTGCTCCAGATCTTAAGATGGCCACACTTGAAAGGGATTTCAAAGTAAAGTGCAGCTGTTGAACTACAATTCATCATTTCTATTTATATGGGTTTCCTTTGCATTATTGGACTATAATCCACACATTTATATATTGAAATGCATTCCCCAAATGATTAATTGGAACCCTACCCTGACCTTACTTAAGGAGCAGTTTAATTTGACATTTTATTTACACATTTTTATTTTCTGCCGTATATAGAACATTTTATTGGCCCTGTGGCATCAGCATAAAGTGGGGTGTTATTGTCATTTACATAGAACCATTGAGTAGATCCACACTATGCACACCCAACACACATTTAAAGCACATGACTTCCCCCAAGGAATCCTGGAAACTGTAGTTTCCCCTTACAGAACTGTCATTTCCAGCACCCTTAACAAACTACAGTTCCCAAGGTTCTTTGGAGGAAGTCCTGGGCTTTCAATGTATGGTGTGGATCCATCTTGTGTTTTATGAAGTACATTAGAACAGCATCCCCCCCCCCCCCCGATGACTTTACAGTCTACAATTTGATGCAAGGTACATCACCGAGTAATTGAAAGAAATGGAGGCACAGGTAAATGGGAAGAATACTAATTTGTTTCAGTTACATTTACTTAGGATTAGTTACGATACAGCAGGGGTGGCCAACGTGGTGCCCTTCATATCTTGTTGGGTTTCAGTTCCCATAATCCTTGACTGTTGGCCATGAGGGCTGGAGCTAAAGGTAGTTGGAGTCCAGAAATAATCTGGATGGCACCACATAGCTATCCCTTCAGAAGAGGAAGAAGTTGTGCCAAAAACTCAGTCTCAAACCAGTATGCATGTAGTAGGATATTCAAAATCCAAAGTCCAGATATTGTTTGCTGCCATCCATTCCTGTCAATTTAAACAGTAAATCTACATGCTCCAGACCAAAGAACTGAGCAACATGTTTAAGGCAGAGTTAATATCCAAACATCATATTTATATACCTACCACAAGTGCTGTTATTACATTTAATTTGGTTTCCATTTTATGGTAACTGATACATTGGTCTGGTACTGTAATGAGATTATTAGGGAAATAATTACTAGATAATATATTGCATATTATCAATTGATATATAATATCGAAAACAAAATGATGTGCCATTAGCAAAAATCAAATCACAAACTTTTAATGAGGTCACAGTTGGAATGATCTCCAAGGAAATGCTGCAAGGCAGGAAAACTAATTCCATGATTTGAATAAATCAAAATCTTGACTGGGATTTATTTCCTCCAGTACTGGGAATTAAACAATTACACTGATGAAGTTCTATTGAAGTAAGGGAGGGCAACTGGGTGAACCTGCCCTAAAGATATTTGGTAGCATAGTGCTTATTCAAGTGTTCCATGACATTGAAATCTGAGGCTGTGGTTCAAACTCCATCAAAGTTTTGGAAACTGTGCTGTATTTTGGGGGGGATGGGGAGCTATATTCTCTGCCATCAGGTATACCAGCAGCCAGGGCCGTCTTACCCATAGGTGCTAGGGGTGTGGGGCACCCGGGCACCAGGCTCTCAGGGGCACCAGGTCGAGAGTCCGGGGCCCAAGAGAGTCCGCAAGCCTAGGGAGCCCGGCGGGAAGTCACGCCGGTCTCCCCAGGCTTGCGGAGAGCTGCGCGAAGCCCAGGCTTCGGAATGCAGGCAGCTCTGCGAAACCCTTGGGAGACCGGCGCGAAGTCGCGCCAGGCTCCCTAGGGTTGCGCAGAGCTTCCTGAAGCCTGGAGAGCGAGATGGGTCTGTGCACACCAACCTCTCTCGCTCTCCAGGCTTCATCGAAAGCCTGCATTTGCCCCATAGGATGCACACACATTTCCCCTTCATTTTTGGAGGGGGAAAAGTGTGTCCTATAGGGCGAAAAATACGGTATGTGAAAATAATTGCTTCTGTGATTATGGAACATTTTCCTGTTCTGTGCTTCATGGAACTGGGTAATAACCAACTCTGTAAAGCAGCTTGTCATGATTATTATTATTATTTTTCAGAACTGAGCTCTGCATTGACCTTGAATAAGTGTCAACCAAGGGATTAGGTCTTCTGGACAGAATCTAAAAAAGACTTGCAACTAATTAGAAACACCAGATTTTCCTCCTGAGAACAGAGCATTCTAGAGCTAGTTATCTAATGTAACTCGCACCAACTTCCTTAAGAAATGCCTTTATTGAACTGTGTTTCCAAGTGATGATCATCACAGTTTTGGATGGCCACTATAACAAGGTTCTGTATGCAGACAGACTTTGTATTCATGGTCAACCGCAGTTGGAAAACATCACTATATGGCCCCTTATATGGAGACCAAAGAGATCGCTTTCTGAAACCTTTGTTCTCACAAGCAAGCAGCTACACCACAACAGAAATCAAGCTGGATTTGAGCTTCTTGGTGCCTCTAGCCTTTGGCTGGAACAATAAACTTATGAATTTGAACTTGAACATTGCAAATTCATTTTCAGTTGTCTTGAATATGCCCTGTGAACATTAACCTTCACTCCCCCACCTCCATGGTGATGGGGTATGAGTGCAGCCCTACATGTGTCACCGCACCAGCCGTTATTGTCTGCTCCCCTCCTCTGCCTCTGTTGCAGCCTGATGGAATGGCTGCTGATAGCATTGCTTTTATTGCCTCAAAACCATATTATTTAAGAGCACATCTCAGTTCAGACACTGAAAAACCTATGAACCTCCTAAGGGCCATACTTAGATATAGTTTTAGCTTTCCCCCAATTATCTTAGCATACTTTTAAAAACTTTTGAGCTACACTTTTTGCAGAAATTGATTTCAGATAGCTGAAACAACATCACAGGCCTGAATCTTACAGGGTTGGGATTGTCAAATTCCTGATTTAGATAACGCATAATAGAAAATGCATTTTATAGCGCAGAAAGACTAGGCACTGTAGGAAGAAAGCAGCATTCCTGCCTAAAGGTTTACAGTCCAAGATAGTGAGGAAAATGTAAGAAGGGAGGGAGGGAGGAAAGACAAAGTACTGCTGAATCACACTGCCTTTTGTCACCCTGGGCTTGGGGCCCCCAGACCTGCACCCCATAATCCAGCCCTAACAACACCAGCACATACTTCTTATTCATAGGAATGATAAATACCTTAGATATTAAGGAAAGATTATAGGGCTCCACCTTGCGTATACCACACAACCTAGACCAGGCATACACAAACTCCGGCCCTCCAGATGTCTAGGACTACAATTCCCATCATCCCTCACTAACAGGACCAGTGGTCAGGGATGATGGGAATTGTAGTCCCAAACATCTGGAGGGCCGGAGTTTGCCTATACCTGACCTAGACCAAAGGATATTTCACCCTATTTCTCCTTACACTTGGGAATATATTAGCCCTCTCCCTCCCTCCGCAGATCTTCAAAAGGATTCATTTTGTGGTTATTACAGCCGCCAGAAGATACAGCTCTGCTAGTTGTTCCTTGTTACCTAGGTCAGAAGCTCATTCACTCTGTATTTTGTTATTATGCAATGATTGAATGATTTAAGATGGTGGACAGGGCTCAGTGGTAGAGTGATTGCTTTGCTTCCAAAAGGCCCCAGGTGTCAACCCCTGGCATCTCCACATCAGACTGGGAAGGAATTTTTAAATGTATCTAAGGAGCTTGTTTGAGATTCTGGGGGTATTGGTCAATCAGTTCTGGGTCAAGTTAGGGATCTCAGGCTGCGGCTGGGGATAGTCTGGATCCAGAGTAGGAAGACAAGAAACCAAAGGCAATTAACACAGGCTGAGATAAGTCAATGGGCAAGTTTCAGGGCAAGCGGGCAAAGAGACAGAGTAGCTTTCCCCAATGATACATTGTTCAGATTAAGGAGCTGATAGTCCTCCAGACATTACTGAAGACTAGAGAGTACCTCTGACCTGCTGAGAGTCAAAGTGTTAGTAGAATGGGTAGTAAATATTTGAAATCTGGCTGCTGACCATGGTTTTCCACCCCCCCCACACACACACAATCTCTCACACACAAAATCTTAGATTGACATTTATTAAGAACTGATACCACTTGATTATGTACCACAATAATGCAGAACCTTCAGATTATTTCTTCAGTCTCCAGTGCACTTTCCCCCCCTGAATATGATGTATAGTTAGACTTGAACTTTCACAACCTAAGGAGTGGAGAGTATGAAGCTGTAAACAATCCCACATTTGAATCATTGATTGCATCATATGCCTCACAAGTTGCTTTGCAATACATTCCATCAACTAACTCTGAATTTTCAGGTTTTGCAATAACAAGGTAAATGAAGAGTGGCCTGGTTTTTAAAATCTTTGAGCTTTCCAGAGTTCCTGCTAGGCCAAAGGGCACTCAATTCCCGCAGAAACATCCAAACTATGCATGGATTTTGAACTACATAGAAATTGCTAGCCAGATACTTAATTAGATACCCAGATGAGAGCTGAGCTCTTTAGAATTCTTGTCCCACTTACAGATATTTCAACTTTTTCTTTTGAAAAACATGTCCCACTAATTAATTTACTGTTGGCCTGTTTCCCAAATGTATGCCTTGCAGTTAATTTCTGTGGCACATGATGATCAGTTTTATTCTGCTTTGCTTGAGGTCCAGCTCTCTGTTCCATTAAACTTCATACTAAATAAAATAATTGCCTATGTCATTGGTGTCAGTCTAGATAATTTTGACAGAAAAGGTAAAAGGGTTACTTGCATTATGTCAACATGCCAAAATCCTTTAAGCAATTAGAGTGTATGTGTGGCAGAAGAGTGTTGGGATTTAGCGGAAAGTACAAGACTTGCTTTTTAAAAATAAATAAATACTGTCTATGTACCTCTATCTTGCTAGATTGACAGCACAACCATATGCATATGTACTTAGAAGCAGGTCCCACTTGGCTCAGAATGGATTGTATGCTTAGCAAGTATGCAAAGCATTACTTACACTTAATGGGAAATACAGTCGTATCTTGGTTTTTGACCAACTTAGTTCTTGAACGTTTTGGCTCTCAAATTCCACAAACTTGTAAGTGAGTGTTCTGGCTTGCGAACTATTTTTGGAAGCCAAACATCCGATGGGGCCTCCATGGCTTCCAATTGGCTGCAGGAGCTTCCTCCAGCCAATCAGAAGCCATGCTTTGGTTTTCAAACGTTTTGGAAGTCAAATGGATTTCTGGAATGGATTCTGTTCGACTTCCAAGGTATGACTGTAAGTTCCAGGAATTCAATGGGACCTTTTTCTTAGTAGACATATATTGGATTGCATTGTTAAATTGTTAAGATCCTGCAACTTTGTAAGCCAACAGTTGGATCAATATAAAATTACGGTCAAACCATGGAAAACAGAAGAAATAAAACCTTCTTTACTACTTACGGCTTTGGATTTTGTTATGATAAAACTGTCATACCAGCTGAAGGAGGTGCAGAGTAGTAATTATTTGGCCCACCTTTTGATTCTAGAGCAAAAATATATAAGCTACTACAGGGATGTCAAAACGTTACATGTTAGTCTTCATCTGTAGAAATAATAATGAAGCAACCAGGGACCATGATTTACTCTTGCCTTTCCCCACCTCCTTTAATTGCTACTTCCTTTCATTATGACTCCAGCAGTGCTTATAACTTGCTTTGGTATATTTATTGTCTTTGGATAAAGCAGTAAAGAAAGCATTTTTGAAAAGTGTGATTAAAAATAAAATAAAAATAAAATAAAAGGCCTAGCTATGAAAAGAGAACAACTGAACCACTGGAAGGCTTGAAACACACAGCCTCCAAAATGCTAACAATCATGTCTCCCCTCCATGCAGAATTATGAATGGCTTTGAGGTGGAATTCACCTCTTCAAGCATCTTAAGAGTTCTAATAGTTTTAATTGAAAGTCGTCTGTTTAGCTACCTTACGTTAAACATGCAATTAAAGCTGCGCCGCCTGCCACTGGCTTTGCGGAAACACTTTTTGATTTCCTTAACAACAGTTCCCACTCGCATTGTTCTTTCTCCCCCTTTCCTCAGCATGCTGTTTTCACGTACAGCCAAATATGCTTCCATTACACTTGCTAATAAATTTGCTATTCAGATACTTTAATTATAATAAATTTCATGCTGCTTCGAAAGACCACAAAGCACCCTATCTTTATCACAAGAAAGTAACTGGCAGAGAATAATTTGGAGTTTTTAATAACACTGAAAATCTTTATTATAGGCAAGCTGGGCTCTTTTGTATTGCCGAAGAGAGGGAGGCACTGTGACAGTGGAGGATGGTAAGTTAGGGCATATGGTCCACTGCCCCAACAGCCTCAGTCTGCCATCAGTCAGCAACCATGCCTGCGTTCTTACCTACAACCAGTCCAGCGGATGGCACTGCCTGTCAGCTTCCCTCTCCTTGGTCTCAGTATTTCCCCTGGTGGAATTTAGAAGGGAGCAGTATGGGGACAAAATTAATTGGCTTTGCCTAGCTTTGGCTGTGGTTGCTACTGTCATCCGGTCTGGCTCCACCTACTGCTGGCCTCCTGCCTTACGCCCCATTAGTCCCAATGAACAATAACCATCAGCGCAGTGTGAGGAAGTCAAAGTCAGGGTATGCTCATGAAGGTTCTGCCATTCAAGTCTTTGGGGCTTGCCTGTTGTTGATCCTATAATAGAAGAAGGAACTCCAAGCTTGAGTTTTACTGTCTTACTCGTTGCTGCTAAGGTGTGTGTGTGGTTATAATCATTTATCCTTATACAGTGGTACCTCAGGTTACAGACCCTTCAGGTTACAGACACTTCAGGTTACAGACTCTGCTAACCCAGAAATAGTACCTCGAGTTAAGAACTTTGCTTCAGGATGAGAACAGAAATCGTGCAGCGGCAGTGGGAGGCCCCATTAGCTAAAGTGGTACCTCAGGTTAAGAACAGTTTCAGATTAAGAATGGACCTGTCAGCATCGCCCTTGAGCCAGTGCCACCAACTGGACTCATCCACTTCAGCCCCGACTGGGCTAGGTGAGCTGGGTAGCACTTCCAGAGACCACCTTCTGCACAGGAACAGGTTAAAGTGCTGTGGACTCATAGCTTAGAGTTGTGAGCACCGGATTCACTCCAACAAGAAGACAGTCATCGCACAGCAGAGTATAGCAGAGCATAAACGACTCGGAGAGCAGCTCTGTAGAATAACTACTTTTATTCTATCTACAGCTATAATACACAACTATGTACAGAGCTAAATGAGGTCTAAATGAAAATGCTGAACTGCACTGAGTGTCTGCAGCTGCTCTTAGCAGCAACTTTACCTATACACATGATCTCTAACACTCAGTCTCTCTCTCTCTCTTTGATGTGAGGCTGGAGCGGAATAAGTAGAGAGCAGAAACCGCCTCCTCCTCTCTGGAAAATCAGCAGAGAACATCAGCAGATTCTTGGATATGGGAGGGGTGAAATCTCCTCATCACCTCCAGAACGAATTAAGTTCTTAACCCGAGGTACCACTGTAGATGGACACTTCGATGCTTATAAAGCCAATGTGCTGTACTGGTTAGAGTTCTGGACCAGGACTAGGGAGAGCCAGAATCAATTTTAGGACCAGTCACTGTCTCAGCCTAACCTACCTCACAGGGTTGTTTCCAGTGCTTTTTTTCTAGAAAAAGGTCCTAGAACTCACCGTGAATACCTCACTTGTTCTCTTATAATGGAAATGGTGCACACATGAGAGGTGCCCGAACTGAGTTCTGGCTGGAAAAAAAGCCCTGGTTGTTTTGTATATAAAACTGAGGGTAAGGGGAGAGAGAAAACCTTGAAGTTATTGGAGGAAAGGCAGAATATAAATGTAAATAAATTAATGCTAAGTTGTAGTGGGTTCTTTATAATTGAATTTTATAGTAAACCATTCCAAGATTATTATTTTTAGGTGAGGCATATAAAGAGCCATTATGTCAGTAGATCATGATGGCTAGATTTATGGTTTTCATAGAAGAAAATGTAACAGACACCACCGGTGAATTAATATTATGCTCACAATTTGTAAACTTCAAGGAAAGAAGCAGGACATTCCTCAGGAATTCCTTGAAATATGTGTAGCTCATCATTACAGAGGATTGTATGTCCACACGAAGAATGAGTTGCATCTCTTGAGAGCAGAGCAGTATAAGCTTCCCACACTGTGCATTACAGGTAATTTAATTTTCAAATCTGTATTGTGTGGAGTTTGGAACTGACAGGGTTAAAACTCCGTGGTGTCCTTTATCTGGGAGGAGCTTGTCGCAGAGAAGTGAGTCACAGCGTGTGACTGCATTCAGACTTACTTTCGTTTCTGACTGAGACGCAGCTCAGCTCAGAGGCTGCGTGTGTGCTTTTGGAGCACGGAGAAATGTCGGAAGTTTCTGATGGATTTACTGCCTTGTAAATAAACGCTTCTAGAGATAAGAACCGAACTGTCTCTGGACTTGATTTATCCCTCATCTCACACGGACACAGGACCGCTGCTACTCTGCTCTCCTGCCAGGTCAGCTCCCAAGCAGAGCCACGCAGGGAAGCTTACTGGACGCAGGGAATTTTTTTACGCAAAGGTTATGGAAGTTACGCGTTTCCTGACAAGTGTGAGAAGGGAGAAGGCTGCCAGCGTTGAGTTGCGGTGATCTCCTGCCAGAAAGGGCAGTGGGAGATGCTGGAGCGAGGAGCCAAAGGCCAAGACGGGCGGCTGCTTCAGAGGTCCAGCTTGCCGGCAAACTTGTGAGTACGCTGAAGCCCCGGGGGGGAGGAAGATGGCTGCTGCTCAGGAACAGCAGGGCCATGAGAGCTACCCCAGTGAGAGACTGAATGGGGTCAACTGGGAGGCCTGGTCAAGAAGAGCAAGGGGGTGGTTTGTGGCCACAGGGCTCTGGAGTCCAGTCCAGAAGGAGCCGGCCCCACCCATGCATGCTGCTGCTCTGCTGAGTGAGAGAGAGCAGAGAGAGCTCTGCATCTTGAAAGCAAGTGTGGACGCTTTGCTGTTGCCCCACCTGGAGGGCGTTAAATCGGCGCAGGCCGCTTGGCAGGTGCTGAGGAGTCTGTGTGAAAGCTCAGCAGGAGCCAAGGGCCGGGAGGAAGCCGAGGGCCAAGGGAGCAAGCCTCAGGCTGAAGTGAGAGCCAGACCAGAGGGGGCTGTTCCGGGAAGCTGTTTCTTTGCTTCGACACGTCTGTGTGATGGTGCTGGAGAGCAGCTGAGAGCTGTGGAAGAGGGCACAGGCTGCACCCCAAGAAGGAGTGGGGGGGCAGGCCAGGTAGGCCATTCCAAGAGCTCTGAGAAAGTGAAAGTCTTCGAAAGTTGTTTGTGCTTTGAGACGACGTCCAACAGCGCTGGGAAGCGTCCGCTAGAGGCCCAGGCTGCCAAGGACACCGGCTGGCGTGGAATGTCAACAAAGCAGGTTCCCAAGGCCAGTTCCCAGCAAAGACGTGGGAAAGCAGCAGGCCAGGAGGAAAAGAAAAACAAGGCGTCTTATCACCTCACAGCTGCGATGGTGTCTCTGAGAAAAGGCAAAAGCCTCAGTCGGGGGGAGGCTGTGGCCATGGCAACCGATGGGAACGTGAGCAGCGCCATGGCATCTTTGGAAAACAGCCAGAGACACTCTTTATCTCTTGTTGTCGACTCGGGAGCGTCTCACTGTCTCGTCAAATCCCGAGAGCTCCTGCGGGACTGCAAGACAATTAAAACTGGACGCTATGTCACCTTAGCAGATGGGTCTCAAAGACCACTGACTGAATCTGGGTTTCTATATTGTTCTTTTATAGATCATTGGGTAGAAGCTTATGTGGTCCCCGAGCTTGCCCACTCTCTTTTAAGTGTGCCAGCTCTGATGGCTGCTGGGTTCGATGTTCTGTTCTCTAACAATTTGTGTTCCTTCTACAGGGATGGGAAGAAGATCTACAGTGTCGCGAGAAAACACAGGCTCTTTCTAGTGGAGATGCCCATTGAAAATGGGACTGGTGGGAAAATGGGGCTGGTGGAAAATGGGGCTAGTGGAGAGTCCATTGAAGATGCCCAAGGGCAGTGTGCTAATGTCCCACCACACCATGATTGTATACACTTATGGCACAGGAGATTTGGGCACGTTGGGTGGTCATATGTGAGGAAGGCCACAGGCAACACCATTGGGTGTAGGTTCAAGGCATGTGACAGATACCTAGATTGTCAAGCCTGTAAGCAATCGAAGGTCACAACATGCACATACCCCAGGTCAGAGAGGAGAACCAGCAAACCCTTCGAACTTGTGCACGCAGATTTGTCAGGCCCCATGCCGACACCTTCTTTAGCTGGGTCTAAGTGGGTTTTGCTTCTGATTGACGATTTTTCTAGACATTCTTGGGCTTTTGCGCTGCAACAGAAGTCAGAGGCAGCTGCACTGATCAGGGATTGGATCACAGCGGTAGAGCTACAGTTCTCTACCAGGGTGATTTCCTTTCAATCTGATCGCGGGGGGGAGTTCACAGGTTCTGCGCTGCAATCGTTTTTCAGGCAGAAGGGTATCAGTCATCGACTGACTGCCCCCTACAGTCCGCAACAGAATGGGGTTGCAGAGAGAAAATTTCGCACACTACAGGAGTCTGCGAATGCTATGTTGGCAGACTCGGGTTTGCCACAGCGCTTTTGGGCCGAGAGTTATAAGACGGCATGCTTTGTTCAGAACAGGGTGTTCAATTCAAGTGTGGGAGACACACCATACTTTCTGCTGCATGGGAAGCAACCGAAAGTGGATTTCTTGCGTGTGTTTGGTTGTGAGGCTTGGGTCCTCATTCCAAAGGCCATGCGCAGAAAGGGTCAGCCAAGGTCCAGGAAGATGATCTTTGTAGGCTATGAGCCGGGTTCAAAGGCGTGGCGTTTCGCATACCCTACTGGCAACCAGTCCAAGCTGCTTATTAGCGGCAGTGCTGAGTTTTGCGAGCAGAGTGGGTGGAAGCGTCTTCACGGGAATCCAGATGTTCCGTTAGACTCAGATGAGGAAGAGGAGGAGGACGAGGCTGAACCTGTTGCTGAGGTGCACAGTCCACAGCCACAGAGTCCAGAGCCGGGATCTCCAAGGGAGAGGCTCCGTATCTCTCCAAAAGGGAGTCCCAGGACCCCTCCAAAGGTCTCTGTCAAGTCTGAGCTAGGGAGTGAATCATCCTCGCCAGCAGGACCAGCTGTTCGCCCTAAACGGCGCAGCAGGTCAGAGGGGGATGTTTCTGAGGGTGGTAGGGTTGATCCAGGTGATTCAGGCGCAGTTCCAGAATTCACGCTGAGGAGGTCAGCAAGATCAACCAAAGGGAAGCCACCTGAAAGGTATGAAGCCACAAGTGTCTGGGTTGGTGTGGCTAGATGTGAACCTGAATCCTTTGAGGATGTTCAGAACTTGCCTCGGGAAGAAGCCAGCAAATGGCATGAGGCGATGCAGAAGGAGATGAACTCAATGGAGTCTCTTGGAGTGTTCTCACTCACACAGCTGCCGGCTAACCAGCAAGCTGTGAGCTGCAGATGGGTTTACCGACTTAAACCCACAGAAGCAGGAGAACCACAGTATAAAGCGAGATTAGTGGCCCGTGGATTCACACAGAGAAGGGGTGTCCACTTCACAGAGGTATATTCGCCGACCTCAAGGGCGGAGACTTTGAGAACGCTTTTGGCGATAGCAGCACAGAGAGGTTGGAAGGTGAACCATTTTGATGTGGATGTCGCCTACCTGAACTCAGATCTCCAGGAGGAGTTGTACATGCTTCCTCCTCCAGGGTTTGAAGTCAGTGAGCCAGGCGTCGTGTGGCGGTTGCACAAATCCATCTATGGATTACGCCAATCTGCCAGGAATTGGAATATGTGCCTACATGAAGCCTTAGAAGAGCTAGGTTTTAAGAGATCTCTTGCAGACAGTTGTCTTTACATTAGAGATTCAGGCTTGCAACAGCAAGTGGCTCAGGTGTTTGTTGATGACATCTTGCTCATGGCAAAGACAGGTGAACAGGTAGAGAAGTTTGCTAAGGAGCTTGGAAAGCGGTTCAAGCTGAAGCGGCTTGGAGATGTCAAGTCCTATCTAGGCGTAGAGATCACAAGAGCAAGTGATGGAAGCTTTTTGCTTCGCCAGAAAGGTAAGATTGAACAGTTGCTTGAGAAGTTCAGGATGTCTGATTGTGCAGGTGCCAGATCACCCATGGAGACTGGGTACGTGAAGGAGTGTCAGCAAGTAGAGCACGTGGTGTTCGAAAATACTGAACTCTTTCAGTCAGCTCTGGGTAGTCTGTTGTATCTGTCACAGTGGAGCAGACCAGACATAGCGTTTGCTGTCAATCTGCTCAGTAGAGAGGCTTCAAGTCCTAGTGTGCAGGCCTGGAATGGTATTAAGCGGGTGCTACGTTACCTGCAAGATACCAAAGACTTTTGCCTCAAGATGTCAGCTGAGGGTGATGTCAAGCTGACCGCCTGGGTGGATTTGGATTGGGCTAACCTTGAGGACCGCAAATCAGTGTCAGGCCTAGTGGTGAAGTTTGGGGACTCAGTGATTGGGTGGAGGTCCCGGAAGCAAAGTCTCATAGCGCTTTCATCTACTGAAGCTGAGTTCAGTGCGCTATCAGAGGTTTGCAGAGAACTGGAGTTCTATGTGTGTTTGGTGGAGGAAATCTGTGGAGAGAATTGTCTGCCCGTTGTGGTGCATGAAGACAATCAACCATGCCTCAAATTGGCTGAGACAGGGCAATTCAAGGCGAGGACCAAACATTTGGACATACGGTTCCGGAATGTATGTCAGAGCGTTCATGAGGGGCTAGTTGCTCTGAAATACTGTCCCTCAACCAAGAACCTCGCTGATGGTTTCACAACACCATTAACCTTCCAGAAGCACGAGGAGTTCTGTGAGGGTCTGTGTATGGGGAAAGCATTGTTGGCTATTGTCCCCAGATGCAGGACAAGAGGGGGTGTGGAGTTTGGAACTGACAGGGTTAAAACTCCGTGGTGTCCTTTATCTGGGAGGAGCTTGTCGCAGAGAAGTGAGTCACAGCGTGTGACTGCATTCAGACTTACTTTCGTTTCTGACTGAGACGCAGCTCAGCTCAGAGGCTGCGTGTGTGCTTTTGGAGCACGGAGAAATGTCGGAAGTTTCTGATGGATTTACTGCCTTGTAAATAAACGCTTCTAGAGATAAGAACCGAACTGTCTCTGGACTTGATTTATCCCTCATCTCACACGGACACAGGACCGCTGCTACTCTGCTCTCCTGCCAGGTCAGCTCCCAAGCAGAGCCACGCAGGGAAGCTTACTGGACGCAGGGAATTTTTTTACGCAAATATTGCACCTCTCTTCCAAGAGCACAGGGATGTGTTATGCTATTTCACCATCACATCAATTATGTGTGGTGGGTCAGACTGAGATATGGCAAACTGTTCAGGCATAATACCATAAAGATGTAGGAGGGCTGGTGCTACAATGAGGCAGAGTGAGGCAGCTGCCTCAGGTGGTAGATGCTGAGGTGTAGGGAAGAGATAGAGCTGTGAGTGCCATGTACTCACTAACCTAGCCCAGAAGTCAAATTGGCTTCTGTATATACCTTGTGGGAGGGTGCCATCTTGTCCTTTGCCTCAGGCAGCAAAATGTCTCGAGCCACACTTGTGATGTACTATTATGAGAATGAGCAGACATGAGCATTGGGAGCACGTATTCACTCCTCCTTTTCTGCGTCTTCAATGAGAAAATATACAAAGCTCCTGTTCCTGCTTTGGGGCAAACCATAGTTTGCCATTTTGTCTGACCTTGTACAGTGTTTAGAGGTTCAATGGTGGAAGAATCCTGGGTGATTTCCAAACATCCTTATTTAGAGACCTACACGCAGGATAGAATATTTTGAAAAGCAATGCTTCCACACAGAAATAACCAGAATGGGTAGGTTCGTGTGACCACATATGACAACTGGCCTCATTGCATAATTCTTCTTTATAATGCAGGAATAAACTACCACTGAAAAAAGCAAAAAAGAGAAATGTGTGCAGAATGTATATAGACACAGTGGGCTGCATCACTGCATATGCCTCTGGATTCTACTTTGCTGTCTTTCTTTTCTTTCTGCAATATTTCATGTTAAATAGCAATTTTCAGTATCAAAAGAAGTAGGCTCCCCCCATCATAAAGTGCTTCCTTTCTTTATAATAAAGCAGTGCAGAATAATAGTACAGTAGCAATAAAAAGATAATGTCAGTCACTCCAGGCTCTCAGCACAAGACAAAAGCTTTAACATCATTATTCTCTTTGGGGTTGTAGAAGTGAACATTTCGAATCCACATTTCCTTAGTGACTATTTAGCATCCCAGGATTCATTACAGATCTGATGGATAAAGCTCCTACCAACATGTTCTACCTATTTGCACAGAACTCAGCACTCTGCAAGGGAAACAATAAGCATAAAATCAACTTAAATGCAGGCTCTTTTTATCAAATGTAATAGACACACCTAGGCACTCTTACATTTTGTTTTTGCTTTCAATTCTTAATCAGGCTTTCTCTCGCTCATATTTTTTTAATCCTCCCGGTTTTCTTCTCTTCCAGCTGACAGATATGAATTCTTTCCCTGGTTGTTTGTTATGGCATAAAAGCAACACTTCTCCACATCATGTAATTCTTTGTCTGTGTACCAGAGAGATTCACGTAATGGGATTAGCAAATTAACCTTGGCTCCCAGTGATGAATGGATGGCAAATGTGTGTTTGTCTTTACAATAGGAAAGAACAGCATGTGAAATGTCTTGAAGGGCCCGGAGTACAGTCTGAAGACACAAAATGCAGGAACTTTGGTGAAGCTCAGCAGGTCTGAGTGTGGAGATAGACTCTAGCTGTCTCCTTTCATTTTCTGACACTGTAGAATGACCAAAAATCAATACCCTAAATATGAGGCCATTAAACAGAACAAGGATTCTCAACAGCAGCATTTGCCACAGGGTGGTAGCAGGGTTGACCTCTTCCCCATGATGGACCAGTACATCCCTGTACTTTCTGGCAGATGAAAGGCATTGATGCTATTCACTCCTATGGGGGAGAAATGCTGCAACCAGTGGCACTGATAGGGTTGGATTATGGGGCACAAATCTGGGGTTGCCAAAAAACCCAAAATACCTACAGCCAGTGGTGACTGTCGCTCATTATGGCAGAAGGCAGGGAGACCAACTGGTGCAGCCATACTCAATTACAGAGAATGCCAACTAATTCTAATTTTGCCGCCCAAAGGCAACATTGAGATGAAAGAGGAACACTCACAGCCACCTTCTGAAGGGATGGCAAGGAAGGAGGCAGGCAGATGGGTGCTAGCAGAGGGCTGATTAAGATGGGTGTAGAAGTGTCTAATTCACCCAAGTGGACCAGCTCCCACTTCCCACAACTTCTTTCCCACTCTTTCAGAGCAGAGCTTCTGCACTGCTCTCCTGGGAGCAATGGTCTACAGACAGCTGTGCTGGTCAGCTTTAAATTCCTAATCTGAGACATGAAGATGGCAGGCATGTTCGCCTGGTGCTGATGGGCACCTTGCTGGTTGATACAAAAAGAACACAAGGAGCACTTGGTTCACTTCCAATTCTGTCGGTGACTTTGGAAGGACTGCTTGCTCAAGACCATGCCAGCATCTCCAGTGTTCTGTTTCTTCACTAGGCAGTCATGAGGCAAATGTAGGTGGAAGGATGGGAATGAGAAATGCCTTGCTTTTTCCAATGGAGAAAGGTCACTCCTAGCTCTGTGGAAGGGGACGTCTCTATTTTCATCAGAGAAATATTGGAGAGTATGCAACATTATCCCCATTTATAGGTGCTGAATGCATGTGTTGATGTGTGTATATGGGGGGGGGGGTTTCATGGATTTGTCTTGGGGTGGAAGTATGGAGTGTTTTATAGGGTGTGTTTTTAAAAATACAGTATTTTTGCTTCCTTGTGGTGGCCATACAGTCATACCTCTGCTTAGGTATCCCTCCGTTTATGTAAACTTTGGGATACATAAGCGGCAAACCCAGAAGTATATTTCCAGGTTTTTGCCGCGCGCGGATGCACAGAAGTGGTCCCTCTGGTTGCAGAAACCTCGGGATCCGACCGGAGCTCTGGAACAGATCCCGTCCTCAACCAGTGGTACCACTGTAGTAGTAGCAACAGTAGGCTTCAGGCTGGCTTAAGACCCATCTGTACCATACA
Source organism: Podarcis filfolensis (assembly GCF_964270895.1). Classification (NCBI taxonomy): domain Eukaryota; kingdom Metazoa; phylum Chordata; class Lepidosauria; order Squamata; family Lacertidae; genus Podarcis; species Podarcis filfolensis. Next base: position 34,278,960 of record NC_139605.1, on the reverse strand, counting down.
TTTAAAGCAATTTCTTACACTACAAACAGTCATGGCTTCCTCCAAAGAATCTTGGGAACTGCAGTTTGCTAAAGTTCTCTGCACAGAACTACAACTTCCAGATTGGTTGAAGAGTCAGTTCCCTTTCCAGGGAACGCCTCGCAGGCTCAAGTTAGGAATGCTGTTCATTCTTAGAGAAAGGTGCCTACTTTAAACAATGATCACAGAAACTGTTTGTTTTGGAAACACATACACTTTGGTAATCTCTCTGTGTCAAAAAGTAAGATAATGCCATCAAAATATTCTTGGTAAAAGGCTATTGTGTGCAACTTGAAAATACAAGATGATACTTTCAGATGACCCTCTATGATATGCAGCAGACTGGCATATGGGGTATAACAAAATGCCAAAAATTAATTAATTGGGCATTTCTGTTCATCCAGATGCTCGGATTCACCAAGGTTTTGTTCCAGACAGATAATGAAAGGAAGAAATGGCAGCGGTGTGACAACAGCTTTGGGGAAGCACATATCAGAACAATATTTTGACATGCAAAATCAGATCTGATAATTGGTCTTATTCTTAAGGAACTCCAGTCCTTAGTTTAGGATTCTAAGCTGAAGTTTTAGCATGTTAGCATCATTCATGGAAGATACTGATGAATCAAACTACACCATGTCACTTTTGTATGTGTTAGCTCCTAGGCTGTCCCATCCTGTTTCTTCTCATCAATCTGCATTTTAAAAACAAACAAAAGTAGGAATATATTCCAACCTGAAATTTGCAATTTGGGGGAGAGGCTCTCCTTATGTTCCCATGATAGGAATAGTATGAAGAGAAGAGACCCAAGACAGGGCATCCTCAGTGGTGGCACCAAGAGTAACCAAGAAACAAACTCCAGGACAAGCATAATAAATTCATATTGAAACCACACCGTATAGTCAGTGATAAGCTTGCACTAGGGATCACTTATACGGAGAGATTTGAAGTCTCTGTTTAAACCAGGTTCTACTCCATACTCTAACTGGTGCTGCCCATCAGCATCCAGGCTCTGCCTCCTAACAGCGCCATCTAATATATGTCTTCTCATGAAGTATATTACATGGAATTGGGTGGGGCTTACTCCTAGATAAGTGGGCACAGCACAGCAGTCTCTGGAGTCCTGCCAGTATCCAGTCAGAGAGTTAGATATCTCACCACAGCTCACAGCAACAGAACATATCAATAGAAACAACAAATCACAATAAAATAAAGAACATTTGCTTTGCATCCATGCCCAGCTGAAGGTGTTCACACTAGCTTAAGTATACTCAGAGTCCTGTAGTGATTTCATGCTCTTTATCGCAGCTTGTAAAACAGTGATTGAATTGCCCCCCACCCCTCAGGCTTTTATATACATTATTTACACAATGAGTCCTGTCTGACTGGCTGATTCTGCTTCCCTCCTGGAGCCTGATTGGTCTTTTCCTGCAAGCCAATTGGTTGTTGCATTCTAGGAGCCTACTTGCCTATTGTTCTATGATCCAAGCTTAATACATAACACTAGCGTTTAAACAACCCCGGATATCTGAAAGACCACCTCTATTCCTATGAACCTTTTCAGGTGTTAAGAAATCAGAGCTGGCTTTGTTGGTAGCTCTGTCACACACAGAAGTGGAAGAAATGGCATCCTGGGATATGGTTTTCTCAGCGGCAGTTCCTAAACTGTAACTCTCTCTATTCACAGAGGTGCTGAAGATGTGCTTTTTGCCCTGACCTTTGTCAGTTAAGGTATTTTGTTTTGTGGGACTTGCCTCTGTTACTGCATTTATACTGTCCTGATCCATTAGAGATGGCTGTATTTATTTCATAATTGTAATGGTTGTGTCTATTTTTATAACTCTGTGCTGTACTGTTGTATCCTGCCCTGGGAACTCATGTTGAAGGGCAGGTAAAATAACATCTGAAGCCCGGCAGCAATCCCTGATCTAGCCCACACAAGATCAAACTCAAACCAGCTTGGCAAAAATGTTAGAGTCCCTTTGTATACTGTCCAGCCAATGCAATGTGAGACTTGTTCAATCTCCTGGAGCCTTTTGTACAGCGAGATTTATTTGGCATCTGAAACAGGTATCCGAAATCAAGAAATATTTCCAGGTTTTATACAGTGTTTATAACCTGTTCCATCACCGACGATCTCTTCTGGAAAATGCAAATTTTGACATGAAAATCATGAAGACTAGATGAGCTTTAATTTGAACTGCAAACACAGAAGAGGTTAAAATGTAGTCAAAGCCAAGATATTTGAAATGCTTACCATATCAAAGCAGCATGGATGCTTTGGGTTGCTTTTCTTTTATGTTTTGTATTTGATCAAAAACATTGCCTTTCAATGGTCTAAGTCAATATTCTGGACGGTGTATTGCCCACCTGCTCTCTATTGGTTCATATATAGAAGAGAAATGTTTATTTTATTTATAGTGATAAATATTTTTAAAAATGCAGTCAAAGAAAAAAAACACAGCACAGCAGCAGAAGCTGAACATCAGGCAGCATTTTAGTCCTAAAGCCTTCTGAACCAGGAAGCTTTGAACTGTCTTTTAAATGCTGGATCTCTTGGAAGAGTGTTCCATACCTGCATTCAGTAGCCAGCAGGCATTTCAGAGCAGGGCCAGCTCAAGACATTTGAGCACCTGAGGTGAACCAAAAAACAGTGCTCACTCCACCAGGGAAGAAGGTGTGAGTGAAGATCAACATCAGGAATAAGAATGGGAGGAGAGCAGCAGAGCCAAGAGTCTGTTGCATAGGTGGCATTGTGGGGGGCTGCCAAGGAGGGACAGATCCAGCCTCCAAGGAGTGTGACACACCTGTCACTGCCATCAAAGCACAGCAGCAGCAGCAGGCAATGCATTTCTCAGGAGCTGGATCTGCTGCCTCTGTGGATCCTGCCACCTGAAGCAGTCACCTCACATTGCTTCATGGATGGGCCAGCCCTGTTCCAGAAGCAAGGTGGGGCTAGGGTCGCCCAGGATTCATTGTTCAATGAATGTACAGTGTTCTAATCCGAAGCCAGTCTCACTGCAACTGTTCAGTGGCACCAGGAACTATTGGGCCAGCTCTGTGCCAGCTCCAGGCTAGTGCAGCAATCTTACCACTCACTACCCTGGATGCTGTGTGGGCTCATTGCTCCTTAAAGTCCCACTGGTAAATGGGGGTGGCGGCGAAGGCTTGGATTGCTCCCTTAGTCATTCTTAGAGCAGACCCATTGAAACTTGATGTTTCCTCCTCTTCCATTAGCTCCTACTATGAGCTCAACTGGATCCCATCCAGGGCCAGCCTAAGACATTTTAGCACCTGAGACAGACCCCCAAATGGCACACCCCTCCAAACCAGGGAAGAAGGAGTCAGCGAAGAGATACTTTAGGAACAAGGGAAGAAGAAAGAATGACATAAAGGACTGCTACCCATGTGAGTCCTACTGCCTGAGGCTCTTGCCTCATCTTGCCTCATGGGTGGGTCAGCCCTGATCCCACTTGTATTGTTTAAAGTGTGTTGAAGGTCACAGCATAGCCGGGAGCTCCAAACGTCCACCTCAGTTTCACTTAAAGAACAATGTATAATGTTCAAAAGATATCTGCTACACCAGAGTAAACTTGGACTTATTTTATTAATTAGCCAGTTAATTAATTAAAGATATTTATAGCACACTTTTCTTTTTGCCCTTTTAAACACACACACAAAGTTCAAGAGAAAAAATAACTGATGCTCAAATGAATAAAATTAATTGTGAAGCACTGCTCACCACAACATCAACATGGTCTCAAAGGTGAATGCCTGTTCCTCATTAATGTTTATAATGAGTGAAGTTTTCAAGCTGAGATTTAAGAAGAAAAATGGAAAAGTTTTCTTTTCTTTTCCCCTGTTCAAAAAATCAGTGTCTTTTGTTGTCATTCGCTGCTGAGGACTCAAAAGAATCTGAACAAAATCAGATTGTTACTGGTGATAAGACATTTGCATAACTCATCTGACTCACAGCCACTATTATGTCTAAGTCATTATTTCCTCCCTGCCAGTAATAATTTTATTTGGTTGGATAATCAATACAAGGCTCATCTTTCAGAGGAATATGTTTCACTTTGCATTGCTAAGGGCATGCAAAGGAATTCATTTCTGAACAATGAAATATGCTGAAGGAAGAAAGTTTCCATTTGTAAATTCATCCTTGTTGTCATTTTATGAGCCTTGCTTCATTGCTAGTAGGTGCCAGGGAAACTGCCCAATTACTTTGATTGTACAAGCTCATTGCAAAGGTTAGAGGTGCTATGAAACTGGATAGTTAATTTGGTTGTTCAGGAAGGACTGTGAGGCGAATCAGGAGTGGAAAATCAGGAGCTGTGACACAGGCCAGTGTTCAGGGAAAAAACAATGTCTTAACATTTTGATGAAATTGTTTTACTCTGAATTTTAATTATGGGTCACTACAGCTTTACAATATATTTAATACTTGCTATTTTGCTGTTGGCTTTTACTTGTCTGCGAACCACCTCAGTATTTCTTTTCAAAATGAAAGGCGATACAGAAGTTATTTTAATCCTCTCCTAAAAGCAGGACCAAGGAGCAAACCAGGATTCAAGTTGGCAGAACCACCAAGAACTCAGCAACACCACAATTTCACACCGCTTTAACTCTCATGGTGTCTCCTAAAGAATCCTTGGAAGCGTAGCTTGTTCAAGGGTGCTGGGAATAGTTGGAAGGCCATTATTCCCATCACAGAACTAACAGTACCCAGAGTTCAGTCAGAAGAAGGATTGATTGTTAAACTAATTCAAATATGTGATGTGTTGTTCAAGCGTGGCTCAAGTGGAACTGGAAGCTCATTATTCTCCTTCCTGCTGGAAAAAAAAAATCCAGTGGTCAGCTTGTGTGGGCATAGTCAATCCTGAAGGTTCTTCAGTGAGATGGCTGCCTAGTGGCTCAGCACACAGAGCAGCCAAGCATAGATTCCAGTAGTTCCTGACAAGATTTACATATCAAATGTTACATAGCTCCAGTGCTTTTTTTTCTTTAAAAAAATGTTTACTCTCATTTTGACTCAAGAAAAGCACCATTTTATAGTTCAAATCAGGGAAAATAAATACAGTACAGTGGTACCTCGGGTTAAGTACTTAATTCGTTCCGGAGGTCCGTTCTTAACCTGAAACTGTTCTTAACCTGAAGCACCACTTTAGCTAATGGGGCCTCCTGCTGCTGCCACGCCGCCGGAGCACAATTTCTGTTCTCATCCTGAAGCAAAGTTCTTAACCCGAGGTACTATTTCTGGGTTAGTGGAGTCTGTAACCTGAAGCGTATGTAACCTGAAGCATATGTAACACGAGGTACCACTGTAAATGGACACAAGTACAAAGATTCACAAAATGTTTAGGGGTATGCCTACCCCTGTGTCCCCCCCCCCCCCCCCCGAAAAAAAGCACTGCATAGGTCAGAAAAAGCAGGCAGCGAGAACATGAAATTTGGGAATAGGTGTAAACACCTCCTTCCCCATCACACTATTTATTATTATTTTTTTGCAAATGCATTGACACCCAGGTTTGGCACAAATACTCTTGGGTGAGAGAGCCCCTGAAGAATTTAAAAATCACAAAACATGCAGCCGAGTTAAATGTAGAAATACAGGCTGTTAGACCTTTAAAAATATCCCCTTCTAAGTTGTTTCCAAAGACCACACATTTGGTAAGTTAAAAATGGTTTACTTATAAATGCTTCAAATGTCAGATTCCTGTACTGTTCCATTTAGCAGCAAGAAAAGAAAGGCAGTAGGTTCCAGAATGGTAAATGTTTCTAAATTATTTGTACAGAAACAATGATGGCTTGCTTAAGCCATGCTATCTAGGCTTGGAGCATCCAGCTTAGACCTCCCTACTGGTAGGGTTCACATGGGAAAACAAAAAGGTTGGTAACCTTTCCTCCCAAGCTGAGGTGGCATGACCTAGCTAAGCCTGGCTGGAAAGATTACTCTATAGTCTTAACCCTTCATGCATTAATTATTGTTAAGCATACCTGGTCTCCCTACAAACTTCATGTCCATGTGTGTTCTTTGGGAATGCATGAATAGGGCTATTGGGAAATGTACTTCTAATTTTGAGAATGGTGACTTTTGTACTTTCCCACAGTAGAATACATCCCTGGGCAAATGTTAAGCAGAGGAAAAAAGTGAAGGAAACATAAAACTTACCTGTTAACATAAATTATTATGTGCTCTTTCCTCTGTGCACAAATCAAGATATTTCTGTCTTGTCGTTAAGAAAAATAAAACTGACAGCATATGTAGAGTACAATCCAGCTATTAACTATTGTTAAGATGCTCAGTCCTGCGTGAGTGATTCCTTGGGTTTTTTAAAAATGTTTTTTTCAAAAAACGCTGACTGCCAGATTAGATAAATCACTGGTTGGTTTAATACGTTTAAAACACCCAATTGTCTTTCTGCATCATAAATAAATTTAGAAGGATCTAATAATTGTTGTATTTTAACCCTGAAATTTCCCCTTTTAAAGTTGCAGTAAGCTCTCGGGTATAAGGCAAGCTGTCTTGTGTCAAACTGCCGCTAAGGGATTGTTTGTTTCAAATGGTTTTCCTCATTAAATAATTTGTTGTTACTGTTGACGCTGATGACATGCGGCACGTCAGCTAATAAAGTGTGAAAGGATGATACCAATTAAAGGGAACCTTTCACGAAGAACGGACGGGTGTTGCTTTAGTTAGAGCAATATTCTTAAATGGAACGTTTAGCTTATCTACATGCTTCCATTAGTTTAGGGCAGCCTTCAACCTGGTGCCCTCAAACTGTTTTGGCCGACAATGCCCATCATCCCTGAGAGTTTTGCGATGCTGTCTAGGAATGATTCAGGGAGGACTGGCTTAGGGCATGAGGAAAGGTAACACTTTTGCATTAGTGCCTGGTGTGCTCTGGTCCATGGGGTCAGACACGACTAAATGACTAAACAACAAAGAGACTAAGGAAGAAGGTAAGAACGGTGAGACAGAAATTATAGGATATGGTGTATAATCTGAGTTTCTTCCAAAAGAAAAAGAAAAAAAGGTGCCACCCAATGGAAAGCAAAGTAACCACGGCCACCATCTTGAATATTCCTTTTCCCCAAAGAGACATGTGCCTCATTTGGACATCACTTTAAACCATAGGTAAACTTGACTATGGTTTAAAGGTGCAGTGTGGTGGTGCACAGGGCTCAAATCATGGGAGCTTTGCTCCTCTGCTGCCCCGCTGGTGCCAGGAGTAAAGCCATGGTTTGTCAAAGTGTTATGTCTCAACCTGGGTTCATGGTTTGTTTTCCCCGAATAAACCAGGAGCAGTTATCCAAGAACAAAACTTGGTTACTGCTCATGGCTTGTCTGGAGAAAAACAAGCCATGAGCCTGAATTTGGCTGTAACACTAAGCCTGAGCTCCTGGAAGAAGGAGGAGTGAAGCACTCACAATTTTATCTCCATGGAAGTGAGAGCTGGACCATAAAGAAGGCTGATTGCCGAAGAATTGATGCTTTTGAATTATGGTGTTGGAGGAGACTCTTGAGAGTCCCATGGACTGCAAGAAGATCAAACCTATCCATTTTTAAGGAAATCAGCCTTGAGTGCTCACTGGAAGGACAGATCCTGAAGCTGAGGCTCCAATACTTTGGCCACCTCATGAGAAGAGAAGACTCCCTGGAAAAGACCCTGATGTTGGGAAAGATTGTGGGCACAAGGAGAAGGAGACGACAGAGGACAAGATGGTTGGATAGTGTTCTCGAAGCTGTCAGCACGAGTTTGACCAAACTGTGGGAGACAGTGGAAGACAGGAATGCCTGGCGTGCTCTGGTCCATGGGGTCACGAAGAGTCGGACATGACTAAATGACTAAACAAGAACAATCAGCAAGCTGTGTTCTCACCTTTAAACAATAGTGAAGTTAAAACTATGGTTTAAAGTGATGTGTGAACCAGCCCATGGAGGCAATGGCAGTACTATGTGGTGCAGCATCAGAAGCAGTGTGAGGAAATGGGAGAGGATGAAGAGCAAGGGGGATGAAGAGGGTGTGAGGCTGGAGTGGAAAAGGGTTGGCTCAATGCACTGAAAGCTTCCTTTCACCCTCACCAACATGCCATCCACCTCACATCCACCTTTGTGGGGAGTGTTACGCAAATCTGCCACCAAGCTATTCATTCCAATCAGGTTTGCCTAGGAGCCATTAAGACATGACCTCTGTCACGTAGTTGGGGGTTGAATAATTTTTGTTAAAATAAATAACTGGCATGGGGTCCCTGGAGCCAGATTGTCACCTGCAGCATGGGGAATGAGGCTTTTATGCTTTCGTCCCCATCAGAACTGCACCCGCCCACCCAGTGCCTGCTATTGGCAGGCTGCTTCCTAACCCAGTCATCAAAATGGGTTTCACATTATATTATAGCAGCCCTCCGCCCCCGCACCTGACTGTGGGCTTCCTTCGCAGAAAATAATAAGGCACAGTTTATAATATTATAGTGACTAATAACAGCAGGTTTAAAAATAATAACATTACCGAGAAACTCATTGCTACTTTCAGGGACTCTTGGAATTTATACCTCAGTAGGGTTTTTTAATCTATTAAAACACTGCTTAGCATTGTAATATATGAAATGCTTGAAATTGCAAGTAGAAACAAAAACACATCACTGGAAGCTGTCCCAGTTTTAATTAAACATCATTTCCACACCTGGATGTGCAGTACACACATGGCTTTGCTGGTTAATGATGTTGTGCAAAGACTACCACCCTGTGCTCTTGGTGGATGATTTATTAACGGAGGCAATGAAAAAAATTTCTCTTACACATTTGGCATCTGAAAGACAGAGGAGATAATTAGGGGGCCCAAAGCACTTTAAACCTCATATTTACTCGGTGTGCAAAGTGATTTGCATCATTCTTCATCTCAGACTTTATTTAGCTGCCTCGCAGCAACCTGGTTTTGGCAGGGTGGGAGGGCTGGTTTGTTGCACTGGTTTCTGGTCCAGAACCAATTTTGTTGTCCCTGGAATAAAGCTGGTTGGGTCATGCTCAGCAATAACTGGACTCTTATTCTGTGAGAACTCTGTGTGCTCTTCAAGAGTCCGTTGAGACTGAGCTCACTGTTATTTTCTACAGCCGCCACATTTCTAAGATGCAACTGACTGCAAAATCCCCTAACCTGCTTTGCTCATTTCAGAGTCAATTAAATGCAGCCGCCTGATTAGCAATTCTCCCCAATATTTCAGGTTGTCAAGCTCATTTCCCCCCTCCTTATGCTTTGAAGCATCTCTCCTGACATCCCTGGAGCAAGTGCAGGAGATAATACAATTGAATCTTTCAGATAACCCGCATTTACATAAAAAAATTTCTTCATATCCTTTTCTCCTCCAATGTTTCATCTAAATGTCAGATACCTTCTTGAAATGTGTAAGGCTTTGGCTGCTGTGCAGGAAAACTTACTCCCAAAGTTAGCATCCCCTTGACAACTAGATACAGACATCCCTAGTTCTCCCCCCCCCCCCGCCCCCAAGTTACTATATACTTCGTGTATTCACAAAACTGGGGTTAATATATGGATCAAGGTTTAGGTGTTTTTTGAAGGGGTAAATATTTCATTGCTTTATGTTACAATTTGGTCTGGTGCACAGACCTTCTTTAGCAAATGAATAGTAAAAAAAAAAAAATAATAGAAGCAAGTATTCTGCTGTATTCTCTTTGCATTGTATTGTATTGATCTTTATTACGGCCATTGGCCCATCACACAACAGTTTCCCATACCAACATAATGTACTTAAACCTCCAAATTTAAAACTGCCAAAAACTTACAAACAACAGACAAGAACCAAAGCAAAACAAAAAACAAAGGACCAACATCATACATTACATAAAATTTGTAACATAAATATCACCCTCTGCTTATAAATTAGTAAAAGACATCCATGGTGATATCACCTAATTACAACCTAAAACATAGATCATAGTTTAAAGGGATTATCCGAGCCGCACAGGAGTCCGTTTCTCTTCTTTAGGGATAGGACGCTGATCAATAATCTGGCAACCATGAGTGATCTTAGGGGGTCATCATCATTTAATAGATATCTCAGTTTGGCTTCATTCGTATCATCGGCAATTCCCTTTAGATATTGAGCGAGAAACTTGCTCCTGGCCGATGAGTGAAGAGCACAGTCAAGAATTATGTGATGCAACGATTCCGGTACCCCACAATTACAATCACATAAGAGCGATATATGTCCATTGGAGAATCTATTTCTCAGCACGTTCGATGGGAAGGTGTTGAATCTTGCCTTTACAAAGGCATATCTATGAGCCGAAGAAGTCAAGGAATTCAAATAGTTTGGGAGCCTTAAAAGGGGTAATAAACCAAGGTTTAGAGGTGAGCAGGTACCATTGCCCAAGATCATTTTCTGCTGCAAGTCCATCTCCTCTAGTTTACAGGTTACTGTTCTTTTAGCTGGAACTATATCCTGCTCTAGTAATTTGGATGGGGAGATTCCCATTGCCGTAATTTTCAGTTGTAAATTTTTTACCCATGGGCTCTGGAAATCATCTCTCCACATACATTGTATCAAGTACAAGTTTGGGAGACTGTGCCATAGAGATAGCCAGTGACAAAGTATGTGCTTCCACAGAGCGTTTTCCAGGGATACAATATTAAGTTCTATGCGTAGCGCTGAATTACTTACACAGTTGGGCAGTTTCAATATCCCTCTTAAAAACTGATTTTGAATAACCTCTAAGTGAGATAAGTTGACAAAAGTCCCCCAAATTGAGATGGCATAAGCAATTGTCGGGATCACCTTGGCCTTGAAGACTTTCAGCGCCGATGGGATATGAAGGGCCCCATCGGTGAAGAAAAATCGCAAGATCGCCAAGGAGATAGCTTTGGCTCTGTTTGTAACATAGGCTACATGGGCCTTCCATCTAAGGTTATGTTGTAACCAAACTCCCAAGTATTGGAATCTATAGACTTGTTCGATGACTCTCCCGTCAATTCTCCAATTATGGAGTTTCCGGCTCTTTGAGAAAACTAGGACTTTAGATTTTCCATAATTAATTGTAAGGGAATTTGCGTTACAATATGATCCAAAAACTTTTAAGGCCCTCATAAGACCTACTCTAGAAAAAGAAAGGATGACTGCGTCATCCGCATATAGTAACAAAGGGCAGCGATAAAGTGCTAGGCGTGGTGCGTGAATCTTTTCTTGAGCCTCTATTAGGGGAGTCCTCATGTCGCTTATGAACAAATTGAACAGGAATGGAGCCAATATACAACCCTGTCGGACACCTCTGTTAATGGGAATTGAATTGGTGAGATCACCCTCAGGGGTGAGTCTCACTCTAGCCGCTGAGTTCTCATGGAGTTTGATTATTAGCCAGAGAAGCCTTCTGTCGATGCCCCAGCGGGTGAGTTTTTCCCAGAGGATGCTCCTGGAGATACTATCGAATGCTGCCTTTAGGTCAATGAATGCCACACAGAGTTGGCCACCCTTTGGGGTGGAATATTTCCAGGCAAGATGCTGTAAAATTAGAATATGATTAATTGTTGACTGTTTTGGGCGGAATCCAGCTTGTTCGGGCCCAATTAATTTTTTCTCTTCGGCCCATTGAATAAGTCTGTTCAACAGGAAGCGGGCATACAGTTTCCCCACTATTGAGAGCAGACTGATATTTCTGTAATTCCCAGGGTCATCTGGTGAGCCCTTTTTGTGGATTGGAATGATAACAGCGGCCTTCCATACTTCCGGGATCATTCCAGAGTTGTTAACAGCATCGAAGATGGTTGCCAGGACTTTGGCCCACCAGTCCGCGTGGTATTTTATAGCTTCTGCCGGGATCAGGTCTGGTCCAGGCGCTTTCCCTGTTTTGAGTTTAACGATCAAGTCATGGATGTCATCCGGATCGGTGGGGGGCCAGAGGGGAAGCTGATCTTGAGATTCATCTCTTGTGTTAGCAATACAGTCGGTTGTGGCAAAGTAGTTTTTTAAGTAAGATTCCCAAACCGGGGCAGAAATAATAGTTAAAGGGTATCTTTTAGTTCTTTCATTTAACAGGAGCCAAAATTGTCTGGAGTTCCGTGATGATGAGGCTTCTATGATTGCCCACCATTGATTCACTTGCCATTCCTGTCTGGCTCCCTTTTGAATTTGCTTGTAGGCCGATTTTGCTTGGAAATATTCTTTTGGCAGGACCGTTGCCCCGGAGGCTTTATACTCTTTGTAGATGTTACCAAGAAGTTGTCTAGCCTGTTTACAAGCACTATTGAACCACAATGCACCTATCTTCCTTTGTGTTCGATTTATTTTATGCATCGGGACAGAGAAAAAGGACGTTAAATCTTCCGACAGATTCGAGAATAGTCTTAGAGTTTGGTCATAGTCATAATGATCCTCAATTAAGCCTGAGTATGCTTGTTTTAGTCCTTGTTGGAAATATTCTGAGTATTTTAGGGCCTGTAGTTTGGACCATTTTATACTTTTGATTTGCAATGCTGAGTTCGTAATCAAATGTGATGGGTGTCTGTCTCCATCTGGGGTCCAGTCTATAGTCATTGTGGCGACCAACGGTAGGTGATCGCTCAGTTGAATATTTTCAACTTTAAAGTGGGAAAATTTGGGGAATATATCATGAGATACTAACATATAATCCAGGACACTGTTTGCAGAGGAGCTTATGTGTGTAAACTCACCCGGTACGTCAGGCGGGCAGTTCCCGTTTAGAATCACTAAGTTTAGACGTAGTACCAATTGGTAAAGAAGGGTTCCTGCTTCATTTACCCTTTTGTCTTTGGAAAGTCTTTGATTATGGAGGGAGAGGTCATCAATGAATTCTGGGGTTGTCCACCATTTGGCTTTGATTAAGGACTCCCAGTTGGTTGCAATGCGAGCATTGAAGTCCCCTGCAATAACATTGGGTATATTGGGGTATTTGGAGTGACAAAGAGTAAGATGTTCCTCCAAGATTCCCCATTTATTGTATAAGTCTGCAATGTTGCCTCCAGGAGGAAGATAAACATTTGTTATAACAAGTTCAAAGTTTTTCCCCGTAATCAGGGCTGTAATTGCAAAGGTGGAAGCATTTACAAGCGTGAGTTTTGCCTGTATTTTCAGGGAAATTGCTATAACTAATCCTCCACTAGGCCGGCCTCCTTTAGTAGACGGGCATGCCGGTAATGATGTAACATCAAAACCATTAATATCTACTCTCCCCTCTTCCCATGTTTCTTGCAAGAGAATTACTTGGTGTGAGTTTATTAGTTTTACAAGGTCCGGGTCAGATTTTTTCCCTTTCCAGCCTGCTATGTTCCAGCTTAAAAGGGAGAACGGGGGAGGATTTGACTGAGGTTTAGGTAGTCACAATGGAGAAGGGGGGAACGCTGATCTTGGTGGGTTGTCAATTTTAAAGAAGTCAGTAATTCTCCTTTGCCTAATAGTAGATGACTTCTCTCCTTTTGGCACAGGTGTGCTTCTTAAGCTATTTGTAATTATGCTCTGCTCGCCCGGTCCTATAGGGGTAGTGTCCTGGTTTGGTCTAGACTCCTCTCTGAAATCCCTTATTTTATCAGAGAACTTATCACCTAAGGGAGCAGAGGTTAAGTCAGTACAAGTTTTAACTATTATTGGATTTTCCTTCCGTGGGTATATCATCTTATTTATATGGCCCAAGGGGTCTTCTGTCCAGTCCGTATCGGTAACGGATTGAACTTCTAAATCATCAGCTAGAGATTCTCCGTCCGATAATGATGACTCCAGGTCAGGCATTGAGGAATGTGTCGAAATTTTGTTTACACTTTGCTGTTCTTTAGTAGGTATAACCATTCCGGCAGGTGCAGGAGGAGCTGGTTCCAGATTAGCTAATGGGGGTGGCGAGACGATTGTCTGTATCGTTGCCTTGGATTTTAAGGACCTATTTTGAGGCTGTGGGCTAAATTTGAGAAGGTCCACTGAGCCTCCAATGGCCCTGTTGGTTTGAATTTCTTTGTTTCCTATTTTGCTTTTGGCCTGAGACATCTTCATCCTTAATTTGTCTAATTTATTTATTATTTTTTCTTTTTCTTGTGACTGTAATTCGTCAAATGAATTCATAAGGGCGCTTTCATCATTGGATATTCTGGAACCACCCAAGATCGTTCCTGGTTGTGGACTGCAGGCAATCTCCTCCGTTCTATGTGGGGATAGCAACATCTCTTGGTCTGACGATTTTGTAGAGCTATTCTCTTTACATAATTCCTATGGTGGCAGTGCTGGAACACTATTAGTAGTGGAACACATAATAGTTAGCTATTATGCAGTCATCTAAGCCTGCAAAAATCCACAAAGGCATTTTCAACTTTATTACTAGAAATCTTGTTTCTAACAATCAGTGTATCTTAAAAACAGTTTATCACTGGTTCTATATTCTGGTCCAGTTTGCTCATATCCAGCAGTTAGATGTTTCTTGTGATGGTGGAACTTTATTGAAAATTGGTCCTAGTGGCACCTTTGGTGGACTTGATCATTCAGATGCCCTTTGGAGGAACGAGTGGTAATGGGAGACGTTATTGGGGAAATGGTGTCCCTAAACCCCCAAACTATGTTTACCACTGGTGTCTGAGGGGAATAATACTACAGCCTGGAAAGATCTAGAACAGGGGTCAGCAAACTTTTCCAGCAAGGGGCTGGTCCACTGTCCCTCAGACCTTATGGGGGGCCGGACTATATTTTGAAGAAAAAATGAACGAGTTCCTATGCCCCACAAATAACCCAGAGATGCATTTTAAATAAAAGCACACATTCTACTCATGTAAAAACACGCTGATTCCCAGACCGTCCGTGGCCTGGATTTAGAAGGCAATTGGGCCAGATCCAGCCCTCGGAACTTAGTTTGCCTGCCCATGATCTAGAAGCTTATGTGATGGTTGCAGTCAGGCTGGTTGGAAGGACCCTAGGTAGATGGTACTCAAATGTGCTCTTTATTGCTGTCTGGAGGGGGGGCTAACTCACCATTTAAAAACTCTCCAAGCCCAAACTGACTCAGAGGATTTTGCATCAGTTTGGTGGAAGTTTCTCACACACGTGAACAAACCAACATTTTGCATGATCATTCCATCATGACTCACAGCAAATGTGTCTCGTGGCTCATGGCTGCGTCCCTAATCAAAATGCCACAGCAGGAGTACCCTCCAGATGTTTCACACTACAACTTCCACCAGTCTTTACCCTTGACCATGCCGGCTGGGGATGAGATATAGTTCAAAACATCGGGGGGGGGTCACACATTGGCTACAGCTTCATAGAACTGAGGACACAGGTTGTTCGTCCTTATTTTATTGAAATGTTTATTTGACCAGCCCGCATAACTGGGATTCACTTGATAGTTGTTGTTGTTGGTTTGTTTTTGTTTTGTTTTTTTAAAAAAATATTTATTGATTTTCAGATAAGCAAAAAAACTTAGAAAAGCAAATAATAATAATAATCCCCAAAAGTAAAATTTAAAATATAACAATATAACACGTTAACACACCAGAGCAGAACAACCTCTGCTTCATTAGATGTTTTGAATATGTGTCTTTAAAAAAAAAAAGCATTTGGGGATACTATTATTTATTTGGTGTTTGTTGGTGCCCTTGACTGTACAACATGCATATGACCTCCCCTCTTTTTGTTATATTTTGTATTTGATCATTATAACTTTGTACATGAAACAACATGAACACTTTTCACGAGAAGTACGCCTTTCATCTGTGCCTCCCTAAAATCCCCTCCTACTATATATGTTCCAAAGTGTGTGGAATAAAGATAAGATTAACCATGGAGATAGAGCAGATGACCTCCCCTTTTGGAGAAATTCTCAACTAGTGCTGATGCCTCATTGGGTGCACAGGGAAATATCGTTTGTTTACTACATCATATAGCTGCTTTCCATTGGTACTGATACCACGGTGAGGCATAGCAAAACTAAATTATAAAAACCACCAGGAAAACAAAGACCATATTCTTGTGGGAGAGGGACTCAAAACAAAAGCAGCTGAACTGAGGAGAAAACTCAGTCACTCATTCAAAGCCTAAGTATACAGGTAGATCTTCACTTGACACTGAAATGACCATGTTAATGCCCGGTGCCCCTTTAAGGATATGACATTCCACAAACAGGGTGCCATCATGGAGATATACATCTATTTATTTTTAATTTTTGCAACCCCACTCTTAGCAACTTGATGTGTTCTCACAGTGCCTTTACATGATACAATTAAAATCAACTAATTTCATATTAAAGGTAAACAATACATCTAAGCCACAGCTCTTCCATTAATATAGCTCGCTTAATATAGTATAAACTTTGGCCAAAGCTGAGTTTCGAAGCAATGCCATTAGCTTATTTTATAATATAAACCCAGCCTTTGCCGCTGTGTAAGGGTTTCATCTCAGAATAACAAATTGCTTCTATTAATCCTGTTTGCTACACCTGCTATGAATCTAAGATCTTAGGAGCTGTATTATAAAAAGGAAGGTCACTTTCATTTAATCAATACTAATATGTGGGTGGACTTTCTGGAAGTAATATGGCTTGCCACATTGCCTTATATAAAAAGGCATCACTTTGGAATTGATATTCAGTGTAATAGGATCTTACTTTATTTGGTTTCTTTTAAAGAACTACGGGGGAAGATAGAATTCCACCATTTTACGGGCACTAAAATCAACATATTTAGCAAAGAGCAAGATGTGTTTTGTTGGTAAAAGGTAGCTCAGTAATTAGTTTATAAGTTAACAGATGATATTAGGGTTCACATTAATGAGGAACAGAACTTCTGCTACCCTGATGTTACATTTGTCAAGCAAAGCTGTCCATATAATTACATTTTCCCCCTCCTCTCCAGACTCCAATCTGTTTTGTGACCTGTTATTATTTATTAATAGCATTACATCAGCAGTGAGAACATTTCAAGGTGAAGGGTTACTGTTATGATTCAGTGCCAAGAAGATTCTGACTAATAATTCTTAAACTTTAGAGCAGGGTGGCCAACTTCTGTCTTCTTGGAGACCTCCAGATTCAGGAAAAGTGAATCCCTTCACTGGCCACAGTTCGTCTCTTCATTAAAGCTGGGACTGTCAAGAGATAACAATAGTAACCAGGTTATTATACTTTTTGTTTAGAGTCTCAAGGTATGAAATTGTATGTAAAAACCCAAGAAAAGTGTAACATTAACATGTGAAATAGCTCAATTTCTCACCCTTCTGAAAACCACCAATTCTCCTTCTCCTTTTCCTTCTCCTTCTTAATGGAATGATGGTTTGTTGTTTTTTACCATACCTAAATCAAATTTAGGGTGCAGATAAAATTGCTTCATAGACCACATCTGACTTGAGCACCACCTGCTGGCCTACTCAACTTCAAAGGACAAATATCAGGATTCAGGGTAACAAAGGATTCAAAATAATTCTCAAGTTCATTCTGGGTGAATCAGGCTCAATGCAAATGCAGTGAAGAGTTTGATTATTTTATTAGGTGCTCCGATCACAATTTAACATACCGCAGCAACCATTCTTTCGGAAGTGTTTGCAATGATGCATTGAATTGGTAGCTAGGCCATGTTGACTAGTCCTCAGACAAGAGAAAAGGGAGATACAGCTTGAGCTGATTTATGCCACTGTAAATTTCTTTTTTGTGTTATTAAAAAAACATACCACATAGTACCTTGTCAGGAAATCCCTGTTTGCCACAAAAAAATTAAAAATTGCTCATTAATGGACCTTCCCCCCTCCATTCTGCCACAATGAATATATGACTACAGCCATTCTGTGCACTGCTAACTTTATGACATGTTGGAGCTAGATGACTGGCTGGTTCTGTAGGGTATGTATTAGTATGCTAGGTGATAGCTCTCCTTTGCCTCAAGACTGTGAAACTCAGTTCAGTATGGTGCTCATTAATGGAGGCAACTGGAAAGCTGTCAAAAGTGATTTAGCATGGATGGTTATAAGTATCTGAACCCATTTGAAAGCAGGTCTTGCATTACACATTTAATCTTTCAACTAACCCAATATGGAGTCTAACTAATAAGGCAAGAATAAGAAATCATTCTCCTTCACTTGCATTGTGTAGCTACTTTTCATATTATTGTGAAATATATAGCCAGGAACAGTGTGATTCTAGGAACTGGGATGGAGGTTGTACTGCACAGAGGGGTGCAGGGTGACGAGACTGTTCAGGAAGCTGCAGAACCATGACCAATTCATCACTTGTGGCCAGCTAAAAGCTTCTATGTTATAGAATGATTACACACCTCTGCCATGAATTCATTCAGAAATTGAATTTTGGTGAGGTTTCTTTTTTTAATGCTTTACAGTTCAGGTAGTAACAAAAGAGTTCTGATTCAAAGTTCTAGCATCTTGCTCAGCCACCACCAACCTGGTGTTATCCAGATGTTTTGGACTACAATGCAGCCAGCCAATACTGGCTGGGGCTGATGGCAGCCATAGTCCCAAATATCTGGAAGGTGCCCATTTGGTGAAGGCTGAGCTAACTGATGACTGTATGCTTTATAAGTGAAATACCATGTTTCATTAAACTATAAATATTACAAGCTTTCAAATCCAAAGACTCATCCCAGACTCATGGCAGATGTAATTTTCCCAAGACCAATGCCTACTACAATGAGGAGGGAGGGAGGGACAGATCTCACTTTCACCCTCCAGTTGTGACACATGCTACTCCCACCACCAGTTTAAGGGGGAAGGGCATGTGTGTGATATTTTGGAAACTGGAAACTGGAAAGGGCTATCATAGAAGGAAGTTTTAGGTTTATTTTCCAAACGTTGGATTGGCTTAGAACAAGGGTTGTCAACCTTTTGGGACTCATGGACATACAGAAACTCACCCAGACAACTGCCTGCCCCCTCCACAAAGCCAACCACCAGGTAACCCCCCGCTCAAATCATACCCACTTGCGTAAACCCACCAAGGAAGAAATCCTATCCCCCAAAATCAAGGCCACCTGGACAAATCCTGCTAAAAATGACTCCGACCTAGACAATATTCCCAGCCCCTCAAAACATATAAATAAAACTCCAACCAGTCACATAAACACAACCCAGCAACAGTCTATATAAAAGACAAACCCACCCAGGCAAAACCTCTTACGCTCAAATCAACCACCACCAAGGCAGTATTCTGCTCCCTGCCCCCCAAATAGCGTTCCACCCAAACCCACCAAGACAAGAGTCTATAAGCTCTTGAGGATGCATGCCAGTGATGGTGCATGATTGTGGTGTAATTGGGAATGATCCATTTCACACAGGGCCATAGGCAGTCCTGAAGCAGCCTGAAATGGGTTTGTTAAGGTGCAGAACCCCTGAAATCTGGGTTGACAGGGCTTGCTAATACATAACTAATCTTCCCCCCAACTACCACTTGAATGCTCCATCTGCTTCAACAACTTTTGGTGTGGGTGATTGTGTTGACTTCAACAACACATTCACACCACCAACCCTTAAGCCTCCACATCTGTAGTTTATGTAACTTATGTAACTCGTATTAAAAGATCAACACATTTATTATTAGAGGAAGTGCAAGACCTGGCACTTGTCAAGTCCGAGGCAAGGCACTTGCAGCAACATAAAACTGAACACAAAGAAGTGGAGTGAAGCAGATCTTCAGCAAGAGAAAGAGAAAAACATCGGGAGAGTATCCTTATTCCTTAGGAGAGAGAGTAAACCTGACCCAGAAGTTTTAAAGAGGATTGTCCCTTAAAACATGACTCATTTTGGCACACTCCTGTTCAAGAGGCTCACTGTGGCCTGAATGGTTATATCTGAACGTGCCAGCCCCCTTGGCCACAGCCTGGTCCAGGAGCACATGCAGGTGTCCAGCGACCCACCTCTGGTGGAGCTGTGGGCACGCTAATGCATCAGCAGGGTAACAGCAAGAGGCGAGGCTGTGGAGGCATTGGCATTGTGAAAGCTTCCTTTATTTACAAATCAAAACAACAAACATGGCTGCTGTGAGCATCAGCTTCACACATCTGCTCTGTCCAAAAGCAACGAACAAAGAAAAAGACCACAGAAGCACATAGGACGGAAGCACAGTGTCTAGTTCCGTTCCCACACTCCTATCACAAAGGAATGTAAACAGTAGATCACAAGATCCAGTGGCAATGGAGAATGTAAATACTAACAGTATTGGCTACCTTGATGGGGGCACACTGATTTTGTGACATCACCCAAGCTCCACGTTCACAACCCACTGTGGGAATGAATAAAAAGTGTGTTTGTCTAGATACTCATTATCAACATATGGCATATAAGTAATAAACTTCTGGAATGAGCCATAGCCAGCCCTTGAGGTGGAATTCCTTTCAGACCCATTATGATTGAGGCCAGTGTCTTGTAGACAAGAATGTGACCCGACCAGTTAAAAGGGGAAATTATGGCCAATTGTTAAAGAGGAAAATGTCAGGGCAGGTGTTGCGAGCAGGTCAGCAATAACTCACAAAGTGTCAGTGGAATGAATTCTTCATTCAAAGAAATAAAACAGCACAGGCCTAGTGATCACAGCAGATATTCCCAGTGGGTCATGCCCCAATGAGGCAGTTGTGAGGTCCTTCCGAAGCAATCTTAGGCTCCACTATCATGTCTCTCATTGCTCCACCCTCTTCATTTCTCTGTGTGTTCTGCGAGACCAGAGAGGAGGGGAGCTGGTCACAGCAGGAGGGGGAGACTCCCTTTCATCAGCAGCCTGCCTCCACTCTGCCTCTTAGCCACCCTCCTCTCCAGCCTCCTCTTCTGCTTCTGCCTCTGGATTGCCTCTTCCTGCTTGGTCAACCTTGTTGCCTCTTTAGCTTCCAACCCCTCCTTCCTCCAGTCTGCTCCCTCTTCTCCTTCTGACCACTCATCATCATCCCAACACCAATCTCCTGGCTCTGAGCCTTCTTCCCTTGGGGGAACCCCACCTAGTGCTTCCAACCACCCCTCTGCATTCAGGCAGTCCATGACACAAAATAACTCCATGCATCTTCATACATGTAAAGTAACAAATGGGTTGAGTAAGTTGTATTTCGGGAACTGCAGTTGGATGAGAGTTGATCAAATGCTAGGGTGGCAGAAGATGGTTGGGTAGAGGATGAAACAGCTAAATGACATGTATTTGCCTATTGAGTTTGTGTTGTACTGAAAATGCTCTCTTAGATTCTTTGGACTCTATCCTGCAATGCCAAATATTGCTGATTGTCCAGAATTGCCTTGCGTGCGTAGGGCCATACATACCTAGGCTCCTTTGCCATCAATTCTGTATGTGTAGCTACTGGAAACTGCAGCAGTTTCAATGGACTTCTCAGTGTCATTGACAGAGCATGCTTCCAAGCTGCCACACAAATCCATGACTACTCTACCAGATCTCAACCCTCCTCCTCACCTGAATGTGTTTGTATGGGTCATACCACGGAACAGTATTGGGTCAACCCCCCCAAAAAAAAACTACATGCAAAGGGACTCAGCAGAGAACACTATGCCCCTCCAGTAAACTGTACATTCATTTACCATTTACATTTCTTTCAAAAGTAAAAAATGATGAGCACAAGAGCATCAAACACAACACAGTTATGACTTCACAGAGCATTGAATCATGTTTAATGTGCATTATAGATTCACATAGACTGTGTCAGTTTCTGAGATCTAGGACCTTTAAATAATGAAGGAAAAGGTTGAGAACAGTCACTTCATTTATTTATTCAACATCCCTGCTTGGGGGGGGGGGGATGCAGAGGCTGAATATCTTCATTATGTGTCAGTGAACAGCAAAAGCTTCTTATGTATGAACAAGAAAAAGCAAGCACATGCCTTACTAAAGTCAGTAGCATTATTTCTGGAATTTTGATTTTTGTAGTGGACAGGTTGCCTTATCCTAAGGACATCTAACCTATGACCTTCCAGATGTTGTTGGACTCCAGTGCCTATCAGCCCCAGGCAGCATGGCCAATGGGCGGGGATGATGGGAGTTGTAGTTCAATCACATCTGAAGGGTCACAAATTTCCCAAGCACTGCTCTGTGGCCACTGGTTTACTGGGGCACCTTTTCATGTTTCAGTAATGGTAAAACAAGGCTGATTTCAAAGCATTCAAAATTACAGTGGTACCTCGGGTTAAGAACTTAATTCGTTCTGGAGGTCTGTTCTTAACCTGAAACTGTTCTTAACCTGAGATACCACTTTAGCTATTGGGGCCTCCCGCTGCCACTGCGCCACCAGAGCAGTTCTCATTCTGTTCTCATCCTGAAGCAAAGTTCTTAACCCGAGGTACTATTTCTGGGTTAGCAGAGTCTGTAACCTGAAGCGTCTGTAACCCAAGGTACCGCTGTATATTGCAAAAATATGCAACAGAACAATTGTACTGTCAGGTGTGTGCATGCATTAAGGAGGTAATGCTATTGGCATACATATGTTTAACAGAACCATTACATTGTTTACAGTAACAATGATTCAGCTATATAAGTACTTTTGAGGCATAATGTGTTTTGGCTTGAAGGTAAGGGTGGTGTTTGGTCTTCCTAAGCAGTTTGTGACAGAGGAAGTTTCATGCATTCCAAAATACTACTACTACTACTACTACTACTACTACTACTAATAATAATAATAATAATAATTTATTATTTACACCCCGTCCATCTGGCTGGGTTTCCCCAGCCACTCTGTGCAGCTTCCAACAGAATATTAAAATACAATTGTCTATTAAACATTAAAAGCTTCCCTAAACAGGGCTGCCTTCAGATGTCTTCTAAAAGTCTGGTAGTTGTTTTTCTCTTTACATCTGGTGGGAGGGCATTCCGCAGGATGGGTGCCACTACCAAGAAGGCCCTCTGCCTGGTTCCCTGTAACTTGGCTTCTCACAGCGAGGGAACCACCAGAAGGCCCTCAGCACTGGTCCTCAGTGTCCAGGCAGAACGATGGGGGTGGAGTCGCTCCTTCAGATATACTGGACTGAGGCTGTTTAGGGCTTTAAAGGTCAGCACCAACACTTTGAATTGTGCTCGGAAACATACTGGGAGCCAATGTAGGTCTTTCAAGACTGGTGT
This sequence comes from Podarcis filfolensis, assembly GCF_964270895.1. Taxonomy (NCBI): domain Eukaryota; kingdom Metazoa; phylum Chordata; class Lepidosauria; order Squamata; family Lacertidae; genus Podarcis; species Podarcis filfolensis. The sequence goes on along the minus strand of NC_139605.1, from coordinate 34,255,901 downwards.
TATGTGGTCCTGGCGGCCGCTCCCATTCACCAGTCTGCCGCATTCTGGATTAGTTGTAGTTTCTGGGTCACCTTCAAAGGTAGCCCCACATAGAGAGCATTGCAGTAGTCCAAGCGAGAGATAACTAGAGCAGGCACCACTCTGGTGAGGCAGTCCATGGGCAGGTAGGGTCTCAGCCTACATATGAGATGGAGCTGATAAACAGTGTTCTGTCTCTGCAATGGAGAGCATTATTCCACCTTGCCTTTTTGTATGAGTTCTGGAAGCAAATGGGAAAATAAATTCAGTTCTCTTGCATTTCCTCAGAAATTTCCCATTCAGGCTAGTGAAGGGGAACTTTTGCATTGGCAAAGAGATGCATAAAGAGTTTTCATGTCCCTTGCAATGAATAAGGGAAGGTCATTTGTGTGTGACCTGGTTGAGGGCAACTCAGGTTGCAATCAGGAAACATCCCTTTGAAACCAGTATTTAATTGTGTCTTACATCTCATTGATTTCACTGAGATCAAAGAGGCATTATGTTGTGTCCGGTTCATTTTCCTTTACATATGTAGAGCCCTTCACTTGCTTTATTATTATTTTTTACCAGTAATATTCATAGTGAGTGGGACTGACAGATGCTTAACCACTGAGCGCGTCAGTTACTACTTCCAAAATAGCCACAAGGCACTCATACAGTATAGCACTCACTATTCCCATGCATCTCCTCTAAATCTGCCTAACATCCATGACGTCCTCTTCCCACAAAAGAGTAATGGTGATAAAGATAGTTCAAGCCAAGTATTCCTCTGAAATGATGTTTAGCCTTCTGCTGCCCTCTCGCTGACTCTTCACTGATGAGACAGGCCTCGTATTTTCTTGATGTATATCTTGAGTTACATGTGGTGCTGTTGGGGCCATGTAATGAAAAATGGAAGGCCCCTTTGTGGAAGAGGAAAAAAAGCTTGCACATTTCTGACGCTCACTAAGAAAGACCAGCATGGTGAATGTGTGAGAGGAGCGCTTACACATGAAGGAAATGCAGAAGAGGACAAAGAGAGAAGAAAACACCATTTTTTTAAAAGAAAGAAATCACATATATTGATGCAGGACCATAGCTGAGTGGTAGAACATTGTTCCTTCATGCAAAAGGTCTGAAATTCAACCTCCAGCAGAGATTCCTGCCCCAAAGCATGGAGGGTCACTGTCAGTCAGTGTAGACAATACTGAGCAAGATAGACCAATGGTCTGACTCGGTATAAGGCCAAATAATAATAATAATAATAATAATAATAATAATAATAATAATAATAATTTATTTGCACCCAACCCATCTGACTGGGTTGCCCCAGCCACTGTGGGTGGCTTCCTATGTTCCTATGATCTAAAGAAGCTAACTACCATTTTAAAAAAGGACTCTTTAGCTCAATGTCTGTATTTCATAGTCTAAAATGTCACTGACCGCAGAGAAAGATGTGTGAAGCAGGGGCAAGAGTGCTGGGCTAGTTCAGAGTTGAACTTGGGCCAGTTGAACATGGGCCATTCACTCACATTCAGCCAAACCCTTTGAGTTTATTGGAGGATGACATGATGCTGGCTCTGTGCAAGACGAAAGAGATTTAGCAGCAGAAGAGAAGCATCAAGAATGCAACACGTTTCCTTTAAATGTAAGCACTGCAGATACTTGAGCCTACAAGGCACTTCCTGTAATGCAAGCTGTGCTCATCCACGAATGAGAATGGTGCTAATATTCTGCGCGCACAAAATATGCAAAATTCAGCAACTGCAGGTTCTTAATTTAAGGTCTTCTGGGGGTTGAATCTGACTATCACCAGCATGTAAAGAAGCACTTCACGTAGTAAATTGATTTCTATAGCTGCTGCCAAATTTCAGTTTAAGGCAAATTTGGAGGTTCCTTCTCAGTCACAGCATCTGTAGAAGTCTAAAGGAAACAGGCTGCTAAATAACAACCTACCTTGAGCCATTTGGCGAGTGTTTGATGACTGCATTTGGAAGCAACGTTAATTTAAGCCAGGGGTCAGTAAACTTTTTCAGCAGGGGGCCAGTCCACTGTCCCCCAGACCTTGTGGGGGGCCAGACTTGTTGTTGTTGTTTAGTTGTTTAGTCGTGTCTGACTCTTTGTGACCCCATGGACCAGAGCACGCCAGGCACCCCTGTCTTCCACTGCCTCCCGCAGTTTGGTCAAGACTATATTTTGGGGGCCAGACTATATTTTGGAAAAAAATTATAAATGAATGTATTCCTATGCTCCACAAATAACCCAGAGATGGATTTTAAGTAAAAGGACACATTCTACTCACGTAAAAACACGCTGATTCCCGGACCATCCCCGGGCCAGATTTAGAAGGCGATTGTGCCGGATCCAGCCCCTGGGCCTTAGTTTGCCTACCCATGATTTAAGCCATGGTTTCTAATCCCATTTTCTTTCCCTAGGAGAGGGAGGAGTGTATGAGCTGAGCATGTAATGCTAAACCATGGTTTATTGAGACAGACTTGCTAGGTTTTAGACATAATGCTAAACCGTGGTTTAGCATTATGTCTAAAACCTAGCAAGTCTGTCTCAATAAATCCCAAAACTTTATTAACGTTAATGAATAAAACATTCCATGATTATTCCTCAAATATTATCTGCACATTTTGGGATGTCTTAATAAACCATTCTTAGATGTGAGTGCCAGGGGATGGGTAGAGGAGTCACGTGCCACGCTGGTGCATATCTTAATTCAAAAATAAAGCACAGAAGTCAGTCTGAAAGAATTTGATGGTGTCACTTCTGCTCACACATGACTTGCATTGCATGAATGAAAGCGTTTCTTATAATATGTGCAGCAAAACCAGTCTTACATAAATGCCCTACATCATACAAGTAGTCACTCTCTGATCTTCAAATTCCAACAGAATTATTTATAGCTTTTTAATGAAATATTCATAAAGAAGTGTCCGTTGCCTGCAATTTCTGCTAAGAAGTGATTTAACTTTTTTATTTTCTTTTTCTCTTCCCCCTCCTTCTATCAAATTAATTTAGGTCAAGTAGGGAACAAAATAGCATTAATTAAAAATGGGAGGAAAGTATTTGCTATTTTGGAGTGACTCTTCATAAAAGGTCTCTCTCTTTAAAAAAAAAAAATTAAGGGGAAAGACATAAGGGTGCACACAGATCTTGCTGGTTTCTCCCCTGAAATTGATGATAGTAGAACAACATTGGACTATTGAACGTTGTGCTAAAGAAAGGCTCTAATAATAATTCCTGTCGAAGGAGCACAAGGGAACTAAAATCCCCATTCCAAAATATCGCAGCAACAGTAAGGTGGCAATCTCATGCACTTTTACTTTGGAGGAAGCCCCAGTGACCGCTGTAGGACTTGCTTTTGAGTAAACTTGATTGGGCTTGGGTGCTGAGGATGGAGCGATGTGATTCAGCCCTAAGCTGCGCTGCCAGAACAGCCGTTTCCTTCCCTGAGGAAACCTCACTAATACATCGTTTGAGAAACACTGCTCGTTTAGAAATGTCTTGTGCATGGGAAAAGAGGCTAGTGGAATCAATTATTCATTCTGCTCCAGCAAATAGAAAACAGTATTGTTATAGTCGAGAAGTTCAAATCCTAGAGCTTTCATACTTCTAACTTCACCGAAAAGCCTGGGGGAAAGTAGCGTGCAGGCATCTAAAATTAAACGCACAATAACTGTGTGGGTTCTTACATCCAATTGAAAAGAAAATGTGGGGATTGTGTTTATTTCTTTGTTCTGCTTCCTGTGGTTTTCTAATGTTAGGTCTTCTGTTCTCTATTTGTCTCATCTGAACCTGAGCTTCTCCTGATGGAACTTTAGTAGTCAAGATGTTCCCCGCCCTCCATTTTGTCCTCACAATAACCTTCTGAGGTACCTTAGGCTAAAAGACTGTGAAACTTGTTCAAGGCCACCCAGTGAGCTTCATGAGGATATGAAACTGTTATTCCCCTGCCCTAGTCCATCCTCAGTTTGCCATCTGCTACACACCAACATTGGACCTCTCTCATTTCAGTAAGTATCTCATCTTGGCATCCATCTTATCTCGGGAGACAATGGAGGAGTGCATCTTTGGGAGTAAAGTCAAACTGTTGGAAGGTTATAGCACCTGCTGTGGTTGTAGGGGCCGATACAGGAGCGATATGTTTTGTTGCAGCTGGGGCAGATGAAGGTGTCCAGTTGTGCAGCTACAAATGCACCAGAGTAAGCATCTCTGAACTTTTGGTATTTAATATTCTGGTGTCTTCAAGGGAGCATTGGGGAACTCAAAGACCCTTCCTTTGCAATGTCAAAAGCAGAGAGCCCTGATCATTTTTTGAACTCAGAGCTTCCACAAGAGATAGCAACGCAGGAAGCTGCCTTATGCTGAGGTCTGCCTACCATAGTGTTGTCTACACTGACTGATAATGGTTCTCTACGGTTCAAGACAGGAAACATTCCTGTCTGGAGATGAACCTGGAACCTTCTGCATTTGTTTGTTTGTTTGTCTGTTTAATACCTTTTCTCTAAGGAGCTCAAGGTGGTGTGCAAATATCTTCCCCTCCCCATTTTATCCTCACAACAACTCTGTGAGGTTGATTAGGCTGAGAGATTGTGACTGGCCCAAGGCCATCCAGAGAGCTTCATGGATGAGTGGGGATTTGAACCCTGGTGTCCCAGGCCCTGGTTTGCATGCAGAGAATATGCTCTACCACTGAGCTTCGGTGTTCCCCATGATTGCACCGCCTCAGTTGCCACCATACTTCTTTGCATCTTTGTTCCCTCTGCCGCCCCTCTTCTTCTTCATTATGGTGACAGAGGCCCTCTCCTCACTTTAGCCTTGGCAGTGGCAAGGCCCTCCACTTCCACCTCCTGACTCTGTGGCTTGCCCTAGGAAGAACTTGGCAAGATAGTCCTTTCCTCACAAAGTGAGGCATTCTGAGAGGATTGGTCATGAAGGCACTTGCCTAGCTTGGTTTGCTGCATTCAAAGGTCTGCAGCAAACCACAGCAGCACTGCATGACCACCTTGCCCACAATGTCTAGCTGTGAGGAGAGGTCATCCACAGGTCCTTCTTAGAGTGAGGAAGGTGTTGGTGAGTCTTGCCAAAGGGATGGGTGATGATAAGCCTTGCCAGATGGGCAGAAATGATGGAGGACGGCAGGACCAGAGGCCATCAATTCTCTGCTCTCCTGCACCTGCCACCTGAGTCAGCTGCCACAGTTTCTCTAATAGATGGGCTGGCCTTAACTGAATGTTATGGTCCCAGAATGTTAGGAGGATTCTGCATAATTATTAGTTGGGGTTTGTTTTGATTTTGTTTGTATCAAACTAGGTATGAAAAATCAGTAACTTCCCAACTTTTACAATTATTTTTGTTTCATTCTGTAAAGAACTAATTCTTCTGTCTGGAATTCAAATAAAATGTGGAAGGCTGCCTTTCCAGAGATTTAAAACCCCTACTGATTTTCCTTTCTCTTCTTAAAAATGTGGAGCACTATTTTTATAGTATTCTTTAAAAATATATATCCAATGAAAATAAGGAGGGACAGCTTGTCTCATGTTTAGCCACTCTATGTGCAGATTTAGGATATTGTGTCTATTTCAAAAACGTGCAGTTTGCCAATCTTCAGACAAAGGCACCTACTAAGCAACAGAGTATAGGACATAATGTAAACTACAACATAACACTGTAAGCTTCAAATGGCAACGTGTCAGCTAAAGGTCGATTTCCCCTTTGATTGTGTTGATAAAACCAAGGTTGAAAAGGAGAATGATAAAAATACAGTTTCTGGATAAATTAGACTATAAACAAGAACTTTGCATTGCTTGTCATATCTCCAGGGTGGGAGGCGCAGGTGGAGCATCAAACAGCCTGAGGAAGATTGACCTCTGCTACTCCTACTAGAGTTGCCAACTTATCTTCTGTGATCCTGCACCTCCGCCTTAACTTTAGCAATAGTATAATGATTTAAAACAGAAAGCTAAGCAGATGAAACTTTCTTCATCATTTCATCTTCATTCCAAAAAGCAGATCTTTATGAAATCATACCTCTCTCAAAGGTGCACAGAATCTTTCTCTTTTTAAAAGATCACTGTTGTGAAATAACACTGCTAACAAAGTCTTTTAACTGAAATGTGTACCAGTTTCCACAAGAGCTGTTTGGCATTCAGGATATTAATAGCATATGCGTGGACAACTGTGTCTGTCAGGATATTGTGGGAGAAATGTTTCATATGCAGTGTAAAAAGGGTTTGCAAACGTTTTAGACAGGATGGATTTTACCTGAATTTACAGATCAAGTTTGCATATGGTATACTGTTTTGCAAAAGTCTAGGAAAGAATCGGAATACCATAGTCTAAAACTACTGCTAGAGGACAAGAAGCCCAAGACTACATTAAATGTAGCTAAATTCTGTGCGTCTGCAATCAATCGCAGGAAGCAAGTGGTATCCCATAATGTCCAATCCCCTAAATGTTAATTACAGGGGGAACGCTAACAATTAATTTTAATTTTTATATTTAAATTCTTGTTATTGCATATTGTCCCTTGTATTCCTGATATTTTTTATGATCTGTGATATTGTGTGTGTTGAAGCTGGTCTATGACCGTATTAATAAATTCATTTCATTTCATTTCATATGGTATAAGTTGTGGGCAGAGAAAGAAGAAAGAACATATCATGGCAAAAGTGTTTTATTTATTTTCTAAATGTGAATTCTTTAAAAGTTCTGTGCTGGAACATTTGAAAGGCCTGATCTTAAAAACTGCTCTGCTTTTCTGTCATAAACCTCATAAAACAGGATGAGAATGATTTCGCTGCTTCTTCTAGAACTCAGCTGGGTACAATGAGTCATACATCTCCCACGCCCCCTAGAGTTGCCACCTGCCACCATACATATCTACAGTCATACCTTGGAAGTCCGTTCAACTTCCAACTTCCAACTTCCAAAACATTCAGAAACCAAAGCACAAAGGAAGGTCCTGCAGCCAATCGGAAGCCACAGAAGCCCTGTCAGACAGTCAGCTTCCAAAAGAACATTCAAAAACCAGAACACTCACTTCCGGGTTTTGATCATTCAGGAGCCGATTTGTTTGGGAGCCAAGGCATTTGAGATCCAAGGTACGACTGTACTCTACCTCTAAATCTTTCAATCCTGGGACTTATGGGCTAGTCCAGGAAGTGGTTTTCTCTGTAATATGCTCCTAAGTTGGGAAATCTGTGGAAGTGCATCTATAGGAATTTTTATTTATGTTAAAAGTTTCACATGATCTGAAGCAGTAGGAGAATCAAAGCCCAGCTATCCTTTGAAATTTGCACTTATTGTAATTTTGGAAGGGAGTTCTCCAACCAAACAATATTGATAAGAATGTGTTTATTGCTGAAAATAACAAAACAAAACGAAAAAGAATTATATTGCTAGCAACTATGTGTACATTGAAAATACCGCATACAAAATTGTGTTTATTAGGAGAAATTTGCACTGAGGCACTGTAGAGTACTGAGGAGGATTTAAAAAAAAAAATGCTGCAGAAATGTGGGTAACAGAACTTAAGATTGGAAATATGAGAAGCTGAGAGAATCAAAACTGAAGGCTCCTTATGTCCCAAGTCTAGCATCACTACTAGATAATTTCTACCATGTACTGAGCACACACATCTTTCCCCCAGCCTTTGACATCCGAGATATAGTTTTTAGGACCCAATCTATTCTTCTGAATGTAAATTGTTTTATCTGATTTTTATATTGTTGCGTCCCACCCTGGTACCTTATGGTATATGGTAAGCAAGAAATAATAATAATAATAATAATAATAATAATAATAATAATAATAATAATTCTCAGCGAGAAAATTTGCCAGTTCCAATTGCTTGCCTGCTCCCCCTCCCTATTTGAAGTCAGACCCTTTCCTCAGCTTTCCTTAGCCACAACAACATGAAGAAAAGAGTGAGGCAAGCTATCATTCTGGCTATTCTGGCCATTGCAGGAGAGAAAACATTTAGACAGGAATTTAACAGGCTTGGAACAATTAAAACACAGTTCTTGGGATCTGCTGGGAAATGTAACAGGCTCATTAGCTGTTTCCTGCAAGGACCTCTTCCAGTTGACTGATTTCACACCACTTTTTGCATCTCTGTTTCAACTTCTTTTATTCCAGTTTATCAGAGGGGTCAGTTTAGAGATCCACAATAACAGTTCAACAGGCAATATCCATCACTGCTGGCCCTAGGCCCCCTTTTATGATGCTGCAAAGAGTGCCGGGAAGCCAGCATCCCCAAGGAATGCTGCAGTGCTTCGTGTATTATGGGCAATTACAATGAGCACTGCCTGATACCAGTGAAAGGAGTTCTGCCACCACTCTTTTCCTCATCTAGTGAGCCTGTTCACCCATTCCTGCATCTGGTGGGAATAAGGAGGAGGGAGCAGGGAGGAGCAGGGAGGAGCTGCTTGCCACGTGCTGATATGGAGGGACTATTAGTCTCCACAGCAATGCCCACTTTAACAATGTTATGTGAAAGCTAGAGGAGCATTGCAGCAACCACTTCCTAAATATCATGTAAAGTGATGCAGCAAGTACCTGAAAGTTGCCAGCTGGCATATCACAAGCAGCATCCATTATTGAAAAGAATAGCCAATAATAACATCTGCAGCAGCCTGAATCTACCTTAAGGGTCAAAGACATTAGACACCTTTCCCTATAGACCCCCAAGATTGAGGGGAAGCAGATTGGCAGAGACGGTCCTATTGTTTGTTTTGCTGCCTATAGAAGTTCAGGGGCAGTGTCCCAGAAGAGAGCACCCCCTAAGTCATGGGTAGGCAAACTAAGGCCCAGGGGCTGGATCCAGCCCAATCTCCTTCTAAATCCGGCCTGCGGACAGTCCAGGAATCAGCACGTTTTTACATGAGTAGAATGTGTGCTTTTCTCTAAAATGCATCTCTGGGTTATTTGTGGGGCATAGGAATTCGTTCATATATTTTCCCCCAAAATATAGCCCGGCCCCCCACAAGGTCTGAGGGACAGTGGACCGGCCCCCTGCTGAAAAAGTCTGCTGACCCCTGCCCTATGTTGTGGAATTCCCTCCCCACAGAGGTGTGTCTCACATCTTCATTAGACAGCTTTCAGCGAATTCTGAAGACACACCCTTTTACCCTGGTTTTCGACACCTGATGTGCATGTTTTTAGGATTTTGAGTATTAATTGTTGAGCGCTTACTGTTCGCAACCCTAACCCTGCGGAAAGCCATCTAATTAGACTTTAATTTTGACCTGTTTTTAGGAGGTAATTTAATTATTGTTTGATTTTATACTAATGTTATATATCTGATGTTAGCCGCCCTGAGCCTAACTTCGGCTGGGGAGGGCAGGATATAAATAAAACTTGATGATGATGATGATGATGATGATGATTAGCCTGTCCTGGGACCTTAGGGTGAAGAAGAAGAAGAAGAAGAAGAAGAAGAAGAAGAAGAAGAAGAAGAAGAAGAAGAAGAAGTACAACTACAACTACAACTACAACTACAACTACAACTACAACTACAACTACAACTACAACTACAACTACAACTACAACTACAGGATGGTGATAGTTGCAACTATGGTAGAACAGCAACCTTAGGTATGGAAATCTGATGGAATTAAAGGAAACACTCCACTAACAAAACAGCAGACAAAGCAAACAGACCGAAAAACCCCAAGATGCTCATAAGGCCAGAGGGGAGAAAAGATAAATGCATTCCCTGAATTTCTGGCATATTTTCATTAAATTGTATTGTTCAAAGACTGCACTACTGAAAAAATAAATACATTGACTAAACACTTTGATGGAACTTAATTTTCAAGTCCAAGTAAGAATGCCTGCGCATTCACACTGTAGGACTAAAATTAGTATAAATATACAAGGTTGATGCTGTATTTGCTTATGAAAATTGCAACTGGAAGGTGAATGCTTTTAGGTAATGAAGAATAAGGCTACTACAGCTAGCTCATAAGCAGATAAATTATTCAGCTGCTACTTCTCCCTTTAAGCAAAATCATGGTACTTAATAAGACGAAAGTAATAAAAAAAAAAAAGGAAAGCACATGCCTTCTAAAACTACCTTCCTTGCTTATGCGGCACATATTGTATTAAGACTTTCCTCCCCAGGCCGTGAAAAGGAGGGTACAACTTAATCACCATCAGAAATCAAAAAATGTTGCTGATAGTTCTCCCTTGTCCTCTGTTAAATCAGGCTTCATCTTTAAGATCCTAACTTACCAAGAAGAAGATATTTGGCTCATGGAATGTCTTAGGAATGTGAATTGAGTGAATAAACTACCTCAGAATATACATTTGATTTTTAAAAGGAGCAAATTATTCTTGCTTTGTGCTCTCTGTATACTCTCTGTCAGAGTTTGTGGACATTTAATCCCTTTGCTCTGAAGACCTCCTTTTCAAGAAGATGGCAGATAACTTTCATTGTCACCCTACAAAACTATGATGACATTCGCACCACTATAACATGCCTGGTGGTATCTAAATTTATTGGAAATTGCTTTATATTTGAAGTTGTTTTAACTGTTTTTATGGATGCAATTGTTTTGTATATGGCTTTACTTCTATTGTGAAATTGCTCTGAGATGTTCATAGAAAGCAATTCTTAAATGAATCGCCACCACCATCATCACTGTGGGTCTCCCCCCTCTTACACAGTGCTGTCTGCCATAATAATTTACTTTGAAATACCCTGTCCACCCCAGTTGTTTTCAAAGCCAAGAAGGTGTTGCCAACAGCTCAAAATGAAGAGATACAGGCCAGCTTCTCCTGAAAAGTCCTTTGGGGGACTTGCAAAGCTTGCCTCAAAAGGCAGCATCCCAAGATTTCCCCTGCTTCACATATCCCCACTATCTTCTCCCATCCCACTGACTCTGACGTATGCAGCCAAAGGTTCGAAAAGGGGTGCCTACATGCAAACCCCTACATGTAGGTGCAGGTGGCACTATGGTCTAAACCACTGAGCATCATCTTGGGCTTGTCAATCAGAAGGTTGGCGGTTCGAATCTGTGCAACGGGGTGAGCTCCTGTTGCTCTGTCCCAGCTTCTGCCAACCTAGAAGTTCAAAAGCAGCCCAGTGCAAGTAGAGAAATAGGTACCACTGCGGCAGGAAGGTAAATGGCATTTCTGTGCACTCTGGCACTTGTCACAGTGTCCCATTGTGCCAGAAGTGGTTTCGTCATGCTGGCCACATGACCCGGAAAGCTGTCTGTGGACAAACGCCACCTCCCTCAGCCTGAAAGCGAGATGAGCACCACACCCCATAGTTGCCTTTGACTGGACTCAACCATCCAGGGGTCTTTTACCTACTTCTGTCTCATTTTCTACTGTTCCTTTCACACTGCAATACCTGTTGTGTGAAGTGATGCGGGTGGTGCTGTGATCTAAACCACTGAGCCTCTTGGCTTGCTCTGTACCAGCTCCTGCCAACCTAGTAGTTCAAAAGCACATCAGTGCAAAGTAGATAAATAGGTACTGCTGCAGTGGGAAGGTAAACGACATTTCTGTGTGCTCTTGTTTCCGTCACGCTGTTCTGTTGCACCAGAAGCGGTTTAGTTGTGCTGGCCACATGACCCAGAAAACTGTCTGTGGACAAACGCCAGCTCCCTCAGCCTGAAGTGAGATGAGTGCCACACCCCATAGTTGCCTTTGACTGGACTCAACCATCCAGGGTCTTTTATCTACCTTTTCCTACCTGCTTCACACAATGAGGAAATCTGTGTAATCCACATTCCCTGCAAGCATGCAAATGCTCCTTTTCAGGTCTTTGACTCTATATGCAAAGGTCAGGGGGGTGTCTGTGGAGCATAGTGATATTGGTTTTGGAACCTGCAGGCATAGTCTCCCTCTCCCTTCCATTATTTATTCTATACCTAGAAGGAGTTTGTGAAAGGGGCTATGGCCCTGTGGTGTTCATTGTGATATAGAATCAACTCAAAGGGGAAATAAATTCTCACCCTCTCCTCTACAAATATTTATAGCAGGAAGTAAAACAGATAGGATACTCTAATGACGTCTGCCCTTAAAATATCACTTTAAGTTTCCCTAGAACAGCAGCCCACTGCTTGTTCCCATATAATTAAAACACTAAACTACATTCATTCCTTAAACATGGTAATAAATTGTTCAAACATCCTTCATAGCGGCAGTTAATTCAAGCCGTCTGACAGGTTAGCGAGTGTTTTAATTATATGGGAACAAGTAGTGGAATATTGCTGTTTTGAGGGAGTGTCTGAAGGGCAGAAATCATTAGTGCCCTGCATATTTTTTTATTATAAATATTTGGAAAAGAGTAGATAAGATCTTTTCCCCTCTGTAAAGGAGTTTATGTATTGAAATTACATGTATTGAGCCAGAAGAACTAGGACATGACTTGCTACGTATATATCAGTTTCCTATGTTCCTACTGTGTTGGTAATTGTCTGCAGAGGAAGAGATCCATGCAGCTATTTTCCTTGCAACAAATGATGCCGCTGGAGGTGTGCCAAGGCGAGGCTTAGAGGTCTTCAAATCTGTAGACCTTTCCTGTGCTTCTCCTGGTATGCAAATGCTTTACCCTTTACACCAGTAACACTCCAGAATCATTCTGGAAAGGCACAGTATATAGCAACAAGCTTGGAGGGCATTCATGGCCTAGAAACATATATCAAGTGGATGCTCAAAAGAGGTCTGAAATCCACAAGCAAGCCAAATCCAGTTAAATCATAGCTCACCAGGAGCTTTACAGATCCATACCGTCAAATCCCAAATGGTTTGGCGCTACCTGAACTGTTGGACTATTGTCAAAGATGTCTGGTAATAGCAGCTTTGTGAAGAACTTGTATTAGATTCTTTGTTGGAAGTTGCTAGTACTTCTATAATAATGTAGCCTTCCCTGAATTCCCTTGATTGAGAACTATGATACTGAAATGGGCTTAACCTGGTTTAATTTTGTAATGTTGGCAGATCTTTTGGCAAGCTTCTTCAGAACTGCATTTCTCGGTAGAACTGGGGGTGATTTTGACCCTTTCAAAGAAGAGAAAAACATGTGGATTTTGGATGCTCATGACAATGTTGTTGGGATTTGGGTGGGGATATTTGACCACTTTTGACCAACTGTGGCGCCCCACCCTTCTCTTCCTGTGTCATGGAGAGGATTAACTAGCTGCCCATTTTGGGGGCTGAGTAGGAGGCACTTTGTCCTACCGACTCTTCACTTCAAGGTGGTTTGGGTTTGGGGCTGATTTGGCTAATCAGCTGTTACAATTTACAACCAGCCGGTAAGATAGGTAGCCAAGAGCAGGGAAAAGACGCCTGTGCAAGTACCTGCAGGCACCTAGAGTGTGAAGGGACAGTTGCTGACCTACCTCTCATTGCCGGCTGTAATGATGGAGGGAAGGGGATGGACCTTGGCCCGTGGAGGCTTTGACCTGCAAAATGGTGCCCAGGGCAGGTGGGCAGGAAGTGGGAAAGACTCCTCAACTCACTTTTTCTTATGCTACCTATGAAGGGCATCTATCAACCAGTTAGCTGAAATGGTTACTTGAGCCAGGGTGGTACTAGCAGCTGTTCAGAAGTGGAACAGACTCCACTGGGAGGTGGTGAACTCTCCTTCATTGGAGGTTTTTAAGAGGGGTTGGATGGCCGTCTGTCATGGATGCTTTAGTTGAGATTCCTGCATTGCAGGGAATTGGACTAGATAACCCTCAAGGTCCCTTCCAACTCTACAATTCTGATTCTTTGATACCCACTTCAGTTCCAATGATCTGCTGAACCCAAGAGGGTGCCCACACTTAGCCTTGTGTGTTATTCATGTTGTAGTTTTTGTCCTGTCAGTTAATAAACTTGCGACTCTTAGCCCAAGAACATGCCTCATGTCTCCCTTCCTGGTCGAGGGGAAATTTATTTGCACCCTCCATTCAGTCCTATTAGTATCAAGCAGAGCTCTGCAAAATGTGAAACATCTTGCAGTGGACTCCTGCTTTGGGAAGATGTGTTTGGAGGCTACATCACTATGCAGTTAAAAAAAAGGAACATAAGAATGCATACATCAGAAGGTGAAACGAAGCACTTAAATAAAGCTTGAACCAAGACACAGAAATATTTAAAGAGTTCAAATTGTGAACTTTTGACATTGCTTTGAAGGTAATGTAATCTATCACAGTATGAGTTCCTCTCAGAGTAAGCTCACAGGCTCACATCAAAGGATTTTTGCAGGCAATTCTCAAGAAAAAAATACTAGGAATTGCTTATTGACTATTTTAAACCTGCAGCCCTACAATCACTTACCTAGAAGTAAACTAGGTTGGACTTCCTACTGAGTAGACATAAGTGGGATTGCACTATAAGGCTGCAATCCTATGAACACTTACCTGGTGTAAGACTCATTGGATTGGAGGTGGACATAGATGAGAGGAACTCCACTTATGCAGCAGGTATTTCATAGCTATTCCTCTCCCTCTTAAGTACCATGCATTCACCCCAAAAGCTGCACCTGGGGTTGAGGGGCCCATTGGAATGGTATGTGATGAGACATGGTGGACAATAGTAGGAAAAAATTGGCAGGGCCACCTTCCACAACGTTCTTTTCCACTCACACAAAACATTTCCAAATTCAAGCCATTCAGCACAGTGGGGCTTACTTCTGATTAAGCATGCATAGCCTTGCACTGTAAATAAATTTGTATGTAAATTAAGCATCTAAATATTAAGATGTGTTAAATGGTAGAGCTATTATTCCTACATGATAATGAAGAGTAGTTGCTCATGGAATTATTAGCTTTCCTATAGCGTGAACTGCTCAGCAGTGGGAAAGAGTTCTATCTGAGAAATCTACTTTTGCCCAAATGTAAGAGCCTGTCACAAAATAACAAAACAAGTGACATAATATTGTTGAATCAAGCCTTGTCAGAGGAACTTGGCCACTCTCCAGGTGCCCGGCTTGATTCCATGTTGGCCTCCCCCGTCAGCGACTCCCGGCAAGACAAGGCGAGGTCTCTATCGGCCGATCCTCCTCAACGTGAGAAGAACACAACCACTCCCCCCTGCCATCCCCAGGGAGGGGAGAGAGACAGACAGAAATGTATTTACATGCCTTTATTTCTGTCTTTCAGCAGTGCAGAGGAAACATGTCTGCACCCTCTCACATCAGCAGCCACAGCAGAGAGAGAATAACCCCACCCATGTACTTCTGGTACAGGGTCATGTGACACTCTGAGTTAACATCCGGTGCTCAGTGCACATAATAGACTGTCCCTGGTTCCCACGGTACAGTCCCATAACATCAACATCCTGTTTGGCTTTCCAGCCATCTGGAGCACTCAGCAGCATTGCTCCTTTTTCGTAACATCCTCCCCCAAAAGAATCAATGCGTGTTGCGGCAAGCAAAGCGTGATCCAGAGAAGAAAACAAACAGTTGTTATACACATAACACTCCCCTGTTGTTTCAGTTCCACCCTTGGAACTACCCGCCACTGGTTTCCCCAGTGTACCTCTCTGGTTGTCTGGCTTCCAAGGAATGAGTGCATCTGCATTACCTTGGCTAGCAGCTCTCTGTTGTGTCTTTGTCTCTGACTTAGACACAGCTCCAACCTGTCCTCGGTTGTTTACAACAGCAACACATGCAACAGCTAAGTTAGCAAACTCTTCTGAGTACCTTTTGGGTGGTTCACCCTTTGTGACTCTCTCAGACCTGCGTAAGAGGTGCTGATCCTCTCTGCTCACTGGTTCTGTCTCAGGACTCTTAGGAGAACCAGTTCCAACAGTAAACAGTGGTTCATCCTTCACCTGTGAAGGTCTTTCCATTGTGTGAGATTTCCTCTCAATGACTGTGACAACTGAGCTCTCTGAGCTATCACTGTCACTCTCAGTACCACTGTACTCTGTGAAATCATCATCATCATCTGAATCGTCCTCTGTGGGAAATGTGTGTACTATCACTCTCTCCTGTCCAGGAGCACTCTCTACAAATTTTGTGAGAATCACCTGACCAGATTCAGACAAAATTACTCTGTAGAGACCCTTTTCATATCCCACAAAAATGCCTCTGGCATTCTTTACTCCACCTGGAGCTTCTGTCCTCACATGAGACCCAAAAACCCTGAAATGGGCAACAGAAGGTTTTCTCTGGAACAGTTTCTCAAAAGGAGAACTTCCCAACTCTTTTGAAACCTTTCTCACCCACGCATGACAAAACGACATGAGTGACTCCGCCCAGTACTCATGTGGCAGATGTGAACTAAGCAATTGCGCATTCATCCCCTTTTGCAATTCTTTGTTCACCCGTACACAGACACCCCTGTTCCACGCTTCCGCTGAAACAGCAACCTTGTGTCTTATCCCTTTCTTGTGCAGGAACCTCTGGAAATCCTGTAAAAGAAAAATCTGCTTCTCATCTGTCAAAAGACAATCAATGTTAGCATCATGCACATTTTTAACCTTGTCACAAAACTCCTGAAACCTTTCCAAGGCTTCCTGTGGCTTCTTTAACACATAAACCCAGACAAAGTTAGAGAAATGATCCACACACACAAGATAAAATCTTGCATTGCCTCTAGATGGTTCTAGAGGACCAATCACATCAGCATACACCCGCTGAAACGCTCTGTCGACCCTGGCCACCTTCTTGGCGCTCGTTTTGGTCACACCTGCAAGAGAAATCAAGTTAGACTCAGAATTACATTCCATGTAATCACTTTGCTCAAAGTCCAACAAATACAGTCCATCTTTCTGTCTGGCAGAAAGATACAACTCTCCATCTTTGAAGATCTTGCAGCTCTCAGCATCATAGGACAGTTTCAGTCCTTTCTTTGCAATCTGCGAAACACTCAGCAGATTGAACTTCAATTCAGGAACCAAGTAAACATTGTGTATAGTCAGGTTCAGACTCTCAAGATACACAGTTCCAACCCCGGTCGCTTCCAGCTCCTGACCGTTGGCTTGTTCCACAGCGAAGCTTTGCTTCTTAAACGTCGAAAAGAGCGCCTTGTGTGGGGACATATGAACAGAACAGCCCGCATCGATTATAAAAGAGTGTCCAACATCTGGCGTGGTTCCTTTCGCCATCAGGGCCTTTGCAGGTTTCACCGAAGACTTGGTATGACCTTTGCCTGCTGCCTCAGGCTTTGCTGAGCGGCCCTTCGCTCCTGTTGGCTGGCGTGGCTTCTTGCAGTTCCGCTGAAGATGCCCAGCCTGTCCACAATTGTAGCATCGGACAACGTTCAAAGCTACAGCATCCTCTCCAGTAGCAACATCAGTGGGGGAATTAGAACTCCGTTCTTCCCTCCCCCTGTCCTTCACCTCCAGTGCAGCAAGCCTGTCGTGTTCATTCAAAACAACAGCAGACACCCTCTCCGCGGTCAAATCGTTCGCCGGAAGGGAACCCAGCTGACTGGCAACCGTTTTGTAAGTCCGATTTAAGCTGTTAATCATCATGAAGCAAAACACTTCCTCCTGCAGACGGAAATTGCGTTCCACCATCTGTTGGCGCAGATATTTCATTTCCGTCAGGTGCGCTTGAACATCTCCATCAGGCGCAAGCCTCAGATTGGTCAGCTTCTCAAAATACAACAACGCTGAAGAACCAGCATCTCTCTGGTGTGTTCTACGCAGCGTTTCCCAAATCTCTTGCGCGTATTCCAAATCCTGAATATGCACAAGTTGATCATCCGAGACACACAGAATTATAGCCGTCCTGGCCTTCACATTCTGTGATTCCCAACCTCGGGTTGGTGCTTGAGGGATGGGGTTCTCAATCACCCCAAAAAGCCTCTGATTCTGCAGCAGGGCCTTCATCTTTACGGACCAAGACGAATAATTGTCATTAGTCAGGGGAGGCGGGTAAGGCAAGGCTCCCCCCTTCTTGGGATCCATTTTGAATCCAAGTCTCAGCTCTCTTTCTCGAGCTAGTAAAATCCAAAAGCTCCTTTTAGAGCTGTCTTTCTGCCTCTCTCAGGCAGGCAATCTCCAAGCTGTCTCAAAGTCAAAACAACTTTCGCTTTCCCGGCTCTGACTGAGCCAGCCCCAGGTGTCAGTAGTTTTCCACTGTCCTGACTGTCGTTGCTTAGCAACTGTGCATACTTCTTCTTCGTTATCTAGCCACAAATATGCCTGGTATGCAAGGCTAGGCTCTCAGAGCTGTTTTTCCAAACGCAGCTCTTCTGTGAACCAGAGAATAAATCAATCTGCATTCACACTCTCAGCCCGATATTCAGCATACCTTTTCGGGGCTCCGATGCTTGGAAAACACCCCCTCTTGGTGTCCAGCCGTCTGTTCAGCTTCTGGCTGCAATGCAGACGTTATCTTCTTTCCTTGGTGCAGAGGATGGTGCACGATCCATCAACCTCTCACCTCTCATGCTGATTCCCATGGATCAGATAACCAGCAGCTTCTGCTACCATATGTTGAATCAAGCCTTGTCAGAGGAACTTGGCCACTCTCCAGGTGCCCGGCTTGATTCCATGTTGGCCTCCCCCGTCAGCGACTCCCGGCAAGACAAGGCGAGGTCTCTATCGGCCGATCCTCCTCAACGTGAGAAGAACACAACCACTCCCCCCTGCCATCCCCAGGGAGGGGAGAGAGACAGACAGAAATGTATTTACATGCCTTTATTTCTGTCTTTCAGCAGTGCAGAGGAAACATGTCTGCACCCTCTCACATCAGCAGCCACAGCAGAGAGAGAATAACCCCACCCATGTACTTCTGGTACAGGGTCATGTGACACTCTGAGCTAACATCCGGTGCTCAGTGCACATAATAGACTGTCCCTGGTTCCCACGGTACAGTCCCATAACATCAACATCCTGTTTGGCTTTCCAGCCATCTGGAGCACTCAGCAGCATTGCTCCTTTTTCGTAACAAATATAACAGTACCACACACATGCACAAAACAAAACTCTAGCAACTACTCTTTCTCTTCCCATTCATCTGTATCAAATTGTTTAAGCTCCATCAAAGGGCTCCAAAAATCTCTGGTTGTCTGTCAGTAGCTTACCTCAGAAAAAACCTATCCACAGTTTACTTCAAAAAGTGGTCTTCTGAGTACATTCAGCTCCACAGTATGGGTTCCATTTTCCCCTGCTTTATATTACAGTCATTCTGACCAGTTCAGTTCATCATGACTTGGAATAACTTCATAGCAGCGCTGATTTGCACAAAACAAATTATTACAATGAGCCATTATTAGTCGAGGGTTTATAATCCACAGGATGGTTGAAAAGTCAAGAACATAATCTTTGAATGCGATTGGTTTGGTTCAAGCTTTCCCTGCTCCACAAGGTTCCTTAAATATCCCTACAAGTGTCAAAGATACAAATTCTCGGGGGCAGCAGCAATTGCTACTAGTGAAATTTCCTGCCATTTTGTATCTTCACGTGACTAAAGACATGATTTGGATCAAACTACCCCAGTAAAGTGCTGAGTTGCAAATGTAGACAGTGGTGTTCAGACAACAGTTCCAATTTTAACATCCTTTGGGTTCCAGGTAAAAAATTATATCTTCTCCCAGACACCTGGTGGATTATGATGATATGTTGGATGATACATTTTGCTGCCAAAGCTTTTAGTGGTTTACAAAGATTCATTAACAATCATGTACGACACCTTCTATTACATGAAATCTTAAATAATATGTACAATGCAGAAATAATAATGACATGTGTAACCCAGTATCTCAAAGCCAAACAGTCCACATATTCCTGAAATAAGTCCCTATGTGTATACTTGTGCTGGTGTGGTCTCAATGGAACTCCAACAATGAGATACCTGGATTTCAATCTGTGTTTTGTGAATCTTCTTCTGGTTGGCCCAAAAAGGAATTATACAATGGCAATCAATGCTCCACCAAATAGGTCAGCTTCAACCTTAGAATGGCACTTGACTCTTTTTTAAATAGGCCATCAGACATATGGACTTATTTCAGGAATATTTGGACTGCTTGGCTTTGAGATACTGAGTTGCGTGTGTCATTATTATTTTAGCATTGTATATATTATTTAAGATTTCATGCATTAGAAGGTGTTGAAATATAAAAAGGTGTTGAAATGCCGTGCATTATTCTTAATGATTTTTTATAAACCACATACAGAGTTGTTTAGATAGTGATTTATATCTCTGTATTGCTTTGGTGTGGTGTTGAGCGCAAGCTTTTTGTGCTATTTTACTGCACAGCACTTTTTCAGGGTAGAGTGCTTTTTCTTGGCAAGATCTTGGTGCAAATTCTTGCAAGATCACAGCACCCAAAATGGTATCATGCATGTCATGTGTCACCATATGTTGTCTTCTTGTGATTACAAAATATAAATCTATTTGTTGTGAAACCAGTCTACCAAAAAATTGTGTCTGACTCTCCATTCTTTGCACATTGAATGCTGCAATGCAGGAATCACAGGTGCCAAGGGCCCTGGGAAAATAATTTCCCCATGATGCATGAGTCCGGGACATACTGTTTCCAAGGTACCTGATATCATTCAGTTGTCCTGGGAAAACTAATTGACTTCAATGGAACTTAGTGGGTGAAATTCATCTAGCTCTTTCTTTGTCTAGCACATTGTGAGCTCAAGCTGCTGTTATTCCTGAGTTTCCTCTAAAATCCAAGTCATGTACAACAAAACCTTGGCAGCTCCTCCAGCTATAACCTCTGAGATCCTCTTATTCTTAAAAATAAGACAAGTGCCTTCAAAGTCAAGAGGCAATTTCTTCTTCAGCAATTGCAGACGAAATCACACCCTGCAATGAAAATGTGACGTTTCAAGACAACGAATATACTTCTTGTTGAGTTCTTAACATTCACTTATATTCTCATATTCAATATTTCTTCAGTTGCAACTGAAACACCCAGTTCTTCTAAAATTACAGTGGTGTCCTGTAGATCCGGTATGACCTTCAATCTTTCAGAGGAGAATGTAATGGTTTTTACTCCCCTTAGGACCATCTCATTTCCATCTTCAGTCTCTAAGTAGGGAGGAAAAACTCTAATCTTTTAGTCAATAGTATACTGTAGTAGCAAATTCAGAAGTGCAGGGTCCACAGCCTGTCACAATCATGGCCCTTCTATGTGAACCTCCTTTTCTTATGGGATGGATGTACCTGTCCCATGAAGGTAGAAGTACCAGCAACATCAGTTTATCACCATAGCTCAGTAGTACAGCACATGCTCTGTAGACAGAAAGTCTTGGTTTCAGGTCCTGGTATCTCAAGCTATAAGGATCAGGTAGTAGATTTTGTAAAAGATCCCCAGGGAGACTCTGCCTGATCGAGTAAATACTGGGCTAGGTGTACAAACTGTCTGACTTGGACCTCCCTTGGTTCCCTGGGTTCACTAAACAATACCAGAAGGACACTGTAGGAAGAGACAACAATACTAGCCTGTATAAGAGGAATGGGAAGTTTCAATATGCAACTGTCTTTGAAAAGTCCTTGTCCCTGTTTCAGCTATCATTGGACTTCAGCAACCAGTGGGACACTCTTCATTGTAGCACAGTCACAACACAGCAATAAAGGGAAGGAACTCCTTGGGGTTACTGTGGTAACCACAACTGTTAAATCCATATCTGTTCAAAGAATTCTGGGGAAATATTTGCACCAGTTTCTCTAGGGAGTGTTAGGACAGACACATCTGGGTCTAAAATCGAAGTGATTTTCAAAAAGGGTGTTGTTGTTTTTTATTATTATGGTGATGATGGTTTCTGTCTCTCCCTTCCTCCCACTGGAGCCTGAGAATGAGAGCCATGCTTAATTTCTGCTTGATGCCAAAGCTGTGGTGTGCAACAATACATTTAAAGCACATTGCTACTGCCCCGCTTGCCTCCCAAGAATCCCAGGTACTGAAGTTTATCCCTCAAAGAGCTACAGTTCCCAGCATCTTTACCAAATGACAGTTCCCATGGCACTATTTCTTGGGGGGAGGCGTACTTTAAATGTATGGTGTACAGTGGTACCTCAGGTTACAGGTGCTTCAGGTTACAAACACTTCATGTTACAGACTCCACTAACCCAGAAATAGTACCTCGGGTTAAGAACTTTACTTCAGGATGAGAACAGAAATCATGCAGTGGTGGCATGGCGGCAGCAGGAGGCCCCATTAGCTAAAGTGGTACCTCAGCTTAGAAACAGTTTCAGATTAAGAACAGACCTCCAGAATGAATTAAGTTCTTAACCCGATGTACCACTGTATATGCAACAGGAGTCTCTCCTCAAGTGGTTTTACTCTACTTGTCTCACCCATGTGAGTGTACATTTCCCTGTTTCCCCTTAATTTGTCATATTATTGTATCCTTATGTGCCTTCCTTCCTCTTGGTTGTTTGAAAATAAACTTTCAGATAGTATTATTTATTATTAATGTTAATGCCTCAGTTTAATGGGGTTACAGTTGTGTGAAAGCAGCTGAATTATTCCTAAAACAGGTAATTCCAAGGAAGAACAGCTGCTTGAAAGCTGCCCATTCTGTGCTCCCTTGGTGACCAAAAGTTAGCTGATAACACCTCTCTCTGACTGTGAGCACTGGAAGGAAAGCAGCTCTGCAGAGGTTGTGGTGGGGAAACAACAACCACCACCACCGCCCATCTGGCTGGATTTCCCCAGCTACTCTGGGCAGCTCCCAACCGAATATTAAAAACACAATACAGCATTATTAAAAACACAATACAGCATTAGTCAGTAAAAGCCCCCGAAGGCATGAGTTCTCTCTTCCTCACCTATTCACCTACCCATCTTGCTGTTTAGCCTCTGAATTAGCAAACTACAGTAAAGACTGGTTGAAGGACATTAGCAGCATTTTCCGTTCATTTGTTCCTCTCCCCTTCATGCCTGGCAAATGTTGTTCATGGCAAAGCCTCACTGCTACAAGCATACAATAAAAGATGCTGGAAAGATGCTGGGAAAATGCCAATTGGTTTCAGTGGAGTACAGAGCTGTCACGACTCATCAAAGTTATACGAAACTTTCTGTGTTTCATGGGATGTCTCTAGCATTCCGGATTTTTCTTCACAGCCATCCAAATCTGCTACCAGCAAAGAACTCCTTGTTAACACAGTTTGGTCTTGAGCTTGTTTGCCGCTGTTGCGCTGTGCTCAGAAGAGAAGCCAGGCTCTCTGAGCAGGGATTCTGTCAAATACCAGTAGCTTCAAGCTAGAAGACCTGGGTCAGGGCAGGCTTCAGATTTGGGTGAGGCCTTTTGGGCAGGAAACAACTAGCTGGCTCTGTTTAGCTCTTCCAATGCCTTCTCTTGTCCTATTCCCACACTAAATTTGTCCATCTTTCAGCCAGAAGCTTCCTTCCATGGTTTTTCCAGATTTGATATGGTTAATTTTAAGTAAAGGATGTGGGTGGTGCTGTGGTCTAAACCACTGAGCCTCTTGGGCTTGCTGATCAGAAGGTCAGCGGTTCAAATCCCCACGACGGGGTGAGCTCCTGTTGCTCGGTCCCTGCTCCTGCCAACCTAGCAGTTCGAAAGCATGCCAAAAAGTGCAAGTAGATAAGTAGGTACCGCTCCGGTGGGAAGGTAAACGGTGTTTCCATTCGCTGCTCTGCTTTTACCAGAAGCGGCTTAGTCATGCTGGCCACATGACCTGGAAAAACTGTCTGCGGACAAATGCCAGCCCCCTCGGCCTGTAAAGCGCCGCAACCCCACAGTCATCTGCGACTGGACTTAACTGTCAGTGGTCCTTTACCTATACCTTTTTTTAATCTATAGGGGGGATATTTTTAGTACATATTTAGACCAAAGACTCTTCAAGTTGTAGGGAGGTAATATTGAGCATTCATCCTGATTTGCTTGCAGAAAGCTTACATTGAGGTTAGACCACGTCCAGTCTTTATTGACTGAGCATTCATTCTGATTTGTTTGCAGGGAGGTTATAGGACAATGAGCATCAATCCTGATTTCATCCTGGTCCAAATACCTCAAGGACCACACCCCCACCGCCATATGAAATGACCTGGACCCTGTGATCATCACCTGAAGCCCTTCTTCAGGAGCTTCCCCCCCCCCCCGTGGGAACCCAGAGGGTGTCAACTAGAGAACAAGTGGTGGTTCCATTTGTGGAATGTTCTCCCCACGGAGGCTCACCTGGTGCCATCATTACACATCTTAAGAGCCAGGCAAAAACAGTCCTTTTTTCACCAGGCCTTTGGCTTTTAATTACCTATGGCCTTTTTCTATGAATGGGATTTTTTAATCTTTTTTTTTTTAAAAAAAATGCAATTGTTTAAATCTTTCTCTTAATACTGGTTTTAATGTATGTATTTGCTACCTCCAAGTGCTGTGAGATTCCAGGGGTGTCAGGATCTGTGTTTCCTTTTAGATAATGAGGCACAAAGGAGACTGTGGTATCTTTGAGGCATATGATTTATTTACACACCATGAAGCCCTGAGCCTGGGATGGAGGGCTGCATAGAATTTCACCCCACCTCTCACTGGCACAGAGAAATCAGTTTCTGTGTCTTCATTACAGCCTATCCCAGCCAGCCCACCTGCTGTTCTCCTTACATTTTCTTCATTCTCCCTGCTAACATGATGAAAACCAACCCTTCCCAGCCTACGTCGTTCAAAACTGAAATCCAAAAACCTCCTTGTCTCTGTCTGCTAACGCATAGCTGAAGGAGGGGCTTGCCAAACTGCTAGGATTTTTTCCTGTTTGCTTATATCAGACAAAATGTAACCCTACACCAAAACAAGTGGTCTTCTGTCTTATTGACTTCTTCTTTGGTGATCACTCGTAGCCAAATAAGATGGTCTTCCATAAACAATGGAACAGTTAAAACAGAGCTTGACATATACACCCCTCCCCTTTTGCAGGTGTAAATTCTGCTAGGTAGCCAGTTCATGTGAATGAATGAGGCGATTCCAGCATAAACCCCCCTTCCTCAGTCCCATGCCTGTCTCTCCCCTGGAATGCCACCCCCCTTTTATGGATTATGCTGGTATAGGATCTGCCTTGGGGGGAATCTGTTCTATAGGATAAGTCCTAATGATTTTTAGCCTCCTGATGTTCTGGACCATTAATCTGCAATTCATATGCAGAGGACAATTATGCCTTTAGTTTACCCAGAATGGAGCGCAAGACTCCACACTTCCTTCGATTTGGATTTTTCTTTTATGCTACTTGCATTTTCAACCACTTCCTTCTCCTTTCGCCCTCCACCCTGAATTCTGAACGATGGCTGAGATTTGCAGCCCTGTGGTGCTAAAATCCATTATCAAATATGCTTCACTAGCTCAGCTTCAGCACTCGGAGGTGGAAGGTACTGGGAGGGGGCAGGAAAACAAAAAACAAATGTGCAGCTCCCTAGTTGGATAGAAACTGGTGAGGCATACAGTAAATGCATAATAAATTCAAAAGCCATTTGACAAGCTAGGAGGAAGTATGTGAGTGTTGTGTAAAAGGCATGCATTCATTTCTGCTTTGCTAGTGGCCTCCTGCGCTGCAGTTTGAATACCAGAGAAAAATAAATAGATGTAATTGTGCACATAAAGTCTGCATTTACCAGCTTTCCTACACTGCGTTTTTGTAACGGCTCCTGCGATTCGGCGAGTTAGCAAGGGCAACCAACACTTTTAACATACTGTATAACCAACAGAAGCAAAATATCAAAATTCAGGATTTGTGACTAGAGGATAATGCACTGGCTCTCCCTCCCCCCCCCCCCGTCTTGCCGTGTCCTTTGGGAGAAATCTGGGGTTTATGAGGAAGGCAGCTTAAAAGAAATCCCTCTTACAATATAATGCAAATGCTCATGGGTGCTTTAGCTGAGATTCCTGCATTGCAGGCGGCTGGACCAGGTAACCCTTCGGGTCCCTTCCAACTCTACAATTCTATGATACCTACCATGATGGCTGCTCAGAGCCATCTGGACACATTTGCATTTCTTGAAGGCAGGGCCAAAAAGATTGCTCAATACCAATAGTGCTTGTTTAGCGCAACTTGGCTTTCCAATTTGGATTTTGAGTGCTCAGATGCAGATCTCTCACATCAGTTCTTAGCTGTGCGCCTTAGCTATGTCTTCTGCTTTGCAAGGGGTTGGACTAGATGATACTTGTGGTCCCTTATAACTCTGCTAAGGTCTGATATATGGGAAAGCAGGTTTCTCTGCCCATGCAGTTTACAGATGAGGAACCAGGCAGTCACAAAAAGATACGTGCTTGGTTTGAATCACAGGCTATTCCAGGGCCTGAATCTTCTTCTTCTTTGGTGATCACTCGTAGTCGAGTAAGATTGTCTTCCATAAACACGGTTTTAACAATGAGTCTGTAAGTGACTGTGGAGGCCAATTCTGGATCCACACGTCCTTCCACAGTGGGGACATTGGTTTCCAGGCGGGAGTTGATAATGGTGTGGATTTGCCAAGCGTGCCTTCCTCTTAGCACGTTTCTCCCTTGCGTCCTGAGTTTGAGTGTCTTCAAAGCCCATGACACCTTTGGTAAAAGCTGTTCTCCAACTGGAGCGCTTGCAGGCCAGTGTTTCCCAGTTGTCAGTGTTTATACTACATTTTTTTAGATTTGCCTTGAGACAGTCTTTACACCTCTTTTGTTGACCACCAGCACTATGTGTTCTATTTTTAAGTTCGGAATAGAGTAGTTGCTTTGGAAGACGATCATCAGGCATCCGCACAACATGGCCAGTCCAACAAAGTTGATATTGAAGAATCATTGCTTCAGCACTTGGTGGTATTGGTGCCGGTTGTAGCCAATAGATTTCTATTCTTAAAAAACTCGGAAAAGTCACTTTCATCCTTAACCAACCATTTCTCCACTTCACAATTACCATCATCAGACGGGAAGAGAAATGTCTGGTTCATGGTCTGTGCCCCATCCCACGTGTTCCCATCCCCCCCTTTCCTGTAGATCCCCACACGTTGGGGGCTGATGTTTTCAGCAGGGTGCCTCCTCTTCTTGAGTCTGCTCCCCAGACTATTTTGATCCTGGTATTCCAGGGGTTCTAATAGTGAAGCCAGACTATGTGATTATTTCAGGCTTCCAGCTGCAGACATTCAGCCCCCGGCTTGCAGGTGTGGATACAGGTAGGGGACAACAGGCTCGTCCATGCTCTCCCTCATGTGATGATGCTTGTGAGAGTTTCAGGATAGTACTTGTTTGCTTTGTGTGCAGCAAAACCTAAGTCTAGTTTTATCTGCAATGTTGTTCCCTGCCAGAAAGATCCTGGGTAATTTTGTATAAGTGAGCATAGCATCGCTATGGCATTTTCTGCTGTTTCATGATTATTCTATTGTAATATATTTTGACCTCTTGCCCTTTGTTTAATATTCCAGTATGCTTAAGTTCACCCCTAAACAGACCAAATTCAGCTGGGACAACAAAGTTTTTAGAGCCTTGGCTTGGTATAAACCTTATTATGCCAGCTTTGAAGAGAAAGTTGTGTATCTCCTTCTCATAGCAAACACAGAAGTCTAAGAAGCAAGCATCACAATGGAATGGCTTATCTCAGCCAATAAATTCCAATATTTAGTTTAGGATGCAGCTATAGCCATTGACAGGTGGGTGGAAAGGGTTGTGTTAGGGGGGCTGCAGCCAGCAGGGTCCCTGGAGTCTTAACTTCCTTTTTTTTTAAAAAAAAAAAAGCAAGTTCCTATTCTAGTTCAAAAGATAAAAACTGAAATGTGAACTTCCATTCACCCACCAAAATTTATGTGAAATGACCGAGACTGGTTGGTAGTCCTTGCCTTACAGGGGGTTTTTTAGCCAATGAGCGAAGTCAATAGATCTTTTGGGACAGCAGCAGACAGAGCTAGGAAATCTAGAATGGTGTTTGCCTCCATCATGTGAGCTGAGTGAATTTATAAGTTTCAGCAGCAGTACTGGGTACATGTTACTGCCTGCCCACTGTTCTTTTTGGGTGCACTTCCAGCAAAATCCAGAAAATCAGAGAAGCACAGAATCTTTGTAGACATACACATCAAACCATTTCAGTGATGGTGATGATGACATGTAGCTTTAAAAAAACACAAGTAATAATTAAAGGAGCCATTATGGTGTAGTGGTTAGAGTGTCAGACTAGGATGTTGGAGATCAGGGTTCAAATCCCCACTTGGCAAGGAAGCTCCCTGGGTGACCTTGGGCCTGTCACTGCCTCTCAGCCTAGCCAATTCACAGAGTTGTGGCAGGGATTAAATGAGGAAAAGAACCATGTGTTCCACCTTCAGCTCCTTGAAGAAAAAGGCAGTACAGTGGAACCTCGGGTTGCGGATGTAATCTGTGATGGAGGCACATCCGCAACCTGCAGTGTTCGTAACCTGCAGCGTCGCGTCTGTGCACACGCATGATGCACTTTAGCACTTCTGCACATGCATGAGTGGCAAAACCCGGAAGTAACCCTTTCTGGTACTTCCAGGTTTCCTGTGGTCCGCAACCTGAAAACACGTAACCCAAAGCGTCTGTAACCCGAGGTACCACTGTACATACAATGCAGCAAGCAAGCAAATAAATAAATAAAATAAAACAACAGCATATTTCACATTATATCTATCAAGTAAATGCTATAATATAAGAGTGTAGATGCAGTTTATGATGCCATTTAAATGGGTTGGCTGTTATTTTCTAAATATAAAGAGCTATACAATTTTAATTTTCCAGTGCTGCTGAACAATGCAGTTTATTTGCTTAATTCAAATCTGGTCCTTCCCAGCATACTGTGAGAGTAAGGCTGCAATCCTAATCCCATTTACCTGGGAGTAAACCCACTGAATTCAACAGTACTTACTTTTCAGTAGGCATGGGGAGGATTGAGCTGCATATCACCAGGAAGAGAACTGAATACCACAGCAAACTGCAGTGTAAGCTCGATTAGAAAAAGAGTAACGTGGACTCTCTAGGAAGATTTCCCCAAAAGCTGAACAACTTGAAGCTACAAGAGAAATCTGCTTATAGGAAATGTTTATCTACTTAATTGAAAAGCACAATATCTCATTGGATGGATGGAAGGAACACGGCATTATGAAAAACAGGTGGAGAGCTGTCACTAGTCCTAGCAGAGATGACAGAGTCATGAGGAGTGTCCAGGCCAGTCTGGTCAAGCTATATTCCTGTGTCCAATATAGGAACTGTGTTTGTACCTCTCCAGAAATGCAAATGGGGCTGCTTATTGTAATTAGGGTGGAATAGGTTCACTGGAGAAATCCATGACTCAAAGAGGATAATTAATGACCAAATTACCAGAATTAGATATGACATTGTTTCCACAAGTTTAATTAAGCATGTGCGCACATGATTCTTTATACTGAGAGACCATTGGTCCACCTAGTTCCAAATTTTCTGATGGGCAATGGCTCTCCAGGATTTCAAACAGGGGTCTGGACCTACCTCAAGATGCCAGGGATTGAATTTGGAACTGCTCTCAGGCCCTTCGCAGCCAGCCTCCCCAGTTTCAATTAAGCCCAGTTTATAGGATGGCCAATTCCTTCTTTGGATTCCCCCACCACTGCAGGGTTGTATTTAACATAGTGCTGAATAAGTAGATCTGTTGGCACAGGATATCTCCTTGTGCAATGGAACTTCACCCCCTTAAACTGTTCTGGGGGTTCCCCAAACCCTGTATTGCAAATTAGGATATGGAGGCCTGCAAGGGGGGAGGGAAGCAGAGTGAGGAAATCCCATTGTTCTAGCTATAATCACTATGCTGACAGAACTGTTTAGCTGAATGCCAACTACAATCTTGAAATTGCAAATGACAACAGAATTGCCAAATCTAAGTGCAGCTTTTATACTAACTTGCTGTGGGACAACATTTGCTGCCTATTGTCCATTTGGTGCCCTCAATGTTGCAAGTCATCTGTACATCCTGCAAAAAAAGATTAATTTAATGGTAAATCATTGACATAACTCTTCTTTATATAGTCACCTGGGAACTCATTTTCCCAGGCTCAGCCTCTGAGATAGATGAAAGAACACATGAGGCAATTGTCTTTGAGAAAGAAACATGAAAGAAACTTTTCTGTCTTTCTTCCTTGAAGCTTCTTTTTCTGATTATGTTAGCATAAATGTCTTATTTAAGTTTTGGCTGACAAGACGGAACAGGATAAATGCATTCAAGATGGCTCCTATTGTGCTTGTGCCCCTCTTGCTACTTAATTTGTCACCAGCTGAGAAGGATCCAGATTCACATGAAGACTTCTCGTGCAAGAACTTAGCCTATTCAATTCACAGGGACGGCAGGTCTTTATAACTGTACAGGAAGGTTCTGGTGCTCTTGTGGAAGATACATTCATTTAGTTCACATCTCAGTGCAGACTGGCCTAATGAGCTCATCCTGAATCACTGTGCAAACTGAAGCACAGCTATTGTTCAAAAATTCGCTTCTCCAAATTTTGTGTTGCAGCACTTCAATTTTAAAAATGCATGCAAATATGTCCGTGTTGGGTAAAAATGCACACAGATGCATTTATTCATAGTAGTATTTCTTATATCACACCAATAAAAGGTAAACGTAAAGGACCCCTGGACGGTTAAGTCCAGTCAAAGGCGACTATGGGGTTGTGGCACTCATCTCACTTTCAGGCCGAGGGAGCCGGCCTTTGTCCACAGACAGCTTTCCGAGTCATGGGGCCAGCACGACTAAACCATGTCTGGCGCAATGGAACACCATGACAGAAACCAGAGCACATGGAAACGCCGTTAACCTTCCCGCCGCAGCAGTACCTATTTATCTACTTGCACTGGCATGCTTCTGAACTGCTAGGTTGGCAGGAGCTGGGATAGGGCAACAGGAGCTCACCTCATCTTGGGGATTCGAAGCATGGACCTTATGATTGGAAAGCCCAAGAGGCTCAGTGGTTTAGACCACAGCACCACCCGCGTCCCTTATCACATCAATATTCATATAGAGCGCATGGCTGCTAACCACCTTAAAAAACCCAACAAAAACATGGGGGGAAAGACATTATGTTAGGGGGGAAATGCTTGCAAACATCCATATATTTGGAAAATGTGCATCAAAAATCTGTATAGTAAAAGAATGCACACAAAAATGTTTATGCATTTTCATGCAAGCATTTATTTATTTATTTAAAAAAGAAGATCACAAGCAGAAGCAGAAATTGGGTGAACCGAGCAAGACCAAAATAGCATCAATGTTTCCATCCTTGCCTGTGACATTGCTTTTTTTTCTTCATCTCCCTGATAGAAGGGTGGATGAGCAAGATGATAATTCACTTGTGGAAACAGACATAAAGCTATTCAAATCATGCTGGCTTCAGCGGAGTGGGGGTGGGGTGGGAGATTAGTGAATATGTTGTTGATTCTATTTATCAGTCATGCCTTTTCCCATGGGCAAATCATTCCCTTCAGATTAGCACAGCAACAGCAGAGTGGAAAACCCATGACATAAAATCCAAACTGCAAAAATTAAAAGAAGAAAAAAGACAGAGAAGAAATTATTCCTTGAAACACTTCTGCACAAATGCTACGGACTAGCTGCAGATGCATAATTTATTGCATTATTGCTGACCTTTCATAATTCATTAGTGACTTGGCTTTGCTCTACTTCATTCATAAGGTCAGCAGGAGCCTGTAGAATGTAATCTGAAGAATTTTTAAAATTCTGCCTCGTTGAAATGGCCTTCATGCAACATCAGACTTGAGGGAAAGAGATGATTTTCATAGCAAAAGAAGTTTGACCGAGGTTTTCATTCCCTTTCTTCATATGCCTATAGAATATTTTTGCAGCTGTCTTGCAACCTACAAGGTTTGTAGGAACACAAATAGAATATTGGGAAGTATTCAACTAAACCGTCCCACCTGCCCAAGAATTATCACAAGTCTGCTTACCTTGTTAGATGGGTGGCGTCGTGGCTGGATGGCAGGACCCATGGTGATCTGGCCGGGGCTGGAGAGTGCCACCCTCCTTGCCAGGGCTTGGCCATGCCGATGGCACTGGATGGAGTCCTGCCCAGATGGGCGGGCCCTGCTGATCAATCAGTGTTGGTGGGGGTGTGTCCATGGCCCTGGCAGAGGAAGGGGGTACAGTTTGCCCCGGGTGTCATCCCTGGGGGGTGACATCACTGCACCACCCCCCTGGGATGCTCGCTACAGGCAGCGGAGCCCCCATGCTCACAGCCCCACCCCCATGGGCGGGTGCACAGCTAGCTCCGCCTCTGGTCTGCGGGTAATTTAAACTGCAGAGGGAGACCGCCCTTTCTTGCCCTTCGCTGGATTTCTGCAGCTGTCGTGCAAAAATTACTATCATCATCATCATCATCATCATCATCATTATTATTATTAACCATCTGCAACGGAGGGTTGGGGAAAACTCCTAGAGCAGATTTAGGGAGCACACGAGGGGAGGGGAGGAAAAAAATTCCATTGTGCAAGCATAAATCCTTGAGCTGAGAGCACTACAGTGGTACCTCGGATTAAGAACTTAATTCGTTCTGGAGGTCTGTTCTTAACCTGAAACTGTTCTTAACCTGAAGCACCACTGTAGCTAATGGGACTTCTGCTGCTGCCACGCCGCCAGAGCACAATTTCTGTTCTCATCCTGAAGCAAAGTTCTTAACCTGAGGTAATATTTCTGGGTTAGAGGAGTCTGAAGCGTATGTAACCCGAGGTACCACTGTATTTACTTAGTGCTACATTGAATACAACTACATTGAATACATTTGTCTTAACCTTCTTTCAAGGAACTCAGTGTTGCATGCAAGTTTACAGCCCCGTACGCCGTTGCTTTTTCCTCACTACTGTGAGGTGATTAAAGTGGACAGGAGTGAAGGGCCCAAAGTCACATAGAGAGCAGCACAGCTGGGGCACTGAACGTAAATCTCAATCCTACATGCTAACCCAGGCTTTGCTAACCTGGTGCCTTCCAGATGGCTTGGGCTACAACTCCCATCAGCCCCAGGCAGTGCAGCACAAAGTGTGGAGCACCATGTCTTTAAGCACCATGCTGTGGAATTCAATGTAGCACTAAGTGAGGTACATGCATGCTGAATAAGGTCCTCTCATTCAACAGCACTTTGACTCCTCTCCCTCTGCTGTACAGCCTCTAAACCTCTTCTGGGGCTTTCCCCAACCCTTCAGAGCTGATTTAGGGGGTGCAGGAGTAAGATGCAGGGAGGGAAGTCCCGTTGCATGAAGGCACCTCATTGCTTAGTTGGACTTCATTTAATCCCACCCTATCTGTACACATTTCAGGGAACCCTGGACCAATCAGGGCTCTCATTGTTTAACAATTAGCCAATCAAGGTTAATACCGGGACTTTTTTTCAGCTGGAACTAACCAGAACTCAGTTCCAGCACCTCTTCGGTGGGCGCCTTGGCATTATAAGAGAACGAGGGAGGCATTAATGGTGAATTCTGGCACCTCTTTTTCTAGCAAAATAGCACTGGCTAACACCATTTTTTTAAAGGGAATGAAATCCTGGCATATCTGCCCTTCTGTGGCAAACACAGTTGGTGTGTAAAGCAGACTGGGATGAGAACAAATGGTAAGTACATAAAAGACTGGCTCACTGCATAAAAGAGCACGAGAAGAGAAAATACTGTTTTGTTTCAGGAGAAAGTGAGGGAGAGGTTCGTCTATTAGCACCCAATGGTGGTCAGATAGCTCCGTCTTCTTATGGAAATAATTTCTGCTTAAAAGCCAGCTCATCTTTTTTAAAAATAATAATAATATTTGTCTGCCTGTTTTTCTTTTCTAGAACAAAAAACCCCAGAACAGACACCCCACCCCCTCAGGAGACACCAGCCCCAAAGTCCCCAAACTGGCAGAACCCCCCAAGCGCCGCTCAAGGTTAAACTCTTTAAATAGCCAGACTTCTACAGTTTGCTGCTGCGAGGCACATATGTGTGAAGTGTAACGCCCCACACACAGTCTGTGCAGTTTGGCTCCGCTCAGAGCGTTCTGTCAGCATTTCAAAGTTCTTGGAATCCACCTCAGCAGTTCCTGGGCTGCCACATGTGGTGCCTCACAAACAACTTCCAACCGCAACTGTCACTTCGGTCTAAATAAAGAACATTCATCATCATAATCCACCATGAAAACAGGTCAGCATCCCAGCTTCCCTGCCCAAATCTAAAATAGTATAATGTCTTAGCTTTGAGGGATCAAGATGGGAGGGAAGGTGGACAAGCAGGAGCTGGCGTTTAGGGGATGTTTTTTGTGCCAAGAATATTATTCATTATTAGCCAGGCAGATAAGTGGCTGGCAGGAGTGGAGAAATTCAGAGAAATGCTTTGCCTTTGCTGTAACTGAATAATAGCAACATGGTTTAGGCCATGAGGTGTGTTTTTTTCTTGCCTAGGCAACCAGGGGTGTTCGCATGTTACATTCTGTGTATGCAGTGGCTGAGCTGTATAAACCAGCAAGCCTACAGCCTTTCACGCAAACACTTGTACATGTGTACAGGCAGCTTGTACCTGCATTCAGCCTTTTGGCATGTGTACCAAGTGATAACTTACATTTGTCTCTAGGTAGCAAAAAATCTAGCTATAAAAGGACGCTTTTACCAGCAGTGTTATGAAACCCCTTTTTGTTCCAAATGTATTTTGTTTTCTGCATCTTTACAGGACAGGTGGGAAATGCACGATAACTATGCCAACAGAGCAGCTTCCCTAAACCTGCTCAGCCCTAGGTTAGTGATAGGGATGGGACGATATGCCCATTTTGATTTCTCTCAGCTTCTCATATTTCCAGTCTTAAATTCAGTTTTCCATATTCCCACAGCTATTTGTGGTTTGTTTTAAATCCCCATGGAAATCTGACAGAATTTTGGTGTCACTTTCTCCTGAAAAACACATTTTTTTCAAGAAATTTCCTCAAATATGATGCATTCTCATTTGTTGCTTTCAGTAACAGGTGCATTTTGATGTACACCTTTCCTTAATTAGATACAGTTTTCTACACCTAGGTTGGCTGGAGAACTGTATCAGAATATTTGGGGAAGTGCAAATTTCAAAGGACAGCTATGTTTCAGCTCACGTATTGGTTCTATCATGTGAATTAGGTAGTTTCTTGTCTTCTTGTCACCCTTGCAAACATGGAACCCAGGGTGCACCACCCCCACCCCCACCTTGTGACGCCACTGCCACACTAAGAGTCTCATATATGCTTTTGATTACAGCTTTTCTCCAAACTCCTATCTCCCTAGCAAAAGATCCTGGAATAATGCGTCTCTAAATTGAAATGATTATCCGTACAATTACACCATTATCCATATTTCGGTCCCATAAGTTCACCTCACACCATTAACGGGAGTTGGTATGCAAAAAACAAAACAAAAACAAACATAGTGCCCTCCAATTTTCATGTGTCATGTTCTTCCACTGAGATGGTGTTTGTGCAACGCTCTTCTTTCTTTGCATAACCCACCCTCATGCAGACTAACATTAACTGCATTTGCAGGGTGGTGGTGGTGCAGAAAGTGAATAGGGATTTGGAAATGTAACCCTCTGTGGGCACCGCCATACTAGAAAGTCAAAAAGAAACATTTTGCTTCCGGCCATTCATGTGATTTTGATAGTTGTACACAGCATTTGTTAGGTGTAATGAGAGCACAAATTAGCCTGTGGGCGTTATCAGATCCTTCAAAGGTTTTAAGTCAAATTCCTCAGAGATTTGAAGGCATATAGGGCTTAAAAGCAAACTGTACATCAGGAGCAGGACACAAATTGACTCTGCTCTAATCAGCTTATCCTTCCCTCCCACTTTGCTGTGCTTCACTCAGAGTTAGCCATATGTTCAGTGGTGCCATTAATTTAGCAATAACATTATTTACCAAGGCAAGTGCTGGTACTTGCATTTACCTGCGTAATCATGCATACAGTTCTGAACAGCGTACAGTAGCTTTGTTCCAGGAATCACTGAAGCAAATAATAGAGATCCAATGGCTCTTAGCCTCCAGCTTCGGGGAGTGTTTTGGTAAGCCGTTTTCCTGCTCTAGATTAGTTGTGAGCACACAGCACTGGCAGAATAGTGACCACCACCATTGGCCATTCACTGACTACCATTGATGAAGAAATGTACTTATTTATATTTCATAAGTTTATATACTACTCTTCAGCAAAAATGATTGGGCAGTTACCAACAAGAGATATAGTCCTTAGTCACTGAAAAATAATGGGTCAGCAGGGAATACAGGAGGGGAGTGGGGAAGAATGCCCAAATTCATATTAAAATCTCATTAGATGTTAAAAGCTGGAAAAATTAAAAAGGGGTTTCACCCAGTAAGATATCAATATTGGTTCCAGGCAAGCCTCTCAGGGAGAAATGTTCCATAGATGGGGTGCCACCCCAGAGAAGGCCCTGTTGTTTCCACCCATGCAGCAGCCACCATTAGGTGAGGCTGCAGCCTAGCGCCACGTGCTCCTGGTAGTGGCTAGCAGTACGATGAAGACGCTTCACACTATTGGGCTAAGGTAAGCAATGTCATGGTTGTCTACATGGAGAGACACATTGGCATGAGGGTCCTTAATTATTTAGTGGACAGAATGCCACTGCCATTTAAATGGCCAGATTTTACCATCTGGATTCTGATGGCAAAGACCATTTATGTTAATATAAATGTAGGTTCTCTATACAAAGTCACGATACAAAAACTGGAAGCTTCATCCTATTCTGCTTCAGACGTAGCGAGGACTTAAAGATAATTTTGATCAGTTCTTCCAGCATATTCACCTCCCTTTCTTCCTGGGACCCTGCAAGCAAGGGGCTCCAACCTCTTTCGGACCTGTGGATGCATTTGGAATTCTGGGAAAGTGTTGTGGGCACTGTCACAAAATGGCTGTGGGGGGGTGTACGGCAGGAGTGGATCTACTATGAAACTAATGAATCTTCAGCTTCAGGGCTGCTAATCCCAGAGGGGCCCCAAAAGCAACTTGATTCATGCATGTATATAACATGCCCCTAATTTTCACCCATAACTTGAAAACTACAAGGAATAGAAAATATTTATTCACACCAGTGGCTTTAACATGTGAGGTAATCCAGTACAGCAATTGTAATCAAAATCTGAGATGCAGTAGTTAATTTTTTTAAAAAAAAATATTAAAATGTGGTGATCTGTCGTTGAACAACCCCACTGAAGAAGATAACAGTGGTTACCCAGACCTCATTGCTGGTTGTGTAGGGACCCCATAACAGTTCAAGCTTCAGAGCTCCAAAAATAGGAGTCTGCCCCTGAGGGATGGCCACTCACAAAATGTAGTACTGCAGTAGCATTTACTACTTAAAAAAAAAAAACCCTCAGAAGGCAAACTGGCCTCTGGGCCAGTAAACAGTACAAAACAGAGGTGTGATCTGAGCCTGAAATACAAATGCTCTCCTTTGAATCAACTCCTTTCTGCTCCAATACAGTAACAGACCGTCTAAGTGTGGTTTGTAAGCCACTCACTCTTCAGGTTTGCCTACGGTATGCAGTAGATAAAGGTCTTCAGAAGCACCCAGTACTGTTTTCCCCTTGTTTATGTGATCACAGACCAAGGCAAAATAAACATCTCTGTGACATAGTTTCAGACTTCTTTCATTCAAGACTTTGTTGTATCCACTCTTAGTAGTAATCCACAAAGATTCGCATACTTTGTTCATGTTTAGGAAAGCAGATGCCTCATTTCTTGTTGAAATATTTAATGTGATTTAAAAAAACAACAACTGTCCAAGAGCTGAGCAGGAGGCTTAAGCTGCAAAACTGCAAGCTTCTCTTAAATAAAAATGTGCATTTTTAAATATCCATCATCATTTCCCACAGCAGTGAACTATCAGGTAATTAAATGTTTAGAACTTAATTGTATGGGATAGTTATGCGTTGTGCTATGAAACAGGAAATTAATGATTCAAAACATATGTTACTGCATCTTATCTGCTGTGTGAACTGCAGGCACTTGCTTAAGAAAGCTTTCATATTTGGAAAAATTAATTTGAAATGTGCAGCTTTCACTGCTTTATCGGTTGCTCACAGGAAAGTATGAAGAAAACATGCATTTGCTCAATACAGGAACAGAGATTAGCAAGCTCCCCCAGGCTCAGATTGGATTGGTTTAGAATAAACTGTGCCATTTCCTTATAACTAAATTAAATGGGGAAATACCTTTCCTATTTCAAGTTCAGTTGACCTATTCCACCCCCCACATGTGAGCATCCAAGCTCACCCCAACATCCCCACAGAAGCCTCCTTCCCATCTTTCATGATACACCAATTTCTGTTTTCCTTTGCGTGATTATTTTGGATAGTTTAAGGGTATATATGTTTGGGTATTTTAAAATTTTATTTACTCCTCTTTGTGGATTTTGAAAAAATTATCAATAAAAATTTCTTTTAAAAGTGCACAATACTAACAGATCATATGTGGGGAGCTTTTGGCCCTCCAAATGTTGTTGAACATTATTAACAACCACAATAAAGAATAGGTCCTATTCAGTGCTCTTTTTCCCCTCATTTTCCTACTCATATTGAAATACTGCCCCTCAATGAGACCAAACTTAGATTCACAAAATGTTTAGGGGTATGCATACCCCCAGAAAAATAAACACTGGTCCTATTTATATGGGGCTTCTTGTCCACACAGAAACTCCAGGAAGCTTTTGATCCCAGTCCTTGTGCTTAAATTCTTTTTTAAAAGAAGCCCAGAATAACCAGACTCTTAATGGGATTCAGTCCTCCCTGTGTAAACCACTGACTTCTGAGTAATCCTGAAGGAAATAAATGAAGCTCGTCTTTGTGGGAATGCTCAGCATTTAGAATTGCGCAAATTAGTATTCCCTATAAATGCTGAGGAGAAACAGTCCACTAGGTACACTGTAAAACTTCACAAAGCAGTCTCTTGTCCTAGGGTAATTATTTTAAAAGATTAACTGCAGCTGAAGTTCCTGAAACATTGACTGATTGATTATTTGCGAGTTGAGGAGGTAATGAACTTGACAAATTTGTATGCGCTCTGCAAGCAAGCTGGAAACAACACTGGGACTAGTTTATTGACCTGGATTCTTTAGGCTCTGTTTGGCTATGCAGAGTGTCCACATGAAGGCAGCTGCGAGAGAAAAAGCAATTTTAAAAAAATAAAATCAAACAAAATAAAAGTGTGGCCTGTGCAAAACTAAACACTCCTGCTTCAGTTAATGGGCATTTTACAGCACAAGCTTTTAAAATTTTTGTGGGGGGAGGGAAGGTGAGGAAGCAGGAAACATGATAGAGGTGAATCACATTATGCACTGAATGGAGAATAAAAGAACTCAAGGACGTCCAATGAAAAAGCTGAATGTTGGAAGATACAGGGCAGAGGCAATACTTCTTCACACAGTTATACTACAGAATCCGCTTGCACAAGATGTAGTGACTGCACAAGCTCTTTAAATGGCTTTAAAAGAGAATTAGACAAATTCATGAAGAATGAGGCTTTCATTGGCTACTGGCCATTATGACTATGTTCTGCCTGCACTGTTGAAGGCAGCATATTTCTGAATGTCAGTTGCTGAAGATCACAAGTGGGAAGAATGCTGTTTTGCTTAGGTCCTGTCTGTAGGCTTCTCACAGGCATCTGGTGGGTCACAATGAGAACAGGATACTGAACTAGATGGGCCTTTGGCCTGATCCTGCAGGGCTCATCTTACGTTCTTATAATAATGAGGCAGGCTGGGTGTAGGATTGTAGCTGCATTTAATCAAATATAATTGTACAATCCAAGGTCGTCACTGCTCCAGATGTCCTCAGATTCCAAAATGAAGGTTGATTACAGGAATCAGTGTTATCATTAGCTTTATATATTTCTTAAAATACTATTGAGACTCAAATAAGCATTGCAAATAACTCAAAAACAACAACAGAGTCGCCAGGCCTGGAATAGAGAAGGAATTAATGCTGCAGGTATTATGAAACAATCATTTCCCAAGAAACAAGTGTGTTACACAAGCATATCTGAACCGGATTTTATTTCCTTTCTAAAAAGCTTGCAAGGAAAAATCTGGTGCCCCTAAAAATAGTCCAGCTTTTCCCAGCCATGCCATATATAAGAGGCTCACTACAGCCCCCACCTCCCGCCTCAGCACAGCTTCTGTGCATTTACCTGCAGTGCCAGAAGGCATCTCACAAGCACGCTGAAGAACGCTCACCCACTGAATTTCTGCTTGACATGTTGGTTTAAGGATGGGAGAGAGTCCTGTTCAGTTAAAAAGACTGACAGACTAATTGGGAATGAGAAGACCCAGGTTTTAGGAGGCTTGCTCAAGGCTCCGCAGCACTGGATTAAATTTTGAGCTTGAATTTTTTTCACCTCCTTTCCATTGCACTCTGAAGCACCCAATGGGGCACTCAAGGCAGGATTTGGGGACAGAGGTCTGGGGCCCCAATTAATGGAATGAGCAGGGAGCCCTGCGCCAACCGTTAAAGGTAAAAAGGTAAAGGACCCTGGACGGTTACATCCAGTCAAAGGCAACTATGGGGTTATGGTGATTCTGGCCGAGGGAGCTGGCATTTGTCAACAGACAGCTTTCCAGGCCATGTGGCCAGCATGACTAAACCGTTACTGGCACAACAGAACACTGTGATGGAAGCCAGAGCACATGGAAAGGCTGTTTAACTTTCCACCGCAGCGGTACCTATTTATCAACTTGCACTGCCGTGCTTTTGAACTGCAAGGTTGGCAGGAGCTGGGACAGAGCAATGGTAGCTCACTCCATTGCAGGGATTCAAACTGCCGACCTTCTGAATGGCAAGCCCAAGAGGCTCAGTGGTTTAGACCACAGTGCCACACCAGCCCTTACTGTGTGGTGAGCCAGTGCTGCTGTGTTTGGGGAACATCCTGCTCCTTTTGCTGGCGGTAATATGGATTACGATCTAAAGAGCCCCCTCCCCCAGATCGTTGTGCGTGGTGTAATGGTTAGAGGGTTGAACTAGGAACTGGGAGATTAAAGTTGAAATCCCCACTCAGCCATGAGGTTCACAGAATGACCTTGGGCCTATCACTGTCTCTTTGCTTAAGTTACCTCACAGAGTTATTGTGATGATAAAATGGTGAGTGGAGACAACCATGTATGCAGGGCTATCTTAAGCATATGCAGTGCCGGGGTACAAAAATCCGCCCAGCATTCCCCCCCGCCACCGCCACCACCACCTTCTGGATGGAGCTGCTGCGGCCGGCGCTCAGTCAGATGCTGGGTGTTGGTGACAGGGAGGGGGTTACAAATCAAATAAAATGGCCAGGGACTCCGGCGAGCTGATTTCTTTGTCACCTGCATTGCCCTCTCTGATCACATGTTGCCCTCCGTCTCCAGCAAGGCACCTAAAATTTGGGAGGCAGAGAAAGAGCAAAGTTAAGGCTGGTGGCCGCCGGGCACCCAAGTGGCAAGCCTCTGCGGGTGGTTCACGAAAGCCTGTCCGGGGACCCGGGGCACCTGCTCACTTTGGTCCCATGGCGCCGCAGCACCTTAAGACTTTGACGATGACTCCGCCGTCAGATGCTGGGCAGGAGGGCGGAGGGTTGGGCCGGAGAGCCGTCTGCAGCAGAAGAGCCCACTGCAGTGCTCCAACTGACAGTTGGGTTCTTCCCCTGACTCAACTCTTGGGCCCTGGACTCTCAGCCTGGTGCCCCTGAGAGCTTAGCACCCAGGTGCCCCGCAACCCTAGTGCCTCTGGGTAAGACGGCCCTGCATGTACGCTACTATAATCTCCTTGAAAGAAACATAATAATAAGCATAAGGTGCAGGGAGGCATATAGGACCATTAAGTTCAGAGTCTAAGATTAGTACTGGACATACCAAACAGAATTTCTTTCTTTTCCACTTAGGGGTATTGGACTATCACCCAAACACGGAAAGAACAAGAGAGAAAAAGTCATTTAAATGACAAATGGTTATGTCTTCCCTCCACCCCATTCAGAAAAGGACCTTTGTCAATAAACTTGGTGTTTGTGCAGATGTCAATATTAACCCCTTAATGAGCCGCACAGCAAGAGCTACACCCACAAAAATGAATCCTAGGAGCTTTTTCCCGCACTCGGGCCTCCTGCATCTGTGACTCTTAAACAACAGGCAAAAGTAGGGCAGAGGCTTGAGCAAATACAGAGCTGAAAATGATCTGCTTTGGTCTGCTGCCTTGAAAATGGTTTTCTTGATGAAACTCACGAGTCCACTCGAGACGGAGACGCAGATGGATGAGCAAGGCCTATGATAAACCTGCTGCATGAGTTTATAGTTAATTGCCCATCATCTTTTTTTGTCTTCCCATAAAACATTTCACGCCCACCTTGCACAGTAAAGGTAACGTAAGTGTCATAAACCATTTGTCTCCTGTGCTTGCTTTCTGCATTGTTCGATTGGTCTTAGTCTTGAGGTGCTGGTGAGACAAGACAAATTGCACAGCTCCTCTGGAGACTGGGATTTCTGCATCTCCTTTCAAACAATCCCCAGCCCTAACCTAATGAGGAAGAGCATCTTTCAGGGCCATTTACATAGCAACATCTTCATTGTTCCCAAAAACTCCCCTTTAGCATCCTAGTAAGGTCTCTACTGACTAATAGGCACAAAGATTCCAGCAAAGTCAGAAATGTTCCCCACCCCTTTTCTCCCCGAAAGGCATTTGTCTCCTACAATTTTTTTAAAATGAAAAAAAAAACTTCATGCAATTCTTAAAGGTTTTCAGTGTTGGGTCATCTAATGAATATGAAGAAGCAGGGGCTGCAGTCAGTTTCTCTTTGAACTAAGAAGCAGTCAAACAGTTTTGTCACTGAGAAGAGCTCAGGGGCATTCTCGGGGCAGCTATTCCCATCGGA
Organism: Podarcis filfolensis; assembly: GCF_964270895.1. NCBI lineage: Eukaryota > Metazoa > Chordata > Lepidosauria > Squamata > Lacertidae > Podarcis > Podarcis filfolensis. The sequence continues at coordinate 34,213,202 of NC_139605.1, read as the reverse complement.
CTATATTTAATAGGGAACACTGCCACTGTTGTTGCTTCTTCACACAGCTTCACCCCCACTTGAAGTGGCAGGAAAACTCCTCCTCCTGTGACTATTGTGTAGCATCAACCCCAGGTAGAGAACCTCAGGACCCAGGAGCCAAACATGTCCTCCCAGGCCTCTCTATATGGCCAATCTCCTGCAAAGGGACCCCCAAGGCCATCTAGTTCAACTCCCATGGGGCCTGAACCCACGACCCTGAGGTTACGAGTCTTGTGCTTTACCGACTGAGCAATCTACGCAGGTCACACTCCTCCCAACCCACACCATTTCTCCTCAGGGCACATTGCTCATCAGCCCTACTGTCCTGGAGTGTTTTTGCCTGGCTGGAATGTGCCCTTCAAATCTGACAGCTCTTGCTTACCTGGGTGGGGAATAGGCAGGAGTGGGTGAGTGTGTAATAACTAACCCACACTCTGCCAAGCAGGCAGTAGGAGTCACAGATCATCACTGTAGGCTCAAAGTTAGCAAGCTGATGGATAGGTGTTTGGTTTCTGCTGGAACAGACAGAAGAAGACAACAGTCCCTATTTTCATTGGAGAAATGTTGGCGTTATGTGATCCCCAGACCAAGGAGATAAGTAACTATACAACCTGAAGGCAGTCCTGTATAGGGAATTTTTTTTAATGTTTAATGTTTTGTAATGTTTTTATATATGTTGGAAGATGCCCAGTATGGCTGGGGCAACCCAGTCAGATGGGCGGAGTATAAATAATAAAATGATAATGATGATGATGATGATGATGATGATGATGATGATGATGAATTAGGATGTCCCTATTTTCACTGGAGAAATGTTGGAGGGTATGCAACACAGCTAGGCTAGGCAAGGCCACTTGTGCTTCTTAGGCTTACACCCAACCCCCAAGAGGACTGGTGCATTTGGGCATCATCATCTTAGGGCTGTGCACAGGATTCAGCTGATTGGGGGAGGGGATCTGGGCTTCAAATTGCCCTGGATATTAGGGTGTTGAGTGCAAGAGACAGGAACGAGAGGCAGGCATCGGGTGGGAAGAAAGTAGGAATGGGAAGAAGGGGGGGGGAAGGTCAGGGGAAAACAAACAAAAAGCCCTTCCATCACTTAACAAAAGAGCAGCAGCTGGAAACAGTGGACTATTTTTTATTTCAAGATGGGCATAATGAATATCCCCTCTGAAATTGCATGTGTATAATATTCAGAGATCACCAGCTGAGAAGGTAGCACAAGCAATGAGTCTTTCAGGCCAAACTACACATTATATTAAACACATGCTTAACATTGCCACTTTCATTTCGCTCTTTGGGCCCTTTTCCAATAAGGAAAGTGACGGAAAAAGCACTGGAAAGTGTCTAATCATTCCTAAACAAAGCGAGATGAATGCTCAATCCATAGCCGATGTCCTGTAATCTCCCCACAAGCAAGTAAAAATGAACACTCAATAAACAGGTTGTCTGGAAGTGACCGATGGCATTTTTAAAGGCAATTTTGTTTGGACACAGAGACATCTAGCAACCCAGGAGTTAACTGCTCCCACCTATTGTCACTGGAGCAGCCAAACAAACCACCTGGGCTGGTATAAATCCCAGCACCACTTTGCAGCAATTGTGAAGAAAGATGGATCTGAAGACTGCAATTTGGAAACTGCTAGCTCCTGGCTGAGCAGCCTATTGTAAAGGGAGAATGCTTCCAGAGTTACAGCACTTTGCTTCTTTTGTGTTCCCTCGCCTGCCTTAAAATATTTTCTTCCTCGACCAGCCGTTGTCACCATTTATAAAATTAACATTGATTTTCCTCTTCCATTTCCTCATTTCAAAGAACTCTTAGAAACCTCTTTACTCCACACCCTCCAACTACATCCACCCACCCTGAACACCGCTGTGCCGTTTATCAGCTGGCCATTTAAAAAGGGCCAAGAGGACCTAGCTAAAATGTTTAGCAGTGTCAGGGTTTCCCTAGCAAAAGAACTCAGTGGAAGCAATCAGACACACTTGCTGGAAATGAACAAAGTGAGCCTAATGGGCAGATAAAAGAGTTAGAAGGTATTTCCCAAGTGTGCCTTACAGAACATGGTCTTGATTTCCAGCATTTAAATCTCTGGCAAAAAGCTGCTTGCTACACGTTTTAGTGCATCAGTTCATTTGCCACTGGCAGGGGATCCTTTTAAAAGAGCAATAATAAAAGGAGAAGGGGGGGGGGGGAATGGCTCCTATGCTAACACCCCCCCACTCTCCATCCCCAAATCAGGCCTCCTATGCCTTTGGCAATTTGCAGACAAGCAAAAGTTCAACAGGTGCCAGCTTTTTTGGAATGGAGGTGCACCGATGTAAGATAAATGAATATATAAAACCTTAATTCGTCAGATAGGTGCCTATTGTGGTGTTCTCAACAGCACAGGAGCCCTGTGAGAAAAAGCTGCATCAAACTGCAATAATAATAATATTATAATTATACTGTATTACCTATATCCCAAGGGACGCGGGTGGCGCTGTGGGTTAAACCACAGAGCCTAGGACTTGCTGATCAGAAGGTTGGTGGTCCGAATCCCTGCGATGGGGTAAGTTCCCGTTGCTCAGTCCCTGCTCCTGCCAACCTAGCAGTTCGAAAGCACGTCAAAGTGCTCTGGCGGGAAGGTAAACGGCATTTCCATGTGCTGTTCTGGTTCTCCAGAAGCGGCTTAGTCATGCTGGCCACATGACCCGGAAGCTGTACGCCGGCTCCCTCGGCCAATAAAGCAAGATGAGCGCCGCAACCCCAGAGTCGGCCATGACTGGATCTAATGGTCAGGGGTCCCTTTACCTTTACCTACCGTACTTTTCGCACCATTACACTCAGTTTTTTTTGCCTAAAAGGTAAAGGGAAATGTGTGTGCGTGTTATGGAGCGAATGCAGGCAGGAGGAACCGCTCTTGCTGGCTGTTCGGCAGCCTCTCTTCCTCCGCTTGGCTGGCTGAGAAGCCGGCAACAGCTGAGCAACAGCTGAGTGTCGGGAGACAGCCTCTCTTCCTCCTGTCTGCCTGCTCTATGGCTTTTTGGCGAGGTGGGAGAAGGGAAGCAGCTCGGAAGCCAGCAAGAGCTGCACGCAGTGTGTAAAAGCCAAGGTGGGGAAAGGGAGACAGCCTCTCTTCCTCCTGTCCGCCTGCTCTATGGCTTTTTGGCGAGGTGGGAGAAGGGAGGCAGCTGGGAAGCCAGCAAGAGCTGCACGCAGTGTGTAAAAGCCAAGGTGGGGAAAGGGAGACAGCCTCTCTTTCTCCTGTCTGCCTCCTCTATGGCTTTTTGGCGAGGTGGGCGCTCGGAAGCTGGCAAGAGCTGCGCGCAGCGTGTAAAAGCCAAGGTGGGGAAAGGGAGACAGCCTCTCTTTCTCAGTGTCTGCCTGCTCTATGGTTCTCCCTTACACAAATGTAAGCGGCTCTTACTCTGCTTTTTTTACAATGAGCCGGAAGGACCCCAGCACCTCACCGGTAAATTCAAACAAAGCAGCTTACAAGGCTCGTGTCCCTGAGTCTCCTCCTCCTCTTTTTGCTCCGGTTCAAGGCAAGGCAGCTCCACAAATGTGAGTTCCCCCTCTCTCTTCCTTCCCTCCCTCCCTCTTCCAACTTCAAAAAATATTGGGGGGACAGCCAGGTAAGCCCCACTCACATGCCACAATGGGGGATGGGGGATGACTCCCTCAAATATTTAATGGGGGGGGGTGAAGGCACCTAGGCCTATAGGAGTTGGCTGCTTTGCCTAGGACAAGTGTGAGCTCCCCCCCCCTCTTCCTTCATCACTGTATTGGAGATATCATACATTACTGACAGTTCCTTCATTCACGTGGTTACAAAACACGGATCCACATGGATCCTCAGGATTTTTGCACTGGGTCACCCCAAATTCACCATCAGATCACATAGCATGTCCATGGCTACAGCATGCACCAAAAAAATCACGCACCCACTGTTGCCTGGGGCCGCAGTGGTGCAAAAACGTGGTTACAAAGTACGGATCCACGTGGATCCTCAGGATTTTTGCATTGGGCTACCCCAAACTCACCGTCAGATCACATGTCTGTGGCCACAGCATGAACCACAAAAATCATACATCCACTGTTTCGTTTAGAATATTTTTTTTCTTGTCTTCCTCCTCTAAAAACTATGTGCGTGTTATGGTTGGGAGCGTGTTATAGAGCGAAAAATACGGTATATCCCACCCATCTGTCTGGGTTGCCACAGCCACTCTGAGTGGCTTCCAACAAATTTAAACATCAAACACAGTAAAACATCCAACATAAAAAATTTCCCTATACAGGGCTGCTTTCAGATGCCTTCTAAAAGAGGGCAGTGAGAAGCGACTGCCATTGACTCGTGACGAAAGCTGTAAACCTCAGGTGTCTTTTAAAAGTCAGATAGTTGTTAATTTCCTTGAAATCTGATGGGAGGACATCACACAGGGAGGACACCACTGCCTGGTTCCCTGTAATTTCACTTCCGCAATGAGGGAGTGGCCAGAAGGCCCTTGGAGCTGGACCTCCGTGTCTGGGCTGAATGATGGGGGTGAAAATGCTCCTTCAGGTATACAGAGCCAACACTTTGAATTGTGCTCAGCAATGTACCAGGAGCCAATGTAGATCTTTTAGGACCAGTGTTATATAGTCCTGGAGACCGCTCCCAGTCACCAGCCTGGTAGCTGCATTCTGGATTAGTTGTAGTTTCTGAGTCACCTTCAAAGGTAGCCCCATGTAGAGCACATTAAATAATAATAATAATAATAATAATAATAATAATAATAGTAATAATAATAATAATAATAAAATTATTTATATCCCGCCCACCCCAGCCAAAGCCGGGCTCAGGGCGGCTAACAACAATAAAATAGTGCAACATTCTAAAAACATTCCATTATACAAATTAATTAAAATCAAATTGATGGCGATTGACATTATGTCCCACTCGACGCAGCAGGTAGGTTCTCAGTTGGCATACCAGATGGAGCTGGTAGACAGCTGCTCTGGACACAGAGTTGACTTGTACAGTGGTACCTCAGGTTAAGTACTTAATTCATTCCAGAGGTCCGTTCTTAACCTGAAACTGTTCTTAACCTGAAGCACCACTTTAGCTAATGGGGCCTCCTGCTGCCGCCGCACTGCCGAAGCACGATTTCTGTTCTCATCCTGAAGCAAAGTTCTTAACCTGAAGCACTATTTCTGGGTTAGCGGAGTCTGTAACCTGAAGCGTATGTAACCTGAAGCGTATGTAACCTGAGGTACCACTGTAACTCCATGGACAGCTGTGAGTCCAAAATGACTCCCAGGCTGTGCATCTGTTCCTTTAGGGGCACAGTTACCCAATTCAGGGCCAAGGAACCCCACACACCTGCCCGCTCTCTGTCCTCTAGAAACTTCTGACTTGTCGGGATTCAACCTCAGTCTGTTGACCTGTGGTTCTAATAAGTCTCATGATGAAACAAAAGCCAGCTATGACATTTGTATGTTATCACCAAACTCACATGGAACATTACACGGAACTCACATGGAAGAGAAGGACCATGCTTTCGTGCATTTGCTGGACCAATTGCAGATGCCCTGTGCATGTTTCAGCATAACAATATATGCACAGTGCATCACTCATGATGGCACATGCAGCAATGTTTTTTTCAGTTCGGAAGCTGACATGAACTTCTGTGCATGACATTGCAACATAGAAATTTATGAAATGGAATCCACTATATTGATGCAAATCAGGAGATGAGATTTTTCTCTACTACAATTATAGTGTGGATTTAAATAGGCCTCAGAACTGTATCAAAACCCAAAGGGGAGGCTTTTTTAAATCTCTTTCAAAAGGCTGCCACCATATGGGGAAATTGCTTTAATGCAAGTAGGCTTTCCCTCACTGTCACTGCAAGTTTAAATGGGGGGGGGGCGGTGAGGGAGGAATGTCTTCTTGGAAATTTTCTTCTTGTCTTAATATTGCTCTAGTCTAGACGCTGGACAAACCACATCAGCCACCCTGGGCCAAGATAATTAAAGAGTGGTTGATGTCAACTGATTGCAAATGAATGTGTCTTTATGGGATATGATTGTTCAAATATGTTTCTTGATACAGAAGCCTTTCTGCAATGTTTGGAACGCTGTGGGTGTGGAAAGCCATCAGAAGATTGTGGAAGGTTGCAAACATTTCCTGCACTGTGCGCGCACACACACACAACATGTGTCAACCGTTCCTGCCATGTTCATTTTAGTGGAGGGTCTGGCAGGCATCTGCATGTGTCTGTGAAAAGAAACAAAGGAGAAATTGCAGGTAGAGGCAAAAAGGGGGTGCTGGAAGATAGTTAACTGAAGCCTAAAAGGTACATTGGGTTACCACTCTGGAGATCTGAGCATTTTCTGCTTGTAGAAATGCTGCAATATCTGTCTCCACTTATGCTCAATTTGCATAATTGAACACTCACTCACATATTACAAAAACATGGCAACATCTCCAATGATCTCTCCTCCAAAGGAAATCAAAAGTGAGCAAGCATGGCCTGTTGGAATGTCTTACTGCTTAGGGAAGCGGGGAACACATGACATTAGGTAATTTCTGAAAGGAAACTGCATATGAGCTTGCTGATTACAGCGACGCTACTGTGCAAAATTCAACCACACCACACTACTCAAGGCAGCCAAATACTTATTCAGGGTGAAATACATAGTGCCACAATAGTGTGTGCTCTCTCTCTTTCTCTCCACACATACATAGATGATAGATAGATAGATAGATAGATGATAGATAGATAGATAGATAGATGATAGATAGATAGATAGATAGATGATAGATAGATAGATAGATGATAGATAGATGATAGATATTAAAACGAAAGGTGTCCTTTTTAAATGCTTTTAACGTTCCACACCTTAACATTCCACACCTTTAACGTTCCACACATTAGGTCCAGGATACCTTAAGGCCTACCTCCTTAGTATCTTCCAGCCTTCTCCCTAGAGTAGAAGGAGAAGCCCTTCTCTCTGTCTCCCCTTTAGTGCTAGACTGCTAGGGGCCATGATGAGTTTTCCTGATGGTCTGCCTTGCCCATTGAATAATTGGGTATCATAAGCATGGCGCTCATGGGTCAACAGTACCTCCTATGGTGCCTAGGAAGACTCAGGATGGTATTCAACTAAACTTTACTCAGAATAGACCCACTGAAATCAATGGCCATGACAAAAATAGGCTCAATAGTAAAACTTAGTTGAATACCAGTAATAGTAAATATCATCTCATACATAATACACGAAAGACTGTTTGCTCTTCCTATCCAGTTACTGTTTGTATCAGATCAGCCTCTCCTGCAGTGACCCCCTCCCCCAGTCCTTTAAAGATGCTCGCATAATATTAGATGCAGGGATTGGATGGACACTCCCTTCTGCCACTATCAGAGCAAGAATCAAGGCAACCATATTTAAGGCAACCACCAAAATTCTTATTCATACTGGATGACATCGAAATACAGGAGGGAGCAGTTCTTCCCCAGCTCAAATTGATATCTAAAGTAGAGAAGAAACGTCAAAGGGAATACACCCAGTTTAGATAACAGGGGCACATTACAAGTGTACGAAATTAATATTCTGAACTGAATCATTGTGGGTGTTGGAAGCACTGCTAATTCTGCCTTCAGTTTTGCAGAATTACAACTAGTTTCCAACTCTGAAAACAGTAATTTACCAAGCACAAAAACTGCATATACAAGGGGTTCTTCAGCATTAAGGTGGGGTTTTTGATCAAGGGTAACTTTCTGCTTTGAAACAAACCAATCAGCAGCACTGGTTTAAGTGTTGCAAATTAACAACAAGCAGTTTAACATGTGGGTGAAACATAGAGAGGAAAGTAAGAAGTGTCCGTTGAATTCTGATTAATGCAATTAGTCATATCTGCACACATTTGGATAAAGTTGCCTGTGAGGAAGAATGTTAAAGGCTAAGGTAAATAAAGAGTGCTAGGAATTTGCAATATGTCAAGGTCAAAGTTTAGTCTAAAGGACTCATAATTAACAGGCAGAGAAAGGAGGAACGAATCCCCCAAACCAAATACAAACTAAGGGAGAGGCAAAGTCTAGCATTTGGGACAGAGCAAATTATTATTACCTGAAAATTTCACAACATGTTTTGAAAACCACCTTTCTTGGGGGAAAACATTATTCATGTATCTCATACCAGTTAAAACAATTAGCTCATTTGCATGCCGACAAATCCTGCCCCCAACACCCCAGTGTATTCTGCTTTTACTTTAGACCTTCTCGTATTGCAGGAACTTCTTTAAGCCTGGGGGCTGCCTTCACTTATGGAAAACTTTACAGAAGCTACATGCCAGTAATAAGTGGGGCCAGAAGCAGAAGTGGGTGAAACAATTGTTGTACGTTTTACCATTTAACAGAAGGTTAGTTTCTACTCATATCTCTCTCTCTCTCTCTGCTTTCTTTCTTTTTTAAAAAATTATTTTTATTAAGTTTCCCATTTTAACAATCCAATCAAATCACATTGAATGTTCCAAATTATACAAATGCATATCATATAGTCCAAATATTCTGCCTAAATTATAAAATTTTGTTGGGACTTCCCATGCTTCAAGTTCGGAGGGGCTCTAATCATCTCATATCTCTGCTGCCTTGAATAGTCTTTCCAATAGTTCCTTTAAATCTTCCTATTGTTAATCTTCCTTCTTTCATGCCTCTGAGTTGTTTCCACAAGCGAGTTGAAACAATGATATATCTCTCTGCTTTCTATCCAGGCAAGCAAGGGGCATCACCAGAGTTCAAGGAGACATTCTAGCCAGACAAAAGCCATTCCAGGTGTGAACAAGGGCCAGTGAGGGGTGCAGACCAGAGAGAGCCTCCAGGGCTAGATAGAGAGATCTGGAAGATGACATTCAGAAGGAAGTCTGAAAGTGTATTCCAAGGACACGTGTGGAAACCTATCCTGTTAAGTCAGGGGACCCAGAATTTTCCTCCCAACGTCTAGCATGCAGCCAGCATGTGCCTTACCCTGTGCCCTACCCTCTTTCATCCCACATGCATCCAGGTGAATACTTGAACTGGGCTGGTTTCTAGTCCAAATAAGCTCAGTCTGGAAGCCATTTATAAATAGCTCATGAGGACCTTTGTTTGCCAGCCATGGAAAACAATGCAGTGAGTCTTCATCATAAGAACCCAGCAATACTCTCAAAAGACTCTTTCCCTGTCTACTTTAGACAGTATTAAGGGAGGATTAGACACATGGGGGATTAAATCCAACACTGGCTTCTAGTGATGATAAATCTATGCTTCCTCCAAGTTCATATGCAGTATTTCACCACATGCCAACAGGAGAAGGGATGCCCACAATGTCCTGCTTGTGAGCTTCTCAAACGAGTTTGATAGACCACTGGGGCAAACAGGATGCTGAAATAGATAGAAGATTGGCCTGATCCAGCAGACATCTTCTTAGGTTCTTCTGAAGCCCACTTCCCTCATGACAGAGATATCGCAAAGCACTCAGCATTTCTTCCTTTCTTCGGTGCTGACTATTGTTTTCTCCCAGAAGAAAAAGAAGTAAGTTTATTCTCTCAAGCTTTGTCATTCCTATTTCTCAATGGGTCACCAGCAAATTGATGCTTTAATTGTGCTATTGATTTGTGCCATTAGCTTAAACACTGACAGATGTGAAAGGAAAACAACACTAAGTGAGGCTATTCAACAAAGCTGCTTCCCAGCACATTACCATAAAGCAATGGTGGCAAACATGTCTTCAACGTGATCTTTTGTTTGAATGGAATAGGCCACAAGGGGTACCGTAAAGAAATATGAATAAATCAAATCCACCCTATTTTGAGCAAACAAAATAGTGCCTGTGACTCGATGAGCAAATATTTTTTCTGTAAATGTGGCAAGATTTTTTAAAAAGGTTATGTAGGAAATTCATGCACCGTGTCTCGTTTACCTTGACAGGGGGAACATTTAATGGCATTTTCTCATTGTGCTGCACAGGGTGAGTAAACTCTAATTGTGGATGATGCAGTGTGGCAAAACAGCAATGTTATGTGCAATGCTCACTTGGCACCTGAATTGTTCAGTTACCTACATAGCTGAGTTGTCATATGGTGACATATGAATCAGCTTTCAAAGTTCCATACATTGATTTGGGCACGGTACTGAAAACACAGTGGGAAAATAGCATTTAGGGGGGGAAACTGCCATCAATATTTTCATCTCCTTACTGCATTTTCCAAAATGACTGCTAATTTTAAAGTTTATTTGCTGTGTCCAATTCCCCTCTCCCCGTTTTCAATTCAGTTGTCCTGAAATGTCTTAGTCTACTCTGGTGAGAAAGATTAATGAGATTGTAGTTTGTTTAGTGTGCGAACTGGAGGAACAGAAATATGGTCTCAAGCTCTTGCCATTATATCCTCTGAGAAAGGGAAGGAAAGAGCATTGTGGGAGCTGTAGCTTGCGGTGAGTAGCTACTGTTAAAAATGAAGAGCATATTGATGGAAAGTGTATTCACTTCAGAAATCCAACATCTTTCTGAAACTTCATATGTTGATTCGAATCCCAAACCTAACCACGTTCACTGCAGCTAAAGAATATCCTGCTTGAATTCTCTATATGTTCTAGATATCTAGGAAACTGTCACTTGAAGATTCAATCAAGAGTCTCAGTTAAACACAAGAGCCTTGGGGGATCAGGCCAAATACCTGTTCCGGCATCCGGTTCTCACAGTTGCCAACCAGAGGCCTATTGGAAGCCTGAAAGGGGCATTGCTAGGTTTCACTATTGTTGGAGGAACTATGCTTCTGGGTTCCAGTTTCTGGAAACTGTAGGAGAGGAAAGTCCCTTCTCAGGTCTTGCAACTTCAATTCCAGCTATTAGAATCAAAAGAATGGTGAGGTGATAGATGTATATCATTTGCCAGAGAAATGCTTTAAATTCATGCAAGGAGAGTATTTTAGATTTCTGTGTAGCATCTTGCTCTTTGATATATGAACAATAAGATTAATATGCTCGAAAGCAACATGTTCCCTTGAATTAACAACTAAGCAGCTACTAAAATCACAGCTTCAGAGCAGCAGACAAGAGCTCATATTCTTCATTTCAACCAAATATAATTTATATAGTCGTGGCTTATTGTGCTACTTGTCATTTATTGTGTATGAAATATGGCATGAGGTGAAGTAAAGTTATATATGAGTGGCAGGGGGAGAATAGATTATAGTGTTCAGCCAAAATCGCACACAAAGATTTTAACAAGGCTGTTGTATCACAGGTAAATTGCCTTCAGGTTATCGTTTTTATTGTATAAATAACACTTTTAATATGTCAGAACTTTTACTAGCTTCATGTTTCTTTGCCCAAAGGTATACAGTGCAGCATAATTTATAGAGTTTCATATTTGAATTGGGGGAAAAACCTTGGTTTAAATCCCTGCTCAGCTATGAAGCTCACTGGGTGACCTTGAACCTTTCACTTTCCTGGAGCTTCATATATTTATTGGGATTGTTATGAGGACAAAATAGGGAGGACACTTCCCCTATATAAGAACATAAGAAGAGTTTGCTTTGGTGGTGGTGGTTTTCCATTAGGTTTTGGGGTTTGTTTGTTTTAAACCTATTTCTGCAAATCTTAGGATTCCCCAAGCATACTCATACTTCCCTCTTGCTTCTTAGTAACCTCATTTTACTTCCATTTTGTTGGCACATGGCTCTTTATGGAAAGATAACCGTAGGCTAAATATCCTATATATTCCTGTCGCATTCTATTTGATTGTACAACATACCTTTACTTGTGAAATAACTTGTTTATTTGCAATTATTATTATTTTGTCAAATACCCTATTTTATTATGATTCTAAACCACATGATTGGCTTGGCCTAATTATGTTTACAACTGTATGTAATGTTCTTTACATATCAATTTTCTTTCATATTATTCGTTTACACTACTTTATACCGTTTTATTGCATTCAGTACTTCTCTACACATGTCACACATAATAGAAATAGAATAGAATTGTAGAGTTGGAAGGGACCACAAGGATCAACCATATGTCAGGAGTGCTCTGATGGTGTTTCCTGCTTGGCAGGGGGTTGGACTCGATGGCCCTTGTGGTCTCTTCCAACTCTATGACTCTCTATGACTCTATGATCATCTAGTCCAACCCCCTTCAGTGCAGGAATCTTTTACCCAATGTGGGGCTCAAACCCACAACCCTGAGATTAAGAGTCTCATGCTCTACTGACATGTTTTGGTGTAACCCATTACCTGTTATCATAGAGGAGAGGGCTATCGATGGCCACTAGCCAAGATAGCTATGCTCTGCCGCACAGTTTGAGGCAGCAATGCTTCTCAATATGTTTCTGGAGTCCGCAGAAAGGGAGAGTGCTCTTGTGCTTGGATCCTGCTCATGGGTTTCCCACAGGCATCTGGTTGGCCACTGTGAGAACCAGATGCTGGGCTATTGCCTTGGTCCAGCAGGCTCTTCTTATGTTCCTGATGACCAGTTGCCATCCATGTCATCATTGTTTCTGTGTTGCAAAATTCCAATTAAAAAAAAGTGTAAAACAAAAGCGCCTAAGTTTTCTATGAGAGGAAGTGATGCGTAGGCCTAAAGAATCAATAACCACCCCCAGAAGTAAGCATGACTAGGGAATGCCATCCATCTGTCAACAGTTCCTCTGCCATATGCAGGACCCCTCCCCTTTATTAGAAACTCACCTCCCTCCAATTCTTCAAGGCTCTGTCATACACACTGCCACCATATGAGCAACTCCAGAGAAACTTTTATTGGGAGAAGGAAATTGCTCTCACTAAACTGGCTTGCTTTGTTTTTATGTGGAAGGCCACTGCAAGTCTACTCTTGGTTAAATTTCAGATGCCCAAAGTACTAATAGTTGCCATCCACGAATCTTGCAGTGCTCTAGTCTGTTGTACAGAGAAACAAAACAATGGGTAAAGCTCCACTAGCATTACACTAATGTGGAGTTCTGTTTCATAATCATAGACACGTTTATGAGATGTTTTACTGCATCCCTAGGTAGTAAAATCTTATATGGGGATCATGTGCAGCCTGACCTCCCTCCTCCACCCCAGTATAGCTTGATCTAACTGTTACCCAGCTCAGGTGAAGACAGATGGAATTTATAGAGCGGTGAGAAAAACACTCACCACATTCACATAGATCTTCCCCCCAGTGTTGAGCTCCAGAGCTAAAAAGGTAGCAGAAGCTGCAGACAGCGTTGATTGGCTAGGCCAGTAACAATCCCCCTTCTTCCCCCTCCCCAATGCTTGAAGAAGTTATTGCACTTCAGTAATGACACTGATTTGGTATTGTTACATGGATTCCAAACCTCCTCCCCGCACTATTAACAACAACGTGCCTTCCGAGTGCTCTTACACTGAAGCAGGCAAAAGCCAATGAAGGCAATAAATTAAGTATACTGCCTTCTCATTTTTCTCTTTCCTTGGCTCCACAAATCCCTCTGAAACACTGACAGCACTGGTACATTGCTAATGGCTTCCATTGGTGTCACTGTAAAGAAGAACTATTGCTTCTGTGCAGGAAACTGAATGAACCATCTAAACACAAACAGCACCATATTGAATCTGAGCGGGCTTTTCACTTGGAGCTTTATAGCTATTTTGGTTCCGAGGCAACATGAGCAATAATGTTAATGCAAGCCACCTGAGGGCTGGGTTGGGCTACATATCTGTGCTTCCCCACTTTGGAGGGGATCGCTCTCCTACAGATTAGTTAGATGGCTACAAGGCTTGCCTGAATGAGAGAGTTCTTTTGGAGTAATTATGAATGAAAAGAGCAATGCATAGTTTGGAGGCAGGGTAAATACACTGAGTACAAACAGCAGAGTGGTTCTGCTGCTACACAATAGAGAGTGGCGGGTCTGCATTCATATGGACGGCTCACAGGTTGGACAGGCTCACATGATGCACACAACACAGAACTCCCTCTTCAAGGTTCCTTAGCATGTGGTCATGATTCTTAAAAGTATGGAGAAGCAGATAAGAGGGAAGTTTTTGTCCCACTCAAAAGGCATGGATATTCAATGAAGCTGAATGTTGAAAGATTCAGGACAAAAGAAAGTACTTATTCACATAAGGTAAAGCATTAAACCATTAGGTCCAGTCGCGGATGACTCTGGGGTTGTGGCGCTCATCTCGCTTTACTGGCTGAGGGAGCCGGCGTACAGCTTCCGGGTCATGTGGCCAGCATGACTAATTTGCTTCTGGCGAACCGGAGCAGCGCACGGAAACGCCGTTTACCTTCCCGCCGGAGTGGTACCTATTTATCTACTTGCACTTTGACATGCTTTCAAACTGCTAGGTTGGCAGGAGCAGGGACCGAGCAACAGGAGCTCACCCCATCATGGGGATTTGAACCGCCGACCTTCTGATCGGCAAGTCGTAGGCTCTGTGGTTTAACCCACAGCGCCACCCGCATCCTTGTACTTCACATAGTGTGTAGCTAAACTATGGAATTTGCTTCCATAACAGGCAGTGATGGCCACCAATCAGCATGGCTTTGAAACAGGATTAAACAAAGTCATGGAGGATAAGGCTTTCAGTGGCTGCTAATCCTGATGGCTATGTTCCTGCCTCCATGCTTCTGAATCCCAGCTGCTGGGAAGCATAGTTGTGAAGACTGTTGTTGTGCTCAGGTCTGGCTTGTGAGCTTCCCATAGGCATTTGGCTGGCCTCTGTAGAATAGGAAGCTGGACTAGCTGTGCCACTGGCCTGATCCAGCAGGCTCTTCTTATGTTCTCAGCATTTCATCAAATCCTAAACCAAATCCAGAAATTCCTGCAGGTGGGCATGGCATCAGAATGCTTCTCAGATATTGGAAAACATTAATAATTGTAAAAGAATAGTCCATTTTGGAACACTTGAAGCTGCTATAGTCTCTTGAAATATCATGTGTCCCCACTACTGCTCTGAGTTAGGTGTAAATAAAACTACTATCTTGCTTTAGTATGAGATATATATTTTTTAAAAAAAATGAAAAGCGCAGTTGTGAAATAGTACATTTTCAGGGGAATCAAAATGTCTGTTATAAGAAAATCTAGGAGTTTGTGATATTGCATTTTCTGCAACTGGTAAGAACATTGGATATTTTACTTTGAGCCTCAAGCATTCCGAGCAAGAATGATATCCATCCCCTGCAAAGTTTAGCATCTGTTATACGGAGAAAATCAACACGTGTTAGAAAAATCCCTTAATCTATTCAGCATTCATTTACGATCTTTATCTTTAAGGTTTTGTCTCTTGGTTGTTGTTTTTTTTAATGATAATATATTGAGCAGTAAATCTGTTAAAAATGGTTTCCTAAAGTTCATTATGTCTCAGAGCTTTTAAGGGTCCATTACTGTAGTCTAAGTATAGAAAATCTTGTTGCATTGCAAAGAAAGAAGATTAACTTTGAAGTTCTTTCCAGATGTATGCTGCCATGATTCTACTCGGATTATATGCTTTTATTCTGGGTGCAATCATTACACTCGTGATTTTACAGGCAATTAAGACTGAATCTCAAAATCTTGGTGGATTATGCTGCAGCAAGAAACAAAGAAAACATAATTAAGCTTACAAACCTTGTTGATCCTTACACAGAATGTAGTTTGATACATAGAAAATGCCCAGCTGTGTACAGATATTCTTTCCCAATGATACTTCATTAATCACAGCACTCCCGTTTTTCTCCACCCAAACCAGCATCTTTTGCTTGGATTCTTCATCATGCCATACTTTTGGATTTCAGGGTACAGTTCCAGAAAGAAATGAAATTCACTGGGTTGTAATCAATGGTCATTGCAGAAGCAGGACAACTTCTGTTCACTCCCCTCCCCAAAAGAAAGCTGCTTTAGGAATCCACCTCTGGGGTAGATGTGTGTTTGGGGGGGGAGGTGTAGGTGGTGTGCAGGGGAAAGAGGTTGAAAAGAAGTTCCACTGCATCTGCAAAAGTTCTTCATTGGATTCAGTCCTATGCCTCCTACTTCAGTGATAATGTTGGAACTGTGCACCAAAATCTCGCTAACTTTCCACTATATCTCCCTTTTCAACATCCCTCCTCCAAACTTTCTCATGCCTGCCCTCTTTCCCCGTCAATGAGACAGCCTCTCTACTCTCCACATTGACCCTCTCTAGATGCCTTCTGACTTTTGGTTGCCCACTTCCCCATCCCTATTATATCCATCTACACTGCCACATTATCAGCATAGCCATCCTTTCTGGTTCAAATATGACACGTCCTCCCTCATTCTCGAAACATCCTTCTTTGCCAACTGATTTTGCCTCTTAGTTTCTCCTTAAGACTCCTGGAGCATGCTGTTCAGTCCTGCTGTCTCGGCTTTCTCCCTTCCAAGTCCATGGTCTAGCTGATGTCATTTATTCTAACCAAACGCCCAACTGCCAAACTCAGAGGTGATTTCTTCACTGCCAAATCTACTCTGTTCTTGCCTGCTTTGACCTCTCTGCTGTTCCCTTAAATTGGGTTAATTATTATCTCCTCTTTGACTCGTGGCATGCTTTAGGGTTTCAAATCCCTGTTCTTCTTAGCCAGTTTGTTAGATCACTTGTTCAATGTCTCCACAGGGAAAAGTTCCTTCCCAGCCTTCCTTAAATCAGCAGGACATTTGGTATGCACAAAGGCAGAAATATTGGAATGAAGCCATGCTGAATCATGTCTTTGAAGGCTGAAATCTACATTAGAGTCTATGAAGAGAATAATATCTTAAGCAAGTAGTGTCAGTGCAATTGTAGGGTTGCATCCAGTTATCCCGTTGGCACAAGGACTTCCACTTGTGCAATGGTACTTTATCTCCCCAAAGGCTCTCTATATCCTGTCCAGATCTGCTCCAGAGACTTGGGAAAACCCACAGAAAAGATTTGGGACTACATGGGAAGAAGAAGTTCCATTGCACAGATGAAAGTCCTTGCACTAATGGGACAATTTCACTGGATGAAACCAGAGCTAAAATAATCAGCAATATTTTGTAGGAGCAAAGTGAGTATTATTGCAGTGTATGGAGAGGAGAGCAGAGACATCACCTTGCCAACAAAGGTCCGTATAGTAAAAGCCATGGTTTTCCCAGTAGTGATGTGAGAGCTGGACCATAAAGAAGGCTGATCGCGGAAGAATTGATGCTTTTGAACTGTGGTGCTGGAGGAGACTCTTGAGAGTCCCATGGACTGCAAGAAGATCAAACGTATCCATTCTTAAGGAAATCAGCCCTGAGTGCTCACTGGAAGGACAGATCGTGAAGCTGAGGCTCCAATACTTTGGCCACCTCATGAGAAGAGAAGACTCCCTGGAAAAGACCCTGATGTTGCGAAAGATTGAGGGCACAAGGAGAAGGGGACGACAGAGGACAAGATGGTTAGACAGCGTTCTCGAAGCTACCAGCATGAGTCTGACCAAACTGCGGGAGGCAATGGAAGATAGGAGTGCCTGGCGTGCTCTGGTCCATGGGGTCACGAAGAGTCGGACATGACTAAACGACTAATCAACAACATGGAGAGGCAAATCTGCAAATAAGCTTTCACTCATATATGGGTTAATTTATGAAACCACCTCTGTGGGGGAAGATTTAGATACAATTGCTCATAATAATAATAATAATAATAATAATAATAATAATAATATATTAATAATTTATTTGTATCCTGCCCGTCTGGCTGGGTTTCCCCAGCCACTCTAGGCAGCTTTCAACAGAGGTTAAAAATACATTAAAACATCAGTCATTAAAAACTTCCCTAAACAGTCCTACCATCAATTGTACAATTGCACTGTCATGACAGATTCAACTAGTAGTCTATAAGCAGCATGTCATTAGAGCAGGGAGAGGGAGAGATCATTTGAAGTTCAAATGCCCCTAAGGATACTAAAGAAAAGTCATTACTACTGTGAATTCGGAGACGGAACTGATGATGGACTGTCAGATAAGATGCTCTTGTGCTAATCTGAAAAGGTAATTTCCTGTCATAGAGAATCAATACTTTGAATGCTACAGTACTGTTATAAATTTTAGTATTTTATGTCATCCTGGACCCAGTTGGATTAAGGGTGGTATACAAATATTTTAAATAAACAAATGAATAGATTTCATGCTTAGAATTAACTGTTGTAAATTTTGAATTCAAGCAAGAATTTCCCCCCAAGTTCTATGAAACTGGTGGCCTTTGTCTGCCTCTCTAAAGATGTTTTGGATGAAAAGTGAATGTGATGCAATTTACTTTCGGGAACCATCTAAATGTTCTGGATGCAATTCCAGTGTTCTGTTCTCCCTGAGGCAGCAAGATGATAAAATGTAGCATCTATTACAGTAGCATCTTCTATGATTTCATAACATCAGCTGATTCAAATAGCCTCTCCTGGATTTAAAAGCAAATAGCATCCCCTAGAAAAACTCATCTGAGAAAGAGGTAGATCCCAGCCCAATGACTGTCCAGCATTCTTTATCATTATGGTAGCTGGCAAATATTAATTTGTAGGGAAGAGTGCTCAGGGTCCCTTGTTGCTGCACTTTAATTATTAAAGAAATAACCCATTTATCAAAGAGATAACCCATTACAACAGTGTAATGCAGCTAAGATTTAATATGAGCAGTAAGCAAACACATCAGGCTTAATGGAATATAAATAGTAGCATTCTCTTTGTTTGGATTCACAAGGGAAGTGGTGTGTTGATTTCTAGCACTCATTTATACTACTGCATTGCTAACATGCTTAACAGGTCATTAGGTACATCAGCAAAAAATGGCACATAGTCATGATTTAATATCGGCAATATGAAGTTGGGAAAAGCAAGGTAGAGGCAGAGCAAGGATCAGGGCCAGTCGTACCCTTAGGCGGAGGGAGGTGGCTGCCTTGGGTGGCTGATATAGGGGCGAGCAGCAACACCTCCCAGTTGTTTCCATCCTCCTAGGCTAGAGCCCCAGCAATGGTGATGCTTGCTTGTTGCTATCCTAGGCTGCCTGGTGTCCCATATAGATGCCTTCTCTTAATGCATCAACAGCTATTCAAGGATTTTCCCCTCTTTCTCCATGATTAAGAATGGACAAAACAAGGTGGAAAAAATTCATAACTAGATGGATTTTCGCCGAATCTGCAGCCAGATTTAGCCCATCCAAGAGAAACCAGAATGCAGGGTAACTTATCAGTTCTTGATAAGTTCATTAGGCCTGTCCAGAGAAGCCATTGAGGTCTGGCATGCACTGATGATGCTGTTAGTGCGCACTGACATCTAGAGGCCTCTGGGAAGGCTGCAACCTGCATATTGAGAAATGATCATGTTTTCTGTCCCAAAGGAACCATCCATGTAATTAGAGATAGGAACATAACATGCAGCAGCAGAATATACCAAAAGCTTTGGCTTCCCAGATTCTGAGAATCTGTCTCTTAGTCACATAATTCATGATTTCAGATTTATTTCTACCACTTACTGGCACTATCATTATTTTGCTTAAAAGTGAAAAGAGTCTCAGGTTTTACAATGTAATGGAAGATCCTATGCCAGCATGAACTGAACCCAGTTCAATGTGTGCAAAATTGCAGGAAACAAGCAAACATTCTGACATTTAAGCGTTTGATTCTGAATATCTCGAAAAGGGAAGGCATGCATAATCACTTCTACATTCTTCCATTCAAGTTTCTCTCGAGATGCAAATACTACTGAAGAAAGATTGATTCCTCTCCTACACTATTTCCTTATCAATTTTACTTTGGGGCTTTTGTAACTTGAAACCTCTGCACCTGACCTCATTATTTATTATTGTTTAAGCAATTTTTTCTTTGTTCTAAAAAGCAACAGACCCAGCTAGAGCCTTAAGTCTGATGAGAAACATGTCGCTCCTAATGCACAATGCCAGCACTTCAAAATCTCCACTTAGTCAGTTTTACCCCTTGGTGACTGCAAAAGCCAAACATGTTTTCAAATGGGCTGTGCTCCTCTTCAAAAAGAACAGCAAATGTGTATGTGGAACTAGTCGAGTTCCAGCCCTACCATTAGGCAGAGTGAGGCAGTGGCCTCAGGCAGCTGATGCTGGGGATCAACAGTAGCAGCCTCCCCAGATGTTCCTATCCTCCTGAACTGGGAGCTTGCAGGACTTTTCCACCAACCTGAAAGGGTAGTGCCCTGACAGACTCCAGCTAAAAAGGCTCAGGCTGCTGAACAGACTCTTTGGCTGGCGTATTGTTTAGGAGTTTTCACTGGTAGGTTTTGTTGCTGTTATTGAACACAGAACAGAACCTCACTTTGGAAAATCTGAGGTTTCATTGACATATATGGAGAACTGAACAAATGGCAACTTTTTAAACATTTCTGACAGACTCCTTTGTGGGATGGCATGCCAAATTCCAGACTAATAGGCATTTTTCATGAAAGCAATTTATATCTTTTAAGGTTTGTTTGGTTTTTATAAAAAAGAAAAGAGAAAGAGAAAATTTCCTATAACTTTTTTGGTAGAATTTCATGAAATTTATAGGCATAGATGCCTCTTTATGCTTGGCATCAGATCACATAAGATATAGATGTCACTAGTAAGTAAATGAAGCCTGCCAAATTTCAGATAGATGGATACGGGGTATATTGTGCAAGGGAATCTCTAAAGTTTGGAAGGGAATTCTTTATCTAATCCTTCAGGGAATTCTTTATCTAATCCATGATTTATCTGGGGGCCAATTTGTATGAAAATTGCATACATAGTAGAGGTGCCTCTCACTTTTTTAAAAAATGAGATAGGTGCAGGAGTTTTTCTGCTCAATTCACAGTGACTAATAAGTTCCTTCAACATCCCTTCCCATAGTACTGTGACTAGAAGTAAAAAGGAGAGCCATGGTACAACTATATCGTGTATTGAAGTTAAAGAGATCACAAAATGACACCCTTCTCTTTTCTCTACCGCACTCCTGATTTTTTTTTTCTTCTTTTAATGGCAATCTTGAGAGGAAATGTATCTAATTTTGCAGATGGCTCTGTGTCCCTCCAAATTAGTCCCAAATTTTGTGAAGAGCACAGTTCACTTTAGGCCATTTCAAAGAACATCTGTTTGCTTTTTGACAAGACCCAAATATCTCTGAAGCAGCCTACTTTGTTTCAGCAAATGCACATCCGCACTGCATACTAATAGTGAATTCAATTTTCTGCATATGGATTATACGGCAGCCAAAACAGCACCATCCACACACAAAGGAGAGGCTTGGAGGAACCCAAAGTTTTGAAGAAGTGCAAGAAGTATGGTTCCTTGATACTGGAATGCTCTCCCCAGGAAAAAAATAACATTATTTTCCCAAGCCTTTGGCTAATTAAACAACTGATGCAGTAGCATGCCATTAGTGGACATGGAGAACTAGATTAGTCCCCTAAATGTTGCCAGTAAATTAGAGTATTAAAGTATTAAAGCCTGGGGCCTCCTTCCCAAAGTCCAGGAAGCTTCTGCCCAGCTTAGGGATGGAGGCACAATGCCCATGTGTGCAACGTCCCCACAATCAGCCTCGCAAGCTGGCACCTACCTCTGTTCCTAACTGTGGCCCTACAGTATGTAAAATTTCACCACACACCACTGAATCAATGGCCTTTTAAACTGTGTTTGGGATGGGTGTTTTTTTGTTGTTGTTGTTGGTTACTATGTTATGTATTTTTGTGTTTTCATACCCTGTGATCCTCAAATTAAGGACAGCATAGAAATTTAAATATAGCCCAATAAGGACTGAGCATGCTCAGTAGGCATGGAATGCTGACTGATGGTTGGAGGGCAGAATAAAATTTTGGGGCCAAAAGGGGGCTGCTGGAATGTCCTGAAATAACCCACATTAGGCTGGCTGGAACCATGAAGAGGGTCACCCCAAACTGCTTCACTTGCTATACCTTAACATTTGCATTAGTTTACAGCCTTAAAGGCCTTTTAGTAGCCCAAAACATTTTCCTTTCAGAAAACAATTGCGGAAAGTGCAGTTTAAAATTCAATGATACGTGTTAAAGTTCACATTCAAGCAGCAAATTGCTTCCCAGTCTGTGCCCGTTAGCTTGCTTTCCCATAGATGATGGCGGAGAAGAGAGGGAGGACCTGCTCAAAGGAACCCTTAGGGTAGCTTAACTTCTGCTAGCAGTCAGGTCACAATTCTTTTTCCAGTAATCCAGTTATAGAACAGCCTACCCAGGGGAAACCTTGGTATCCCCATCACTTGAGACACTTAAAATTAGAGTTGACAAAAGATTAGAAAAATACCCTGGAAGGGAAAATCGTGAATTGTCAAGAAGACAGATTAAAAGGCCTAGCGGGGCTCTTTCCATGATGCTATTGTTTTGGAGTGGCAGAACTGCGCTTCTGGAATGAAACGTTGCAGATCCTTCAGAAAAGGGTAAGGTCTTGTTAGCTTGAAGCAACCTGACCTTTCCCTGTAGCTCACAGAAAAGAAGAGTTAACAGGGAGATAAATCAGATTGCCACCGTGCCCATTTAAAGCCTGTTCTGAATCATTCTTGCCTTGCTTGGATTCAAAGGATTTCCCAGTATTAATCACATTTGCCCTGATCCAAACGCGATACTCACAGGTTCACCCTGTGGGCTCCATTCACTGGCCCACTCCAACAGTACATCCCCTCCCACTGGATGAAAGTGTGAAGGCAGGAGCTTACTCTACTCCTGTAGGTGCCCCACATGAGATGAGTCGGTGAGGGAAATGATGTCAGGGATGGGGCCAGCCAGTGCAGACCTGCTTTACTTTGTGCTCAACTGATCACATGAGAGGTGAAAACCCAGCTAGGACTCATGGTTCTCCAGGAGTTCTCCACAGGAGAATCTCCATCCTCTTTAGTCTAGGCAGGTCCAGATTGAGGACAAGGGCAAGAAAGGGCACTTGCCACAGGCAGAAGTTAGTGGAGTAGCAAAACAGCATCTTGTGTACAAGAGTGAGTGAGTGAGTGAGTAGTTAGGTGAACACCTAACCTGACTTACCTGGGAGTAAGCATCATTGATTTAAAGGGGCCTTATTGCTGAGTAGACACAGTTGGGAATGGATTTCTGGCTAACCCAGTTACAGTTATGTACATGAATGGCAATGACACCTTGTACTTCACACCTAACTATATGTGTCCATGTGTGTTGGTGAACTCCCCAGTTAGTCCCATTGCACATTACTAGTTCCCCCTAACCACAACCCACCCACCCCCAAATCATGACAGGATTAGAAATACAAGAATGAATGCTAATGGCTGCTGACATCACCTCAGTTAAACAGAATTCAAGAGAACACACATTTCTGGAACACAACAGATCTGACGTTGAAATGGGTTGCAGAGTTATAATGGTCTGGTTTGATAAGTTGCTGGTCAGTTCTTTTTCACGACTGAAGAAATTTGTAACGCTAAAATGGCTAACACTCACATGAAACCTGATTGGCTCACAAAGCTCATGAATGGCCATGAGTGAGCCAACAGAGCTGAGCTCGAGTGCCAGCTTGATTATTGTAAAAATCATCACCATCCCTAGTCAGGATAGCACTATTAGTATGTTGCTTAATCATAGCAATGGGCGATTCAAATTTGAACTATCTTGAACGTGGATGACAAGATGAGAAGCAAGTGAGCAGCAGAAAATCAATTTTGCAAGCTGAATGCAATGGGAGTAATACATGTTCCCTCTAAATGCACACAAACTATTATCCAAAGCCCCATACACATTTAAGTGCATTCCATTTTCTTCAGTGAGAGGAATGTTCCACACTGTTCTATTGATTTCCCATCACATATGCTAAGTGTTTCCATAGGAAAGAATAGGAAAGCCTTCCCTGTGCTGCACCCAAGCTCTTTGGACAAAGTCAGAGCTGCTGGATTTCAGTCTTGATGCTGAAAATGTGGAAAAATAAAAATTGGCAAAGGCATTGCAGTACTGTGCATCCTTGAGTTTGTTGAAGCAAAATGCCCACAAACTTTTGTAAAGTTTATAGATTGTGAAAAGTGGTGGAAACATGGGTGTTTATTTGGGGCAGTGGAGGCTACTATCTGTATTTGTTGTTGTTTTTTAATCTACTCTGTTTCTGAGTCACTCTGTGCTCTCTTTGCTTCAGTCTGTATTTCAAATTCCAAGTTGCTCTGTTTAAAATGAAACTCTGTTGCACTATTGACTATAAAGCCAAATTTTAAAATGGCTATAACTTCCTAGCTACGTTAAATGAATTCAAATCACCGAGGCCTGATGAGCTGCACCCAATGGTACTAAAGAAGCTTGCGGATGTAATCTCAGAGCCTTTGTCTATAATCTTTGAGAATTCTTGGAGAACAGGTAAGGTTCCTGCAGACCGGAGATGGGCAAATATTGTCCTCATCTAAACTACTACTTCTTCTTCCAAACCTTGGGGATTGTAGTCCTGTTTAAAAAAAACAAAAACTTGGAGGGGGAATAAGATCCAGGAAATTACCAACCAGTAAACTTCACATTGCTACCAGGAAAGGTCCAAGAACAGATAGTTCAACAGTCAGTCTGTGAGCACTTACAAAAGACTAAGGCTTTTGACAAAGTCCCCCCCCCCCAAGATTTTTGCAGAACAGCTGGTAAAATGTGCCCTGGATAAGGTAACTGGATTTGTAGCTGGTTGACTGACCAAACCCAAAGGGTACTCATTAATAGTTCCTCATTATCCTGGGAAAAATTGACAAGTTGGGTGCCACAGGGTTCTGTCCTGGGCCCGCTGTTGTTCAACATCTTTATAAACAACTTGGGTGTGTCAGTGTTTGTAGAAAGAAAAAGGTTCTGACCCAGTGGCATAGCATGGGGGGTGCAGGGGGGGCCGGTCGCACCGGGCGCAACATCTGGGGGTTAGGGTTAGGGGGCGCAAATCCACGGGTTAGGGGGCGCAAATTACTTACCTTGCCCCGGGTGCTGACAACCCACGCTACGCCACTGTTCTGACCTCCTTTGACTCCTTCTCCTGGTCCTCGGACCCTAGTTGGCTCAGAAGAGTCCTTGAAAAAGAGTATCTTTGCAGAGTATTGCTGCTTTTATTCTTAAAAGTCTTCTTATCCCACCACGACTGACAGCTTTATAAATATTAATGCAACCAGCTTCCAACCATCGGACCACCCCAACCCACCACACAACAAACAGACCATTCATGACCACCCTATGTATACGAGCGTATGTAGGTGAAAGGTTTCATGAGTCATGCTGACTCAGTTTCTTTTTGTATTAAAAAAACAGCAGCCAATTTTAAGCCATGACAGGGTGAAGGAATTAAGGGAATGCTCATCAAATCTGCAGATGACTCAAACGGGGAGGAGTAGCTAATGCCGCAGACAAGAGAACTGGGATTCAAGATAACCTTAACAGGTTGGAGAACTGGGCCCAAAAAAACAAAAGGAATTTCAATAGGGGAAAATGTTAGGTTCTACACTTAGGCAGGAAGAACCAGCAGCACCAATATAAGATGGGGGACACCTGGCTTGCCACTAGTACATGTGAAAAGAATCTCAGGGTCTTAACATGAGTCAACAGTGTGATCCAGAAGCAAAAAACTAATGCTACTTTAGGCTGCATCAAAGAAGTATAATGTCCAGGTCAAAGGAAATAATAGTCCCACTCTGTTATGCCTTGGTCTGACCACACCTGGAAAACTGTCTGCAGTGGTGGTACCACAGTTTAACAAGGATATACTGGAACAGTTGCAGAGGAGAGTGACCAAGATGATAAAGGTCTGGAAACCAAGCCTTATGATGATCAGTTGATGGAGTTGGGTATGTTCAGCCTGGGAAAGAGGAGACTAAGAGGAGATATGATAGCCATATCATATTTAAATATCTAAAGGGCTGTCACATGAAACAAGCTTGTTTTCTCCTGCTCTGGAGGACAGGACCTGAGCCAATGGATTCAAGCAACAAGAAAGGAGATTCTGACAAAACATCAGGAAGAACTTTCTGACAGTAAGGTAAAGGTAAAGGTACCCCTGCCCGTCAGGGCCAGTCGTGTCCGACTCTAGGGTTGCGTGCTCATCTCGCTCAAGAGGCCAGGAGCCGGCGCTGTCCGAAGACACTTCCGGGTCACGTGGCCAGTGTGACGAAGCTGCATCTGGCGAGCCAGCACCAGCGCAGCACTCGGAAATGCCGTTTACCTTCCCGCTAGAAAGTGGTCCCTGTTTATCTACTTGCACTTAGGGGTGCTTTCGAACTGCTAGGTTGGCAGGAGCTGGGACCGAACGATGGGAGCGCACCCCGCCGCGGGGATTCGAACCGCCGACCATGCGATCGGCAAGTCCTAGGCACTGAGGTTTTACCCACAGCGCCACCCGCGTCCCTACGTCCCTACAGCTCTTACGTTTCTGACAGTAAGAGATGTTTAACAGTGGAACAGACTGCCATGGGAGGTTGTGGACTTTCCTTCCTTGGAGGTTTTTAAGCAGAGGTTGGATGGCCATCTGTCATGGATGCCTCTAGTTGAGATTCTTGCATTGCAGAGGGTTGGATTAGATGACCTTTGGAGTCCCTTCCAACTCTACAATTCTATGATTCCATGATTTCCCTGTTTTGGCCAAAGTGGGTAAACTTTGCAGGTACAGGTGCCCCTTCAGAGTAGCTTAATTCTGCCAAATTGCAAACAAAAAAAGATTTATGGGCATTTTTTGTGGTTTGTGTTGCTCCACACAGGAGCCCTGCCAAAGGTTGAAAGGTTTTAACTGGAAACACAAAGTATTGAACCTGAGACCTTGTGCATGCAGAACATGTACTCTGCAACTGAAGTCCACTCCTGTGCACTGCATTTTGTATGTTAGCATATGCTTTGGAGAGGGAGTTCAGTTTTATTGCATTAATAAGGCCATTCAAGGTATTCTGTCAATGGCACCTGCAGTAATTTATTCATAGAGTTATTTTGCTCAGTAATTGACCTATAACGTTAATTAAGTTATATTGATTTACCATGATGTTTGAAGTTGGAATGTTCACATTATGTGGCTGTGTACTGAGGCATGAGGTTAAGTGCTGAGAGCCAAAAGCTACCAACCTGCCATTTCTGAGGTAAACTGTCCCACCATTTACTTTCGTAATATCTGAATCAATTCCAAGCTTCTTCTAGAGAAGCACTGAAATCCCTATGTGGTGTTGTTCATGTATTAAATCTTGACTGTGTTTTTTAAAAAACCAAAATAACAATCCTTTAGGTCATGCATTCAAGGACATTTTTTTTAACATAAAGTTTGCTTCCTGCATATTAACAGGGATATTGCTTTATTGTGGGACAAACGAGTCAGGAAATTATTGCTGTTGTTGAGGTGGTTGTTACCTGTCCATTACCAGCACGTTGCAGGGTGAGTTAAAACAATTTTTAAAAACCAAGCTTCCTTGCCCTTCGCTGCCCTAGCTCCCTGCCCAGGCTGGTGCTGCCCTCTGCCTGCACCTCAGAGCTGGGGCATCATATGAGGCTGGGCCTTGGCGATGGTAGCCTCTCCTTCTCCTCACCTGCTCTCCAGTCAACACTACAAGCTGCCCAATGGAGAAGGCCAGCAGCAGAGGGAACAGGATGTGGCCTCACAGCCACAGCACCGACAAGCACCGACTCTGACTCCTCCTCAAGCTCGGTGGTGGCAACACTAGCAGGGGAAATAGAGACAGTCCAGGATCAAATTAGAAGCTGGGATGGCTTTTGTAATTCCGGGACTGTCCCTGGAAAATAGGGACACTTGGAGGGATGTGTGACTGTGTGTAGATCCTAGTCTACTGGAGAAAGGTAACTCTTGCATTTGTTGCTGCACCCACTTTTGCCTCAACCCTGTGGCCCTTGTCCGCAAGGGAAGGTAGGCATTGGATCAGTAGTAGGAATGGTGTGACAAGCCTTTTTGAACTATTGGCAAGTGCAGTGGAGGGCTTGATTCACAGACAGTGGGCTAGGCTCAGAAAATCCAGTTGGCGATCCTGTTCAGCCCAAGAATAGACAGCTGATAACTGTGCACGGTCTACTTGCTTGTCTTTTCCCCATAAGAACAATGAGAATAAACAGATCCTTTCATTAATTATACTGCCTTCCCCAAACCGAATTTTCAAGGTATTTCAATCTGGTATCCATGTAGCATTGCTTTAAATAGATTTGAAATGTACTACATCGGTGTAGCTTGCCTTCCTGGGGTGAATTTTTTTTTAATTACACATTAATATTCTTTTTCTCTGCACACTGCATTTTTGCTTTCTCCTTCTTTATTATTAAAATGTCAAGGTCAGTTTGCAAATGATTAGGAAGGAGTGTGACTGGTCTGACTGCGTTATGTCACCTTATGTTTGTCTTTTTGTCAAATATTCTGCCGCTGGGAAGGAGACTATGACTAGAACGGATGGGTTAGCAAGTTCTGTTTTGGCATGCTTTTGAAGCTAGACAACAAACCACTCCATCATCGAAGAATCAAGATGATCCTAATTGCTGTTTTGTCATCAATATTTGTCTTCATATTATACATTGCACTGGAAAATGTAACCCTATTTTGGTTTTAATAATAAAATAATACAAAAGCATTCTTGCCATCACACATATGCACCATCTTGCCCTTGTCCCTTATACACATGTGTTCTTATTCCAAAGCCAATTAAAACTTTGAGCATTAAATTTGTGGTGAATTGGACATGCTTGTCTCTGAATCCTGCATTGCAGGGGGTTCCTCTATAATCAGGCCTTTGGCTGATTAAACAATCTATGGCCTTTAAAAAGTATTTGAGGGAGGGGTTATTGGGTTGTTGTTGTTGATGATGATGATATTTATTTTCTGTTTTCATTTTGTGGTTTTATGCTGTAAACTTCCCTGCGATCTTTGGACGAAGGGCAATATATAAATTTAATAAGTAAATAAAATACATGTGATCCCTGCATTGCCTGGGTTTGTTCTAGATGACCCTTGGAATCCCTTCCAACTCTGCAGTTCTCTGATTCTGTGTTCAGGCATACTAACATTGATGTCAATGGGACTTACTTCTCAGAAAAAGAACATACCTGAAAAGGAATAAGAAACCAAGAGTGCTGTGAGAGTGATTCTACCTTCCTGACATTCTGGCCTATATGAAACAAGGTTCTTACTCTGCCCACCATTGGATCTGAAAACTTGCAGGCAAAAGGCAGAGATGGCACTCCTGAGTTCTGGGTCACAGCTACTCCATACATTTAAAGCACTTCCCTCCAGAGAATCCTGGGGATATTTGTTTTAAGGGTGGTGGGAATTATTGCTCTGTAAGGGGTTAAATACAGTTCCCATAATTCTTTGGGGGCAAGCCATGACTGTGTAAAGTGCTTTATATGTATGGCGTGTAAACAGCCTTTGTCTTGTATAACTGAAGAGCAAGAGTTCCTGGTTTACTGGTGTTTCTCAGAGACTGCGGGTGAGTGGGAACAGGAAGCCGTAGAGATCGCACAGGGAGTCCCGGCTGATTACAGGGCAGTCATTCCTGAGGGGCTGCACAGCTAGTCTTGCATAAATATATGCCGTATACTGTGTCTGCCTATGCAAACCGCATAATGGCACAAATGGTAAATCAAATGGTGTGGTTAAACATCAGGGGAATGGGAAATCATTTTCATTTCACCACACCTCGTGCAGTAAATCCATCAAGATAATTGCCTGTTCTGTAGCCTTCTATTGTAGTGTGCCATGTGCTTCAGAGAAAACTACACCTGAGGGACTATTTTTCTCTATTTATTTCTCTCCCTTCCTGCCCCAGCGTCACAAAGGGCCGCGCTGCATCGAACCCCTTGTGCTTTCTCTGTACTGACACCAGTAGATTGTATACTTAAATAGCACAGATCTAAAATTGGGAAAGGGTGGTTAACAGCGTGTTCTGACTGCTGCATTCCTTGGGGTGGAATAAACTACCCATGGATATTAAGAATTAGCCAAGACTGGAATACATATATATCTACCACTGTGTATTTTCCAAGGAGATGCAAAATGAGTTCTGTAACTTCAATTCATTCCATTTTGGCCAGCCAGCATTTGAATTCCTGCTTGGAGATTCATTGCAGTGTTGTTGCTGTTGCTGTTGTTGTTGTTTAAAAAATAAAAAATAAATCAGGACACAAAGCACTCAGTCTAAATATAATCAATGTACATTTTATTTTGCACACTCGGTGAGGAAAATTAAATATACAATGTTTTTATTACTCCTAGAGTAATAGAAATCCAGAAACGTACCTCTACTGAGAAATTTTTTAATACACTATTTCAAAACAAGTGATATTTGGACAGACAAACACTTTGAAACACGTAAGGCAAGAATGGGGAACCTGTGCCCCTCCAGATGTTGTTAGACTACAACTCCCATCATCCCGGTCCACTGGCCATGCTGGCTGGGGCTTATGGAGTCTAACAACATCTGGAGAGCCATAGGTTTCCCATTCCTGAGCTAAGGACATACATATGAATAAACAGGCTTATGAGCTGCATATAATGGATGAGGAAATGCAGGCATAAATTGGATCCACATTATTTCTGATGTACACTTACATGTCATCCAAGGCTCTGTTCTGTTGTTTTGAATGGCATGTACAGCCCATTGTACATTTGAATGTACATCCCTTCTAGCATCAGAAACAGTGTGTTGTAATGGTCAGAGGACTAGACTATGGCTGGGGACTGTGAGTAAGACAACATCTGGGTAACTGGAAGGCAGGGAGAGTAAATGTGGAGAGTGCCATTAAGGCTGTAGCATGTGACGTAAGAAGGAGCGATCACAGGGGAGAGAGCTTGTCACGTATTGCAGTGGTAAGAAGAGAAAGCTGGACAGCTCCACCCAACAGGTAAGAAAGAGCATGGAATAGTGTGTCTGCAGGCAGTTGCCTTGGTGGTAGACCATATAGAGGAAGCAGACATGGCAGTCACCGCAGAGCAGCAGAGCCTGTGCTAGTACAATTGAAGTACATATAAGTGTTCTGAGGATGAGATGAGCCCTGAGCTTTACTCAGATTATCCCAAGAGAAGAAAACTCCAGAAAACATCTTTGTGTTTTCAAGGTCTTGATATAACAGGGGGCGTAGGGCAAAAGTCCAGCAAAACTATGTACTAACAACTCCTAAATTGCCATTAAATTGTCTTTTAATTTTTCTGTACGAAGCAATAACGGTAGCATTACACAATCAGTTTGCTACAGATGCATAAGGCTTCCCTAACACTTAAATAATGTGAGATTTACACATAATTACCAACTTTGATTAGCTATCACTGGCGTTTCCGCAAACAATGTGAGAAGATTCCTCATCATCCATCCCCTTCCCATAATTTGTTTTGCCGGAGCTGAGTCGTGTGCTGTGTGCCAAATTCATAAATTCTTGGGAGCTATTATTGACTTGATTAGCTAATTACAATTGTACCCAGAGTGATTCACTCAGTAATTCAGAAGCGCCATGTGCCAAAATAAAGGTCCAGCTGAAGATTACAGTTCAAAGACTGCCATTTGAAGCAAATGTTTAAGGTCTTCCCCAGCTACAAATCTCAACAGTTGCATGAATTTCTAATAGTGAGAGGTTATGAACATTTTGAGCCATGCCACTCTGCTGATAAAAATGCCCCCCACTGCTTTGCCCCCCACTGTACCTATTTCTTATTCCTCCCTGCACAATTAGCAACTCAAAAAGTGGATTTTAAACACAAAAATTGCACTTGTTGCTTTGTTGTTGTTTAGTCATTTAGTCGTGTCCGACTCTTCGTGACCCCATGGACCAGAGCACGGCAGGCACTCCTGTCTTCCACTGCCTCCTGCAGTTTGGTCAAACTCATGCTGGTAGCTTCGAGAACACTGTCCAACCATCTCGTCCTCTGTTGTCCCCTTCTCCTTGTGCCCTCCATCTTTCCCAACATCAGGGTCTTTTCCAGGGAGTCTTCTCTTCTCATGAGGTGGCCAAAGTACTGGAGCCTCAGCTTCAGGATCTGTCCTTCCAGTGAGCACTCAGGGCTGATTTCCTTAAGAATGGAGAGGTTTGATCTTCTTGCAGTCCATGGGACTCTCAAGAGTCTCCTCCAGCACCATAATTCAAAAGCATCAATTCACTAGTGGCAAGTTTTACCAAATGTACCAAAGAACAAAATAAAATCAGGATTGGGGTTTTTTCTCAGGATGGTGGAGGGCGTGTGTGCTGTGTCCCGTTGGTGTAGTGATGGTAGCACTTGCTCTTCTGATCAGAAATGCTCTGGGGGTGTGTGTCCAGAAATGTGGGGTCGAGGAGGGTCAATTGGTGGGGAGTGAGAAATGTCAGTATTGTCATCTGAGAAATGTTGGAAGGTATGCTCTTGTCCTCCATCCAAGCAATGAGAAGCATCATCAGAGCTCAAGGACGCATTCCAGGCAGGCAAAAGGATTAAAAAGCAGGGCTGGTGAGAGTGTAGCATGAGATGATATGTAGCCTAGGAAGAGTCCCAAAAGCCACATTGGATCCATGGGCCTCCACAGCCTTTCAAAAGAGTTACAAGGTTTTTCTGAGAAGTTGCCATCCACAGGTCTATGTGTACTTGCTCCGAGAGGGAGAAAAGCTCTCTCTGTGTGTGACATGTATTATATCCCAAAATGTCAGGTGTGGCGAATCCTATCCTCCCCTGGTAAGAAGAACAAGGAAGTTCATATTTATGGGTTTCATTCAGTCATCTGGTTGCAAGACAAAGAATCCATGTCTCTACGCAAGGGAGATGTTGCCTACTCTGAGTCCCTCCTCTTCCGTCCCCAACAACGTCCTGAGTCCCTATGGAAATTCCTGGGAGTCACATGCCTCTGCATTCTCTGTTCTTGAATGCGAAGTGTTTGACGAGCCCTTGGAGAAAGAGGCTCTCCCAGACTCTCCAAGGAGGTGTCTGCTGGCTACTCTCTCACTCCCCCCCTCCTCCTTCACTATCTCGTAACTTGGCAACTCTTCATTCAGCTGTAATTCAACCTTCTCTCCTTCTCCTCTTGAAACTGCTGGAGACAAGGGGGTGCTAATCTTCCCACTCCCCCTACTCTTCCAGTAAGAGCCCAGGAGACAGAGGGGACAGCTCCCAGCCTACCTGTTCAGTTCAGCCCTGACAAAAAACATTCTGCAGTGCATTTCTTTCTTTCTTTCTTTCTTTCTTTCTTTCTTTCTTTCTTTCTTTCTTTCTTTCTTTCTTTCTTTCTCTCTCTCTCTCTCTCTCTCCCCCTCTCTCCTGGAGAGTTATCATTGGAGTATATTAAATAGCATCTCAAATATATACATGGTGAAGCTCTATGCAAGCTTTTAAGTTTTCTTGCTCGGGTAATAACCCTGAGTCCTCTTCCAAATGCAGATATATCTTCCAAACAATGTGGTAGTTAGTTATCACTTACCCTATAAAAGTCCATTATGAAAGATAAATAGCCGAGTCCAGCTAATTAAGACCTCATTTCCCCATTTGAAATAAAGCAATCTGCTGTGTTTGCTTTAAAAATTGAGCACCAAGGGTGTTTGATCCATGGAGGATCCCATCAAAATGGGGTCTTCTATTTCCATACCTAGAGGAAACATTGGATGGAATGTAAACAAATACCATAGCAAATGAAAGCATGATAGTTGAGAGGCAAAGCTTTTTCCCGCTAAGCTTTTAAGATCCCACTCCTCATAATTCGGAACTGCTGCATATAAGATTGTACGAGTGGAACCCTGCAAAAATCTGTAGACCTAAAAAAATAAATTAAATTGATTTGACCTCTTTTTTATTATAATTTGAAGATTTTTCAATTACAAAGGAGCGGAACATTAATCAGCATTGACTCTTTTACTGTATTTATATCTTACCTGCATCTGAGGGGCTCAGAGCAGCCCTTGTGGTTCTCCCCCCTCCCTCCATTTTCCACTCCCAACAACTCTGTGAGGTAGGTTAGGCTGAGAGATAGTGACTAGGCCAGGGTCACACAGTGCGCTCCATGACCGAGTGAGGATATGGATCTGGGTCTCCTTAGTCCTAATCCAACAAAGCAGACCTTTTACACAGGAATGGGATGTCACACCCACAGAATATCCTGAGACATCATTGCTGTGGTCACTAGTCTCAGAATTTGACCCAAAGTTTTAGGGTTTTAGCCTTTTTCTCAGGCTCTCTAGGGCTAAGAGTTAAAAAATGACAGGCCAGAATCAATTGGCAGATAACTTTATATGGCTTCTGAGATCTTTGGAAATTTTAGGAGAGGCTCTCCCACAGACTGCAGCGATCTGCTGGGTGTGTAAGGGATAAGGCAGTCTCTCAAGTAACCTGGTCCTGAGCTCTATAGGGCCTTATATGTTAGTACTGACACCCTGAAGTGAGTTCAAACCCATACTCAGTTGGGAGGCTCAGTGGAACGGCATGAGCCATTTACTATGCTTGAGCCTAACCAATGCCCAAGGGTAAAGTAAGAGGTGGTAGCTTAGGAAAAGGCAGGAGAAAATAGAGAAGAAAACCAACTCGCTGGCCCTTCAGTGACTTCTGGTGTTGTGGTGTGGTGGTTAAGAGCCAGTGTGGTGTAGTGGTTAAGAGCGGTGGACTCATAATCTGATGAACCGGGTTTGATTCCCCACTCCTCCACATACAGCTGCTGGGTGACCTTGGGCTAGTCACACTTCTCTGAAGTCTCTCAGCCCCACTCACCTCACAGAGTGTTTGTTGTGGGGGAGGAGGGGAAAGGAGATTGTTAGCCGCTTTGAGACTCCTTAGGGTAGTGATAAAGCGGGATATCAAATCCAAACTCTTCTTCTCTTCTTCTTCTTCTCTATTGAACTACTTGCAACAACCTAAATCATAGAATCATAGAATCATAGAGTTGGAAGAGACCACAAGGGCCATCGAGTCCAACCCCCTGCCAAGCAGGAAACACCATCAGAGCACTCCTGACATATGGTTGTCAAGCCTCTGCTTAAAGACCTCCAAAGAAGGAGACTCCACCACACTCCTTGGCAGCAAATTCCACTGTCGAACAGCTCTTACTGTCAGGAAGTTCTTCCTAATGTTGAGGTGGAATCTTCTTTCTTGTAGTGTGGAACCATTGCTCCGTGTCCGCTTCTCTGGAGCAGCAGAAAACAACCTTTCTCCCTCCTCTATGTGACATCCTTTTATATATTTGAACATGGCTATCATATCACCCCTTAACCTCCTCTTCTCCAGGCTAAACATGCCCAGCTTCCTTAGCCGTTCCTCATAAGGCATTGTTTCCAGGCCTTTGACCATTTTGGTTGCCCTCCTCTGGACACGTTCCAGTTTGTCAGTGTCCTTCTTGAACTGTGGTGCCCAGAACTGGACACAGTACTCCAGGTGAGGTCTGACCAGAGCAGAATACAGTGGCACCATTACTTCCCTTGATCTAGATGCTATACTCCTATTGATGCAGCCCAGAATTGCATTGGCTTTTTTAGCTGCCGCGTCACACTGTTGGCTCATGTCAAGTTTGTGGTTAACCAAGACTCCTAGATCCTTTTCACATGTACTGCTCTCAAGCCAGGTGTCACCCATCTTGTATTTGTGCCTCTCATTTTTTTTGCCCAAGTGCAATACTTTACATTTCTCCCTGTTAAAATTCATCTTGTTTGTTTTTGCCCAGTTCTCTAATCTGTCAAGGTCGTTTTGAAGTGTGATCCTGTCCTCTGGGGTGTTAGCCACCCCTCCCAGTTTGGTGTCATCTGCAAATTTGATCAGGATGCCCTTGAGTCCATCATCCAAGTCGTTGATAAAGATGTTGAATAAGACCGGGCCCAAGACAGAACCCTGTGGCACCCCACTAGTCACTCTTCTCCAGGATTAAGAGAAACCATTGATGAGCACTCTTCTACATGGGGTGGGGGGCAGTCATTTGGTTGTTGTTTTTATTTTGATTATGTATGCTGTGGTTTTATATTTTGATTTTGTTCTGTAAACTGCCCTGAGACCTCCAAGTATAGGGTGGTATATAAATTCAATAATAAAAAAGAATAAAAAAATAAGAAGAAGTAGTCCAGGAACTTGCCTTGTTATTGGGGGGGGGGGGCTGAACAACCAGTTGATGACTCTAAAGTCCAAACAGGAAAAAGTAAAAAATATGATCAAGTACATAGGCATATTTATATCTACATTTCTAGCACTTCATCAGAGCCTAAATTGAATATTTTCTGCTTTACAATGCTTCAACGATGTATTTCATTCTTTATTAACCAAGTTTTATCATCCCTTCTCCTGGCACTACTCACATATTCTCCTTTGGTTGAGGACAAATGAGGTGTGCTGTAATGAAACCACTCTCCAGAAACCCAGAAACAGAAGCAGGTATGGTCTTATTCACTCCAGGATTGCATTAAATAATCTACTAATGCCAAGTTCTCATGGAAAATATATTGTTTTATAATGCCCATAAAAATAAAATACAGCTGTTTATTGCTGCAATAAAAGCTAGACTTGTCTAGAACATTGGTATATGTTGTCAATCATGAGATTTAAGTGGTTACGCTATGAAAATCACATTAGGGTTATAGTTTTGTTGGTTTTTCCACCTCTCTAAAATTGCTAGTTTTATGTACACATTTTCCATTCCAAATACAATAAAGTAGATCTCACTGGATGATTTCCCAATAGTTTCATAGTTCGGAATATTCTGGCTTTTAGATATTTATGCTTTTTTTTTAGGCATATAGGATGGTCTCCTAGAAATCCACTCGGCTCTATTTACGTCAGTGATTCTTAAATGGTGGATTGAATATTGTACTTTCAGGTGACATAGAAGCATGGAATTGTAGAGTTGGAATGGACCACGAAAGTCATCTAGTCCAACCGCTTGCAATGCAATTGCCCAACATGGGGCTCAAAAGAGCTGAAGGAAAAATGTAACTTTCTGCATTTGGTGCGGGGAAAGGGCTGTAGATCTGTGGTAGAAGGTCCCAAGTTCAGTCACTGGCAACCTACTGAGCCAATCCTCAGTGGCTGACTCACTTCCTTTCCCCCG
The DNA here is from genome assembly GCF_964270895.1 of Podarcis filfolensis. Taxonomy (NCBI): domain Eukaryota; kingdom Metazoa; phylum Chordata; class Lepidosauria; order Squamata; family Lacertidae; genus Podarcis; species Podarcis filfolensis. Next base: position 34,176,312 of record NC_139605.1, on the reverse strand, counting down.
ATTGGCTCTAATCAGCAAAGGGGCAGGACAAGTTCTTCTCAGTGGCTAAAAAGCCTCCCCTTTCATGCTAATTGGGTGACTCTAGGACACTGGAGACAGAGGCCCTGCTGCAGAAATAGTAATTCATTAATAACAATGGGTCTTTGACCCCTTCCCTCAATGATCCCGGACCACTATGCTTCTATTCATGGGATGAGCTGGCTGGGTTCCTCAAGGCCTGGTGGACTTACCATTCACTTCTTGGGTAGGTCTCCCTCAGCAGATATGTGTAGATTGCGAGCACTGAAGGGTAATGAGGAGCAATAGAGAATGTTTTGGGGCTCAGAACCAGGGCATAGCTGTCAACCGTCCCATATTTGGCGGGAAACTCCCTTATCCCAGTGCTGTGTCCCGCTGCTGTCCTTTATTGATGATGTCCCTTAAATTTCCTGGGTTTCAAAGGAAACAGCTCTTCTCCCTCCTTTCCTGCCGGTCAGGGAGGAGGGAGGCTCCAATTGTGTTGCTTGGCTGCATTGCTCACCCAATAAGGAGTCTAAGAACGACTGGGGGGGTGGAGCTTGCATGCCTTGTGCCGATCAAATCGGCCGCGTTGCCTGGGGACTCGCCTTTGCTCAGCGTTTCCCAGCGGAGAGGTGACGGTGGTTTCCCTTGCTGCATCCCCTTTGCCGGGTTGCTGTGCTGTGGGAACCACCGCTTGAGGCTTCGTTTGGCTGCTGGCTGGGATTTCTGCCTTTGGCTCGGAGGGGCTCAGAAGTTGAACCCATCTGTGCTTGGAAAATCCCTTATTTTGGCTGCTGATCCCTTATTTTTGAGGCTACTGGTCCCTTATTTTCAAATCTGTAAGTTGACAGCTATGAACCAGGGTGGGGTCATTCAGCTAGGGAAAAGTTGTAAGGGTAGGAGTATCTCTTCTGCCTTTTTAGGATGGCAAGAAATGCAGTAGGTGGGAGGCAGAGCTGAGAAATAAATCACATTGCAGGTAATATTCAAGTCAATTCATGTTGCCTTGGCTATATTTTAACTGTGCATTGTGTCCTGCCATCCTTCTGAATTATGGGAACAAGGGGCGAAGCTCTCTGAAGGCATTTATTCTCTTAAATAATCAGGCTGCTAGTTAGAGAAACTAGAAGACTTGCATATAAATTAGATATTTAAGTGCAATTCAAGCCGTCTTCAGATCATGGGAGAGCTGGTGTGAAAAAAGAACAAGAGTACATAACATTTAAGAGAGTTGACTTATGGGGAACAATTTCATTCATGTTTTCTTGACAGCACGTTTCCCAAGTGTTCACTGGGGCTTACTCCCTAGTTTGTGTGTTTAGAACTGTAGTCTCTGCAGTTAGTTTTTTTAGATAAAAACTAACTATGCAATCCTGCGCATGTCTACTCAGTGTATGTCCTCATCATGTTCAGGAGGACTTTCTCCCAGAAAAGTGTGCTTGGTCTTGCAGACCTACATAATATAGTCAAATCAGCAATGAATAGTATGGTGTATAATATTCTTCATTTGAGGCTTCTAGGAAGTGACTTGACAAGCATCTGGAACCAAATGTAAGGGATTGCACTAAGCATTCTGTGTTGTCACTTCCAACCCCTTGTTTGTGTGAGTCTCAATTTTTAATCTCCCAGCACCATTTGTGATTGCAAATTTTAGAGAGAAGTGTCCCTTCTAGCACAGCAGCAGTAGTTAATATTGTGTTTGGTTATCCCATAAGCCTCTATTTTGAGAGGCTTATCCTTCAGCCACGCAGCGCTGTACTAGGTGAAGCTCAAAATAATCTCTCCTCCCTTGAGAATTGTGTTGATCTTGCTGTTGGGCAGGCATAAGAAAATAAGATAAATATTGTAGACTGATTAATTTTTATAAGAAGCCAGTGCATTTTCCAACCGCTGAACTTTTATCCAAATCTCTTGTAATGAAATTTTAGAATAAATGTTTAGCAAAACTTAAAAATGGAGAAGTTACACATATTCAAACGTAATACATTGTGACATGAACTTCTGTGTTTGTGCAAATTGATTTAAAAAGTACCAAGAACATCCACACCTATGAACAAAATCTGAACATGAGTTTTGGATTACAGAAAATAGCTAGCTGTATTCATAAACACACTGAATTAATACATCTTTCCAGACCAGTGGAAAGCCTTACACTGACAGGATCTGGTAGCTGGAAGTTCCAGCACAAAGTTCCAGTTCTTCAAACTGTCTCAGATAACAGAACGAGATTACTTTAAAAAAAAATAAAAAATGGTAACTACAATCTTCATAGCTTGCCTCTCATTGTACCACTAGCAAGTGAAGGACAATAAAACACTGCTAACTTTCAAAATATGTAAAATGAGAATATGTGACAGGTACACAGCTCTATGAGCAATTAATCAAACCCAACTATGCTTTGTCTTGGTTGTACGTTAACTATCTAATCACCTGCAACAGAACCATGCAATTTTGGACAGTGATTATGTTTCAGGGTGTCTATGACTTGAATAGGAGAGTATTGTTGCAGCATTGCTAGTTTTTGAGGGATATGATTAATTACCTCTCTCTTTTTTATTTCCTGTTTCCTTGCAGTATTAGTTGAAGAAACTATAGACATAATCTACTGGCCTCGTAGATTTCCCCTTGTTGCTGGAGTATTCAGTTTTGGCATTCAATAAAGAATACATTTCTACATAGGTTGGACTAGATGAGCCTTGAGGTCCCTTCCAACTCTACAGTTCTATGATTCTATGAAGACAGGGGCATCATGCCACCAAAGTACTGTAAAAGCACTTTCAAGTACTTTGATTTCAAGCTCAGAGATTGAAATGTCTGCTTAACTTACCAATTGAATTCAATGAGGCCTAATAGTGCTCTGAATATTCAAAGCTGCAGTAAGATGGGGGAAAGTTTTACACGTCGCAGACAGAATGTCCTTTCCACTTCCACAAGCTATCCTCAGTAACTAACCAAAGAAACAGAGTTTCTTCTAGTGATTCTTTAAAATCCTACGAGCAGTTGGATTCTAACCCAGACCTCTGACCTTATGCTAGAGAACCAAAGATAACTGTTGCTTGTGTTTTAATTGGTTCCCAAGTGCCATGATATTTTAAAGACAGTAACACTCGAGGAACCCTTCAGAGCTATAGGAAAACTTTTAGGAGTTTTCCTTTTATAATCATTATATATCTACAAAGATATTGTCCCGAAGGAATAGGGAGGATATCAGACAGAGAGCATAGATTCTATAGGCTTTAAACTTCTGGCTTTGTACAAATTGAACAGAGAAAGTTGTGTTACTGAAGTATCTTCAAACAAGATGTTATAGGAATGTTATTGTCAGTCTAGGAATTAGATGCTATTTTGCAGCTACAGGCATCCCAGTGGCTTACATTCCTATAAAGCTGTCATCTGCTGCTGTGCAAGACACTAATATACTAATCATAGAATCATAGAGCAGGAGAGTTGGAAGGGATCCCAAAGGTCATCTAGTCCAACCCCCTGCAATGCAGGAATGAAAGAATTCTGAAAGATAGCCATCCAACCTCTGTTTAAAAACTTCCAATGAAGGGGTGTCCACCACTTTCTGAGGTAGCCCGTTCCAACCGTTGAATAGCTCTTATTGTCAGAAAGTTCTTCCTAATGTTTATATAAATCATATATATATATATGAACTTGACTGCTGTAGGATAAAATGTGTTTCTTCCTATTTGCATATACACATGTACAGTGGTACCTCAGGTTAAGAACTTAATTCGTTCTGGAGGTCTGTTCTTAACCTGAAACTGTTCTTAACCTGAGGTACCACTTTAGATAATGGGGCCTCCTGCTGCTGCCGCGCCGCTGCCACATGATTTCTGTTCTCATCCTGAAGCAAAGTTCTTAACCTGAGGTACTATTTCTGAGTTAGCGGAGTCTGTACCCTGAAGCATCTGTAACCTGAAGCGTCTGTAACCCGAGGTCCCACTGTACAGTCATACCTTGGTTGCCAAACGCCTTGAAATTCATACATTTCGGCTCCCAAACGATCGAAAACCGGAAATGAGTTTTCCGGTTTCCGAACAATTTTCGGAAGCTGAACATTTGATGGGGCTTCCACGGCTTCCGATCAGCTGCAGGAGCTTACTGCAGCCAATCAGAAGGTGTGCTCTGGTTTCTGAATGTTTTGGAAGTCGAACGGACTTCTGGAACGGATTTTGTTCGACTTCCAAGGTATGACTATATGTGTTGTACATGCCTATGTGTACTATAAAACATAAATATGTCTTTCTGACGTGTGTAAAATACTACTGTAATATGAGGGTATATCTGGCATTCTGTGGTGTAGTGGTTAGAGTGCTGCACTAGGACTTGGGAGACCACGGTTCGAATCTCCACTCAGCCATGAAACTCAATGGGTGACTTTGGGTCCCTCACAGTCTCTCAGCCTAACCTACCTCACAGAGTTGTTGTGAGGATAAAAACAGAGAGCCATGTATGTCACTGTGAGCTCCTTGGAAAAATGGTGCAATATAAATGTAACAATAAACAAATAAATATCCATTTGGGCTAAATGACATCTATCAACACTCTTGATTTACCCTGCCAGGCAAGCGTCCTCAGATATGCTGAAATAGGAGCATTCAGATTAGAAATATTTTCAGTGCAGGACAAGTGGGGTTCCTTGGCTTTCGTTTTAAGCATTGGGGTAAGTCTTATTTGATGTATAATGTTCACATTGTACATGTCTGAAATACCCTGTTCTCTGCATGGAATCAGTTGTCCTTCCTTCTTCTGTTTGAATTTCTGTAAAAGATCACACTGGTGGCTGCATTGTTAATAATTGCTCAGCTTTTTCCATTCTAGCCTCCAGTCAATCAGACATCCAAGGAATTATTGAAAGCGCAAATGTGATATCAGCATCTTGGGGGTTTCGTATTCCCTGACTCTTTTTCATTAAAGATGAATTTCCTGCTGCTTCTGTAGTTAAGAGCATCCTCTTGGGTGAGGAAAAGGTGGAAAAAGGAGGCCATGCAAATTGAAGATCTACACTAATATAGAAGATCTACACTAAGACTGCAGTGGAAACTTTTATTAACTTACAAAATCACTCAGCTTCAGTGGTCAGCAAACAGATATTCTATTATCCAAAGAAAATAATTCTAGGATTTTAAACAAGAGGATTAAAGAGGATAAGTCATCTTTGTTCAGCAAAACATGACTTGAGGTGCCATAAGGAATTGCTGTTTGTACTATTGGCAGATTCATTCTTGGTATCCCTTTATTCCTAGCTTGGTCTTTCTTGCTGACCAACTAGTCATTAAATCATGTTTTCATTGTCGTTCTTGAAGAAATATTTCTGATTAACAAGACAGCTCCCTACACAAAAGCAAAGACAATAAACACACAAAGCTTATGCAGAGAGCATGAAACACTGTAAAATGCAAACTTGATCATACATATGACTAAATCAAATATTTGCATGTGTGTACTTTACTTCTGGGACGCGGGTGGTGCTGTGGTCTAAACCACAGAGCCTAGGGCTTGCCGATCAGAAAGTCTGTGGTTTGAATCCCCACAATGGGGTGAGCTCCCATTGCTTGGTCCCAGCTCCTGCCAACCTAGCAGTTCAAAAGCACATCAAAGTGCAAGTAGATAAATAGGTACTGCTCCGGCGGGAAGGTAAACAGTGTTTCCGTGCGCTGCTCTGGTTCACCAGAAATGGCTTAGTCATGCTGGCCACATGACCTGGAAGCTGTACGCCGGCTCCCTTGGCCAATAAAGCGAGATGAGTGCTGCAACCCCAGAGTCGTCCATGACTGGACCTAACACTCAGGGGTCCCTTTAACTTTACCTTTTACTTTACTTCTGCATGGCTGCTCCTGCAGTAACACCACACAAGAATCTTGATAAAAGCTAATGTAAAAACTCCCAGGTCATCTAGTGATGCACCTACCTTCTTGAAGCTGCACAGGTCTGGGACAGATACGTGCCTGCTTTGGAGACTGTGTGTTCTGTCTTGAGAATTCCTATGTATTCTTCTTTGCTTTCCATGATGAAGGCACAAATACATCAGTAAAACACCACACAAAAATAAACTTCCTGCAATCATGAGTAAGATCACATAAAGGGTGTACTGTTTGCAGTGTTTTTTTCAATCTGTACAATGTGTGTGTGTCAGCCCACCCATGAGGCAGGGTGAAGCAGCTGCCTCAGGCAGCAGACTCTCCTGCAGTGTGACCCCACTCACCCCACTGCTGCTGGAGAAGCTCCACCAGCATCAGCTTCAATCTCACCAGAAATCAGCACCAATGCTAGCGGGGGACTAGGCAGGCAGCGAGGCAGGTGGCACAGCAGAACAGGATGGCACTTCTTGTTTCACCTCAGGTGGTGAAACGGGATGCAACATACCCCCCCCCCCACGTGTCTGTAAGACACGAAAGAACAGAAAAAAATGTAAAACTTGCAAACTGCACATGCGCAGCGCTCCGTACAAAAACTGTACGTAAACATGGGAGGGTACCTAATATTGGGCGAACAAGATCTGAGAATTTGAGATTCAACTATCAGAAGAAAAATTCAGATGAGAAGCAGATTCATGCTTCGGTGCAAAATCAAAGCATTACCTGTGGCATGGCTGTCTTTCCAGAACAGTTCTGTGCTGCATGTGTGACACCCATGTCCAGTCTCTACAGAGAAATGGGGAGGTAGTGATGATAATGGGTGAGTCACTTATTCACCTGTACCGCCATGCCCTGAGTGTGAATTTCACTAACATAGTCTGTGCCATAGAAGAGTAACTTATGGTGTGTGGGTGTGGGCAGGTGTGCCACAAGCTATGGCCTGAACTTTAGGGCAAAAGCAAGGGTCGCATTGTCACCAGACAATTAGAGACTGAGTTGTTATCTCCTGAGGCTGCTAATACTTACACATGTAATATTATACACATGAGCACTCTTATTAAGTGCATGAGCATAAAGTTACTCATGCGCATAGCTATTTGCATTAATGGGGCCATAATTTGTAGTAAATTATGTCTCTGATGCTTGCAACAGTTAACCTCTTTTACTGTCCATCTGAGGCCATTTTTAAAAGAAGTTATTTAGTATTCAGAAGTAGTTTCCTCATAATTGCTGGAATGAAAGTGCAAATAGAACAGCAAGGAGCTGGTCATTACTGAATTTCAACTGTGTTTGCTGGTTTCATCTTGCCTTAAATAACTAAAGAGGTTTACACTGGATACACTCCAGGAGAAACTTCACCAGTTCCACTGGTATGAATGGGAGTTGCTCAAGAAAGGATGACAGTTCTTTCACAAAGCCTCATTTTCCCCCATTCAGCTTTGTCCAAAGAAGTGCCTTAATGCATGTAGCTAAAACTGAATTCAGCCACACAGAGAATACTTTATCTGGTACAACTGTGATTTACAATTCAACAGTACATATGCAAATGAAATCAGAATTTGCAAAAACACAATGATAGATTCTCTTGGGAGAATTAATAGCTACTGCCTGCCCTGTTTATGTTGAGGTTTAATTAAATTCTGTTGCATAAACTAAAGGGGGGAATTAATTCAGCATCCAATATCATAGTCAACCATTAATATGCACCAATATTTAGCCCAAAGACCAGCATAGATGAGTTGCCTCCATTATCTAAAGAGGAGGCATTAAAAAATACACAATAATAATAATAGCTAGCACTCAGGCACACAGCAAGTCAAGCCACACATTGTTTTTATTGTTGTTGCTGTTGTTAAATTTCTTACCCATCCGTCGCCATAAGTTCCCAGGGTAGATTTCAGCAATTAAAAATTATAATGTTCAAATAAGTTTAAAATAAATTACAGTCAAGAGAACAGAGTGGGCTATAAAAATATAAATCACAGTAGTAGAAGGCTAGGTTTGTCAGGAATGAGAGAGTTTGTTTCAGATAGCTGAACCAACCTCTTAATTGGGGGTGGTGAATTTGCAGAAACAGTCAGGAATACCCATTTAGTTCAATTGAACTTACTTCCATGTAATGTGTGCAGCCCTAACAATCCTTGGTTGGAGGAGGAATAAGCTCCTATGGTAGGCTCCAGGAACACAGCTGTGCAAGTAAGTGTGTGTGTGTGTGTGTGTGTGTGTGTGTGTGTCCTCAGTTGGTATGTGTGTGTACACACCCACCCATTTTCCTGCAGCACTACTACAGCTATAGTAACTATAGTAACACCAAGAGTGCCCGCAGATTGTCAGTGTTTGTGGGAGGGATTCAATAACTTTTGGTTTGTGCAGTCAAAGTAGATTAACATGCACTGTCACCCTCGTGCAACAAATCAAATTACAAAAGAAACTGACCTTTTACAATTAGTAAAGTGAGAGGAAAATGCATTGAAAAGTGTAGGATGGGTGATTGACTTACAACCCCTACCTCACAGGGCTGTTGTAGGGATTCAATGAGGAGAGGGAATACCATGTATGCTGCCTTGAGCTCATTGCTGGGGGGGGGCTATAGATGCAATCAATCAATCAACCAGGTGTTTATATGCATTACATATTTAATGGATGCTCACAGGTGATGATGATGCCAGCTCTATGACTAAAGCTACAGAAAGAACAGGTCAGGAAGGGGGGAAATAAGGTATCTAACTTGCTATAACTTTTTATTCAAACATAGTGGTACTGTGTAGCCACTGTTAGCGCAGACCACATTCATACAATGATGAAGTATCCTATCTTATCAATACATTTTCAAATGTGTGCTGGTTGTTATATGCCCCTTGAAGTGTGACTAATGCAAGAATGAGGTCATAAAACTTGGATACAATCTACAGAAGACGGGTTTTCTTTGCGTGTGTGTTGTACGGAGCTCGAACCAGAATCTCTTTCGTATGTATGAGGAAAGGAAAACTTTGGAATTCAGAGTAGCCTGGTGAAGATGTAACTTGAATACAGTGGTACCTCGGGTTACATACACTTCAGGTTACATACACTTCAGGTTACAGACTCCGCTAACCCAGAAATAGTGCTTCAGATTAAGAACTTTGCTTCAGGATAAGAACAGTTTCAGGTTAAGAACGGACCTTCGGAACGAATTAAGTACTTAACCTGAGGTACCACCATACAGTGGTGGTGGTGTTCTTCCAACTCCAGATTTTTGTTTGGCTAACAGTTCCCAATACTCTCATACAGTGTTGGATTTATGTATAAGCTAAACAAGCTATAGGTTAGGGCGCCACTCTCTTGGGGTCCCCCAAAAAATTTAAAGGGAAAAAAAACCTGGATGTACATTTCCAAAATATAAAATAAAAAACAAACAAACCTGCATACAGCAACAGTGTTATGTGTGGTGTAGGCTGCTATGAGGTAAGTAATGGGCCCCACCTGCTAGCCTGCTCCCTAAAATATCATATATAAAGGGCCCCATTACCTTCAGTAGCTTAGGGCCTCATCAAACCTAAATCCGGCTGGGCTCCCATAGTACTCTGGGACAAAGCTTTAATTAGGAGCAAATATATACCAAAAGCTATACATACAGTATTAGGGCCCTGATCCTGTGTAACTCCCTCTTAGCCAAGATTAAACAGACCCTTTCCCTGCTGAACTTCAGGTACTTCACTATTCCAGCAGGTGTTTCAGGTACTTTTCTGTTTCTAGGGTGAATGTTAATTATTCTTGGTATTATTTTTTTAAGCAAAAATCAAGAGCCTCTGGCTCCACTTATGTTCACAGTGAAATTTTGCAGCAGGCAACCTAGTGCTTCTGCAGAGGCTCCTTTCCTTGATCTTACAAGGTATCCACACGCTTGTGAAGCCTCCACAGATATTCAGACATGGGGAATATTGCATGACTTTTCCTGCCTTGTTTTCTATCAATCCTTTCACACTGCAGTACCTGTTGTGTTTAGGAGTCATGACTTTGCAACCGATATACTGGCATATCACAATAAATTTCATTCACACCAGTGAGCATGGTGTGACACAACAGTAAATGTCATGGGGCCTTGTTGCTACTCCCTCACCCTTTCCCCACATGTGTGCTTCTGTTCCCCCCTGATTCCTGCATGAAAACAGCAGGAAGGAACTCTTATGCTGGTAGGTAAAGGTAGGTAAAGGGACCCCTGACCATTAGGTCCAGTCGTGACCGACTCTGGGGTTGCGGCGCTCATCTCAATTTATTGGCCGAGGGAGCTGGCGTACAGCTTCTGGGTCATGTGGCCAGCATGACTAAGCCACTTCTGGCGAACCAGAGCAGCGCATGGAAACGGTGTTTACCTTCCCGCTGGAGTGGTACCTATTTATCTACTTGCACTTTGACGTGTTTTCGAACTGCTAGGTTGGCAGGAGCAGGGACTGAGGAATGGGAGCTCACCCCGTCACGGGGATTCGAACCGCCAACCTTCTGATCGGCAAGTCCTAGGCTCTGTGGTTTAACCCACAGTGCCACCTGCGTCCCCTTATGCTGGTATACCGCCCCATATTTCATCACTTTATGCCCGTTATTTTCTTGATGAAGGGGGCTGGCAAGTGGACTTTTTCCTGAAATTAATGTCATTAGTTTTCCAGAAGTTCCTTTTTTGTCACATGAAAGCTCAAACATAATGCAGAAATTAACAGTTAAGGAAATGTTGGAGAAATGGAATAAACTGCCTTGTGAATGCAGCTTCTGTTTCACACAGTTAGAGAGCAACAAGACCAGTAATGACGAGGGGGCAGATTTAGCACCCTTGCCGCTTCTGCCCCCACCCTTGAAAGGTAACACCAGCATAGATCTGAAGACTATTTATCAAAAAGCAAATGTTTTGTAATCCTTCCTTATCTGCATAGAAACAGTTCAGAAAGAACGAGTGTGGAAATAATTTTATATCGATTATTATCCTCCTTACAGATGCAATTTCTCCTCCAGCCTCTGGCAATTGATAATATAGCCATGTATGTCAAATGAAAGCCCCTTACACATATTATATTGGACAATCTGCTGGCTCGATGTCATGAAATATTAAAGAGATGAAATGAAATGAGTTTTAAGGTGGTTGTTTTTTGAGAAACAAAAACATGCTGTTTTTCAAAAGCATCCCTTGACCCTTCCTGCAGAAGAGGATGTCTGCCATGCCACAGGCACTCAACTATTAGCCATCAATCATGTCACTGTAATAAATGGCAGCCTGAGAGGTGAGCCTTCGAGTGGCAGATGTTTGCCGGTGGTGTTTTGAAGCCATTCCACTGAAATGTCAGAGATGCTAGTAAAAATTACGTTGAGCGGGATTTTTGTAGGCTTTCATTTTTACACCAACTCTAATGATAAGATAGACTTTCCCATCTAAATGCTTTGGCAGCTTTCTGTTGATGTTTTATGGTAAGGAGGTCCTAAGCTGTTGAGCTATGAAGTCTCTCAGCACCCAGTCTTTGGATGATGGGAATGTGCAGTGCTTGAGTTGAGGTACACACAACTGGAATGCTTGTCTTCCGAACTCAGCCGAGCCAGCAACTTTCTCTTTGTATACCCAAAGCCCTTCCCTTAAACTATGTGACTAGCAAGGTTGCTCTCAGTCACCTTGTACTGCATACCTAGACTGATAAGCATGTGGACTGCAGTTTTATTGATCGGTCAGTTAATCAGTTTGCAAGCTGTTCATTAGCTAACAAGCGGTTTCCCAGTCCATCGGGCTATATCTGATATGGATATAGACACATGTGTGTGATTTATTCTAGCCTAAGTATTTTCATGGGTAAGGGCAGGTTTAAATCTAACCAAGTTTTAATGTGATTTGAGCAATTGCCATTGTGCTTAATTCTACTATTTGAGAGTAAGAGCTTTCTTTTCCAAACCTTTCTCTCCCCAACACTATGATCTTTTATTTCTTGGTTCACCTGAAGCCCCTACTCTTCCCCATTGCCCACAGTATCCATTGAAGCTCCATTGCTGGTAGGAGGGGGTGTCTCATAAAATATGGAAGCATAGTCAGCATTCTTATCCCAAGATTTGAAAATGCCTAAGGCTATCCTTGCTGCAGAGCAAAATTATTCACCCTCCAGATAATCACCAACTTTGCTGTGTGTTTCTTGAATGGAGACATTTATTAATTTTGTTCTAGCCTCTGTAGTCTGTAGTCCCTCTGTCAAGCTAATCTGAAGTCATTTTTGTGGCGACCAAAACTGCAAATAATGCCAAAGTTTAGGAAAGAGGCAGTGAAAAATGCTTGTTTTAAAAAGTAGAGCATGGGAAGTAAAAAAGGAACATACAAACAATATTTAATGGTGTTGAAGTGAAAGAAGATGAAGAAAATATATGAAAAGGCGGATTGGAATAGAAAAGACATTTTAAGTTATGAAACTGAACAGAAATCAAATTTATCAGATTGCCTAGAACACAGTGAACGTGAAATTGCTGTATTGGGATTGACAGCAAATACATTTCCATTATAAATATACATCTTGAGGCGTAAGGAAATTGGGTGAGATGAAAGAAATGTAAAGTCCATAAACCAGGAAGGTAAAATGGGGTGACATAATAGGAAAGAAGGGATTGCTAGGGTGTTGCAGAGGTATAACTTTTGTGGGGAAAACATTTTAGAACATATGGGAAAATATGGTCACAACTCAAAAGCTAAATCCTGCTTGAGAAAGGGGCTGGTTAATATGTTATCACCATCTGATGGAGGCTTCTATAAATGGCTCCATGTGGTAGATCATAGATTTGGTAATAGGATGAGCCATGCACATGATATGCAAATTCAGACAATGGTGCCGCCAGTTATTAAGCCAAGTTACACAAGCCTCTTGCCAAGGACATGCAGCCCTTTCACATATGTGATGATTAAACCAGGAAATTTCTAGCTTTCTATTTATGGTCCAGCTTTCACTTCCATACATCACTACTGGGAAAAAGCTATGGTTTTCCCAGTAGTGATGTATGGAAGTGAGAGCTGGACCATAAAGAAGGCTGATCGCCGAAGAATTGATGCTTTTGAATTATGGTGCTGGAGAAGACTCTTCAGAGTCCCATGGACTGCAAGAAGATCAAACCTATCCATTCTTAAGGAAATCAGCCCTGAGTGCTCACTGGGAGGACAGATCGTGAAGCTGAGGATCCAATACTTTGGCCACCTCATGAGAAGAGAAGACTCCCTGGAAAAGACCCTGATGTTGGGAAAGATGGAGGGCACAAGGAGAAGGGAACGACAGAGGACGAGATGGTTGGATAGTGTTCTCGAAGCTACCAGCATGAGTTTGAGCAGACTGCAGGAGGCAGTGGAGGACAGAAGTGCCTGGCGTGCTCTGGTCCATGGGGTCACGAAGAGTCGGACACGACTAAATGACTAAACAACAACAACAAATTTCAAAGGTAACTATAGTCACTATCTTTGGAGCAAACAAGGATATTAAACCATGGTTTGAAGTTGGTTTAAGAACTTGGCTCATTTCAAAGCTTGTAACCAATTTCGGGGTTTTGATTGAATGGGAAACTGCGGTTAATTAAAGACTTCTTGGTTTAATTGCAGCTCACAAAAAGAGACGTATATAGGGGCTCTACAGCAGGCTCATAAGTATCTGAGCTCAATATGCTAAAGTATTGTTGTGAATTTAGGGTGTTACTCTGTATGCAAGACCCCTCTAATCATTGGTTCCAGCAAGTGTTACAAGCTAAACAAGCCTTCTAATTCCCAGAATAGCCAAGCTGGCTTCCTAGTGAAGTGATGGGGGATTAAGGGGCTTGGCGCAAGATGACAAATGGGTGGGGCCCCAAAAAGCCAGAGTTGAGTCCAGACAGTTGCATTGAAATGGGTAAGATGTAAAGCAGCAAACTGGAAGAAGGCAAAGATACAGAACAATGTCTGTTTGAATCCAAGGCTACAGCTATGGGAGAAACAAGACCCTCTTGGGGTGTTAATGCTGTGAGTCCCTCCATCATAGGTTCAAGTTGTAAATATGTGTAAATGAACCACATATCCTAAAGACGCCATAGTCTCTGCTGTGCCACGTTCCCATGAACCCCAGGGAAGTGCCTGGACCACTGGGATCCTTCACTGCTTGGAAATTGGGGTTGTGTGCAACAGTATGATCGTCCAAACTGGGACAATGATTCAGGCATGTTTTGATATGCTGTGGTAAAGCTTACTTTAGGGACATTTCCTGTACATATATAAAGATTTGCAATGGTATCGTTAAACTAGCCTAGACCATGTGGAGATATCTTTAATATTTTTTATTGCTAGTTGTGGTCTTAGAGCGCAGTTAAGTTGCATGTTTTACTCTCTCCCCCTGCCCTTCAGCTGTTCACATTGGCTCAGCTTCCATTTGTTTCTGTTTGTGTACACACTAGGGAACACTGACAGGGCAAGGGATGTCTACTCTATGCCAAGGTTTTCTACACCTTGACTTGAGATGAATTAGGAGTGGCTTAAGGACTCCAATTGGTGTGAAGCGGTTTTCCCCTATGTGGAGTTCAAAAGACGAGTATACACATATTTGAAACCAATGGAGAAAAGCAAAAGTTTGGGGCAGAAAAGCAAGAGTTATGCATTCGCTTTCCCTGCACACTATTTTTCTCAAAATCCACCCACTGGATTTTTCCTTTCTAAAAAGTTGCTGATTCCACATGGTGTAGCCAGCCATTTGGAAAGCATAAGGGCAATGCAATTTTACTCCATTGCTGGGGGGTGAGGAATATAGTTTCCTTGTTGGCCGAAGCCAAGACATGGTTACTGTAAGTGATGAAAGCCAGGCTCTTTTTTTAATTATTAAAAATCAATAGCTGTAAGAAGAAGAAGCCATTTTTATACAGAGTTATTTTATTTTAAAAGCATGCACTTGCGGACACATTGTAGACCCTCCTCTCACTTTTTCCAGTTCTTGAAAAGAACAATAGGATATTAGTTTCAGGTTTTAAAATAAATTTCTTATATTGAAGACCATATCTTGATACTCACCTCCAGTGCTTTTTTCCCTAAACATATGTTTAGGGGTACTCTCATTTTCCTACTCATACTGAAATACTGCCCCTCAATGAGGCCAAACTGGGATTCACAAAATGTTTAGGGGTATGCCTATCCCTGTGTCCCCCAAGAAAAAAGCACTGCTCACCTCTATTGATATTTTGAGGAACAATTTCACTGACACTAAAGCCCTCTTCGAGCATTTGTCTGAACATGAAAGCGTTATAAGTGTGCAGCGGGGCACATGGAATTTCCCCTTCCACACGTCTTCATGTGTATAAGCTCTTCTCAGACATTTGTGTGTTGAGTGTGATGGTCTTGGGGTACTTAAGCATGCATTTGAGCAAATGCACTTGGGAGCCTCTGCGCAACTGAGAACACTATCTTATCAGGATTCCCCATTCCACAGGGTCTTCGGTTTCATGAGCTTCAGTAAGTTGCACAAGCAAGTAAGTTGCACAAGCAGCTGAGCTGGAGCAACCAGTTCAAACCTCTGTACACGCTGAGCTTCTCAGGTAGACTGAAGGGAAGAAGAAGAAGAAGAAGAAGAAGAAGAAGAAGAAGAAGAAGAAGAAGAAGAAGAAGAAGAAGAAGAAGAAGAAGAAGAAGAAGAAGAAGAAGAAGAAGAAGAAGAAGAAGAAGGAGAAGGAGAAGGAGAAGGAGAAGAAGAAGAAGAAGAAGAAGAAGAAGAAGAAGAAGAAGAAGAAGAAGAAGAAGAAATTTATTATTTATACCCTGCCCATCTGGCAGGGTTTCCCCAGCCACTCTGAGCGGCTTCCGACAAAATATTAAAATGCAATAGTCCATCAAACATTAAAAGCTTCCCTAAACAGGGCTGCCTTCAGGTCTGGTAGTTGTTTTTCTCTTTGACATCTGATGGGAGGGCGTTCCACAGGGTGGGTGCCACTACCAAAAAGGCCCTCTGCCTGGTTCCCTGTAACTTGGCTTCTCGCAGTGAGGGAACTGCCAGAGGGCCCTCGGCGCTGGACCTCACTGTCCAGGCAGAACAATGGGGGTGGAGACGCTCCTTCAGGGATACTGGACCGAGGCCGTTTAGGGCTTTAAAGGTCAGCATCAACACTTCAAATTGTGCTTGGAAATGTACTGGGAGCCAATGTAGGTCTTTCAAGACCTGTGTTATGTGGTCTTGATTACCTAGTTCCTTGCAAGGAGCAGGGAAGTGGACTTAGATAAACCTGGCAGGACAGCTTGCTTTGTGGTATTAACCCCTTCATTTTTTAATTAGACTTAAGCATGTTGTTTATATGATGCTGATTATGCCACATGTTTAGTGTTCAACTCCTGTGTCCATCTTCCTATACATATATAACGGTTCCTTGACTATGATAAGTGTACCCCCTAACATCAATTCCCCCAAAACTTGCTTTCCATTTTGCTTCCAAAAATGTTTCGAAAAAGCAATCTCCCTAGGTGATCAAAGTTAAAGCCTGTTTCTATGTCAGTTTATGTTCATATCTAAATTTCTCAAAACCCATCTGTTTACTGCCATCATAAACATTTACATTTTTGTATGGTATGCCCTACCATTATATCGCAGGAGTGTAAAAGATACACATTGTGCTATAAAAGGAAGCCCTAACACTAATAATATCTAAAGCAATGTGAAGTTATAAATAGAAAATTATAAATTATGTAATAATCGCAAGAATACCATGAAATGTATCTTGCCCCTCGATCTCTCAATCCATGCCTTTTCCCCTTTCACATAGAACAACAACAAAAACCACAGAAAAAATTTCCCTTGACCAGCTTGCTCTCAGTAAGGGGAAACAAAAAGAATAGATAAAAAGAAAACTCACAGCTTCCCAACTCTCTCAATCTCCCACAGCACCAGCTTTCAAAGGAATTCCCAAGAAAGCAATTCTTTACAAAGTACCTGAGCTTGACTGACCTGACTTCAGATACTTCTGTAAAGGGGATGGTAGGTGGAGCACCTTTTTCTTTGCTTTAGAACATAGGCTGTTAGCACACTTCTGCATCTGTGAGATGTCACCCACGATTTGGATAAAACAGCAGCACAGAGATGTTCCCACTGGAATCACTGAGGCAAATATTCAAGGCTGGGAAACTGTCTGAATGCTCCTACATGCCAAATTCCATCTCTCCAACCGCACTCCTCATTTATAGCTTTGCAGGCTTCCCATGGGCTTCCATGTTGCTTTTTTTTTTTTTTGTAAAAAAGAAATGAGGTGTTGGTAGTCATATCTTGACAAAAGTGCCGCAGGTGCCAGCAAATAATGGTCGTCAGGTAGAGGAAAACAAAAGAGGCGACGGCAGTCTGTGCTGGTGATTATCATCACACAAAAAAGGAACTGGGCTTCTGGTTGGCTACTCTGAGAACAGAATGCTAGACTAGATGGACCGTTAAGAACTTAATTTGTGGTACCTCGGGTTAAGAACTTAATTCGTTCTAGAGGTCCATTCTTAACCTGAAACTATTCTTAACCTGAGGTACCACTTTAGCTAATGGGGCCTCCCACTGCCGTCGTGCCGCCAGAGCACAAATTCTGTTCTCATCCTGAAGCAAAGTTCTTAACCCAAGGTACTATTTCTGGGTTAACGCAGTCTGTAACCTGAAGCGTCTGTAACCTGAGGTACCACTGTAGTAGTCAGTAATATCATCACTGTTTATTTGCCATTGGTCGTTCTATTGCTTTGGGAGGGTGCAAATCACATATACTAAGGATAAAGATACAAGCATAACTTGTATATTGGTGAAATTTCCATTGAGTCCAAAACAGGCACTTATTTCTTGAGAGCACTTTGCACTCCAATAGGAAGCTGCCTGATGCCAGTTAACAATATGTGTCCATCTAGGCCAGTGTTGTCTTCTCTGACTGGCATCAGCTCTCCAAGATTAGAGGCAGAAGTCAATTCTGAATACCTGCTCCCTGCTCCTTTTAACTGGAGATTTCAGAGATTGAACTTGGGCCTGCCACATTTGAAGAACGCCCTTTACACCTGCACGATGGTCACCCTTCTCCCTGGTCTCCTTTATCAGCCTGCCCTTACAGAACCTCCTCAGTTCTTCCACACACCATCCAAAGATTCTAGTGCATTTAGGCTACAGTTTATATTTCCTTTCCCCCAGACAGTAAATTGTTTCTTTCTGACAGGTACAGGAGACAGGAGGGGGGAAATCACATCGCTCACAGTGGCACAGGAAGGCGGTAAGAACACTAAATGCTCTCAAGCATAAGGAGCGTTTATTAGCCTTTGTGGGAAAGAGAATCCTTCTTTCTTGACACCTACCTTGGCAGAGAGGTAGCACTGTGCACACATAGCCTCAAGAAGAGGCTTCTCTGTGAGCGGAGTCTTTTTATTCTGCTTTCCCGTTCTTTACTGTTTAACTGATTGCAGAGCTTGCCTCTTGACTTCATTTAAAGCCAAACTGATAGTCTTAATACGGAATTGTGTTTCGGTTTGAAACCAGTGGGCTAATTGCTCCAGTAATAAATCCAGTACGATGACGACAATTATCCATGTGCAAAATGAGCTTGCCATTGTGAACTCATATGTGTAAATGGTGTGTGACATCAATTAACGATTCAACATAACAAGCCTGGACAAAGGAACAGAGACTAATTGAAAAGTAGAAAAGCAAGCAACATGTCATTGCTTGGTGGTGCTGAAATAATGGCCAGAAAAATTCAACTCATTCATGGTAAGCCTGATGTTTAGATAAGAATTAGTCAAGGATGACATAAGCCATTACCTAAAAGCTAATCTTTTTTTCAGGCCATGGACCTCACTGACCTATGATCAGCCCACCAGGGCAACATGGAAAAGTGGGTGTGGCTAAGGTGGAACTTCCTTCCCGAGCAGCTCTGTAAACAGAGCAACCAGAAATTGAAAGGTCCTTGAACAGAGTACTAAAAAGAAGATGGGGGGAGTGTTAGAAGCACCCAGAAATGGAAATTGCCTTAAAAAATACCAGAGGGCACTTGGAGAAGCCCAATATAACAAATATTGTTAGTAAACAAGTAAACAAATATGCAAAACAGAAAAGAACAAAAACTACAAAGCAATTCAGATATAGATACACCCCACACATCTGTTTTGTTGTTGAAATGGCAGAGGATCCCCAAGGGCCCCCAAGGCATCTCAGTAGGCATATATACTCTGTGGGTCACTAGCCACCCTGGTTGGTTGGTTGGTTGGTTGGTTCAAAAGAATTTCTATACTGTTTGACTGTAATAAAGCTCTAAGCGGTTTACAATAAATATTTAAATGATCAATAAAGACAGTTAAAAGCAATTAAAAACAGTTTAAAATAATTTAAATTATCAGTAACCAGTGGTACCACGGAGCAGAGGATGGATTGGGTAGTCTTTTGAATGGGATTTATTGTCTTCTTGGAATACCTGCACCACAAGCATGAGTGCATGTGTAAAGGGAATTGGGGTTGCTCGTGCGTAAGGGGGCTGCTGCTCTAGGCAACGTTGTCTGGCTAAACCTTTCCCTGGCTGGACAGCCCTTTCTCCGTGGCTGTGTCAGTCACTGGCAGAATCCGTCAGTGGGTGTTTCCTGAACTTCTTCCAACATAAAAGCTGCTTGACGCCAAGTCTCCGCCTAGCTTCCCTGCGTGGAAGTCTTCTGCGCAGAGTGGGCGTGGCCAGCGGAGGTCCTGGGCTCTCCCCGCTGGTCTCTGTGGAAGAGTCTTGGAGCCATCTCTCCGAAGTCCTTCCCTGCTCCCCTTTCTTCCTGGTGTCACGCCGATTTCCTTCCCCAAAGGAAGTGTTCTCTCTCTCCCTGTTGGTCCCTTCTCCTGCATCGTTGGGGAGCCTTACCTCCACTCTTGGCTCCGATGGCAGTTCCCTGACAGCATGCTTTAACATAATTGCCCTAGACAGTAATTCTTTGCATGTGCTTTCCATCTCACTATTTTTCTCCACATCAGCATGCATATGCACCTGCCAACAAAGACTGACACTTCATGCATCTCATGAAGTCTAGTCTAGAAAGCTTTTGGCCATAATTTTGTTCAGCCTTGAAGGGAACTCAAGACATTCTTGCTCTCTGCAGAAGTATTGGAAGTTATTGAGTTAGCTGGGCCAATGATTCTGAACAGGCTAGTGTGTGACACTTTGTCCCTCCAGCTTGTTATATATTTTTGTTATGGTCCTAGGAGCTGGACATGTTTCCCACCTCTTATTTTTAAAATTGCAATCAAAGTGGGACCTGTCATAAGAATAAACATGTCAGTTTCTTGCCCTGACTGGCAGCTTTTCTCTTCTCCCATCTTCTGTCTGTAACCTTTCCTGGAGCCAGAACCATTTCCCATGACCTTTCCACCTTAGCTCCATGCTACTGTGGCAAGGTGTTTTATCTCACACCTCTCAAGTAATGTTAATGTAGAACGGAGGGCACAGAGAGCACTTGCTGGAACTAAGAGATGACATGATCTAATGAGCAAGAAGCAGCCTGACAGTTGTTCTAATGTTATTGATCATTCCTCTGCTTGGGAAACTGAACACCATCCTTCGCAGAGGAATAAAGATACATTTCGAAGCATTAGTTGGAGGAAAACCTCTGGGCAATGAAAGCTGGTAGCAACCAACAGTGGAAACTAAACTCTGCCCATTTAAGAATTGAGTCCCTCAGGATTCTTCTTCTTTTCCCTCTTCTCCATTGAAGCAGAGGTGAAGCCTTACTGTGGAGATCCTTGGGTTTCCAGCATGGCGGCCGGCAGCATGAAACTGGGTTGTATCCAGATTAATTTAGTCATGCTAAATCTGGATACAGTCCAGGTTCAGGTTTCAAGTTAGTCATGCCTAGATCCCCGTGGAAACCAATGTGGGAAGTTAATAGTGACTTACTCAATAAGAGCTAAATGAGATGGACTTAATCTGGATCCAGCCCACAATTTACAAAATAATCCAAAGAGGAAGAATAATACATGATATATTATTGTTACACAGCAGATGCTGAGGAGTGGCAATAAGACATTGCAAGAAAGAGTTATGTGGGCTACTCCCTCAGATGTTCTGTCCTTTTATCAGTGTTAGATTCAACTGCTGGCCCAGTTGCTTTCTATATATTGAATGGTAGGACACCATCTTGGCCTTTGCCTGAGGCGACAAAATGTTGTGGCCTGGCCCTGGTGATGATGGCCAGCTTAAAAATCTCAAAGCAATGAAGCAGATTCAAGTTTTGCAGAACCTGAACGTTCAACAAAAAGAGATGGGCTAGGAAAGAGGATGTTTTTGCTCGAAATCATGGTGGATGTTCTTTACAAGCCACATCTATTTGTTTTTCTTTGTTTTCTTGTTTTGTTCTATTCAACATAAATACTATGGAACAGTTTTATGAAACTTGACAGCTAGCTCACTGCTTTGCGATTGTTGGTCCCTGTTTGGATTATTTTATAAGTGATGTTTCTATTTTAGTTTCAGATTAGTTTTCAGAAACCCATGGATCACCGCAGCAAGACTTACTCATCACTGCTGCTTCAGTGAGGTACCGGGAAAAGGAGACCTCTGAGGAACTTGACACTATAAACGTAGAGTTTGTATCAAGTTGGTTGCCTACATTGTTTTACAGGCTTATCAAATGTGGTGTGTAATGTACATCCCATGGTAGAATCTAATGCAACAGGTGAATATACTAAGGTATCTTAAAAAGTAGAGACATCACCTTGCCAACAAAGGTCCGTATAGTAAAAGCTATGGTTTTCCCAGGAGTGATGTATGGAAGTGAAAGCTGGACCATAAAGAAGGCTGATCACCGAAGAATTGATGCTTCTGAATTATGGTGCTGGAGGAGACTCTTGAGAGTCCCATGGACTGCAAGAAGATCAAACCTATCCATTCAGAAGGAAATCAGCCCTGAGTGCTCACTGGAAGGACAGAACCTGAAGCTGAGGCTCCAATACTTTGGCCACCTCATGAGAAGAGAAGACTCCCTGGAAAAGACCCTGATGTTGGGAAAGATGGAGAGCACAAGGAGAAGGGGATGACAGAGGACAAGATGGTTGGACAGTGTTCTCGAAGCTACCACCATGAGTTTGACCAAACTGCGGGAGGCAGTGGAAGACAGAAGTGCCTGGCGTGCTCTGGTCCATGGGGTCACGAAGAGTTGGACACGACTAAACGACTAAACAACAACAACAACAGTGTCAATTAAATGGGTGATTCCATTGGACCTTCCCCCTGGCAGTTAAGACCCACTCTATTGGGCTCAGCTATAGTATTGCATTATGAACAGTGACCTAGAAGATGACCATGTGGGTCTGAGATTTTGACGGGGGGTGTAAAAACAAAATGCTTGGCATTCTCATTGGAAGGGTTATGCTTCAGTTGCCCCAGTTGGCCAATATTTCTGTCAATTTACCTGACAACACTGGCCATTCATTTTTATGTTTATTATAACTGGAATAGAAGAGCAGTACCTAATATCCCTCACCTTCTGAATGCTGTGCTAATAATGTACTAGAGTCTCTGTCACGGCTGCTTCTCTACTGTTACTCATAATGCTCATTAAGAATGAAAGCTTATACCATCAACTTCTGTCAGCTTGCCCTAGTCCAGATCAGTTAACTCAGTTTATGTTTTCATTGGGTTCTTTTTCCCTCCGGAATGTAAAATAGTCCATTAAGCTTGTTTCTGGAAAGACTCTCATTATGAGCAGGACTTGCAGGCCGTTATGCTAGGGTTTATTTATGCATTTATTTATTCAGTATTTCTTTTCTTCTTGTTTTATTACATTGCATTCTTAAATTCTACCATTTATTTCTTGATTGCATTTTTATCTAGCCCTTCATCTTGGAAGGGTGAGGGACCCGAATCCACTGCCCACCCCTCTTTATCCTCATAATAACACTGTGAAGTAGATTAGGCTGACAGAATGATTGGTCCCAAAGCTTCATTGCTGACTGGGGATTTGAACCAGGCCCTTGTCCAACATTCTAACCATTGCAACACACAGCCAAATGTTAAATGCATCTTTAAAAACATCTTTTAAAAACATAGTGAAGCATTCGGCATCCCATTTGTCAACAAAAGGTTCCCAGAGCAGCTTCTAATGAAAAATATAGTACAAGAAGAAGGCAAGCTTGAATTCCAGTGAATCTAAAATGTGTGGACAATGGGGAATTTTAACTTGCTGTCAAAAATACAGCAAACTTGGTGCCAGGCAAACCTTGCTGGGGAGAGAGTTCTGAAGGTGGTGGCATCACTGTAGGGAAGACCTTACCCTCAGTCAACAAACTCTTCGCCTATGATTGTTAAAGGACTTGGAAAGGAGATCCCAAGTCACTTCTACATACATGAACATGTTTGAAATAAGCATAGACAGGTGCAGACAACAGAGGAAGTTGCCTTGTGCCAAGTCAGACCATTGGTCCATCCAGCTCACTGCTGCTGGCTGGCTGACTAAGTGTGGTTCTCTGAGGGTTTCAGAAAAGAGTCTTTCCCAGCCCTACCTACACACACTAGGGATTGAACCTGGAACCATTTGCAGGAAAAGGATGTGGTCTATCACTGACCTACAGACCTTTGCCTTGTAATGGAGAGTTGCTCCGTTAGAAGCCAGTATACCACCACCATTCCCTCCATGCTGGAACAGCGTCCAGATGCAATTGCCCTTCCTACATGTGTTGTCTCATGTCCCAGGTATCCACAGCCACTTCCATGAAATGACAGCCTTTTGTCCAGCCCGCAGAAGCTGGTGTGTGCTGGAATTGGCATAAGTCTTGAGATGCGTAATGGTTTAGGGTGAGATCCAGAAAGAGTTCTGCTTGAAGTAAAATCTTGGACCATGTCAGAAGGGGGGAGGCAACCATGGCCTGGTGTGAAGGGTCTCTTACTAGCACCCTGAACTATTTCTCTCTTCCATAATTATTTCATTAATGGCAAGGCCAAGGTGTAAAACCCATCTTTTGTGCTGAATCTAATCAGCTCTGTATGAAGATACTACATATCTCATAATCTCTAATATTACACACAAGGAAATCAAAAGTTAAGTAATACTATGGAGGGGGAGATATTATTTGGACAGAGTTTTATTACTTGGATATTGATATATTTCTGACCGGATAAAGCTCAGCATAGGGCTGGAAATGCTTCGTATAGTCTCAAAACTGTGATTTGAGAAGGTTCAGGAACTAAAAAGGAAGAATTTACTATTGCAATCACATTAAAACCATCACATTTCACTACAGATGTTATGGGGGGTGTTGTAAAGAAATGTATGAGCAAAACTCTATGAACTGCAGTAAACAGAACTGGAAAGCAACAAAACAATTGGTTTGTTTAAGAAATAATGCAGATTGAATAGGGTGCTTTTGAAGCATAATGGCCTATTGATGAAAGATAACAAGAGGAGTGAAGCTGAGACATTGATGGGAAAACTATCAGAACATACCCAAACATTATTTTCAAAAGTAGGAAACATTGATCCTATAATTACGACTGATTGCGTTGTGTATTTTCCCTCCTCCACAAATAACTGATGATACTTCTGATGCCAATATGAGTGCATCAAAGTTTCTTGCTGGTTACGTGTTGAATAGCTATATTTTCAATTGAGCTATTACGACTAATGGTGAGTTGAAATAGGAGTGCTTTTTGCCAAAGCTTTCACAAAGGGCCACCTCTTTTTATGAGTTTTCAGGGGACTGCCATCAAGCTCCATATTGCCCACCCTGACTGACAGTGGCTTTCTAGGGTTTTAGAGATGGGGTCTTTCCCACCCTTGTCTGGAGATGCCAGGGATTAAATCTGGGAGATGCCAAGGGTTGAACCTGGGACCCTGTGCATGCAAAACTGCTTATTCCCAGGTAAAAGTGTTCACTGAGGCAGCAGGAGCAAACTCCATTTTATTCCTGTCGTCATGCTTGTACCATGATTTAAGTGAGTTTATAATGTGAAATTGCACAAAGAGGATGGTATTCAACTAAGTTTTATTCAGAGTAGACCTACAGAAATTAATGGGTCTAACTTAGTTCATTAATTTCTATCAGTAAACTTTGGGTAAAATTTAGTTGAATACTATCCAGAACATTAACAAAAAATAGGAAAAGGAAACAGGAATGTAGAAGGCATGGTAAAGAATGAAATGGCAGTGAAGAAAAATGTGGGCTGTGGACTTCACAACTGAAATAACAAATCTAAATATTATTTATTTTATTTTTATCTGTTACATTTATATACCACCTTTATCTTCCAAGGATGGTGTACATGATTCTCCTCCTCCGTGTTTCACCTTCATAACAACCCTGTGAGATAGGTTAGGCTAAGAGATTGTCACCCTACCCCCCCCCCTGCAATCCCAACTTCAGGGTCTCAAATTATCTATCTTTACATTTCCCATACTTAATGCCAATAATAGTAATAATAATAATAATACTTTATGAAGCACATTGTGAAGGAGGCATTTAAAAGGAATAGCCTATGTTAGAGGACAATGTTGGGCTGGATCAAAAAGCTCTCTTCCTTTTCATGGAAGAAGTATTTCCTTCAGTCCTAGGGAACCTTTGGATTCAAGAGTGTTACTCAACTCTTCCCCTATTTAAAGGTAAAACAGTCCTTTCTCGAGTTAATGGTCATCTAGCTGAGGGAAAGGCTGGTGTTGCTGAATCCTAGTGCAGAGCAAAGTAGTGGTAATGTTGGCTCTAAGTGGGACGGGTACCCAGCTGCTTTGGAATCTTAAGCACCATCCATGTGACTGATATTATTCCTGTACCCATGTATCTAGTTCAGAGCACAACACTATCATCAAACTCTGCTTCTGTCTTCAGTCCAACATTTCAACCGCGGTCGTAAAGTGTGACAGATGCACCCATAAGTCCTTGCTGTAGGTACAAAATAAGAACGAGCTGATATATCATTTGAGGGACCCAGTTTGCTCGACTCTCTGATCCTCTCTCTCTGCTCTTTTATCTATGCATTACTTAATCATATTGTGTAGTAGCCTCTTATTGATTTCTTATTGGCTGCACTTCATAAAATGGCTCGCTGGAGATAAGGAATCCTTTTCACCCACCTTGCCCAGATTACAGATCTTTATCGCTGCAAAAGCACATAGCTCAAGGTCAGGGGGGTTTGCAGTGTTTAGTCTGGAAAGAAATCAAAGCAGTATGGGTCAAAAGAAGGAGGGGGCCAAGTGTTTTGCTTACCTGGAGGATTTCTGCTTTGATCGCAGACTCAAATCTAAAGAACTACAATGGATGTTTAAGGAGTACTAAAGGTTCTTTTTTCCCTTAAGTAATTTACTATCTCTTCCCTTCTTAATCTTCTAAAAGGTTTTATTTGAATGCTGTGCTCCTTATTGCTATTACAGATTGCACTGAGTAACTATTTGTTATATACACTGGCCATATTACATAATATAGTGTTATAGGATTGGGTGGGGGGTTGGTCTGGATGATATCCATGGATCCCTTCAGAGTCTGTGAAAATCTAACAAAGGATCCTGCTGAAGTCATCAGACCAGTGCTACTTTTCTAGAAAAAGAGGTGCTGGAACTTACCATGAACACCTCCCTTATTCTCTTATTTACAGTGGTACCTCAGGTTACAGACGCTTCAGGTTGCAGACGCTTCAGGTTACAGACTCCGTTAACCCAGAAATAGTACCTCGGGTTAAGAACTTTATGTCAGGATGAGAACAGAAATCACACATCGTGGCGGCAGTGGGAGACCCCATTAGCTAAAGTGGTGCTTCAGGTTAAGAACAGTTTCAGGTTAAGAACGGACCTCCAGAACGAATTAAGTTCTTAACCACTGTATAATGGCAATGGCGCCCACCTGAGAGGTGCCGCAACTGAGTTCTGATGAGCTCTGGCTGAAAAAAGCTGTGACGATACACATCCTGCTTCTTTGTCTCGGTTATACATGCCAGACTGGCATATTCTTTCTGAATTCTGTCCCAGATGTTCAACACCTTCCCTTTGGCCACCACTGCATTCAGAAGAAGCATCATAGGATCTGAGGGGACCATATTTCAGCCCCAAATGTTATCAAAGTTGGAAGATGGTGTGGGAGGAGAGACAAGGCATAGATGTCTGCCTTGCCTTGCATCTACTTGCTGTGTTTGTCTCCCACTCACCCATAGTACCTTCTGCCCCCTATGCAACCCCTATAACAGCTCCTCTTCAATTGGTTTAGATCTTCCCTGTTTTTTGAGAACTCTGCCTGCGAAGACTACAGACGTTTTCCAATAGCCATCACTGCAGGCAGAAAAGAGGACTTCATTTTCCAGGCGCCCAAAGTGAGCAAATCTTTTTACTGAGATTTCTTGAGCTCTCCTTGCCAGTATAATGGCAGCTGCTGTGCATTAAGAGTACCGAATAAGAGGAAACATTGATCTAATCTGAGCGCTGCGTAAGCTTTCACTACTGGCAGGTAGAGCCACCTGTGGGTCGGCACACTTGCACAGCTTGAAATCTTTATTGCTCTGCCATTTGTAACGGGGCTGAGCATTTTAAGCGTTTAATCACTGATATGCGGTTGGCAAATGGAGCAGCCAGCTTTTGATGGCTCGTTTTGCATGCTTTCGGTGCTTTTGGCATTGCCGTCTCCGACTTCTATTCAGACCCGTTTTGGGGACCTGTGTTCTAAAATGAAAAGTGACATCAAACTGTTAAGTGTTTCACTCCAGCCTTGAGACAGAGAGAGAGATAGTTCTGCCAATGAAGCCCTTGTGGCTGTCAGTGGAACCCAGGCTCAGTTGATGGAGGGAAGGGTGCCTGCTCAGCAGTATCTGCTGTGACTTTTCCCCTTTTGGCAGAAGCAGACTCACACTAGCCAGCTTAAATTTATTGGCAGTTGCTATGTTGCAGGGTGGTGATGTTCTCCAGTGGGTATTTGAGGGTCAGGTTGTCCTTAATGCTGCCTGAAAAGTGCTGAAGAGTTCTAGAGATTTAGGGTGGTGGAGGGGTAAAACAGAGCAGCAAATGTGCTTTTTTAACAAAACAAAGCTTTTAACTTAAAAGGAAAACTCTCCTCTGCTCTGCTGTATCTACAACATAAACCATTCAGAGCTCTTAAGTGTTCTGCAGGTAATATATATAGGGTCATGGGTGGTGCTGTGGTTTAAACCACTGAGCCTCTTGGGGTTGCCGATCAGAAGGTCAGCTGTTTGAATCCGTGTGACAGGGTGAGTTCCCGTTGCTCTGTCCCAGCTCCTGCCAACCTAGCAGTTTGAAGCACGCCAGTGCAAGTAGATAAATAGGTACCGCTGCGGCGGAAAGGTAAACGGCGTTTCTGTGCGCTCTGGCTTCCATCACGGTGTCCTGTTGCACCAGAAGTGATTCAGTCCTGCTGGCCACATGGCCTGGAAAGCTGTCTGTGGACAAACGCCGGCTCCCTCAGCCTGAAAGCAAGATGAGCCCCGCAACCCTATAGTCGCCTTTGACTGGACTTTACCTTCCAGAGTTCCTTTACTTTTACCTTTACCTAATATATATAGACAGCCTCAATACCTGAAAAACCCACGGACCTGAGACCTGAACAGCAGGGGGACATTTGGCCCCATCTGGAATCCTAAGCATATTCATTTACAGTGGTACCTCTGGTTAAGTACTTAATTCGTTCCGGAGGTCCATTCTTAACCTGAAACTGTTCTTAACCTGAAGCACCACTTTAGCTAATGGGGCCTCCTGCTGCCGCTGCACCGCTACTGCGCAATTTCTGTTCTCATCCTGAAGCAAAGTTCTTAACCCGAGGTACTATTTCTGGATTAGCGGAGTCTGTAACCTGAAGCGTATGTAACCCGAGGTACCACTGTATTTCAAAGTGTGTTGCTACAAACACACACATACACCCCTAGTATACCTTCCAAGTGCCCCAGGAAAAAAAGGGACATCTCAGTGGCCATTTTGAGTGCCATGCTCTCATGCTGTGTCTCCCCACCCCCATGCTTTTTTGGGGGGTGAAAGCAAGATGCGTGCCACGTGACTCACTCGGGAGCACATCCTGGAAGATGCGTGCCCAGGTTTAGCATTGGAAAAAGTCGAAAGGTATGAGCTAGCCAGCAAGAGATTTAGGGTGATATTTGAGACAGGCAGCTCCGACGATTCCTGCTTGTTCTGATCTAATGATGATGCTTCTGCAAATGTTACAAGGTATGGAGAGCGAGTATATTTGGGGCTTTCAACATGTCACAGATCTCACCGATACATTTTAAAAACCCTTTTCAGCTGTTAGCGCCATTACAGAGCAGAGCTACTCTCTACTTGTGCTGTCAGCCTGTAGGGGACAGGTAGAATAGAGTCCTTGGGCTTGGCTCCCAAGACAGCTGGCATGCCTCCTTTTTACAAACTAAGCACTGAAGTTTCTGAACTGCAGTCCTAAAACATTAATATGCTTAGAAGGTAGTGTATATAATACATGGAGTGTTACTCTAACATCCTTTAAAAAATGTTGGCTGTTGATCCCAGGAAAAAGAACCTCTTGTACAGTTAGATTCTACCACTGCTACAAACTTGAATTTCAGATACCAGGGTGCATTTGTGCCTGAATTGGGGGTGTAGGAGTGTAAGCACTGCAAAACACCTCTGCTCCCTTTTGAGAACCACAAAAAATTGTAGCTTTCTCTATAGAGGAAGTTGGGGCCATTTTGGCTTCACGTGGTATTGGTTTATAAGGTTTCACAATACCTGAACTGTGCCGACACTCAGAGACAGATAGGTAGCCGTGTTGGTCTGCCATAGTCAAAACAAAACAAAAATTTTTCCTTCCAGTAGCACCTTAAAGACCAACTAAGTTAGTTCTTGGTATGAGCTTTCGTGTGCATGCACACTTCTTCAGATACACTGAAACAGAAGTTGCCAGATCCTTCTATATAGTGAGAAGGTGGGGAGGGGTATTACTCAGAAGGGTGGTGGGAATGGGTGGTTGGCAGATAGCTGTGATGAGCCTGTTGACGACTCTTAACGACTGCAATAGGTCTTACAGGAAAAAGCAAGGGGTGAGAAGGTGAAAAATGGCTTTGTCATGTATAATGAGATAAGAATCCAATGTCTTTGTTCAGACCAGGTCTCTCCAGGGTTTTAAGTTTGGTAATGAGTTGCAATTCAGCAGCTTCTCTTTCCAGTCTATTTCTGAAATTCCTTTGTAGTAATACAGCTACTTTGAGATCTTGTATAGAATGTCCTGGGAGATTGAAGTGTTCTCCTACTGGTTTCTCTGTCTTGTGATTCTTGATGTCCGATTTATGTCCGTTTATTCTTTGGCGTAAGGTTTGACACTCAGAGAGTTTTAGTGAAGGAATGTTCCTGGTGCTGGTGCTGTTTTGGCTTGAGATTCGGCTATCCTCAGAAATGTGGCAAACCCTGAGCCACAATGCAAGAGAGAGAGGAGACACAGTTTTGTCAAATTCCTTTGCTTTCAGCAAGACTTTTAGCTGTATTGAGCTCTTGGACTATTTCTGTCACCGTTACAAAAACAAAATCTTTGAAAGAGGCATGGGTGCTTATTTAAAACTTCCCTGCTCTCCAGCAGACAGCTGCTGATTATATATATTTTAAACCCTCTCTGGTGCTTTAACGTGCCCATCATCCAGCTGATGGGGTTATATTTAAAATGCCTCAGTGCCAGCCAGATGATGCACAGATGGTGTTTAAAACACCAAATAGCATTTTAACAAAATAAAAGGAAAGTGTGTGTCATATGGCTGATGGGGGAGACCTTTAGAAGCCACCACCACTCTTCTATGCTCAAATACTTACTCCACCACAGGCAAGAGTCTCCATTTAAAAAACAAATAAAAGTAATTAATCTTTTCAGTATGCCAAAAAGAAGAAGAAGCAAACCTCCATGGTAGAAGATTATTTTGTTTTCAGAAAGCCTCAGACATCATATTGGTTTTTTCATGTTTGGAGAGCAGTACTCAAACATAGATCCAAATTGTCATTGTCATTTGGGAGCCGCCATTTTGGAGTTCTACGAATGCAAGACTCAAATATTGGTTGTAGGCCACAGACCTTCACTTGAATTTTATATTGCACACAATGGGGGCAATTCTATGGCAAGCTTAGGCTGCAAAAGATCTCTGGCTCAGCTGACTGGTTCTCAGCTCAGCTGGTGGTAAGTCCCCAATCCTGTTGCTCGTCCCAGCTCAGCTGGGGCTCAGCCAGCTGAGATAAAACTGGTTGAGCCAAGACCAGTGACCCAAAAGGGTCACTCTGGAGGTGTGATGGGAGCAATAGGAGAAAGGAGGCACTTAGGCTGGATCCTAAACCCATGTGGATCAATCAAGCGACCTGGTAGGCTTAGGACACTATCTGAAGGCTTGCTTTCAGACAGAGCAACTTTACCCTGGGTTAATTTACAGCAGATTGCTTTATACATACTTCTTGTCCATAGAACTGCTCCCAAGGAAGTGAATTCTGTGATTGATACATCTAGATTGATAGCTTTTAACCTTACTGAAGAAGCGGGTTCAATGTTGCGTTATTATTATTATTATTATTATTATTATTATTATTATTATTTAGATTTCTTCACCTAACATCACAGGGCAGGTTAAAACAATACAAAAAGACAATATTAAAAATTCAGTTAAAGCAATGTACATCCCATATAAAGACTATATGTCTATATTTTCCCTTTCCTTCTCTCTTCATCTTTCTCCTTTTCCCTTCTTCTTTAGAAGAAGGCAAATATTTATGCCACATGGTGCGACATATCTATGGGATAGAAAGATTCAAATGTGCATGCACACACAAACACACATATTAAAAGGGATGGGGAAGAACAACTCACGATACAGGCAACGTGAAATGTTTTGCGAGGGAACACTTCAGAAGTGACGGCATGGCACTGATTTCTCTTTATCAACAAGATGCTAATCTGCTGCTCATTGAATTCACGAAGTCATAGCAGTTATCCCATTTAAAACTGAAACATCTATCTGGGCAAATCACAAACTCCTTTTCTCTCAAAGCAATTTGAATAATGAATCCAACCTTTATGGGCTAATCAAACTAATTCTCTGTACACCTATGTAGTCCACTCCAATCAGTTTCCTCCTTCTTCCCCCAGGTTGACTTGCATGGCCTGCTGTGGGAGTCTTGCTGCCCTTTGGCATATAAGCATGGCTGAATTCAAAGGATAAGCACTAGTTACCGTTTACCAGCACAGCATATGACTTGCCTCCACACCTTTCACTGATTAGTCATAAGAATGGAAATTGCCACAAATCACAACTTTGCATATGCACATGTTCTCTAACATTTATTTACATCTAATACTGCGGTCTTCATCACCTCCTCAACATGCCTTCCAATGATTCTGAAATTGCCCTGTCAATAATCATCCATTTGGGGGGTGACAGATGAGTTCATAGTCATGATTCAAATACCATTTTTTTTATACTCAGGTTGACTCATAATACATGTAGATGCCTGTGTTGTGACAACCCTTATCACAAAAATTATAGATGCCCACATTCACTGTAACCTTTCTAGCCCTCTGCAGATAAACCTTCTGAAATGAATGTGTTGAAAAGGAAGGTCAGTCAAGATGGCAAGGAACAATCAATTCTTCATTGCTATAAAGTATGAATTCTGTAGATACCATGCTGTTAATTTGATCTGACATCTTTTGTGAGATCCATGAATAATTTCTCATACAGGTAAAATGAATGACTTTATATTAATGACTTAAAGAAATTTTTTAAAAAACCTAATCATTTTTTGGTTTGTGCCTCTCTTTTCTTTGGAAAAGTTCTCTTTCAAGTCAGTCTGAAATTTTAAATATCTAAGTCCCATTATGTGCATCATTCCAAACTTCAGAGTAAGATGTCTTACGTACGAACAGTAAAACTGCTAAGATGAAAAACAAGATAAATCCATACAAGATAGCACATTCTTGGTTAGTCACCCAGTAGCTGTGACTTCCTTGAATTACTGTACATGGGAAGTATCATATATGTAGCCCTCTTCAATAATTGTAATCGGGTGTTAACGAAATGCGTATGAGAGCAGTGGGGACTCACACACCAGCTGTGTCTTCCATTGCCCTCCAACTGGGTTAGAGGCCTTATTCGTGGTGCCACTGCTGGATGCTGCCTGATGGAGCTGACCCATGACACCACCTTCTCAGTGGCAGTTCTCTGTTTGTGGAATGCTCTACCTGGCAAAGTGCACCTGTTTACCTCAAATTAACTTCAATGAGTGTCAGGCATGGAGTATCCTCTCAGAGGCAAGAAGAACAAAGATCATCATCATCATCATCACCATCATAATTTATTTATACCCTGCCCATCTGGCTGGCTTTCCCCAGCTACTCTGGGCAGCTTCCAACAAAATATTAAAATACAATAGTCTATTAAACATTAAAAGCTTCCCTAAACAGGACTGCCTTCAGATGTCTTCTTAAAGTCTGGTAGTTGTTTTTCTCTTTGACATCTAATGGGAGGGCGTTACACAGGGAGGGCGCCACTACCGAAAAGACCCTCTGCCTGGTTCCCTGTAACTTGGCTTCTCGCAGTGAGGGAACCACCAAAAGGCTCTCAGCACAGGACTTCAGTGTCGGGGCAGATCGATGGCTTTTTATTCAGTCATTTGGTTGCAAGACAAAAGATCCATGTCTCCACTCATAGGAGACATTGGCTACTCTGAGGCCCTCCTATTCCATCTCCCACAACCAGTGCTTTTTTCCCTGGGGGTACCCAGGGGTACGCATACCCCTAAACATTTTGTGAATCTTTGTAGTTTTGTCCATTTACTGTATTTATTTTTCCTGATTTGAACTATAAAAATGATGATTTTCTTGAGTCAAAATGAGAGTACCCCTAAACATTTTTTTAAGGAAAAAAAGCATTGCCCACAACATCCTGGGAAACTATCGGAAGTCACAGAAGTTACATCCCTCCTCCTTCTCTGTTCTTGAATGCAGAGGGACCGACGAGCCCTTGGACCAAGAGGGTCTCCCATACTCTCCAGAGAGCTTCGTAGCTGGGCATTTCCCCATTCAGCTCCTCACCATCCCTGTCTCCCTCTCCTCCTGAAACTGCTAGAGACTGGGGGGGGGAGGGGGCTTGCGCCTCCTCCTCCTCTTCTGAGTGGAGCCGATCAGACTGAGGGCTCATTTCCTATTCCTCCTGTTCAGTCCAGTCGCTGACAATGAGGAACTTACAAACATTCCTTTTGATCTAGGCCAGGCATCCCCAGACTTGGCCCCCCCAGATATTTTGGGACTGCAACTCCAATCATCCCTAGCTAACACAACCAGTGGTCAGGGATGATGGGAACTGCAGTCCCAAAACATCTGAAGGGCCGAGTTTGGGGATGCCTGATCTAGGCATTTAAATATACTGTTCCCCAAATCCTTGAAATTAAGTGACTGTTTTGAAAGTTTTTAGATGTCCTTTCAATGTGTTTAGATGTGGGTGAAATAAAAATTTAACAGCACTAACTGCTGTACTCAAGGAAGCTGACTGTGGGTTTTATAAAGCATGTTTTCTAGGATTGTAAAATGTGCAGGGAGCCTCCAGAAACACAGAAGGCACCACACTTCAGGTGCTTTCCTTCCGTGAGTTGAAAAGCAGAGGGAAAACCAATGGAGGTGGCTTGTCCCTGTTGCCCCATCACAAGTTTACTTAACTCCTAATTAGTCCAAAGAGGACTAGAGTTCTGCCCCCTTACATTAACTACAACTGTAGTCAAAAGATGTGCCTACCTTCTGAACTGCAGCACCTGAAGCACCACTTTAGCTAATGGGGCCTCCTGCTGCCGCCGTGCCGCCGGAGCACGATCTCTGTTCTCATCCTGAAGCAAAGTTCTTAACCCGAGGTACTATTTCTGGGTTAGTGGAGACTGTAAGCTGAAGCGTATGTAACCTGAAGCGTGTGTAACCCGAGGTACCACTGTACCAGATAGTTACCATTCCTTTTCTGGCTGGCTTTCCCCAGTCAAGGCTCAGGAAACCAGAGCAATGACCAAGTTCGTAGGATTGAAGAGCATAAGAAGAGCCAGGCTTTTTCAGACCAAGACCCTTTGAGTGATATCTAACCATGGCACCCCACTGGTGCAATGGACGTGCTTGCAAAATGCAATTTCCTCATGTCAACCCCTGCATGCCCCCCAGATATGCTTCAAGGGATTAGGAGGCCCCCCCCAACTTGAATTCTGGAATGAAAAAGTCCCAGAACCTCTATAGTGCATGATAGTTCTCATCCCAACATTCATTCTAAGCTTGCAGTAAACCAGTGGTTGCAAACATTTCAATGTCCTGACTTCCTTTCAAATGATTGCATTTATTGAAGTCCTCCCCACACCCTGTTTAGGGTGTGATTGCTTCTGTGTATATTCAAATGTCAAATTTCCAGTCACTACAAAAGCAACTGAGAGCAGGCAAGTGGTGGTATGATAAACATCTTTACAGCCTTTATTGCAGGAGTAGACAAGGTGGCATCACTGTTGTTCAGATTCACTGGACTACAATGCCAATCAGCCCCAGGCATCAAGGCTGTTGGTCAGGGATGATGGGAGCTGTAGTCCAAAAATATATGGAGGGCACCATTTTGCCTTCTCCAGCTCTACTGAAAGAACAAGGTTACTAGTTAATTAAGCAACCCTTTCCATACACACCAAAACTAAACTTGCATTCACACAGACGTATTTTTGTGAGTGAGATCGAATGTTTTTTTAAAAAAATAAAATAAAATACCAAACCAGCTCAAAACAGAATCTGAACTGTATTAAATGGCTACTTGATGAATTAATAAAAATGCAGATAAATAAAATAAAGCAAGTAATGACTGCAGTACTAACAATAAAATATCAGCACGCTAATTTGTGGCAGCTCTTGGAAACCTAAAATTGATTCAAATGATTCTGTATAAACTAAATACCTTGCACATTATGACTTTCACCAAATTGGTGTTATCTTAAAATCTCTTGCAATTACAAGAGTCCAATCAATAATGCATTATAAACAGAGCGGCACTGAGCTTCCTTCTGGGGAATTTGCCCAGAGAAATATATGGAGCAATTGGATTTTAGAGTGTCTTGGTATTAGCTTTACCCTTTGAAATCATGATTCTATTTTAAATTAATTGCAGAGGATCGTTTGATCCATCCCATTTTAAATATGCTTTGGTGCAGGAGCCTCTCACATTTCTTGAACTGATCTATTTATAGTCCATTTTGGATAACACATCTTAGATTGCCCTGATATGTCTCTAATTCATCAACACATCATACCATAATTATTTATCAGATTTCCAAAAACCTTCTCCCAATGAAAAAAAATGAGGAACTTCCAATTTCTTTGAGCTGGGCATTATTATAAATTACCGTATTTTTCCATGTATAAGACTAGGTTTTTTCCCTAAAAAATAATGTCAAAAATTAGAGGGCATCTTATACACTGAGACGTCTCCCCCCATTTTCTTAAATCTGAGTCCCCAAAATTAGGGGGTGGCTTATACATGGGGGCATCTTATAGATGGAAAAATATGGTAGTCTGTCAAAAAACAAAACAAAACAAGAACGACAGAATAAAACATAAAATGCTCAGAAATCCTATTGAATTTAGTAGGATTTACTCCCAAGTAAGTGGAATTACAGCCTTATTTAATTTTCTTTCTTTTTTTAATCCCCTGTGTTACAACGTTGCTGTAGTATTTAGTTAATGGAATAGTTAATGGAATCACCTCACACTATTGGTTGTTATTGCATTTTTAAAATATATGAAAAACAAAACAAAACACAGCTAACAGATTGAGCACTAAGTTTTATTCATTTTAATTCACTTAGAATGCCTCTTTTATGAAGCATCCTCTCTTGTTGAGAAGATAGTGGATTTCTAAAAGGCATTGCTGTTCCAATAACAGCTGCTTTTCAACATCTTTATGCACCCCCTCGCCCAGCTTGTCCGGAGTTTTGGGCTGGGTTGCCATCAATATGCTGATGACACCCAACTCTATTTGTTGATGAATGGCCATCCTGATTCGGCCCCAGACACACTGACCAGATGTTTGGAAGCTGTGGCTGGATGGTTACGTGGGAGCCGGTTGAAGCTAAATCCTTCGAAGACAGAGGTCCTGTGGCTGGGACGGGACGATATGGGATTGGGGGGGCAACTCCCATCTCTTGGGGGCGCAATTAGTGCCAGCACCGTCCGTTAAGAGTTTGGGTGTAATCTTCGACACCTCCCTTTCCATGGAGGCGCAGATTGCAGCTACAACAAAGGCGGCATTTTTCCATCTCCGCCAAGCTAAGCAGTTGGCTCCTTACCTCTCTCGCCCTGACCTAGCCACTGTGATCCACGCGACGGTCACCTCCAGACTGGATTATTGTAACTCGCTCTACGTGGGGCTGCCCTTGAGACTGACCCAGAAACTCCAGCGGGTGCAGAATGCTGCAGCGAGACTCCTTAAGGGGTCTTCGCTGCGAGATCACATTCACCCGGTGCTATACCAGCTGCACTGGTTCCCGGTGGAGTACAGGATCAGGTTTAAGGTGCTGGTTTTAACTTTTAAATCCCTATACGGCCTAGGACCCTCATACCTACGGGACCGCCTCTCCTGGTATGCCCCACAGAGAAACTTACGGTCTTCAAATAAAAACATCTTGAAGGTCCCAGGCCACAGAGAAGTTAGGCTGGCCTCAACTAGAGCCAGGGCTTTTTCGGCCGTGGCTCCGATCTGGTGGAACACTCTGTCACAAGAGACCAGGGCCCTGCGGGACTTGACATCTTTCTGCAGGGCCTGCAAGACAGAGCTGTTCCACCAGGCCTTTGGCCAGGGCACAGTCTGACTCCCTCCCTCGGCAATCTTCGCGGAGCTCTGGCCCAATGGTTGCCAGTGGCTTGAATTAATTAATTTTATAATGAATGATTTTAGAGTGTTGTTTGTGCTGTACTTTTGTACTGTTTTATTGTTGTTAGCCGCCCTGAGCCCGGCTTCGGCTGGGGAGGGCGGGATATAAATAAAATTTATTATTATTATTATTATTAAGAGCATATGAACATAAAAAGAGCCTATTAGATCAGGCCATTGACCCATCTAGTCCAGCACCTTGTTCTCACATTGGCCAGCCAGATTCCTGTGGGAAACCTGCAAACTGGACCCGAGAACAAGACTACTTCCCCAATGGAGCCACTCAGCTCCATTAAAAACAAAAATAGCAGCTTCAATATTCACCTGGAAAATTTCAATGCAGCCAAAGCAATCACGAAGATGTGCAATTTCTTTTAAACAAGCAAAGAGACCTGCATTTGAAATTAGAAAGCTGCCTTTGCCCATTCTCCAGGGTTTATCCTTCAACATCTGAGAAGTCGTTCACCTCAGTTGATACCTGCTCCTCCCTCCCTCCCTCCCTCCCTCCCTCCCTTTTATTTTTGTGAAATTTGGGAGTGCCAATTATTGAACCTGGGACCTTTGGTATAAAGAACAAGGGTTCTGCTCCTGTCCTGCTGCTTCCTCTAAGGCTTGCTATCTTCTGATGATATGGTAGGAACCAAGTTGTTAATGCAATCAGGGTCACTCCACTCCATTTTGCTATCTGAGGCACATGAGATTGCAGGTAAGTCCTACTTCAAAACTGATGGCAGGACAATGTGCTCCCATGTAGGCTAGCTTAAGGTTGTTATTGGTTATGGGTTAGTGGGGGGAAACAGGGGTTCCCCAGGCTCATGGGTGACAGATTTCCCTCTCTAGATTATTGGGTGTTGGGGTTTAATCAGAGCTGAACGGCTGAGCTTGTTTTTTTCTGCCAGACAGAGGGGAGGAGGGAAATGATGGCCCATCACAAAAACTATCTACAAGGCAGAAGACTCTACAGTAGACTCCCCCCCCACTCTGTAACTGAGGTGGAGATTGCCAGGGCAACGTGCGTGGACATGATGTCACACTGGGGGGGGGAATGGTCTGTTTACAAGAGGGTTTATTTTGGCTGGGTGTTCTGGGGACAAGAAGGAGGAAGTTGGGAGAATTCTATGTGGCACTGGCTGGAGGAGGCTGCACCAAGAGACCAGGGCCCATGACTGGCTGCTGCTTTGGACCCAAGCTTGCTGAAGTTATGAGAGGGGCAATGAGGGACACTCTTGCAGTATAACGTTCTTCAGTTGTCAGGCTTTGGGGAACTGGCTTCCTCCCCCGTGGCCGTAAATGAGCAGATCAAACAAAAGGAATTCTTACCAGTTAGTTTCTTTTATAAACACATCAAAGGGCAAAAAGAAGCATCAACCCAGAATGGCAGTGCTCCCAATTAAGGCTTACTCCCCCCCCCATTAATCTACGCCACTCCTAGGTCTTGTAATCTGAGTTTGTACCCTCTGCGCTTTCTGTTCTGAGACTTTCTGAGCTCTTCTCGACCCTGGGGAGGGTGGTGGAGGAATGCTGTCCAGTGACTGTGAATCTGTTTACCCTCTCTCTCTCTCTCTCCAGTGTTTCTTCTCCTAGCTGTTCCCCATCCAGTATTTCCCAGCTTCTGCCTTCTGAACTATGCCCGTCTGCAAACCACTGTTCCAAATCTATACTGTCCTCCTGCTCCTGGGAAGATGCAGGAGCAGGGAGAGCAGGTGGCTCCCACCATTCCTCCACAATGCAGGAGGGCCTCAGCACGGTGCCTGACAGCAGTCCTTTTATTGAAGTCTCCACGTGTAAACATGTGTGAATAAACAGTACAGTGGTACCTCGGGTTAAGTACTTAATTCGTTCCAGAGGTCCGTTCTTAACCTGAAACTGTTCTCAACCTGAAGCACCACTTTAGCTAATGGGGCCTCCTGCTGCCGCCGGGCCGCCAGAGCACGATTTCTGTTCTCATCCTGAAGCAAAGTTCTTAACCCGAGGTACTATTTCTGGGTTAGCGGAGTCTGGAACCTGAAGCATATGTAACCTGAAGTGTATGTAACCTGAGGTACCATTGTATTTCTAAGGTCCTGCAGGCCCTGCTGTGCATTGATTTTCTAACAGATATTTTCTAACAGGATGAACACATGGAACTCTCTTTAATCTTGCTGCTGCTCAGTAGCAGTTGGGGTGGCTTGTAACAAAATATATGCAGCATATGCAATAATGCATTATTATTATTATTATTATTATTATTATTATTATTATTATTACATCATTCACCCTAAGCTCTTACAAATTTTCAAAAATTTAAAATGCAACATTTAAAAGCTCAAAAGCTTACAATATATTTATATATAAAAAGGGATAGATTCTGAGTTGAGTGATATAGGTGGGATGAACAGATAGAGACAGTCTTATCAAGTGTCTTCCATGACGGCACGTGAGTTACAAATGGAACTCCAATCACTACTGAGCACAAATGTATTCCAAGCGGTTTTCATCTTCCATTCTGTACCTTACAAATGGAAGAGAGATAAGAACATTCTATCCTTGACAGAGACAAAATAAATATGCTAGAGAAAAGAGTGTAGTTCTGTAGACTACATCAAAGTCTCCTGCATATGGAAGCTTAATAGCACTGGGATTTGAGGAGCCAGATGAGACAATAAATGAGATGCATTTTCTTTCATGGAGAATAACTGAACAATGTGAGTACACTCAGTTGCCCTGAAAATAATTCAGGTATTTATTTCTAACATCAGAGCAAAACCAAAACCACCCTGGCATCAGAGTTTGGTGTGGGTGGGTGTGCTTGAGGTTTAAGGTGTAAAAGTTCTCCATCTTCTTCAAGAATCATTGTCAAAGGGCAATACTTTTATTATTTATTTATTAAATTTGTATACAAAGTAAGAACACAATTTTTTTTTATTATTATTTATTTATTTATTTAAAAACCCAATAACCCTGTTAACGTAACCCTCCTTGCCCTTAATCCCCAGTCCCAAGGTAGTCCCTTTTTGGGTGTCCTCCACATGTTTATTGGACCCCAACTCCCATTAGCCCCTGCTAATGTGTCCAGTGAGCAGGGATGATGGGAGCTGTAGTTCAGCAACTTCTGGAGGGCAAGATAGAAGGTAAAAAAAGGTAAAGGACCCATGGACGGTTAAGACCAAAGGCGACTATGGGGTTGCGGTGCTCATCTCGCGTTCAGGCTGAGGGAGCCGGTGTTTGTCCACAGACAGCTTTCAGGGTCATGTGGCCAGCATGACTAAACTGCTTCTGGTGCAATGGGACACCGTGACGGAAACCAGAGCGCACAGAAACACCGTTTCCCTTCCCGCTGCAGCGGGCAGTGGCGTACATTTTGACATGCTTTTGAACTGCTAGGTTGGCAGGAGCTGGGATGGAACCACAGGAGCTCACCCCATCATGGGGATTCAAACCGCCGACCTTCTGATCGGCAAGCCCCAGAGGCTCAGTGGTTGGTGACCTCTACCTTATCCTAGCCTAGAAACAAGGCCAAGGAGAAAAAAATGGGAACAAAACACTTGGAACAATTTTTCCATTTATTAAAGAAAGGTCCAACATTTTATATATAGCACAAAGTGCACTGTGCAGGGGTGATGAACAAACTTCGAACTTTGAAAGGCAGCTCTAGATGTAGTCATACATCACAGGAATGCAGGAAGCTGTTTTTCAGAACATTGGTCCATGTAACTCAGTATTGTCTAAACTGACTGGCAGCAGTTCTGTGGGGTTTCAGACAGGGAGTCTTTCCCAGCCCTGCCAGGGAATGAACCTGGACTCTTCTATATGCAAAGCAAATTCTCTACCATGGATACCACTGTCCTTCCCATAATTGGCATTCTTCATTTGCAGGACTCCAGAATCTTGATTGCTTCTTTTGCTTCCCTGGCTCACTTTTTCAAATAATACATGTACTAAACTCCTCTTAAATTTCTAGAACAAATGTTGGTCTTTCCAAAGTTGGATACATGTTTGGCTTCCACCTGCTGGTCACATTGGTACTGCAAAAGAATATCACAGCTGTATTGTTAGCAATATCACCATAAGTAAACCCAACATCAATCACTTGCCTGTTTCCCCATCTCTCTGCTCACCTTTACTTCCTCTTCTGCTATATTGCTGTAATTACCCTTTGGCACCAGGATGATTGGCAGACCAACTTTGCATTACAAGGATGTCTGCAAACATCCCACCCTGCCATGTGGGAATCCCTTGAAGACAACCACAGTGCCCTGAAACAGGCAGTCAAGTTGTGTATCCATAGCATTACTTTATGTATGATTGTAACGTGGTATGTGTTGAAGACCAGATAGAAATGAAAAGCAAATTTAAAAAATATTATAAAAAGTGGTGCATCTATAGCAGTGACCAGAGAAGAGATTATAGTTGGGAGGTGCACAGACAGAAGAAACCCCATGGTGCATCTGCAGCAGGATGCCTTCATCTGCCCCAGCTGCAACAAAACATGTCTCTCCCATCAGGAGCACCAGGTTCCGCCCAATAGTGTGGGCGTCTGGTGCTTGCGTGTGATGTCAAGCACACGGTGCACATGATGTCACATGGCAGGAGGAGGCCCAATGGGGCTTGTCATGCCCTCCAAAAGGCCCAGCAGGGCCTGCTGTGACTGTGACAGGGTCAGTTGTGTCAGTTGGGCCTTTCAGAGGCCTCCTCCCACCATATGGGCTGCAGAATATTGAGGGGGCCCAGCCCTCTCATTGAAAATTTGTGCGGCTCCGCCCCCACCGCCCTGCAAAGATGGTGCCTATGTCTCCCATATTGATGTCTACAGTCACAGCAGGCAGAGTAACCATCCAACAGCTTGACCTCACCCCTAAAGGCACTCCCCTCTATTGTTTCCCAAGACAGATGGATGCCAACCATCTCTTTGGAGCACTCTTGTAAAGAAGACCGGAGAATTATGAATAAAACTAACACAAGGCAAAAGTGGG
This sequence comes from Podarcis filfolensis, assembly GCF_964270895.1. NCBI lineage: Eukaryota > Metazoa > Chordata > Lepidosauria > Squamata > Lacertidae > Podarcis > Podarcis filfolensis. The sequence goes on along the minus strand of NC_139605.1, from coordinate 34,133,693 downwards.
GGAGCATCAGCAAAGCCACAAGCTCACCATGAAGAGCCTCAAAAGCTCAGCAACTGCTACATACAGCCCTGCCATCAGGAGTTAAAGTGGTTGGCAGCTGCTGGGGGCCCTGAGACTCAGAGGGTCCACCAGTAACTGGCCCAACCTTGCTGTCCATCACTCTTTCCACTGACTGCTGGGCCCCCTGGATAAGTTTTAGTAGTGGGAGGGGCTGCTGCTTTGGAATGTGAGCCAAACGTGGCTCCAGTCTCCTGTGGCCATCCGCCATGTTTGAGCACCCAAAATTGCCATGCCTGATCTAATGTTGCGTTGGGCAATTGCATTGAGTAATTTAAATGACAGGAAGGCAGTGCAGAGCACTGGCTCAAAAGTGCCACCATTTCTCATTACCTTGGGTTACAAACACCTCAGATTACAAACACTTTGGGTTACAGACTCTGCTAACCCGGAAGTAGTACCTCGGGTTAAGTGCTTTACCTCAGGATGAGAACAGAAATTGCGCACTGGCGGTGCAGCGGCAGCGGAAGGCCCCATTAGCTAAAGTGGTACCTCAGGTTAAGAACGGTTTCAGGTTAAGAACGGACCTCCGGAATGAATTAAGTTTGCAACCAGAGGTACTACTGTACTCAAACCCATGAAAGGTGGAGAGAGTGAAATGAAGGATTGGATGCAGTTGCACTTCTGCACTGGCAAGCTATAGCATCAAATGGGAGCCCATTGTCAGCACCATGCTGAAGTCTGGAGCCAGCCCTGACTATATAAATACCAATAATTAAAATTTATCCAGTCCTGAAGCCTGAAGGTTGGTGGTTTGAGCCCATTCAGGGATGACTGTGAGCAGGATTCCTGCACTGCAGGTGGTTGGACTAGGTGAACCTCACTTGTCAAATGATGTTCATGGAGGGTGATAGCAGAAGAAGAATGTTCCTTTAGATTCCTGCAAAGAGGGTGCTTAGTGCACCACCACAAGTCAGGCAAAACCTACCAAGAAACTGAAGTAGGTCTGAGCAGCCATTACACCTGGGAGCTCTTATTTTGCTCAGAGCCTATGTTAATGCATATTAGAAATGAGATCATTGTGGGTTTTCAGCTTATCCTGATAAGGGAGCAGGGGGCAGAAGCAGAATTAGATAGACTTAAATTTTGAGTTTGTTCAATACAAATCTACAAATAATTCAGAACCCTCCAGTATAACTGCAGGGTCATTTTTAGCTCCACTGAATAGTGTGATTTCATTATTTAATCCTGAGATTAATGGTAGGTACGGAAACTTTATAATCTCATACAGAAAAGCCTAAGGAATTTCATACTGCAGGAATCTCCCTGGAGATCAGCATACCAATCAAAAATAATTTAAACCTTAAGGTATCACCGGCATACACAAACTTAACTCTGATATATTGGAGCCACTCCATGTGAGAGGCTGAGAGTACCATACACTTATTGCATGATTTTCCATGGGCAGATTCAGATATTGAGCCATATGCGTTATATAGTCCATGCTTGGATGTACCCTCAGAAACTGATGTAGAGGAGAGTTGGGAAACGGGATCAGGATGATACAGCAGGTCCTTTGCTCCCATACCCCTTTGACAGGTGGGCAGGGCCACTGATCTGTCAATCACCCAATATCACCATTACTTCAGGTGACAGAACCTCTAAGGAAAGAATCGGGAGAGTACTCCCTGCTGAAAGGGGCTTGCAGTCAGCGTTTACAGTCAAACCCCACTGGGATCTTCTGGGAACACAGGGAACTGTGGCAACTCAGGGAACGCAGAGGCTTGCTTCTTTCCCTCCACAATATCCCTGCCCTCGCAATGCTACCATATCAGGACAATACTCTGAGGAGAGTACTCCTTCCCTCCAAACTCCTAAGAAGTCATTGACTCTGTCAAAAAGCAGATCGCATGTATCTCTGCAGATGCCCATTTGCCTTAGGACTGCAGATCATTAACCATTCAATGCAGCATATCCAATGTACCAATAAGAACCTTAAGTATGAAGACTACAGGTCAATGGGAGGAATTTAGTGCCACGCTAAAATTCTTCAGGTTCTTCAGCTTCCCCAGTGGAATGACCTCTCCCCTGCATGGTGTCCTAGGGATGCTCCTGACCGCCAAAGCTGATTGGTGGGGGGGGAGAGAAGAGGGTAAAACCCTGCTGCAGTAGTAGGAGCTCTTGTGTTGGCCCCCGTGATCATAATGACTTAGTTGAATCTGACCCAATCTACTTAAAAGCAAACTGGTGAGAATCAACTACAGTTATACCTTGGATCCCGAATGCCTTGGTACTCGGACGTTTTGGCTCCCGAACGCCACAAAGCTGGAAATGAGTGTTCCGGTTTGCAAACGTTCTTTGGAACCGAAATGTCCAATGGGGCTTGATTGGCTGCAGAAGTTTCCTGCAGCCAATCAGAAGCTGTGCTTTGGTTTCCAAACGTTTTGGAAGTCGAATGGACTTCCGGAACGGATTCCGTTCGACTTCCAAGGTATGACTGTATTAACTCAATGAAAATACCCCTAATCCTGAACTGACATATGCCGATATAAATTGTTTTTGTATTTCAGCCTTTGCTATGATCTGCCCCGAGGTCTTCAGTAATGGGTGGAATATAATTTTTGAAAAATAAATACCGTATTTTTCGCCCTATAGGACGCACTTTTCCCCCTCCAAAAATGAAGGGGAAATCTGGGTGTGTCCTATGGGGTGAATGCAGGCTTTCGCTGAAGCTTGGAGAGCGAGAGGGGTCGGTGCGCACTGACCCCTCTCGCTCTCCAGGCTTCAGGAAGACATCCGCAACCTAGGCAGCCCTGCGGGAGTTCCCGCAGGGCTGTCTAGGCTGCGGATAGCAACCTGCTTCCCGGAGCGTCGGGCGCTCTGCTTTCGGGGCGCCCGGCGCTTCGGGAACACATCCGCAGCCTAGGCAGCCCTGCAGGAGGTCCCGCAGGGATGTCTAGGCTGCGGATAGCAGCCTGCTTCCCGGAGTGTCGGGCGCTCTGCTTTCAGGGCGCCCGGCGCTCCGGGAACACATCCGCAGCGTGGGGAGCCCTGCGGGAGTTCCCCGCAGGGCTCCCCATGCTGCGGATAGCAGCCTGCCACCCGGCGGGCGGGGCGCCCTGAAGCAGAGCGCCCTTCGCGCCGGACAGACATCCGCAGCGTGGGGAGCCCTGCAGGAGTTCCCCGCAGGGCTCCCCATGCTGCGGAAAGCAGCCTGCCGCCTGGCGGGCGGGGCACCCTGAAGCAGAGCGCCCCTCACGCCAGGCAGACATCGACCAGCCCCACAAGCTCGGGGGACAGCAGGGAGGCGCAGTGCCGCCATCCCGCTGTTCCTCGACCTGGTTCGGTTTCCCCGACCTGCTTTTGGGGGGGGGGGAAATAAAGGGGGGAAATTCCTTTATTTCCCCCCAAAAAAACTAGGTGTGTCCTATGGGACGGAGCGTCCTATGGGACGAAAAATACGGTACATAAAATGAAATAAACAAATGTACATTCCCACCACAAATAAGACGTGCTTGCAAATCAGACCTTCCTGTCTTTCCCTTTCCTCAACAGCATGCTTGTGAATGGTATAGAAATGGCCACAGATGTGATGGGGTGGAAATCCCACCCATTTACGTGAATGGAAGAGCAGGCGACAACTTGGAATCTAAACCTATGTGCTTGGGCATGAGAAATGCTTTAAAATAATGGTTCTACTCCCAGTGTCTTGTACTTTTTAGCATTTCATTATCAACAATGAAAACATACAGGCTGCTGAATACTTTTGTTCTCTTTGGGGAAGGGTAGGAGGGAAGATAGAGAAAGAGAAAATGTTTTATGAGCCAAGTTCTGCCCTGGCTTGTTTGTTTTTTTAAAAAAAATTATATGCAATGGAATTGAATAAAATAGAGCATCCAAAACCAAGAAATGGTAATGAGAGTGCCAACAGACCCTTAATTGCTGTTTTTCAGCACACTGTACACAATCAGTGCCGAAACAGTTTGGAAATGTCTTGTTTAAAATACATTTAGGCCATTCAAAGAAGATATTGATATTCGCTTGAGAGCCAGTAGTGCCTTGAAGGCATCTCTCAGCAAGAGGAACTATTTCTGCTGCGTGACACTCAGTAACAGCAGGTGGGATGAAACACTGAGAAACAGGGAGGAAGGCAGCACATATTAAGTATTTAAGGCTCCATTTGGCTGCCTGCTTGGTTGTTATTTCTCATAAGCTGGCACTGGCTGCATAAAGCCATCATCGGCACCAAGGGCTACTCTTGCGATACCATCTCCGGAAGCCAAGGGGTCAGCTTTACTCCTCCCCCTGGCCCTCCCCATATCACATTTGATGGGACTGAGTTAAAAAAAAATATCTTTAGAGCGAAAACATGATTCTGCTGCTGCTGTAAAGCCTGGCAAATAGATAGATGATTCTCCAGTTTGATTTCACTGTAGAAAGTCTATGGGCTGTGACAATGTGCTTTCCTGGAGAGCAGCTAATTCAGTTGGTGGTAGCACACGCAGTGTTCGTGGGAGGCATGAATTTGGTTTCATTCTCCGGTCATATAATGTAGTATTTCTACTTCATGCAGGGATTTGTAAGACTTGTGGGACAATATACACCCTCCTGTATACATAAAAAAATGTAAGGCTGTCGCCGCGCAGTCCACATTGGAGGATTTGTAGTGCTGCATTGCAACCCTGGGTTTGCATGTAGTCAGGTAAGGAGAGGGGAGCGAAAGAGAAGATTTGCTTTAAAATGACTCTTTAAAATGACTATATTGGCAATAGCATATAGAAAATGCGTGAAGGTAAAAAAAAAAATGGATGATTGAGGGATGTGTTGGTGGAAGTTCAAAAATCGGAAATTTGTAAACATGGTTGTATGAACTTATTTGGAAAGCGAAAACTTAATAAAAATTTATTAAAAAAATAAAATAAAATGACTCTTTTAAACAACAGCAGAGGTTTGAATAAAGAAGGGACAGAGGGACACAGAGGAGCTGTGAGGATATGTGGGGCCTGATGAGTAGTGAGGGGATAGGGTTTGGGAGGAGTGGGGTTTTGGGGGGTGGAGGGTAGGTTGGGTTGGTGAGCAATGTTAGCAGGAGCAGAGCACACACAGCATATATGCCATCAAACCGTCCCGAGCATCTCACATCAGTCTTGGTGTGCATATTCCGGTTCCCCTCAACATCCTCCCTCCTTCCCTGGAACAACAAATCCGAGATTGCTTTAAACAGCTCAATCAGAAAGATTGCTTTCCAGTGGGATGGCTCGTAACACCAGCGAGAACAGCAATCTGTTCCAGTTGTCCAGCGCAAGATGCAAACAGTCAAAACTTGAGCACAACAAAGAGAAGGAGCTGGAATTTTTATAGATCATCCACTCTAGTTCTGGTGATTGTTATTATTTGACAAATGCTGAATCACAGGGTGGCTCACTTTTGAATCAACTTTGAATCACAGTTCAGATGATTCACACAGACTAAGCAGATTGTTTCTGGTGCAACTTCTTCCCCATTTATTCTGAACACCTGCAGGTATAGGGAGGTATATAAATTCTAACAACAACAACAACAACATCAACAATTCATTTTAGGGAAACAACCTGATTTGCTTCTGTGACTAGCTGCATGCATGGATCTGCCCTTTCTCAATGGTGCATTTGTCCCCTCTCCTTCTTATTAAGCTATATGAATCTTTGAAGCTAAGTCAATATTTTGCAATGTTATCTACTGCTGTTGTTGTTGTTGTTGTTGCTGCTGCTGCTACTACTACCACTACTACTACTACTACTACTACTACTACTAATAATAATAATAATAGTTGCATTTTCCATAGTTTCTCAAGTCACTTCACACACACACACCCCATCACACACATCCTTAGAATAGAATGCTGGTGACTATGATTATTCCCATATTACAACTGGTGGATTAAAGCGAAAATGGTGCAACTTGCTAATTAAATTTAGTTATGTGATGTATGAACTCGAGATTTGCCCCCACCCCCCCTGCAAAGATGAATCATGAGACAAAGCATTGGGGTAATTCATACTTCATAGCAGCATGGAGGAACTGCAAACCAAATCAACCAACTTCAGTATAGCTCATTCCAGTTGGGAAGCATTTCTCCACATCCCTGGGCATGTGACGCAGCAGCCTCTTGCTCTCCAACAAAGAATGGGAAGGAACTCCCTCCCTCTTTGCTAAGTGAGTCTTGGGTAGGCTGCGCTATCCAGCATGCACCCACTGCCCCCAAGTCCAGCCAGGCATACTGTGCTGGCAGATCCCTGAACACTGCCTTTAACAAATAATGCCTCATTATACGTAATGTTCCTCACCTGCCAAGACTCAATACTGTAAGAACAACCAAACCACTCCCAAATGCCAATCTAAATCATTCTGCCAAGTGTGAAAAGGGGAGCAATCTTGGCAAATCAAGGAATCCCTCAAAAAAAAAAATCATTTTTAGCCCTATCTAGCAGGTGTTTAGCAAAATCCCACACTGCATATAGGGGGGTAGGGAGGATGCAGCCAAGTGTGCAAGGAGGAAGAGCTCAGGGGAGGAGCAGGCTTATAAAGCCCCACTTCAACCCTCTTTCCACTGGCCCTCAAGCCCCCAAATGCCCCCTCAACCCTTTCCCTATGGGAGTCAATATTCCAAGCCTTTCTTGAGGAAGGGGAGTGCGGGCAATTGTGCCCCTATTATGAGAGTGGGGAAGATGTTTTTAGAAATCTGTTCCATGCTCCCATTTGTGCCATGCACAGGTCCAGGATTTCCAGGTCCTAGCAGTTCCTTCCTTCCTTCCTTCCTTCCTTCCTTCCTTCCTTCCGCCCCTTTCCCTAGGAAAACCCACATTTTCCTGCTGCATCCGAGCAAATAGCAGTCCTTGGAAAGCCCAATTGCTGTTTGCTCCAGTTCAGCAATAAAGCATGGGTCTTCCCGGGGAAAGCAGCAGACCTGGAAATCTGTGCCTAGAAATGTTGCACAAAATGAAGTGTGGATGTTCCCTTAATGTTCTCAGCAACATCTTATCATCATATACATATATTAATAGTGACCTCTATATAGCAATCCATGTTATTTGCTATTTGTTACTCCACTTGTGCTTTTCAGTGATTTGATTTGTCTAATGGTAATCTCAGTTGTCCCAGTGCTGGCACTTAGGTAGGCAAAATGGCTTCATCCATGACAAGAAGGAAGTATCAGTAGGGTTGGGGAAAATCCAGTTTTTGCAGAGGTGCAAACAAAAAATGCTAGGCTGGAGACACACCCTCCACCCCCACAATAAAGTATCTAATGAAGACTGAGAAAAACACAGCATCTGTTGATGGGTTAGGGAGTAAAACTGGGATGGAGGTAGATGGAGTACCCTAAAAAAGTTTATTGCTGACTGGCTGGAAAGCTGAACAGGACCTCAACATCTTGCTGCAGCTATCACTTATCAAGAGGAGTTCGAAGATTCCAGTGTGGTGTAGTGGTTAAGAGCAATAGACTTGTAATCTGGGGAACCGAGTTCACTTCCCCGCTCCTCCACATGCAGCTGCTGGGTGACCTTGGGCTAGTCACACTTCTCTGAAGTCTCTCAGCCCCACTCACCTCACAGAGTGTTTGTTGTGGGGGAGGAAGGGAAAGGAGAATGTTAGCCACTTTGAGACTCCTTCAGGTAGTGATAAAGCGGGATATCAAATCCAAACTCTAAATGTTTTATGCTCATACAAACACATTGTATATCTCCCCAGCCCCCTTCACTTTTGGTACAATGTTTCCTTACCACTAAATGCTTTTCTCCCTTGCCCAGGATCCCGAAGTTAATCTTTGTGCAGAGTGTGTCTAAGTACTAAAGCATAATTGCATTAGGCTAGGCATGCACAGTGATTACAGATGCCTCACGTCGTCCAGGCCCCCATCCCGGCCTAATATCCAGTATTTCAAAGTGACCTTTCTAATGACAACCTTTTCTTTTGCATGGGTGCTTTAATCACATAAGAGGTAGGCCCCAATGTTTTAAATTCTCCCGGAAGAAATCAGAAGAAGAGTACCAATTCAATCAATGTCCACGAGTCCCTAATAAATAAACTCAACTGTGATTAGCATCTGCTGCGGCTTACTCAGTCATATCTTGCAAGTAATTAAGCAACTCCCTTCCAAGCCATTACTTGATTGCTTGGCACATTTCAGCTCAGGCCACGCAGGGCAGTAGTTAAGCATCTGTGTGTCATCCATTATACAGCGTCCAACTTTGTTTGTTTTCTGGAAGGGCCGTGGAAGAGATGAAGCGACTCTTTATAGGGTTTTAAACGGATGGTAGGTATTAGACCTAGGAAAGAGGACTCAAGCACCCAAGTTTCAAATGGATGGTCTTTAATTTGGCAACTTCATGTCCAAGGCAGCAAGCTGAATATGGAGAAATAACTTAGGGTTCTGGGTGGCCCCTAGTTGAATGGCAGTAGCTTTCCTTCAATTCTTTTTATCCATCATGATATTTTTCTACTCAGATCCCATCCTCAAGTTGCTAGCCTACCTATGAAGAGACCAACAAAGAGAGAAAAGCAGCTTGTGGTGAATAATAATAATAATAATAATAATAATAATAATAATAATAATAATTTTATTTATATCCCGCCCTCCCCAGCCGAAGCCAGGCTCAGAGCGGCTAACAACAGTAAAATGAAGGGAGATTTTGACCAGGAAAGTTATGGAAAGGGTTAAGCAGCTACTTCTAATGCCAATACTGTTCCACTCAAACTGGCAGCCTTCCACAACCAGACCTTAGTTTTAAAAATAATAATCAGAAGAACACACGCATTTCTTCCATGTAACATCTACAATTCTTCACTGGCCCTTAGACAGATCCAGCTAAATTAATAAACCCATTTTGTGTTCATTCTTCAGGGCATTCAGTCTCAGGTATTGTGATAAAAAGAGGGTATTTCAGTTATGTCCCAATGTAAAAGTGGGGGGAAATATATATTAAGCTGCAGTGGAGAATTAAGCTCTTTTTTATGAATTTCAAGAAAGAAGATTATAAATAATGCCCTTTGAATCTGAAGATGAGAAGTGACTGAGGCCAAGAAAGAAATTCTGTTCCTCATTCTTTCAGAAATGAGGATCAGGAGGTGGATATTCTTAGAACTTTGTGCCCCATCCTCCACTGATAGATACGGATGTTCCAGTATTGACTGGAAAACATGATTCAATTAAAACAAAAAAAAATTTTCCCTTCCAGTAGCACCTTAAAGACCAACTAAGTTAGTTCTTCGTATGAGCTTTCGTGTGCATGCACACTTCTTCAGATACACTGAAACAGAAGTTGCCAGATCCTTCTATATAGTGAGAAGGTGGGGAGGGGTATTACTCAGAAGGGTGGTGGGAATGGGTGATTGGCAGATAGCTGTGATGAGCCTGTTGACGACTCTTAACGACTGCAATAGGTCTTACAGGGAAAAGCAAGGGGTGAGAAGGTGAAAAATGGCTTTGTCATGTATAATGAGATAAGAATCCAATGTCTTTGTTCAGACCAGGTCTCTCCATGGTTTTAAGTTTGGTAATGATTCAATTAATATGTCTTCAGACATCGCTCATCATGAAAACTGTCTTTTCTCCCTGGTTTTGTACAGAATTAGGCATGAATGGGATTGCGCCACCTCCCAAAGATTGCCTTAATTTCTTTAATCAGAATTTAAACTGTATCGTTCTCTATGGACCAGCAGCGCAGTTGGAAAGCTGTATTTTAAAACCTGCTGTTCCTGAGTTCCCTGAATGTGGAGATGGATATGAAGAGAAGGTGACTCTGGGAAACTGGATCTCATGATTAATAAGTTGGTTGGGACACCGTTCCTCAGCTACGTTGTCCTACATTGGCATAACTCTGTTTCCTGCAGTCTGTATGCCTGAGGCTTGCCATGGCTTGGCTGCCTGAGCTGGAATTTGTAATATCATTAGCAAAACTGAAGAAGAACAGCTTTCCTGGGAGTAGCAGGGGGACGGGACCCTGTTTCCAGGCAAACAACTCCTAGGTTCAGTTTGGGCACAGCTTTAGGTTTCAAAAAAACCTTTTGCTGCATCTCTTTTGCCACAGTGTAAATCACAGGGAGGACGCATCGCAGCACCATCATACAGTGGGCCTGTGGCTCATGCCTCTCTGTAACAGAAACATAACCAATGTTATACATTGCTCATTCTTGAACATATTTTGTCCATTTCTTTCCTCTGCAGCATCAAAACTCTAGGTCAGGAGTATCCAACACAGTGGGATACTTTTTATTTCAGAAACTTTGAAATAAAACTCCCATCATTCCTGACCATTAGCCATGTTGAAATTGAAATACTTTATTGTCACTTGTACAACTTGTATACAGTGAAATTACACAAGCACCCCCCACTCAGCTCTCTTAGTCTTAATTCCACACGTTTACTGACGCACACCCACCAAACCCGAAAGTCAGTTGCCCTGTTGTTATCTTTTCATTCAGCAGCCTAACAGCCCACGGATAGAAGCTGTTCTTTACCCTGTTGGTGCAACTAATCATGCTTCTATATCTTCTGCCAGAGGGCAGGAGATCAAGAAAGTGCCGGCCAGGGTGTGAATCATCCCATAGAATTTTCCTCACTCTCCTGAGGCAACGTTCTTCCATGATGTCATCTAGCAGATTCACAGGACAGCCCATAATATCTTGTGCTGTATTCACCACTCTCTGTAGGCACTTCCTATCAGTTGATGTCAAACCAGCATACCACACCATGATGCAGTATGAAAGGACACTTTCTATTGTGGACCGGTAGAAGGAGATCATCAAATGTTGATTGACATCGTTCTTTTGCAATACTCTGAGGAGATGGAGTCTCTGTTGGACTTTCTTAATCACCTGGGTTGTATTGATTTTCCAAGTAAGGTCTTCACTGAGATAAACTTGTAGGAATTTGAAGGAAGAGACTCTCTCCACACAGCCCTCCTTGATGTACTAGTTCTACTCTCTTCCTCCAAAAGTCCAACACCTGATGGGAGTTTTGGTCCAACAACATCCAAAGGACAAGTTGTCTACCCCTCTTCTAGTCAGTGGACCACATCAAAAAATGATTGCACAAGACAGAAACTGTGTTTGCCCCTCCTATTTAGGGGTGGGACATGTGAAGGTGGGGGGAGAATGCAGCATCCCCATATAGGGAAGAGTGTCGGGAATAGGGCCTGGCCCTTTATAAGGCAGCTTCAACTTCTCCTCCTCTCTTCCCTCAGTGCAGCTACCCATTCAGCCATTCTTGGGTTGGCAGTGAGGGCTATGCTTGGTCGCTCTTTGCTAGAGATGGGTGATTGACACAGGTTTGGGTCCAATTAATTAAAACACCAGTGTGACAGAAACAAGGAGCAAAAACCTGTATTTGTAACAAAAGATATTTATAGATAGTCTTAATTATTAGTTGGTTTAAGATTTCTTCCTTGAGAAAACCGACATCTAAATGATAAAAGCAATTCTTTCAAGTATTTTTCATATGAATCTGCTTTAATTCAGATAAAACCAGTAAAAATGTGTGAACAATGTTCAAAACTTAAAAGAGAGAGAGAGAGAACATAATCCTTATAAAGGATTTGTTCCACTGATACATTTCGACAAGCCAGGTATCTAGAGTGTTGTCATAAATATCAATTTAATGGGAGTAATCCATCTTGTAAAAACAATTTCTGGGAGCTTATCAGTCATTCAAGTAATATCTATATGAATCAGGCAAACATTTTGCTATCTGTGCTTATCAGCTGGTGGCATATGCCCAGTATTAGCTCACAGCTAGAGAACAATAGCATAAAACATGAGACTGGAAATCCAAAATTGTGGAGATGAGATCTTTCAGTCTTCCTGCCATTCCTTCCATTAGTTCAACATGCCATGGGTGATCAAGATAAAGTGAAATTCATTGCTCTGCACCTCTTTATTTAGAGGGTTCAAATGATTTTATTTTAATGATTTGCATTGCCTGATCTAGTTGATCAGAAAGAGGTTCAGATATAATAGGTGGCATGCTGATCTTGGCTCCTCCTCTTCCCAGTTACTCATCTCTAGATGGGGCTCCTCAAATGTCTATCCAGTGATGCCATGAACTTAACTGGTGTTCTAACTGGGAAAACTGTATGGAGATCTGGAAGCAATTTCCCTTGTGGCCACCAATCCCCCTGGAACCTCCTAACATCATACTGACTCTGTCAGAGCTGCTTAATGGTGCTGTGCGGCTGTGCAAGAGATCAAGGTGGTGGGTCCTTGCAAGACGGATCAAGTTGTATCCTCATGTTGGCATTGGAACTGTTTGCACGAGTCTTTGAGCTGCTGGTTAACATGGCAGGTCATAAAACATTGGTCTTCAGTTGTGGGCTCCTGGGTCAACCTTGTGTGGAAGTCAGTTCCACTGAAATCAGAAGTCCTAGGTGAGTCTTTTAGCTCCTTTCTTCAGGAGCAAGAAGTGGAGCTACACTGGTTAGCCTTGCCACATGCTCCATACCCAATGCCTGCATATACAGTATTTATGTCTCTTGGGCTTTTACTGTCTGAGGACGAAGGCTTCCATGGGATCTGGAATGTCAATTGTTTGTGCTTCCACATCCTATGGAAGCCTTTACCCATATAACTACAGGTCTTTACAAACATTTACCTGGGGGTGGGGCGTGCACATTACTGGGGGGCAACTACCTGGGTTCGCCCCTCTCCCATGTTGATCAAGACAGGATCTATAATGTCCACATACGGTTACTGATTTGGGAGCGATTCACACTTTGTAGTGGCAGGTGTATCTCCCACACTTATACCTGCGTTTCCTGCTAAAGCAAGGATGGGGAATGTGAAGTGCCACCCCCCAGATTGTTGGACTGCTACTCCCATCAGCTCCCAGTAGCATGGTGAGGCATTATGGGAGTTGTAGTCCAGCAACATTTGGAAGGCCACAGGTTCCCCACCCCGGCTTCAGTAAAGACAGTATCCAAAACAGGGCCTCTCCTGAGGATCCGCAGCCCATGAAGGGCCACAGATCCCCACGCCTCTGCTAAGGACCTGTGAAGTATTAGGGGAATGCATGGGTTTCCAAACAGCCAGGGACATACTATAGCTGTGGGCTGAGGAGCCATGTTTGGACAATGCCTTTTGACCCATTATAAATGCATGCTTGTGGTACTGCATCCCATCCTCCATCTCAGTGTTTTATACATCCCCTGCAGAAAACTTCAGCGTAAATACAGCAAACAAGTATTTTACTGCTATAAAGAGAAAAATGCCCCTTACATGGAAGACAGTTTATTTTGGATTGAGTTTCCAGGCACATAAAATTCCAGCTCAATGGTTATTTGTTAGGCATCTAGGAATAATATATTTGCAATCTTATACATACCATGTCCAATACGGCAGGCTGCACCTTCCAAAGTTTCTTTACTTTATATGATTTATTTAGGACCATTAAAACAGTGTACGCCAGATAGGTATCTGAGGCATACATATTGTTAAATGAAAATCTTTTCCACAACGGGAGCATAAAACACAGCTGACAAGCCCTGCTCACTCTGGAGATAGATTCTCTGTCATACTGGAGCATAATATCAGGCATTCTGTATCTGTTTAGTGTTGTCACTTCAGCCTGCAAACCTCCCTTATCACAAATGTATTCTTTGGGGATTATTTATCTACAGATTATGGGCATATTAAGCTACAATATCCCCTTTGGAAGCAAAGGTCATCAGTTACGTCGACAGCAGAAGTTTGTACCTTTCTACGGGTGTGAAAAAGAAGCCGTGAAGTATGGGTGAAATAATTTAGTTTCCTTTCCACATGCTTGGAATTTCAGGATATGGATAAAAAGATGCAGGCAGGGTGCACTTTGTAACTTTATCTCTGGGTAATCCTCAAAACAACAAATAAGAAACAATAGGAAATTTTTAGAGATTTCGGGGGGGGGGGGATGTTGGATACTCTGCTGGTTTAAAATAAATTTCATTTGTGAGCCTTCCTTTGGGCTTCTTCAGATATTACTGGTTCTCTGACACATAGCCTGGTCTAGATATACAACAGAATGATGGAGTGGTGAACTCCTAAGGCATTAGAGTGGGCTGTATCACTTGAGATTGCAAGTAGGGAACAAGATCTTGATGTTCCTGCCTGTAAACACGAACCCTCTCCTTCTCTAAGCAGAAAACTAGCTTATTTAAGAAATTTGTTCCAGCCATCTATCTTCTTGGGAATTTTGTTTTGTTTTTATTTTTTAAGGAGGAACATTCAAAATGTTCCCTCCCTACTTCACTGGAAATAACTCCCCAAGAATTACATAGCACAATCCGAACCATGACCCTATATTTAAAGCACATTTAAGCACATGGTTTCCCCCCAAAGACCCATGGGAACTGTAGTTTATTCAGGGTGCTTGGAACTGTAGCTCTGTGGTGATTCCCAGGATCCTAAGTCCTATCAAATTCAGTGGGGCTTACTCCCAGATAACTGGGGTCATGACTGCTGCAGCCTTACCTAGGAAAAATTCCCACTACGTGAAAGGAACATGGTTAGAGTGTTGCAGTCCATTTTACCACCTCAGCAACTTGTCACCTGAATTCTGAATGTGTTGGCATCAGGAGACAACAGAGGAGTGCACTTTTGAGGATGAAGTTAAACTATTGGAGATTTACAGCGCCTGCTGTGGCTGTAGAGACCGACACAGGAGAGACATGTTTTGTTGCAGCTGGGGCAAATGAAGGTGCCCGGTTGTGCTGCTGCAGATGCACCAGGATGTTTCTTCTCTCTGCATTCATCTCAATGGTCATGCTTCCTCTGGTCACTGCTGTAGATACTCAGCCTGACTGTCTCCAGGCAGGGTGGTTGTCCGCAAGGGATTCCCACGGTGACCAAAAAATAAATAAATGCTGAGGTGATAGAATGCAAAAGGTGGTGTGATGGACTTGCAAACTGTGACTGCCCATATGAAAAAAAACAAAAAGGATTGGTGCTAGTACACGACTCAAATAGTCAAAACAGCATGGAGGGCCACTTGGTTTGGCATGTGAAGATACCTCATTGAACTTGCATTGCAACTGACTATCCATAATGCTGTTGACAACCCAGTCTAGAACTTCCACTTTGCCTCCAGACGTAGAATTGAGTCCTGCTTCCACAAAACATTACCATGATAGCCATTAGTCCCCCCAGAGGTACTCAAGGGTACGCAGTACCGGCACCTCTATTTTTGTTGTTAAAAAGTGTGACACTTACTGTAACAACTTCATGGTGAGTACCGGTACCTATTTTTCTAGGGGAGGAAGGCCTTGATAACATGTATGCCATGGATTGATCAGGGTGCAAAACAGTTAACAATGAATTATATCACAGATGCCCTTGTAGATAGTTGCTCTGAGTACATTTTTGACCCTTCTGACACCTTCAAAGTTCTCTGTAATTTAAAGGGCTTTGTTTCCATTTTCCTTGCTGTCTCTTGGTTTCGGCGTTCTGGTTTGAAGCCAACTGTTGAGAACATAGCGATGGCTTTTGTAACTCCCAGAGAAATCTCTGTCAAGAGAGACTCATTTTAATTTTGCTGAGGAAGGGGATTTTTTCCCTGCAGAAATGTCTACAATTACATCTGAGTGTTCTTGTTTTTATTGGTGGTGAGTTGTTCATCCTTTTAAAAGGGCTCCATGTCAGCTTCAAAGCCAACGTTCATTGTCACAACACCTTGAAAGACTTTTCTTGCACTTCTTTCCTTGGGAACCTGGGAAGTTCAGAAGATACAAAAGTTTTTAAGTACTTGCTTTTGGTATAAGAGATGAAATTTCTATGTTGCTAAAAATGTATCCTTATAATCAGTGCTTTTTTCTTAAAAAATGTTTAGGGGTATCTCATTTTCCTACTCATATTGAAATACTGCCCCTCAATGAGAACAAACATAGATTCACAAAATGTTTAGGGATATGCGTACCACTGTGCCGCCACCCCCCCAAAAAAATCACTGCTTATAATAATTATTTTATTTCAGGAATGGAGCACCAGCAGCCCTCTAGATGAAGCTTGGGGTGCAATGGGTCAGTTCATCCAGCTGTTAACCAGAAGGTTGGTGGTTTGAGCCCACCCAGGGATGGCTGTGTGCAGGATTCCTGCATTGCAAAGGGTTCAACTAGATTACAGCTGCCATACCTTGAAAAGCAAAAAAGAGGACAGCCTAAGCCACTGCCAGCCTGAGTCAGGAAAAGAGAAGTGTGGGCACACAGGCATGCCTCTTTCCCTGACTCAGGCTGGCAGCAGTCATGGCGTGCAGAGCAGCCTGAGCCCAACCCCACCCCACCCTGACATTTCCTTAAAAATGTAAAAATCCAACTAGATGGGCATGTTGGCCCCCCAAAAGAGGAAATGTTTGGGTTTCCCCAGATGTATGGCAACCTTAAACTATATGACCCTTGAGTTCTCTTCCAATTCTATGATTCGGTGTTGGACCGCAGTTCCTATTATCCCTTACTACTGACTATGCAGCCTAGAGTAGAGGGAAATTGGAGTCAAACTATATCTGAAGGACCGCATGTTATTGGATGTCAGATATCCAGACAACCCAGCCTTTAAACCATGTAACAGCCATGAAGCTCACATTGGCCAGCCACCGTATTCTCACTTCTCTCACAGCGTTTTTGTGTGGGTAAAATGGAGGGAAGGATATCTTATGAGTGCCTTGAGGGAAATGACATTGCTATTTTGGCAGGGCAGCACAAACACAAAAGAAAGGGGGAAGGCCTGTCTCCTTACATGAAGCACACTGCCGTTTCTCTTCAAGACTGACAGCACAATTCACCATAAAGCCCTGCTAGTCCTGCTGATGGGGATGGGAATGACACTAGGGCTTAATGTCATCTGGGGATGTGCACTGCAACATCCTCATGGATTGGGTTCCAAAGCATTTCCACAAAGGAGCTGCAGCTACTTAAGTGCAATTTGTACCCACTGGAAACCTTGCAAAATCCCTCAGATCAAATCTACCCCATTAAACCGCAATCTTGGTTGGTTCTGCAAAGGAATTCACACACTGCTTTTAGGTTAACGAATCATTTTTGTAAAATGGATTTCAGGAATCAGTTTCCGACCAAGGTAACATTCTGAGTTGTGATGTGAACAGAAAATTTGTTTTATTTTCTCTCGAAAATCCTACACGTTTTTAAACGACAGACAAAGCCTATCCCTTGTATTTTGATTCCAGGATCAGAGTTGTCCCTATTGCCCCAAAGCACACAGCTCCGTAACTCATGTCTCCCAATGGTATGACATGCCAGATATCAGAGCAGGAGGTACAGCAACAAAGGCCGTGGTGCTTGGGTAGCTGATGCAGTTGGAGGAACAACAAAGACCTGCTGTGAGATCAGAGGGCCTGGACTACCTGGCTTTAGGGACTCTCTTGGCAAGAAGAGCACAAGGAAGGCCATTCCTTTAAAACACAAAAAGAAAGACATAGAGTGTTCAAATCATTCACTCAAAAAGATTGTTGAAATGTTTTATGTGAACAGCTGGTCAGATGCAACAGTTGTGGGTGATCTTACAACAAAGGACCCTTTGTCTTATCTGTACACATTCTGGGAGTCATGAGATGTGTCTAAGATTATGTATCGTTGGTACCTGACTCCGAGTACAATTGCAAAAATGTATAGAACCAGCTCAAATCTGTGCTGGAAATGTAAAAGGAAAGAAGGTACCTTTTATCATATGTGGTGGTCCTGTGAGGTGGTAAAAGCTTTCTGGGAAATGATATATAATGAATTAAAGAATATGTTTCAACCACAGGCTTCTCTGTTAGGTATAATAGGTGAGGAACTACCAAAGGAAAATAAAAGATTGTTTATGTATGCAATTACGGCAGAAAGAATGCTTCCAGCCCAGAGATGGAAAGAAGTACAGACCAGAGAAGAGTGGCAGACCAAGCTGATGGAATATGCAGAAATGGCAAGATTGATGGGAAAGATCAGAAACCAGGAAGACCAAGCATTCTGAAAAGACTGGAATAACTTTGTAATATATTTAAAAGACCACTGTAAACAGCTGAAATCATTGGCAGGGATACAATGACACTTGTAAAGTGAAATGAACTTTGGTTAATATGATTACTAATAGATAGATAACAGTAAAAGATGCAGGAAAAAAGATTACATTTTTCAAAATGGAACCCATGGAGGGAGGGAAGGAGGTCTGAAGGTTCAAAAGAATCTTCTTTATTTTGATGGTTTGGAATGGTTATGGCAATTGTATAACTTTATGTAAAATCAATAATTATTTTTAAAAATGAGATGTGTCTAAGATCAGCATAGCAAGCAGCCAGAAGGAAAGGGGGGTTTAGTGTGAGAGATTTCAAGTGTTTGACCTTCAAAGCCTCTAATACAGGAAGATTGTCAGCTAGTTGCTACATGATTAAAGATAATAGATTGGGTAATGTGAACTGACACAGAAGAAGCAGAATATAGTTTTGAAATGGCCACAACCTTCTTTGGCACCATAGTGATCCTGAAACATAGGAAGGTGCCTTATTCTGAGCCAGACCAGTAGTCCATCTAGTTCAATATTGTTTGCACAGACTGGCAGTGGCTTTCCAGGGTTTCAGAATGGGGTCTCTGCCAGTCCAACTTGGAGATTCTGGGGAGTGAACCTGAGACCTCCTGCATAAAAAGTACATGCTCTTCCACTGAGCTCTTCTCCAAAGGTCCATCAAAACTGATGTGTCTTGCTGCCCAATAGATGCGCATAAGACTGTATATTCTTGATATTGTGCCTTGTGACTCTTGCAAACCATGGTCAGAACACAGATCACATCTGTGCCATATATCTACAGCACTATTATACCATTTTAAGGGTCACTGCTTCCCCCAAAGAATCCTGGGAGCTGTGAAGGTGCCAAGAGTGGTTAGAAGATCCCTATTCCCCTCACAGAGCTACAGCTGCCAGAGTAGTTTATCAATCAATCCTTCTTCCCAAGGAATTCCGAGAACTACATGCAGAGACTTCCCCTCTCAGACATCCATGGGTGTTAAAGGGGCAAGTAATTAGGAAAGCGCCCTGCTCCTTCTTCAATGCATGGAACCTCACCTTTCATGAGTAGTACATGTCCCATTTACCTCCTGGATGATGCAGAACAACACCTGATTGAATCAGACTAGGATGATTATGATATTCTTGACAGGTTTCCTCTGAGATAATGGTGATACCAGCTTCTGAATACCATTTAAAATTAAGATTCCCCCCACTGAACGTTTCCAGATTTATTTCCCCATATAGCCTAAGGAAAAAATCATTTCTTTTACTCACTCACCATCATTATAAAACACACAATACAACACTGGGGTCCTCTGTCTATAGTCAAAGACCTCTAATGTTTTGGATCTGAAAGATGCTCCTTACTGCAATGTGTTTTCAAAATGACTGGATTGTTTTTTCTGAGCCTTTGTGCTGCTTTTCCAGTTAAGAAAGGAATAAGGAATATGTATTTTTCAAAATGGCTGCTGAAGGTCCCCCCCCCCCCCCCGGATTTATTATGGTTGTTGTTTAGTCGTATAGTCGTGTCCGACTCTTTGTGACCCCATGGACCTGAGCATGCGAGGCACTCCTGTCTTCCACTGCCTCCCGCAGTTTGGTCAAACTCATGCTGGTAGCTTCGAGAACACTGTCCAACCATCTCATCCTCTGTCGTCCCCTTCTCCTTGTGCCCTCAATCTTTCCCAATATCAGGGTCTTTTCCAGGGAGTCTTCTCTTCTCATGAGGTGGCCAAAGTATTGGAGCCTCAGCTTCAGGTTCTGTCCTTCCAGTGAGCACTCAGGGCTGATTTCCTTCTGAATGGATAGGTTTGATCTTCTTGCAGTCCATGGGACTCTCAAGAGTCTCCTCCAGCACCATAATTCAAAAGCATCAATTCTTCGGCGATCAGCCTTCTTTATGGTCCAGCTCATTATGGTAATGATTATTAAAGAAGAGACTACATCTTCAAAACTGCACTCAAGTTGCTGCTGCACCCTTTTGCCATCTTTATAACCTTGCAAAGATTTACTTCTCTAGCAGACTCTCATTCTCTCAAAGAAGAAAGCTTTTGTCTAGAAATGCTCTACTCTAAGGTGTTTTTCTCTCTATCTCTTTAATCAATGGCCGCGCCTCATCCCAGCTTCTCCAGGTTTGATAGAAACAAACACTTTCACAAACCACATCCCAGTTGGGAAGAGAATGTGCATCAAATTTGACAAAGGAATTCTCATGGTCTTGTTTATTGTCCTCTTTAACAAAATATTGATCAATGTTGTCGGCCTCTTTCCCCACAGCACAGCAACATAAACTTACACACTTCCTTACTTCATCTGGAGTCTCAGGGAGAACAAAGTAACTTTGGCTTTTTTTTAGGTTATGCTGAAAGATTATTAAAACTGCAGGCTTCTAGTGCAAAAAGGGAAATTAAAATAAAATAGCATTTTGCTGGTTCTTTCAAGGATTTGTTAAACTGATGCTATATTACAGAAGGCTTAATGAGTATCAGTCAGATTGATATTCTTTATTGTCTTCAAAGGAAGAGATCAAGAATAAAAGGAAACTCCTGGCTCAGTCCAAGCTGCAGCTAATAATATTGCCACCTAGTGACTAAACTGTATAATGATCACTTAGTTCTTCTGAATCGGTGAACTTAGTGCTGGGCGTTGGTCGTAACTGTTATCTCTCTGTTCTTGTTTTTAAATTGGACTCTTAGTGTCATTAGATGTGGCAAAATCTTTACCAAGTGGTAAAGACAGCATTTATAATGTATATTTCCAAAAGCCGGGGGGTAGGGGAGAGCAAACAGAAAAGATTTCACAAACAGCATTTTCCACATGTTATATTTTAAAGAACATTCAAAGCACGTTACTCCCTCAAAGAATTCTGGGTGGTGTAGTTTGCTAAGGGTAACTGGAAATTGTAAGTCTGTGAGAAGTAAACTGCAGAGCCCAGAATTCTTGGAGAGAAAGAATGTGCTTGTAACTCTTTTCAGGTGACGATAATTTGGAAGTAGTCGTAATGATACTATTTTATCAAGACTAGAGCAAATTCAATGTATTGTATTAATATATAATAAAAGTTGTATTATGATAAAGTGAAATAAAAAATTATGCTATGTACTCTTGAAATCCCTTTCATGTACCTTTGTGGGTACACATACCACACTTCAAGAAACAATATTCTAAAGGTGGAGTGTGATCTTAGAACGAAGGAATTGTTTTAAGTGACCAGCATAGCAGAAGTAATATTGTAAAATGATACATGTTAGGAATGGAAATGACCTGTTTTGGCTATCTAACTTTTCCTCCTGCAATCAGGGTTGAATTATCCCCTAGGGTATATTGGCAATAGTCTGAATCTTGTTCAACAGTAGTGTTTCAGACTGTAATAAAACTTTTTCCTTCTTTTTTCTGTTTAATGTGCTGAACAACTTTCAGTACTGCATCTTTCTCAGGATGAAAGACCAGCATCTCACCGTTAGCAGAGCTCAGCAGCAGGTTTTGAGTATATAACACAACTATTTATTCTTTCCCAGCACTCCCTCTCTGAATATATTCAAGCAATGTGTCCAGGATGCACGAGGCAGCATTCAGTATGTCAGCCAGCAAAGTTGGGGTAGCCTCTGATCTGTTTCACGCTACACATTTACCCCAGCTGGTAATTAGTAACTAGTCAGTTGTTAAGCAGTAATTAGAAGACATGTGCCCTTTGAAAAGGGGATGTATTCATTTTATTAGACCCATTCCTCACTGTTTATCGATTGTGTGTGGAAAGGTGGGACCGTAACTATTTGCTTGCTTGCTTGCTTGTAGCATTTCTATCCCACCTTTTTCTCCCAGGAGCTCAAGGTGGTGTAGATAGTTCTCCATTTCCTCATTTAATTCCCAGAAGAGACTAAGAAGAAGCAACCTGCTCAAGATCACCCAGTGAGCTTCAAGGCCCTGTGGGGATTTAAGCCCTGGTCTCCCACGTCCTAGTCCAACACTCTAACCATTACACCACACTAGCAGTAAGGGGGAGATCAGAAAGGCAGGAAATGCAGAGTCCCACCCCTGGCCTTTCATTGTCTATTTTTGGTCCCAGTTTCATCCTGCAAGTCAGTCTTAGGATGAGAGACAGGGAGTATCCCAAGCTCCCACAGTGAGCTTACTCAAATGAATGGACGTTTGAACCTGAATTTGCCCTGACCATGTTCAATACTGACTTTCATTAGTGACCACCTTATAACAAAAGAAAAAAAACCGCTAGGGAAAATCATGTTTTAAAATTTCCTGCTCTCTGGCACCATCTGGTGTTGCATGTTTATAGTGCATTCAAATAGTTGTTTCTTTACTAATGTAGCTAAGTCCTAAATTATACACTATATTATTTAGTAATGTAACTGACCAGGAATCAGACCCCCCAAAATGCCAATTTCACTCACACTGGTACATATAAATATATATATGAGGTGCCTTATCAGAAGGCTTCCCAAAAGGTGGGGGATATGCACTCGTTAAATAAACAAATTTTTTTAAGTCAAATGCATGAAATGTGTTTCTACCACCACCTGCTTTCAAAGAGTAACCATTTGTTTAATTTTCCTATCTAATACAGTCTAGTCTGCACAGAACTACGCCGACCATTGTTCTTTAGTTTCCTAGGAGCTGGGTTTGTTATTTTTCATTACCCTTTCAATGACACCCTGTTTTTGCAATGCTCCACTGATTCTGGGAATAGCACAGCCAATTCTCCATGACTAAGGAAATCCGGAAGCTGTGAGGATTCCAGTTTCCTTCTCTAATTCCTTGTGGTCAACAAATATCAGTCACTTTGCCACTTCCCAATTAAATCCTATTCAGCAAAACAGAAAATTAGCTATAAGCCATTTTGGAATCCAGAGTCATATCTAAATTGCACTTGCAAAACAAACATGGCAGCCCATGGCCCAAGGCTCCCAGGTTTGCTGTTGTATGATTTTTAACTGCTTTTTTAAAAAAATGGCTCAATCACCTTTGGTATTTTTTTCCCTTCCTTAACAGCATGCTAATATTTTCTTAAGAAGAAGAAAAAAACCCAAATCACAAAACTTTATTTAAGAAACTAAGTTATCCCAGCATGGCATGCAAGTGGGAATAAAACTCTTTTTTGAAGAAGAAAAAGAATAGAAGCAAAAAGCTGCCATAAAGGACAAATAATGATGAATATTATCTTGCTGTAGCTTTACAATTTAGTTAACAGCACCAATAGAAAGCAATCTAAATGGAAGTATCTGAAACCTCAAAGCACACTGTTCCCCTTTTGTTGGCTATTTACTTTTGATTATCCAGTGCTATCTGATTCTACTCTTTTTTCCCTCCGCATTCATACATTTCTGTGGTTTGCATTTGTGTTGCCTTGTTGTACATAATAAGTAAACCACATTGATAAGACTGGCACACTCATGGGACACAACCAAATAATAACAGCTTTGGTGGAGCTAATCTCCCACAAGAAGGACTGGCGCTGAACAGCTCAGTACCTGGGCTTTAAACTCAAAGTGCTGATCATTTCCTTCACACAAGGACTTCCGAATGGCATCTATTTTTATAGAGAAGGAGCAAAAAGACCAGGAAAGAAAACTTGAAATTAGCGGTCCATAGAAAGGGTAAAGGCCATCATCTGATTGAGCTACCTCTGTGCAAAGATACTGTCTCTGATTCTTCTTTTTTTTAACCACCTCCATTCATGGGTCTCCTCCATTCATGGGTACCAGAAGATCAGTAGGTAAAGAACTGAGTTATTTTCACTGGATGTGTCTTCAAGTTATCCTAAATCAGCCTTTCTCAACCCAGTGTTCTCCAAATGTTTTGGTCTACCACCAACCCTAGCCAGCAGAGCCAGGAAGGCAGGCAGGAAGGAAAGCAGGAAGGTTGGCAAGGTAGATCCAGAAGGTGAGAGAGTAGATGCAGGGGCCAAGAGGAAGTTGTCCATGTTGATGCAAAAGGGCATTTATGTAACTTAGCTTATGAAAGTGTTGTCAAAACTACTGATAAAAAATAAAGGTAAAGGACCCCTGGATGGTTAAGTCCAGTCAAAGATGACTATGGGGTGTGGCGCTCATCTCACTTCAGGCCAAAGGAGCTGGCATTTGTCCACAGACAGCTTTCCAGGTCATGTGCAATGGGACACTGTGACAAAAGCCAGAGCACACAGAAATGCTGTTTACCTTCCCGCCACTGGCGTGTTTTCAAACTGCTAGGTTGGCATGAGCTGGGACAGAGCAACGGGAGCTCACCACCATCAAACGGATTCAAACCGCTGACCTTCTGATCAGCAAGCCCAAGAGGCTCAGTGGTTTAGACCACAGCACCATACTGCTGATATCCTATGTTATTTGCCCTAAAATGTTTTACCCTATCTAGTGCATCACAGAAATGTAGAGTATGAAAGGGAGAGGGAGGGAGAGGGAGGAGAGAGGGGGGGGTTAAAAAGATATATATAGCAGAAGAAAAAGTGATCCCAGGAATAGAAAAAAAAGGCTTCAAAAATATGTTGTGCTTCTCAACAAATATGTTCTGACACCCAAAGCATTGCAAGGTGTCAAACAGACTGTGATATGCACCCTGGTGCCCCAGTGAAACTGATAACAACACCAGCTGCTCATGTTTGTCAAAATGACAGCACAAACCTGATGTGTGGCTGTGTTTACTACTTACACACTCAGATTTCAGACAACTTTCTTTAGACAATATGAATGGGATCATGTAAAGCTTTCTATTTATTTCACTTTATTCATCCTCTGTCAATGGTATTCTCCATTTTATGGTGTGTGATCAGAATGAAAAGTCTACTTTAGTCAATACCAAAGACTGGTCTTAGGACATACTTCCAAGTGTGCTGATTACAAAATGGTGAAGTGATGATCTTGTAGAGGAACTGCCATTTGCCCGATATTATAAGTTACGCAGCATAATATGAAAAGGCTAAGTGGATCTGAAAGATGACCCCCAAACAAGATTTTCAATTCTTGTTTGGGGACCATTTTCCTCCCCGTTCTGCTACTTAAGGAAAATAATGATTCTGGAATTACATTTAGGTGGCTTAACACATATCCAAACATGTATTCATTCATTCATTTTATTTGTATGTTGCTTTTCCCAAAAATTTTTTAATGATAATCCCGAAAGCCAGTTACAATGTAAAAAACAAGGATGCAATTCAAACACTACAGTAACCATTTCCATAACATAGCAAAACAATAGCAAACATAACAACACACACACAAAACACATTTCAATAATATAGATATAACAAGATTAATTAAATATCATGCAGCAATGAGGCACCCAACAGCAAAAATAAAAGTTTCACCTTAGTCCTTGAAACAGCCTTCCCCTGATGTTTCTCACAGTTCCTCTCCTGCAGCCACTTTCAAGGCTTCCAAGGCACCCCCGAAGGTGCATTCCCCCGAAGGTGCATTCCATTGTGTCTCCATGTGCTGGTCTTTAGTACAGCCATACCTCATGTTGCGTCCGCTTCAGGTTACATATTTTCAAGTTGCGTCCCGCGGCAACCCGGAACTACCAGAATGGTTACTTCCGGGTTTCGCCACTCGCACATGCGCAGAAGCACTAAATCACACTGTGTGCGCAGACATGCCACTTCTGGATATGAACTCTTTGAGTTGCGGACGTGCCTCCAGGACAGATTACGTCCGCAACTCGAGGTTCCACTGTACACCATTTTGAGCATTTGTACATGTTCCTTGGGTGAACCAAAGTAATAAGTTTTGGAGTTCAAGATACACCCCACTTGTCACGAGAGCTTAAAGAAATAGAAGGGACCCAAAGCCTAACAATGATTGTATACTCAACATGAAGAATTCATCTTTTTAGGTTAAGAAGCTTATGTTGACTTTTTCCAGTTGGCCCCCTGAAACGTGGCTCTCAAAAGAGGATATTAAATCAGCAGCTTCTCTAGTGAGGCTCTTCTTTAAATTTAGCCACTATTTACAATCAGGCTGGAGACTAATAATAAGATTGGCCTCAAAATCCGAGAATAAGCTCTGCTAAAATCTATTCATATTTGTTATGTGATCAGTTTAAAAGCAGTTTCCTGAAGGAAAATGGACCGATCTTGTCGTAAAGGAGGATCTGCTTAGGCAACACCATTTAAACTGTTCTTTTCTGTAGGGTTGTCCCTCTTCTTTGGGGTTTGTTAAGCAATATGGTTGAAAAGGGACAACACGTCCCAGAATTGAGATAGCTTTTATTGTGCTTTTGAATGTCTTGCCATAGGCTGCCTAGATAATGTGACTGAAGGATGGGGTATTATTAATAAACAAAAGTAATATATTGGGCAGTCTAAAGTTTCCAAATTTCACTAGATGGTTGGTATTCTATAGTAATGTTAGTGAAGTGTCATGGCAGAGTTAAGATTTGAACCCTGTTCTCCCAAGTCCTAGTTTAGCACTCCAATAATAATAATAATAATAATAATAATAATAATAATAATAATAAACAACTAGTTATCATCCTAATAAAGTCCAGTACTTCTGAATATTCAAAAAATGCTTTTCCCTTGGTATTAGGCAATGGTGTATGTTTTTAACTATTTGTGAAAATGGTGACCTATTTAATGTGTATCTAGTTCTGAGCTTTGTTGATCATTCTGGTTGAATTGCTTCATGTCTCTGCCTGCAAATGTTCTGTTCTGCCGTGTAGAATCAAAACTAAATGGTGCTCTGAGGGCTGTTTTCAGGGTCCAGATTCCTCCACTCAAAGTATGTCTGCTTAGCTTTGATTTGCTGCATGCTGTTACATCCTCCTTTTGCCAAGTAGCAACACCAGGGTGGCTAACAAGCAAGTGCTAAGCACAATGCGATATTAAAAGACTTTTGGCTAAGACAAAGAAATTCCATTTGCTGACTACAAAAAAAAAAGGACAAGATCGCTGAAAATATTCATCATAGCAACCATGTTGTTATCCCAGCCTGTCCTCCTACTCTTTCACATTAACATCTCATCATTTTTTAAATATTTTCTTGGTGTCACACAAAGATTAAAAAACAAGACAGTCCCTGCCTGCAGCTTACAATAGACATGGGCGGGGGGGGGGGGGGGGAAAGGGAAAGGGGAGGAGGAGGAGTGAAGACCAACAAAAGCAAACCGGCAGCAATGCTTAAAAGTGACCAACTGGGATGAAGACACTTCAGGGAGGAGAGGAGCCAAATGCTCCTGTTGTCCCACTTCCTCCTCAGCACCAACCAGGTGGGGGAGATTCTAATAAGAAAATATTCAGGAGCACAGGGATCAAGTGTAAGCTATTCCTAGCTAATTTGATGGAGTTGGTTGCAATTTGGGATTTGATTTTTGGCAAGATATTAACTATAGTGATCTCTACGGCAATCCTTTTTTCTTCTTCTTCTTTAGCTAGCAGCTACCAAACTATAGTCAACAACAACATTGACTCCGCTGTAGTTTGGTAGCTGCTAGCTAAATGTTGTTCTTATTTCAATCAATCCCAGTGATAAGCAATGTGACGTGCTTCAAAGAGTGGCAGAAAGATATTTCGAGATTTATCTTGTGAGGAAAGAAGCCAAGAATAAAATATAAACTATTAACAGATCTTAAAGATAGAGGTGGCTTCTCCTTACCAGATTTAAAATTATGTTAGGCAGCTCCTTGCATATGCTGGATCTGGGATTGGATAGTATTAAAAAATACAGATTTATTAGACTTAGAAGGACATGATAATAGATTTGGATGGCATGCGTATTTGTGGTATCAGAAGGCAAAACTACATAAAAGCTTCCACAATCACATAATAAGAAATGTGATTTTTAAAGACTGGTAGAAAAATAAGGGGAAGTGAGAACTGGACCATAAAGAAGGCTGATCGCCGAAGAATTGATGCTTTTGAATTATGGTGCTGGATGAGACTCTTGAGAGTCCCATGGACTGCAAGAAGATCAAACCTCTCCATTCTGAAGGAAATCAGCCCTGAGTGCTCCCTGGAAGGACAGATCCTGAAGCTGATACTCCAATACTTTGGCCGCCTCATGAGAAGAGAAGACTCCCTGGAAAAAGACCCTGATGTTGGGAAAGATTGAGGACACAAGGAGAAGGGAACGACAGAAATGGTTGGACAGTGTTCTCGAAGCTACCAGCATGAGTTTGAGTAAACTGCAGGAGGCAGTGGAAGACAGAAGTGCCTGGCTTGCTCTGGTCCATGGGGTCACGAAGAGTTGGACACGACCAAACAACTAAACAACAACAGAAATATAAGGACTTGTTAGAACAAAAAACACCATGGTGGAGGGGTAGCTGAAGTTGTATCTGCAAGGCTGGCCCAAGACATTTTGCTGCTGTAGGCAAAACACCACAATGCTGCCACCCTCCACAGATCTGGACCCCTCCCTGCCCCCAATGTTGCACATCTACTGCCGCAGTCCCTGCCACCACAACTGCACCCTCACCTGTGGCTGCACCCGCACTGCTGCCATGGCACAGGGGTGTGGGTGCAATCAGTGCAGTGAGAGCCGTAAGGGCTATGACTCTCTTTCTTATAACTTACAGTGCATTCACACAGCAGTTCATTTTGTCTTCCTGACATTGCCCTAGCTTGATTTCTGTATTATCTTTGAGCTTTCATGTGACATAAAAATCACTTCTGGAAAACTAATGTTTAGCACTCATTTCTGAGTTATCTGATTCCAGAAAAATATCCACCTGCAGCCCTCTTAACCATAACATCACAGGAGCAAGGTGGTCTAAATTTGAGACGGTATACCAGCATACAGGGTTTTCTGCTGTTTTCATGGTGGTATCATGGGGGAAGAGAAGCATGCATGTGCAAACAGAGTAATAGGGTAGCGACATTGTCCAATGACATTTATTGTTGTTCCAGACCACACCCACTGGTGTGTGTTAAATTTAGTGTGACATCCAGGTACATAGGTCAAAAAGCTACAGTTTCACAACACAGCAGGCGCTGCAGTGTGAAAGGAACATTAGGAAATGGGACAAAAGTGCTAGCATTGCAATAAAGAAAATTATCACAATATTCTCCACTTCTGAATGCATCCTTAGTATCTAAATCTGCCCTTTCCAGAGGAAGCTATGGGATATCCTCACTACAAGTGTCATCTCTTTTACCACAATCACAGATCTGCTGTATAATACTTCATGATACAGATTTAAATTGTCTCCCTGCATCCAGTGCATGGTATTAGTTGAAATCTGCAAATGAAATGAACAGTCTAGCATCATCTATGATCTGTATCATGATTTCCACTTAATGGACCCATTTGTAACACAATTAGAAGAATGTGTTAGTATTTCTTTGAATGGAAGCTAATAGACCTGCCAAAACAAGTTAAAAACACTTTACCACTCCTACTCTGCAAATAAATAAAAAAATAAAAAATCACCTCCCCACTGGTAATAAAGTGCCAGACACACAAAACTAATTTTGAGATAAATAGTATTTAGACAACAAAAATGTAGAGCAGAAAAGATTACGGGGTGGAGAGATTGTTGGTTTTGAAAGCAAAATTAGTTACATTCAAGCAGAACACTTTAGGATAACAAGAGAAACATAATAATCAAGAGATGAATAAGAAAATATGTGCAGACATTTGAAATAATTCAAATCACTTTAGAATTAATTTTGCAAGGGAAAATCTTCTGTTTTACTTATTTCAGCTTAACGTTTCGCTGACATGTCTTGGTTTGTCCAAATTTCTTCTTCTTTGGCAAGTTTCACCAATAAACTCCTGTTTTGAAAAAGAAGGAAAGAGTGGATCACTCTAGCAGTTCTCACAGTGGCTAACCAGATGCATATAGGAAGCTCACAAGCAGGACCTGAGAGCAACAGAACTGGTACTGCCAGGCCGTGGTTGTGGCTCTACACTAGTAGATGAGCATCTCCTGAGGAACTGGTGCTGCTAATATTCTGAAATAGTTCACACTGCCATGCCCTAACTAAAGCACTTGCCATGGTTGAGAAAATAATTGGCACTGATGCCAGCTATAAGGAAGCCCTGGGTGCCTGGGCACCCAGAAAATTTCTCTGTGGATGCTTGGCACCCACATTGAGGGGCTCTGACATGACCTCCAGGGTGACATCCAAGGCCCTGCAAAGCCACTGACAGAAAGTCGCATTGGAGGTCTTGCGAGGTTTCGGAAGCGTGGCTGTGGTGCACCGATGTAACGTGGTGTCATGATGTCATGCTACGTCGTGGGTGCTATTGGGCACCCATAAACTGGGGCCCTTCAGTTCCTTTGATCATTAGTTAAAAATGCAAACGACAGCTTCCAGAATTTTTTGGTGGGAAGCCATGACTGGTTAAAATGGTATCCTAGTATTTTAAATGCGTGGAGTGAATGTGGCCACTGTGATATTATATGGTGTCACCCAAAGCGTTCCAGGAAGTGCATCCAATAAGAAGCTGCAGAGGGAGTAAGCCATTGAAAACCTTTAACCATTGAAAAACAAGGAGGAGGAGGAGGAGGAGGAGGAGGAGGAGGAGGAGGAGGAGGAGGAGGAGGAGGAGGAGGAGGAGAGAGAACTCGCGATCATTTCATAAGGTTAAGGCAGGCAAATAGGAACTCCTCCTGAAAATTTTAGACAAATCTCTCTCTCTCTCTCTCTCTCTCTCTCTCTCTCTCTCTCTCTCTCTCTCTCTCTTCTCTCCCTCTAACCATGCCCAAGTGATCTTTCGGAAGGGTTTCATTGATCCCTGACCTACCCAGCACATTGTGACTTATCTCTATGGCTCTCCTTCAAAGCAGTTGGAACCAACCGAGTATTTCTTTTTTGACCATTTCATTTAAAGTGCCGTGAAAACCCCATCAAGTAAATAGGCTTGCAGAATATAACTGTCAGGCAGGTATACTTTAATTTAAACATGATGCCATTATTACTGTAATTTACAATGCTATCTGGTTTTAATCTGATAGGTGAGTTTTCAAGCGTTCAGCCTGACTTTTAGGGAGAACTCTGCCAAGGTTGTGTTTTCAGTTTTCAGAAGAAGGCAGATTCAGTCTTTGGCGACTCCAGATACAGCTGGAACAGAACCCCATATGAAATCCTGGGGAATGTTGGGCTGTGGTATTGTTTAGTGGGGTTCGTGGGCGGGTATTGCTCCTTTTAATGCTCAATTTGTGTATCTTTATTTTGGATCTTATCATTTATGTGGAAATTGTTCATTTTGGCTGTGTACTTTTTGATGTCTTGTTCATAGTTTGTGACAACTTTTGTCATGTTTGTACTAATGTAATTTATTATATGTTGTAAAGCATAAGGTTTGAAAATGCGGCATACAAATAAAATGTTTGTTTGATTGATTGAGTTGTTGCCCGTCATTGCGGACAGTGTTATGCTAGATGGACCAATGGTCAGTTTCAGTATAAGACAATTTCCAAACTATTATTATTATATGAATTTTTGAGGCATGAAATGTTAATATACTGTGGCAGAGATTGGGAATGTCCAGCCTGCAGGCCAAATTTGGACACAGGTTCCAATGTGTTCTGTGAGAATGATTTCCCCAAACTACACCCATCTGGTGTCAGATGTGTGTCAGACATGGCACAGGTAGAGGTGTGGTTGGGTAAAATTCCTGCAAAAAGCAGGCTTGAGGTCACTGCCCATCAGCTGAACACCACCCATGGGGAACTCAGTTGTGCAGGCAATTCCTGCAGAAAGCAGGCTTGAAGTTAGTGCCCATCAGCTAAGTGGCACTGCTGCTCAGTGGTACTTTGTGGGGCTCTTTGCAAGCCCTGTGTGGTGCTTTCAAGTCCTGATTATCATCACCTGACATCACTGTGATGTTCAGGTTAATGGCAGGCATCACACCACCCACCAGTCAGATCTGGCCCATGAGGGGTAGGGGAGATAAGAATCTGAACCACTGGCCAGCTCTAGCACTGTGCCATTAAAATACTGCTGATGTTAAACATATATAGTTTTTTAGGAGATTATATGCATATAGCGGGGGCGGTGGGGGCAGATTCAACTGAAAAAAATGAAATTGACCCAAGGTCCATTGAGAAAAATGTTGCCTTCAGATGAACATTCTGGCTCCTGGGCCTCTCAGAGTCTTAAAAGGGGCCTGCCTATTGAACTTTAGTAACATGAACAGCCTGATCAAAATTCCTCATCTGCCCAAAGCAAGCCACGCTTCCCATGGTGAAACCTTGAAAACCGAGTATTTCTGGCCTGGGCATGAACAGTTTGTTACAGTTAAAGCAGACCTCTGGCCTCCATGTTCTGTTGTGCAGCAGGCACATTTCCGAAAGCCCTTCAAGGATTAATGATAGCGATGATGAAGTCTGGTGCCTTGTTATTTTATAAAGCGAAACGCTCTCGCCGTGAATTCAGATTTTGCGTACTAATGTTGCAATAAGTTATAGCTCTAAGCCTCAGAAGTTCAAGGTTCCACTGCCTTCAAACATTAGCCTGCCCATTTCCATTAATATTTATTTCACCAAAGTGATTTTTTTTGTTGTTCCAAAGGTCACTGTGCAAAGGAAATTTGTGCTTAAACTTCCACTGAACAATGGACAGCTGCGGTGGTGGAAGCAACAGCTAAATAGCTGTCACGGCAATATGGTCATGTCACTAAGAGCAGAGTGCTCAATTATTAGTCTGTCAAGGATCTTTGATTTAGAGGCTATAATAAGTAATATTTCATCCTGGACTTTGCAATACCAAGGTTCTTTTAGCTTACAACACTGTACTTGGAACTCAATTCTTTCAAATGCCACTCTCCCACTCCAAACTGTATTCATTGGCGTTCCACCCTTATTGCCATACATATAACTGCAGAACCAGTAAATAATCTCCAAAGAAAAGAAACAGCATAGGGACCACGGACACATTATTCACGGATGACTTAATTCAGAGCTCCCTTTGTATCTGCAGAACGCATTTCCTCGGCAACTGCAAAAATGAATGGTTTGCCAATGCAGATCTGTCCAAATGCAGAGAGACAGGCAAACCTCAGCTTTCTACTTCTGCATGTACAAGATTAAATGCTTAAGCTGTGTTGGCCGATAGTTAGCCCTCCTCCTTTTTTAGTGGTTAGGATCTGTCCTGACAGATGCAAGCAGAAAAGGAGAAGAAGTATCAACACACACCAAGAGTTCAAATTCATTGCTGAACAGAAGGATCTGTTTGTCACAAGGTACTTCCAGGCTTGCTTTTGAACTATGATGCTGGAGGAGATTCTTGAGAGTCCCATGGACTGCAAGAAGACCAAACCTATCCATTCTGAAGGAAATCAGCCCTGAGTGCTCACTGGAAGGACAGATCGTGAAGCTGAGGCTCCAATACTTTGGCCACCTCATGAGAAGAGAAGACTCCCTGGAAAAGACCCTGATGTTGTGAAAGACTGAGGGCACAAGGAGAAGGGGACGACAGAGGACGAGATGGTTGGACAGTGTTCTCGAAGCTACCAGCATGAGTTTGACCAAACTGCGGGAGGCGGTGGAAGACAGAAGTGCCTGGCGTGCTTTGGTCCATGGGGTCACAAAGAGTCGGACACGACTAAACGACTAAACAACAACAACTTCCAGGCTAAGGGTTTTTAGCCCTGCCCACTCATTGTTCTTGCAATGTTTAGTTACATAGCTTAACATGTTTCAGCAGGTGTGTCCTCCTATCTTCTGTCATGTCATTTTTTACAGGGCAAAGAGTGGAAATTCAGCATTAATGGAGTGGGGAAGTACCCAGAGAGATTCATAAAACTGGAGAGTCACAGGGAGTCTTCTCCAACCCCCTGCTTGATGGAGGGATTCCACACTGAGAGCATCCCCAAAAGATGACTGCTCAGCCTTTACTTGAAGATCTCCAGTGAGGAGATAGCACAATATTATTTCACCTCCTGGTGTCCTCCAGATATTTTGGACTACAGATCTTGTCATCTCAATCCCATTGACAAAGGTTCTGTTATAGATAACAGGTTCTGTTATCAACCTGCTCCTACCACCAAGAAGTTTCTCCTAATGTTCAACTGATAGATTCCATCCTGTAACTTAAGTCTATTGGGTTGAATCCTACTCTATGGGACAGCAGGTCCCCCTCTATTGCACAAGTCTTTCAGTTACAGTGGTACCTCGGGTTACATACGCTTCAGGTTACATATGCTTCAGGTTACAGACGCCGCTAACCCAGAAATAGTACCTCAGGTTAAGAACTTTGCTTCAGGATGAGAACAGAAATCGTGCTCTGCCGGCACAGCAGCAACGGAAGGACCCATTAGCTAAAGTGGTGCTTCAGGTTAGAACAGTTTCAGGTTAAGAACGGACCTCCAGAACGAATTAAGTTCT
This sequence comes from Podarcis filfolensis, assembly GCF_964270895.1. NCBI lineage: Eukaryota > Metazoa > Chordata > Lepidosauria > Squamata > Lacertidae > Podarcis > Podarcis filfolensis. The sequence goes on along the minus strand of NC_139605.1, from coordinate 34,099,421 downwards.
TAACCCGAGATACCACTGTATTTGAAAAGTGCTAACATCCCCGCACTGAGTCTTCTCTTGTGCAGACTAAACATTTTCCACTTCAATCTTTTCTCCTAGGTTTTGATTCCTACAGAGCATCTTTATTGCCCTCCTCTGAACCTACTTCAATTTGTCTACATCCTTCTTATGCAAGCAACTCAGAACTGAACACATTGCTTCAGAAACAATACTGCAAACTAAAATGCAATGAATACTTTCCATGACTTGGAAATTTCATTAGCTGTATGTAAATGCCCCTTTTTATGTAGATGCATGACACAGCTGGTATGTACTGGAAGGAAAAAAAATTTTTTGTTTTGACTATGGCAGACCAACACGGCTACCTATCTGTAACTGGAACTATGGAAGGCACCACATTGAGCCGCATGAAATGGAAGTCCATCAACCTATAGAAGGATCTGGCAACTTCTGTTTCAGTGTATCTGAAGAAGTGTGCATGCACACGAAAGCTCATACCAAGAACTAACTTAGTTGGTCTTTAAGGTGCTACTGGAAGGAAAAAAAAAATTTTTGTTTTGACTATGGCAGACCAACACGGCTACCTATCTGTAACAGCTGGCTCAGGTTCAGGTTCTGATCGACCACAATTCTGAGATCCTTTCCAATTGTGCTACTGCTAAGATGCATCTCTCTCATCCTGCATATGCTCCTTTTATGATGTAGATGATGATTTTGTTTTATAGAAAGCAGAGGGCCTTCTCGGTAGTGGCACCTTCCCAGTGGAACGCCCTCCCTTCAGATGTCAAAGAAATAAACAACTATCTGACTTTTAGAAGACATCTGAAGGCAGCCCTGTTTAGGGAAGGTTTTAATGTTTGATGTTTTATCGTGTTTTTACTATTCTGCTGGAAGCCACCCAGAGTGGCTGAGGAAACCCAGCCAGATGGGCCGGGTATAAATAATAAAACTATATTATTATTATTATTATTATTATTATTATTATTATTATTATTATCACAGAATGTTGCATTTGTCTCCATTGAATTTGATACTATTTGTTTCAGCTCAGCTTTCCATTCTACCATAGTCATTTTGTATTTTGCAAACTTAGCTGGGACCTTCCATACATCTTTTTTTTTTTTTCAAGTTTGCAAATTAATTTGGAAATAGGGCAGACTTATGGGCGACCACATATGAAAGTGGGAGGGAATGGAAAATGACTAATGTACCCAACCCTTGTTTTTCACACATGTACAGCTCTCAGTTGCTTTTGATGTGTCTTAATGGGAGTCTTCATTCAAACTGCTGATTTCCAGTCTGTGCACCTTTATCCCCTTACACCAATGTAGGGAAATATTATATGTCATCACCCCTTACTGATGTTTTTAGGAATGGATGTGTCCTAAAATCTTAATCTTGGAAGCACCCTGAGAAAAGAAGCTGTGAATCCCTCATGAAACCCAGAACATATAGCCGGCACTATTTTTCTGGTTGTTATTGCATTTATTGCTTTGGGTAGAATGCACTCTGCTTGTGTGAAGAACAGTCTTCGGATGCAGAGGCTTCAGATAGAAATATGGTGTTTTGTGTTTAAGGCCTGGCCAATAAAGTTATAAGAGCAGAACATATATTGAGAAGCAGACTCTTCAGTATAAATAAGCCTCATAAGGTTTATCACTTGGAACTGCAAGCTGATGATCGGATGCTGAGTCTTTCCTAAGCCTTCTACGTAGCCTTTCCTCGCAGCACATAGGCTCTCGCACACTGTTTGCATCTATCAAATTATCACACTAGATTCTAATGATGGGCCCCCTGTGTTGTATACCTAACATAATTCCCACCAGCGACTGCAGTAAGAACATCTCTCGCTCTCTAGCAGCAGAGAAACCTGACTGGGGCGCCTCTCAGCTGGGAGGCATCCTTTGCATATCACACAGAAACGACAGGCTGCCTTTTCTTTAATGTTTGGTAATGATTTCCCTGAAAGCAACAAGCCTCAACCTTCTCCCTCTCTCTCTCTCTCTCTCTCTCTCTCTCTCTCTCTCTCTCACACACACACACACACACACACACACACACTGCCATCTTCAGAGCTGATGTAAGGAGTACTATGAAGAATACGACCACAATGCACCCTGCTGGAAGGAAAACAAATGGCAAACTGTAGAGTGCATCTTACACACACCCAGTTGCATCACGTAGCAGCGGCGGTAGCTGTACTGCTGTAATTTGGCTGATGTAATAAATATTTGATTGTTCTTGCTGTGGCTATATACATGGGTTGCTTTTATCATTGTTGCAGAGTGGATGGGATAAACAGACGAAGGAAGATACTTGAATGTGCTATAAATCAGGCGTGCATTTTATAAATTGCAAACATTAAAATGCAGAAGCCGGACATATTTGTGAACATGGCATTCAGTGGACCTGGAAGACTGTAAATTAGGGCATAAAGATGGGGAGATAAAACAAGACATTGCCTGATGGTGGGGAGACAAGGAGATATGGAGGGTAGCGCAAATCCAAAGAGGCTTGAGGCAGAACTACAATATAATGCTTTTGTGAGCATTTATGCCACAGTTTGCAACCTGAAAATCAAAACTGGAAATATTTGGTTCAGCCTTGTCTGAATAGTATTTTTCTGTTGCGTGTCTTAAAGAACCAAGGCTCTGCAAATGAACAACACAGACTGAACTAATTTGGGTGGTTGGGCCACAGTACTTGAATGGTGCTGAACCTTTCCTGAGCTCCACTTAGGGATAAGACTGCAGTCCCTACTGCAGAAAACCACATGCAGCTAATTCACTGTACATGAATACAATTCCAAAGGCAGTTATTCATTCCTTAACTTACATTCTGCACTGCTTTACCAGTAACACACCTTGTTGCATAAATCAGGAAACTTCGCAATTCTACTTGTAGCAATGCTTGGTTCAAAGTAACCAGTGATTTTTTTTCTGGGGGGACACAGGGATACACATACCCCTAAACATTTTGTGGATCTAAGTTTGGCCTCATTGAGGGGCATATGAGTAGGAAAATGAGAGTACCCCTAAACATTTTTTTAGAAAAAAAGCACTGAAAGTAACCAAATCAAAAGACACTTCCTGGTTCTATTCCTGGTCACATCCACACCATGTATTCAAAGCTCACTTATATCACCTTATAACCTTCATGGCTTCCCCCAAAGAATCCTGGAAACTGTAGGCACGAAGCGTCATTAGGTGACTCTTCACAGAGCTCCAATTCCCAGCACCCTTAACAAACTGCAGTTCCCAGAATTCTCTGGGTGAAGCCATGAGCGTAAAAAGTGGCATAAGTGCTTTTTAAAAGTGCAGTATGCATGTGACTCCCAACCGCATTTTCTACCATCTTCTCCCATCCCTGGCATCTATATTTCACCTTCAGGGTGAGGTCCAACAAGTCCACATAACAAGTGGTCAGCAACAACTTTGCCAAAGCTTAGCAGGTTAGAGTTGATGTATCTAGATGACAAAACCTGAGGACCCCTTGCATGATGTAACAAGGCTTTTGCTGCTCTATTTCAGAACATCACCCCAGTATTTTGGCCTCTGGGGTCACTGGATGATTGGTCAAGCCCATTAAGCAAGCATTTTTAAGCTGCGGGAAGCCTGAGAAGACGATCGCTTTGCACAATGGAACAGCATGACTATGAGGGTGTTTCCACTCCAACAGCATCCACAATTTTGGAGTGTGCATTTACAGGACTGTTAAGATATAGTTTCAGGGATTTGTCTTCTCCCTGAGCATATGTGTCAAGAACCCATATATGTATATTTTTCATTGAAATTGCTTTTGCACATCTGCCCCTTAATTGCCTTTTAATGCAGCTCTTAATGTATAAAGAATATTGTAAGACATTTCATTCTTTTAAACCCTAGGATCTTCTCAACAGCAACTCCAAACCCCTCCGAATGCTATACTGGCAAAAAATCTTTTTAAAAATTTTCTCTGAAGCAGAGACAGCTGTTACAAAGATATATGCCACATGGTGGTTGTTGCTGAGATGCCCTGCAAGCCTTTGAGAACCAAGGGAGAGAACCAAGAAATATGTAAAGGAAAATGCTGCAGGATTCACCCTGTGCACAGTGTGGATGCTGTTTTTTTGGCTATGTGAGCAGCTGCACCCCCAGTCTTTCTAATGGGTTTCTCAAAGAGATAATGAAGAGTCTCCCCATTTGTTTATAGGATAAGGATTCAGCTAGTTACTGAAATGTTTCAAGATGCATTCAATCTGCATGATACATGCAAGCTCCAATACAATGCCTCTTTCTTTGACGCAAGCTTCAAATTCACATCTTTCCTTCTTCAATTTATTGCAATGTTTGTCTCCCGCTGTTCTTTGCCAAACAAAGCCCCAAGCTGCTAACAACAACATGCCAAAATAATATACACTAATACAAAAACCAAACAAAGTAAACAACATGAAAATTACCTATCAGTAAACATGTTACAATAGCCTATCAGTAACACATTAAAAGGGGTGTGAACTAACACTTTAAATCACCTATTGAACATAATAAGCATTTGATCAGCAAATTGCTACAGTACAAAGATTTCAATGCAGGAGAAGGAGATGACAAAATTCAAGACATAACTTTCAGCAAATATATACACACCACCTTCTCCACTCCTGCAGTCACTGGGACATCCTACTAGGTCAGATGATTCCACCCTAGAGGTGAAGGTAAAGGACCCCTGACAGTTAAGTCCAGTCACGAACAACTCTGGGGTTGCAGTACTCATCTCGCTTTACAGGCCGAGGGAGCCAGCGTTTGTCCGCAGACAGCTTCCAGGTCATGTGGCCAGCATGACTAAGCCACTTCTGGAGAAACTAAAGCAGTGCATGGAAACGCTGTTCGCCTTCCCGCTGGAGCGGTGCCTATTTATCTCCTTCACTTTGACGTGCTTTCAAACTGCTAGGTTGGCAGGAGCTGGGACCGAGCAACGGGAGCTCACCCTGTCGCGGGGATTCGAACCGCTGACCTTCCAATCAGCAAGCCCTAGGCTCAGTGGTTTAGACCACAGTGCCACCCATGTCCCTGCAACCCTAGAGGTAGCAGGAACCAAAAGAGCAGGGTCATCCGATCACAAGATTCTCTAGCCAGGCTTGTGCCCATTAGTACTGATGGTTTATAGAACTACCACTAGCAGTGAGTCATGATGGCCATACATTTGTTTCTGAATCTCAGGTGTTGGGGATGGTAAGGAGAAGATGGCTTGTTTCCTGCTTGTGGGATTTCCAGAGGCACCTAATTGGCCACTGTGAGAACAGAATACTTTTTGGTCTGACCCGGCAAGGTTCTGGCAAGGTTCTTCTGGTGTTCTTATGTTGCTCTTTTTAGTACAGAAACAGCACAGGATACCAAGAGCCATCATGCCTCTAAAAACAAATTGAAAAACCCCTCATGTCAAACCTGCCCTTTTAGCTGGGAAGAGTCCACTCCTCTTAAGAGAGAATAATTAAGCCAAACACTTGCACCTTAATAAAACCTACATATTTGTAGCGGCTGATTCCTGCATCCTCCACAGAGCATATGCTAGATTGTGTTTTAATTTATACCATATCCATGGAGCTTGAGGCTTTGGTATCTGCCCACATAGGAAACATTTTGCAAAAGGCCCTTCAGATGATGGGCAAGTATGGGTAATAACAGAGTAAGCCTTCACTCCTGCCAATTTCCAAACACTGTTTAGTTATGTGTTTAGTAAGGTCAAATGGTGCACAACTGGATCAAGACAGGGCTGTTTTGTGATGTAAGGAGCACATTATTTAGAAGCAGTTATTTAGTTTTGGGAAGCCTTAGGAATAGCCTTAGGAAATGTGTTGAGAAGCTTCTCTGTTACCGTGCTTATATGCATCTGAGCAGCAGGCTTTAAATCATTTCTTGCCACTAGGGATAGATAACTCTGTCAATTTTGGTTTCTCTCATTTTCTCATCATTCCAATCTCGAGTTCAGTTTGTCTTATTTCTGCATCACTTTGCAATTATTATTTTCTGTGGGCGGAAATCAGCATAAAATGGTATAAACGTTTTGGTGCACATTTTTCTGTGTGCACTTGGGTTGAAGATCTGCATCACAAAATTCAGAGCAGTGTGGATTTCAAAGGCTAGCTGTGTTTCCATTTGTGTATTGGGTCGGGAAGCATGAATTAGGTAGGCTTGTGTCAAAATGTGACGAGAACAAATATTGCTCCCACCCTTACTGTGCTCTTCTAGGTAGACCATTCACTGATTCTTGGTGTTTCTGTTGGCTGATGCAGAAGGAAAGCTAGATGGAATGTAAGATATCTGCAGACTACAGTAGCAGAAATAGATAATCCTGAAAGAGCTCTGACATTAACAGCCAGAAATTCCATCAGCTCATTCAACTTTTCTTGGCCTTTGAATGTGTGAGAGTCTCACCTCCCATCAAAAGCCCATCAGAACTGTGTATTTTAGTAAAAAGAAAAGAAAAGAAAAGGTAAAGGTAGGTAAATAAACCCTGTATGGTTAATTCCAGTCAAACACAACTTTGGGGTTGTGGGGCTCATCTCGCTTTCAGGCTGAGGGAGCTGGTGTTTGCCCACAGGCAGCTTTCCGGGTCATGTGGCCAGCATGACTAAACCGCTTCTGGCGCAACAGAACACCATGAACGGAAGCCAGAGTGCACGGAAATGCCGTTTACCTTCCCATGTATTTTAGTACATGGATCCGACTCCAAATATCCATGTGAATTGGCTGCAAATGAAAACTAGAGCGAGCAGCCGTTTCCAATGCAGTATCTTCTTTCCCATGTTTCTTTGATCAGAGGTTTGTTTAAAACTGTGGCTATATATTACAGGTCTCTCTCTGTTTCGGGAGGATAGTAGAATTAAGCAGTTAAAATGGTCCATTGCTTTTCTATAGATGGAGGCAATCGTTTTGCTGGAGCTGAAGGTAATACCCTTCGAAGGCAAGTCTTCCATTTGGATGGATGGGAAGCATTTAAGCTTTAATGGAGCTCCTGCAATTTTACTTTGCTGTCTGTCCAGATGAGAAAGATATCATAAAATAGGCAATGCAAAAGTCCTGCTTTCTTGCAGAAGGTGTGAGATTGCTGTGCTTCAACACGACGATGATAGGTATGTTCCTTGGCTGTGAGGACCTATTCCCAGTGATCACAGCTCCATCCAGCAGAAAAATGGCTTCAATTTCTCCCTGTAAAGAATGTATTGAGCAATTTTGCCAACCCATATCCTTCTTTGTCAGACATTTCATTTGTTACGCCAGTCCTGCAGAAAGGAGGAAAGTGGGGTCTCTGGCCAGCATTAACGCTACCGCAGCATTGACCCTTTCTATTTTAAATAGGGAGAGATTTTTCTTCCAGGGAGATTGGTAATGCTTCTGTAAGCTATTCAATCAGAAAATCCAACTCCCACCAAAATTTGGAAGCCAAAACTGATCTGCCAAATAAGGTTAGATCAATGGTGAATGGGAAAATCAGCCATTAGCCAACTTTGAAGCCAAAGAAATCTTGCAAAGAAAGTGAAGAAGAATGTTCTTTTACCAAAGCAAATGAAAGCTTTCAGAAATGTACACTCACTGCTTTAGGGGCCTCTGTGTTTGGGTGTAATTTGGGAAGGTTTTTTCTGTTGTTGGCAGATTAAATATTGTGGTCAGTGAATCTGAAAAAAAGGAGGGGATAAATGCTGAGCTCATTTGCATCCCTGCTTTTCACTTTGCTGAGAATGTTTTTTCAATTTAATTATTAGATAGCCCACAGTAAGCTAGTTATCAATTAATTGCTTGGAAAAATGGCAGCCTGCGTACATGTTACTTCTCACATCTCTAATTGGCTACACAGTTGCCTTCTTATTCAATGCTAATTCAAGTTTTCAAAACAACCACACATTTGTGAGCTTTTGAAAACCCTTTGACAAAGCACGGGGGTGGGGGGAGCTAAGCAGGTGTTTATATTGCAAAATAGTTGTTCCTTATTTCAGCTTAAGGTAAACTCAGAGTTGGAAATGACTGATTCTTCTCTAATGGGGTGGGGGAATGTTTGTGTTTTGAACTATAGGGGGAAAGCTATAAACCTCCACAAACAAAATCTGGTTAGACCTACGCTATAGTAAGTTTGAAATATTTTCTGATACCACAGTGAATGATGTCTAAATAATTTTATTGGTGTCTGACATATCAAAAGTGGTTGATCAGGCTTTGCATTAGAAAAATATGAAAAGACAGAAAAATGCAAAGTGGGTGGGGGAGGGAGAACCCCAAGCTGAGAAACTGCCAAATCCAAAGTCCTGTTTGGTTCGTGCCAGTGAGGTGGGGTGCATTTTGCTCTCACGCTTCTTTTTCATTTTTTAATTCTTCCTAATGGTCCTAATGGAAGGAAAATTGGCATGTCACCTCCAGGGTTTCTGTACTCTTGAATTCCAGGGACATGTCAGGGAATGGGTAGGCTTCAGATCTAGTGGATTAAAGCTGCCATTGATATCCGCCCCCCCAAGGTATGGTTCCATTTCACCCCTGGAGCACTGACAGCAGAGAAGCTTCAGCTGTGGCTACTTCTGTGGCTGCAGTGAGGAGGAGTGGGTGGACTTCCCGCTCTTCCTGCAGAGAAGGAGATCTGCAAGATCCTTCATTCCAGACACAGGCCAAAGAAATAAACATTGGCAGTTTCCACTCCCATCAGTTTCCGTCAGACTTCTCTGACATCCCTGTTCACAGCTATGCATGATGGAGCTTCTGAGATCTGGGGCGATGACCTCCAACTTGGCTTTAAAGGGAGATTAGACAAATTCATGGAGGATAAAGCTATGAATGGCTACTGCCCATGATGGCTATACTCTGCCTCCACAGATGAAGCCAGTAATGTTTCTGAATACCAGTTGCTGGAGAGCACAAGAAGGTAGAGTACACTTGTGCTTATGCCCTCTTTGCAGGTTTCTCACAGCCATCTGGTTGGCCACTGTGAGGACACAATGCTCAACTAGATGGGCCATTGGCCTGATCTAGCAGGCTCTTCTTCTGTTCTTCGGTGTGCTTGCTCCCTACTTCAGGCACCTGTCAAATTCCCAAGGGAGCATATAGCTTCATTCTCCTCTCAGCAGCAGGATGTGACAAGGGCAGCAGGTTTGGTTTCCTTTAGGGGGAGAAATCACTGGAGACTTCTGCTCTTTTTGTAATATCTGATCCATTTGCAAATATACAAGTGGAGCGTTGGTGGAGACAAACTGCTTTAGCACTCAAACAAGCAGCAAACCCACCACTTCTCATTAAAATCCCCAGAGGCATCTGAACTGAAAATGCCTTCCAGCCTTCAGGTCTCCCCATTGTCCTGTGTCTATCCTTCATTATTCACCTTTTTGTGTCAACCTGCTGTTTCTTTTCTGCCATTCGCACACTTACGCCTACTTTCTATCACCGCCACCCCCTCAATGGAGAGAGTAATCTTCTCAAGCTAATGGTTTTTATATTCCAAGCATCCTGGAGATGATCTCTGTACAATCTCCCATCAAAGACATAACACTGAGCTATTGCCAGGCTTGATAAAAGGTATTGCCAGGCCAGCACTGATATTGTTTTGAAGATGCTAAACACAAACAGCCCCTTGAGCACATAAAACCCCCCAACACAGTTTGAATTTTTAACCAACCACTCTGTGGCCACACTCTCACATTCATTCTCTTGCATGCAGAGAGTATAGGAGCCTGCAGGACAAGGCCTCAGGTATCTTTATCTATCAGTGATTTAATCTCCTGTGAACAAGAGACTGAACCTCATACCCCATCATTTTGTGTCCAGTTGAACCAGTTTTCCTGTGTTGCCTTATCCATTGTCTTGCACAGAAATATTCCTTTAAAAAGTGTTCTATGGGGGAGAGGGATATGTATATTTAAAGCTGCAGCTGAGTCAAGCATGTTCATGTGTCCTACTTTACAAAGCACAGTCCTCTATTCAAAGTGTCCTGTTTGTCCAAGTCCTGTTGAAAGAGAAAGGACCATGAGAAGGAGCCTGGACGTTCCCATCAAAGGTCAGCACCCTGGACAGCAGGCACAGCAGGCACACAGGTCTTCCCCACTATGGTATTTCTATTGAATGGGTAGTAATTATTTCCAAATTTTCATATTTGTATAAAAATTAGCACATGTAAATTATGTGCCAATCTTGACCCCTGCCTTTGTCCTTTTTTGTGATGTGTTGTTGTTAGTTGGTGGTGTTGCTGTTGTTTGGGGAGGGTACATAAGTGATCACCCTAGCAGAGACCAATTTCATAGTTTCCCATTTTCATTTCAGAATGTTCGCATTCAGGAGCAAAAAAAAATGGTCACTGAACAGTTATGCATTGCTTTGTTTTAATCCTAATTTGCAAGCCCTGCCAGCTTCCCTTTATATACCCTGTGCAAACATGCCTGTGTGACTAGTGACAGCCTTGCTTCTAGCACAACCACATGGGTTGAGGAAGGCATTCCACAGGACAGAGGAAGGGAAGTCTGTGATTTAAGGGAACGGTCATAAAGCATCTGCTTTGCATGCAGAAGGTCCCAGGTTCAATGCCGGCATCTCCTGGTAGGGCAGTGAGTGTCTGTAGCCTGAAACTCTAGAGAGCTAATGTTCAGTTGAGCCAGGGAGATTTCTTAATTTTGCTAGTTTGAGGACTGTACAGCTGCCTAGAGCCTGGAGGGTCGGTGAAGGAACAGGGGACGAAATCAACCTTTTGAGATTCTGCACTGCTTCCAAAGAAGAGTAGTTTGTGAAGAAGAAGAAGAAGAAGAAGAAGAAGAAGAAGAAGAAGAAGAAGAAGAAGAAGAAGAAGAAGAAGAAGAAGAAGAAGAAGAAGAAGAAGAAGAAGAAGAAGAAGATTTATAGGTAACTTTTACAAAATAATAATAATGAAACTGAAACTCCATAGACATTTCCACCTCACTTCAATTTAAAACTCTTTAACTTGCAATTGAGTGCCTGCAGGGAGAGGACAAAGAGAGCCATTCTGCTGGTGACTTGATGGGAGGGAGCAGCTGCCAGAGAATCTGCTGTGTTGAGCAGGGAGGCACCTTGGAACTCACTTTCTATAAACACTGCTGATCCACCTTCAGGGGCCTAAAAGCATCATCATCCTTTCATCCCAGTATGCAATAATTTGGCCGTGTGGGCTGCAGGTATCGGAGAGCTGTGATTTCTGATCCGGGGGATATGAGTCACTGCTGGAGCTTCTTAGAGGGGAAAGGATTATATGGTGCTCGTATAAACAGAATGATATCCAGGCAGTAAGCTTTCCCCCTGCCCGTCCGATCTGTCTAATTTAAAAGTAACAAGACTGTCGCTGACAAAGCTCAACATTCGTTGAAAATGTATATGCCTTAGTCACTTCCCTAACACACACATTATCAACTGATCAAACTGAGCATGGGGCAATTCATGTAAAAACTATCAAGGTTTACAGAGGCTACAATCATATAAGCAAGCACAAAGAGCAGTAAGCACTTCCGTGGGTGTTATTCAGGAGGTCATGTCTTGTATTGTTTACTATCCATACCTGCTTGCTTTTTACATGGCAGGGGTGCCTTACTAAGAAGGAGGAGGATGTTCTGTGAAATCATCTGGAGATACATGAAGAACCATGGGGTTAGAAGCAATTTGAAGGCCCAGGAGCATCCATTGTGCCATTGGGTGCTAGTCTGGACTCTTTATTTCTATGGAATATGGCATTGAATAGCCGACATGACTTCAATACAAAATATACCCCTCATCTGTGACCCTGGTAAAGGTAAAGGTAAAGGGACCCCTGACCATTAGGTCCAGTCATGACCAACTCTGGGGTTGTGGCACTCATCTCGCTCCATTGGCCGAGGGAGCCGGCATACAGCTTCCAGGTCATGTGGCTAGCATGACCAAGCCACCTCTGGAGAACCAGAGCAGCACACGAAAACCGTTTACCTTCCCGCCGAAGCAGTACCTATTTATCTACTTGCACTTTGGCATGCTTTCGAACTGCTAGGTTGGCAGGAGCAGGGACCGAGCAACGGGAGCTCACACCGTCGCGGGGATTCGAACCGCCGACCTTTCGATTGGCAAGTCCTAGACTCTGTGGTTTAACCCACAGCGCCACCCGTGTCCCATGACCCTGGTACAAGCTCCTATATCTCATGTGACTGGAAAGAACAGCTAACATCCTGGCTCTAATAGCTGCAGAAAAGTTCGAGAACACTAATCCTTGTATTTGCCAGAAAAATATAGTTATCAGCCTCTTGGAAACAGGAACCAAACTCCAGACAGACCGTGAAGAGAGAGCTAGGACTGTTCTCTCTCTTACTACCCATGTGTGTGTATTAACATGCATGTCAAGTAGAGTCAAAATAGTCCCCACTTGGAGTCAGAGATTTAACGAGCCAGAGGAAAGGGCTGAAATCTGAAGAATGACACTTCCAGAACTTAAGTGAACCACTAACCATTTTTAAATAGATATATCAAAAATCTTTTCCGAAAGCAAAATGAGGGACCATGTTCAGGTGCAGAGATCTCAGGTTCAATCCCTGGCAATTCATTAAAAGGTTATCAAGTAGTAGATGATGCAGAATGCATTTGCCTGCGACCCTGGAAAGCCACTGCCAGTTCTGGATAACATATGGCAGATTCCTAGGGACAATGGCTTTTTTTCCCCTGCTGGGGAAAATACCAAAACACAGGGACTGTCCCAGATCAAGAGTCTGCATATGTCAGCTTGGTTGTGCAATTGTTTGGTGACATGTTTCCTGGCATTTGCAAGATTTGCTTTTGCTATGGCCAATGACTAATGCAGTTTGTAAGTTGAACTGAATGCCGACATTGCTAAATGTGTGCTTTTGATTTACTAATTTTCTCCCCAGGAGGTGTGTGGCCTGACAGGACGAGAGTCGAAGCAAGCGGCAAATACTGCAGGATCAAATGTGCTCGAAACTGCAACTGCCAGGCTGCTCTACGTCTGTATCAATTATTGAAGAGCAACTCTTGCCCTGCTCATTAAATAGCCAATGCTACAAAGGATGTAGTCTATACTGATTGAAATAGCACGCTGTGCATCTGCTAATGTTTCAAATAATGAGTGGGTAAAATAATCAACAAACACTGAGTCAGTTAACAGCCCTATAATATAGTTACATGCTACCACAATCTCCGCCAAGCGGCTGCCCGAGATTCCAGGGATTCCAGGTGGAAAATCAAAGCACAACGGAATCTGCAGTATCTTAGAAATATGGTTTGTTTACACATTTTTCACCTGAGCTTTATGAAGACACAGTTTCGAGCATTTACATCCCAAGAGGGGCTTATCCTTCCCAGCAGTGCAGTACAGTGGTACCTCAGGTTACAGATGCTTCAGGTTACAGACTCTGCTAACCCAGAAATAGTACCTCGGGTTAAGAACTTTGCTTCAGGATGAGAACAGAAATCGTGCGGCAGTGGCGCGGTGGCAGCAGGAGACCCCATTAGCTAAAGTGGTACCTCAGGTTAAGAACAGTTTCAGGTTAAGAACGGACCTCCAGAATGAATTAAGTTCTTAACTTGAGGTACCACTGTAATAGATTCAGATGCATCCTAACGACCACCCCTGTGTCTCTCTATATGCCTGCTCTAGCCATCCAGCATGGCTGTTGCCCTTTAGGCCCTACATGGAGTTCTGCCCACTTCCTCCTTCATCCCAGAAACCCCTGCTCCCCAAACCTCTGTTGTAAAAGGATGCCCTCTCTTCCTGTGGTGACAACTATGAAAACATTTGTGTACAGATTTAGACCCCATCATCCTCAGGTGTGGCTGGGAGAGGCGCATGCTTGACATTGTGGAGAGACGCTGCCGGCAAGTGTAAGCAATGCTCTGCTTCATGGACAAATGGTCGGACTCATTATAAGGCTGTCTTCTAGGCTCATGCCTCATCAGCATCTTTTCATTTATACGCCACCTTTCCACTCAAAAGTGGTGAAATAGGAAGACATCTCAAAACCAACCAGTTTCTTAATAACATAACAAAGCAACAACAGCAACTACATACAGTAACAGCAGCGAATACAACAATGCACACAAAAATACAGCAATGCAGTACTATAAACGCAATAGGGTTGCATGATGAACTACAGAGCAATTCCTGGCAGCAGCAGCAACAACAACAACAACAACAACAACAACATTAGCAACAACAGAGCTCACTTTGGTCCCGGCAACACACCCCTCTTGTACCTCCTCTCTTTTGTCCACCCTCTTGGCCAAAAGTGCAAATTTCAATTGCTTCCTCATCCTCAGCTGGCTGGCCTGCTTCAGCCACAGGTAAAACACATGGAATATAATTGGTTCCACTGCTGGAGCGCAACATGGTTTATTCTGCTGGAGCAGGGGAGCCAATACTAACATCCTCACATATTAGAGGTAGTCACTCCCATATGAGTTGGTCTTGCCACAGCCACAGCTAGATGTCACACATACACACACTGGTCCTTAGTATAGTTCTTTTCTCTCTTTTTTTCCAGCCAAGCAGGCTTTGCCTCCTTCCCCACATTTTAGCCTTCGGAGCCATCTGTCACACCTGGCTCAGGCATGTGGATGGGAGAGCCCAAGGCTACCGAAATTCCGAAGTGCCAGATGGCTGTCTGTGAAGACAATCAAACTGCCAGGTTGAAAGCAAATAAAGAATCTAATGTGTCGCTCCCTGGGAAGAGAGAGGCAGTTAATTCAACAGGAGAAGGATATGTGCCCACAGAAGCTTAGAATGGGGTGGGGGAATGGCAGCCATTTAGCGAAAAGGAACCAAAAGAAGCCTACCTTTACACAACGGTTTCTTCATTACAGAAACACTTGGGGGAGGACAAGACAGTGCTTGTGAGAATCTTTTCTCCAGGATGTTCTTGGTGTTGACTCTCCAATGGTTTTGGGTGCTCCTGGACACGAATGAAGAACTCTGGTGCAGAGGAGCTGCACACTAGTTTCTCCTCAATAAGCTTCTCTTTGGAGATATTTCAGATATGCCTGTCATGGTTGCCACTCAGTTGAGGTAACCGTATTATTTTCATGTGTGGCTTTTGAGGCCATTTCCAGAAAACAAGAGGCAAGGCCATTCCCTGCACCACCCTTGTTAGCCATCTTTAGATGTTTTTATCATGCATTCTGATCAGATGCAAATTTACTTGGAAGTAACCCCACTGATTTCAGTGGAACTTGTCGGCATCCGGGGATCGAAAAGCTAGCTAGCTAGCCCCCAGCTGGATAGTCTTCTTCCAGCCCTGCTGCTATGAAGATCCATCGACCTCTGGCTCCAACATAAATGAGTGACCCAAGCCTCCCAGACTTGGGCACACTATACTTAGCAGTGTAAATTGCACAAAAGAAGAGGCTGAGGCTTGTGAATACATACTATGGACTACAAATTTATTAAACATAAATCAAGACAAAGAAACTTGTTGTCTCTCCTTGCTGTCTCCTCGGAGAGAGAGTCCCTAGTAGGGCATTGCTAGCTCAGACTAATAAACAATGTTTAGGCTTGACCTAGCTGGGTTTTCTGTTGGCTTCGCACCTCTTACTCCCCTGCCTGATCCAGAGGGCATAGGTTTTCTATTTCTTAATATAGTTAGTTCAGATTCTAGCCCGTGACAACTTAGGCAGCAATAAAATTTCTGAAGGTGCCAAAAGAATCTGTTATTTATGCAACAAAAGACTAACTTGGCTACTCCTCTGGAATTAATCTCAGAAAAGCAATGCAGTAACTCAACCTTCAGAAACATTCCGCAGATGAGGGATGAGGAGAGCAGCTTTTGTATTCTCCTTTCATGGAAGTATAATCTCTAAAACAGATTCCCACAAATAACCCAATTGCAAATTGGGAATTACCATTTATGACTTTGAAAACCAGCCTTGTGGTAGGCCATGCATATTATAATTATTAGACGCATATAATTATGCTTATAAAGAATGCATAATTTACTCTTTTGCAGCCAAGAGATCCGGGATGAAGAAGCCGGGATATGAAGCATCTTTTCCTTTGATCAAAAATAGCAGGAGCAAAAACTGCCTTGCAGCTTATAGAGAAAGTTTTTTTTTTCTTAAGAGAAACAAAGGCAAGCAAGAAAATGCCTACTTTTGTGGCCAGTGGCAATAAAACCCAGCAAGAAAACTGGTGACAAAGATAGAATTTAATGCAGCTTTGCATGCTGAATACAATGCTTGTGTTGCATTGAATTGTGATCTTATGTTCCATGGCCTTCTTTGCCTATACACAGCTTAGTCATCAGCAGGGGGTAGCCAATATGGTTTCTCCAATGCTATTTTCCTAGAAAAAGAGGTGCCAGAACTCACCATGAACACCTCCCTTGTTCTCTTATAATGGCAATAGCACCCACCTGAGAGGTGCCAGAACTGAGTTCCTGTCAGTTCCAGCTGAAGAAAAGCCCTGGGTTTCTCTGCAGATATTGTTGGACTCCAGTTCCCATCAGCCCCAGCCAGCATGGCCAATGGTCAGGGAAAATGGGAGTTGTAGTCCAACATCACCCAGAAGGCCTCATGTGGGCTGCTTCTTGCCTATGAGATGAGTGAAGCCTCTGGAGCTTTGGGAATCGCCCATCCCCAAGATTCAGCAGAGCTTGTTGGCATAACTGGATATCCAGAATCTAACATCGGTATTAGAGAAGTGGTGTCCAGACATTATGCCTGAACAGGTTATGTAAACACAAGTTGGGGGCACATATGCCAGACCTGTCCAAAACATCTTCTTGTGCATGGCACCCCCATGTGTTCCATGGCCACCAACATTCCTCAGATGAAAACAGGGACATTCTAATCTACATTAGTATCACTGCTTGAGCATTTCCTGATGGTCAAGTATAAAAATTATTAGAGGACAAACACAAAACTACAGTATTTTAAGCACAGAAGTCTTTGAATTTATATACAGTGGTACCTCTGGTTAAGAACTCTGGAGGTCCGTTCTTAACCTGAAACTGTTCTTAACCTGAGGTACCACTTTAGCTAATGGGGCCTCCCACTGCCACCACACCGCAGCTGCGTGATTTCTGTTCTCATCCTGAAGCAAAGTTCTTAACCCAAGGTACTATTTCTGGGTTAGTGGAGTCTGTAATCTGAAGCGTCTGTAACCTGAAGCGTATGTAACCCGAGGTACCACTGTATGTGCATACCACTCAACTGTTCCAATTTTACACCCCAGGTTTACTACAGAAGCCACCCTGGCTTCTGAAAGTAATCCTGGATGTCCCATTTTGTTTGTTTTTTAAATAATATTTATTACTTTTAGACCTTACAAAAAGGAGAGAAGAAAAGAAAAAAAGAAAAAGAAAGAAAAAACAATACAGTACAATATATAAACAATACACAGCACAACATTAACACATTAAACAAAACGAAAGGAAAAAACAATTCAAAAAACACACATCATACCATCTCAATACCCTCTCTTTCATTCCCTTGTTTCATCGACCTCCTCTCACCTCCCTTTTTGTATTCCATTTCTATTAATTATTTCAGCAAATCCTTTCCATCTTTCTCTATTTTCTGTCATATGGTTATCTTGACATATTTTAAGCTTATTTTCCATTAATACTATAGAACTTATTTATACTTAATTCCTTATAACATTTCTACTAAAGCCATATAATTCCATTCCAACATTTTTCTAACACTCATTAATTTTACATTATTTCCATATATAGACTTTAAACTTTTTCCAATATTCTTCCACCGTCTCGGATTCTGCCAGTCATTTCCATCAATTCCATATAGTCCATCAACCTGGTGATCTTCTGTCCGAGGCTCTTAACTCTTTTCCAAGTCCCTTCTGCAAGTCTTCTTCATATTTATACATACACTTTACTTTGTCTTCTCCTGATCTTGTTCTTATTTTCCTTCCTTTGATGCTGAAGAGTAGATCTCGGGGAAATTCCCACCTAGCAATGTTTTTATTCCTTCTCGACAGGTCAGCCAAATCTCCATAATTAAAACTAATATTCAAAAGATATTTCAGGACGTATTTCAAAGTTACTCCAAATCTGGAGGTCCCCACAACTCCAGTCTCCTCCTGACCCAAGTACAGGTCCCAAAGGTCAGTAAATCCCTGCATGAAGGGATCTATCCAACTTTCCTTCTCCAGTCCAAGCAGGGTTCCAATCCTCTAAATTCAATCATAAAAAGCATCAACTTCTAGTCATCAAATTGCATCTGTAAGGCTGGGGCTCTCTCCCTCTCCACTTGTGCTACTTTAGGTTCAGCAACAACAACTTTCTCCCCCGCCTTCTCCACACTTTGCCATGTCAAAGGAGATCCCTGTATCGATTCTTGAATAGTTTCTGTATTAATGTTCACTTTTTGCCCCAAATTAGTCACTTTTTGTCCCAAGTTATCAATTTTTATAGTCATCACGTCCATCTTCTTATGGAGCTGTTCCAGTGAATCATTTATCTTACATAATGCAACCACTAAGGCTTCTTCTGTCAACATTCTTAACGCTCCAAGGTCAGTCCCAGATTCTCACAGTTTTTTATCTTGCAGCTGGAAATTCCCCCAGCTCAGCTCATGTAACAATTTCAAAGGCTTCCTCTAGGGGGAAACAATTTCTATTTGTATCAATCCTTTCAAGCACAGTTCAAGCAATAAAGTTAGCTTCAATTTTCAGTTACTTTTACTCCTTTTTAAACGCAGAAGGAGACAATGGAAACAATGTATTTCTCTTATTTAACTAGCTGTCAACGAACGATCTATTTACAGTCAATTAGCATTTCCAAAACGTCAGTCTTACTAGCAGCCCGTTTCCAGGTTCAGAGCGGTGGTAATTTGACTTTCTTCACTCTCTCCTGCAGGCTTACACGATCCAAAATTTCCCCCCTCTTCTCCTGCTTCCAAGGGGGGTTTAATGATTTTAGCCGATGGAAGTTTAATCCTTTATGGAAGGCTTTCCAAGGCTTTAGCTTGCAGCCTCTTTGCTTCAGTCTATTTACAAAAGGGGAAGGCGGACTTCTTGTTTGAAACCTCCCCGTTTTGGTGCCAAATTAAGACATTTAAAAATCCAATTTTCCGTTCTACTCACGGGTAGTTGTTTTAAGATCAAATTGTCCACAGGAAAAAGTCAGCGCTCTCCGGCAACAGCAGTGCGGCTTCACTCCGTGAAAGAAGCAGTCAATTCAAAGCACCGCGCCACTCACCCCACGTCGCTCCGGATCCCCGAAACCGGGTTTCCCCGCGAGTAGGGGAGGCGCAAAAGGTGCCAGCCGAATCCCATGTTCACAGGCTTCTCCCGCCCATGATTTTTTGTGGGACCCCGCCTTCACCGTGGCGGCCAGACCCTAATTTCCACGAAGCAAGTTCCTCCCGATCAGAGGAATTCAGCCATTGCCGGAGGTGCCAACCCGGAAGTTCTGGATGTCCCATTTTGGCCAACACTGCCACCGCCATGCCATGGCCTTCACCTGTGGCCCAGGTCAAGGCCACTGGCTTTTCTGGAAGTGCGCAGACAATGCACTTCCAGTGTGCCATGCATTGTGCCGTGCTCTGACTCTGTTGCCTCTACCACTGTCTCTACCATGTCACATCCTTCAACTTTGGTCTCTGCCCTGCTGCAGGCATCGCATGCAGGTGGCAGGAGTGGCACAGCCCAGGATGCAGGCCTCAGGTGGTGGCGCAGCCCATGCTTAGGATGTTGGCTTTTCCAGCAGCAAACCGACAATGCACTTCTAGCATGCTGCCACCACCGCCACTGCCTGTGGGCGGCAGTGGTGGCGCAGCCCAGGCTGAAGCCACCAGTTTTCCCAGGAGCCTGATGGTGCACTTCCAGCGCATTGTGGCCTCTGCCTCTGCCACTCTGAAAAAAATTGTGTGTGTGTGATAGAAGGCAAGACGCAAGCATGTGCAAAATGCAAGCATGAGCACCACTAAGTCCACCCTGCCAAGTGAAAGGAGCCATGATGCCCAGGAACTGAACAATGAACTCCAACTTCTACCTACAGTTCTTAGTCAGTAGGACTCAGCTATACACCTGTGAATAAAATGTTTTAAGTGTGTTTTAAGTACAATGTAACATGTGACCCTAGATGGCGATGGTGAGCCTTATGAAAAATTCAACGTACTTTTAAAAACGCTTTTAAAGAAAGCATTTTCAGAACGGTTTTTATATGTGTGTAGATTCTACCAGTACTGCAATAATCCACATGCATCAAGACATTACACACACACACACACACACACACACACACACACACAAACACACACTCATTGTTCACAGGTGTTTAGAATAAGTGGCCCAAATATAAGGTGAGTGGAAGAGGGCTTACTCATAGCTAGAACTTTTCATTGGGATCGGGATGAAAAATCAAGTTTTGTCAAACCATTTCATCAAACATCATTAGAATGTATTGTTTAGAATCAATGCACATTTAATAGCTGTTTTTATAGCGATGGTTTGCATCAAAAAGTTGTATCTGCACAGCAGAGTCTGAGTGTATTCCCACTTCCAATACACACACAGACACACACACATAGCAAAACATTTGGCAAAATGCTGTAAATAAAATCTAATTCAATTTAGGAACACAAAAAGCAAATTGTTGTTGTGCACAGACTAATAGTTATGCATGGACTAATAATAGCTACAGGAGCAACAGACAAGAAGAGAATACAAACAAAAATCCATACATATCCCTGCAGATTTGGAGTGGAAATGACTCTGCATTTGTTACGTGCAGTTCCACACAGGAGCAAAATGAGCATATATCACGGGGAAAGCAATTTTGATTCAGTGGCTCTTCTTGTAGCTCTTCCTCTGAAGCTTCAGTTAAATGACAGGGCTGTTAGGAGATGTAGCAAAGTAAATATACTCCCAATCATGTCCCAACTAGCAAATATATTGATTTGATTTAAATCAACACCGCCGAGAATAAAGCTTTGCTTGAATGTGATTCCATCTGACACTCACCAATATTCCAGGTGTAGGAAGCAATTTAGTTAGCAGCTCCCTCTAGCAGTCTCATTGCATAAACTGCAGGGAGATGGAAGGCGGGAAATCACTTGCAGCTATAAGCAGGCCACAAACAAGCTGTGACAAGTGCCTGCCACAAAACCTCCTTCCTCTGCCAGGACCAACATGAAATCTGTGAAAATAGCAAATACACCTCCTACAAACTGCATTCTTCAAGCTTCTTTCGCTCACATCTGTTTTTGCACATCTGCTGAAGTATTTTTGAAGGTGGCTTTTCTGTTCGTTCCTTTGTGAAAGAAAAGAAGGAGCAGAGAGGGTTTGAGAAAGACAGTGGGAAAGAAGACAGAGAAAGAGAAGGGTGAAGTATCTCATTGTCTAGAAAGGATATTTCCTGGTTCACACTATGAAGCCATTTTCAAATGTCCCCTAGAATTGAAATGAGAGCTGCCCATAGAGCCCAGTGATTAATCTGTTTAATTATTGTCTTACTACTTAAGTCTGTGGAAAGGTATGGCAACTTCAAGGCCATTGATTCGGGGTTTGTTAGGCTCTGCATTTGGGGGGGGGGGAATGCTGGAGACCGCATATTCAGAATGTCATGCGATGCCTGCAAGAACTTAGGTCCACCAGGAGCCACAAATAGGCTCTGTCCCACCAGGTAAGCCACTCCTCAGGGCCATTGCTTTGTTAAGTAGAAAGCTACATGTGTGGCTGCATGCTCTTGCATTTGGCTTTCGGAAGAGGCTCGATTTAAAAAGGCTGTCAGTGGCTCCTAGCCATGATGACTGTGTTCTACCTTTACTCACAGGCAGCTGCTGGGAATCACAAGCGGGTACAGGGTTGTTGCACTCAGGTCCTGTTTTGGGACTTTTCATGGGCAATTGGTTGGTCACTGTGAGAACAGGATGCTGGAATAGATGGGTGCAGCAGGCTCTTCTTATGTTCTTTTTGTGGGAGAGGGGAGATATGGACATGGAGGAGCAGGTGGAAGAGGAGGAAGGGAAGAAAGAGGGGGAGGAATCAGGGACTGGGCAGAGGAGGAATGGTGGAGACTGCCTCCCCAGCCAGACAAGAAGGAGACAGTTCAGAATTACAACAGTGTTTTGAGGGAAGTCACAGCTCAGAGGCAGATGAGGGGAAAAGCTGGGAAATAATGGGAGACGGGGAGGAAGAAGAAGCACCAGGGGAGAGACAGCTGACAGACTCAGTGTCTTTAGAAAGCTCTCCCAAAACATGGCAGGCATTGAAAATAGGAGAGCAAAGAGCTCAAAGGCAAAAGGCACTTTTCAGCACCCGTAGCAGTGACTCATGAGGAAATGGGAGGAGACAGAGCAGGTGGGGTTTCACTTGGAGCGACAACATTACTCCAAGAGGCTGCATTTCTCAGCCTCTCTGTGTGAATATTGAATAAATAGCATTGATAAGAAATTTCCTTGA
Organism: Podarcis filfolensis; assembly: GCF_964270895.1. NCBI lineage: Eukaryota > Metazoa > Chordata > Lepidosauria > Squamata > Lacertidae > Podarcis > Podarcis filfolensis. Next base: position 34,077,074 of record NC_139605.1, on the reverse strand, counting down.
CTTATCTGTTCCTGGCAACCTACCGTGGGGGGGAGGGTGGATTCTCTGACACCTGGCAGCAGGAGAGAAAGAATTGATAAAGTGTCTTAAAATGTTCAAAGAGATAAGTATTATCCCAGCAAACCTTACAACAGCCTTGAATATAGCAAATATGTACTATTGACCCTGACTTCCTGACAACCAGAATTTGAGAGTGTAAGTTGGGATGCAAGAAAATGGAACCAGCCAAAACATTGTGTGGAAAACTGAAGGTTTTCAAATGAGTTGGGTTTCCCTGAACAATGCTGCATGTGTTCCACAGGCTGGATTTCCCCACACTGCCCCCAAATTAATTGTGGAGAACAGGATGTGTTTTTGTTTTCTTTCTGTTTTGGTAAGACAAGAATAGAAGAGCCCTACTGGAGCAGACTGAGGGAGCATCAAGTCCAGCATCCTGTTTTAACAGTGGCCAGCCAGATGCCTATGATGCCAGTGTGGTGTAGTGGTTAAGAGCGGTGGACTCGTAATCTGGCAAACCGGGTTCGCTTCCCCACTCCTCCACATGCAGCTGCTGGGTGACCTTGGGCCAGTCACACTTCTCTGAAGTCTCTCAGCCCCACTCACCTCACAGAGTGTTTGTTGTGGGGGAGGAAGGGAAAGGAGATTGTTAACCACTTTGAGACTCCTTAAGGGGAGTGAAAGACGGGATATCAAGTCCAAACTCTTCTTCTTCTTCTACGGGAAGCCCACAAGCTACCTTTGGGGTCCATCTGGATCCAAAGCTTAGCTAGAAATCATATATATAAAAAATTAAAACCCTATTGTAGGTGGGGAAGTGAGGCTGTAGGGAGAAGACCATCTGCACATTGTTGTTTTAAACTGGCTTTTTCCAATATTTGCAATATAGCATAAATTATGGGCCATTGTCTGAAACTAATGTATTTTAAATGTGAGTTTCTGTTTCAGATTTTTCCCCAAGGAAGAATTCCAGCCTCTTAGTTTATGGTTCCAATTCCTCATTAGCCTGTTACACTGAATTACAGGTACATTCCAGCCAGAATTCAAGTAGATCAACAGGACTACTGCAGAGTGACACCAGTGAAGAATCTATGTCCAATTTCCTTTCCTTTCCCCTTTTTAGGCTGAAAAAAAACCCCACACAAACAGGATCTCCCTGTGACTGTGTTTCATTCAGTTCTCATGTGCATGCAATCCATGCATTGAGGAGAGCACAGGCACTGTGGAATTAAACAAAACCTATCACAGACTTAGCAATGTAGGAACTAGGCTAAAGTGTGCATTACCGAGTGCAGAGATTCATCGTGTGATACATCCACGCGTGAACCAAGCAAAAGTCTCATTTCAAAGATGAAAATTTGGGAACATTGGAACCTAGGAAGCTGCCTTATATCGTTGAGCCATGGTTGACACCAACTGTAGGAGATGAACAGCTGCAAGAAAAAGAAAATGTTCTGTCTGGAAATGCCAGGGATTCAACCTTGGAATGGAAAGCAGGTGCTTTTCCACTGAGCTCTGCAAAATGTTCAACCTTCAAAAAGCCCAAGTCAAATTGTGAACCTCCTGACTTTCCAATTTTGGGGTGGGGTGTGGGGGACTTCATTCAGCTCCAGTTGATTCCCTCCTAAGTGATAAGCAAACTAGGCAGGTATGTGGACACACAGCATACTTGATGCTCCGGAAATGGGGGGGGGGAATGAGAATGAGTAGCTCATTTCTGTGGCGTGAGGGGAGGGGGATCTTCCAAAGTATGAGCTTTTCTCTGAATCTATCCAAATTAAATCTTTATACCTCCATCCGTTTCCATGGAGACATGCCAATTTCTGCTAGCATGACAACAGAAAAGTTCAAATAAAAATGCATAGACCATTTGTCAGTTTCTAGTATATACTTTGGAATATGTTCTGTTCCCAGTCCTCCAGTGTGGCTACGGTATAATTGTCCTCATTAACACGGTGTATTTTAGTAATGGGAATATAATTGCTAATGTTTATAAGACATATAATCTCATTACCTCCAACCTTATTGGTATTCCTTAGCATTAGCCTCTTTGCTATGTATTCATTGTACCTCTCCTTGAAATACATAAACATTTCTCTGTTCCTCGGCATGCAGACATTAAGACATGTTGCTAGCTTTCTGGCAGATATCATGGCTCATCAGGGAGACAAGGCTGCCGGCCTTGTTTTTAATACATTTAATTTACCGTTTTTGAAACAGAGCCAATATGCAGAAGGATGACGCCACAGTGTAATTATCTTGTAGTGCTCCCGACACTCCAGTTAAGAAGGAGAGAAATGACAAGGTCATAGATTGCCTAGAAAACACATTTGTCCACTAGAGGGAAGAAATGAAATCCAAAGCGGTCTCACACTTATACCAAGCCAGTGGCATTCCAGGGTCTCAGGTGGAAGTCTTTCACAACACATTCACTTGCTCCTCTTTTAATTGAAGTTGCCAGGGATTCACCCTGAGATCTTCCATGTACACATTGTGTTTCCACTTAGCTTTTCAGATGAAAAACTGAGGAGGAACTGAAACAAATTCAGGAAGTACTCAGCAACCGTTGAACATAAAAAACATATAAAGCAGGACCTGCTGGATCAGGCCAGTTGGCATAGACTGGGCAGAAGCGGAATGGTGGAGACCACCTCCCCATCCTGACACTTCAAGGAAGGAGGAAGAGGAAGACAGTATAGATCTACAACAAGAGTTTGAGGGAGGTAGGAGCTCAGACACAGGCGAGGGGGGAAGCTGGGCAATCATGGGATAGCAGGAAAAACACCCAGCTGACACGTTGTCATTAGAAAGCATTCCAGACCCTCCATCTCCCAGAAGCCAGTGAGCCTTAAAAGTAGGAGAGCAAAGAGCTTAAAGACAGGGGGCACGTAGCAGCAACCGTAGAAGTGATGAATGGGGAAGTGGGGGAGTCAGGGAGTGGAGATTCACTCAGGACAACGCCATTATCCAAGAGGCTGGCTTCTATAGCCTCTCTCTGTAAAGATTGAAATTAAAAAGGAGGGTAAGAAACTTTCCTGGTCTTTATATTTTCCTGGGAGCCAGTGACAGCATCCTGTCACCAGTGGACCATCTAGTCCAGGATCCTGCTTCTCACAGTGGCCATCCAGTCGCCTATGGGAAGCCCACAAGCAGAACCAGAGCACAACAACACTCTCCCAATACTGCCTCCAGCTGTGGAGGTGGAACATATCCATCAGACTTAATAGACAATAGTAGCTTCTCCTCCATGAATTTGTCTACTCGTCTTTTCAAGCCATCCAAGTTGGTGGCCATCAGTGCCTCTTGCCATGTGGAAGTGAATTCCATAGTTTAACCATACACTGGTGGAAGAAATACTTTCTTTTGTGGGCCCCAAATCTCCCAACATTCCACTTCATTGGATGTCCCAGAGTTCTAGGGCTATGTGTCAGGAGGGTACATTTCTCTCTTCACTGCAATCACCACTTCACACCCGTTGACGTTTACAAGTATTTACAAAAGGCATCACAAGCTAATCACCATCAGTCTGAGTCTGATTTAGATACCTCCAATAGCTTTCGCCCCCACCTCCAGCACCTAAACTGTGGGAACGTTATGACTCTCCTTTGACCCTGCCTCTTTTCCTCACGTGAGCAGACGTAAATCTCCTCTGACTCCGAGCTTAACCCGAGTTTCCCGGTTCATCAGCCACTTCTTCCTGGTTTCTTGTGTTTACAGACTCTAACACTTCACTGTTGGGCCCTGCTCCCCCCTCCTCTCCAGACACACATTCCTCTGCCGCTTCTGATCCTGGCCCAACGCTCTTTCCCATGTCAGGGAACTCTGAGCATTCTGACTCTGCCCTGACACTATGAGAGAAATTTCTTCCTATCCACTTTATCTATATAAAGGTAAAGGTAAAGGGAACCCTGACCATTAGGTCCAGTCGTGACCGACTCTGGGGTTGCGGTGCTTATCTCGCTTTACTGGCCAAGGGAGCCGGCGTACAGCTTCCGGGTCATGTGGCCAGCATGACTAAGCTGCTTCTGGCGAACCAGAGCAGCGCACGGAAACGCCGTTTACCTTCCCGCCAGAGCGGTACCTATTTATCTACTTGCACTTTGAGGTGCTTCCGAACTGCTAGGTTGGCAGGAGCAGGGACCAAGCAACAGGAGCTCACCCCATTGCGGGGATTCGAACCGCTGACCTTCTGATCAGCAAGTCCTAGGCTATGTGGTTTAACCCACAGCGCCACCTGCGTCCCGACTTTATCTATATACCATGCATAATTTTAGACAATTTTGTCATATCACCTCTTACTCACTACTAAACTATAATGCCTCAGGTGTTCTGACCTTTCCTCATAGGTGAATTGCTCCATCCCCTTATCAACAACTTTCTTCATTAGTCAGCATATTGAAAATAAGCGACTGAACCTGAAACTTTGCTAAGCTTTTATCTGCTATTTGAGACAAACAACACCCCCATGTGGTAGAAGGGTTGGGTCCCTTCTAGAAAGTGCTGTAAACAAAAGTGATGTTTCTTTCACATGTGACTCAGAGCAGCACAACAAATGTCAGTGACTCTGTAGACCTCTTTGCAATGAGCAAAGGGTGACTTCTTATGATTAGTTAGTTCCCAAAGATGGAGACACGCCAAGTGGGTGGGTGGAATTTAAGCGACTTTGCAGCATCAAAAGGATGGAGCAGGCAGAATTGTCTGCTTAATGGGAAATTTAGCCCTTTTGGCTTCTAATATAAGCCCAACTATGTCACTGCAGCTTAGATGAGGATGGCAAATCAAAAAAAGAGAAATGGGTGTGATTCATACTTATAAAGAACTTCCTGCAATTTTATTGCCCAGTTGGTACATAAATTCATATAATCAAGTGTTGGGTTATAATGCTTTCTTGAGGGGAGATTTTAATAGAGAAAAGATTTCAAACACTCATGTTGAGGAGTTATGGATAGTCTGTTTCCGTTTGAAAATGACTTTTTGGGTTCCTTTGCACAGGTGTCAGGCTTCGGGGAATCGGCTTCCTTCCCCATGGCCGTGAATGAGCAGATCAAATGAAACGGAATTCTTACCAGTCAGTTTTTTTAATAAACACAGCGAAGGACAAAAGAAAGCATCTAACCAGAATGGTGGTACCCCAATTAAGGTCACTCCCCTGCCCCCCCAACCATCCCTATTAATCTGTGTCACGCCTACGTCTTGTTATCTGAGCTTGGAGCCACTGTGTTTTCTGTTCTGACACTTTCTGAGCTCTCCGGGGTGGATGGGGAAGGGGGGTGGATACTATCTAGAGACTGTGAATCTATTCTACTCTCTAGAGTACTCTCTAGAATCTACTCTCTCTCTCTTCCAGTGTTTCTTCTGCTAGCTGTTCCCCATTCAGTATTTCCCAGCTTCTGCCTTCTGAACTATGCCCCTCTGCAAACCACTATTCCAAATCTATACTGTCCTTCTGCTTCTGGGAAGATTCAGGATCAGGAGGAGGGGGTGGCTCCCACCATTCTTCCTCAGTGCAGCCCTCCTCAGCACAGTCCCTGACAACAGGCCTCCAATGACAGGGGGACTCTTCCATGGTGCAATGCCATAATGAGCAGTGTGGTGAACTATTTCATCCATGTGGGAAGGACAGTCAGATGGGTCTTTCCCACACAACTGGCATTCCAAAGGAAGGTTGGATGTCAACCAGGTGGGGAAATTGCAGGTGTGATATTCACAGATTCATTCACTCCCCCATGGAAAGCAACCCATTTTCAGAGATTTATCATGCACCCTTGAAAAGGTGCAAAAGATGCTTGCAATGCAACAGAAGCAGGCCAGGGAGAGGGAGGAGAGGAAACATACCTGCCATGAAGAAGTAACTGCAGCAATATTCCCTTGCCCACATCCAGTTTGAGATACATAATTGACTGTTAGCCACAGAAGGTAGAGGACATGAACATACTTATTCACAACCCTCTGTAAACAATATTGTGCAGTCAGATGACATCACGTTTATAGCATGATTTATAACATGCACTTAAGGGAAAAGTCATAGAAAATGGTGCTGAAGGAACAGTATATTGGGGCTGTAAACAGCTGCAAAGATGTGAAATAGAGCTAAGAGTGTTCAGGGGTCTTTTTTGAACTGTTGCCTCTAAAAGGTTTACATGTGAAAATTCAGTGCAGCACTAGTTGGAATTGCAATGTTGTTCATAGGAACATAGGAAGCTACCAAGTTTGACCACTAGTCTCATCTAGCCCAGTTATGTAGTTATGTAAGTAACTATATAAAATATTATATATAAATTTTATATAAATTATATTATATATAATTATATAAAATATTGTAACTATATAAAATGACACTGACTGAAGAAGAAGAAGAAGAAGAGTTTGGATTTGATATCCCGCCTTTCACTCCCCTTCAGGAGTCTCAAAGCGGCTAACATCCTCCTTTCCCTTCCTCCCCCACAACAAACACTCTGTGAGGTGAGTGGGGCTGAGAGACTTCAGAGAAGTGTGACTAGCCCAAGGTCACCCAGCAGCTGCATGTGGAGAAGCGGAGACGCGAACCCGGTTCCCCAGATTACATGACTACCGCTCTTAACCACTACACCACACTGGCTCTCTGGAATTTTAGGCAGGAGTTCTTCCCTGCCTTACCTAGGATGCATTTTTAAGCAGTAGAATTTAAATTTTTATCAGGCTAAGTAGACTGTTGGTATTAGTAGTACTAGTAATATAGAAAATGAATATTTGGATGAAATCCTGGTCAAGAAAGTCAGTCAAGTCTGTTGCAGATATTGTGAAGGTTCCCTCTCCTCATTTGGCACATTAATATAATTCATGTAGGGTGTTAGAATGATAGTGTATTTAGCTTTCACAACCTTCCTTTAGGAGACCCTTGCAGTCGTTAAGAGTCGTCAACAGGCTCATCACAGCTATCTGCCAACCACCCATTCCCACCACCCTTCTGAGTAATACCCCTCGCCACCTTCTCACTATATAGAAGGATCTGGCAACTTCTGTTTCAGTGTATCTGAAGAAGTGTGCATGCACACGAAAGCTCATACCAAGAACTAACTTAGTTGGTCTTTAAGGTGCTACTGGAAGGGAAAAAAAATTTTTGTTTTTCCTTTAGGAGTATGTTTTAGTGTGGGTGTCCGTGCAATGTTACCATAGTTCACATCAAACTGCAAAGCAATTTGCTAAAATATACGATCAAGCATACCTCACTTTATTTTCACACAAACAAGTGCATTTAAAAAGATATTTTATTTGTTTGAAATGATGGGAGGTGCAGTGAATTGCCCCTCTAGAAAAGACAGTTAAAGAAGCTAAATAGTGAAAGGGAAAGCTTTCACCAATTTTTGGAATGTGCCAAACAGACACCAAGTCTCCACACAAAATGGCCACCTCCTGAAGTTGTTCTTCTTTTCAAAAAAAATAAAAAATAAACAACAAAGTGGCCCACAAACCTTGAAGATGCTTTCATGTTTTGGCTACAACAGATGTAGCAGAAGGCAGAAACTCCAAACTATCAAAGAATAGCCTGTCAGACAAAGCAAGAAAAATTCTGATACATTAGCCATTGAATACTATATATATTTCAAAAAGAGAGAGAAAAATCTTTTTGGGTTATGACCACTTTGTGACTAGTCCAGTGATGTACAGAGAAATTGCGCATCATTTGCATCTTAGGCTTTTTGCAAAATGATGTCCATTTCCAAGCAGAATAAAATGAACATCAAAATTCTGCCGCTCAAATGACCCTGTGATAGTGTCATTCGTACAGTATTTGTATGTTGTTGATACATAATTCATAATGTATATAGAAAGTTGAGGATTTTATGCAGATGATACACAGCGAACCGCTACTTTGGTGATGAAGGAAGTGTCAAAAATGTGATGGCATTTAGATTATAGTTTTAGACATTACAGTGCAATGCCATTTGCTTCATGAAATATATAAGCAATGCCTATTTGTGATTGCTGCCAAAATAGCCATTTTCATCCTAAGAGCTCAGTGTGGCCTGCCTGTTTATATAACCAAATAATCTTCAACCATAGATGCTTAAATATCAGTTTTAGATTTTTATATGCAATTCTTATCCCAGTATAATCATTGTTTTAAGCTTCTTTTCAACAATATTCAGAAATGAACTTGTCAACAGCTAACAAACTTCCCTTTCACTTTGTGTATTGCACAGTGGCGTAGCGTGGGTTGTCAGCACCCGGGGCAAGGCAAGTAATTTGTGCCCCCTAACCCGTGGATTTGCGCCCCCTAACCCTAACCCCCAGATGTTGCGCCCGGTGCGGCCGGCCCCCCCTGCACCCCCCACGCTACACCACTGGTATTGCAATGATCTGGGGAACAGCACCTTTAGGGAAATTATGCCACCCATTCTCAAGGATGCTGGGGCAGGTTTGCATTCATTGAAAAAACATCCTTTCTTCCATACTACTGCATAAACTAAACCATTGTGGTGGTATTCTCCTTGTTCCAGATGGCCTCCAGTGATCCCAGTCACTGAGAATCATATCTGCTTTTACCTGCCTAGCTCTGCCTAGCTCTGTTCTTGGGTATGCCTCTTGGTCACACTAAACTGTGACAGAATGTTGGGACCTGGCTTTTAAATACTTAGATAAGTGTTTTAAACCTCAAATAAAATAGGTGAAAACAACCAGGCTCACAGATCCTTATGGTATTTTATGGATAACCTTTACAACATACTGGCCCCAATATACCATGATTAATTGTGAACTGCAGCTCAATCCGGTTCAGATATGAGTCTCAATTCAATTCAGTGAAATTTACCACCAGGTAAGCAAGAACAGGGATGCGGGTGGCGCTGTGGGTTAAACCACAGAGCCTAGGACTTGCTGATCAGAAGGTGGGCGGTTCGAATCCCCACAACGGGGTGAGCTCCCGTTGCTCAGTCCCAGCTCCTGCCAACCTAGCAGTTCGAAAGCACGTCAAAGTGCAAGTAGATAAATAGGTACCGCTCTGGCGGGAAGGTAAACAGCGTTTCCGTGTGCTGCTCTGGTTCGCCAGAAGCGGCTTAGTCATGCTGGCCACATGACCCAGAAGCTGTCTGCAGACAAACGCCGGCTCCCTCAGCCAATAAAGCGAGATGAGCCAGAGTCGGTCACGACCGGACTTAATGGTCAGGGGTCCCTTTACCTTTACTTTTAAGCAAGAACATGATTGCTTTTTGGATATAACTATCATTGAGCACATTAAGATTTAGAATAAGACATGCATAGGATTGTTCTTTAAGACTCACTGAAATCAGTGGAGCAAGTTTGTTGTGATTGACTTAACTCTCATTGCTTTCAGCTAGTTATAGGATCAAACTAGATATTAAATCCCCATTGATGGCAATTTACTCCCAATAGCCACTTTTCCTTCCTTCAGATAAAGCATTCTAAGTCCTAAGGTCCCACCAGGCAGTCTCTGAAGGGAAGAGTCAATGTGAGGCCCTGAGGATCCTTGAGACCTGAAAAGGGGGGTTTCTGACATCACCATCACTTTCCATCTCTATGCTGTTATTTGGGGGGATGCAACCCAAAGAACCATAACACTTCAATAAAAAGATGTTACCTACTCCCTGATAAACATACCATTACAATAAAAGGTCTCGCAGTATTTTGTTTCAAAACCTAGTATCAAATCCACACGAGCAATTCATTTTGCTAATGCTAACATTCTAATGTTTACATTCATTATAAAATAGGCAATATGAATCATTAAAACACATCTCAGTGACTTTTATTTATCAGTGGAAGTGCTATCATGAAGAACTCTTCCATAGGTTGTGTTGAAAGACTCTGTCGACAGAAGGAGTTTCCTCCAGTGCAAGGTGTCTTCCACTGATAAAAGGACTCCTTCCATAGTATGAAGGGCAGGGAAAACCTTTGGCTCCATCCCTTGATGTCTAGTGTACCTCCTAGGTAACCAGACCAATACATTTCTACTAATATCAAAATGGTTCTTTGGGACTAGGATTCAGCACATCCTTAACACTGGCTCTCTTTTCAAAACCTGCCCTTCTTCCCTCTCGGGAGTAAATCCTCCACACATTCCCCTCACTTGCTTTAACCAGTGTTTTTTTTCTGGGGGCACAGGGGTACACATACCCCTAAACGTTTTGTGAATCTAAGTTTGGCCACATTGAGTGCCAGTTTTTCAATATGAGTAGGAAAATGAGAGTACCCCTAAACATTTTTTTAGACAAAAGCACTGGCTTTAACCATGGTTAATAATAATAATAATAATAATAATAATAATAATAATAATAATAAGTTATTATTTATGCCCCGCCCATCTGGCTGGGCTTCCCCAGCCACTCTGGGTGGCTTCCAACAAAATATTAAAATACAGTAATGCATCAAACATTAAAAACTTCCCTTTAACTTGACTTGTGACACTAACTATGGTCAATGTTAACCAGGGTTCCGTCTTAATTATTATTTGAATCCAGGGTTTGAAGTGGGATTTATACAATCAAGCTAAGAGATAATAATAATAATAATAATAATAATAATAATAATAATAATAATAATAATAAATTTTATTTATATCCCGCCCTCCCCAGCCGGGCTCAGGGCGGCTAACAACAATCAAATAATCCAACATTCTAAAATGATAAAACAACAGCATCCAAGTATATTTAACAAGAACCACAACGGCAGCAATAGAAATCCTTCCATTTTCTCTGCACATTGAAATGGCATGTGCACTGCATTCTTTGAGGCTTCACAGACAGGAGCGCAGTGGTATTAAATGTTCAGCCTTTCTGTCTGCATGGTGTGTGGCTGTGAGAGTTTGAGAACAGAATCTGGAGCCTCTCTTCATCTCTCTTCTGAATTGTCTTTCTTTGATGTTTATGAGCTGACCTCATAAAGAGTGAGGAATGGAAAGGATTATACAGCATGACAATGAACAGCAAGGCAAGTCCACTGCATATAAAAGCGCACTGAATATTTTGTACATGATACAAATAGACCCTGACACTTTTGGAATATTTTAAGTTCCGTCTATCATTCAGACTGTTGGCTTGTCTACTCGCTCTTGTAAATAAGAAAGCCAGTGATCTTGCCACATCTTTGCCTTGCGGTTTCCTTCTGATTCTGGAATGGCATATTTGGATGTGTGCAGATGGGGTGGGAGGGGAAACAATAAATTCATTCTTTTGTATTTGATAAGCTTCAGAAGATTAACTCTTCTGCAGGTTATTTCAGTAGATATTACCACAATCAAAACACAATTTTCTTTTGTGATGGTTATGACATTTCTGTGTCCCAAACAAAAATATCTTGCCATGGCATATCATTTTAATTTCCTCTTGTATTCATAAATCAAGTTTTTTGTTTTCAAAAGCCTGCTATTTGCTATTTGAACATATTTTTTGGGACTAATTTTTCACAGAGAGCGATGCGATATTCTAACCCTCATGTAATAGTAAAATGAACTGAACGATTTCTGTGCAATTACAGTCAAAGTTGTGGACTGTAAATAAGTTGTTGCTGAAACTTCTGGGCCAAAACAAAGTTGGAGTAGGGTGTCCTGCGCTGTTTTTGTTTTTACATAAAAGCAGCAGCTGGGTGGATCCACGTTGATTCAGTCTTACAGCCTGTTTAACCCTTGGCCTCCCTCTGTTTTACCACTTCCCAATGAAGCCACGATTAGCCTTGCTGCAGAATGAAAATATATAGGCAATTATATTTTTCCCCATTTCAAGCTTTGATGGGAAAAGGAATAAGACTGGAAAAAAGATGGATGAACACACCTGTGACGAATGCAGCTCTTGATTGGAGGAGAAATGTGTAGAGACCAAGGCAGCAGTACCAGTTTTAAGAAGTATTTATTAATGCCATTTATTCAAGACATCTCATCCATATTGCACATCCACACATCCTTGGCAGGAATATAGTTTGATTGTTGCTCTGTCAAAGTGCCCAGCTTAGCAGTACAGAGAAGTGGTGGAATGGAGCAGGTAGGATCTCCATTCTGCCCCTTGGGGGTGCTGCAGAGGTCGCAACCCAAAGGTGGATGGTCTGCGGATTTCTTACACTCTCAGCTGAGTCTTCTGCTTATGTGGCACAGCAGTCTCTTGATTGCAAGACTAATTTGGAAAGTTTTCAGGTGGCAAGACCCTAACATAATCTTTCCAACCTTGATCTAAATGCCTCTTGGTCTCAGGACTGAAAGACATTTCCTGGCTACATGTCTCAGAGGTCTTTAGGATCTAGCCACATGGGCACTGCTGTCCTGAAATGTGCAAGTTCCTTTCCCAATGAAGGTTGCTTTCCCTTAGTCTGATGTTTTGCTTGAAATGTATTCCTGTTTGCAGCCACTGGTCCCTCGACCTTGCTTTTCCTGTTCTGCCAACCACCTTTCCAAAGGTCCACTCACCGTTCTCTCATTCATGCACGTTATAATTGATTACATTGCACATGGTAAGAATAAGAGTATACGAGAGTATATTCACAAAATCTTCAGATGCATTTTGCAAAATAATACCTGACTTAATTTTGGTGTGTGACGCCCTGCTACAGTGCCACTACTCCCGTCCAATTAGGATCCTTCTGAGCCTGCCTTTAGAAATGAAAATGTTGGAAAGGTTTGTAAAAGTCATTTTAAAAACCTTAGGAAATAAAGCTTTGCTTTGTTGTGCAAGCTCAGGCAAATATTCCAACAATAAAAGCCAATGTTATTTGCTCTCAGAATGCACAGCAGCTAACTCAAGTTAATTTATTGCCCAATGATGGGTGTAAGCAATGATCTTGTCCTCTCTACAAGAGGTATAAACTGACTTTATTAGATTAATAGAGTCTTGAGGAATTTATATTCACTTTCCCCAACAGCATTTCTGTCATGATGACTGGCCTATGTATCCCTTATCTGAGATCAGCTCCTCTAATGTATAACTGAAGAGCATGCTGCGGAATCTTCTAAGTGGCTTTTCTGTAAATGCGTTATACTTCCAAAGGTAATGATTTCCACACCACTGCAGAATACATTTATAAAACTAATCTGTTGAAGGACTAGAAGCTAGTGAATTGAATACCAAGAAGAGTGGTTAGTCTCCTAGTTATTCCTGTGGCTCGGCGCTATGTATTATTAATGCCAAAGTTGTCATGCCTGTAAAAAAAATAAAAAACGAAATATACTTCCATCTGAACCACTCGTTTGAACCAGAAGGTATTTATTTGTTCCACTGATGGTGAATAGCAAGCAGATCTCTGTGATGTTGATCAAGTACAATATGATCTGCATCTGGCATAATCCTAGAGATTCTTTATCTTTGTCTATCTCCAGAGGAAACAACAATACTCTGTATCATAATGTTAATTTATTTTAGCTCGACTGTGACTGCACTGCATGCAAAACACCTCATGAATTAGGCCCCTTCCTCCTCGTATCTGATGAAGGCAGCTCTTGCTTCTTAGGATGAAGTAGTCTCTTGTTTATGAACATTCATGCGACAATCAGTTTGTTAGTCTCTAAGATGTCACAAGACTGGTACTTTTTGGTCCATGCATAACAAGAGCAACTCTATGATGAGAAACTGCACTTCGTGGACTCCTCTTGAAGACAAGAAAGGACAAATATGACATACTAGCACAAATACACCTATTCTCTCTCTCTCTCTCTCTCTCTCTCTCTCTCCAGACAAATGTGGCCTTTCATTTTTGCACCAATGATTTATTTATCTTTTGCTATCATAATGATAAGTGATATCTAATTGGTGTTCCTCCAGTGGCAAAAGACATGTGTCCGTAGAATGAAGAGGGGGTTAATTTTTGGTGAGTCTCCCTCATACCTGCAACCACCACCAATAATAATAATAATAATAATAATAATAATAATAATAATAATAATAATAATTTGTTATGTATACCCCGCCCATCTGGCTGGGTTTCCCCAGCCACTCTGGGCGGCTTCCAACAAAAGATTAAAAATACATTAAAACATCAGTTATTAAAAACTTCCCTAAACAGGGCTGCCTTCAGATGTCTTCTAAAAGTCAGATAGTTGTTTATTTCCTTGACATCTGATGGGAGGGCGTTCCACAGGGCGGGCGCTACTACCGAGAAGGCCCTCTGCCTGGTTCCCTGTAACCTCACTTCTCACAATGAGGGAACCGCCAGAAGGCCCTCAGCACTGGACCTCAGTGTCCAGGCTGAACGATGGGGGTGGAGACACTCCTTCAGGTATATTGGACCGAGGCCGTTTAGGGCTTTAAAGGTCAGCACCAGCACTTTGAATTGTGCTCGGAAACGTACTGGGAGCCAATGAAGAGGACTGGTGTTATGTGGTCTCGGCAGCCACTCCCAGTCACTACCCCAAAACTGCTGCAGATGGCTGGGAAACCCTCAGCACATATGGGGAGAGGGATGCAGCAGGAGGAAGATTCACCCAAAAATTATCTACCTCCCCAACACACTGGTGGATGCCTTCAGTTAGCAGAAGGTCATATGAGCCTTATCCCAAGTCAGATTATTGGTCCATTAAGCTCAATATTGTCTACACTGACTGACAGCAGCTCTCCATTTTTCAGAGAGTGGACTTTTCCAGCTCCACCTGGGGAAGCCAGAGGTTGAGCCTCGGACCTTCTATATACAGAGCAGATGAGCACCAGCCCTTCCCAACTGAATACAATACAGTTCCATTTGGTTTTTGAAAAACCACAGTCTCTGTCTACCGAGGCAGGTACTGATTCAATATGATATTGTGGTTAATGTATACTAGATTGTGTATATTCGCTGTAATTTGGGGGTGGGGGAGCAGCTTTGTTGCAAAACTGGAGCGGATGTTCTATCAGGAATGCTTAACGTTGTGCCAAATTGAATTGAACTGATATTTGTTGCAAGTTTTCATAATTCAGGTAATTTAACAGGCCCACAACAATCCTTTGAATGCGTGGCTCTTCCTAGCTCTGGGCATCTGTTGTATGCCAGCTCTGTGTGAGAGAAGCTGCATTCAAATGAGAGAGTGTACATTTAAGAAGAAGAAGAAGAGTTTGGATTTGATATCCTGCTTTATCACTACCTGAAGGAGTCTCAAAGCGGCTAACATTCTCCTTTCCCTTCCTCCCCCACAACAAACACTCTGTGAGGTGAGTGGGGCTGAGAGACTTCAGAGAAGTGTGACTGGCCCAGGGTCACCCAGCAGCTGCATGTGGAGGAGCGGAGACGCGAACCCGGTTCCCCAGATTACCAGACTACCGCTCTTAACCACTACACCACACTGGCTCTCTAAAGGTGCTTGCAAAGTGAAACGTGGCCAAATTCAATAAATCAAAACATTTCCAAAATGAAAAAAAAAGTATGATACCCATAACTATCAACACTGGCTTCATACCTTCCATCCAATATGAAAAACATTAGCAATAGTTTTGTTAAAATTATTTGGCATATGCTTGCTTGTAGCAGTCAGCATTTCAAATCAGAAAAGGCTCATGAGCCAAAAGTTCAGAAACTCGGTGGTGGATGTTGGCAGGGGCAGATTTCACAAAATCACAGCCTGTCACTGTCTTTTATGGCTACTGCCTTTTTCATGGTCCCAGCTGGCAGAGATCATGTTCCTGGGAGTCTCAGCTGCTCTTGGGCACCATCTTACCCAACAGACTCTTTAGGAGGGTGCCACATCATCATGTGGCGTTGTCATGAAGTTGGGGGGGATCTTTGTGGAGTGGATTTAGGGGAGCATTCTAAGAGGAAAGTGACTGAAAACTGCCTCCTTGAAAACTGATGGACAGGAGTAGGCACCCCCTCATATAACTGACAGCCCCAAAAGAAAATGGTGGTAATGGCATGTAGCTTGTGGTTGACCTCAAGCTCCCCCTTCATATTCACTGGCTCTGGAAACTGTTTGATCAAGGGAAGGGGCATTTGCTTAATGTTCAGGGGAAATGATGCAGTGCAGGAGATGACAAGAGCTCCAGCAAATAAAAGTGAAAAATGCAAAAGTAATATGAGAAATATCAATCATGTACTTTATAGCAGCACTTTACAGCCCTTGCTATTTATATTGCATGAAAACTCACAGGAAACCAAAGCCAAGAAGAAGGAACACAGGAAATGGAGGGAAGCTGCAGAATCCCTACTATGGATTCCGAGACAATACCACATAAAGCAAAGAATCTAATAACTGGAGATATTAAATGTATGTGGATCTATCGATATATATTTCATATTAATCTATGAAAGCTAGTCTCTCTTTTTTCCTAAATTAAATACGACATAAAATAAAAGAAGGCTAGAAGAAAACTTATACAGTATTACCAAGACAGCAGAAACTTTCATGGCTTAGCATGAATGAGCAAACATGGCAATGATGAATTTTTAACCCTGGCTGGGTGAGGAAAGACTACTATATGGGAAATAAACACAAACAGATAAATTTTTTACACAGTGAAACAGTATGGGGCCCCTTGCATTACTTCTGTCTTGCATCAGAAAGTGTGTCTCTGACATAGGAAAAAAAAAAAAAAAAACCTCTATCACACATTGAGCCTGGATTTAAAACCATGTTCTTGTGAGTCTTTTTGTTCCCCTTAACAAATGTGAATTTTGAAGAGCCTTTTGGATTCAGTCTTCACCAGTAATAAGACTGGACACTATTTTTTGGTGGCATGTTTTTTATAAAAATCCATTGACACACAACAGAGCATTGCAGTACTGAAACAAGAGAGGACCTCATTTAGCATCCCAAGTTGAAGGACATCAGGCAACAATTATGGTAGTATAAGCACATTAGCATTATTGAACTAGAGGGACCAGGGACCTGTTTCGTCATAAAATAGCTTCCTGTGTGTCTCCAGAAAATGGTAATGTTTCTGGTAGCTGCATGGTTATTTATGCCAACATGCCATCTACCAACCAGTAAACGTTTTTACCAGTAATCACCAATCCTTCACCTAGACAAATGTCATTTCCCCTAATCTTAGATGCATGTGGGGTGCCTATAGCCAGCCATTAAATTCACCCAAGAAACATTTGAACTAGAGACACTTCCTGGTTTGCAAATGAAATCTGATCTACTCATGCAGGAGAATGAGAGGAGGGAATCATGAAATGAAAGACTTCAGCATCTCTGGGTGCTGGTGCAGGACACCATTTCTGAATGGTGGTACCTCAAGTTACAAACACCAGGTTACAAACGCTTCAGGTTACAAACTCCACTAACCTGGAAGAGTTACCTCGAGTTACCTCAAGTTGAGAACTTTGCCCCAGGATGAGAACGGAAATTGTGTGCCGGCGGTGGAGCGGCAGCAAGAGACCCCATTAGTGAAAGCACGCCTCTAGTTAAGAACTGTTTCAGGTTAAGAACGGACCTCCGGAACAAATTAAGTTTGTAACCCAAGGTACCACTGTATAGCAACAACAAAATCTTTATGAATTTATGAATACAATGTATAACCTGCAGAAATGTATACACGTTGTATTATTTCTTCTTGTGAGCATCTTCTTGCTGCAAAAGGCATTACAATGGTACCTCAGGTTAAGAACTTAATTCGTTCCGGAGGTCTGTTCTTAATCTGAAATTGTTCTTAACCTGAGGCACAGTTTTGCTAATGGGGCCTCCTGTTGCCGCTGCGCCACCGGCGCAGAATTTCTATTCTCATCCTGGGGCAAAATTCTTAACCTGAGGTACTACTTCCGGTTAGTGTAGTAACCCAAGTGTTTCCGAAGTGTTTGTAACCCAAGGTACCACTGTACTCTGGGGAAGAGGGAAGGCTGGGTCCCCCACTATCACCTTCAAACTGAAGGGCCTTGGAAAGAAGCCCTCACCCTTAATCTTCAAAGCTCTGGGACATTTAGGAACAAACCATGAACAGTCCTTAGTGTAGTGGTTTATTTTCAGTCCCTCAGGCTTCTAGTCCAGCTGTTCAGTACTAGCTTCTTAGTTCAATGATTTTTTTCTATAGCAAAATATTAGGAATAGTAAATCCACCCATCCTGCTACAGTGGTGCATTCTAACATGCTACCTTGGGACTCACTACCTCAAGGGTAGCCAATCTGGTGTCATACAGCTGCTGATGGACTATAATTCCCATCACCTCTGACCATCGGGGTGGGGCTGATGGGAACTGGCTACCCCTGCACAACCTCATTCCCAATTCATTCTGCTGTGAGTTTCAGCTCTATCCTGGTTGATTGGCCACTATGCCGTGTGTGTGTTCCCCTTTTACAGACCCGTCACCCTCATACTAGGTCAAAGTTTGAAGCATACAAGCCAGCTCTACTGTGGTTGGAAGACATGTTAATTGAACATTTCCTGCATCAGTACCAGTTGTTTCAGACTGGCACTGGAATACAGAGAGTTTTGTTTCTTTCTTTCCTATGGCTCTAAGCTGCTTAGTTCTTTCTCATGTTGGAATTGTATCCTCTCTGGAGAAATTGAGTAATCTCTCTTTTTGTTGTTGTTCTACAGTGCAAATCCTATTTGTGGGTTGACTGTTGTTGATGTTTTTATTCTGCCCACCACCCTTTTTTTCATTCACCAGACCTAACATTTGAGGTTACAAACCCTGAGACATTTGGCTTCTGATCAGTGAATACCGGCTTCATTTTTAAAGAGCTCTGCATCAATTGTTCTTTCTCTAGCTATTTCCCAAGAAGCTAGATCTATTGGGTGTTTATTTTATCCTTGGTAATTCACTTTCTTTCCTTGTGATTAGGAGATGAATGGATTTTTTTCCCAACCTGTTAAGGAAATCCATAAAGAACAATCTGACTTCTGTTGGGAAATGGCCAAAGTGACATTTTGTGAGTGATTAAGGGAAGACAGAATGTTATTCGGTTGCCAACATGGAGAAAGCCAATTCTAACAAAGCCTAAAAGAGCTAGAAGGGAAATTGTAATGAATGAGTTGGTTCTCTGTGAAGCATATTAGTGTCAGAATATCTTGCATTCTTTTAAATATTGACAAGACAGTACACCATTTGCTGTTTTATATTACAGTGCAGTGTTCAGAAAGAAAGAGGCACAAAAACCCAAGGGATGACTAATTTTATATATGAAATGGAAGCAAACTATGAAAACCATTTCTGCCCCGAGAGAAGAGATTAGAAACAATGTCATGTGAAACTAATACTTTCATTGGGATTTCATGAAGTACAAACCATCTGTCTTCCTCAATTTGTTTTCTTTATTTCAGATGGTAACCTATACCAACCCAAGGGCTTGGCGCATTAAGAATTCAGCACGATGGGGTGGGGTAAATCAACAAGACGCAATGCCCCAATTAAGAAACAAAATGGCAACTTTAGAAATGGACTTTTAACCCCAACCATTAAAAGTCAGCAAAGTGTATGATGGCCTTACTTTGTGAGTATTCTCCAGGTGGCCTGCATGATACATCTCTCTAATTACTTTTCTGATGGCTGTGAAGCTTTGCTGTGTAAGTTAAGTCTCTCTTTGTGTTAGAAATCAGATGTTTGCCTGGAATTAGAAAGATTTCCCTTTTTTCAAAAAAGAAGAGATATATTTGATAAAAATGATGATCGCTGCTATTGGAATTCATAATTTTCATTTTGTTTTAATATTATGACAGTGAAGATTCAGAGTAGAATACACTGCTTGATTTAGATCAGGAGAGATTCTAAGACAGAAAATAGATCAGAATTATAGTGTTGGAATGAAGCTCTTCCTTGAGTCGAACCCAGTGCATGATGATAACGGAATTCTTTAGCTCAGACTTCCAAACTGGTGGCTTCCAAGTGTTTTGGACTAACATTCCCATCAACCTCACTCAACGGTGCCATTATCTCATTGCATTTCATAAGAACCTAAGAGCATAAGAAGAGACTACTAAATCAGGCCAATCTCCCATCTAGACCAGCATGCTGTACTCACAATGGACAGCCAATGCCTCCAAGAAGCCTGCCATCAGGACTTGAGTGCAGCAGCACTCTCCCCGCTTGCAACTCCTATTCTGAGGCATACTGCCTCCAACAGTGAAGGTAGGACAGAGCCATCATGGCTCATAGCCACTGATAGCCATGTTCTCATTTATTGTACACCACTTGGAGGTGCTTTTAAAAAACAAACAAACAAACAAACAAACACCTTTATGTACATCATAAAAAAATAAATATAACTTCCTTTTTTTGAAAAAATGCTTTTTATTGGTTTTCAAAAACATAACAAATAAAACTTACACTTTTACGTTCAACATTTTGTGTCTTCTTATTTACCCTGCGCAATTTCGCGCCCAGACTTCCTTCCTTCCCTGCTTCGGTTTTCCCATTTTACATCCTCTCTTACAGATTCTTATTTACACTCTATCCACATCACAAGTTTTATGTTAGCCCTGCTACAGTTTTTAAACTTCTACAATTATTTCATATATACTCAACAAATTTACTCCACTCCTCTTCAAACTTTGTCACTTTTTGGTCTCGAATTTTATAAGTCATTTTCGCCAATTCTACATGCTCAAATAATTTCGTCTGCCACTCCATTAAAGTTGGAATCTCCTGGGTTTTCCACTTTTGGGCCACAAGAATCCTAGCAGCAGTTGTTGCATACAGAAATAACTTGCAATCTTCTTTTCTCACTTCCTCTTCTATTATCCCTAGTAAAAACGCCTCTGGTTTCTTTGGGAAGGTGTATTTAAAGAGTTTTTTCATTTCATTATATATCATGTCCCAAAACTTTTTCATTTCAATATAACTTCCAGAGGACACCAGGTTGTGAAGGGCTGCTACAAATCAAAACTGTTTCTGAATGGTTCTGTGGGGAAGAAGCTAAGTCCTTTCCTACTTATTTGAGCACATAGAATTCTGGCTATGCAGCAAAGCCTGTAAGAGCAGGTGGGGGAGCAGAGACCTGGCAAATCTCTCCCTGCCACCGAGCTGTTAAAAAGACCTGTTAAAATTCCCTGTCGTTCAGGAGTTACAAACCCCACTATCTGTCACATTTAATGGAAAGATTCCTTGAGGGTGCTTCCTCTCCAGGAAGGCAATTACAGTTACGAAATCCAGATACATAAAAGCTTCTTTATGGGAGACTACCAGAGATGGGAGACTTGCAAGTGTTTGGGCCTGTGGTGAGTGGATCTCATCCTACCCCTAATTGACAAGCTAGACATCAGATCCCCTTTCTGGTGCAGAGGTTCTGATCTTCCACTGTATGTATCTAAGGTGCCTTCCTTTAATTCTTGCAGGTGCACAATGTATGAAATGAAAGAGAAGCTACAACAGTAGAATGTAGATAGTTTCCTGAGGACTATAAGAAAATACAATAGATATTCAGAAACTTGAAGCGGGAGGCACTGTGAGTGAGTAGCTCCCGTGTACGAAAAATTGGCCAGTTGCCTACCCTAATGGAGTTTTACTCCCCCTGAAGGAGCAAGTTCACGGTTTGCAAGTGCCGGATCCAGCTCTGTCATTGGGGGCCCAGGTAGCCTCAGTGGCTAGAAGTACCTTTTACCAACTGTGATTGGTTTGACAGCTATGGCCATTCCTGGACCTGGAAAGCCTTGCCACAGTAGCTTGCGCACTGATTACTTCAAGACTGGAATACCGCTTCCCTCACACTCGACCTGGAAGCTGCAGTTAGTGCATAATGCTGCAGTACAATTGCTGACAGGAGTGAGGCCTTATTGGCATTTAAGACCTGTTGCTGATCTGCTATCAGGCCAGATTCCAAGTGTTGCTATTAGTACAGTGGTACCTCGGGTTACATATGTTTCGGGTTACATATGCTTCAGGTTACAGACTCCGCTAACCCAGAAATAGTGCTTCAGGTTAAGAACTTTGCTTCAGGATGAGAACAGAAATCGTGCTCCGGAGGCGCGGCAGCAGCAGGAAGGCCCCATTAGCTAAAGTGGTGTTTCAGGTTAAGAACAGTTTCAGGTTAAGTACAGACCTCTGGAACGAATTAAGTACTTAACCCGAGGTACCACTGTATACAACTTGGAACCAGTTTAACTACATTTTGCCCCACGTGTGCCCACTCATCTGCTTCGATTGGCGGAATTGGCACTTCTATAGGTGCCACGTAATACCTGTTTGGCATTTGTAAGAACTTGATTGCTTAGTGCCTAAACTTTGGAACTCCCTGCCTATTGAGATCAAGCAGGTGCCTTCACTGTACTCTTTGTGGTGCCTGCTAAAAACATTGTTGTTTAGACAAGCCCACCCAGATGCTTAGAAAGGGTCTCTACAGCCACAGGTGCTGCATCACCCCAACAGTTTGACTTTGACTTCACCCCCAAAAGCACACTCTTCCATTGTCTTCTGAGACAGGCAGATGCCAATAACTATTTTAACTTTTGTATGTTTTGAAGTGTGGTTGTGAATTTTTCTGTTTTATCTTATTTATAATAATAATTTTATTATTTATACCCTGCCCATCTGACTGGGTTGCCCCAGCTTCCAACATACATAAAAACATAACTTTTTACCTGTTTAATCTTTTGTAAACCGCTTGGAGGTTTCATTTACAATGAAGTGGTGTATTTTATGAAATAAATAAATAACGGGGAGGTTCACATTACTGCAGTACTATTTAGGTCGTTCCTTTGTAAGAGGAATGACGAGGTATCCAATGAGAGATTCGATATCTGAAATTAATGATAGCAGAATAACTCTATAAAGCTGAGGCTTTAAATAACAACATCAAAGTCATATCATTAGGCCTTCCCATTTCAACTAAGCCTTTTCAGTCGGGTACCTTGGGATAAACGGTATTTGCCGCATGAACCAGTGCTTGGAACAAAACGTTACCTGTGCTTTGCACAATAAAAGACTAACTTGTGCTGTGCCAAGGAATTTAATGAGCTATGACTCCAAATCCCCCATAGGGAATAGTTCTGGTTTATTGTTTATCCACAGCGCTGCCTAAGGTTCTGTATGAGTGCTTTACACAAATACTGTCATTCACGTGGAAGAGAAATCTACGCAGCTGAAATGCCAACTGTGCCTCTTTTTGCAAAATAGCAGGCTCTTCGCCAAATCTAATATTTGTTCTGCTTTAGGTTTGTGTGTGTGTAATAGTAGTCAGCGAAGTCTTCCTCAAGAGTAGACCCACTGAAATTAACAAGCCTTTCTAATTTAGGCCCATTCAATAGGCCTATTCTGAGCAAAACTTAAGTCATTGAGACTAAGTCGCTGTTGAAAAATTTCTGCCTTTCAGTTGGCAAGGGAGTTTTATTTGTACTGTTTGATCTAAGACAGATCATCCCCTCATTCACATCACCACCTGGTGCCACTGCAACCATCAGGACAGTGGCAAAAATGTACGTGTGAATCAGTCCTTGCAGGCCTGATGGGGAACCTTTTTTAAAAAAAAAAACTGTTTTTATTTACTGGTATTTTCATGGTACAGAAGATAAATTTTGAGAAAACAATGCTTTTTTCAGCTCACAGGCTACATTCCCTCATTGGCAACCATTCGGGAGCTGCCAGTGGTGTGGGAGGCCAGTAGCAAGAGTGGGTGGAGCATCTGGTTTGACTCATACCTTTGCAAAGTAAAACTCAGAGGTAAAACACCCACCCACATCTCTTTATCCTTAAGCCAGGAAGAAGCATTATCCTGGTTCAAGGATACAGTTCAGGCATTTAAGGGTGGGGCCTGGGCATAGGAGAACTCCATTGCCCCAAAGTATATTCAACGAAATCCCACCCTCATCCCCAAATTTCGCCTCCCACAAATAACATGGAGAATTTGCGAGGCCGTTTTAGCTCAACTCCAGCGACTACCACCTTTCTCAGTACAGTGGTACCTCGGGTTACATACGCTTCAGGTTACATACGCTTCAGGTTACACACTTCGCTAACCCAGAAATAGTACCTCGGGTTAAGAACTTTGCTTCAGGATGAGAACAGAAATCGTGCGGCGGTGGTGCGGTGGCAGCAGGAGGCCCCATTAGCTAAAGTGGTGCTTCAGGTTAAGAACAGTTTTAGGTTAAGAACGGACCTCTGGAACGATTTAAGTACTTAACCCGAGGTACAGTGGCGTAGCGTGGGGGGTGCAGGGGGGGCCAGCCGCACCGGGCGCAACATCTGGGGGTTAGGGCAAATCCACGGGTTAGGGGGCGCAAATTACTTGCCTTGCCCCGGGTGCTGACAACCCACGCTACGCCACTGCCGAGGTATCACTGTAGCTCCTCCTTTCCAGTAGCATCCTTAAAAGTAATAAAAAATACTATTAGCTTCTATAAAATGACCACAAACTGGTAATGTTGTTACCAGAGTTCTGGACTAGAGATGGCCAATCTTTCAGCATTAGCACTCCAGTTTATATTACAATAAGGCTACTAGTTGTGTCGTCGTCATCATCATCAAATCAGTAAATTACCTCCCTACAGTAAAGTCTCAGTTGTGCTGGTAAAATTCCCTGTCAGTTCAGAGAATACCAAGATATGCATTTTCAGACATTTCTCAAAGGTCTGTTTCAATTTCTGCAGAATCTTTGATTGAAATCGGACACCTTGCATTTAGGTCTCTTGTATTAATTTAAGCAGGAACTTTGGCCTACTTTTTAAATAAGTTTCTTGAAAAATTGCAATATTAGTTCTATGTTAAAGGAGCTTTTTTGCCTGAATTCTTAAAATGAATAAGCTCATCCCTTCCTTTCTTTTATTCTTTATTTCTTATGGTTTTCACACTTACAACCCTGTTGGAACATCACCAATGGGGGCCCACAAGGTCATTATTTTGGTCGATGAGAAGCAAACGTAACTTTGTACAAACCCCTCGATTTCTTGTTCGCTTCTCCCAAGAGGAAGCCCATGTATAATTTAAACGACCTCTTGTTTTCATTAATTATGTATCTGATGAATTGCTACTGAAGAAAAGAATCTGGACTTTTCATCTGTGACAAATCCTCATTGTTATTTTGCATATAAAAGGAAAAGGAATCCATCTCAGGACATGAACTAAGAACATAACTGAATAAATATGGTGTCACAGAGAGTTGGAAATATAGCATGTTAAATTATAGAAATTGCACATAGTTCTCTGTAAATGGGCCATACTGCCTCCATTCACAAAGAACAAGGTTGCACACAGGTATATCTGACGATATTTTTCTCACTCCAGACACTAAATGTGCATCAGTTCGGACAAGGTCGGACTTTCCTGGCCATTTTTTCTTTATAGGGAGCCAGGTTATGCCCTTCTTATGTCCTTGGGTCAATTTGACTGCCAAGCTTCCTATATATCAAGGCAAATCTTTTTTTCTATGGATCTTCAGCCTGGAATTAGTAGAAGTTATGTTCAACTTCATGCCAGCTTCTGCCAGGGAGGCAGAGAGAGACTTTGGTTTCTACTGCCTTTTGCTATACAGTGGTACCTCTGGTTATGTACTTAATTCATTCTGGAGGTCCGTTCTTAACCTGAAACTGTTCTTAACCTGAAGCACCACTTTAGCTAATGGGGCCTCCCGCTGCTGCTGCTGCGCCACCAGAGCACGATTTCTGTTCTCATCCTGAAGCAAAGTTCTTAACCTGAGGTATTATTTCTAGGTTAGTGGAGTCTGTAACCTGAAGCGTATGTAACCCAAGGTACCACTGTACATCTTCTGTAGCCCTGTAATATATTTTTATTCTGGATGGTATTCCACTAACTTTTACTCAGAGTGGTCCAAAGGATCAAAAAAGATGCTCTGAAGCAGCAAAGGAGCATAAAGGAATTGACCTACTGTTCTCTCATTTGTTCTCTCCCCATATGTAGTACATCTTATCCCTTTCAGCAGGTTGGGCAATTCCTACTTTGAAGGAGAGGGATTATAGTCATGGGCTCCTGAGCTTGCACCCTTAAGCCACAAATAATTATTGGGATGAACCTGCAGGTAGGTGCCCTTCTACCAGCTCAGAATATTTTTCCGTCTTGCACAATATTGTCTGACTGGCAGCAATCTTTCCCATCACCTGCTTGAGCTGGAGATCCTGCTTGAGCTGGACTTCAGACTCAAATGGTGTGAGGACACATGGTGCAGCCACCTTGCTAAAGCTGAGCAGGCCTGGTCAGCATCTGAATGGGAGTCCACTTGAATGAGAGACCACCTGAGAACCCTATGCTTTGAGTTCTATTCATGGACTGGCTGGATGCAGAGGCATGATGGAAGGCACCTGCCGGGGAGCCCCCTGGGGAATTTCCAAGGGAAGAATGCTCTGAGCCAGGGGATTGGTGGGGGGATGACAATGAGCAGTCAAAGAGAGAAGAGAGAGCAGACTGGGAGGGGGAGGTTTGGGAGCAACAGGGTTTAGTGAGCAGGAAGAGGCTGTGGCAGAGAGCTGTACAGACTTTGAAGCTGAGTGTAGGCAGGCTGTGGAAGAAGTCAGGGAGTCTTCCCCTCCTGCTGAAACCAGCTCCCTCCCTCCGGTCTCCCAGAACATGCAGAGAAATGCAGAGGGCAGAGCAACAAGAGGCAAGCAGGCGAAGGCTTAGGTTACTAGGGGAGGAATCAAGGGAGGAACCTTAGAGAGCTTAGAGAGCTGAGGGAAGGTGGGGACCTTTAGTCCTCACAGCTGCTTCATTAGGCAAGACCTCCTGGAAAGAGTTGCTGTGGCCACTAGGCCTGGGCTGTGGCTTGTTTCCTTGAATAAAGAGTAAACTTCGCTGGCTTCGGGTAATTTATTGTTTTATTGCTGACTTACACCTGACTCCAACCCCGACACAGGGACCGGGCTGTAGCTCAGTGGTAGAACATCTGCTTTGCATGCAGAAGGTTCTAGGTTCAATCCCCACGTCTCTGGATAGTGCTGGGAATGCCCCCTGCCTTAATTCTTTGGGAGATCTATTGCCATTCAGTGTGCACAATAAGGAGGTAGATGAACCAATGGTCTGGCTCAAGACAAGGCGCCTTCCTACGCTCCTTGATACAAGGGATTGAACTTTGGACCTTCTGAATGCATGCCTATGCTCTACCTTGGGGATATGTTCCATTCCCAAGATGGGGGAGTTGAAATAGGGAAATTACTCCCTTTGCTGCACGTCTTGTCAAGAACATGCATACTTCTCTGTTTGAATGTTAAAGCACTGTGGGTTTTGTCTCAGGTTGGAAACAGGGGACTTCTATGTTTATGTATGAGAGTGGTTCTATGTAAATATTTCACAAGGCCATGCCCATTGCGGCCCCTGGGATCAGTCAGCCCCTTCAGCATGGATTATGTCCCTTTGCCATGCAAACAGCTGGAGTTCTTCAGTTAACTCAGATTTATGGATGAACACTAGAAGGCCAAATGCCTCCTGTAGGTTCTCTCTGTGTGTGCTTTTCTTTTTTAAGCTTTCAAAATGCATCTGTTGACAAGATATAAAAGGCACCTTTCTCCTCCTTTGATGCGCAGATTTCTGAGGAAGAATGTATTCAACTTGGAATCACAAGAGACAAGATTTCTGTGATTTCCCCAAACGGAGGAGGAGCAGGTGTTAGATTAACAGCACATATCACACCGAGATGAGAGGATTCGTATCCACTCATGGATCCTGCATCGTAGAACTGTGAGCACCACTGAATAACAATGAGAAAATTAGATTCTGAAAAGCACCACTAAGAGTGCTAGATGTCATCTCAATAGGCATAAAACTGGAGGTGTTCTGCAGCAAGGTTAAATTTAGAAAGAAAGTGATTAGCACTGAACTACCCCCCCCCAAATAATGGGCACAGAGGATTCGTAATTAGTTTCAGTTCAAGACAGAGTACACGTTAGTGCAGTCCGTGTTTTGGCTGCTAATCTCTATATTTCTGATCGGAGAACCTGGGCTCAGCAGATCTGCAGCTGTAGCAGAAACCAGTGAGCTGCATAGACTCTTGTTCGAAATCAAGCTTCTAGCCCTCATTACTATAAAGCTCAGTGGCAGAGCACATGCTTTGCATCCCAAAGGTTCCAGGTTAAATCCCAGCAGGGCTGGGAAAGTCTCCTGGCTACAACCCTGAAAAGCTTCTACCAGTTGTAGATGTTAATAAGCTAGAGGAGGCAAGGGACTGACAAAGAACAAGGCAATGATTTCTCCCAAAAAATGTAAGCCCCCTTGAGTTAGTACCCCTACACACATAAGTACATGCCATCCATTCCAATGTCTTGCCCACATTTAGTGCATAACATAGCTTTAACATTTCCCTCCCTACAGCTTCTCAGTCAGTGCAAGAGGATGGCACCATTTATGCCATTTTCCTAATGCTTCCCCAACCTACCTCTGCTAAAGTAATGGATCAGCCATTGCTCTTCAAGTTAATACACTGTGTTTTGTTTCTCTCACTGGTTGGTTGGCCCGAAATCACTACATTCTGGCTACCAGACCAGAGCACTCCTTCTGGATTATGGGAGCCCCCCCCCCCTTTTTAATCTTCCGCAATTATTTTGATCAGCCACAGCCCTGCCAGCACGCCTGCTACAAGCGAACAGTTTCCTAGACAAATTACATCATTTGGGTCACTTCTAGAGGACCTGTTCACTGTGATTTGTTTGCACAAAGTTTGTGGGGATGTTAAAGTGTCTCCTCTTTCTTGAGCATTCATTCTGCTTTATTTCTGGAGAGGTTACCGGTATATGATGTTGCATCAAATGAGTGCTATCCCACACTTTCCCATCCATTTCACCTCTCTTTTTTCCCTTTTTGTAAAAGATCCAATTCTGGGGATGGGTTTGTTGCACAAAAGTGTCAAATCAGCTTTAATTGCTTAGCCTGGTTTTTCCAGGATGTGATTGAATCCCACCTGAAAATAGTGATAGTCTGGAAGCACCCATAGCTCCTGGTTCAGGCCATCGTTTGGACCATCACCAAGAGACCTGCTGGATCAGATGAGAAGTCTATCTAATCCAGCATCCTGTTCTCACGGCGGCCAACCAGATGCCCATAGGAAGTCTGCAACCAGGACACGAGTTCTCACTTGCAGTTCCCAGCAACTGGTATTTTTAGAGGCCTGTTGTCTCTGTTACTGGAGACATATAGCTGTGCTGACTAGTAGTTATTAATAACCTAATCTGCCATGACTTTCTTTAATCCCCTTTTCAAGCCATCCAAGCAGTGTCATAGTTTAACCGCCTGCTGTGTGAAGTACTTTTGCTGGTCTGCCCAGGATCTTCCACCACTGAGCTTCACTGGATGACTCCAGGTTCTAGTGTTGAAGTGAACAAAGGGAGAAAAACCTCTCTCTATCCACTGTGTCCTAGCTATGCATCATTATATACACCTCTATTGTGTCCTACATTACTTGTCTTTTTTCTTCTTCTTTTTGTCTTAGTGGAAAAGCTTGTTAAAGGAGAATTGGGCGGGGTGCTCTCTGTGCTCTATAATTACATATTCTGCCTGTTTCCTCTGTGCCGATTACCATTATTCATCCAACAGGCTATAGTGCATAATCATTGTGAACAAAACACACAAATCCAACTGCAAGCAAGTTTCTACCACTGATGAAATACAAATGTTGATTTTGTGGAATGAGAAACAGTAGCAGGATGGAAGCTAAAAGCAATTTCAGACTCCTCTATTACAGGAGCATCAAAATTGAAAGTAATCTGTTTTTATGTATCTGGAAGTACCTTCCACTTTGGTCTGTGAGCATTCTAGATATATGACAACTAATGCGTTTCATCGACTACTAGGTTAATATTCTCATTTAACGGCTACTTCCTAGGCAGGAAATGTACCTGCCATTAGGTTCTTTGGAAGAACTGGGTTTTCAAGATACAGAGCACTTTCTGCAAACTTTTGTGGTGCATCTCTTACATTGAGATTAATGGCAAAAACCTGAATGGGCTTCAGGGCCTTAACATCAATATAGTAGAGCAAAGTTCAGTGTAGGTTCACAGGACCGTGATTAATAAGTCATATGTATGTATTCCATATGGATTTTTCTGACTTGGTTGTACATTTACAGGTTTTCACTCTAATCTGTTTACCCCCATAGATAGTGTCGTTCCCTTTCCTCCTACAGAGTAGTTTTCCAGGGGAAAGCAGAGGGGCAAAAGCAAAACCACTCAGACCCATGTGTAGGAAGCACAGGACGCATAAAAAAAACCCTTCTCAGATTCATGAATTCTAGTTATGGGTCAAGAAGAAGTGAAGATGAGGGAGATGTTCATGGTGAGTTCTGGCACCTCTTTTTCTAGCAAAACAGCACTGACTGTACTCAAATCATAACTCAACAGGCCATATTCAGAAAGGGTTGGGAAGCAAATACAAAGCAGGGGGGTGGAAGAGACTAGTCAAATGTGTCACGAGTTTTGAAGCTGAGCATGGCAGTAGATGTCAGAGTCTTCTTCCCAGTGTGGCTCATCAGTAATAGGCAGGAAGCAGTCTGTGCATAAGAGGAGCTGTGGGAGTTCTCAAAAGTTAACAAATTGGCAAATCACTGAACCAGTCAGTCATGGAATTATTGTATCATTCTTAAAGCAAGCACCTCAGGGTGCAAAGCATAAAAAGGTTATGAGAAGTCACTTCAAACCAATATGCATCAAATTGGAGCTAATGTTCAGCCTGAGAGCTTAATGTATCCAATAGGGCCAGTTTCCGTAGCTGGGAAGTATAATACACAAAAGGTGGTGAACCAAAAAAGATGTCTGTGGAGGCAGAGGCAAAAATTCTGTAGGAGAACATCAGGCAAAGTGAAGCCAGAAATGTCAGGGAAAATGAAGGCACCATAGGCTATGCAAAGCCTTGTAATTTATTTAACACCAGAAATATAGAAAATCAATTTATACCTTACTCCAAGTTAGCTGAGCGCTCCCTCTCTCTCTCTCTCTCAATGAGGGGGCTTTGCTGTTGGAAAGGCTTCAGCTTCTAAGTACTGTAATTTAGCTCCTGAAATGTGTGCTAATGGCAGGTGAATGGCTAGATATCCCATTCAAAGAGAATTGAAGACCCACACACATGCACACATGGGGTAGGGGGAGAGCTCTATGCTTTCAGGCATCAAGCTGAGAAGTTTCCCTGAGGCACAAGTCTTCAGATCTAATAGCAAGACAGATTGATCCCCTGATTTATAAGTGCTTCAGGAGAAAGTTTCAGATCTAAAAATCAATGCTTTGAGGCGAAAGAGTTCTTGTGTGGTCGGAATAAGAAATACTATTAGGTAGGCATAGTGTAAATCTAGATAACCTTCTCCAACTCATAGCTCAAATAAAGGCATTTATGAACCAAGGACTGGGTATGAAACTTACATTCATAACTACAGATCGTCAGCCTAGCCAAAAGAAAGGGGAATCTAACACAGGGAGAGTCTTGGTTTCTCTTCCCCTGCCCCAGTAGTTTAGGACTAGAAAAGTAGCCCCACTGCCCACTGAATACTAAGAGAGCTGTCCAAGGTCCTGACAAGGAGGGTGGGAAGGGGCAATACAGCTCGGTTGGACTGGTGAGAGGCCCTTCTGAGCTGCTGAGGCCAGTGGCTGATCCCTACCATCAAATTATTATTATTATTATTATTATTATTATTATTATTATTATTATTATTATATTTATACTCCAGCCACTCTGGGAAGGCTTACAGCACATATAAAAATATAGTTTGCTGCCAACCCTGACTTTCCAGATTCCAACATGAAATGTGAATATTCCATGCCCATGGGCGGATGGTGGTGCTGATGCTCTTGCAGGAGAGGCACAAAGTGGCCAAACTATCATCTGTGCACAAGGACCACAGTCTGTGAAACCTCCAGGTGGCACTTCAGGCCCAAGAGCATGGAAAAGAGCCAGCTTGGTGCTGCTAGAGCTTAAGCGCACTGGGAGAGGACCGCCACTGAGTCTCCCACCACTCACCCCTGAAGCCAAATGCTCCCTGCTCATGCATTGCTTCTTGGCAGCTGGTTAAAGGGACAGTGACACCTCCCACAACCAGGCAGGCTGCTGCAAATTTGGTTGGAGCCAGGCAAGAAGAGGCCAAGAAAACAAGATCAAAATGTGGGGGGGGGGCAGTGCATGGACCAAGCAATTATTTGGTGACAAAAAAAGGAAAAGGCAGGCAAAGTGAGATTTTGATGTGCCTGAAACTGAAACTTTTAAGAAACTTGCATTTTAACATCCCAGTTCACAAGATGATTCAAAATGACTTGTGTGCTAAAACATTTTCTTTTGTATTTGAGAAAGATAATCAAAGATTGCTGCATTATTCATTTTTGCAATTTAAAATAAATTTATCAGTTTCAAGTTTTGTGCTTTTTATGGGGCAGGCACGGGGTGGGGGGCAGTCATACAAGGAGTTAGTTTTGCCTAAGGTGCCTGGCACCAACACTGACTACAGTTACCATCAGCCCCAGCCAGCATGGACCTAGCTCATGTTTTGCATTGTGTGAGGTGGTGCAGAGGTCAGGGTGGTGCAAATGCTCCTGTGGAGCCAATCTGGTGCTCCTGAATATACTCCCTTGCTATTTGTTTTGCCCTCTCCGTTAAGGCAGAGAAGGGGATCAAGAGAGCAGGGCTCCTGGGCCCTGCTGCCAGAAGTATACAAAAGGAAAGCATTTGGCAGCACAGAAAGCCGAGGAGGTCGTAATGGACATTGTCTCCACTGCTGAAAGGCTGATCAATCCTTTCAGTGAGTTTCAAGATGATTCAGTGTGTTCAGGTGTTTGCACAAGTGCGGTTACAATTCATTTGCTATAGGCTGGACAGAAAGGTGAAAAGTACTGATGGAATTCTTCAGCAACCATTTGCTTTCCCCTGCCCGGAAAATTTATTCTCCCATCAAAAGGCATAACCTGAAAACATACAGTGATCAAACCCAAAGAAAAGCTGTGCTTTCTGCGAAGATGTCATGTTGCAGTGTGTCGAGAAATTCATTGCAAGAGGAGGGCAACAAAGATGGCCAGTGATATAGAAAGTAAATCCTATTTTTAAAAGCTGAAGGAACCGGCTATGTTTAACATGAAGAAATATAGGTTGAGAGGTGACATGAGAGCATTCAGGTATTTGAAGGGTTGTCACATAGAAGAGGGCAAAAATTCAGACCCTGCAAGTGTCCCCATTTTCCAGGGACAGTTGCAGATTTACAGAAGCTGTCTCAGTTTCTGATTTGATCCCAGAATGTCCCACTTTTCCTTAGGATGTCCCTATTTACACCGGAGAAATGTTGCGGGGTATGTAGTTATGTGACCCATGAGCCAAGGAGTTAAGTAACTATACAACCTTTAGAAGACATCTGAAGGCAGCCCTGTATAGGGAATTTTTTTTGTAATGTTTAATGTTATATCATGTTTTTATATACAGTGGTACCTCGGGTTAAGAACTTAATTCCTTCTGGAGGTCCGTTCTTAACCTGAAACTGTTCTTAACCTGAGGTACCACTTTAGCTAATGTGGCCTACCGCTACCGCCGTGCAATTTCTGTTCTCATCCTAAAGCAAAGTTCTTAACCCGAGATACTATTTCTGGGTTAGTGGAGTCTGTAACCTGAAGCGTCTGTAACCCAAGGTACCACTGTATGTTGCAAGCTGCCTAGAGTGGCTAGGGCAGCCCAGTCAGATGGGTGGGGTATTATTATTATTATTATTATTATTATTATTATTATTATTATTTCCTATTTTCACTGGAGAAATGTTGGAGGGTATGAAGACTTATTTTCTGCTGGCCCAGAAAGCAGAATCCAATGTACTTTCGTTGTAGCAGGGTTGATCGCAGATGCACATGAGGAGAAATAATGTAACAGCAAGAGCAGTTTGACAATGGAAACTTTGGTGACCAGTGGGCTCTCCCTCACTGTAGATCAGAGGCTAGACATATATATTTTGGGGCTGCTATAGCTCTGGATTCCCTGCACTGAGTAGGAAGTTGGAATAGATAGCCTAGAATTCCCCTTCAACTCTATGGTGTTATAACTTCTAGTAGGGCACAGCAAATGAAAATGAAAACTTGTATTGACTCTTTGGCATCTGTTCCATAACTCCTCCATAACTTATTAACTTTCTTTAATCTAGAAGGCTATCTTGTTAATATCCTCCCATTCCACCCCCAGCCCCCCAAAACGTTGCAACACACTATGATCACATTGGTATTATCAACAAACAACATAATGTCCTTCCAGCCGCTGGTGATCTTGAAGAAAGTTTTTCTGAACTGGTCCAAACTTTCCTGCAAAGTACAAATGGATGCCTTTGGACTTTGGCACAGATCACTACAACTTCAAATAAGACAGAAGAGCTGCAGCTGAACAGCTGGTGGTTCCCAATCCATTAAGAGATCTGCAAAGGAACAGCAACTGCAACCTACAATTCAGTTAGAAAAAGCTTCTTCCCAGTGGAGGAAGAAAGGAATGATTTCAGAAATGTGCCTTGCATATTATATGGAAAGATGTAGGACACTACTTAATAGAAAATGTTTTGTTCAGGGAACTGAGAGTAAGAACTAAGGTGTGGCCATGAAGGATGGCTAAGGATATTTCTTCATGTGCTGTTAAAGAACTTCTGAAGATCAGTAGTGGACAGAATGGAGGGGCAGCATTGCTTACTTGACCTCCCTCCAGCCGAGCCACCACTGCATACCGGGAAGAGGAGAGAGGCAAGGCAGTGGTGAGGTCAGGACAGTGCAAATGCACCAGTGGAGCATTTGCACCACAGCAACCTTGCCACCACTTTGCCCCTCCCCCCTCCATCCTGGTGTGCAGCAGCTACCTGGCCAGGGGGAGGTCAGGTAAGTGATGCAACCCCACCACACCATATGCTACTGCTCAATATTATATTCTGCACTTCAGATGCTGATGCTGCAGTCCTTTGCATCAGCCAGAAGCCACAATGACCTATTGCTCTCAGTTGGCCATAGTTGCAAAACTGGGTTGCTGTTTTTAAGTCTGGGTGCAAAAAATCACCAGTGCTATTGGACCCCAAACATCCACTAGATCAGGGATGTCCAACCAGTAGATCACGATCTACCGGTAGGTCCCCGGTTGATCCTGGTAGATCGTGGGATCCTTGTCGTGTACAAAAAGTTATGGGGGGAAAGCTAAAAAAACTCTCTGCAATCCTCCCCCAAAACAGCTCAACAACTCTGAGCAATCCACCCACCTCATGCACGCTCCTCCTCCCTCCAATAACAATGGGTAGATCACTGCCATTTTTTTTTCATACTGGGAGTAGATCACAGTCTCTTGGGAGTTGGACATGCCTGCACTAGATGTGATACAGTGAAGGCTTGGCGTGGCGAGTTCCCGCCTCCCCCCAGTGGCAATAAAGACACATGACACAGATATTTAAGGTTAATGGGCTAAATATGGCCACAACGTTATTGGTTTTATGTGTGATGGGCTGCTTACTGTAGTGTTTCAACTCGAAGAATTCTCTGATCTTGGAAAAGACATAACATTTCCAAAATCAACATACGGTGAATTTTTTCTGCTACCTACATGGAAAAATTTTAATAGAGGATGTCAGTCATTCCTGATGCAGCCTGCTCTGCCTAGCAATGTCTTCATTTCCTGACAAGGCCGTGCATGCCACCAGCCAATAATGCGATATATCAACATCTCAGAGTGGTGAATTGCCATGTGCTGCAGTGGAGAGCACTCCAGTAAAGATCATTTACTCCTTTTCCTCGCCATGGCTAGTATTTAGGAGAAAACATGCTTGGTGTCACTTGGGTACTGGATAGTACAGCACTCTGCGGCAACAAGCAAAGAAACGGTTGTACAAGGAGGGACCCTGCCTTGTTATTCAGCTACCCTGTGAGGCAGTTGTATTTTTTGTGTTTTTATGCTGAAAACCAGCCTGTGATCCTCGGATAAAGGGTGGTATAGAAATGTGATAAATAATAATAATAAATAGTAGTGTCTCTGGTCCCATGCTGCAGAATACTCTTACAGCAGAGATTCAGAGATTCACTTTTGACTTTCAGGATGTTTTTAGATTCAGGTAGGTAGCCGTGTTGGTCTGATGCAGTCGATATATATATATATAATTGTCCAGTAAGCACCTTAGAGACCAACTAACTTTTTTCTTAGTATAAGCTTTCGTGTGCATGCAAAAACCTTGAAGACCTTTTTCTACTAACAGAGCTATGCAGCTGTTTAAATCATTTTTTATTTTTCAGTTGTTTTAATGATCGTTTTGTTTTATATGTATAAAACACACACACACAAATAGATGAATAAAATACTGTGGTGATCAATATGGACACATATTCATATTTCTTTATGTTCTATACCGTCTTTTGCTCTGGAAGAATCCATAACAAACTAAAGTGGGTGGTGGTGTACAATAATATGCAGTAGATTGTTCAAATCTCTGAGTTTCCTTTAAAAACAAATAAACAAACCAAGGTGCAAACTTTGAAATTACAGATAATCATTAAGCTGAATGACCCATCAAACATTAAGCAGCTGCAGTGGCCTTTGGTGGGGGGGGGGAGAAGCCCAGAACATTAGTGTCATTAATATATTTATAAAATCATTAATATATTTGGCCTTTCCATCTCAACAACCCCATCCTGAGTTGTGACTACAAGCCTGAGATTGGGAAAGTGAGAAAAATGTGCACGTCTCTCTCTTTCTCTTTCTTTCTTTCGGGGAGGTTAGGCTATGGGAGCAGCTACTACTGATTATCTTCTGGGTTTTAGGAGCATACACTCAATAACACAAGGATTACAAACAAATGGGAACTGTTGATTTTCCTGGCTTTAGGAGAGGACTTTCACAGATCTTAATGGGAAACAAGCAGAAAGGAAAGGAGTTGCTTATTCATCATAAAACAGCTGACTTAATCCATAGGCATAGCCAGTAGGAACCCAAGGAATGAGCTAACAATAGGGTTTGGGGGTTGTTTTTCTATCATCTCTTTGGAGGTTATACAGCAGATCGGGAGAAAGGCTTCTATTTCCACAGAGATGAGAAGAAGTGGCAGCAGGGGGTCCAGCGTACAAAAGGAATGTATTTTAGACAGACGAAATGTGGCCTCATTCCATTTCTGAAAATTGGTCACACGCCAGTAACTTGAGAGAGATGATTCATTTCAGTGACCTGATTGCATTATTGACCAAGATTCCACAATGACCTAGAGAACTAAGTGCATGGTTTTTTCCTCCCTTGTAAAAATGATTTGTGTGTGCCACTTTGTCAGTCTTGCTTTTAAAGCTGTGAAGGCCTGGTAATGGAGGTGTCAACAGCAATCTGACACCTTGGGATGTAGAAGTAAAAGAAAGAGTTTAAAAACTCCCAAAATTCACCTCTCCCCTTGTCTTCTCCTCCGGTAGGCATGGATTATGTTTTTTTTTAAAAAAAAAAGTGTGTGTGTGTGTGTGTGTAAAAAAAAATAAACATAAATGTTGCAGGTTCCTTACCTTTAAACCAGGAGTGAACCTGTGGCTCTGCAGATGCTGTTGGACTTCCAACTGCCATCGTTCCTGACCTTTGGCCATGTTGACTGAGGCTGATGGGAGCTGGAATTCAACAACTGGGAGGCTCTGCTTTAAACTAGGTTCTGCCACCTCTAGCGATATCATTGCCAAACTCAGCACAGGGGTTCCTCAGTCAGGGAGACAGTATTTGTCAATGTTTGAGACCATTCTGAATCACCTTGGTGAACCCAAATGTGACTTTGGGATGACTCCACCCAACTTCTAGCAAACACACAAATTACGCTATCTGTTCAAAACTCACATTTTTTTTCTCTCAGCGAAACCCTGGGCAGTGCTAATAATAAATAAATGCAGTTCTCTATCTAGATACCACAAAGAAATCACCAGATGGACATATAGCCTAACAGCTGATAATCAATCAAAAACTCTCTCCAAAGAAGATTTCAT
The DNA here is from genome assembly GCF_964270895.1 of Podarcis filfolensis. Taxonomy (NCBI): domain Eukaryota; kingdom Metazoa; phylum Chordata; class Lepidosauria; order Squamata; family Lacertidae; genus Podarcis; species Podarcis filfolensis. The sequence continues at coordinate 34,039,419 of NC_139605.1, read as the reverse complement.
TTCTAGCTCTTACGGGTATAGTTGTCAATAAGCCTATCCAGGTTTAATTTGCCTTAAACCTTTTAAAGAACGTATCAGCTGCCATCTCTAGATTCCCTGCATTTGTGCTAATGGCATCCTGCAATAATGAATTCCATAGGTTCGTTGTATCTTGTTCATTTGGGTAAGACTTGGCACCACCTTGACTGCACTCTCGAACTACATTAGCATCTTCCCCTCTCTTGTTTGTACTTCTGGAGCCAGCTAAATGTGGATTTTATCCAAACCCTGCTCTCTCTCCCTTGCCTCTCCCTCCTCTCCATTTGACAGTTAAACTGAGAAGTTAAGAGACTTTCTCAATACACGATGTATTTCATTGTGTGTTGCCAATAGGCAAGCCCTCTCCCTCTTACCAGATCGTGAACAAGATTTGTATCTCAACATTGCTTCTCTTGATCATGATCTCTGCCCTTGACCATGGGCACTGTGTGCCAAAGGCTGCAGGGTATGAATTAAGCAAATAAACAAATACAAGATCCAAACTGAAATGTGGCCAATATGTCTCAAAGAGTAACTGAATTCATAATTATTTTATCCTATGCTCTGGCTGCTTCATCTATTATATTTGGCCTTGATCCAGCTATATTTGTCAGCAGCTTGTCATACAAAACACCTAGCACAAGTGGTCCTTTGCAACAGGCGGTGGCCCGATAGCAGCACTATTCATATGTTCTTATTGGCAACATTGGCATATAGGTAGGCATAGCTGGCGTTGTTGCAAGCAAGCACATTCCTGTATTTATCCATCTCAGAGCACATACAGTACAAAGCAAGATGCACGGTGCTTTTTCAGGACCTATTGTGTTTCATCTCACAAATATTTCCTCCCCCTTGTCAGGACGAGAAGCGGCAGGACTACAACAAAATTGCCAGAGTGAACAGGACTGTATTAAGCCCAAATAAAATGAAGGGGACATGCTGACACATTGATTACCGTATCCTAGCAGCAATTAACTCTGAGCAGCTAGGAGCTATAAAACCCGTAGTGACTGGAAAGGATACACCTTAAAGCAACTAAATTATGCCTATATTTTAAAGAGTGCAGTTCAGAGCTTAAACAGCAGTGAACAATTAAAGAGACCGAGCCCCACATGCAGAATAGGAGGCTATCAGGTTATCTATCACCTCTTGCCACCCTAGCAGAATGGCTGACATAAGACAAGGGAATTCAGCTGTAGAACTGATGATTTATTTAAACAAATAAATTATACTAAAGGTTGGCAGCTAATGAATTGGTGGTTGATGCTGAAAATGACTCTCTGCTCCTCTTAGCCACGCTGCCACATTAGATCCCCTGCCCAGTGGCGTAGCATGGGTTGCCAGCATACAGGGCTGCATGGAGGAAGGGAGTGGGCAGGAGGGAAATGGACAGTGTCTGCGTGTACATTCAACTGCCTAAGGGCATCCGCGTCACCCAGGAGACATGAGAAAAGAAGAGTTATTCTGTTGTCTGGAGAGGTTGCTTCCTGGTTCACCATTTTCCATGCAGGCCAGTGATGGAAACGCACAGCTGTCTTGAGGCAGCAGGTTGTTGACATTTTACACCCCAAACCATTTTGTGGTTGGACAGATGGTTGGACAGTGTTGATGGTTGGACAGTGTTCTCAAAGCTACCAGCATGAGTTTGACCAAACTGCGGGAGGCAGTGGAAGACAAGAGTGCCTGGCGTGCTCTGGTCCATGGGATCACGAAGAGTCGGACACTAAACAACAACAACCATTTTGTCCCATAGCTTCTCTTTCCCAGCTCCTGACTTACCTCAGACTGTGACTTAAGCCTGACAGGATGAGACAGGCAGCTAGTATACTCCTGCCAAAGATGTCTGGGGAAACTGGGCGGGGTATAAATAATAAATTATTATTAATATTAATAATAATAATCTTTCACACGCAAGCTGTTTTGATTGAGACTTGTATGTGTGCCCTATTTCTGTGCCTCTGCAATAATTTCTCTAAACAGCTGAGAGAAAAAAGGACAAAATGCAGCACCATTTCACATGCCTCACACGGTTCCTCTCAATGGCCACTCAAAAAAATGGCAGCATGGCCAATACATTACTGAGATGACATTCCCCTTTACCCTGCAACAGTTTACAGATATCCAATTTGACTCCCCCCCCCCCCAATGCTGTAATAATCCTTTTGGGGGGATGGGGACTGAATGCTACTTAGATGTATTCATCAACAACTTTAACTGTTACAAAAACTGCTGCTGCTGCTTCTTGTTCTTTTATTAATTATTCTACTTATTTCAGTCTATTTTCCCTGAGAGACCAGAGGGATTTCAAAGCATTATTATCTTCTGAAAGGAGCATAATTACTCCTTTCATTGCAAATGAAGGACAAAGCTTTGTAATAGAGGTGTGAATTGCACTGAATGTAATCATAGTTATCTTTAAATTTCAATTGCAGTTCAGAATGGTACAAGTCTTACAGCTCTGGTTGGTTGGCATGAAGGTATCCAGTTCTGGCTCTGGCCTTCAGGCTGCTCTGCCAAGGCAAACAAGACTTGCTTAAATGAGACTGGTGAATGGCTTAAGAGGATTCAGCTGTTCATATGGTGACACCAGCATTTCTGGTGGGGAAAAGTGTTCCATTTAAACATTTGCAGCACAGTTTGTCCAGTCAGCTATTTCTGCTTTCTATGATGATGAATGGATCGACCAATTTATCCTAATGACAGCTGTGGAAACTATGATATTCCACAAGGCTGAATAGTGACATTATACATTACATCTTAGTTTTATCAATTCCGTAGATTTACAATGAGGCAAGCACGGTGGCCTTTCCCCCTTTGTCTAATTATTGCTTTTATTTAATTAATTAATAAGATTTATATACTCCTTAATCGGCAAAAACCTTCTAAATTTTTCACATAGAGAAATAATAAAAAATCATTAAAAACACCAATAAGATCAAATAAATTGGTATCAAACTTATCAAATAAATAAATACAATCTTAGAATGTGCAGAGGTGGCAAAATTGACGGCACTGATAAAAGATACAAATTTAGAATCTTTTAAAGAAGACTGGAAACCCTTTCTAGTCTATATAAAAAGTTATTTCCCATATGCAAAGATCACAGCGGGAGTGTAAGAAAATAGCAGAATATATTAAGAAACATGTTAGAGATGATGAACTTAGATAAGACAGAACCTTAAAATGCAATGATATGTAATTTGAGTTAAAGACATTGATGTTGGGTGAGTGGGAAGTCACTAGTTTTGTTAAACTGGAATATAATTGTTGAGTAACTTTCTATATAGGAAAAAGAATAAAATATTTCAAGGATAGATAAATAAGTACTATATCATAAAATTTCATGTCTAGGTAAGCTATTAATTTTATTTAACTTTATATACTACTTAATCCACAAAAACCTCTAAGCAGTTTACGTGTATTTATTTAAATTGTTAATTTATTATTAACAGGCATTTATTTATATCCCACCTTTCCTTTAAGGAGCTAAAGGAAGTGTACATTGTTCTCCCTACTCCCATGTTATCCTTACAACAACTCTGAGGTAGATTAAACTCACAGAGGGTGATTGGCCCAAGGCTGCCCAGTGAGTTGTGTTGGCTGAGTAGAATTTGAGTCTAGTTGTCCAAGCCTTAATCCGGCACTTAACTGCTGTTCAGCACTGGCTCTTAGGGATGGTTGATGGTATCAAAAGGAGGCCCCGCAGAACCAACATAGATGCATTCCACTGGCCTCATTCTCAATATAGGTCATCTATGACCAAGGCTGTCCATGTCCCATTAACAGACCCCAATGCATTTTGTCCCTCTGCACATGTTATATTAAGAGCATAGTCAACTGGAAGGGACACATCCAGCTGCTGCTCCACTGTTGGAAAAGGCAACAATCTGAACCACGGTAGGGGTGGGGGTGGGGGTATGACAGTATCTTCTTATATTTTACATAGTTCAAATTAACTATCCTAAAACAGCAAAAGGGTTTTACAGAACTTTGCAGTAAAATAACAATAGAAATAGAGAGAAATAGTTGTTTTTTGTAGAAACAGCAATTTGCCTATTTTTTCTTCAGTGCCCAATCTATCCAGAGGGTTGCAAATTTAATCGGACTAAAACACATGCAAGCCATAATATGGTGTGACGGCGAATCTATTGGGTGTGGGGAGGGGAATGAGAGAATGCAAGCATGTCTTACAAAGCCTTTCAGTTATTTATTTATGTTCCATTTGCTGCCACGGGGAATAACTTTTGTTTTAATTGAAGACATTTTATTGCTGGAGTGGCAATATAAATCTATGAACTCTCTAGCAGAACTCCAACAATAATTACTGGGAAAGGCAGAAGCATAACTTTTCTATGTTTGCTTGGCCCTATCAAAAGTCAATCTTCAATATGTTTCCTTATAGGTTTCACAGAGTCCAGTGTTAGGTAAAGGTAAAGGTAAAGGACCCCTGGACGGTTAAGTTCGGTCAAAGGCAACTTTGGAGTTGCGGTATTCGTCTCTCTTTCAGGCCGAGGGAGTCCTCAGACAGCTTTCCGGGTCATGTGGCCAGCATTACTAAGCTGCTTCTGCTGCAACGGAACACTGTGACGGAAACCAGAGCGCATGCAAACGCCATTTACCTTCCCGCTGCAGCGGTACCTATTTATCTACTTGCACTGGTGTGCTTTCAAGCTGCTAGTGTGTGGCGCTGTTGTCTAAAACACTGAGCCTCTTGGGCTTGCCGATCATAAGGTCGGTGGTTCGAATCCCCGCGATGGGGTGAGCTCCCATTGCTCTGTCCCAGCTCCTGCCAACCTTGCAGTTCAAAAACACACGAGTCCAGTGATATTTGCATCTTGGTTGGATATGCTTATTGCTGCAGCCTCCAAAGAAAAACAGATTTTGCCTATGGAGTATTATTCCAGAAATTATGCAAACATTTTATTACTTTCATTTTCAATATATGTCAGCTACCCTTTGTGCTATTATTTTTTTTAAACTCCCAGAAGGTATTTACAGTTATCAGAGAAAGCAGATTAATAGCAAAATCCTAGACATGTCTAGAAAGAAGTAAACCACATAGAGTTTGGTGGGACTTACTCCCAGGTAAGTAGACACAGAATTGCAATCTGAGGCTGCAGTTCAATATTCATTTACATGAGAGTAAGTCTCACTGACACGGGTGGCATTGTGGGTTAAACCACAGAGCCTAGGACTTGCTGATCAGAAGGTCAGCAGTTCGAATCCCTGCGACGAGGTGAGCTCCCATTGCTTGGTCCCTGCTCCAGCCAACCTAGCAGTTCGAAAGCACATCAAAGTGCAAGTAGATAAATAGATACCGCTCCGGCGGGAAGGTAAACGGCGTTTCCGTGCGCTGCTCTGGTTCGCCAGAAGCGGCTTAGTCATGCTGGCCACATGACCCGGAAGCTGTACGCTGGCTCCCTCGGCCAATAAAGCGAGATGAGCGCCGCAGCCCCAGAGTCGGTCACGACTGGACCTAATGGTCAGGGGTCCCTTTACCTTTACCTTAAGTCTCACTGAACTCCATGGGATTTACCTGTGAGTAGAGACACGGAGAACTACATTGTAACAGTGTGATAATATGCATGTTTACTCAGAAGAAAGTCCCACTAGTAAAGGTACGATGTGTTGGAAATCTGCTACTGTAACCTGATGCCTCTAATATTGGGGTATATATTTATCCAAGGACATATGAAGTTGGAAAACAGATATTTATAGGCCTAAGAGTACATTTGCTAAACGTTACAGAGGAATAAGGGGAGGGTTATTACGGAACACGTTACAGTTTGGGTAGCTTGATTCTAGGAAATGGTCTTACACAAGATGCTGCCTCATAGCAAGTCAGACCATTGGCCAATCTAGCTTAGTATTGTCTACACTGGCCTGGCAGCAGCTCTCCAGGACTTCAGAGAGGAGTGTTTCCCCAGTCCCAGCAGGGCCTGAATCTGAAATCTTCTGCATACAAAACATGCACACTATCACTTAGCTGTATCCCACTCCCATTAGGTTCCACAGTGCAAAGGTTTTGTTCTGAAAACACACACATCTTAACACTATCAAGAGAGACAGTTCCCAAGTTGCCTTCAATATCCCACTACTAATATGGAACACTGATGCAATTTTGCATTTTGGTTCTTGATTCATGGCCAGATAACAGTCTTTTAGGCTTCTGCCAAAGTGGTCCATCTGTGGTTCCTTTCTATTTCCATTTAAGTTCCACAAAGACTGAGGACTTAGCCACACTTCCATTTTCCTATGCCTAAAAATCCTGGGCCTGAGCTGTTTTCCACTTGCCCTGCTCCTTTCTCAGGGTAAACCTACTGTTTAGCACTCAGTTGGAGCAAAAGTCAGTCTGGAGAAAACTTGAATTGACATCTGCTCTCACTGAATGCTAAAGAGTGGCTTTCCCCAGGGGAAAACAGTGGGAAAAGAGGAAATGTGGATGAGCCCTGACTTACATTCAGGGTTACATGATTTGTTCAAAGTGCAAAGGGTGATACAATTGCAATAAGTACATAATAATAATAATATAGGAATACCCATATCGGGTTTTTTACACCAGCAAAAGATTGTGTGATATGTGGTGGTGAATCAGCACAGAATGCTTGTTGGTCACTGGACCAATGCCTTTAGATAGGGTCCCGTGTATCAGCTTTTAACTAGGGCTGCCATATTTCAAAAAGTGAAAATTCAGACAGAAAAGCTGTTGAGCTTTTCTTAGTTTTGCCCAAAGTTGTCCAGGAAATTCCAGACGTACGGCAACCCTATTTTAATCGCGTTTCAAATTAGACTTTGCAAACCCAACTTGAAAGCTCTCAAATGCAATTCATTTTCATTTATGTTGCAGGGAAATGAGGCATTAATGGGTTCTTTAAAATGTGTCACTAGCTTAGATAAACATGGCAAATAAGCAAAGGAATTGTTCTGCAATATTTCTGCAAGGCGAACTCTAACAGTCTGCCAGCAATGATGTTCCAGGTTCTTCTGTGATTAGATTCTAAATATATAGATAGTTATATTTTGTGCAGCGTCTGGAGATAGCTCTGTCCTAGTTCAATTCCTTTTAAGAAGCTTCACTTCTGGTGTCCTCTCTTCATCCAGAAATGCAAGGGCGAGGAGGGTGGGAAAAATGATGCTGGCAATTTCCATCCTGCTATCAAAATTAAACTCTCACTGTTGCCTATTTGTGTTTGTGGCACTACCCATGGGAGTAATGTTTTATGTAGGAAGCACTCGCACATCTTTCTACATACCAAAGGCATATAGAGCAATGGGTTTGGGTTGGGGGGGGTGAAACTTAATCTGTCTTCAATTGTGTACTGTCTCAGGCATGGCAAATAAGACCAACTGTTCCCTATGGGAGGGGAATGAATATCTGCAGTCCTCTGACATTGCCAACAAATAAATAAATTCATTTCAATAAGGTTCATGTCATATTCTGGCACAAACACACTGTGCAGAGATGCATCCAGTACTCTGATTTTCCCTGGGCCAGAGTCAAATCTAGCCAAGCTGTCTCCAAAAAGCCACTTGTATTAGCCTCACACAATTGTGGTACAATCTCAATAATCTTCCAAGAGTTCCTAAAAACCGTATTATGGCTATTTTAGCACATTAAAAGATAACATCTTAATCTAGCCTTGCATCCTTTTTGCTGTTTTGTTAAGTGTGCTCACTACATGGGGAATGAGCTACAGCAGAAAGTGAAGAGAAGGCGCCCAGGGCATATTGTCTGTTCTATAACTCAGTTGACCTTCGTTCCACAATGAGTGGCACGTGTGGAGGATGCCCAGAACGTTCCACAAACCCTTGATTTCATATGGAATCTATATCTTTGGAAACAAACCATTGATATTACAATGGAATTATGACATTGTAGTATTGAAAATAATCCATTTTGATTATTTTGTACAGTTCAAAATAGAAAATATGTTTTGACTGAACTGTTTTAGAGTGCTAGAGAACATATCCTCATAAGGCATTCCATGGGTGGACCACAAATCTCTGTAAGATCCTGAAATGCTGCTGATCACCATGGACTGCAGTGATCAGTTTGGCTATAGATCAGATGAATATTAAGGGGCTCATTATAACCTCTTGCTTCAGTCCACCCAAGATTTCACTTACAGATTGCCTTTTGAATATGATAGGTGTTCTTCATTTGAACTGGGCAAAATAGAATGAGGAGCAGGACGAAATTGGATATTTGGCTTTTATTGTTTTAAAAAATCTGAAAGCAGTGGGATTTGGAGAAGCCTTTGTATGTCTTAAAACACTGTAAGTTATCCTGACCCTTTTAGAGAGTAGACTATAACTAGAACTCAAAGAAACAAATGTAATCGTTGTATGAAATTATTGGCGTTCCACAGGTTAATAATTACAAACTTGATACACATTTCAAAGCTACCCAGATATAAGGTTCTAATCAGGGCTCACTATGAAAGCATTTGGAAAAGGTGTAGGAGTTCAGTCCCAAGTGAAACTTTGCCTGAATATAGGATCCAGGAATAGGTCCTTAATAGCTTCTGAAAAGCTATTAAGTGATTGAGTGAGCTCATCAATACGTGAGAGCCATCATGGATAAACTAACAGCCTTGAAATATACTGTATGATATTTTTGTTTTATTCACTAATGCACAGGCCTACTATTACTGAAATGTTAGAGGGCTGGCATGTGTACATAATTCTTGTTTTTACTTCCTTAGTTAAATTAAAAAGAATAAAATTCTCATAAAGCGTATGGTATAGAACTCCCTGGAGTGCCGCTTTAGGAGTCAATATAGCTTTTATCTAATGCATCATAACTGTTTCTTATGCTCTGATACATGTGCATTTAGGGAATGTTGAAAATGCATGTGGTTTATCCAACAAAGCCAGTGCTACTAAATTTTGCCACATAAATATGTATTCAGACTTTTTACAAAATAAAAATTGATACGACAATATTTTCCTAGCATTCCATTGCGAATCCAAAGAACCCATTACAGTCTATTGCATAATTCCATATCTGTCCTCCAGAGTCATTATAAGACTCAGCCTGTGCAATAGATTTGCTGTAATGGTAATACAAAATTGACACAGAAGAAATATCAACAGCTTGAAACAGCATTAGCAATGCTAGCCCAAAATCATTCAGAAAGGAGATTCTGAAAAGCCCAGTATAGGAAAGCTTCCATTTGTCTATGCTGATTCAAATTAATAGTTTCAGCAAGAATATTGCAAAAATGATAGAAACCGTGTGCCATCACTCCAAATGGGCTTTTTCTTTTAGCCTTCTAGGCCATGGGTAGGCAAACTAAGGCCCGGGTGCCGGATTCAGCCCAATCGCCTTCTATATCCAGCCCGCGGACGGTCCGGGAATCAGCATGTTTTTAGATGAGTAGAATGTGTCCTTTTATTTAAAATGCATCTCTGGGTTATTTGTGGGGCATAGGAATTCGTTCATTAATTTATTTTTTTCAAAATATAGTCCAGCCCCCCACAAGGTCTGAGAGACAGTAGACCGGCCCCTTGCTGAAAAGTTTGCTAACCCCTGTTCTAGGCTTTTGAAAATGGCTCAGCTTCTTATAAAAAAAGCAATAAATCCATTATCCAGTAGTATATACTCAGCTCAGGGATAGGGAACCTCCAGCCCTTGTCCTGTTAGGTCTGGCACGAGTTCCAATCTGGATCACAAGGCCATTTCCCTCAAACCATAGCCATCTTCCCCATACCTGATGTCATCTGTGACATCATGTATAGGCTAGGTAGAGCTGTGGTAGAGCCTTAAAGGTAACTCCCAATCGTTGCTTGGCAAGGGAAGTTTACTGTTGCTGCTGATCAGAGGTGTTTCATGTCAGCTCCGATCAGACTTCAAGCCTGCTGGGATCAGTGGCACTTTGGAGTTCAGGGTGCCAGTGGTCAAGATCTCTTTGAATGGTGGGCATGAAAAACAGGGCCTTCTTAGTAATGGCCCTAATATAATGAACTTCCTCTTCAGGGAGGTAAATATGATTCTTACTTTACTGGCTTTTAAATGTTTTATAAAGTGACGGTTAAAACAATCACCAACACACACATATAAATTCAAATCCAATACAGATATCACAAGATGACATTTCCTGTAAAATGCAGTGGTCAGCAATTTAGTTATTTGCTTATCCAGGGTGAGCTTCTTCATGAATCATCACCATTTCTAAGATGTCTGGGACCATTTCTTCCCACAAGGATTCAATGTGCATGAACCTTGGAACTCCTTTATTGAAACAAACAAAAAACTTAACAAGAGTTAATGTGCTGGAAATTCTTATCCGGCTTCAGGTCTAGAGTCGCCTCTTTCAGGGTGGACTTTACCTGGGAGTAAATCTCATCAAATTTAGGCTGGCTTGTTTCCAAATAGGCATGCATATGATAATACTGTAAGCAATGGTTGCATGGAGAACGTTCATCTATCCAGGCCAGTCTGGTTAGAAACTGTTGGAGCACTTCAGGGTACAAACCTAGCTGGATGGTGTTAACGGAGAAATCCGAGGGTTCCCTTGGACAAAAACAAAGGCACCAACCAGGATAACTTGGAGCAAAACAGCAGCCTGTAGGCTTGGCCTTTATTGGATACTGTCGTGACAGGACTCCCACCCGCAACAAGATGAAGCAAAATGGAAGTCCAGAACAAAAGAAGACCCCAACTTTCATTAGTTACTAATCCCCCAAACTACACCCCTAAGACTACATCACAACTACATCACAAAAAGGAGGGGTTGAGGGAGGAGCTGTGGAGGTAAACTGAGTATCTTGTTACCTGGCTGGTTCCTCCTTTCCCCGCTCCCCATGAGTACTTTCCAGGTGACAAAGGAGAGTTTGCAGTTTCTTGCCCCCAGAGGGAAGAGCTGATCATTGTCTTTTGTTACAGTCCGTGCTGAATCTACTCCTATATGCAAGTTCTTTGTGACCTTGATGGTCTTCTGTCTAGGACCATCAGGGTTGGCATAGCAACTGGGCAGTGCCTCCTGTGTATGTGCTGGTATGCTCAAGGGATTATGGCTGCCCTGTATCAAACATTCCCCATTTTGTAGTCCTTCCTTCATGGAGTAAAATAAAAGTGGAACGGTGCAGATCCGATGTATGGTTGATTTTCTATGAATTTATAACAGAAGCGTAGCATATGTAGTCTGTGTGTGTGTGTGTGTGTGTCAAGTTTGTACAAACTGAATGATTGGGGGGGGGGGTTTCCTGCGACAGTAGCCACGATCTAGGCTAAAAAGAGGGGAGAGCTAGGCTTTACCATCAAGGTGATGAAGAAATACACATAACCTTTGGGACTGACCAATTTGGCAGTGCAGTTCTGCCAGTGACCGTAGCAGTTGTGTCCAGTACAAGTCTGCTCTCACAGAAAGTATTTCTGCTATCAGCATAAAGAATGCATGAGCAATTACTTTGCAGAGTCATTGAGTATTATGGAATTATAGTATTGAGAAATAACACATTACTTTACAATGAAAATTCTGAAAAATGTAATGAGAGGAACTATGAACAGCAGACTATTCAAGTCACTTAACTGTCACCAATCAATATTCAGACTCTTACAAGGGGGCTTGGGTGAAATCAAACGTGGTTGGTGTAATTTTAAATTCATACAAAGTAACATATTATAAATACATATATTCAATTTTATGGAACTATTACTGTTCAAAGCAGGATTAACAGTTCCCTCCCCCCTATATTCCTAGACAATCACATAACAACATCCATCTCCTTGTTCCTCTGCATTAACTGTTTTCTTAATTAGATTCAAGTCCCTTGGCCCAGTCACTGTAACATTCTTATTGCTCTGAGAAAATTACAATTCTCTTTAATTATAGGGAATTCCTTTGAATTGCCTTTGCTTAGGAAATGGTAGCAGCTGTTTATAGCTGCTAAACCAAACAGCTTTTTCTTACTGGGGCAAGTTTGCTCTGTGGGTTCTTTAATTCATGCCCCATCTGCTCTATAAAAGTAGTATCATACTTGGCCATGACTTCCTCCAAAGAATGCTGGGAACTGTGGTTTGTTAAAGTGCTGAAAGTTGTTAGGAAACTCCTGTTTCACTCAGAGTGCTGCTATGCCCATGCCCTGCTTGCAGGCTTTCCACAGGCATGTGGTTGGCCGCTAAGAGAACAGGATACTGAACTAGTTGGCCCATTGGCCTGACCCAATAGACTTTTCTTATGTTCTGAGTTCCCAAAGTTCCCTGGGAAGATGGGTTGTTGTGATACTTCTCTGAAAAGTGCAGCTCTGAGAGGGAAATAACAATTCTCAGCCCTTAACAAATCACAGCTCCCAGTATGCTTTGAAGCAAATCAGGACTGTTAAAAGTGGTGTGATACTGCTTTAAGTGCATAGTGCGGACAGGGTCCCAGTCTTCTAAAACTTCCAAAAGTTTTGGATTACAATTCTTACCCTCCCTGACCATTGGTCATGCTGGCCAGGGTTTAAGAAGTAGTAATCCAAAAATCTGGAGGATACTTGGTTTGGAAAGGCTGTTTAAATTCATGTTTTCAGCTATATTGTTATAAACAGTGTTTTTTTCTGGGGGTACGCAGGGGCACGCATACCCCTAAACATTTTGTGAATCTTTGTACTTTTGTCCATTTACTGTATTTATTTTTCCCGATTTGAACCATAAAATGGTGATTTTCTTGAGTCAAAATGAGAGTGCCCCTAAACATTTTTTTTAAGAAAAAAAGCACTGGTTATAAATACTTCTTCTGAGATTATGGAATGTGAGCAAACACTCTGCTTTTTAGGCTTTCCTATGGCCTGGTCATTGATTGACTATAGAGACAAAGAAAGAGGACATTGGTTAGTGATTCCCAATACCCGCAATGAAACATCTATGCCAAGTCTTGGGGGTGAAATTGGTTTCCCAACACCAAATTTAAGGAGCAGGTTTATAGAAAACTATAAAGTATTGGTGCAGCTGTTGGTTTGGGAAGACTGTTATTATTAACATCCAGGCACTGCCTCTGCAATACCTGCTCAATCTGTACACTAAACCTCCCATTATACTGGGACAGACCACAACATGGGAGTGGAGGAAGTATTTTATTTATGGTCTCAAATGCAAACAAATCAACACAATGGTATCAATATTCCCTGTAGTTCTTTTGCAAAATATTGAAATATGCTAGAATTCCTGTGGAACTAGAAAATTTAATTGGATACCTGAAATTGTAGGAATGTCATGTGAGGGTGTGGGTGTGGGTGGGTGTTTAAACACCTCAATTCAAGTGTTTTTTATTTAAAGTTTGTCTCTGTTGCACGCCAACCAAACAGAATGGGCAGGCTGGACAGAGCTGCTAACTCTATGAACCACAGAGATATGGCACCACTTACCCTTTGTCTTCTGGTGCAAAAAGAATCTGCAGGTACATAAAACCTCACAGAGTCTGCCTCTGGAATAAATTGGATTTGTCAAATTTTATTAGAACTAAATGTATTGTTAATTGGCAAAAAATATATTTTGCCTGACCTATCAAATTAGCAGAATACTTTAATGTACTTTTTTCTTAATTCAGAGCGCAATTCTAATTCAAACATCATTTATTCCACTTCATTAAGTCAACAGCTCTGGTTAAAAAGTTGATCTTACACTCTTTCCTCCATCTAACAATAGCTATGATGATGTATATTAGCATCAAACATTTGCTCTCTAAATGAAGCAGCCAAACAGCAGTGAATGTCAGAATGTCATTGAGTTTGGAAAGGGGGGGGGGACATAATTGGTTTGGCTAATAAAATGTTCTTCTGATCATCAGAATCTAATGGATTGGGGACATAGCATGAAGGGAAGGGAAGGGAAAGGAGGGGGAACTAATCATTTCCCCTCTACACATTTGCCTCAACACCACCCTTGAATCTATTAGCCACTGGTTGCAATATGTACCAGAACAATAACATGGGAATGATTTGGGTTGGGGCCACACCTCTGACCCAAATTGGGAGCTACTGTGCCTGATTACAGAACAAGAAAATTACAGTGGGAGATCTGGGTCATGAATCTCTCCCATGACACACGGCATTGTTCTTCCTATCTTTCACAAAGGTCCATTTTTTCCTTGCTTTATACTTGGGGAATTACTTCATTCCCACACCCACACTTTTGATACCTGATTTTACCCTATGGAGGAAAAATATGAAATGACAACGTGAGTGTCAGCTGCTGTACATTATTTTAGTTTATTTCATAAAATTTATGTACCGCTTGATTCTTTAAAAAAAACAACCACCACAAAGCAGTTTACGAAAAGAATAAAACAATGAAATGATCAGTAAAGACACTATAAAACAGCTATTTAAAATGTTCAAAAGCAATTATAAACTAAAAACAGATTGAAACACATGTCAAGATTCTACATTTCTGGGTAGCCAGATATGTAGATATGGGCAGATATCTCTGTACATGTCTCTGTACATGCCGAATTCTACTCCATTTTGCTTTCCGAATGCTATCTGCACTTGTACACATAATCTAGCCATCATGTGCACACTCTTCCTGAATGTGGTAAGGAGCAGAAGGGAGGTTTTTCATGATCAAGCACCAAGTAAGCAGAGCAGTGTGGTGTAGGGTTCTGGAACAAGACCAGCAGTTTCAGATGCTGGGGGGCTGAATGCAGGAATGCCCATGGTCTAGTGATAGTCAGTCCCTGGTCTCTCCTGATATGCAGCCAGACGAAGGGTCTGGGGAGCCTAGGCCACTCTGTGCATTACACTGATACTGCCCACTCTCCCTCCCTCCCTCTCTCTCTTTCACACAGATGAGAATTCATCCTAGATCCTCTCATACCAAAAGCAATAATAATTCATGTGCACCAAGGAGTCTGGCCTTAAATTTCCACAGCACTGAACTAAGATTCCTCCTTAGTTCTTCTTATTGCAGATTTGTTTTTGATTTGCCAGACTTGAACAGGAAGTCTAGAAATCCATCTCTATCCAAAACAACATCAACGAGTCCATGAGAGGAGAAATACATTTGGTCTGCATCTGAAAGCGAACCAACCAAATTCAGTTATAGGTTGAGCAGAACACTGCTGTCAATCAGACTGAGCCCTTCTCTGAATTTCGCGGGTGCCATTTCTGTTCAAAACAGTTTGCACAAATATATGAAGTTTAGAGGGGAAATGCAGAGGGAAAAGCATACAAAAGGTGTTCTTTACAGAAACCTGACCCGTTCAAATCCTTTCAAAGAGTTAACAAAATACTGGCTAAAGGAGAAGCTGTGGATATAATTTGTTTAGACTTTCAAAAGGCTTTGGATAAAGCCTGTCAGAAGAAGCTATCAAAGGTTTTCTGCCTGATCTTTATCTCTCTTGCTTCCCCTGGACCCAATTTTTCAGCAGCTCTTCTTGAGGAAATCTTTTAACTATCATGCTGTGATGCTTGGCACATTCAAACATATAAATACAAAACAGATGACCTTGATACGTTCCAACTAACCCACATTTAGTTACTTTTCCAAGTTAGCTTGAAAAAAATCCAGGCTCCTTCTCATCTCTTTCTTCCTCAGGTTGGCTCTGTATATTGAGATTCCAAATCTTGTATATTATAGCTAACAGCCATTGATAGACAAAAAAATAATGGAGAACAGGGTGAATCATTTCTTTAAATCACCAGTGCTAGTTGTCATTAAAATATATGACATCAGGATGACATTCAATAATGGCTGCTGACCAGCAGGGGCATAGTAGGGGGGCGGTCCGCCCCAGGTGTCATCCCTGAGAGGGGGACAAAATGGCACACTGCAGGGGGCGGCACTTACCACGGGACCTGGCCTGCAGTGTGCCCGAGCCACGCATCTCTCCTGGGCTCAGGGCCCTGCACTGCCCAAAACAACAGCGTGGGGCTTGCATCCGTGGACTCTGTGGACAGCTCGCCCCGCCCTCATTGTGTGGATCACTGCAGTGCCCCCATACACGGATCACCCCGCCCCCGCCACTCCAGGTGCCAGAGCAGCTAGTTACGCCCCTGCCGACCAGAGTAGCAGACTTCTGTTGGTGTGACAGGACTTTTCCTTCCTCTCCTTGCCCCTGTTGCCCTTCTCACACACCTGATAAATCTTCTCCAGATGGTTGTGGGACCCTCTAATGGTGGGTCATCAATGTGGTTACGATGGGCACAGCAGTGCTTTTGAGGACTTCCCCTATTGTTCACAAACCTCTTCCCCCTTGATCATTGCCCCATTCATCATGACGTCGTGAGGATGGCTACTACATAGAGCTGAAGGAGGAAGTTGACAACCAGAGCCTTCAAAAGCACATTGAGACAAAAGAGGCAGTGGGAAGAGCATGTCAGGGGAAGCCGACATGGTGCCCTGCCAAAATTGCCAATGGTCAAGGATAATGGGATTGGTAGTCATGGTTCTGGCTCAATCCAGCACTGCTGAAGCACAAAATCACTGTTTTATGGCACAGGTTTTTGTGGTCCTCATAATTTCCCCAAGGAATGTATTCAAAGCCACCGCCAAATCATAGAAAACCTCAGTTTTCCTCAAATGTGCTCTGTGATCTTCAGAGGTGTACCTGGGGGTTGGCAAAACAAGCCTCCACCAGGGGCTTAGGCCCAGGGGGTGCAAAAATCACTCCAGAAATCTGTCTCCAGATTGATTGATTGATTGATTGATTGATCTTAAGTCCAGGTTAGAGAGAAGGAGAGAGAGGACTTTCCTTGCTCCCTCCACAGGGTTCATAGCTGTGCAAGCCTCACTCATGAGTCAGCTTTAGCACTGAGCACCATGAGCTTATTCCAGGTCTTCCTTCAGTTTTGCCTTCCCTCGCTGATGTAATGCTTCATCATCTCTAGTAGAAGGCGGGCAGTAAGAGGTCAAAATCAAAATGCAAGTTCTATTACGGATCTATTTCTGTTCTGCCTAGAAATCCGCCCAGAGACTGACCTTCGCTCATAAGAGTAAGGCAGCCATAAAGGTGCAGCCATGAGCTTCTGCTAAAACCTGTAATCCTTGCAATTCAGTTCTAAGCAAGAAATTGCTTTGTCTTGCACACAATTTGTGAGGTCTGAGCCTGTGTTTTGCCTTTCCTTTCTACCACCACTAGCAGTAGTTGTCAGACACCTCTGACAAAGGCACACGGAAGAAAGGCAAGAGAAAGCAAGGACAGTTCCATCCATTCTGCAAACCTCTCCACACGCCATCAGGTTGTCTCAGGTAGATCTCCTTTACTTCCCATGGACTAGCATTTGGAAGGAAGGAAAGGTTGGCCTCTGTGGAAAGACCCTAAGTGAGATTTCTGGTATTTCCCCTATTCCTGTAAACAGCTTTGGGGTGTTCTTGTTTTTACTTTTTGAAATATGGCAACCCTACTTTAAAGTCCTAAATAGCCTCGACCCTGTATACCTGAAGGAGCATCTCCACCCCCAGCATTCAGTCTGGACACTGAGGTCCACTTCCAAGGGCCTTCTGGTGGTTCCCTCACTGTGAAAAGTGAAGTTACAGAGAACCACGCAGAAGGCCTTTTCGGTGGTCACACCTGGCCCGTGGAATGGCCCCACTTCAGATGTCAAAGAGATAAAGAACTACACAACTTTTAGAAGACATATGAAGGCAGCCTTGTATCAGGAAGTTTTTAATGTCTGGTGTTTTATTATGTTTTTATATATGCTGGAAGCCACCCAGAGTGACTGAGGAAACCCAGCCAGATGGGCGGGGTATACATTATTGTTATTAAAATGTGTATATTAGTGAAGAATAACATACAAAAAAGACATTATATTAGGGGAAATCACTCAGTTCACAGCCCCCACCCCTCTCCACTGGAATGCCTTTGCAAAAAGGTATTAAAACCAATTAGATTCAATGGTTAGTCAGCTCTTTTAGCTCTAATAGGACACCACTTGACCAGCACTCCCCAGGACTCAACACCCTTCTGTTTTGCTTTAAGGACAGATATACTTTCCTCCCTGACTCCCCTTCTCTCCACTTCTAGTTTATGCCCACATTTTCTGTAGGCCTCTTAGAATAGTTAGGAAATCTTTTGCTCTTTAATTAAGGTGTGCATGCATTATAGAATTTAGACTTTGCTGCCTAAAACAGCATTTTTATATATTCTGTCACTCCTATTTTCTATAATAAACCAAGCTTTATTTATTTGTGTGCGAGCTTCTTGTGGGCATAAGGTTAAGAGTTAACACACATCCATAACAAGCACAGGTCATAACTCCAGCAAAAGATCCTAAACCTATCAGCAGTGTGTACATGAGTGCTGGCTGCGCACATGTGAGTCCAGGTACACACTCACAACAAAAGTTAAGCATGCATGCTTTGGTCATCTCAGCTGACATTGCTATCATCTCACTGCAGCATGACTTGCTTGGAAACAGAGCTCCTTGGTGTTAAATCCTTCTCAAGTCCCTATTAGGAATGGAAGGAAGTGCCCATAGCAGCTTTCTGTTCATAATCTTCACAGTGCTCAATACAGTATAAGTTGCCAGTTATCTGATCATCAGGAACCGCAGTATAGAATGTTGGATTGGGTGAGGTTTCGGAATATGTGGCTGTTTTCTGAGAGTGCAAAGGCAACTTTTAAGGCTCTGTTAGTGATCCCCTGGAGATTTCAGGTATTCATGGTAACTCTGTAGCCCATGTCCCAGAATGCTGTGGCATATGTTGAAATGCAGCATCTTTCACCGGTATCGCAAGTCATGTAAGCCAAATGATCTCTACTCGAGAGGAAATTGGTTGTGAAATGACTGTCATCATAATTAAGCAGAGTTTTGTTTACATGAGTTTTTACCCTTGTGAGATGCCTGCTGTTTTTCAATATCCCCGTTCTGGCTCCATCTCACCATGATATATCAGCCGAGGTAGTCATTTACAGGGATGGGATAAGTGCTTACTATTGCATTTCAGAAAAGGAGCCCATCCTTCCTTATGCCTTACTTGGACGGATTAAACTATAAGGAACTTGCAGTTAGAAAGGGCAATGCGCATATATATATATATATATATATATAGGCATAATGTCTTAGTGTAATGATCTGCTGTCATATATAGATATATAGATATGCACGCTGGTCTCAAATTCACTTACAAAATGTCATCTCTGCTATTCAAATAATTTAAAAGTGTATGATGCCCTTGGCCCCAAATTTTCTCATGATAATTCCTGGTGCATTTGAAACATTTCCAGCTGCTCTCCCCAGTATAGTTCACATATTTTTTTGCTGATAGTGTTGCTTTAAAATGATGTTGCTAAATTGAATTTGATCTTATGACACAGGGATATTACCTCAGACCCTTTGAATGTGCCTCTCCGAAAGGCAAAATTCAGAGATGTTGTCATATAGGGTGGAGGTTGGGAATCCAAAGGGTACATAAGGATAATTTGCATTGCTTTGTTTGTTTTATATTTTGTTAGTGGTAAGGAAATTGGGTAAACCGTGGAAGGGAAATTTTGGTCGACCTTAGGAAAAAGGTTTAAGAATAAATTAATGAGGTATAAGTATTGATGTGTAATTTTAATAAGGTGAAATTGGTTTTTTCTTTTTCTTTTTTTTAAATTAAGTGAAAATAAGGCTGTTAAAAATAAATGGAGGAAATGGAAAAAAGAAGTAAAGTAAAATAACAGTATGTTAGAATAAATGTTTAAGTTAAGGTGAAGAAATAAGTTAAGGACTTGCTGAATTGACAATTTAAATTGGAATACAAGAAGGGGAGGTGTGAGGAGGTCTGAGAAACAAGGTTGAGGAAAATAAGTATCAGAAACTGTATGTGTTTTTTCTATTTTTCTGTTTATATGCTTTTTTGTGTTGTTTTTATTTTGTTTATTTTTTCGTTTTTGTTTGTTGTGTGTTTTTTGAAAATACCAATAAATATTTAATAAAAAAAAAAAAGAGATGTTGTCATATAATTTCTCTTCTAATTAAGTCTAAACCCGTTTTTTCTGCAAGGATTTGAGCTTCTCCCAGAGGGGAAGGGGGAGAAGCCTGCATTTAAAATGCTATTTTAACAGTGCGTGCCTGTTTCCTGCTGAGAACAAGCAGGTGCCGCCAAAGCGAGCAGGATTTAAACCCTGATTGGCACCAAAAAGCAGGGGTTAAATTCTGCTCTGTCGGTTGTGCTCATGCCTCCCAGGGGGATGGGGGGGATGCTTTGTATGTCCTACAAGGTGTGTTCAGTTCACATTAGCGATTTTAAACACAACCAAGTCATTTTCCTCTACTGTGTCTCAAGCCACATTTACTGAGAGTTGCTCACAAGGGGTGGGGGGGACAGAGAAGTCTTCATCCAACACACGTGAGCTTTTTGGTTCCCCAGCCCCTGCAGCTTCTACCCCCCAGAACTCCTATTCATGAAGTTGTTATCTGCGCATGCACGACGGCCGCCTCGGATGTTCACACCATCCTGAAGCATGAGGTGACTGCGGCTTAAATTTCTAGTCGGGCTGAAGCTGGCTTGAGAAAAAGCGCATCAAAAAGCAGCATTTGTCAAGGATTATATGGAGTGCGGCTGACATCATGGAAACACGCCTTCAAAAACAAGCAATGGAAGTGCACTGGATGCAAAGTTAAGTGGTGATGTGAACATACCCTACAACTGGAGCTTCTTAAAACAGTTCTTTTCCCCTGTCCCCCTGCTGAGAAGAAGCCCACACATCCAAACAGAGCAGAACCGCCCTGAGATCTATGGATGGAGGGCCGTATACACATTAAATAAATAAATATAAATCCCCGCTTGCTGTGCAGCGGACAGACAGACACAGTCAAATACAGTGGTACCTTGGTTTACGAACTTAATCCGTTCCAGAAGTCCGTTCTTAAACCAAAGCATTCTTAAACCAAGGCGTGCTTTCCCATAGCAGCGGGGAACTCAATTTACAAATGGAACACACTCAACAGGAAGCGGAATATGTTCTGCTTCCAAGGCAAAGTTCACAAACCAAAACACCTACTTCCAGGATGTTCTCAAACCAAGGTACCACTGTAAAGCATTTTAAATGGAGGGTTCTTTCTATCTCCACCCCCAGAGGTCTGGCTGTGGGGGTGCTTGGAACCGCATACGTACAAGGGATTTTTGAGAGTGGGTAGGACAACCCACCTGTCAGTCATGTGATGTCATGATGACATGAATGGAGCAAAATAATAATAATTTCATAAAATGGCATCATTTCAATTATTCCCTTTCCTTTTGAGCCTATGGCCTAGTTAAACTGAACACGTCTCTGCCTGCCTACCTTTTACACTGCAGTACTAGTTGCCTTTAGCTACTGCATGTAGCAAATGTTCATTCCAGAACACTGAACAGAATAAACGGTTAGGCTGTATGGTGGCCGTCGAATGCATGAAAAGACAATCAGCTAGGCATGGCAATTGCAATCAAGCTTGAATTGTTTTGTAGAAAGATGGAAGAGAGTATTGGGAGACATTTAATGAACAGGGAAATTAGTCAAAGTCTTAATAAAGAAAGACATTGAAAAATGATCGTATATAATCACATGATATTGTGGGAGCTGATCTGGAGAGGCAAATGGTTTTGAGTGTTTCAGGGTGGTGACATTGGGTTGCAACTCTAAGATTGCTCTGATCCTTTGAGTAGCAAATAGAAACCAGGTGTGTAATCTGGAAGTGTATAAGAACCATTGATTTCAGACTTAGCTACACTGGCAAAGAAAAAGCGTTTTATATGTGTTGTTTATGCATTCTAACACTGTGACACCAGAAGGCGCTGTGGAGTTCTGTTTTTGCTAACCCGATTTTTCATCCAAAGTTTGCAATGCGTTTAACTGAAATGCTTCTTTGATGTGCCTAGTTCCAGCCTTGGGTGTGGTTCTTTGCAGCGTCCTTATTTTTGAGGCTGTCCCTACATTGCTTTAAACACAGAAGGCCTTATTAAGAGATGACATGCCTTTTTCACAACTTTCCTTTTTTTTCCCCTCTCTCTCTTGTAAAAGATTGCCCCCCCCCCTTTTGTATTTTGAAGGAGAGTTATCAACAGCTATAGCTTAACTTTAACCTGCACCTCTCCACCTGAAAGCAGTGGCGGAGCTTCATGCTCCAGCACTGGGGGCGGAGAGCAGGTGGGGGCATGGCATGCATCCCGGGGGCGTGGCATGCTGCCCACAGGGGCGTGGCGCCCAGCGTGGGGGGGGCAGCCATGATGGCACCCCACCGGGATCGTGGTGCCGGGGGCGGTGTTTTCCCCCTCGCCCCCCTCTTCCTCCGCCAGTGCCTGAAAGCAGCCCTTGCTGCACTCATCATAACTCATTTTGTTCTGCTTCACAATGAGAAAGATATGCCATTTGTCTCAGTAGTGTTGCTAAGCCATAATAAAATGTGTTTATAACAAATTTTATTATTTGCACGCTCTTATTAAAAGGAGTGTTATCAACTGCTGAGAACACAGTGTTCTTTTAACATTCTCTTTTCAGAGCACACAGAAATGTGAAGGCAATAAAGGAAAGTATGTAATTTACAAAATTACTGTAATTGCAGCTACTGCTAGATTGAGAGGTTATAAAGTGCTGGAGATTCAACTCTGCCTATAGTAAGCCACCCCTCCTCACAATTCTGAATTTGTCAACATCTATCTCATAGTGCTTGTGATGGGGCGGCAGACTCTCAGAATGATCGGCTGAGCCACTGTGGCTGCAAAGAACGTTTGCTTGTTTCTTAGATTTATAAGGCACACTTCCCAAAGCTCCGGGGGTGGCATAGACGTAAAATACAGTAAAAGTCAAACATAAAATCAACAAAATTGCAAAAGCAATCATCATTATCAGCTGATAAAAATACAACCAAAGTAATAAAACACAAGTAAAACCAACAATACAATTTTGAATGCCGGTGAAAATATAAAAAGTAAGTTTTTCCCTACTACAAAAACAACATCAGAGCTGGCATCATATAAGTTTCTACTGGGAGGGCATTTTAAAGACCAGATGCCATGGCTGAGAAAAGCTTCTCTCTCACCAACTGCTTAATTTGAGATTATGGAAGGAACTGGAGGAACTTTTAAAGGAATATTAATTTGGACACACTCGTGTGCAGAAGCTGGGCCTTAAGGAATCCAGTCCATTTAAGATTTTATTGGCAACAACCAGTACTTTGGATTGTATTTGGAAAAGGACCAGCAGCTAGCATCACTTCTTAAGTCCTGGTAAAATATCTTCCCTACAGTTTACCCCAGTCAGTAATCTAGAAACTGCATCTAAAGTGTCCAAGAAGTCTTCAGAAAATCAGAGGTGCTTAAGGTTTTCAATCTCTGTGAATTCCAGTGTGAAGTGACCTGATACACACCTCCTGCAGATCAGAGTTCTGTGGTACAAAATAGTTCAGACCCAGAACATTAGTGAAGCTGAAATGTAGTAATGACTTTGCAGGTCAGGCTCCAGAAGACGACTGCAAGCTGGGGTCACCATGCCACTACAATGATATGAAAACTAGATTAATGATATGATAATTTTACACTACAGGTGTGATCTAAGATTGGGCTAAGCCATAACGACCTTCAGCCCAGCCTAAAACAAAATAAGCTCTTAGCTGTTGTTCTCCCACCCCCAAGATGGCATGGCCTCCAGCCACTTGGTAGGGAGAGCTCTCTCCTCATGAAACAGCATCATCACCCAGTTGTCTCTGTGGCAATACCTCTGTTCTTCACCAGCTTCTTCAGACAAGTGAATGGAGATTGCTTATAGCCCTGGCTAGGACCATCAGCTTAACAAAGAAACTGGCTTGACCTGTTCAGCAGGTTCCCTATCTTGCAGATACAAAATCACAGGCTTGGTTGTTATCAACAGGTATCATCCACACCAACCTCCCAACCTTATAACAGTATAAACACCTATTCATAAATCAGTCCCATTGAGTTCAGTGAAACCTATTCCCATATAATTGATATAACTTTCAATTTCAACTTTAATTGATATATTGTATTTGTGGTTTTTAATTTGATAAATTGTACTTGAGTTTTTAAATCTGGAAACCAAAATGGGGGCCTTTTGAGGGGTGGGGGAAGGTGGTTAAGAAATTTCCTAAAATAATAAATAAAATTTCTTCCTCTTCAACTTTTTTTTTTTTTTGCCAGAAAATATATTTAGATTTGCACAATGTTTAAGGAACTGGCACAGCACAGTCAGCTGTGTCTTAGAGAATGCTGCTCCCCAAATCTGCTTTTGTTCAAAATGACTGTTGCCTATTGACTCGCACAAAATAATTGGCATTATAATTTTATACCTGTCAAGATCTGACAGATGCAATTGTCTAATTACAATTTTGTCTGTGGGCGCGGAGGTGCAAAATCGATTTAACAGCTTTTGTAATGCAAAGGATTCTTTAGTAAAGCTGCTGAATAGTAATATGAAATTGTTTACTATCTACAGTCTGCAGTTTCACTTTCCTTTTTTAATTATTTGTGCATGTTAGTAAACAGTAGTCATTCTGCAGCGTGCCGGTCACTGCCCAGGAGTTCCTAAATGCCCTCAACTCCTGATTATTTTAGGATTTCTGCTCTAAATTGATACCAAAATGATTGATGTCTGGTACTATAGAGCATGAACATCAACATAGCTGGTGAATCACAAGCTATGAAACTGGAGAAAAGAAGTTTAATGGAGCTCCAAATATTGCATGTATTTTATCGCGAAGGATCTGAGATATAAAAATGAAAGCTCTCTGGCACAATCGCCATTGAAAGAAATGAATGGAATAAAGACCATGCATAGTAGACAATCATTTCAATAGAATTTGTACAGAACAAGTTTCTGGTAGGCAGTATCTGTCTTTTGTACATTAGATCCGTGATTAAATACTTCAACTTCTGTTTTCATTTTTGTTTTAAGATATGATATAGGGTGACTGCGTTGTGAAGTAATGAGATTCTTCCATCATTTCATGTTCTGTTCCACACACACACACACACACACACACACACTTATTAAATAATTGTTGTTGTTTGTCTTTTAGATGCTCTTCTGCACAGGAGGGGCAAGAGTGTACAGGAAGGTTAAAAGTATCCAGGGGCGGTGGTCTGTGCAAGATGATCAAAAGTTCAGCCTAACAAGCTGGCAGTCAAGGAGGAATGGAACTTCACCATGACACTACTTTACTTCTGTTTGGCTAAAAGATAAAGAGAGAGAGTAAAAATTCCATATATTGAAGCAGGATCACCTGGAGGAATTTTACCCTTATGCTTTTCATATAATCAGTTATCCATATATTCACATATAACCATATATCCTTATAATGATTTTTATATAATCCATGTTTGAATCATGAAAGCTTCTGCACAATATATAGTGAAATGCTTAGATCTGAAAAATCCGAAATGAACTCTGCCCCAGTTCCCTTCCTTGTTCTTTCAATGTTTCACTGACAAAAGGGGGGAAGCAATAAATCTGATGTGCTGGCACTTTCCCCCCTGTACCAGACAGGGTCCCGAGTAGCTAAAACAGGAAGATGCTAACCGCAGAATGTCCAGGTAGGAGCAGAACGGGCGAAGTTCCTTTTGCCTTAAGTTTCTGTTTCTTACCATAAATCAGGGGAAAGGTTACAATGTACAATATTACAATGTTTAGACTGAAAAAGCAGAAGTTGGGAGGGAACTCTTTACATCATCAGGAGGGGCAAGGCTTGAATGCGCTCATTAGCTTTATTTTTGCTGCCGTTTGCGATTGTATCTGATTATGTCATGTATCTATGATGTATGTACTCAGGTATAAAGCCTCAGGGCGCTAGAGCCCGGGGCCCAGTCTCTTGGAAAGGATTCCACTGGGTCAATTATTGCTCAGCAATAAATATCACTTTCTTTTTCTCCACTGCTGCGTCTGTCAATTCTTGGACACAATTTGAGTAGGTCACTGGTACCTTAAAATCCTTGCAACATAACAAGTCAAGATCAAAAATGGGGTAACCCTGGGGTATCCAACATGGTACCCTCGGTGTTTTGGGCAAGTCCCATCGGCCTGAGCTAGCATGGCCAATGGTGAGACACTGTGGGAGCAGTGGTCAGAAACATCTGGAAGATGCCACCTTAGCTGTCTCTGGGTGAGCCAGAGTTGGAGATGAAGAGCTGCAAGAGACGGAGAAAGGGCTGGAATGCTTTTGAGAGAAGAGGAACCATGGAATTTTAGGGCACCATACAAGGAATGAGCAAGGAGGCCACAAAGGCAACCAGAGGCTGAACAAAGGGATCCAAATTAATAGTTTAAAATGGAGCTAACTAGCTGCAGTTATCTCTATTTTTATTCACTCTTCATGGTGAGCTGTAAAACTGTAAAACTAGCATGCTAAAATAACAAAACAAAAAAAAACCCTCACTCACAGTGTTTTGGAAAACTTTGGCCTTTTTATTCACCCCATGCCTAAGTGCCATACCACATTACCCAGCATAGAGTGTAGGTTGGGCCACTTAAAGTCTAAAAGATTAAAGAGCTATTTATTGGATGCAGTTGAGAAAGAGGAGGTGGGGAGAGATATCTACTGGGTGACAGCAGTGAAGAAGGGTTGGTGTGACTGGTTTGCTTGTCTTTCTTTGCAGGCTATACCCCATGCCCATCTGCCAGATGAAAAAACTATGTGTTGAAAAAGAAATTTCAGTAGCTGTGGCGTACATAGTGTCTTTGAAAATCTATTCTAATGCTCTTGGGAACATAAAAATAGGGGTTTATCCAACTCACAAGTCAATGTATGCAAAATTCTATAGTGACACGTGTTTACCTCATTGTACAGTTGAAGCTGAAGCTAATATAGACTACTACAAGGACATCCATATAGATGGTACAGCACCTGTGATTTATAGCTTCTAGGCTAGATATCACTAATTTGAGCTCTAGAAAAGTTCGGGTGCTTCCAGACAGGTTGCATATTTGCACAAACTTTTGTTGTCTCCCTACAATTATCCCATCACTTTTCTAAGAGAGAGCCAGTGTGGTGTAGTGGTTAAGAGTGATAGACTTGTAATCTGGTAAACTGGGTTCGCTTCCCCGCTCCTCCTCATGCAGCTGCTGGGTGACCTTGGGCCAGTCACACTTCTCTGAAGTCTCTCAGCCCCACTCACCTCACAGACTGTTTGTTGTGGGGGAGGAAGGGAAAGGAGAATGTTAGCCGCTTTGAGACTCCTTCGGGTAGTGATAAAGCGGGATATCAAATCCAAACTCTTCTTCTTCTTCTTCTTCTAACCACAAAAAGTATCATAAGAAGAGCGATAGAAACTTTCACTAGAAAGAAAAGTGATGGATAATTGCACTGGAACATGTGGGATAAGAACCTCCATGTAACATACCAGTATGAATGCAGAATAAACAGTCTGGAAGGTCCTTTAAATGATATTAAGCAAATGCTGTTCTGTGTTCTGGGTGTTTAGAACATTATACACATTTTCATTTTTTAGAAACCCTGTGTTTGACTAGAACTAATTCAGTTTACAAGTTCCCCTCGTCCCAGCTCCTGATGCATCAGTATGCTGCGTTTATTTAGAGGTCTTTTAACTGCTGACTTCAGATGCTGTCACAAATTGAGTCTTCATACTAGCAGCAGGCTTGAAAACTTTGACATTGTGTCTG
Source organism: Podarcis filfolensis (assembly GCF_964270895.1). Taxonomy (NCBI): domain Eukaryota; kingdom Metazoa; phylum Chordata; class Lepidosauria; order Squamata; family Lacertidae; genus Podarcis; species Podarcis filfolensis. The sequence continues at coordinate 34,011,880 of NC_139605.1, read as the reverse complement.
CTGCCACAACAGGGCTTCAGTATTGTATAAGTCACATCAAGTGAAAGGATGGGGATTATTAAGAGCTGAAAAGAACAACCTGGAAAGCAGACAAAATGTTTAAATAAAGCTGAGCTAGCAGACAGGTCAAGAAAATAAAGGTCAGGAAAGATCAGGTTTAATATAAGCTACTGTGATAACTGAACATACAGTAGAGGGATGCACAGGTTTCTATCAAACATGCCAGTGGCCACTGATAGCTAAATCCAGCAACTTTAGTATTTTCACTTAACGCTTCATGATATTCTGATTTTAACTATAAGGACCTGTATGACAGCCTAAAATATAACTAACTGAAAGAATCAATAACAGATCTCAAATAACAGATTGGAGTGGACAATTATATCAGATAATCTCTCTGGTTGCTTCCACCATGCAAGGAAGATAAATCCAAGTACAGTCGTACCTTGGTTGACAAACGGCTTAGTTGCCAAACATTTCGGCTAATGAATGATCAAAAACTGGAAGTGAGCGTTCCGGTTTTCGAACAATTTTTGGAAGCCAAATGTTCAGCATGGCTTCTGTGGCTTCCGATTGGCTGCAGGATCGGAAGCTGCGCCTTGGTTTTTTAACGGTTCCGGGAGTCGAACGGAGTCCCGGAATGCATTCTGTTCGTCAACCAAGATACAGCTGTATCTGAAACTTAATGCATCAGCCTCACAAAAGACTTGAGAAGCATTTGAGCATGGCCTCTCCCAGATGTTAATTTATCAACAAACCCCATTGTTTCTAGCTATTGGCCATGCTAGCTAGGGCTAAAGAGAACTGAAATCTAGCAACATCTGGAAGGCCATAGGTTGGCCATCCTTCCATTACAACTTCCCCTTCTTTCACTGATTATTTTCTGTGGTCACTAAAGTCTCCCAATTCAAGCCTTCTAATAGACTTGAAAGTCTATATAAACCTTCCAAGAGCCAATGTGGTGTAGGGGTTAAGAGTGATAGACTCGTAATCTGGGGAACCGGGTTCACGTCTCCACTCCTCCACATGCAGCTGCTGGGTAACCTTGAGCTAGTCACACTTCTCTGAAGTCTCTCAGCCCCACTCACCTCACAGAGTGTTTGTTGTGGGGGAGGAAGGGAAAGGAGAATGTTAGCCGCTTTGAGACTCCTTTGGGCAGTGATAAAGCGGGATATCAAATCCAAACTCTTCTTCTTCTTCCATCTACTGAACCATACCCAGTCCTGGCTTGTAGCAACAGGTCTTCTTCAATGACAAAAGGAAGCAGAGCACCAATTTGGTTTTTCAAAGTAATCCCAGTTGAACATTGCGTTGCATATCTATGCTTAGTGCTGCAGATGTTAGACTTAAAAGAATTAAGTTTTGATAAAACATTTTGGTGAGAGGCTGGTGGGGTCAAGGAGTTAGACAAGCAACTCCCTGTGTGAAACATAGGGCTAGAACCCAGGGTCATCCAATGAAACGGAAGCTTGGAAAATGTGAGATAGACAAAAGGAAGCACTTCTTCATGGAGCACATTGTTAAACAATGGGAAATTGCTATCTCAAGAAGTAATGATGACCACCAACACAGAAGTAGATGAAACAAATTCATGGAGGATCGCAAGTGAGGAAAATGCTGCTGTACTCAGGCCCTGCTTGTGGGTTTCTCATAGACATCTGGGTGGCCACGGTGCAAACAAGATGCTTGACTAGATGCGCCCTTGGTCTGATCCAGCAAGGCTCTTCTTACCCTAAATGAATGTAGGAAAGACATTTTGAAGAAGAGGCACCACAACTGAGAAGGCCCTGCCCCACTTTTCTTTTGAAAGCATGGACACTCAGAGACAAACTGCTGACCTAAAAAAAACTTTTAGGTCATATAGCAGAAGGCATTTCTTAAGGTATGCAGTTTTCAGACCGTTTCGGGCTTCAGAGCTCCAAAGCCAACACTTTTAGCTGTGCCCAGAGACAATCTGGTAGCCGGTGAAGTTTCTTGAGGACTGCCTAAAAATTGACAAGATGGGCTGCTTTGGAACCCTTAACCACTTTCACAGAATGGTGCAGGGACTGTATTACTACAAATACAGTGGTACCTCGGGTTACATACGCTTCAGGTTACATATGCTTCAGGTTACAGACTCCGCTAACCCAGAAATAGTACCTCGGGTTAAGAACTTTGCTTCAGGATGAGAACAGAAATCATGCAGCAGCGGTGCAGCGGCAGCAGGAGGCCCCATTAGCTAAAGTGGTGCTTCAGGTCAAGAACAGTTTCAGGTTAAGAACAGACTTCCAGAACGAATTAAGTTCTTAACCCGAGGTACCACAGTAGTGTTACTCATGCTATAAAACAGTGTCAGCAAGCAAGGAAGCCTGTGGCTCATCTGGTTCCGTTCTATAAACCCTGGCTGGCAGTGGGCTTCACAGCGAGCAGGCTGAGGTTCTAGTCTAGTTCTAGAGTTCTACTGAAGAAGGAAAATGTCTGGACGAAAGTAACCTGGAGGCTTCCTAATACAAAATATGCATGCTACGTGCCATCCAATTTGTATGCCTGAAAGCAGCTGTGAATTATTTCTGACTAGCTAATTAAACATGTAAAGGTGGTGCCAGGGAAAGGTCATTGCTTGGTCTCCTCCACACTGCACCTTGTTCAAAATAAGACTCAGACTTGGTTGGAAGTGTTGCTGAAGACTCTGAAAGAGTCGTGATAAAAGGGTGGTCTAACTCAGGGCATAAGGGTCAATCTAAAATTGACTCAGCACCTGGAAAACTTATACAGAACTATACTTGGGGTGATTTGAAGCTTAGCTGCTTTGGTATTATTACTCATGCAGATAGCACTTTCATGTGTGAGAGACAATTTTCATCTCATTTCTCCTCACAACAGCTTTAAGACTGATGCCACTATCGCTCCTATTTTACGGATGAGGAACCAAACCTGAGAGTCCACAGCGTTCCCAAGGCTATTCTTTCTCAGCAAATCTGAACCTGATCTGCAATTGAAACCCATGTATTGACTCAACACTCGGGCTTCGAGGCCTCATTGGCTTACAGGCGCTAGTCTTGGTTGGAAGCACAATGATTTATACAGATATTTTCACCTGTTGCCGTAGCTCTATTGAATGTAAAATAGGCAAGGAAAGAGGAGATGTTTTCTGTAGCATATTCCAAAGCAAGTGCTTAAATGATGACTTTTGTCTGGGAGACACAATGCTCTTCACACAACAATTGTCAGCAGGGATTGTGACAATATGCAGATGGCTCCTATAGGCATCTAAAGACTGCCCCGCCCACCATAGGAACTGGTTGAAAGGTGTGAACAAATCCCTTTACAGGACTGGTTGAACCATTAAGCAGTGTGAAACAATCCCCTCAGGAGGCGAATTAGGGGAGGGCAGTGGTGGCAGCTAGAGATGGGATTTCCTAAAAATCTCATTTGAGTTTAATTGCATATACTTTATAATTCCTGCCTTGCTCCTTGATCTCACCTCAGCAAGAAAGGGTTTGCGGGGTGTGTTTTTTTACTAAATACATGAAGAATTCTAAAATCTGTGCACTATTACACAGATATGTTCCAGGTTTCCTAAAGTAACTAGAACAGGGGTTGTCAACCTGGTCCCTACCGCCCACTAGTGGATATTTCAGGATTCTAGATGGGTGGTAGGGGGTTCTACGACACAAGATGAATCCTCCTTCCATCAGCATTGGTGAGCAGGAAGGAAATTTTACCATCAACAAAGATGCATTAGTGGGCGGTAGGTATTAAAAAGGTTGACTCCCCCTGAACTAGAATGTAAACATATAACATACAGGGATGCAAATGAATTGTATAAAAAATACTTACACCTCAATACAAAACGATACAGCAGAAATGTAATGCTGCTTAAAGCTCGACTCTTTCATATTTCCCATATGCATATTTTTGTGCCTATAATTTTGCACATCATTAATCAGGCATTATTTACTTATTTTTTGTAAGAAAATTTACATACTGCTTTATTGCAAATAAAATCTCAAAGAAGTTCGCAAATAACGTAAAACTATTTAAATTATCCATAAATATCTAAGTTAAGAACAAGGTTTTTTTAAAAAAAAAAATCAAAATAATGAATTCAAACTAAAATTGAATAGAATAATGTGTTCAAACTAAAATTACAGATTTCAAAAGTCGGGGGGGCTTGCATAAACAGAAGGCATGAAAAGAATGCAGCACAGCTGACTACCTAATGTCAGTGGGCAAAACAGGGGGACAGACAATGGGAGGAATTTAATGTCACGCTAAGTTGATCATTCTGTAAGAGCAAGCATTTCAACTTGCCAGGTGAAATGATTTCCTCCTCCTCCTCCTTCTGTGTGCTGTTCTGGAGGATCTTCAGACCTCAACCAAAGTCAGAGGTGGGGCAGGGGGTGCATAGGAGGTGCCTGGAGGGAGGAGAGGAGGGAAAGCCCTGTTGCACAAGTGGAAATCCTTGCATAGGACTTCAAGTGATCAGAGTCAGTAGTTGAATCCCAACCATAGCATGAGAAGCTCGGGCATAAAGTGGGTGCTTGAGGGAAGGGGTGGTCTAACGCAGGTAAACAGCCAGATTTGAACAGTCAAATTCCATGTATGAATCTGTTGTAAATGGGTTCCTCCTCCATCCCAGGTCGCAAAGATTCCTGGCCATTTCTTCTCAGCCTTCTGGTTATTCCCCTCTGTTGGAGACTGAAGCAAGTTTGTAGCCCTCAGATGCAACGAGGACGTTGCTTTATCCTCAAATGTCAGTCCAAGATGTGTGCCTTCTTGTCCTTTACTTCAGGCAGCAAAACATTTTGGGCCAGCCCCGATTCCTTAAATGATAAAATAAGTTAGACTGCTTACAAGTCCCATTGAACTCAGAAACTGACAAGTCCCATTGAACTCAGAAAAGCTTACTTCTAGTAGACATACACAGATAAACCTCTTCTCTTACAACCATCACATGGGAAATACGTACTTACACCCAGACTAAATCTCAGGAGCAACCTCAGGGTGGAGCGCAAGCTTTCTAGTTAAAAGTTGCCAGGTTCCGTTCTCACTGTCTCCTGTTCAAATAGTCAGGTAATAAATGGCAGGTGTTTTTCTCTCCTACCAAACTTGAAACACCACTACCTGTCCGACTAGACTATGCTGGGCTAAATGGATACATGGTCTGTCTTTCCTTTCTTTCTTTCTTTCTTTCTTTCTTTCTTTCTTTCTTTCTTTCCTTCCTTCCTTCCTTCCTTCCTTCCTTCCTTCCTTCCTTCCTTCCTTCCTTCCTTCTTTCTTTCTCTCCTTACTCTTACTTTATCCCCTGTGGGGATAAAGAGACTTTGTGAGGATCCACAAAGTCATTTTGACTTAGCTAATGAGGGCTGAGTCTGAGTCACATTTTTAGCAGCACCTTGATGACACAGTTATCACTCAGAATGCTTTCCGATATACTACGTGATGCAAATTATAGGTGTGTGTGCTACTTTTTGGTTATGATGACTTCTTACACATTTCCTGAATTGTAAGTTGCCTTGAACATGGGAGAAATGTTTTAAAGGGAATAAATTGCCACTCTGTTGCATCTTCTTCTGCAGGCTGTTTGGTGAGGCATATCCCTCTGTAATCGCTAGGGATGCCAACTATTATTGTGGGAGACTATATACCTTTAACATCTCCCAAAGAGGCAAATGAGGAGGTAAAGTTTTCCCATTTAGTGCAGCATCGTGCCGTGAAAATACAGTATACTGAGAATTTCTGCCTGCCAAGTGCCTGTTTAAAAAGCTTGCAACCACATGAGCATAAACACGCTGTTGTGGGTAATGTTGCCAACTTTTTACTGGCTCTGTTCCTGTGCCTTGAGCAACAGCCTGATACATAGGAATTAAGTCAGTGATGCTTTCCCCCAACATTTTATCTCCATGCCAAGGAACACTTTACTTATTACATTACTGTAGCTCAGGCTGCTGTTAAAGGCAAAACAGCCGGGACAGTAAAACCACCAGCAATCATTGAAGTAACACCTTCAGAAGCACACAAATACAGCTTGTAGTATTTGTGAGCACATCTTAAGACTCCAGCTTCGGATTTTAGAGGCACGCTTTAAGAATCCTCCTTTCTGAAGATACACAATTAATCTCTTTCTCTGAGAATTTTCAGTCTTAATGTGCTTAGGGAATTAATCCATAACATGACAAAAGCAGCCTTGAAACAGACATTTCTTGGTCTTTAAATCAACATTAATATGTTTGTGTTGATTTTGGCGGACCACAGTTTCCACAAACATTTGGCTTCTCAGATTGTATCCATGAAAATTAATGATCTGTCACTGTACATGCCTATGTTCTAATGAAGCACTTTGTCAAGTATGAGTGAAGTCAGGTGTGAGAAGCTGCCTTCGCCTCACCAGTGATAAAAAACCTTTCTCCCCCTCTTCCTCCCCTCCCCTCACACAAATTCAATTAAGTGTGAGCGAAAATTTAATTACTGCTGTGCAGCAGTTTTGCATTTGTGATCAAATAAAAGAGCTTTTGTAGGGTTTATAGTCTCCTGCTGTATGGGAAAGGGTGATAAGTGTTAGATAAACCAAGCCAGGAATTCAAATGCAATTATATTTGTGTGTGTGTGTGTGTTTCTGACAAAGGGAGTTTCTTGTGAAGTTGTGTGCTTGCTTGCTTTTCATAAATTGCACAAGAGAGGGACAGGAGGAATTACCCACCCAGTGGGCCAGATGGTGAGCACAACTTAAATAAGGAGCTCAAGAGTCCTTAACTATCTTGCAAAATCCCACTATCTCACTCACAACAGAGTCTCTGCAAGGCCTTCAAATTCAACTAGTGCAATAGAGAGCAAGGAAACAGGCCGTATAGTTTCTTTCTTCTCCACTATTTCCTTCTTGAGGAATGGCAAACAGTGGTGTGTGTTTTTTCACCCAGCAACAGGCAAAGTGCAACCAATAATATCACAAAAGAAAACAAAGAGACAGGGCGCTTGGAAAAGGTTTCTGCCGGGTCTGAAAACTTGTAGAGACATCTAAGAATTTGGTGCATGACCATGTTCTTCCCATCTTTTCATACTTGAGGCACAGGGAACGCAATTCTTCTGCTTCTTGTGTGATATTATCAGCTATTTAAAAAACCCCAAAGCCCAAGAAGATCCCACCACCAGGTCCCACTAGGCCCCAATCCCATCAGACTCCACCCCCTAATGTGCCAAGGACCACCTCTTCTCTGCCAGGCTCGACCCCCTGTATCTCAAGAGCTGAGCCATAAGAAACTTGGCAACTCTCCCATTTTGCATTTGAAGTCTGGACAATTTTTTTTAAAAAATGCAGTTCAGCAATGACTGGCTGGCATACCAAACAAAATGGCGACTGCACCCACTCCTTTTCCTATATGGACTATTGGCCACGTCCAAACAAGCGACACCTTGTTCTGCCAAAGGTTGCCATTGCTCTCTGTCACAAAGAACAGACCCCCCCAAAAAAAATCCCTCTCTGACTCTGCTCATCATTATACATGGCACCTGCCATAAAATGTGAGTCATAGCTATCGGACTGACATCAGACAAGCAGTCTCCGAACAATATCTCTTCGGTGAATGCCATTTACGAACATGTCAGGGGAAAATCAACAATTTATCATCAGCATAGCCCTACCTTGCTAGTAAGCCCTCTTCTGGGTCATCTTTTGTTGCTGCTGCTTTTAAAGAGTGTGTATCAAAATAAGTTATGCTGGCTATTAAGTTGACGGGCCCCAGAGGCAGGTCATATCACACCAAAGCAAGAAATTGACCTGTGAGCACAAAATGACAAAGACGCATCCTTCTGTCATGCTCTTCCTTTACACCTGAGCCTTAAGAGAGCTGACGTGCCACAAAATTGGACTCCAGAGCTCTGGCTGCCCCTTTTACTTGATTGTTTACCTCCACTTTCCATACCATTTCGAAAGGTTTTTAAGGCGCAAGTGTGTTTTCCTGCCAAAGTGCTTCGCTTGGCAAATTGCTGACGCAGAATCTCCTTGCTCCAGTGCTCCTGGGGTGAGGAGAGGCAGACAGGCAGCATACCAGCATAGCCTCTATCATACCAGGGACAAGGGAGCATCTCTCAGACAGGGGCAAACATGGCGGAAAAGAACAAGGTTTGCAGAGCATAAAGAGGCCAGGATAGCTATGACAAGGGGTGGGGGAATCTGCTTTCAGCCTGTGTCACTTTTCCACGTGTTCACACATAAAGCAATTCTACCCCATTTCTGCATCTATCAGTGAGTGTTTTGGTTTTTTTAAAGTCCTCACACTAAAGTTCACATTTTAAAATGTATTTTTGAGCATACTTTCTCTCTATTTCTTTTCTCAACACACACAGTTCTAAGGGTGTTTTTGTCTCAATAGAGGCATAAAGGGATCATTGGAGTTCTACTCAGAGCAGACCCATTGAAATTAATGGACGTAAGTTAGTCACATTTGTTAATTTCAGTGGGCGTCCTCCAAGTAGAACATAATTGAATGCCACCCTTAATCTGAAATTTGGCTGCTTCTTTCATAACAGTATTATTCACAAGACTAGCTGCACCTGCTATCAACGCTGACAATAAACTTAAAGTATGCTAGGTTCCATTTTTGAAAAAGAGGGACTGAACAGCTTCCTGGATCATATTTTGAAAAGAAGAATAACATTAACTTTTGGTAACTTCCTGCACAGCTTTATGCTTTCAATAATTAAATATATATATATACTAGAATTTTGCCTTAAGGAACAGTGATGGGGAAGTGCAGTAGATTAGAAAGTGTGGGGTCAGGGGCGGAGCAAGGTGGGTGCGGTGGGTGTGATCCGCCCTGGTTGTCACCTCCGAGGGGGTCACACAATGCTGTCCAGCACTCAACCTCTACGAGAGATGCTGTGGCTTTGGTGCACTCTGGCTTCCCACTGTCAAAATGGTCCCCTTGCTATAGGGTAGGCAGGGGGCAGACTCCTCATCGCAAGGTACGTGATCTCTGCAAAAAAAGCTCAACAACCCTGGCTCCCCCCAATAATATGAAATAAAGTAAAACCATTTTTGCAGGCCAAAAAAAAAAAAAAATTCAGCGTGGGGGAGGGTGACAAGAAATTTTTCACACCGGGTACCACCTGACCTTGCTACACCACTGTGTGGGGTAACAGGTTCTTGACACAACTTCTTCATAAGCTTCCCACAAATAAATCAGAATGAATGCCCAATAAAGAGGAGATTAAGAGGAGGTGCTTAACATTCTCACAAACTTTACACAGACAAATTAAGATGAATGCTCAATAAACAGGTCACCTGGAAGTCACCTTAGACTAGAAAATGCTTTTTTTTTACACATTTGACAAGAAAACCAACCTGCATGAAATCAGATCAGCTTTGGCATTTTTGACTACAATGCAGTTTTACAAGGGTGGGGACCCCTTGTTTTTAACCCTTAAAGGTTTTATCTTTCTCTAATGCTGGACATGCCATACTGGAAAACGAATTTGATTCAGCTGGGCAGGTGCTATTAGATCAGCTGTCAAAAGCTGACTTAGACATCTGAAGCTTTCATTATTCCCGTCCATCATTTTAAAAAGAAAATGACTTTTTTATTTTTTTTTGAACTGTAAATGTTCCATTTAAAACTACATTTGTCTTTAAAACTGTGCCACATCCCATTAACATGAATTTATTACTCTGTGGCAAATCTACTGCTAATGAGATGAAAAGAACTTATTAATACATCAAATGTTTAAAATTTCTAATACTTTACAGCCCTATTTAGAGAAATGGAAAGAGAGAGCGCACAGGAGATTAATGCCACTTTGATTCTGAATTAGGTTGACTTCAGGCTTTACAAGTGTGTCATGGTTCCTACTCAAAACCTGTTTCCCCACAGCAGGGGCTTGACACCATGACTGTGATTTTTGCAAGGCAGCCGTGAGAATCGGCTGGATCACATATTAAGTCTCTACACCAGAATCCCCCCCCCCTGAAAATCACACACCACGGCCAATTCACATGGTTGTCACATAAAACATTGCTGCTGTAACATCCCACTCCAAACAATTTGGGAGCCCCAAGTGCGCTCACAGAGTTTATGCATGTGTCTCACTCAGTTTGGGGGGAGGGGAGTTTTCCACAGAAAATACTGCTGTTAATGCCAATTTATCTGCAGCAAATATGTATGCCATATAATTATGGAACCACATCTGAGAGCTGCAGAGGCCCACTCCCTTGCCTTGGAGAAGACTTCAGTGGGTACTTTAGCCTGGCAGTGTCAACAACCACAAGAGAAGACTTGCTTACACCATACGCTGAGTGAGTTCTTGCTGCTCAGCCCCATTCCCTTGTCTCAGAGGACAACACCACAGAGGCCAAGACTGAGGGGCAGGAAATGCCATCTAAACAATCCTGTCACCATAGGGACATTTCTTTTCCTGAGACTAGACTTGACCCTTTTTACTGTGGTCATTTTGGGTAAGCTGCTTTCAGGGCTCTAAAGCATGATATACAGTAAGTATTCTAAATAACTAACTAAATAAGTGTGTGTAGTATTGTGGGAGGTATACGCTGCCTCCTACCTGTGCAGCACTGTTTAGTGTTCATGGGGCACAATCTGGGAGGCAGTCTACAATTCTATGATTTTATCTAAGCAAATTCTTACCTATATTTCAGAATTGACAGTGGAGACTAGAGCAGAGATGAAATTTCCCAGAAAATACTTTTCTCAGAACATTTCTGAGACTTGTTTTCTAGAAAAAGGAGGCCACCTTGCCAAAAAAAAAATATCCAAATATCAACGCTGTGAAGGATACAAAATGGTAGCCAGGCTGTAACACAGATGTTGCTGTTGGTGCTTCTGCAGCCACTTGTGGTGGAGGAGGAGAAACACTTCACAAAAAGAAGGAAGCTGTGATATGGCCACCTCAAATGGTGAGCCCCATCCCAAGAAACTGTTAGAAAATTTCATTCTCCTGGAGAAATTTTTGTGAAATGCCCCTTCCCCATTTCTCTGCCTAAAAATAGAGTGGAGAATTTCAAGAGACCATTTGTTCTTGATATAGACCATTTGTTCAGTGGAAAGAAATTCCATCCATCATGTTATGTGTGGCTACAACTTTCAGGCTTCACTCAGATTTTCAGAGAAGTATCCACTTTAGTGTCCACCACCATCATTTCAGTGTTTGCTTTGAAATCCTGATGAAACATTTCTCCCTGGCTACCACTGGCTACTTAAAGGAACCAGTTCTGGAGAACATACATCACCAGAACGCGCAGGTACAAATTGTACCAATGGGAGAGGGGAGACCAATGACACGCAAATACCACACTGCTGTATGGTAGACCTTCCTCACCACAGCTTGATACACAGTGCCATGCCAGCTATTTAAAGTAAGCACCATCTCTCTCAGGCTGAAGGAAATGGATCCAAGATGCCTCAAGCCAAACGTTTCTTGAATGGTTTTCCCTCTTGTCACTGTACATAAATCTTGCCCAGTCTTTGGGCCATGGTCTATCCTTAAAATTGAAAGCTTGCTTCACTACCAAGCTTCTTTGACCATGTATCAAATAAATCCTCAGAGACAAGCTAAAATCTGATAGCCTCCAGAGATATTCTCCTATAATGTTTAAATGGTATTTGAAAGCTTTAAAAAAGGCCACATACAATTCTCTTCTTCAGCCTTTTGACTAACGTGCATAGCTTTAGTGTGCTATGACAAAATCTTGTTTTTAGACTCTGTGTATGGGTTTGTATGTGTCTTACAGCTTCAAATATCCCAGATTCAGTCTTCAAAAAGCTGAAAACTTTTGTTGCATTATAATTTCCTCATGGTGTTTAGTTTGATCAGTTCTCTCGTGGTACTTTTCGTGGGCTTGATTCATATGGATTTGGATGTGATAAGACATACAGTTTTCTGCAAAATAAACTGCAGCTGTAATGTGAAGGATCATCACTGCAAAGCAGGGGGACGGGGGGACAAAGCAAAAATAATATTAGGCACCAAGGCTTAACATTGGCTACTTGTACTTAACCGCTCCATCCACCCCTTTCAATCTGTAATGCTTGTGCTAGTGACCTGAGGCTTTCGGCAACAGACCCATATGCCACATATCAATGGAGAGCTGCTGCCATTGTGATACAACAAGGATACTCCCTATGTTCCTAATGAATTAGCTGCCCCTAACCAGAACTAGCTAAGTGTACTGGTTAAATACACAATGTCATATACTTCATTGATAGTGGAAGGCTGCAGCTTCAAAGAGCAAGCTCAAGGATTGAACGTTGAACACCATATGAACTGTGTGGCTATCATGATATCGTTCCTAGGAGCTTTAATAAAAGAAAGCAGGTTGAACACTGGATAGAGACAAAACCCTTTTCTCTCTGGGTTAATATTGCTATACACACAGGCAATATATATAAGGCACCAAGCTCTGGTACTCCTGCCAAATGTTTTATTCATTGCTTTTTGCCCTTGGGAGAGAAGGAGCAATCCTTTTGTTTATTAAACCTTTCTTTTTACATTTGAACTTGCCTGTGAAAACACTCTGATATGTGTCTTCTTATTTGGCAAAATATGAGCTATACAAAACAGGCTCTTAGCTTTATGCTACCCACTCTACTTCTTTGCAATTGAAAGAAAAGAAGCCTATGAATATCACAATGTGTTCAGAACTGCCTTAGCTGTTATTTGCAGTGCCATTCTAATGGTTTCCAGTGTTGTTATTTTTTTCCCCTCATGCAGTTTACCTAATGGTGATTTCACTGGTTAAGTCATTCCTTTCGATGAAAGGAGTTTGAAAGTTGTGCTCATGATCCTTCGAACGCACTTAGATCTGGGTGTCTTGGTGTTATGAACCAACTCATCCATGAATTCTTCAGTTGACCCAGGGCAAGATGCCACTCTTCAATCTCACTTCCATTGCTGTATTATGACAGTACTCTATCTGCTCTTCAGAATGGGATTGAGATAATGATTGTAAAAACAGATCCTGGGGGGGGGGGCTATCACTTGAAACAGGGGCCACACAGAGGAGTAAGGAGCAAAATCTCTACCTTTGCTGTCCTTGGCTTGTAGCTGCCTGTGTACAGATGAACTGCCTGCACATTTACCTGTTCTTCCTGATTTTGTTGTTGTATTGTTGTATTTTAATCTTGTTTTTAAGTTGTATTCATTCAGTCAACTTGTTTTTATTATTGCTTGTTAGCCGCCCTGAGCCCGACCTTGGCTGGGGAGGGCAGGGTATAAATAAATAAATATTATTATTATTATTATTATTATTATTATTATTATTATTATTATTATTTGGCAGGCCTGGGGTCAAAGTGGAATCAGGGAGCATCACCTTTCCCTAGCAGGAAAGCAGGAAAGGAGTCTGAGGAATGGAGGCAGATAGTGGTGATGAGAGATGATGTTCTAGGCCTAACAGACAAAACAAAACAAAAAACCTGACAATTTGCCAGGTCCAGATGGCAGCTACTTGAGAGTTCTCAAAGAACTCAGATGTTAAATTGTCTTCTAACAAATGTATGTAACCTGCCTCCATACCTGAAGACTGGAAAGTAGCCAGTGTAGCACCATTTTTTTTAAAAAAAGGGATCCAGGTGGGATCCTGAAAATCTCAGGCCAGTGAGCTGAACATCTGTCCCAACAAAAATTGATAGGAAATATTATTAGAGATAAAATAGCTGAGCATATAGCAGAATCAGCCTTGCTGAAGCAGAGCCAGCAGAGTTCTTTGAGAGGGTCTTTTCCTCTAAACTACTTAATTTAGAGAAAAGGTGAAAAAAAAGGTGATATGTTAGAAGTTTATAAATTTATGCATGGCGTGGAGAAAGTAATAGAGGAAAGTTTTTCTCTATTTCTCATAACCCTAAAACATACAGATAATTACAATAAAACCAACATGGCACCAGCCCTTTTCATTAAAAGCAGTCAGTTCCCCAATGCCTGTTGGAACAAATCAAGTACTTCTTCACACAACAAGCCTTCAAATATGGAACATGCTTCCCCAGGAGGGACTGATGGCCACCAACTTGGATGGCTTTACAGGAGGATTGGAGAAATGCATGGAGGATAAGACTATCAATGGCCACTAGCCATGATGGTTATGTTCTACCTTCACTTTCTGAATACCTGTTGCTGGGAATGCCAGGTAGGCAGGATGCTGTCGCACTCAGGTCCTGCTTGTGCTCTTCCCACAGGTATCTGGTTGGCCATTATGAAAACAGGATGCTGAAATAGATGGGTTGTTGGCCTGATTCAGCCAGCTGTTCTTATGTTTGCCGGCTTCCCTGTGTTCATATGAAATGTAGATTTGAGATGTTAGAGGATTCCTGGCACAGTCTGCATTTGCTATGAACACCTCTCTTTTGTCACATTGGACCACTCCTCAGAACTGAATGTAGACCTGCAGTTTAGTAGTAGGCAGATCTACACACCTTGCTGGGTTCTTGTTCAATCATGGTACTTAAGAGGTGTACCAAAAGCTGTTATGTCTTTTTCCCTCCCCTCACTTTGGACTGTGTAGAGCTGATTGGAGCAGCTTCAAAGCATGGTGCCTCTTTTGTGCAAGATAAAGATACTATGTACAGTGGTACCTCGGGTTACATACACTTCAGGTTACATACGCTTCAGGTTACAGACTCCGCTAACCCAGAAATATTACCTCAGGTTAAGAACTTTGCTTCAGGATGAGAACAGAAATCATGCAGCGGCGGCATAGCGGCAGCAGGAGGCCCCATTAGCTAAAGTGGTGCTTCAGGTTAAGAACAGTTTCAGGTTAAGAACAGACCTCCAGAACGAATTAAGTTCTTAACCCGAGGTACCACTGTACCTTGTATGGAGCAAGACTGCACGTTACTTTCCGGGTAATTCTATGAACAAAGGGCCATGTACGCAAAAACAAAATGGCCACCCCCATGTTGACATGGTAGCAGCCCTTTTTTGGATGTACACTGGTCCTTTGTTCATAGAATTACCCAGGAAGCAAGGTATGGTTGTTTGCTGCACCATTTTAAGAAGTATTTTTGTCTGGTGCAGTAGAGGTGCCATGACCTGAAGCTGCTCCAACCAGCTGTACATTGTAAAGTGAGAAAAATACAGTATAGCCCTTGGTACACTGCATAAGTATTTCTCAGTTCTGATTTGTGGGGTTTCTGTGAGGTTTGTTTTTTTAGGATTTCTCTAGTTTATCCTAAAATGTCTGCACAGAAACAGGATGGGTCATACTTTAGGGCATCAACCTAGTGAAACAGGATGGTACAGATTGGGATAGGTCTACCTATACTTAGTGCTGATCAAATTAAATTGAATAAAGTTTAATATTTATTGAATTTATCATGCTATTCCAATTTGAAAGGAAATAAAACATAACGAAATACTATGTTTGTTTTTCCTATCTTGAGGGAAGAAAAAAATCTGAATAATGTGTACTTACACCAAGTATCATTAAGATAAAATTAATAGTTGAACTGCAAGGGATAAGTGATTTTTCTACAAGGGATAAGTGATTTTTCTACATATCTATGGCAGCTATTTACTTAAAATGTAATTACTGTTATAAATCACCAAATATAGTTTATAACCTCAGCAAAAGACCTAAAAAGGAATCAGGGCTATCTTCAAACTAATAAAGTCAACCCACGAAATCGCTTCTCGGCCTTTTGGCTAAGATCAAGTGTAGAACTAATAAAGTCTATTTATTGAAGCTACTGCTGGTACCTTATCAACCTGTCAGTAGTGGCTTGTGATCTGTTTGTGGCTTATATAGTGCACAGCATAGCACAGTTTTCAGCTGAGGAGGATAATCATTGCCTTCATATACAGTATAGTAGAGTTATAGGTTTGTGGTCCAATATAGTTCCTCTGCAGGCATCTTGGTGTAGTATTGCATCTTGTCTGCTTTCTGTATGTGGCATGCTGGCAATAGCCTCCAAAGTGTGATCTGTCTTAATAAAAATTAAAAAGTACATCACCAGTAGTGATGGGCAATTCTCTCCCTTTCAGTTTCTCTCAGTTTTTCACCTTCCCAATCTTAAGTTCAGTTATCCACTTTTCGACATCAGTTCTTTAAAATCCTCATGAAATTTCATCAGCTTTTAGTGATTTTTTTTCTTGATCAACACCAGGCATAGGCAAAATCGGCCCTCCAGATGTTTTGAGACTACAATTCCCATCATCCCTGACCACTGGTCCCGTTAGCTAGGGATGATGGGAGCTGTAGTCCCAAAACATCTGGAGGGCCAAGTTTGCCTATGCCTGATCTACACATTTTTAAGCAATTTCCTCTAATATACATGTATTTACAAAGCAATTTGTAAATAATATAATGTATTTTTATATCTTATTTTCACTAACAAGCATTTTTTTCTGCAAAGTTTATCATGTATATTCATTTGATTTGTACATATTCCTTTGCTGGAGAACTGCATTGAAAAATTCAGAAAAGTGCTAATTTTCAAAGGATGGCCACTGTCAACTGCAGTCCGTGTTTCGCTTTGGAAAGGCAAATTAGGTAGATGCACCTTTAAATGTGAAGTGCATCAAATTTCTTCTCAATCTCTAGTGGTCACTGAGCCACTCCAAACACAAGCGGCTGCTGCATGGAGAAGCAGTCACAACAAATGGAATTTCAAGGGCCATCCATGCGACTATGGTGTGAAGCAGGTATACTGCGTTTTCTCTGAAACGTCATTTCATTTACTATTAGCTGGTGTGCCTAATTACCATATTTTTTGCTGTATAAGACTCACTTTTTCCCCTCCTAAAAAGAAAGAGGAAATGTGTGTGCGTCTTATGGAGCGAATGCAGGCTGCGCAGCTATCCCAGAAGCCAGAACAGCAAGAGGGATTGCTGCTTTCACTACGTAGTGATCCCTCTTGCTGTTCTGGCTTCTAAGATTCAGAATATTTTTTTTCTTGTTTTCCTCCTCCAACAACTAGGTGCGT
This sequence comes from Podarcis filfolensis, assembly GCF_964270895.1. Lineage (NCBI taxonomy): Eukaryota > Metazoa > Chordata > Lepidosauria > Squamata > Lacertidae > Podarcis > Podarcis filfolensis. The sequence goes on along the minus strand of NC_139605.1, from coordinate 33,994,973 downwards.
CTTGTGGTCTGGTGCGTCTTATAGAGCGAAAAATACGGTACTAACATGTGTTCTGAACCTAATGCTCCTCAGGGCACAATAGTTGTAACTGTCCATCCAGTTCCAGAAAAAGTGCCAAGCTGATCTTTTGCTGTCTTTAAAAAATGCTACTTCATTAATCAATCATGCCATGCCATGGATCAGGGCCAAGAATTGGCTCAGACTTAGCTGCTCAGTGCTAAATAACTCTTCAATCAAAGTAGCACTTCATTAACCAACCAAGAGACAAAAAAAGATGTTTTCTTTTGAAGACTAGAATCTTGAATCTTGTAAACCAACGGTTTGAGAATTACCAAACTGTTTTTCTCACTATCTTTCAAAGCAACCATAGCAACTATGCAGAAAGAAAAGAGTGCAGAAAAGGTAACACCAACCTGCTCTCCACAAATGGCAGGAGTAGGGAGGGCAACTCTTCCTTTCAAGTTTGTTGAATGAATTAACCTAGAGTGAGCCGGGGAAAAAGAATAGAAAGCTAACCCATTAACAACAAAGAAAGCTCCCCCCCCCCCCCTTTGTGCTAAGAATGCCTTTCAAATTGCCCTCAGTTTTCTGGTGCAGAAAAAGTCCTTGGCCTTATAATAAGCAAGCACACAAACATACATATTTCCCTCTGGTGATCCAGATTATTTTGCCAAATGTTCTCCAGGGACACTAAAGATTGTGAGAGCAATACTTCCCATTGTTCCTCGTATCTCTGGGCATTCCCATGGCAGCATCCGGGGGGGATGGGGAGCCATAGCCAGATTTATAATGGTGCAGTTTGAGCATCTGTACTAGGGCCCATGTCTGCAATGGGGCCAGACTCTGAGCTTTCATTAAAAAAAAAAAAAAAAAAAGTTAGTCAAGAAATTAGGAAGCCAAATGCGGAGGGTGATGCACAAGCCTGGCTGCCCCCACCTTCCAGTGATTTTAGCTAGCGAGTGAAGCCAGAGCTGTGACTGATAAGTGGGTTGTTTCAACATCAGGAGACAGGAATCCCTCAGATATTTTCCCCTTCGCTTTAGTACACTTTCTGTCTGGTCAGATGAGAGAAATCTATGCACATTTGTAATTAATAGTGTATATTACAGCCTTGCTTACCCCCAAATGTTTGGGGAAATCTCTCCTCTCTCCACTGAAGCAATCTAATAAATGGGGATAAAGTTTGGAGGTTTGAGGATAGGTAGTGATTTATAGTATTCTGCATAAACAAAGAAAAGTGTTTGGCTAAGCATGCTCTGAATACGGTTAGGCTTTGCATATTAAAGTATTTTTTTAAATTTTGCGCAAAGTGACAATGGTGAGAAATGTGTGGAGAAGTGGTGGTTTAAAATGTTTAAGGTTTTATTCCTGATTATGATCTGTCTTATCACTGATATTTATACACCACTCCAGAAGCCTCTTCTGTCCAAAGAGTGGAATTCAAATGTGTTATTTTCTGTCAGTTGTATAGTATGCAAAGTAAAAAAATATTGCTACTTCGGGACAGTGGTGTTTGCTTGAGTTCTTGAAGCAGTGAGGCATGTCCCCACCTTGGTTTTTAAAATATTGGCTCAAGAAACCAGAAATAAACAATATTTTATTTAAAGAGGAAAGTCCTTTGAATTTCAGAGCAACCAGACTGGGTCAAGCCAAAGGCCCATCAAGTCCAACATTCTGCTTTCCACAATGGCAACCAGATGCATTAGGTAGCCCATAACTTGAGGTAAATAACCCTCATCTAATACTGTAGTTGTCCCTCCTCCTTTAGCATATTCAGAGGTATACTGGGGTGCAGAAGGAAAGATTCATCTCTGGATATTTAGCCAAGATTGCTATATGGAATTTCCATGTTCACAGCCACGAAAAAAATTATGATAATCAGGAAATCCACTGGACAATTTAAAAAGAAAATAAGCATCTAATCACTTATCACTGACATTCACTGTTCAGGTCACTGCTAGATGCGCCATTGGACTTTGAGCAGAAAGGTGGGCAACAAGATTGGCTCATCTGAGAATTGTGGTCCAGCTTGAAGACCCAGGTCACCAATGTTTTGATTGTCTTATTTTTCATATTCCAATTCTACCTTTGGTAGAATTCTACCATTGGCAAATGGTGGAGGCTCAAAGCACTGGGGGAATCTAAAAGTTCAAAGCAGTTCTCAAAAGTTATGATTGTTTTATTTCCTCAACGTAAAACAATTCATAAAATAAAACCATAATATAACCCAGGACTGAAGCTAAATCAATAACAAAGTAATATTTCAGTTCTGTCAACCCATATTATGCACAGAGAGAAAAGTCCAGCATGTACAGTACATTATGATTTTAATATATCACTGTACGAAATGGAGAAAAATCAAAGCAGGTTATGTGGCATTATAAATATTATTGTTTCTTATCCATTTCACCACCAAAGTAGTAAAATATTTATAGCTAATCTCAGTGGCAATTCTTCCATTGGTCCTTTTTCTGTTTTGCCTCACTTTTTTCCGCTATAAGGTTATCTGCTGAGTAAGAGAAGTCACTCTGTTCCACCTGCTGTAGAGGTATAGAAATACAAATCTCTTCCGATCCTTAGCCATTTCCAGATGTAGAGTCATGCTAGTCTCTTGCAGCAAATACAACAAAGAGTCCTCTGACACCTACAGACCAGGGTCGTGACCTGCTTGAGGCAACACCATGATGGGGAGATGGACAAAGGCAAGAAGTGGTGCCTCAATGGTTCAACAGAACTTTAAAGTGTTGGTTCTAGTTTTGGGGTGGAGGGATCATTTGGGTTCCTCCTAAGGCAGAAATATGAATTGGGCTTGATGCTACATGGTACTCACTCTTTTCTGGTGTGATCCATCACTATTGAGTTGTGGGTGGAGGTATTTCTCACCTGATCATATCTCCACTGTGAGGAGTGTCAAGTAGGTGGGAAAGGCCCATGCAATTTTCCTGTCAACGTGGTTGTTTAATTCATACACACTCCCTGAGAAGCATGGGGCTGCACCACGGGGAAGTGGCTCCCGTGTTTCTGGGTGTGAATTTGTATGAGTCCTCAGTATAATTCCACATGACATCCTCTTCCATTCCAGATCTTACCTGTCTCTCCTGGGAAGGGTTCTCATCTCTGATCTATCTACCTCTCCTTTGCCTTTTATTTTTTTCTGTTCTCTTCCAACTCATGATGCCCCATTCTGATTGGGTCCCAATCCCACCATTAGTTTCTTGGTAGTAACTTTTCACCCTTTTCTTTGTTAGTACTTTCCCAGACAAATACATTACTTCATCCTTTACGGCAAATAGATGTGAATCCAGCCTTGATCCAAGACATTGGCTAAGCTATGCCTCTAGAATATGCTTTACTACAAGTTTATCTGTAATGTAGTTATATTGTTGTGTGCAAGGACTATTGGAAATGTCATCAATTTCTAAGTTTGAAACGTTCACACAGCATGAATGCGCCTCGCACGTGGCTTGGAATATTTCTGCTAATGTCATGAGATCGGAACTGCTGTTAGTTTTATAAGGCTATGTACCCATGAACTTGAACCCTCTTGATTTTCCCTTAATGAATCACAGAACGTTCTATAAAATATGAACTTATATGAATATGTGCATCCCTTCTCTTGCAATGTTAGGAGTTTACCACAAAATACTGAGCAGCATTCCATTCCATCATCAAGCTCACCAACTCTGCAACTTGGCGCTCCACAGACAAAATTACTTTTCCACTGCATTGGTCACTTGTTGATGCGACAACAGCCATTACACTTTGTCATATGGATGTGTTTATTTCGCAGTCTCGTACTACTTAACCCATAGCCTGTAACATCTCCCTCTAGGTCGTTACTATTGCTCCAGAAAGATGCACTTGGAATGCTTAATATTTATTGTGACTGTTCTTTATGCAAGGCATTCCCATTAATCTGTCTAAAACCGTGCTCGGAAATGCTTTGGTTTTTAAAGCTGTATATGGGGAGAAATTACAAAACCAGGAATCATATAAAAACAAGGGGTGGTAAACTCCACCAAACTTCTAAACTAGGGAACTCACTCCCACAGGAGGCAGCGATGGCTACCAATTTGGGTGGCTTTAAAAGAGAATTGGGATGCGGGTGGCGCTGTGGGTTAAACCACAGAGCCTAGGACTTGCCAATCAGAAGGTCGTGGTTCGAATCTCCGCGACGGGGTGAGCTCCCGTTGCTCGGTCCCTGCTCCTGCCAACCTAGCAGTTTGAAAGCACGTCAAAGTGCAAGTAGATAAATAGGTACCGCTCCAGTGGGAAGGTAAACGGCGTTTCCGTGCGCTGCTCTGGTTCGCCAGAAGCGGCTTAGTCATGCTGGCCACGTGACCCGGAAGCTGTATGCCAGTTCCCTCGGCCAATAAAAGCGAGATGAGCACCGCAAACCCAGAGTCGGCAACGACTGGACCTAATGGTCAGGGGTCCCTTTACCTTTACCTAAAAGAGAATTAGACAAATCCATGGAGGAGAGGCTACTAGACATGATGGATATGCTCTGCCTCCATGGCTGGAGGCAGTAATACTTCTGCATGCCAGTCTCTGGAAACCACAGGAGGGGGAAATGCTTTTGTGCTTGGGTCCCAGTTGCAGGTTTCCCACAGACATCTGGTTAGCCACTGTGAAAACAGGAAGCTGGACTAGATGGGCCATTAGCCTGATCCAACAGGCTCTTCTTATGATCTCTTGCTCTCCCTTGATGCTGAAGTTCTCATTAACTAGCTCTAAGGATTCAAACAGAAACACCTTCCGTGCATTCTCTATATATTTCCCCCCGAAAAATTGGTTGTTGCAAAGTTCCCTACCAAGGGCAGGAAACAAATGAAAAGTCCATAAACATTTATATTAAAGAGCTAGCTAAAGAAACACTGGGTTATTGTAAATTCAATGGAGGGAATTTGTAGTTTCCCAGGAGCATTACAGCACATCAAATGTTAACTGCTTTTATCTTAAGCATATACAGCTGGTTCGCGGCAAAGGAGCTCTTTTGATTTCTTCTTCTTCTTTTACTAAGCAGTGGGAAATGTAGGAGGTTTCCCAGGACTGTTCATTTTGAAAAGGAAAGGAAGAACTGAGGGGTTGTGGGATTTTTGTGGGAATGTTCATTTTTACACATTTGCAAATATTGGAAAAAGAGATGAAGTTTGTGAAATGCTGTGCTCCATGGTGTTGGTTTATAATGCAACTGCTATACATTAATGCACAGCCGAGCTGTGGGCTGCAAATTGGTGTGATCACTTTCTACAGCGCATGATGGAATAATATGATTTCCTCAGCCTTGAGTGGAGGGTGGAGGGGCTCATAATATTAAAAACCCAAAACATATTTCTTCCACTTTAGCCTTCCGGGACCGCATAACACTGGTCCTGAGAGATCTGCATTGGGTCCCAGTACATTTCCAAGCACAATTCAAAGTGTTGGTGCTGACCTTTAAAGCCCTAAATGGCCTCGGTCCTGTATACCTGAAGGAGCGTCTCCACCCCCATCGTTCAGCCCGGACACTGAGATCCAGCGCCAAGGGCCTTCTGGCAGTTCCCTCATTGCAAGAAATGAGGTTACAGGGAACCAGACAGAGGGCCTTCTCGGTAGTGGCACCCACCTTGTGGAACACCCTCCCTTCAGATGTGAAGGAAATAAGCAGCTATCGTATCTTTAAAAGACATCTGAAGGCAGCCCTGTTTAGGGAAGTTTTTAATATTTAATGCTGTACTGTTTTTAACACTTGATTGGGAGCCACCCAGAGTGGCTGGGGAAACTCAGCCAGATGGGCGGGGTATAAATAATAAATTATTGTTATTGTTATTGTTATTGTTATTGTTATTGTTATTGTTATTGTTATTGTTATTGTTATTGTTATTGTTATTCCAGGGGGCCCCAAATGCCCAGCGCTGAACAAACATGAGCAAGACATATCTCTCCATCTGCAGCTTCTAGGCTGCTTTAAACTCTCTCTCACACACAGCTCGGGCTATTGTTCTTCTACCTAGGATCACCTGGCCTCCAGCCAGGTGAGCAGAGAGGGGAGAAATGCCTACCTCCTTTCTTGGAAAGCACCATCAATCACTTCACTCATTCTTTGAGATGCTGATGAGCACTAAACCGGCCAACTGAAACCACCACCCTGGCAAAGGGGCTAGTTTGGCAAGTTTGCTCTTACACATTCTGCCTCCACAGATACAGGATCCCAAGAACTGGAAGGGACCCATCCAGGCCGACCCCACCCCGAACTCATAACAATATTATTAAATTTTGTTACATTTTCACCCCAGCTTTCTTCCATGATGGAACCCAAATTAACATCTGTGTGGTTCTCATGTCTGCCCAGACTCTGGAGAGCTGCTGTCAAACAAGACTCCATTGGTTAGTTGGACAAATAGTTAGCTGGTAACAATCCCTACATGTTCCTATGTTCCTATGAGGTTAATATGCAGTAGATTCTGCTAGCTCTTTGGATGACTCAATGAAAATCTCTCTCTCTCTCTCTCTCTCTCTCTCTCCCTCTCCCTCTCCCTCTCCCTCTCCCTCTCCCTCTCCCTCTCTCAGCCTCACCTATTTCACAGTGTTTTTGAAGGATAAAATGGGATGACCTGTGCATGCCTCTGTGAGATCTTGGGATATGTGGTGTATGAATGCGGTGAATAAATAAAAGTACTCTCAAACTGCAGTGATCCCTTGATTCAGGAGCTAGGGAATAATCTAATAGGAGCTAGGAAATAATCTAGTGAAATGTGCATGGATGATGTAACCAATAAATGTGCTAATGTTTTGTTTTGCTTTCAGACCATCCTGTCACAACGAAACATGTATATTGTCTTACTGCCCTCCAGTGGTAGTCGTCTTCTTCTTCTTCTTCTTCTTCTTCTTCTTCTTCTTCTTCTTCTTCTTCCTCAGTGGTAGAAGTATTTTCAACAGACAGAATGTAAACATAAATCCAGATTTACTCTCAGGCTATCTATAGCAACCATATATGCCTGTGACATAAGGTTCTAGAGTATGAAGATAGAAGACATCTGTTTAGGGAAGTTTTTAATGCCTGATATTTTATTGTGCTTTTAATACTGTTGGGAGCTGCCCAGAGTGGCTGGGGAAACACAGCCAGATGGGCAGGGTCTAAATAATAATAATAATTATTATTATTATTATTATTATTATTATTATTATTATTATTGAAAAGGGAGAAATCATGGTGAAGGGAGATACTGAAGATGGGATTGATTGGGGATGGGATTTGTGGGACAGGGTACGGATAGGATAAGAAATGTTCCAGGGAAGGGTCTGTTGTGTAATGAGAGAGGGCAGGAATAGGCAAATTTATCATGTGGCAGCTATTTCAGCTACAGAATTCAATATGGATACAGTAGTAATAGCAGTATATAGCTAGTTGCTTCTTAATACAAATTCATGTCTGCCCTTTGCAATAATGTTGGATATAATGGATATAATGTTGTTCCTCACAACAGAAATGAGCATCCCAAAACAGAGTATGGATTGGAAGGCTCCTTTCATCTGCTGCCGTACCAAATGCATTGCACCACACAAAGGCTGGATCCAGACTTCACCGTCCACAGTCAAAAATGTTCTTTCGGTCCATGGAAGGCTTTTGATATGATCTGGTGGAAGGATCCCATTGGTGTAAACTTTTTTCTCCTGCTCCTTTAATTCCCCTTGCTCTGTTTCATCTTATTGAAAATTAAACTTTCTGGTTATTTAAACATGCAACACTGGGAGATTTCTGACAATTTCCCCTCCCCCTGCACCACCAAGTGGTAACTCTGTTCTAGAAGTTTCCCAACCCTCTGGAACCCTGTGGGAGGTGACCATGGGCTCCATCAGTAGCTTATCCCCTGAGCAAAACTACACAGTTATGAGTCATCACATTGCAGTGCTCAGTTGTAGAGATTAGTGGAGTGGCAATAACAGGTTGTCTTGTCTATGACTCCAGCAGGAGAAGCTCCAAGAAGAAATTTAGATTCTGACCTTCAACATAGGGGCGTAGCATGTGCTAATGCAGCCTGGTGTGCATGCACGCAACAGGGGTACGCATGCCAGGGGACAGGGGGTGGGGATGGAGGGAGCCCACCCCACCAGCCCAGCCCTTGCTGCCGATGCCACTGCTTCAGGGCACTCTCATGGTGCTCTGGCAGCCCCTGTTTAACCCAAGAGCAGCACTGTCATGCTCCAGGAAGCTCTCTTGCAAATGCGGCTTCTTCTGGCACTGTGAAGCCCTGGCGTGTTGTGCCCTGTCAGTGTGGCTCGAGTGCACCCCCCACCACAGTGGCATGAAGGCACCCTGAAGCATCGGCATTGGTGGCAAGGGAGGTGTGTGTGAGGGCAGCCCCGCATGGCTTTCTGAGGCTGGGATAGGACTGTCCAATCCCAGCCTCACAATGTGGGCAGGAGCAGAAAAATAAACCCCTGGTGGGGGTCCTGCGCCTAGGGCGACCACCCCTCTGCCCCCCCATGCAACATCACTGCTTCAGCAAAGCTGAAGCAAAAGCAGTAGAAGATGGGGAAGTTCAAAAGACAGGCTTTCTGAGATCATAGCCCCCTGATATTTGAGGTCCTGTTGCTTCCTGCAATTTTCAGAATCGGAAATCACGATAAAGCAAAACTTTGCATGCACCTACTGGATTTCTTTTGAATCATTTCATGCTCAGTTTTCTTAATTTTGCCTACTTGTGCCTCATTGATCCAAGTGATGTAAAATCTAAGCACTGTATTTGTACACTAGATATTATTGTCTACAATCTGTTTTTGTTGTACCTTTGGGCACTTATATTTATTACTTACCTTGAGGGATCTTGGTTATTACAAGAGAGCGGATAAAACAGGCCTGCTCCATCTCCTTTCTTTGAAAGGAGTTGTGATCATCACATAGTGCAAGAAATGATCCTGAAAATAATTCTCCAGAAAGTAAGTAGTCCATTAAGAGTTAGCAAAAGATAGGCCCAATTTCTTTTTTTAAATTAACTGATAATCCATAGAAAACTGATTTAAATGTTTTTAATGTTCTTCACTAGGAAGTAAAATGATCCCAGAAACTATCTTTCAGGTGATAAATTCAGGAAAAACTAGAAAACCAAAACCACTTAGACCTGGAGGCAGAGAGGGCACAGCATAATATTTCTGGCCCAGTTCAAAATACCCACTAAACCATGGTTTGTGCTAATTTATGTTTTGAGGTTTGATATTCCAAATATACATCAGCACTTGGCTTTATAAGTTGGGAAGTACAGTCAAATCCCTATGGTACAGCAGATCCTTAAGGTGAAAAGGAGGTCTTATTTGTGGTGTGCCAAAATTTTGAAAATTCAGATCTAACACCAAACAGTACTGAGCACAAACTGGTTTACAGCCTAATCTCTATTCCTTGCTTGATATATTGATTTGGTATCTCCTTGCAAACCATGGTTTGTAAGTTGGCATGGATTCAGATATAGCACCAAAGCAGGGTTGTTGTCTGAAAATAGATCCACGATACCACACAGATACCACATAGATAACATTTAAATCAGAGTCCAGTGACAAAAGATCCATGGAAGTGAATGGGATTTGTGATGTGGAGCATACTAAGTTTCATCCTCATAAACCTATATAGCAGTTCATAAACCCAAATTGTTTTGTAAAATCAAGATATGATACTTGATGGGATAAGGTGGTAGAACCAATTGCCAGAACATTGTTGAACAGGGCGGCAATATTGAACTGTCAACTTGAGTCCTCCCTGAAATAAATTCCATCCTACTTTTCCTAAACCTATGGTATTTACGGTATTCCTCACTGCACCACTGGTTTTGCAGGGGTACAGATACAGCCAATTATCATGTATCACTTGGGGTTTAATTTAAGTGTACGAAAGGAAAATAAGCTGGAATGAGTCATATATTATAATATAATCTAAGAGAAATTCTGCCTATGTATCACATAACCTCCCTCTTTTCAGATTCATTGCCTCTACATAAATTAAATTATTCGCTACATATATCCAAGTCAGAGATCCATTTAGAATGCCATATTTTAGAGAAAGCAATTACATCAGGTCATTGATATATCACCCTACTATTCCAAATGCTTCCATTTTTATTTTTATTATTTGGAGAAAATGTCAAAACTTAGATGTTTGCCTGACAAATGTTCCACCTTGATAATTGTCTCAGGATCCTTGCTACAATCCTTTTGCTCTAGTAAGTCTTGGAGGCATGTATTGATTTCTCCAACCCTCACTCCAAACACACAGCACCAACAACATCCAGTCATACCAGGGACTAGAGAACCTACCGTATTTTTCACTCTATAGGACGCACTTTTTCCCCTCCAAAAATGAAGGGGAAATGTGTGTGCGTCATATGGAGCAAATGCAGGCTTTCACTGAAGCCTGGAGAGCGAGAGGGGTCGGTGCGCACGACCCCTCTCGCTCTCCAGGCTTCAGGAAGCTATCCGCAAGCCTTCGGAGCCCTGCGGGAGTTCCCACCAGGCTCCCAAGGCTTGCGGATAGCAGCCCAAAGCCCGGGAAGTGCAGCACTGTGCACCCCGGGCTTTGGGCAGCTATCCACAAGCCCTCGGAGCCCGGTGGGGGTTCCTGCCGGACTCAGAAGGCTTGTGGATAGCAGCAAGCTCCGGGAGCGAAGGCGAGGTTGTGCGCAACCTCGCCCCCGCTCCTGGACCTGTTCTGGGGGCTGGGGTTGGGGGAAGCTCGGGCTTCCCCCGCCCCAGCCCCGCAGGTAAAAAGAAAGCCAAGACAGCGAGTGGGATCCATCCCGCTCGCTGTCTTGGCTTCTGCCAAAGGTTGGAGAGGTTGTGCGTGGCTAAAGAGGAAGCCAAGACAGCCAGCGGGATGGATAAAAAAAATTCTTTTTTATTTCCCCCCCAAAAAAACTAGGTGCGCCCTATGGTCCGGTGCGCCCTATAGAGCGAAAAATACGGTAGTTATTTCCATTTCGAGGGACACTGCTGTGACTGGGAGGGACAGTTTCAAAGGTTCTCAGACTGGAAATTCAGGCTTATCGTATCCTATTTCCTGGATGTCACAAATCATCCAACCAGTCACAAAACTATCTAGCTAGGAATGGAGAAGCATTGCTGGTGGTTATGCTGGGACTCAGTTGCTGGCACTAGCACTGGGTAGGAAAAATAACTTCTATCTCTTTGTTTATCATATATAAATATATAGGGTTGTAGCCAACACTACTCCTACTCAAAGTAGGCCTTACTGAAGTGCATAACTATGACTAACAGGTTTATTAATTTCAGTGGCCCTACTCTGAGCAGAACTTAGTTGAATACATCCCAGTCTCTCACATCTTTACAGAATTTGCACTGTGCCTTTCGCTAGAAAGGCTTCAAGGCAGATTTTAATAATAAAATATTAAACAAGATAAAACAGCAGAGATACCAGATAAAAGAGAGCAATAAAAAGCAAATTAAAAGGATATTGAATACCATTAAAAGAATAAAACGGCAGGATGGACTCTGCCTCGTGCTCGGAAGATAACATCATGGCACAGGGCAAACACGCAGAGTTTGTGACGTTGGATATTACCACCAAAAGAGCACTCTTTCTAACAGCCACCTCCATGTCTGTGAGGATAGGGGGCCTCTGAAGACATTCTTAATTGCCAGGTGGATTAATGTGAGAGAAGACAAAACATTAGACCTTCACATCAATGCAGCACATAGGAGGAATGTGGTGGATTATGCCTTGAGAATACTCAAGCAGAACAAATAATGTCCTGGGGGACGCAGTGTATCAGATTAGACAGTCTTGGTTCCAGGCAGCCTTGAGGGAGTCAGTCAACCAAGGGTTCCCTTATATCATGGGAATATTGTAGCCTATATTGTAGCATTACATTGTGAGAAATAATGAGAACAGGTGTCACCTCTTCCTCACCTCACCCTCACCCCTTCGAGTATTTGGGCTGCATAAAATGTAGTCGTTTCTAATGTGGTTATTGAGGTGAAGTGATTTGTTTCTGGGCGCAAGAGACCCTAAGTACGTCTCTGAGACAAAGCACTTGTTCTAAGCCCCCACATGAACGATTTCCCATTCAGACAACAGCCACAGCCACAAAGAGATATTAACTTTCTTTGGTCAAATTCATAACCAGATTACACTTAAATAAATAAATAACAAGGGCAGAGCCTCTTAAGAGTAATCAGGTGGCATATTCATGACCATGTAGTGCTCCCTGGGATACACCAGCAAACAAGGAATTTGGAATTTGGAGTGCATAGTGAAGATAAGGACTGAGTTTGCTTTACTATCATGATGTGTCAAACCCAGAAATTAGTAGGACAAATGTTTCTGCAAATTACCCTTACAATAATGTTGGGGAGGGTGGGGGGGAGTAATTACCCTTTAAGAATACTGATACATTGATGTATCAGCAGTACTGCCAGATATAATGCTGCAATTTATATTGCAGCTCAAGTTCTCCCCAGCTTCCCCCCGAGGATTTAGATTTAATGAAGTTACTGAAGAGCCATTTATCATGCAATTCAAAGGATTAAAAACATCAAAATAAAGATGAACAAGTGAAAATGGGGGCAGAACAGAAAGAACTGTTTAAGGGGCAGAAATCTGTAACCAATTAAGTGCATATTCTAATATATTGTTGAATGATGACATTCTGCGTGCTTTTTTTTTTTTTAAAAAAAAGATATATAAATGTAGGAGTAAAGTAGAATATATGGAGCTGCCTAATAAAGAATCAGCCCAATGTTCCATGTAGAAAATATTTCGAAGCAAAATGCCTCAGGCATGGTCTTGGCACTGATTCCAGTCCATATAATCATAAGGACATGGGAAGATTGCACGTCCAACAGTGCCCATTGCTGTTGCATGTAGCCTTCAAAATGGGGTAACCTGTAAGCTTCCAAAGTATCGCAAAAAATGAATCAAAGTATGTTGTTCTTATTACTGTATCTCCTGGACAAAGCCATGTTAAGATGTAAACTCTCGTTTAGAATTCCGAAAGCTGTTTGCTTGCTGAGAAGGTATGAGCCAGTAGTTGGTAGACAGCTAGATTGGTCTCCCTGTGGATATCCATCTCTTTGTTCTTGGAGCCTTTGTACAAGCTGCATTTCCTCTATATGCTAGAATCATTCAAAAGAGGGCTCTCCCTTTCATCTTACCACATGCTGGGAGTTCCATCTATCTAAATATTAATCAGCCTTGTTACCTATTGGTGGCGTGGTATGGCACCCTCGTACCCTCTGGTGAAGAGCAGGTAAGAAATATAATAAGTAAACAAATATTTAAGCTCCTACCAGGAAACCCCTAGGGGGCCATGGTTGGCACTGCATCTAAACCCTGGGAATGTAGAAACCATGTCCTGCACCCAAGTCCAGCTGAGTAGTTTTACTCAAGTGGAGGAAGGCCCGTAACTGAGGTAACTGCTTTCCTTGTCCTCAGCTGTGCTATAGAGAGTCCATTTTTGACCTTCTTCGTGCTTTTTGTTCAACTAACTCCACCAAGGATGCCGTCCGGATGCTATTGAACTCCAACTCCCATCAGCCCCAGCCAGCCAGGCCAATGGTTCAGAATGATGGGAGTTGTAGTCCAACAGCATCTGGAGGGCACCAGATTGCACCACAACTCTTGAGGCATACTGTTGTTTGGGTGAAATGAAGATAAAGAGGTTTTCTGGTTTCCTGTCCCAGGGAGCCTGAGTTGGAATGGACTGGTGTAAACTATAAATATGTTAAGGCGTCTGCCCTCACCATACTGCAGCTGCAGCAAAGATGGGGGTCCTTCTGCAGGGAGGGAACAGCCTCACTCCTGACCGAAGCAATACTAATGATGCCAACATGCCTCTGACGTAAAATGGAGGAGAGATAAATGAGCTTCCAGAGAGGGCATATATTGTCCATCCCCTCCCAAGTATTGATCCTGCTTTTATCCTCTCTATCCACTTCAGGACAATCACTGCTTATTGTTTTCTTTCCTAATTGCCCTTAGACAAACGAGTCAGGCACGAACATTGCTGTACATACAGCAACCATGGGGAAGGAACTCCATGCAATGTAAAAGCAGCATGTAGCCTAGGAGCAGGATTTGGCTGGTGCATTTGTTTGTTTGTTTGTTTATATTTCTATACCACCCTTCATCTGAGGATCACAGGCCAGTTTACAATATAAACCTCGGGTTGAAGGCAATGAACACATGAACACCTAGTTACGAGAGCCTAGTGAGACCTAGTCAGGCAGGCGATGGTCACTCGCTCTGTATGCATGTTGTCCCTCTGTCACTCTCTCTCCTGTCTCCCAGTGTCAGATGGCCCCCTACTCTTCAAAAGATAAAGCCGCTCCTCTTCCGGGAGGGGCAGGGTTGTGCACCAGCCTCGCACTTCCCATGTCACTGGGGAGTCCCAGCACATGTCACATGGCTAGCTGCATTTAAGCGGTCGCGCGGCTGGGAGCAACCCCTTCTGCTCCCTGCTTCTTCAGATCTCCTGCCCTCCTGCCCTTTCTTCTTGCGTTTATCATCTTGACCTTGCTATGGACGTCAGTTGGTCCCCTGTTGAAGGAGCATGGTAGGAATTTTTCCACTTGGCAGATTGGCACCAGCCACTTGGTTTTTGCCTACCTTATAGCAAACCGTCACAACTTTGTAAGGTTTGGTGGTTAGGCACTGGAAAAGCTTGGTTGATGGCAGGGGAGGTTGTGACCATCACCTGCCCCTCCCCCTTTTAGGGTATTCCATTAAAGGAATCTGGGGTTCATGATTCCCGTCCGAAGTCCGGGTGGAGGCTAGGGCCATGGCACAACCTTTCCTGTGATCCTTGTACATCAACAAGGCTCCCCCTACAGGTGGTTAATCCTTTGAGATTTCCTGCATGGTGGGCAGGAGTCAGATATAGCCAGTTCAGGTCCAATGTCTAAAGCCAATACCACTCACATTCTGTAACCAATAAAAGTTGTGGCCTTTTTCACCCATTAACCTAAAATACTTGTGTCCACAAGTTTTTCATTCATCAAAGGAGGGGGTGTGGGGCCTTGAAGCACAAAACATTTTACTAGGGTCATAAGCCCTGATGATATTTTAGGAAAGCATCAGTGTGAATAAGAGGGTAAAGGTCAAAGAGAAGCGATGCTAAGGATCAGTGGATTCAGAGGCCCAAGCTGTGCTTTGAGGGGAAAACCCTTTCACTCAAGGGACCATCTACTTCTTTCTCTCTGAGCTGGCAGCTCAGTGGCTTTCAAGCACATAAATGTAGCAAAGTTCTGCGCCATCTTCAGGCATGGTCTTGTAAGCAAATATTTTGTTGTGGTTCGAGGACCCGACCCCCGCAATGTGGAATGAATACACAAGGACACGTGATATAAGGTTAATGGGCAAGAAAAGGCCACAACTTTATTGATTACAGCAGTGAAAAGGTATTGGCTTAGGCATTGGATGTCTAAAACAAGGAGGGTTTATTCACCAGTAGGTGGAGCCTGTTGATGCTAATCCAACTATAGGCTCTCCCCTGATGTCACCGAGGGTCATGCCATGGCCTCCCGCCAAGCAGGCATCGGACAGAATACACGACCGCCAGATTCCTTTAACGGAATACCCAAAAAATTGAAGGCATAGGCGATGGCCACACCTAGCTCTTCGACACCACAACACATTTTTCCAATGCCTAACCGCCACCCGAGCCCGAAAAGGCTCGCCGCCAATACCCTCAAAGCTGTAACCAATCCCTAATGCTGCTGATGACGCTAACTAGCCAAATGTCGTTCCCCGGGTCTGAGAGATGCACCCCGTCATTCCGGTACAAGGCCTGGTCGCCAATCCGGATACGGTCATGATAAATGACTCGGCCATTCATAAAGCGCACCCAACGGGCCACTGCCCGATTTACGAGTTTCCTGGTTTTTTCAATGGCCGTACAGTTCTGCGCACCGCGCCAAACAATTCTCTTCAGGAAGGAGGACCAGAACACCGTTGTTCTGGGACACAAGGCAGCAATCGCATCCAAGTCTCTTTTTATGTTCCACGACAAGTCCGCACTTCTTCTGTTAACAAGGTCATTTTCCCCTAATTGAATGATAAGGATGTCAGGAGAGCCGAACGTGGCTACTTTCTCCACCAGCAATGGCATAAGTTCTTCCCAACGCATGCCTCATCTCGAAAACCAGGAAACTCAAACTCCAGGTGGCAAACCAAGGTTGGGCATGAGGCCACAGCTGACCGCCCGTACGCGGGCCCAATGGACTATACTGTGGCCGCAAATCCACACACTTCTGAACACAGCTGAGAATGAAAGGAAAGAAAAACAGGTAAGTAGGGGTAATGTAGCAGAGCGCAATCTAGCGAATATAACCTTTATAAGCATGGGATTTCCACCGGCCCATTTCCTTAATCTTATCCGCAGGCAGACCCAAGCGTGCAGCTGTTGTTGCGGCGCCAATCCTGAATGAGTGTGCAGCATAATCCTGAGAAGATAAACCACAAGCATCAATAGCTTTGCGGAGTACCCTTGTGAATTGGTGTCTCAATAAGGGTGACCCATCTTCGTGAACCAGAAGCGGACCCGGGCCGGGCGGTCTGAGGTAGAGGTACCGCCTAGTGTCCTTGACCGGGCATGGGCCCTGCTGCGCTGATGCTGTAAGTTTAACTAGAACACCCCTACTGACCTGATCAATTTTGGATTGACGTATCCGCACCGTCATGCTAGATTCAGACAACTGCATGTCCTCCATAAGGAGGCCACGCGTTGAACCGCTTGCGCTAACCTCGACCACAACTTCGCCAACTCTCAGAGCGCCAAAAAAGGCGATAGCATACGCTGCGGAAAAGAGGCGGGCCTCAAACTTGGTCCAGCAAATTGACCTAAGCTTTATGCGTATCTGAGATAGCAACCCATAAGAAATTGGCTTACGGCCCTCGGCCCTAGGGGGTTGTAGCCTGCCCCAACCCTCAATAGCTCTGCGGATCAGGAAGTCACTGCACGGATCAGAGGAAAATGTGGCTTTAGCAAAGAAGCTGATGGCGGCTACGTGTATCTTTAAGGTTTTGGGAGCACGTCCCAAATCGTCAAGATGGGAAAGGTACTGCAGAACCTCGTCAGTGGTGGGTGGCACGCTATGCGAAAGCCCTGATATCCCAGACGTGAAACCCAAGAAATCACACCAAGCTTTCTTGTAAGACCTAAGAGTGGAGGGTGCGACAGACGCTAATACTCCCTTAATCACTTTGTGTCTCCAATGTTCCACAGGTGCTCCGGAAAGGGTTCGGGCAACAGTTGCGCTCCAGGTGCTAGCGACCGGAAGTGAGACATCTGAAAGCGAGACAAGGCATCGGCTATATCATTATTGGTCCCTGGTATGAATTTGGCTGAAAAAATTATGTTGTACTCAAGGCACCGGAGAACGAACGACCGCAGAAGGGAGGAGACTCTCGCAGATCGAGATGCCTGCCTAGCCAGTATGTTCACCACTGCCAGGTTGTCGGTTCTGAAGCACACCCGGCAATTTCGAAACTCCTCCGTCCAGATATGTACGGCCACTACTATTGGAAAAAACTCAAGAAAAGTGAGATCCCGCGTGACGGCCTCGCCCTGCCACCCCGTTGGCCAATGTTGAGCGCACCAATGTCCCCTGAAGTACAAGCCAAAACCCAGGGACCCTGCCGCATCTGATTGGACCTGGAAATCTGAGGACAAGTTAAGGACATCCTGCCATAGGGATACTCCATTGTAGTGGTCCAAAAATGTCAACCAAACCTCTAGGTCTGCCTTAACTGACTTTGGAAGTCGGACCCTGTGGTGTGAGTGCTTGAGACCCACTGAAAGCCTAGCTAGGCGGGCGCAGAAGGGGCATCCGGGGGAAACTACTCTACAAGCGAAATTAAAATGCCTAACAGGGACTGTATCTGTCTGAGAGTGATCTTTCTTAGCACAAGGGTAGTTCGGATTATTTCCTTAAGGGTGTCAACTTTTTCTTTAGGTAAGCGGGATGATTGGGCAACTGTGTCCAACTCGATGCCCAAGTACGTGAGGCGCGTAGCCGGGCCCTCAGTTTTTTCAGCTGCGAGGGGAACACCCAGGTCCTGGACCAGAGCTGAGAAGACCCCAAGGAGTGAGGCACATTCCCCAGTGTTGGACTTACCCACGAAAAGAAAATCATCCAGATAGTGTGTGACCTCAGTGGCATTAGTCTTAAAATGCAAGGCCCAGTCCAAGAAGGTGCTGAATGTTTCGAACGCCGAACAGGATACTGAGCAGCCCATTGGCATAGCCTTATCTACATAATATCTCCCTTGAAATTTGAAGCCCAGCAACCAAAAGTCATTAGGGTGCACTGGCAAAAGTCGGAAGGCCGATTCTATATTGCACTTTGCCAAAAGTGCCCCGTGGCCAAAACTCCTAATTAATTTAACTGCCTGATTGAAGGTGGCGTATTTTACCGAGCATAACTCTGGTGGGATGGCATCATTTACTGAGCCGCCTTTTGGAGGCTGGCGCCGCAGCATATAGGCTGCTGTAAACGCCCCCTCGGAGGCACCTGGTTGGGTGCCTGCCGATGGGCGTAGGCACCAGCCAGGTGAGTGGGGGAGGCAGGGGGCTAACGCCCCCTGCTAGGGGCGGAGCTCGGGCTCCTGCCCACAACCACTCCCCTCTCTTCCAGGGAGGAGAGTCTTTCCATATAAATATTTCCATGCAGGGAAACTGTGAAGCAGCCTGTCAGCTGGCACCCTGTACAAGAGCTCTTCACATGTTTCTTTCTATAAATGTGTGTCTGTCACCATGGAACAAGGGGGGGGGGTGATAAGAGCATGTTTCATGCTTGTGTTTGTAAGGATTTTTTAAAATCCACAAGAAAGCATTTGACATATCTATACAAGATTTATGCTAAAGAGGTATGATGTGTTTTTTTAATGGTAGGTTTGGAGAGAAAGACACTTTGGGATTTCACAGGTGTTGAAAAGCTGAAAAGTTAAACATTCAGATTTCCTGCATGGGGTAAGTAGAACAGCACATACCATGCGGTGCGTACACTCGTCAGGCCAGAGGTACCAATTACACAAATCCTGCCCAACATGGAAGGAGGTGAGAAATCACAGAAGGGAGCTGGGTCTACATATTGATGGACACTATCTCAGGTTGCTGTAGTAATACACCTATGGCACATTAAGGTATTTTGAATATATGAACAGTCAGGCCTATAGTAACAACTCTTGTCTGGCCCACTGCCTCTTTTGATAATATGACTGGGGAAATCCAGTGTGCAATTTTTCTTTTTCTTTTTAAAAAGGCATACTGTATTGAGTTAAGTGCTCTTAAACCCGTCAAAATCAAGGAATTTAAACACCCTTAAAACATACTCTTGGGTGAATTATGTGGTCCTTGGTTTTCCTCAAAGGAGATCAGACGCAGCTAGGTGTACTGAACATCTCACCCAAAAATATGTTCAGCACCAAAAGCCTCATTACATATAAATCACATGTTGCTTTGGTGTTGCCTTTTGAATTAGTAAAACACCGTGGTACATTTGATAGGCATCAGCATACAAAAGGTTTTTAATAAATGCAAGCCGATAGCACATTAAATACTACTAAGTATAGGTCACAAATTATTAGATTTGTAAACAAGTTTATGATATTTATTTCTATTTGTTGCAGAATAGTTACATGCTGTGTTTCTAGTGACTCATAGCGGTTTACAGCACAGTGTTGCAAATTACCGATAAAAATAAAACATTAATATATCACGCTTTGGTGCATACACATTCTCAGGGCGCCATTTAGAACTGCAGTGTGTGGTCAGGTAGGCAGCAGCACAATGCCTAAGTAACATGTGTCATGCTCCTCTTCATTGTGCACTGAGATGCTGTGATCCCTGATTGGCTGCCAGAACATGGAGGAGGGTGTATCAGCAGATCACAAGGGCTGTGGCAAGTGAGACGTCTGCAGCAATTTCATCCACCCAACCCTAAAGCTGAATCCACCAAAATGCATTCTTACTTCACTACACTTCAGCCCTCCTCCCCATGTGAAGTGCAGCCTCATACCAATAAATGGAATAAGTAAGAATTGTGGGTGCAGATGGAAGTACTGTATGGTTAGCAATGGGAAATGCCACTCAGTTTGAGCTCTGGAGGTTTCAGTCCCTGGTGACCACATACTGACAGATTCGCTAAGCTTGTCCCAAATTTAGAATGTTTATTCCCCCTAGACGAAGCAGCTACATAAGTATTTAAAGCAGGCAAAAACTGTACTTGCTACTGAACACACCTTTTTGGACAATATACAGGCAGAATGCCTGCTGTCAAGGCTCTACCAGATGTTATGAAGCCCTAAATCACACACACAACTTGTTTCAGTGTTTTTTACCAAAAGTGTGTTGCTATTGTTAATGTATGAAGAACCAAATGCAGATGGAAGGCTCCGATATTGAGTCACCAAATGACAATATTCATGTGCTTGATCCAGAGAAGCAGAACTTTTTGTTTTCCTAACCCTCTGCACATCACTAGTTTGTGTTTAAATTCTCCTCACTTTTGACCACTCTAATGCAATGGAGTTTCTCTGTTGGCTGCTGGTTCAGAAAAGTAAACAAAAAGGCCCACTGTGGGTGTGCAATTCATTGTACTTGAGGAGAAAGGACTCACTGGATACTTCCCATGGAGCCTATCCATTCCAGATTGATTAGACTTGCTGAGCACTTCACTAACAAACCCAATTTCAGTTGAAAATAGTCCTGGCTCACAAATGTATGTACAAACACTTGATTTTGCCTGATTACTGTACACTTGGTGTGGGCCAGTGTGGTGTAGTGGTTAAGAGCAGTGGACTCGTAATCTAGTGAACCCGGTTCACTTCCCAGCTCCTCCACATGCAGCTGCTGGGTGACCTTGAGCCAGTCACACTTCTATGAAGTCTCTCAGCCTCACTCACCTCACAGAGTGTTTGTTGAGGGGGAGGAAGGGAAAGGAGATTGTTAGCCGCTTTGAGACTCCTTAAGGGGAGTGAAAGGTGGGGTATCAAGTCCAAACTCCTCCTCCTCTTCCTCCTCCTCCTCCTCCCTCTTCTTCTTCTTCTTCTTCTTCTTCTTCTTCTTCTTCTTCTTCTTGTGTTCATGTAGTCCCAAGGAAGTCAATCAATCTTACAGGGGAAGATTTGACAGACCATTAAGTTATGTTCTCTTATCTAGTTTGTAAGTTTATTGTTCTAGCCAAAGGTCAACAAGCTTGTATTAGGTAACTATATTAATAAATTAATATAGAACATATACCCATAATATTAAAATCACATATATATAGCCACGTTCTCTTATCATATGAGTCCACCTAAGTTGGAGCCCCTCCAGTGACTCAGGTTATGCTTTGGATGATACACTTGTGTTACTTCATGCACTGTAAGTCAGGGGGAACACGCTCCATCCAGAACATGCCCACACTTTTTATTATGATTTTAAACATCTTTGCTAAGACAGCATTTCCAACCTTGTGCCTTGCAGATGTTTTGGACTACAAGCTCTATCAGCCTTGACTACTGGCTAAGCTAACTGCAATGCAAAACCTCTGGAGGGCACCAGATTTTGGGAAAGCTGCTCTAAGAGATTCTCTTTATTCTTCATACCAAACCTACAAATAATAATAAAACCTTGAACTTTGCCATTGCAAATGCATGGTCATCCAGGTTACATCTCTGGCTGGCCAACACATAAGCTAGTGAGCTGATGATTCAACCTACACAGTCCCCCTGAGCTAACTTTGCATCCTGACCTGCCATTTGGGCAACCGTTACCCTTATGCAATCTTATGATGATCTTAGGAAAAGTGCTCCATGAATACAAGGTTATTATAAGCATAAATGTACATCAAGTAGTACACTGAAATACTCTGACTTTCATTCCACCTTATTATATGTTAAGTTCACTCATTTCCAGATCTCAGGGGATGACATAAAGCTTTCTGCCTCTCAAATGCAAATCCAAGGGGGCTGCATATTCTGCTGCTGTAATGTATGCTGAGCCAAAAGTTCTGAGAACCTCTCTCTCTCTTTTAAACACAGCCAAATACAAAATCAATGATATTTCCCTCTGAAGAGAGAGCTGCAGTTTTTGTCTGGCAGCTCCCAAATCCTAGAGGCCTGGTTGGTTTTGCACTTTTGGTAACTGCAGACCTATCCTCTCCTAGTGACTTTTGTCCATTAGATATGTGAATGCATGTTAAGACTAGTTATTCATAATAACAAAATACTGTGATAGCTATAGCTATTCTACACACACACCCCTAGAAATGGTATAATACCTGGACAGCTCCTAGTCCTTTCAATTAGGCTTAGATTGAATAGATTCCCAGTGAATTGTACTGACTGTAAGGTGTGCACATTTGTTTCATGATGAATGGAAAGCTGAACCTTATGAGGCCTATTTAGAGCAATTTGCATTCATTCCTAAATGAATGAATGGGGGGGGGGAGACAAATGGGGCAAATGAGAGTTCCATTTTGGGATTTTTTCCTCTTTTTGCTTCTTTGTATTTGGGGTAACTCTCTTTCCTTCCTTCCCTCCTTCCTCTGCCAATAAGGCCACCATTAAAACACACTTACACATACCCATGCCCCAGCACCATGTACTGTCAGAGTCATTCTAGGAGATCTAAAATGGTGGCTGTGTGTGTGGTGTAGTGGTTAAGAGTGGTAGACTCGTAATCTGGTGAACCAGGTTCGTGTCTCCGCTCCTCCACATGCAGCTGCTGGGTGACCTTGGGCTAGTCACACTTCTTTGAAGTCTCACAGAGTGTTTGTTGTGGGGGAGGAAGGGAAAGGAGATTGTTAGCTGCTTTGAGACTGCTTAGGGTAGTGATAAAGCGGGATATCAAATCCAAACTCCTCCTCCTCCAACTCCTCCTCTTCTTCTTCCCTTTGATTTCAGCTATCCTGCCACCATCTGAAAACTGCTAGAAATTAGGGGTGGGGGGACACCTTAAGACAAATGCAAGTACTGAACCAAATGAGATTTTAATGAAAGAAACACAACATGAATGAGATTTCAACAAATAAACCCTGAAACAAACCAAGGTCTCAGCCATGAATATGACTGGAAACTTGAAAGAAAACAACAATGTACACTCTAACTCAGTAAGCTCATACAAAACTTTGCTTGCTTCTCATATGAACTCTGATCTTAGAGAAACATCACCCATAAATACAATCTTGAAAAGGCCTCTGATGTCAACACCTTCTCTAACCTATACTTTGTAAAGATGGGTATCCATTTTGATGCCATTAAATTGAGCTTTCTTGATACCACTGCTTCCTGGTGACCACCACCCCCCCGCCCCCCAGTTTAGGCTGCCTTGGTTACAAACTTCTCTCATCTTAAGCGGAGAATGGAGAGGAGAGGTAAAAAGTAAGTGTAAGGAGGAAATGACACAACATTTAGAGACAATTGCAAGTATACTGTAATTACAGCTTTTTGGAAACATTCACATAAATGTTTCCAACTTTGGTGTTTTGGTTTTTTTGTGTTGTTGTTTTTTTAAAGCTGGTGCAGAGCCTGTCATATTATGATGTAAACAAATTTAGTGTTTTTAGCCAATGCCAGGGAGAAGGCATCCCTGTGCTGGTTTTGTATTTTGTTCCTGCCAGCAGAAATCTATAAAAATGGCATATTTCTTTCCCTTACTTATTAAAGCATATGTGGCTCTGCATGCTATTGCTACTAATGACAGTAGCCAATTTAGCAATATTTATGCTTGGCAAATACATAACTAAAGCCAAATGTTAAACACATACACACAACACACACACAAATCCAAACCCCCAGTCACCAAATAATGATTTGAGGTTATTTTCTAGTTCATAAACATTTGAACTGCTAAATCTAGAGGCTTGAATCTGATTCCCAATTTTCACAGCTGTTTTCAACCAGTATGGACCAAACAAACACACCTTCTCATCTACCAGTGACCATCCTTCACTGTGAAACAGTGCAACTCTGCTAGCTTCCTGGAAGGTAGGTTACTATCGCTTACTGGGAAGGAGAGAGGCAAGACGGCAGGGAGGTCAGTATGGTGCAAACACACCAGCAGAGCCAATCTGGTACTCCTGCCAGTGTGTTTGCACCATTCCCCATCCAGCAAACTGCTTCTCTGCACAGGTCAGCCAATGCAATCCATGCCACTGTGTGCTAGAAGAAGACCTTGCTTTCAAGGTTAACCAAGCAACCACTCCAGATGGTTCACCGAAGCAAGCAAAGGAAAGGACAATGCTGGCACCACAGGTAGAAATCCTAGTATTTTCCAATGCCGTGCAAAAGCCTGTCTTCCGCTTTTTCAAATGTTTTCTTTCTTGCCTAATAAATAAATAAATAAATAAATAAATCCATTATTCTGCCTCATTCTCAGAGTACCTTCAAACTAATTTTCTGTATTTCAATGTCTTTCTTGGCTGGTTGGTTGGCTGGATGTTTCAAGGTATAAGTCTAGGAAACTCCACAGGGGCACATGGCAAGGCAAACAGAAAACATGCGGATTTGGTTGCTCTTTCATTTGTACTCCAACTGCAACCATCAAAAAGCATCTGCAGATAGCAGATGTTCTGAAAACTATAATATGCAAAGTATATGAACATAACTTCCCGGAAATGACAAGGAAATAGTAATTGGTGAGCCATATCCTGGCATTCTATATTTGCAATGATGGATGTTACATTAAAAAAACAGTGCCTCTGATGCATCAGCTTTGTGTAGGATTATCAAACTAATGCCATGAACATGAGTGCTGAGCTTTCCCTGTACTGAAGTGAATAGGAGAACCTCTGCTAAGCATAGAGTTAAAGGTACGCACCTTAGTGCTTAACTATCAAAAACTACAAAAATACATGTCACTATATGCTTTAATTTAAGGATCATGGAGCATACTGCTCATCCCTGCTTTAAGAGGATGGATTATGAATAGTAGCTGTTTCAGAACAAATTTATTAGAAATCCTGTAACAGAGAACAAACCCACTCTACAGTGTTACCTCAGGTTACATAAGCTTCAGGTTACATATGCTTCAGGTTATATACTCCGCAAACCCAGAAATAGTGCTTCAGGTTAAGAACTTTGCTTCAGGATGAGAACAGAAATCATGCTCCGGCAGCGCGGCAGCAGCAGGAGGCCCCATTAGCTAAAGTGGTGCTTCAGGTTAAGAACAGTTTCAGGTTAAGTACGGACCTTCGGAACGAATTAAGTACTTAACCCGAGGTACCACTGTACTGATTTTAAATCGCTTAAAGGCCACAAAATAATGGTTTGTGGGCACTTCCCAAGTCATAAACATTTGAATTCCCAAAGCTAGAGACCTGACCCTGATTCACAATTTTCATAGACAACTTCAGCTGGGAGGGACCAAACACACAGAGATTAGGAGTCCTAGCAATGGTAGCTCTATGGGAAAGGAAAGCCAAGGATGAAATGCTCAGCACACCCAACACTGCAACTCCCATGATTACTTGGGGTATAAAACCGATCTGCATCAACAGTGTGCGTGTATCCCAGAACAACCCATTTGTAGGCTTGCCCTTTTAGCTTGCAAGTTCAATAGTTTATGCCCCCTCTTGAAGTCATGAAGTGTGACTCTGCATATATCTGTTACCCTTTTGAAAAGACAATCGTTTTTTATTTGCTTGGTATTAGTGAAGTATATGGACAGATTATCATTTCAGGTTTTATTATTCCAGGAAATCCAAAGCAATAAAGCACTTTTTCCCCCCAGTGGTTAACAACACAGCAATTTTTTTCCAATGCTGCGATTTAATAAATAAAATCAAGTCTGCATAAAGCAAATCATGTCCAATTTTTACAACCTACTTTTTCTTCTTCTCTCCCCCCCCCCATTTTGCCAGGACATAGATAAAGGGCCCCAAAACTCTGCTAAAGACAAAGACAACAGAGGGATCTTGTTGCCATCATGCCCTGCTTGTAGGTTTTCCAGAGGCATTTGGCTGGAAACAGAATGCTGAGCTATGCAGGTGAATGATTTGTCCAAGGCCTCAAACACAGCGCAAGACAGAGGTCTGAGCCTAAACCCCAAACCCAAATACTACCCATTTGTCCCTATATTTGCTGCAGTTCCATTGTATACAATGCTCTGAAATGCACATCTCAACCCCATACTAGCAAGGGACAGATCAATCTATTTCCAGTCAATATTACTTTTGCATGTGTCTGTTACAGCTGATTTCTGCATTTATATGCACAAATATTTGCACAAGTACATATGTCTGTATGTATTTCAGCGTGCATTTTTATTCAGAGGTCACGAAATTAAAAGACACCTGCTTTTTGGGAGAAAAGTGATGACAAACCTAGGCAGCATCTTAAAAAGCAGAGACATCACCTTGCTGACAAAGGTCCAATAGTTAAAGCTATGGTTTTCCAAGTAGTAATATGTGGAAGTGAGAGCTGGATCATAAAGAAGGCTGGTCGCTGAAGAATTGATGCTTCTGAATTATGGTGCTGGAGGAGACTCTTGAGAGTCCCATGGACTGCAAGAAGATCAAACCTATCCATTCTGAAGGAAATCAGACCTGAGTGCTCACTGGAAGATCAGAACCTGAAGCTGAGGCTCCAATACTTTGGCCACCTCATGAGAAGAGAAGACTCCCTGGAAAAGACCCTGATGTTGGGAAAGATTGAGGGCACAAGGAGAAGGGGACAACAGAGGACAAGATGGTTGGACGGTGTTCTCGTTGCTACTAACATGAGTTTGACCAAACTGCGGGAGGCAGTGGAAGACAGGAGTGCCTGGCGTGCTCTGGTCCATGGGGTCACAAGAGTCAGACACAACTAAATGACTAAAGAACAACAACAAATCACACTATTTGGAGAAGTGTGAGATCTGAAGGTTTGCAACACTACAATTCACACACACCAGTCTGGGTGGCTTAGATCAATTCGTACTGAATTCACAAAGCTCAAATTCTTTGAGCATCCCTACTTCAGACCTACCATATTTACAAAGATGCAAGGCAAAACAAATTCATGCAGGTTTAAAAAGCACAGCTGCACACATGTGTATTCATGCACTACAAAACTTATGAAATTCAAGGTTTAGCCTTACATGAGATGGGTTTTTGAATGAATTAGGCCAGCCAGGATGTAGAAGGCTACATTAGACAAATCCCTGAAATGTAGGCCTATCAACGACTATTACCCATGATAGCAAAATTCAGCCACCAAGTTCAGAGTAAGCATACATGTGAATGACAGGCGTTTATGGCATACCAGTTTCCAGAGGCATCTGCCTGGGTGCTGTTGAAAAGACAATGCTTGACTCAATATATCTTGGTTTGCAGGGAACTCATGCAGCAACTCAGCTACCATATATATTTTTTATCTTCACAGATTCGTTTCTTTTGCATATCCTCCCAATAATTAATTTCCCTTTTGAGAGTTTTCCGAAAATTCATTTTCTCTTTCAAAAGCATTCATTTCCCTTTCCAAAAATTAATTTCCCCTCAAAATTTATTTTCCACCAGATTGCCCCATTGACAAACCCATTCCCCTAATTAATTCTCTCCCCCCCCCCAACAATTCATTTCCTCACCTTCTCCAAATTAATTTATGTTTCTGCTTTACACCTGTAGCTCATAGGCACTTTGCATGATGAAGAAGGTCCCAGGATCAGTCCTCAGTAGAGTGGAGAATGTTCCCATTCTAAAATCTGGAATAGCTGCTGCCAGTCAGTGTTCATAAATCTGTGCTAGATGGACCAATGGTCCGACTTTGAATAAGGCAGCTTTCCATGTTGGCAAAAAACTATTTTCCCTCTGTCTTCCCCAAACAAATAAAAATCCCATTATTTCCTCTCACCACTTCTCCTACGTCACCTTCCACACAAGAGTCCAACCCAATGAAATCTGCATCCCGACATCCAAACTAAAGAAGTGAAATGTACAGGTGATCCCTTATGGAGGAAATGTGATTGGTTACACTCGTTGCTATCTGTGGAGCTATCACTTATGTATGTCTCTTGAGGCCAAAATAGAGAGTTCAGGATTTGAAAGGGGGGAAATTGTTCAGATAATGAGAAAAAGGCATGGTGGTTGGCTGACAAATTCCAATCCAAACATTCAATGCTATTTTTCTAGAAAAAGAGGTGCCGGAACTCACCATGAATGCCTCCCTCACTAGAATGGCAATGGCGCCCACCTGCGAGGTGCTGAAGCTGAGTTCCGGTGAGTTCTCGCTGGGGGAAAAAAAAAGCCCAGCAAACATTAACTGTTCAGTAACCATGTTCAATATATGCCTGAAAAAGTTCAGAGTAAAGAGAAAATATTGGTACGTAATAAAATAAAGCAATTTTATTACTGGGATGATTTCGAGGGTTCCTAAGGTTTTATCATTCTGGATATTATGGGAGGAATTCAAAATCACACTGTTACAAATGTTCCATCGGAACAATCCACTTGCCTGATGGGACAATCCCCACTCTCCTTTCTGGCATGTGCAAAGGGATAGCCTTTTCACAGTTTTTAAAAAATAATTATGATGTAATGCCTAGTATTCTGGATTTCTAATCTTGTGGGAGTATAGGAGTTCAGAAGAGGAACTACGTGTCTGCCTGAGCTATGGCAAACATTGTTATTGTGATGAAATTATGTCGGCGGCTAATGATTGTTGTCACGGGCAGTTCTTTGATGCAGCACCATCATCTTGGTCTGAACTGAGCTCACAAGATTTCTCCCAAACATTTACACACGCCACACAAAAGAAAATACTGAGGATCCATTCTGGATTTTTCACAAAAGTCATGGGGGGGTGTGGTAGAAGAAGAAGCAGTTTGCTGGATCCATTATACTAGCTGAATAATGGTGTTGCCATGCTGTTATATGCCGAAGAAGAAGAAGAAGAAGAAGAAGAAGAAGAAGAAGAAGAAGATCTGGAGTAGGAGCTTGTAACTCTACCACCATAAAGGTACGTGTGGGAAGGCCCTAGGTGTAAAACTAACACTTGCTTATCAGGGAAAGATAGAGGGTTCTGCTTTTGTTTCCATTGTTAACTTTCTTTCATTGGCCCAAACCTTCAGCAAAGAAATTAAAAACAAACTTTCAAGCTCATCCTCCTTAGAACTCAAGAAAGCAAATCCACTTCATAAGTGAAGTCTTTCTCTCTAGGTTATTACTATTTGCATTTGAATAAAAAGCCATTCAAAATCAAATAAAAGCTTCAAGGTCGAAAGTCTTTTAATAGGAACTAAAGCCTACAAGGGGAATTTAAGCAATTATCCTAACGCAAAGCAGCCATCAGTTCAAACATATCATCACTCTAAATTATTAGTGATAAAATCCCATGTCGTATAACAATTGCAGCTGTGATACCAATTTAAAAATATAACGTTTCTGTAGATCCAGGTTTACTCAAGGAAAACCATTATTTTATTTTACAGACCAATTATCTTTTGTGAAAAATTAAATTTATGAGTTTTTATTTAATAGATAAAAATAAAGATAGGGTCATTTTCTCTAGAAAATATATTAATAATATATCCCTAGATTAGCCATATCTTCTGGAATCCTGAGCTTCATTCTCAGTATGAAAATTGCAATTACTGAATTGCAAATATAATGTGGACTGTAGTGTTCCAGCCACAAATTCTGTTTTCAAATACCTGGGGACCAAGTTACCTGAAAGGGGCAACACGTCCCGCTTTGTCACCTGAGGTAAAATAGGAAGGTGCCACTGTGCCACCACAGCCCAGCCCACCAAAGTCTCACTTACTAGGGTTGTGTGGCAGCGCTCATATGGTGTCAGATCTTGTGTGAGTCACATGAGATCTTACTGGAAGCCACTACCACATTTCTTCACAAAAAAGCAGATATTAAATAGACACAATTACTCCTACTCAGCATTAGAAAGGTCAATTTCTCAGAACAATTTTAGTAATTTAAAATGCTATCTTATTATTAGGGATAGGGACCTATCCCTGATAATGTGGCCCTCCAGATCTGTCTGTCAGGCCCTCAATACTCTCCTCAGGCAACAGATCCTCCTCCACCAGCCACACACCATCTCCTCAAGCCACAGCCTTCACCAGGGGTAGCTAGCCATTGCGATTGTGATCCATGTGTTGGTGACCCCATGATTGGGCTACTGCAATGCGCCCTATGTGGGGCTTCCCTTGGGATTTCTCCAAAGCTGGTGGTGGTATAGAACACTGTGGCCATGTTGTTGAGAGGACCACCTGGACACCAACATATTACACCTGTGCCAAGGGAAGAGTCCTTGCTGCCCATCAGAATGTCATAGGGCTGTGTCAGGGGACTGCCATCGGAACAGGGGAGGGAGGCAGGGGGATACAGGGAGCCTCCGACACTTCTGAGGAGCAGCTCCTCGTCCAGTGGTGGGGAAAGCCACACCTCCAGTAGAGCAGAGGGGGAAGGGGGGAGCCGAGCGAGGGGAGGGCTCGAAGATGCTACTGAGAGCCCAAGCGCATCACCTAGCCCGGCTGGCCAGGAAACAGACACGCCTTTCCATCACCCAGCTTGCACAGAAGGGTGAAACGTAAGGAGGGGAGGCGGAGATTTGGGGTGTCTAAGTTCTTATGTTGGGGAGAGACCAGAAGGGGCCACTCCCAGAATCTGCAAGTGACTAAGACGGACATAAACTTTGTGTTTCTGCACTGTCAATAATTTTGCACCAATAAAACCTGTGAAACAGAGGTCAGAGTCCTGCCTGGTTACTCACGAGCAACCACAACCAGCACCTGACAGGCAGTGACCCCAAAATAGACATTTTAATAAATTCAAAGGCCTGGGAATACAGGCCTGCAATGATTTCCCACACCTGATCCATGTGAGCCTCCCATCATACAGTCCAGTGGTACAGTCCAGACACAAGTTTAGCAACTCAGTAAGAACTAGGCCTAACTTGGACTGGATCTAGGCTATGCACAAAATCCATTTAAATCACATTGAAAACACACACACTCCTGGGAACTGCAGTTTGTCAAGAGTACTTGGGTTTGCAGCTCTGTGAGGGGTAAACTACAGTTTCCAGGGATCTTTGGGCGGGCAGCGTGCTTGAAATGGATGCTGAGTACAGTCCCAGGCTATGACTGGGTCTACCCTTGAACAGGACATTGCAGCATGCTTCAGACACTAGTTTTTAGAATACCAAAAAAGGAAAGCAATATGGCAATTATATAGTGTATTATATTCCGACTACTGAGAGGCACTATTTGGATTGTTTGCCTCAGACACCAAAGCGTATTGGTCCATCTTTCAGAATTGTTTTGCTAAGCAATCACTCGTTTTCCTAAAACAGAGTGAACAGTGTAAAATTCAGTGTAAAAATAAAATTCAAAATTACATTTTAAAGTCACAGCACCCACAAGTCTGTCTTCAGATGCCACTTCAGACGCCAGCCACATCAGCTGTTTGTTTTAAGCTACTCAGAATATTATTTAAATAAAGGCTAATATGACAAAATTAAATCCCTTTTGCTTGGGTAATATTTTTCATTAGCTCAGCCTATATTTTAGCAAGCTATCAAAACTATTTGAAAGCAGGACTCAAATAAGAAACAATGCCCATGTAAAAATTGTATTACTGTACAATATTAAAATTGACCCCACTTGCTTGGACATCTACCCTTTCTCCTGTCATGTCAGCTCAGAAAGCTGAGAACTCAGCCTCTTTACGGACCAAATTGTCACATTTTATTGGTTTCTCCTGCAGCCTTGCACAGTTCCCATAGTTACTGCTGCCATTCCCAGAGTTCATTATTTCTAGACATGCTCATTAGGATAATAAGCCAAGCACAAAGGTCAGCACTGGCAAATTTGGGACTTGGGGTGAAAACCTTAATCGGGATTTTATACCCCAAAACTATTTGTGGGAATTGGGAGACTCTGGACCAGCAACATCATATCAAGGCCAGAATATACTACCTTGTTCTGGAAGAAGACAAAGGAGAAGGAGAAGAAGGAGGATTTCATCTGATTATCGATTCACTTTCCAGCCTATAGCAAATGGATATATGGTTAAGCAACCAAGAAGTTTGAAATGTTATCTAGAGGACCCATTGCAGTGGAGTCAATTAAAATACTTTGCCATCAGAAGCAATCAAAACTGAATTCAAGGTCTGAAAATTACAGCTCCCCAAGAAAAAAAGAAAAAATAAGATTTAGAAACAATCACCATCAGAAAATTGCTTGATACTTCGCTGAATCTTCATTCAATAATCACATGTGATCTTCGGATGAAATGCAGTGTATAAATTTAATAAATGATAATAATGTTATACTGGGCTGATCTGCAAAGGGCTAACAGTCTTGTCTTCCAAGCAGCAGCTTCAACTATGTGATCTTTTGGTCCCTTGCATGTCTGCAATTCTAGGGGATGCTTAAGGGCAGCATCTAACTAATGGATACTTCGACAATGGGACTTACCCACCCCCCCTTCACTGGCACATGCTCTGAACACTCCCCAAATCTGCCCTGGAAGGTTGGAGGGGGACCCAGAACAGATTTCTTGGAGCATGACCAGTTCAGTCGCAGTGGGCACCAGGCCTTTGGAGTGCTGCAGGGGGTGCCACAACTATGGCATCCTACAGAACGTGAGGGGGGGTTGTGCTGGATTTTGCCATTGCTCAGGGCACTACTGAAATTTTAGGCGCCAAGGTTTGCCACTGTGAAGACTCCAGTTGCACAAGCAGAAATCCTTGCACTGGTGGGAGGCTTACTTAGTGCTACATTGGATACAACCCAAAGCTTTTAACATGTAATAACCACGCCTGCTTCATGGCAGGTCTACCTGATGTCTTTGTAAAACTGTAGTTCTTCCATGTTTTGTCACCATTTCTTCAGCCTTTTTTTTCTTATCACAAAAAAATCTGTTAAGGAGGCAGAGAGTTAGTGACACCATCTCTCTGCAGGTGCGGATTAGAAAATGTAATTGAGGTGCAGTGGGAAGAACTGACCCTGGGGAGGTGGGTGATGTTTTGGAGATGTCCCCTTCTTTCTCTGTCACTTGTATTGCATTTCCAGGTACAGAGTCACTTTGGGTTGCAAATAAACTTCTTTCCCAGAAAAAGAAAACCAGTGGCTGTCCTGTTTCTGGCTCCCAACTACCAGCCCCTAAATAGGTTCTTATTGCGGGGTGGGCACTGATCATGCACACAAGTTTTTCGCAGAATCCACACAATGTTGGTGGCCTATATTCTTTCCCCATTAAACAGATGCATTATTTCCTGTAGAGAGGGAGGGACAATAAGTTAAAAATAAGATTGATATCAAGCCCTGTGTATTAGTTATTATCTCAGACATTAACTCCACTTTGACTAGCAAAATGGGTAAATAATTTCAAGGTTTGAGGCACACACACCCCCAGCTGTGGAAAGAACCCAAATATGTCTTTATAATGCATTACTCTATTTTTCCATAACATGAAACAGCTTCCAAACATCAGCATGACAGACTGCACCTTGTTAGCACATCAGGTAAATAGGTCTAGACCAGCTGCTAGGAAGTAAACAACCCTAGCTTACAAATGCACTTTGCAAATTGCCATGAAAGGTAAAAGGATGTGGGCTGACCTTCATGCTATGGGTGGTCATTTATGGTCTTCATAGCTACTCTATCAGAATTAGTTTCTCCCCACTCTACCTCCTCTGCTTTTTTCAAGTTAGTGCTTTTTTGGCATTCAACTCACTATAATTACCTGATTCACCAAGAGACCAACAATTTCACCGGCTAAGACAGAAGCAATTTTGCACTAATGAGTCCCAAAAAGCAAGAGAGGAAATGCTTGTGTGTCCCCGGGATTGCCGTATCAGTCCTTGGCAGTGCAATTTTAGAGTCCCCTGGCAAGCATCTATTAGCATTGCTGTGACATTTGGCTGCCATGCCCCTGTCTTACAAAATAGATACAATGCTTTCTTTCCCCCTATAAAATCCATCTCATGCCCTGCATGTGTTACATTATTTAAACATTCCAGGAGCTGAGAAACATTTCTGAGAAATAGATGTGGCAATGCTAGAACGTCATTCCTTTATTTTAACAGCAGCCTCGGCTAAAAGAATACTGGCCACAGCTTACATACAAAAACACTAGTGGTTACTTTGGTGTGTGTGTGTGTGTGTGTGTGTGTGTGTGTGTGTGTGTGTACACAAGTACATGTGTGCACACAGAAGCCTGTATGGGTTTATGTTCTGAGAAAGAGCAACAGGGGCAAGAGAGTGATGCCCTCTGAATTGTGTACTGTATTTTTTTATGGGTGTATTCATAAAGGAATTTGTATACTGCACCATCAGTTTGGTGTACAGCAATACAAGAGAGAAATCATTATACATAATTCAAAACAATACAGTGGTACCTCAGGTTAAGAACTTAATTCGTTCCGGAGGTCCGTTCTTAACCTGAAACTGTTAACCTGAGGTACCACTTTAGCTAATGGGGCCTCCCACTGCTGCTGTGCCGTCACTGCGCAATTTCTGTTCTCATCCTGAAGCATAGTTCTTAACCTGAGGTACTATTTCTGGGTTAGCGGAGTCTGTAACCTAAAGCGACTGTAACCTGAAGCGTCTGTAACCCAAGGTACCACTATAACTAAAATGACTGATTAGTCAAGACAACAGCATAGACCTGTCAGCATAAAAAGTCTTCAAGATATACCTGAAAGTCAGTCAGTCTTTCACCTGCAGTGGCATTGGCTGTGATGTGAGAAGGTTGCCATATTTCAAAAAGTGAAAATCCGGACACAAGAGCTATTGAGCTTTTCATAAGGAAAATCAGCAAAAATGACATTGCGCCAACATGGCTTGCCATACGTCTGGATTTCCCCAAACATTTTTTTCCCGATTTCCACCCAGACACTACTTCCCACTACAGTATTCCAGGTATGTCTGGGAAATTCTGGACGTATGGCCACCTTGAATCTCTGCTGGAAGAGTGTTCTATAGCATGGGACTGGCAGCACTAATGCCCAACTTCAGGTTGAGGTCAGTAGGGTGTCTGTAACACAGATACTAACAGAGCTCCTCCACATGATCTCGGTGATCAGGCCGGGATATAAGAGCTCAGGTGTCCTGGGCACAAGTTGTCCAGGGCTTTGTGTATTAGCATAGGATCCTTGAACCTGACCCAGAAGCATACTGGCAGCCAGTGCAGATGTTTTAGCAAAAGTGTCACATGCTGTCTGCTCCCATCAGCGGTCCAGCTACTGTATTCTCCCTTGCTGAAGCTTCCAGACGAAGCCCACAGGCAGATATGATGTCTTACTTTGATCAAAAACAGTTGCACAAACTTTTTTCTTCTTCCAGATCACAAAACAGCACAGATTAGCCATAGAACAAACACATCCTTCAGTTATCCATCACTCTGTTCTTATGACGCGTCGGGAAGGAAACCAAATGCCATTAGTGTCCATTATAGGAAGAATGGTTGAAAGTCCAGGTTGTGCTCTGTGTGAGGGTCTCATCAAACAGCCATTAGGTAGCCACTTGAAAACCCTTCATATATAAGCTCCTTGCTCATCGTGTGCCGCCAGTTGTGCACACCTCTACACAATGTGTGCTTCTGGCACACGCTGATAAGCATTACTTTCTGAGAATCTGCTGGTGCACGCTGGAATCTGAATCCTGCAAATACAGTGGTACCTCTGGTTACATACGCTTCAGGTTACAGACTCCGCTAACCCAGAAATAGTACCTCGGGTCAAGAACTTTTCTTCAGGATGAGAACAGAAATCGTGCTCTGGCGGCACGGCGGCAGCAGGAGGCCCCCTTAGCTAAAGTGGTGCTTCAGGTTAAGAACAGTTTCAGGTTAAGAACGGACCTCCAGAACGAATTAAGTACTTAACCTGAGGTACCACTGTAGTGGCTGGTGAAAATGACTGCCCAGCGACAAGCTGGAAGCTGGCACACACACTGTATTGTAAAGTGTTTCTCCAGAGTTAGGACTTTTCGAGTGTACTTGTGGATTATGACTAAGCCTCAGTAATGTCTCAGAAAGAATTCCACCTTATTGCTCATTTCAGACAACACCTATACTGTATAGTAAAACACTGCAGGGTTTAAGGGAGAAAGAGAGTGGACAGTGTTAAGAAATCACTATTGTGAATTTGCACTGTAGGGATTAAGAGACTAATTGCTAATCTAGAAATGTACATAGATGAATATCTGCAGTCTTGTAGGAAATGGGAGTACTGAATGCTGAACCAAAGGGCTCTGAAATGTTCATATACCACTGATGGCAAGAACTATTTTAACTCCCAATCCCCTGGCAAAGAGGGGCCCCACCAGTGGGAAAACCCCATACCAACAGAAACCCACTCACCTGTGGAGAGCTAAGTGGCTGGAAGATATGTTTGCTGGCAATTTCTCCCATGGGAAGCCCCCAAAAGTGGCATGTTGTGGGAGAGGCAATAAAACAATGAACAGGGTGGTGATACAATGACTACTGTAATCAACACAAGATAATATCACCAAGGCAATTATCTGTAAACAAACCTCCATAAAAGTGGCAAAAGTAGTTTCTTTCCCAAATAGGTTTTATCTTGAAAAATGGCAAATGCAGTAATAAAGAGTCCACTTGTGATATATCAGTGGTTCAGTGCTTGAACGTCATTCCGGTAGTCCGACGTTTCGTCACTAAAGAGCTTAGTCATTGAGCTTTGTAGTAAATAATACACAAGAGAAGACAGTATGTAAACGACTTAAAGCAGGGGCATATCTGTCCTCATCTGCATGTTTCCATTGGGAGGAGTCTAGAAAGAGGATGATGTCCTTCAGTTTGTTAAACCTCCTTTATTTACTGTGTTTAAGATAAAACCTATTTGGGAAAGAAAGTACTTTTGCCATTTTTAATGTACTTTTAGTGTTTCTTTACAGAGTGTTGTGTACTGGCAGTGGTTTTCCAAAATCTTAAATGAGCTTCTCTCCCAGGCTTTCCTGGAGATACCAGGGACTGAACCTGAGTCCTTCTGCTTGTTAAGCAGGTGCTATATCACTGAGCCATAGCCCTTCCACAATAAAATAAATAAATAGCAATAAGTCGACCTGCCATGGCAGTCCCTGCTGCAGCTGCCAAAGGAACAGGAAGAGGCTGGCACCAGTGGGGGCCAGGAGAGGCCCTGAAATGAAGTGGAGGATGGTGGGAGGGGCTGTACTATGTTAGGCTGGAGCAACAAAAAATAGGATGAAGCCCCCCCCCCTCCAAAAAAACCCCTTCTGCCCTGGATGGTTCAAGCAGCAGGATGTAGATGCATTTGTGACTCTGCCACTACTGCTTCCAGCCAGGAGTCAGGATTAGTTCCTCAATGGCTTTCCTTATTTAAGAAGTCTGCTGACATTCTGTGCATACCTATGTATGTATACAGGGACGCGGGTGGCGCTGTGGTGTAAACCACAGAGCCTTGGGCTTGCTGATCGGAAGGTCGGCGGTTTGAATCCCCACGACGGAGTGAGCTCCCGTTGTTCGGTCCCTGCTCCTGCCAACCTAGCAGTTCGAAAGCACATCAAAGTGCAAGTAGATAAATAGGTACTGCTCCGGCAGGAAGGTAAACGGTGTTTCTGTGTGCTGCTCTGGTTCGCCAGAAGCAGCTTGGTCATGCTGGCCACATGACCCAGAAGCTGTACGCTGGCTCCCTCGGCCAATAAAGCGAGATGAGCGCCGCAACCCCAGAGTCGTCCGCGACTGGACCTAATAGTCCGGGGTCCCTTTACCTTTACCTTTATGTATGTATACACATATCCGTATTCACTCTCTGTTGTTTATTAGCAAAGTAAGTTTTTTATTTTTAAAAAGTTTTATTTAATGCTGCTCATTAGCATGGGGAAAATAATTATTATTTGGCAGTGTTTCAGTGAATAAATCATAGCAAATAACCATAGTAAAGGAATCTGCTTGGGGCTATAGGTGCACTGCCTTTGAAACAACAACCTTGAAGAGTGTTAAAGAAATAAAGTCAGATTACAGATGCTCCTTGGCTTTTCTGGGACAGCGAAAAGTTCCAGATACAGAATGTTTTATTTAAATGCTACATGAGTCACAAAGCTGAGGCAGTTATTTTGGAGTACTTTTGAAATAAAATAATAATAATATAAATGATCACAAAAGAGACTCTTCCATGTCCAGTTTACTGCAACATGTAGACTGAGCACTGTCAGCCTCTAGTGCACTTTAGTCTATGAGCCTTGGTTAGAATTACAATTAGGGTTAGGATCAGTGCTATTTTTCTATAAAAAGAGGTGCCGGAACTCACCATGAACTCTTGGAATGGCAATGGCACCCATCTGAGAGGTACCAGAACTCACAACTCTGCAACCTCTGAATGTGTTCTTTAAATGCATAAAACGGGTTTTACTGAACACTCCCCCTGCCTTGTCAGTCAGCTATAAAAGGTAATGTTTCTTCAGCATAAATCATTCCACAGATAACAAAGAAACACTCAGCTATCTTCACAAAATTGAATTGTGGTCATAAGCAGTGAAATGAGAGCTAGAACGTTCGTGTCTCCAAGAGATATTGCAACAGTTTTTGTTGTTGGGTTGTGTTCTTACCAGTAACCCTACCCAAAAGCCTGCGCTCATTTTTTAATGTGTTTGTTTTGGAGAGCAGGCAATAGTTGAGAAGGGCTGGCTTGGATTCTAAGTGTCCCCAGGTTTGTAGTTAACTAAATTATCCTCAGCATCTCATTTCATCTCCATAGGAGATGATCCAAACTAAGTAAGGTAATTATCGTGGAGAAAAAAATATTGAGACAGTGTGAGCGAACGGAGAGCCATATAACGAAATCCTGCACAGTACAAACCACGTTTCTGCCGAGAATGGAAGAGGAGTCAGTCAGGGAAGATGAACACAGCAAGTCACTGAATAGTCGGAACAGTTGTCCTTATACAAAATTCAGAAGCTGCTCCCTCACGTCAGTACCAAACAAATTGCACCATCTGGTAAAACAAGATGAAAGTCTTCTAACAAGAATCTTGCTGAGTAGAGACCCCCGGCTATAAAAGTAAGGCTCGTGTAAACAGGCTGTGGTGCTCCCCCCTCCCCAGTCTATTAAGGAGAATTTTTCTAGTGTCCAGACAGCTTTTAAAAGCCTCAATAAGAAAGAAGGTTATGTGTAGATTCATCAGCCATGGACAAAGCAACCAGTGGTGGCTGGTGCCTGTTGGGACTTGAAGGGTGGAAGTGGGGAGGCTAACACTAGGTGGAGCCAGAGTGAGAGCCAACAACAGGAACAGCCAACAGATTCTAGTTTTGCCTTCATCTTTCTCCCTACTGAGTTCTACAGTGGCAACACCAAGGAAGAGGAAGCTGACAAACAGGGCTGCCCGCTGGACCAGATGCAACTAAGAAAGCTGCAGGTGGAGGCTGGCTGGGGGCAGATTGGTGTTCGTGGGGCAGTGACCCGGTCACACCAATGGATCAGCTTTCACTGAAAACAACAAGGACCCCTGTACGTCAACCTCCATTATTCTGTAAAACATTTACCTGCATTTGTTCAAAAAGTAAAATTCAGAAGCTCTCACGGTTTCCCATTGACACCATCAAAAATTAGGTTTCGTTGGCAGGCCTTAACATAAAACACAATGTGGCTTGACCATGCACTATTGCAGCTAATTTGTAAACAATGAAAACCATAAATTTAACTGGTGGGATTTCTATTTTATGCCTTGGGTTACTGGAAAATAAAACCAGCACAACTTTGAAAAGTTTAAAAGCAATTTACTCTTTCAGCTGGTTGGGTAAAGACATCAGGAATGCTGTTCTGGGTGCCACAACCATTCTTCCTCCATCACCAGAGCCTCCAGGTTGCAAGATGTTTTTTAAAAGAAAATTAAGCTGTGGATGGCACCTTTGTAATTAAAGACTATTTTAGAGCCTTCATTTTTAGCACCAAACCCCTAAAATCCTCCATAATGACTCAGATATAATTGCTTCACTATGTACAATTCACAAATTGAATTTTTCATATTTCTATTTACCAAAGTAGCAGGTCAATACCATTTGTGAAAACAGAAATAGATAACTAGAAAAGCCACTTGCAGGAGATGACACACTGTTTTCTATGGTTTTCTCCTCTTCTCTCCAAAACCCACCATTGGCTAACATTTACTTAAAAGATTATGTCACCTTTGTTCACCACCACCCCTCCCCCCCTAAAAAAAAAAACTGTTCCAAAGATTGACACTGATAAGTTGGAACCAGAAACCAATTATTTAGTAAAACAGTTAATCTGGACATTTTTTACCTTTTTAAAACAAAGATCTTGTATGTCATATTTGGGTTCAAAGGAACATATGATTTGGATTATTGCTTTATAAGCTCTAATTCCCCAGATCTCACTGTAGAAACAAAACATCTACTGGAGAGATTTTCTATCTTAAAAACCCCTCTGAGAAAAATTAATATTCATGCACAGCTGTCCATTTAAGACTAACTAAGTAATTATCCTAGTTTAGCTAATTCCCACTGAGTGGGCTGCTCCTCTTACATTTTTATGCATCTTAACAGTACTAAATAAATAAATTTCAGAAGTATAAAAAGAAGAATTTAAGGACAAGACAAATCAAAGTTGCCTTGTTTGAGAAAGAGCCTGATCAAAAGCCTTCTGTATTTCCCACTTCCCTCATGTCCTAGGCTTATAGCTATACAGTGGTACCTCGGGTTACAGACGCTTCAGGTTACAGACTCCTCTAACCCAGAAATAGTACCTCAGGTTAAGAACTTTGCTTCAGGATGAGAACAGAAATCATGCTCTGGTGGCGCAGCGGCAGCGGGAGGCCCCATTAGCTAAAGTGGTACCTCAGGTTAAGAACAGTTTCAGGTTAAGAACAGACCTCCAGAACGAATTAAGTTCGTAACCAGAGGTACCACTATACTATAAGGCAACATAATTAGTACAAACACACAAATGTGATGCAGCCCATCTTTTAAGTCAGCCTTCTCAGCCTGATGTTTTATTCATTTTATTTATTTATGAAAAATATTTGAAATCACTCCTCATTTAAAAAAAATTAAAGTGGTTTTCAACTCTCCCTCCCTCCCTCAATATGCGCATACAACATGCACAATAAAAGCCACATCAGAATTTAAAACCAGAGAATTTAAAACAAGGCAGAGTAACTGTTTTAGAAATGTATTTTTCAGCAGTTTTCAGCAGGCATTTAAAGGTTTAAACAGAAGGCACCTGCTGAATCTCTACTGGCACAGCATTCCACAGAGCTGAGCCAATGACATTAAAGGCCCAGTTTCTTGTTGTCAGATGAGCCTTAACAACTCAGGGGAGAACCAATAATACTCCTGCGGATGATCTGGGTGACTGAGCCAGGACAGTACCCTGCAGAGCCCCATAGCACAAGTACTAGAGGACCGAGGAGTACTCATTCAGAGCTCATCTCTGAATAAGGCTCTGAGGAGTAGAACCATCATAATACAGTTCCCTCAACATCCATCCTATTAAGTTGGTCCAGGAGGAAACTATGATCAACAGTACTAAAAGGCACAGAATGGCTGATGGGACATGTAGTCCAAAATACTGGAGGGAACCAGTCTTTAATTAAAACCTATTGGTGTTAAAACTTCTAAGATTTTCAGTGAGGTTTTGTATGTAAATTCTGTTTAAAGCATCTAGTTGGTTTTCTAGATTAAATCAACATGCAAAGGTAGGAGAGTGGGGATGTGTTAGCTGGTTTCACCACTGACATGTTGCCATGAGCTGGTCCCAAGGGTTAACCGTGCGGCGAGGTCCAAGTCCAGTCTGAGGTCGAGGGTGTGGTATGGAGGCTGTCCGTCAAAGCTGTAGCTGGGTCCAAGGCAGGGAGTCGGGTGAGGTCAGGAACTCTGGCAGAAGAGCAGGACAGGGTGCAGGCAGGAACAAGCTACCAACAATGTTGCTCCCGCAACCTGGGACTGGGGCTGGCTGGCTTTTATCTGCCCCGAGGCACAGGGCGGCCCCGGTTCACAGGTGACTCGCCTCTCCTGGCCTGGAGCCGAGCACTCCTCCTGCAGGAACTTAGTTCCCTCTGCCTCTCTGCCCTGAGCCTCTGCAGCTCAGGAGAGGCTGGAGGGTTACCCGACCCAGAGGGAACCTCAGCTTCCCCTGATGGGGCTGAGAGTGGAGCACCTGCAGGCAATGGGTCCTCCATCACCTCAGAAGCCAGAGCAGACTCAGCTGGTGCCTGCACCTGAGGATCCAGCACAGGTGAGGACCCTTCAGGCTCAAGCCCCAGCCCCGGCTCAGCTGGTTCTGGAGGCGGGGACTCCTGTGCAGACTGGGATTCCTCAGGTTCAGCCTCCAAGTCCAAATCCCAGGCCATCACATGCCATCTCTGCTGCCATTGCCCTACATGAGGGCAACCCTCTCCATTAGGGAGCCTAATCTACTCATATAGACAGCTGACACAATGTAGAACACACCAGTATCTAATGCCCTGAGACCCTTAATGAAAGAGACTTACACAAACACAAACTTACACAAATATAGGCAATGTTTGAAAATTGTAAGCATCAAAAGATGCGTGTGTAACACTGTCGAGAGGTTTTTTGTTTTTTTAAAATGCATATTGTGTACAGAATGAATTTAAGATGTGGCTTAAGGAAAATTATACCAATTGTTAAAAGTTACATTTCAGTGGATGATAAAGCTCAGAATGTTCTTTCAGAGGAACGGTATTGTGAATTTTAGACTGAAAATCAAACATAGAACTAAAGGAATTTTCAATAAATATGCCCCGGTAAAAAAAATAATTTTTACTGGAGCATGGCAAATTCTCCAAAGAACCAGAAACCTTTTTGTCTGAAAAATAATTGCTTCCAGTCTGAAAGCTTCGTGATTATACGAGTGGAAATATGCATCCCTAGATAAGGTTTGACAAAGGAACATCCTTGTGTGATACTTTAAAGTGGAAAGAGTATTCGTTTGATAATACTTTTAAGACTACTCCGGAAACTCAGTGGCTGACACCTTATTATAGGGTTCCTATGAAACTTTGGGACAGAAAGTTACCAAGGCTTTGGCACACCCACCCACCCAGAACTTTTTTTTCTGAGCACTTATCAAGTTCCATGGTAAAAAGTCAGCATTTATATTATAATATTTACTGGATGTTTTGTGCAACTATTTTTCAAACTGTTGCTTCTTAAAAGCAAGTTTGTAAAGGAATAATGGGGTTTCTGCAAAATTCCAAAACCTTTCGATTTCAAATTTTAAAAATTAGTGATTTTCTTTGGAATTGGACTTCATCATTTAAAATTTTGTGAAATCTCTGAATGCTGAGATGGCTACTACAAGTTTGTTTGTTTGTTTGTTTGTTTGTTTGTTTGTTGAATTTATTTATTTATTGAATTTATATACTGCCCTATGCCCGGAAGTCTCAGGGAGGTTCACAGAACAAAATCAAATCAAAACGTTGTGTGCTGTTAGCCCTTATCGGGTGTTTACCCACCTGATTTTTAAAAATATTTATTTACTCAGAAAAGTATTCATAGAGTATCATATCATAAAATATCAGGGCGGTGTGCAGTGATAAAACACAACCGTACAAAATAATTTCACAATGGAAGAGTGGGCCTGTGCCATTCCATCCCCCAACTGATATGCACGTAGTAGCAATTCCTTGACCTCAGCCCTCTCCCCTTCCAGTTTTGCCTGTCAAGGAGCTACATATATTACTGATTTTCTTCAAGCAACTGTACAAATAGCCACATGGCCATGTGAAGGAGCATTACTGTGAAATAATGGAGAAGTGAAGCCATCATCACAGTGAGGGTTGGTTGCTTGCCCAGCCCCCATTATTCTTCTTTCATAAGGTCATCTGCCCATGCACACATTTCTATATGGAAGAATTCAGTAGTGTGAAAGTCCCATCATAAGGAAGTAAGTGCTGGAGTGGGAATTTGCCTTGTTTATTTAATCAATGCTCCTTCTGGTGGGTTAAGGGACGCGGGTGGCGCTGTGGTCTAAACCAGTGAGCCCAGGGCTTGCAGATCAGAAGGTCATGGTTCAAATCCCTGTGATGGAGTGAGCTCCCGTTGCTCCTGCCAACCTAGCAGTTCGAAAGCACGTCAAAGGGCAAGTAGATAAATAGGTATCGCTCCAGCGGGAAGGTGAACGGCGTTTCCGTGCACTGTTCTGGTTTCGCCAGAAGTGGCTTAGTCATGCTGGCCACATGACCCGGAAAAACTGTCTGCGGACAAACGCCGGCTCCCTTGGCCAGTAAAGCAAGATGAGCGCTGCAACCCCAGAGTCGTTCGCGATTGGACTTAACTGTCAGGGGTCCTTTACCTTTTTTTTACTGATGGGTTAGCAGAAGACTATGGGATATGACGCCAGCTCATTCTGTTCCTTTTCACCATTTGTTTTTGGAAAGCATTTATGGTGAATTTATGATTTCATTCAGCAAGAAACTTGCTCAAATGCTTCCATGTCACTTTGCATCCCTCATCACAGTGTGGCTCTCCCTGTAACCTTTCATACTTTTCTTGAGATCATTAAGTGCAAACATACATATATTTTATGTCAGCTGGAAAGGGCATATCCAACTACACTAAAGCAGCCCCCTGGCATTGTCAGTCTGTACTTTTTAAAGGAAAAAGTTGTATAAGTAGGACTCGCTCACACACTTCACAAACGATGTGCTGCATATCTTTTGGGGTACTGAGATATCTCTGCCAGTGTACAAATTGTGGCATTAAAAATATGGTCCCTTGGGCCAAGAAAGACATTATTCACAGATGCAAGTAACATGCTTCTTAAAAAGGTATTATTCATAGATGCAAGAATCATGCCCACTGGCTC
This sequence comes from Podarcis filfolensis, assembly GCF_964270895.1. NCBI lineage: Eukaryota > Metazoa > Chordata > Lepidosauria > Squamata > Lacertidae > Podarcis > Podarcis filfolensis. Next base: position 33,950,242 of record NC_139605.1, on the reverse strand, counting down.
TGTTTAAAGAGGAAAAACCAATTGTCAGGGCCAATTCCAGATTTTGGGGGACTCTTAGGCAAGATGCTGTTAGTGGGGCACCTTCTCTGAATGGACCATTTATCCCTTACCAGTATGGTCCAACCTGCACAGGTACCTAGAGGGAGAGTGTAAGGCTAGGAGAAGAAGCTGCCCCCATTTCCTTCTTGTTTGCAGGTGTTAAGTGAACAGGAAGTGGCAGCAAGGAGAACGAATGGCAGGAGCAGTGAGGGGTGGGGCCTGAGAAGAGTCAGAAAATAAGTGAAAGAGGACTGGAGAGCCTCTGTGGCTCAGGTTTCCAAATTCTGATCTAGTCCAACCACAGCTTGTTGCAGAAAATCAAGAAATAGATGGTTGCTCCTCAGTTTCCCCTCCATTCCATCCACCCTGCTCCTTTCCCTGTTGTTCTGAGAACATCAGCTTCTTTTAAACCTGCAAACAATTGCGTATCGGCTGAAGTATAACCGGTGGCCTGGAATAACTGTTTGCTTCAAGAACCTCAGGACTTATCACCCTTAAGGTATAAATAAGATCTATACGTGTCTCAGTAATGACTATCATTCAAGCACAGATAAAAGTGAGCTAGCTTCAGCGATTTCAAGAATTAGATGAAACCTCGTGGCACACATCAAGCTCACACTGATTTTAAATGCCAGTCACAAGCTGCCCAACTTTAAGCATTCCATTGATTTAAGTTCCATTTAAGTTCTTGGATTCTCCTCATATGCATGCAGCATCCGATGTCATCTTGGACGTTGCCCAGGCTGCCCAGGCTGGGATGTGCCTATAACAGGAGAAGCTACCCTGAAGGAGTGGTGGCTTTACATCAACTGTTGTTAGAATGATGTGCAGATATTTAAGCAATTTAACCTCATGAATGAGCTGAACCAATTTTAATTATTATACATCAGGCCGGGGCAGCCCACCCAGGAGGCAAGGTGAGGCAATTGCCTTAGGTGGCAGGATCCACCAGGGCAGCAGATCCCATTGTCAATCTTTCTTCTCCCCTTCTTCCCTGCTGGGGAGGGTGGCACCATTTTGCAGTCCTGCTCAGGTACCATAATATAATGGGCTGACTCTGCATGAGGCTAAATAGTTTATAGCTCATACTGCCTGTGATTCAGTGGGGTCATGATATGCCTTTCATTTTTTAAATAAACATTTTCCAACATTAAATATATACATCATACAATTACCTTTGGTGAACTCATATTTCAACACTTCCCAGTCCATCCCTTCATGGCATCTTATTTGATCCTAGTTGTGCTGCATATCCTTTTATTCCACCCAGTTTCATTCTACAGATTTGCCTTGCATTTGAGGTTGTTTAAAAACATAATGCTGCATTCCATAACAAATCCGCCATTTATATTTATAAGTGGAGGCCTACCACATTAAGTTCTTTAATTTCTCAGTTGATGTCTGCAGGCAGCTCTTTCGTCTCTGCTTGGACATTAAACAGAGCAAGTAGCTGCTCAGTATGAACCAAAAAGTGATGGTTCCTTCTACTATATAATATTTGGGTGTTCAGAATACTGGTGTGTAAGCAAATACAGACAGAGGAGAAGGTGCACTGTTGCCAAACTCTGCCCTCACCTTCAGTTACATGAACAGGAACCTTACTGTTTGAGCTCCTGCTCACAAGTAGGGGCTCCAGCTATCAGGACGCCTGATTATTCAGATGTCCTGTTCATGAAAACCCCAAACTAGCAAGCAGCAACTTGGGCTCACACAACTGCATGCTATCCATGGTTAAAGGTAAAGGGACCCCTGACCATTAGGTCCAGTCGTGACCGACTCTGGGGTTGCAGCGCTCATCTCGCTTTATTGGCCGAGGGAGCCGGCGTACAGCTTCCGGGTCATGTGGCCAGCATGACTAAGCCACTTCTGGCGAACCAGAGCAGTGCACGGAAATGCCATTTACCTTCCCGCTGGAGTGGTACCTATTTATCTACTTGCACTGTGTTGCTTTCGAACTGCTAGGTTGGCAGGAGCGGGGACCAAGCAATGGGAGCTCACCCCATCACAGGGATTCGAACCGCCAGACCTTCTGATCAGCAAGTCCTAGGCTCTGTGGTTTAACCCATAGTGCCACCCACGCCCCTTACCAATCCATGGTTACTGAAAGCAAATTCAGCAAAAATGGGTGTGGGGCTCAAAGCACAGCCCCACTCCTTGTTCTACAGGCTTTTCATTACATGCAAGTAGCAGGTGACTAAGACGTTTGACTCAGCTATTTTGTGTGTCAGCTTAGAACCATCATTGGCATGAATGTCATTGCCCAGGGGGAAGAGCTACCTCCATGTTTGCCTGTTCTGCAGCGAATGCCTGAAGGAGGTGAATGTTTGATATTATTGCACTGCGCTTTGGAAGGATAAGAGAGGTGGGTGCTAGATCTGGGTTGCAAGATTACTTTTTATACAGCCAGTCTTTCCTACCAGGCAAGTTGAGTGTATAATCAATCATTCACAATGGGCAGAAAACACACAAGGAATGTGGTGGTTAATTCCTGTGTACAGTAAAAATAATGGAATATACCGAAGTGTGTCTGTCTGTGTGTGTGTGTGTGTGTGTGTGTGTGTGTGTGTGTGTGTGGTTGTTATTTGTAAAAGGCAGCATATTTATTAGCAACTCTAGCATAAGGTTACCAGACGTCCCCATTTCCCAGGGACAGTCCCCGGATTTGCAAAGCAGTCCCCATACAAAATCGATTGAAGTTGAAAAGTGTCCCTGGATTCATTGAAAAAAATCTGGTAACCTTACTCTAGCAGTTTAAATCCACCATTAGAAAGGCACCCGCTCATCTGTCTGCTGGAAGTGCAAACTGATGCTGCAGAGGCTGGAGAAATGGTATCTTTGATACAGTCCACAAATAGCCCAGCCCTATTACTGTTCTTCTTGTTGTCACTCTTCCCATCACCATTAAAATGTTTAATATGAATTGCTGGTAACAACTAAAAATGATGACAATTAGAAATTAGAAAAAGAAGCATCCAATTAAAGAACCCCCAAAGCCTGCAACAATAAAGGGTTTTTCCCAATTGTTTAAAAGCAAGTAGTTGCACAACTTTGGCACCACAGCTGAGAAGGCCCTGCGCTATGAAGCCACCCACATACAATTTTATCCAGGGCTTAAAAGGCCAACACCATCACTGTGAATTGGTCCTGGAAAGCAATTGCCAGCCAGTATGATCAGTATAGTCTGCTCCAAGCAACCAATTCCATTTAATAACCTGGTAATTATTCAGCTAATTATTCAGCTAACACTCTTCAGAGACAGCATGTTACAGATGATTGGGGAGATTGCATGCAAAAAATGTGTACATTGGTCAACATTGTATGCAAAAATGTGTTTACAGTGGTACCTTGGGTTAAGAACTTAATTCGTTCTGGAGGTCCGTTCTTAACCTGAAACGGTTCTTAACCTGAAGCACCACTTTAGCTAATGGGGCCTCCTGCTGCTGCTGTGCTGCCGCTGCACGGTTTCTGTTCTCATCCTGAAGCAGAGTTCTTAACCCGAGGTAATATTTCTGGGTTAGCAGAGTCTGTAACCTGAAGCGTATGTAACCCGAGGTACCGCTGTATTAGGAGAAATTCTCACTGAAAAGCTGATCATTTTCATGAGGCTGTTTTTTTAAAAAAGCAAATTGCAGCAAATTGCTGCAGAAATGTGGAGAATTGAATATGAGACTGAAGAAATGAAAAAACCCAAACAGACAGATTCTTCCATCCCTAACTGCAGCCCTGCTGCCTGAAAAACCTTGGATACGATCTACCAGGGATTGGCTCTCAGATCGTTTACTTGCATTGAGCTACAGACATCTCCCAATGCACGTTCATTTTTTGGTTGTTTCAAGTGAGGCAAATTTGGCTCTCCTCATGGGTAGGTAAGATTCCTTGGGAAGATGCATTTGGTGTTACATTTCCCCAGTCACATATACAACAAAATTCATCCTACTTAATGCCAGCAAGATGCTAATCAGGCCCAGTATTTTTAAAAGACTCTTAAATTGCCTGTAAAATAAAATACAGTGATCTGTGTAAATATGTGAGCCTACTGGAAGTTTATAAACACTTCTCTAATAAGCTCTCTGCAACATGCACCAAAAACAAAGAAAATAAAAGCAGCTCTTCAATGCAGCTTTGAGCCTGATTTAAAAATGTTAATTTGCCCTAGTTTTATTCATCTCCCCCAACTTAATATGCATGCCTTAATTATTCAGAGAGCTGAATAGCTATAAAAATGTGGGCAGATCATTCAGTGGTTATTATGAGTTACTTTTTATTACTTCCTCAGTAGCAACAAACTTCATCTGATAACCACAATTACATCAATATTAGCACCATAGCTTACTTACTATAATTATAGTAACTTCTAAGCAGCCTGCATAGGAAGGAACGAGCGGTGGTGTTTCTCTGCATTGTCATCTTCAGTGAAATGATGCTTGTGTTACATAATCCAAGAGACACTACTTGCTTTTCAGGTGGGCACAATGTTGTGTCTCCATTACAGATAACTCATTAAAAAACAATCCAGCAAAGCAGACCAAAGACTGCAAGGGTCATTTTAGTGCATAATAGAACCAGATGCTGCAGTCAAAATTTTAAATGGTCATTTCTGATCAATATGTGGTCCTTTACCTCATCCATTTGCTGCAAAAATCAGTTTTGGGGGATGAATGGCAACTTTGGGGGACAGAGTGCCAAAAAAAGGGTTATTGAAGGAAGGGTTATTGAAAAAATACTTTGTGCTACACTCCTAATGTGGGTTGGAGGGCGTCTCACTCCTGCCCTTGAAAAATGCATGGGGAATCCAAACTGCCATTAAATTATGTCAATAGGCAAAAATTTCAACAGGCCTTACTTGTAAGCAAGCAAGTCAAGCACTGAACATACCAAGCTGCCTTTTACAGAGTCAGATCATTTGTCTGTCTCAACCAGTAGTGTTTACTACAGTTTTTTTTACCCCCACAGTGGGTACTTAATGAGGCTACCCAGTCAGATTGGCGGGATACAAATATTATTATTATTATTATTATTATTATTACTAATAAAAATTATTATTATTAATAAAAATTATTATTATTATTATTATTATTATTATTATTATTATTTGCTCAGTTTGACCCTGAATCCTCTACGGATGTCCTGCCGTTTCTCTGAATTGGAAGTGCACGGTTAAATTAAGACATTCACTCTCACAAGATGTAGCAATGACTGCCAATTTGGATATACCTTGGGTTAAGAACTTAATTCGTTCCGGAGGTCCGTTCTTAATCTGAAACTGTTCTTAACCTGAGACACCACTTTAGCTAACGGGGCCTCCTGCTGCTGCTGGAGCACGATTTCTGTTCTCATCCTGAAGCAAAGTTCTTAACCCAAGGTACTATTTCTGGGTTAGCGGAGTCTGTAAACTGAAGTGTCTTTAACCTGAAGCATCTGTAACCCAAGGTACCACTGTATTTAAAAGAGAATAAGACAGATTCAAGAAGGAGAGGGCTACCAACAGTTACTAGCTACAATGGCTGCATTCTACCTCCACTGTCTTTGAATACCAGTTTGAATCACAGGAGGGGAGAGTCCTGTTGTGCTCAGATTCTGTTTGTGGGCTTCCCATAGACACCTGAGAGAACAGTGTGCTACACCAGGTGGGCTTTTGGCCTGATTCAGCCTGTTAATGTGTTCATATGATCCTGCTCATTTCTACATACTAGCCACTGCCATGGCCATAAAGTGCTCAAAAGACTTGGCATTTGCAGCTGCCTTCTTCTTCCAAAGCCATGCAGATCTATTCATACGCGAAAGCTGTAAGGCAAGCATGCAGCTACCTGGCCATTATGCTATTGCGGAGGGGGGAGGGAGTGAATTATACTTGTATAGTTCATTCCAATCCATTAGGTGCAGAAGAGAAAGGACATTTATAATCTGCACGGCTGACAACGCAAAGAAGTATATACATGTTAGTTTTAAGAATAAATGTGACAGCCAAGGCGTTCATTGCCCTGACAGATTATTGAGAATGACTACCTGCACTAAAAGCAGCAGACTGGAAAATATATTTTCAAAGGATTTCACTTTGGGATGCATCAGATATATATGTAAGAAGAAAGGCTCCTGGGCAGACCTCTTTAGGGTATTGTAAAAGAGCTCTTGTGAGTTCTCTGCTATTATATATTGTAATCATGTTATTACCTGAACAATGAATGAAAGCACTTTACAATTCCAGAGAGACACACATTGCTAAAAGTGTTGATCAGTTGGATTCCCATCAAGCTAGAGGAATGGAGGCTGATGTGCCTACTCTTCAAATGTGTAGTTCACCCTATGAGCAGCAGAAGTGCCAACTTGTCCCCAAGATCAAGGGGGCCCAGCGCACGAAGCACATGTGTGACGTCATGTGTGCATCATGTGTGTGATCATTGCGTGTGTGATCAGGCACACGTGTGACATCATGTGTGTAGCACGCACACACCCAAAGTTGCATTGTTGAGAGGAGGCTGCGTGCAGAGTCCAGCGTGGCACAGCTTCAATGCCTGGGGCTCCTCCTCTCTCGCACTCAGGTGGAGCCACCCATTGAAGTCGTGCCATGCTCAACTTTGTGCTCAGCCTCCTCCACCCCCTTAACATTGAGGGGCCTCAGCAGCCTACCAACAGATATTGAGGGGGCCAAAGACACCTCAGCCCCATAGAATTGGCACACCTGATGAGCAGGCTAAGCATAGATCAGCATAGTTTGTGTGCGGATCCTGCTAGGTCAAATCATAATAATAATAATAACAACAACTTATTATTTATACCCTGCCAATCTGGCTGGGCTTCCCCAGCCACTCTGGGCGGCTTCCAACAAAATATTAAAATACAGTAATGCATCAAACATTAAAAGCTTCCCTAAACAGGGCTGACTTCAGATGTCTTCTAAAAGTCTGGTAGTTGTTGTTCTCTTTGACATCTGGTGGGAGGGCATTCCACAGGGTGGGTGCCACCACCGAGAAAGCCCTCTGCCTGGTTCCCTATAACTTGGCTTCTCGCAGCGAGGGAACCACCAGATGGCCCTCGGTGCTGGACCTCAGTGTCCGGCGATGGGGGTGGAGACACTCCGTCAGATATACTGGACCGACAAGACACACAAGGTGAGGTCCTCAGGAAGTCCTCCATCTGTGCTCAAAAAATATGGGAGCAGGGCTCACAGGATGATGTGTACTAGGCATCCACTGCCCATCTGCATGTTTGGTGCACATCGTAAGAGGTTCTATACGTACACACAGAGAGCTTCGCCATGTGAGAAGGGCCAGGATCTTCCCTTGCCAGGAGGTGTTCTGTGTTGTAGGGGGTGTACACAGGGCAGAGATTAAGTCTGGATCCCTGCTTCAGAAAAGAGTGAAATTTGGTCTACTGTGCTTTGGAGCCCATCCAGTTTGGCACAAGGCCCAACTCCAAAGCCTAATTCAGAAATACTAAGCTTTCACTATTATAGAGAAATTTATTATTTATTATAGAGAAATTTAAACATGGCTATAACTCCATCCACATTTTTATTTTTTTTTGACAGAGCTTGATGGAATTTACAGGCACATTAGCCACTTCTGAGTCAATAAATTCTGCCAAATTACAGAAAAATAGGCCCAGGGGGTTTATGCTGAGTACCTTTGTGGGGCTCAGCACTGGATGAACTGTGCAGACAAGGTAACCCCTTCTGAAGGAATGGATTCTGCCAAATTTCAGGAGGGTACCTGCAGCAGTATATATGAAGTCAGGCAATCCTGCACGTAAACTGGGGCCCAGCTGTGAGGGGCTTTATATTCTAATCATAACTTGGATTTAAATATGCACTGGGTTAAAGAGTATTCTGATTCTGAAAAGGGGCCAGAGATTACAAGAAAAAGAGATTACAAGAGATTACAAACTACAAGAAAGAAGATTCCACCTAAACATTAGGAAGAACTTCCTGACAGTAAGAGCTGTTCGACAGTGGAATTTGCTGCCAAGGAGTGTGGTGGAGTCTCCTTCTTTGGAGGTCTTTAAGCAGAGGCTTGACAACCATATGTCAGGAGTGCTCTGATGGTGTTTCCTGCTTGGCAGGGGGTTGGACTCGATGGCCCTTGTGGTCTCTTCCAACTCTATGATTCTATGATTCTATGATTACATTTTAGTAACCGCTCTGTATGTACCATTACTTATTCTGCTTATACATCTTGCCCATCCAGGACTGCTTGGGCTTGAGCTTTGTTTTTAAAATAGCATGTAGCTTAAGCTTCAGCGTGTGTGTATGTGATTCTTTCAAGAGAGCTTCAGGCAATGACCTAATGATTTTTCTCATGCCGTAACCAATGATTAATGTTCAGTTTACATTCTGCAGCAGAATTGTCTTAGACTGAGCAACACTAATTGGATGCCTGGTTAAGGACTAGCTAGAAAAGCTGCGAAATTGCAGACCTCTCGACATTTTCTTAGGTTTCCAATTTAGGAATGATACGTGCCATACCAAGTGTCCAAACGGCCCCCACTGCTGAGATCTTGATTGTACTCCTGTCAAGGGCTTGAAACATTTTAAATTGGATTCTTAGAAAAGCTGCTATAAAAACATGGAGTGTGCCGAAGGTTCACAGTACGGTAGCATGCCTTGGGGGTACCCGGTCCCTCTCCAGATGTAGATCTGTCTCAAAAAAATGCCCAGAGCAACAGTTTGATATGCTAATGTGCTGCAGATCATGGTGCTTCTGTTGCCGCCTGTTGCTGCCACTGGAACATAGGAAGCTGTCTTGCACTCAACCAGTCATTTTGGTCCATCTAGCTCAGTATTCATGTCTGCACTCACAGTCAGTGGCCCTTCAGGGTTTCAGACAGGAATCTCTCCCAGCCTTACCTGGAGATGCCAGGAATTGAACCTGTGTCCTTCTGAATTCCAAAGCAGATGGTCTACCATCAACCTGCAACACTTCCCATTGCTATCACTAAGCTGATCTGGGGGGATGAGCTGACAGCCCTTTGCCGAACTGGAACACGATCCTGAGTGAGCTGCAGTGTAGCCCTTGTATGTTTACTCAGAAGGTAGCCCCACCATGTTCAATAGGACTTGCTCCCAGGTAAGTATGCCTAAAATTTTGGCTTTAGTCCTCCTGCTCCGTATCAAAGATGGAGAGCTGGTTTTGTAGGTCTTTGGACAAGCTTGAGAAGAAAGTGGGCATTCTGGAAGGAAACTGGGGACTTGAAACATGCAAGAGTAGAGCAGAAAATGGACAGAGAAACCAGAGCAGATTAACTGCATGAGAATACATTCACTGGAAATAAAACAACTTCAGAATTTGCTTGAGGTGATCTGGGATGTGAATTCACATGTGAAACCCATATTAAATTTGGAGGGGAGTAGAACTGGGTTGATTGCGTTTTCTTTTGCATTTGGATTAGGATCAAATGCCCTTTGAGAAAGTGAAACTTTTAAAGTGAAACTTTAAAAAATAACAACAAGAAACCAGTAGACCAAAAAGAGGGAGAATAAAAATAAAAAAAGAACAGCAAAACTGATTATATAACTGTAAATCCTCGGAGGAGTATTTATTGATCTATTTTTACATTTCTGCCTTGCAATGCTCAGCCCAATCAAAGGCTCCCACAATGGTTTGTTGTTTTTTTCTCAGAGAAAGAAATCATGCAAATAAAATATATGTATACATCTAAAAGCAGTGTATCTAAGATAAGAACTAAGATTTTAAAACAACAAATGTAGCACTATGGCACCCAGCTATATTTCTATAGTTTCTTCGTATTTTCAAGGAGGAAAAGTGCTTTCAGACACAGCTGCCTTGGAGCATCTCCAGTTCAGCAAATGGGAAGCTAATTCAGATACAGGTGTGCATTGCTCTCTGTGGAGAGCACCACAATGAAGTTAACGTATTCCTAGACTGTCACCAAAGATGGAAGCCAGTATTGATTTCACACACAATACAGCTCCCTCGTCAGTCTAAACAAGCCCTCAGCAAGGCCCGTGTGACAGTTGATAATCCAAATTCTGCCAGGGAATTCAAGAGGAATAATGAAAGAAAAACAAACGCATAGGGCCTCATTTGTGGATGAAGGGAAGGAGTTGTTCCACAAGCAATGCAGAAGGCATTGATAATTACCTCAGAGTCTTTTACAATGAGTCTTAAAAATAAAATAAAGAAGTATCCAGACTGCAGAAGGCTAGGTGCAGTGAACTAGAAAAACAAACACAATTGTTGGGGGGTAGGTATTTCCATGATAAAGTTAGGCAGAAAGTGTGAGGATGTTGAGATTACGGTGCATTTCATGATGGAATTCAATCCATGTGCAATCTCAGAAACAGTAGCATTATTGTGTGTGTGTGTGTGTGTGTGTGTGTGTGTGTGTGTGTGTGTTCTCTCTCTCTCTCTCTCTCTCTCTCTCTCTCTCTCTCTCTCTCTGTATAATGATACTGTTCCTGAGATTGCACATGGGAAGAATTTCATGCCAAGATTTGCAATATCACTCCCAAATCACAAAGTGTGTGTATACGTTTGCCTTGATACTTTTCTCTAGGAATTGTTCAAATGGGTGATATTATAATATAGGCTATTCAAAGAACACGAGCAAATTTATGGGAAGTTCAATTCTGGGGGATTTATTCAATCCTAATCACACATAGCATTATTCCAATTCCTACTATTAGTCAGTGTCAAGCCCCATAGCCAGGCAAGGCACTGAAAATAACTACAGACATGGTGAGTAATTCAACTGAAGCCGCATCTATTATTATAGAAGTGATGACTGTGTACTCAGCGGGACGAGATGAATAATAAAAAGCCCTGGCTAAAGTCTGATTGGCATTAATGGGATCACCTTTCTTTTTGGCGTAATGAAGCATTCCAGATGGAGCTCTTACATCAATTTCTGAGGCAGTGAATCATCATAGTGGGCCTTTTAGCCTTCGCTGAGGGTATGTGTATCACCTTCAGGTTTCTTGCTCTACCACCATGGTAAGAAAAGTGGTGCCCTCCAGACTGCAACTCTCCACAGCCCCAACCAGTATACAGGAGAGGAGGAAGAGGGGTGCGGTGGGGGTCGACTGCCCCGGGTGTCTTCTCTGAGGGGTGTGACATTCGGCGCGCCGCCCGCCCACAATTCCCAAGCCTACCCTGAGCCGTCAGGGGAAGGAGGGAGCTGCACTGCTTTGCCAGTGGTATTCCCCCCATCCCCCTTTGTTTGGAAAGCTGGGGGAGGCTTGGGAGTTGCAGGCAGGTGGCGCACCGAATGTCCACCACCAGCGGCTTGCTCTGCCCCTGTGGGCAGCTCGCTCTGCACCCGAGCAGCTATCCCACACCTGGGAGGGCACCCTCCACATCCCTCGGGAGTGCGCCCACCCTGGGCAGCACAAGCCTATCTCTACACCAGGGGTTGTCAACCTGGTCCCTACCGCCCACTAGTGGGCGTTTCAGGATTCTAGGTGGTCGGTAGGGGGTTCTATGGCACCAGCTGAATCCTCCTTCCATAGAGCACTGGTGGGCAGTAAGGAAATTTTACCATCAAGAATGATGCATTAGTGGGCGGTAGGTATAAAAAACTCTACACAAACCCCAAAGATCCCATCTGTTATGTACTGAAGTTCTCACCCTGGGCCAGCAGGGGGATACTGTAGATAGTTTTCACTCAGGTCCACATATGCAAATAAGGGGTTGAAAGTGACGTTCAGTGATTGGACAGTTACAGAAAGTTGTTACAGTTGCATTGTACTGGAGCTCTATATAAGCAGGCTGGCTGAACCCTTCAGTTCAGTTCTGTTCTGGCCTGTGAATAAACAAGAGCTGTTTGAAGAATCGCTGTGTTGTCTGATATGTTCACCCACAACTTAACACCATCCAGAAAATTACTTAAGTGCACTAAATAACCCTAAACAGCGTTGGGTATTTTCCAGAGCCCGTTTTCATGTTCTCCCTTCAGCATTGCTAGAGGGCAGATATCATCACATTCCAGTTGAACATCCCCAATGAGCTGGGGTTCAAGGAAGTAGGCTATTTACCAAGCCTTCTAAAGCAATGTCTCAACTGATCACTGGTCATTTCCAAAATATCATAGGCACTTAAAAAAACACACACAAAAACCAGATGGAATTTGCTGGAAATTGCACAAATGGCCTCGTTAAGTACAATGTGTCCACCAGCTGTGGCCTAGCATTCATGCAGAAGTTATGCAAATTGCGCCAATCATTCATAAATAAAAGCCTATCGAGTCTATTCCAGACAGTGGCTTCCAGCGCAGCTCTACAAGTAGCCCATCCTTGGCCTCATCGAGCAGGAGCAGATGTCTTGAGCCTCTCAACTGCTGGAGTGAATGGGAGACGGGGGTGATCTCGCTGCAAGCCCAAAACTATGTCCAGAATGTGGATAATGTATCCATTGACTCCAATGGCTGCTTTTGCGAAAACTGGCAGGAATCAAGCTTCAAGATAGATCCATTCTATAAAAAAGAAAAAGACTGATGGTTTAGCTCTGGCCAGTGTCCATTGCTAACAACCTCTGAGTTCACCCTATAGATTAAGCTGAAGTGTACAAGAGTATGGCTACAGAATTGGATTGTGTGTTGGCTGCGAGCTGCAGAACATTATTCCAAGGGAAATTAAAATGAATTACAGGCTCTGCTGCCAAGAAATAGGGCACATGTTTCTTTTACTGCCTGTGGAAAGTGAAATGTTATCCCCAAAGACTATTGCCAGGGTTGTGGCATGGAGAGAATGCTGGATATGGACCCAGGATTAATTCCCTGCTCAACCAGGATCATCACTGCATTCACGGGCAAATCAGGTGGCCACCACAGATGCTGATTTCCTGCAAAGACCTACATGAATTGCTCTGCCCATGTGCAGGCCCCTGTGGTGTAGGTTGCATCATTGATTTGGAGCATTGCCTTCTCCACCTAAATTATCTCATGAGAGATCTCACAAAAGATCTAAATTATTCGCAGTAGCATGATAATTAAAAAATATATATTCCCACAGTTTTCCACCATTTCCCACCCAACCATCCCAAATATTCTGATTTGCAAACAAAAATATGTCAGGGGGGGATATTATATTGAAATGATTGTCATGTTATTAATATCACCAGCTAATTTTCCATTGAAATTGCCAGACACGAAAAATGTTCTGTCTAAACATTTAAAAGAAATACGCGGAAAAGGTTATATTATATTCTTGATTCTATATTCTGCAGAACTGATGCATTGATTCACAGCTGTATCTGTAGATTTCTTGATACTGTGCTTTAAAAATTAGCTAAGACTTCCAGTGTGTTTTGCCACTGATAGCTTTAGTCTTGATTAATATATTTGAGTTTGGCTTGTGTTGTCCAAGATTGTAGCTCCACCTACTGGCTCTGGAAGTAAAGGAAGCAAGCAAAAAGCTAACGAGAATCTGAGCAGTGACTGGAAATGTCTAAAAGATCAAACACTCATCTCATTGGGGAGACGCAACTCATGCAGAACGTGCCTTAAACAGATAGTTCGATTGTTTCTTTCTAGCTCCAAAACTGCCCTTCTCTTTGGCAAACAATATTCATTTCTGTGCAAACAATAAGATTTTCTGAGGGAGGGAGGGGGAGAAAGCAGAGAGGCATGTGATTCAATCTGCACTTAAAGCGACCTTACATAATTCACACTTTCCAACACAAAAATCACACTTCTCCAAATTTTGCAATGCAGTTCTCCAGTCAAGTAAGGCATACAAAGATGCATATCGCATATAAATGCACATACCAGTGAAAATAGCATACAAATTGCTTTGTAAATACATGCATATTAGGCGGGAAATTGCGAGGGTGGGCGGGCAGGGCGACTGTTCTTATGCAAGCCCTCTCACGGATAGCACATTTCCCTGTAAACTCACACTTCTGGCATAATCTAACGCATGGGTAGGCAAACTAAGGCCCAGGGGCTGGATCCGGCCCAATCGCCTTCTCAATCCGGCCTATAAACAGTCCAGGAATCAGCATGTTTTTACATGAGTAGAATGTGTCCTTTTATTTAAAATGCATCTCTGGGTTATTTGTGGGGCCTGCCTTGTGTTTTTACATGAGTAGAATGTGTCCTTTTATTTAAAATGCATCTCTGGGTTATTTGTGGGGCCTGCCTTGTGTTTTTACATGAGTAGAATGTGTCCTTTTATTTAAAATGCATCTCTGGGTTATTTGTGGGGCCTGCCTTGTGTTTTTACATGAGTAGAATGTGTGCTTTTATTTAAAATGCATCTCTGGGTTATTTGTGGGGCATAGGAATTCGTTCATATATTTTTTTCAAAATATAGTCCAGGCCCCCCCCCACAAGGTCTGATGGACAGTGGACCAGCCCCTTGCTGAAAAAGTTTGCTGACCCCTGATCTAAGGGATGCTTCAATGTGAAAGTTTCACTATAAAACCAACACTCTGTGCTGCCCAAAGTATTTGAACAACAACAACAACAAAATGACAAGCAGAGAGGAGGAAACCTCTACAGATGCTCACAGTGGCCAGCCAGATGGGAAGACCTCAAGCAGGACAGAAGTGCAGCAGCCCTTTCCCCACTTGTGATTCCCAGCAACTAGTGTTCAGAGGCATGCTGTCTCCAGTAGTGAAGGAAGAACACAGCCATCGAGGTGGGTAGCCATTGATAACTGCATCCTCAAGAATTTGTCTAATCCTCTTTTAAAGCTGTTCAGGTTGGTGGCTCTCACTGTTGAACTATGTGTTGTGTGAAGAAGTATCTTATTTTGTCTGACCTGAATTTTTCCCTGTTTACCCCTGCCACTGGTTCCTTTTGCTTCCTCTGTTGTTTTTCCAGCACTGGATTTTAAATTGTAAGCTGTTTGGGGGCAGGAACCTGCTGTCTTGTAACCTGGGAAGTGCAGTGTGCACTGATGGAGCTTCATAAATACACATATACATATATACGCGGGTGGCACTGTGGCTTAACCCACAGAGCCTAGGACTTGCCGATCAAAAGGTCGGCGGTTCGAATCCCCGCAACGGGGTGAGCTCCCGTTGCTCGGTCCCTGCTCCTGCCAACCTAGCAGTTCAAAAGCACACCAAAGTGCAAGTAGATAAATAGGTACTGCTCCGGCGGGAAGGTAAACGGCGTTTTCATGCGCTGCTCTGGTTCGCCAGAAGTGGCTTAGTCATGCTGGCCACATGATCTGGAAGCTGTACGCTGGCTCCCTCGGCCAATAAAGCAAGATGAGCGCCGCAACCCCAGAGTCGGCCACAACTGGACCTAATGGTCAGGGGTCCCTTTACCTTTACCTTACTTCTTCTTTGGCGATCACTCATAGCCGAGTAACATTGCCTTCCATATACACGGTCATAACAGTGAGTCCAGAAGTGACTGTGGAGGCCAATTCTGGATCCACACATCCTTCCACAGTGGGGACATAGGTTTCCAGACAGGAGTTTAGCCTGGTGAGGGTTTGCCAAGTGTGCCTTCCTCTTAGCGCATTTCTACCTTTCATCCTGAGTTTGAGCGTATATATACATATATACATACATACCACAAAGTGAGAGGTAGAACAAGACATAGCTGGAGTGCAAAGAAAATGATTGCTCACCACTCTTTGGTTTTCGATATTGTTTTAGGCCTGCAGAGGCTCAGTCTGGATGATACCCAGAAGTTTCTTCCGAACCTGTGATCGTGTGAC
The DNA here is from genome assembly GCF_964270895.1 of Podarcis filfolensis. Lineage (NCBI taxonomy): Eukaryota > Metazoa > Chordata > Lepidosauria > Squamata > Lacertidae > Podarcis > Podarcis filfolensis. Next base: position 33,934,575 of record NC_139605.1, on the reverse strand, counting down.
TGCGAGGTTAAAATCTACAAGAGGGAAACCTGGTGAAGCAGGTTAAACTAACAGCCTTGGCTGGTCAGTTAAGTATGGCCGTTTACATCTCCTAAGAGGTTGCCATAGAGACAAATGGGTGGGCTTTTTGCCACCACACTTGGCTGTGTGTCATTTCATACTAGGTTGGGAAACAATAGGCCAATAGGGGACTGGGTGTCTGTCAGTTTTACTGATGCTGCAAGCTGAAGGGACAGAGACATGTCTTTTCTCTGTACTGAACCCAAAACAGTGGCTTAGGGCTTCCCTAGAAACCGAATGGAGAAGTAAGATCTGTTAGAGTCGTAATGCTGTGAGCCCCTCCATCCTATGCCCAGGTTTTATATATAGATATGTAAATAAAACCATATATCCTAAAGACATCCGAGTCTCCACTGATCTTCATTCCAAAGAAACTGAACCCTGGGAAAGCACATGTACCTTTGGCGCATCTCGTCATTTGGAGATTTGAGTGTGCACAACAATATATTAAACTAGGGCTGCATAGGTTTTCCAGTGCTGCTGGCTTCACAACAGGTTGCATGGATATCAGGGACATACATATTTTATACTTTAAAAACTAGATGTTTCAAGAGGGTATAGAAGCAAAGTTATGGCATGGATCAACTTTCTGATGTAATCATCGGTGTTATTCATGAGACGCCTGGGCAGTTCCCACAACCTTGTTGCAGAAGTGGGGAAAGAATCTCGTTTTCCTGGGTGACGAATTCATAGCACAATATCTACTGTGAAAATGTGGCAGACTCACAATTGGGGAAGCACCATTTTAAAGGGGAAAGTCACAACAAAGTGGGTAGCCACTGGGTGCTTTGTTACACTAAAAACCTAATGTGTAGAAACGTGCTCAGCAAAGGATCTAGATTGCTTTGTTTGATTTGATTGCCCCCCAAAGCACAACAACTGTGTGGGATTTAGATGTGAAAGTTTATGCAAAAAAAAACCACTCAGTTTGCTTCTCTAGGAACAAATTATAGCCTAATAATACAGAGTGCAAAATGAGACCTAGCAAGCATCTGTTGGGCGCAACACTGCCAAACCAACCTGTCATGGTCACAATTCCAATAATCTGGTGGTCAGAACCATAATTAGAAAGCAGACGAATTGCTTTCAAAAAAATGGGCCTGCATTTCGTCTCTCGCAAGAGCACACAAAGTATTCAGCCAAATGCAATTGTATGAAGCGCAATGGCACAGGCTACTCAATGCCAGGAAAGAGGGAGAGGAAATGGCTTGTCACTTATGACTTAGTCTGATGTGAGGAAGCAGCCCTAATTGGATGCGCCATCCCCAGGGGTCCTGAGCACATGAAGCGGCCTGCAGGAATGGGAGTGGCTAGCCCCACCCCCTCAAATGGCAAGGCATGCGCAAGCCAGGGCCACCCAGCCAGCCAACACATGATAGGTTCAGTCAGAAGGGGAACCAACTTCCACATGGTGAAGACTGACCTGTGCAGGAAACTAGATGCAACTTGAAGTGACTCCCTTCAGACTGAACTGGTCATGCACTGGGTGGGGACACACATTCAGGTTCTGTGCCTCAGGTGATGGGAAATGGCCAATTACCCAGTATCTGGGTGGGCAGTAGTTGCGGTCCATTGCGGACCCCAGCCTCACAGAACAAAGGGCCCTGGCATAGCCTACCACTGGTTAAAATCAGAAGACTGCTGTACAGTGCTACCTCTGGTTACGTACTTAATTCGTTCTGAAGGTCTGATCTTAACCTGAAATTGTTCTTAACCTGAAGCACCACTTTAGCTAATGGGGCCTCCTGCTACCGCTGCGCAGCCAGAGCACGATTTCTGTTCTCATCCTGAAGCAAAGTTCTTAACCTGAGGTAATATTTCTGGGTTAGCGGAGTCTGTAACCTGAAGCATATGTAACCTGAAGCGTATGTAACCTGAGGTACCACTGTACTCTGTTATTTAGGCAAGCAGAGGCAGAGTTCAGGAGCTCAGGAGGAGGAAGGAAATTCAGGAAGTATCCATTTTAAACGAGAGCCTGGCATTTCAGATGAAAGAGTCTCAGGGAATGAGGAGGTAACAAAATTCATTATTATTGTTGTTATTGTTATTGTTATTTTCTTTATAACCCATCTTTTTCCCTGACAGGGACTCACAGCAACATACCGATCATGCTATTCTGTTTGTTGGTCTTAAATCACATTTAGTGAGTATCAGAGCAGAACCTTAAACCCATTCAAAGTTCCTTGCTTGCAACACACACACACACACACACAGAGAGAGAGAGAGAGAGAGAGAGAGAGAGAGAGAGAGCAAGAGCTGACAGAATAATGATCCACAGCAGGAGGCACGGCACTAGAAAAGCTGCGGGTATTTTGTAAAGCAGCAGTGAAAGACGGAAGGGCATTAAATCATGCCGGAATACCATGAAAAACAAAGGTAGATTTGTAAAGTATAATTTTTTGAAAGTAACTTCCTGACTCTAAACGAGCAGACAACAGTAATCTTTATGGGAAAGTTCCCGACGATGAATTTCCTTGTCAAAGTGATCTAATATTTGGTGCCCACTATTATTCCCATTTTTCATTTTATAATTCAACACAGAACTATGCCTGAAAACAATAACAGGAAGCTTTACGGCCATATTTCACAGCCTTCTATTTCTTCCTAGCTTCGGGGATTTCCCCCTCCCTCGCCTCTCCCGTTTATATGAGCAGAGTATATAAAGCAGTGGTCCCAACTGCGGTGTCACAAACAATGCGTCAACTGAAAGAGGAAAGCAGTTGTAGGGGAAACGCAGTGCAGGAAATCAGTGCTTTGCTTCCAGCATCCGGATCAATGCTGGAGCAATGAAAGGTGCATTTCATATGGATACAGACATATTTGTTGGGAACCAGTAAGGTATAGTGGCTGACCTTGCTTTACAGCTCAGAGCATAATAATGTAGTGCCACTGGTGTACAATAGTGCTTATGGAGGGCAAAGAAATTAGTCTCTGCCTCAAGGAGCTTACAAGCAAGGGGAATCAACACAGGAAGGGGAGGCAGAAGTACACAGGAGAAGAGTGTGTGACTATTTCACTTACACATGCCACACCGTACATTTAAAGCACTACGATACCACTTTTGAAGAGTCACAGCTTCCCCCAAAGAATCCTGGGAATTGTAGTTTTGTTAAGGGTGTGGTTAGTAGTTATAAGGGTTTGCACTGTAAACTGTATGGGTTCTAGTTTATAGTTTGTTAGGGGCCCTGAGATTTGTTAAGAGACTCCTATATCCCCTCCCCAGAGCTACAATTCTCAGAGTGGTTTAACGATCACTTTTCACAAGGAGCTCTGGAAATTGTAGAAAGTTGGAGAGGAGCTTTAATATCTTGCTCCTCCAGACTCTTTCTTAACCATTCTATCAGCCACAGACCAGACAAGGGCCACACTTCATCTGACAGACATGAGGATAAAGTCCCACCCGTAGTGACAATTATATCCAGTGGAAGCACAACTCCTGATGTGGATTTCAGAGAGAGGAGAGAGAGAATAAAACTGCCCGAGAGTGAGCAAGCAATTGAGTGTTTGTGTGTGTGTGTAACTGAGGCCAGTGTATATATGAATGGTCTGTGTTTGGTCCCACCCACTTTGGCCGTCCTCTGACAGCTCTTCAAATGGAAGACTGCCCCATGGCCACCGTGAGCAGAACTGAATAGGAAAATGAAAGAAATCACAAGAAAAATCTGAGGGTGGAGTCCTCAGCTCCAACCTTTTACAGTGAAGACATAGAATTTAACCCTACAATTTCCCCCCTACTACAAAAACCACTGTCGTTAACCACAGTTCCTTGGTCTGGATAACACAGCACACTGTGGTTAATCAAACATGAAATGCTAGCTTCCAACCACCCCCTTATAGCTGATCATTCCCCAAACAATAAACCAAGAATGCAGCCAAAATGTTTATTTTTATGGAAAAGCCAAAGACGGAAAACAAGCTTTTTTCTTTATTCTTTTAATTCAGGATTCCAACCAAAGAATAGCCTGCACTGAATGCCTTAGAGAAGCAGAACGTATAACTAAATCTCATTTGAATGGAGCTAATGAGTAGGTTTTGTTAATTGATGAGAGTGTGATGAAGCAATAAAAGGGCAAGAATAATGTACCACAAAATGTGCTCTGAAGTGCTATCATAAATAATATGAAACTACGCTTGCCAAATGAGCAAAGTGTACTAGCAAATCCTCCATAATATCCTATGTGCAGGAATGGGAATGTTTTAGCCCTCTCACTAATTCACTCTGCTATTAAATAGGGGAGAGCCTCTTCGGATAAATCTGTGATGGGGGGGGGGGGAGATTGTTGCCTAGCCAAGTGCTAATCAGCAAAAATTCCACAGAGTGCTAATAATCTACTTTTATTCAATACAATGTGGTGGCATCATAACTAGCAGGGCACATGAAAGAAATTCTGAATGAGAGCATTCCTAAGTGTACCCCAGTGGCAGATGGTTATATTAATGTTGTTCTAGAATCAGAACTGCCCCAGCTAAGAGCATCCATGTACTGTACTCTTGTCTGAGAGATGGATTAGATTCGCCACTTTTAACACTGGTGCCTCAAACTGAAGTGCAAATGCTGCTGTCACTTGAACACACATTCTATCAAACGCACGGAAGAATGTCTGACAAAAAAAACAAAAACCTAGGCTGAAGTAATCTGGAAGAACTGAGTTGAAGTACACATGTGATTTTCAGACACTTCTTAAATCACAGTGAAAAAAATACAATAATAGAGGATAAGGGGACAAGAATGAATTTGGTTACATTCATATTTAAAGGTGAACCTACCAAATTCACAGCAGCCATCCTTCAAAATTTACACTTCCTCCAGAAATCTACTGATCTCTAGTTTGCTTGGACCACCGCCTTTCCTTTGTGGTGGACATCAAACTGATCAGGACAGTGGGGTCTCACAGCACAGGTGCCATCAGTCAAGAGTGTTGGTAGCTGTAAGGCAGTAAACATCTGGAGGGTACAGGTAGGTGTAAACAAGGCTTGTATTCTGCAGTCATTAGCCCTTATGTGACCACTTTGTCTTTCCAGAGTCAAGGCAACATGCACCAAGGTTTATGGTACCAACTGATGTCATACTTCAGCATTTCCCAAAATGTTTATTTATCCAATAATACTTATCCAACATAGGGAAGTGTGGTTATCCTCATTTTATAGACAAGGAATAGACACATATGCAACCTGGCACTCATGGTCAGTTGACACACATAATAGCGCACATCGTTCCCTGTTTCTAGACCCTGCATAAAAATTATAGCTAAGCTCGTTTCAATTCCCTCACAGCAGCTGCAGTTTGTCAGCACTGATTCCCTCCCCCCTCAGTAATTAGAGACTTTGTGAATATTCCATGACATCACAGCCACTGCATTCTTATGATGTCTCTTCTGCCAATTGTGCATAAAAGACACTGATGTGAACTAGTATACAGGTGAAACTCGGAAAATTAGAATATCGTGGAAAAGTTCATTTATTTCAGTAATTCGACTTAAAAGGTGAAACTAATATATGAGATAGACTCATGATATGCAAAGCAAGATATGTCAAGCCTTTATTTGTTATAATTGTGATGATCATGGCATACAGCTGATGAAAACCCCAAATTAACAATCTCAGAAAATTAGAATATTAAATGAAATCAGCAAAACAAGGACTGCAAATAGAGCAATATTGGACCTCTGAGAAGTAGAGGCATGCATATGTACTCAGTACTTGGTTTGGGCCCCTTTTGTATCAATTACTGCCTCAATGCGGCGTGGCATGGATGCTATCAGCCTGTGGCACTGCTGAGGTGTTATGGAAGACCAGGAAGCTTCAATAGCAGCCTTCAGCTCTTCTGCATTGCTCGGTCTCATGTCTCTCATCTTTCTCTTGGCAATGACCCATAGATTCTCTATGGGGTTCAGGTCAGGCGAGTTTGCTGGCCAAGCAAGCACAGTAATCCCATGGGCATTGAACCAGGTTTTGGTACTTTTGGCAGTATGGGCAGGTGCCAAAGTCCTGCTGGAAAATGAAGTCAGCATCCCCATAAAGCTCTTCTGCGGAAGGAAGCATGAAGTGCTCCAAAATCTCCTGGTAGACGGCTGCATTGACCCTGGGCTTAATGAAGCTCAGTGGACCAACACCAGCTGAAGACATGGCTCCCCAAATCTCTTTTCTGGTGAGAGCAGCTTTTGCATCTCATTTGGAAACCAAGGACCCAGAGTCTGGAGGAAGAATGGGGAGGCACATAATGCCAGATGCTTGAAGTCCACTGTGAAGTTTCCACAGTCTGTGTTGATTTGGGGAGCCATGCCATGAGCTGCTGTTGGTCCACTGTGCTTCATTAAGTCCAGGGTCAATGCAGCCATCTACCAGGAGCACTTCATGCTTCCTTCCCTACTTTTCCCCCTTTCCAAACACCAGCACACAGATCATTCACACACAATCATTTCTGCAAATGCAAAAGAAAAACTATCAAAGGGAGAACATTCTGTACTTCTTTGAATAGCACAGCTTAAGGGGGCGGGGGATGGTTTAATAATGAAAATTAACCAGCAGGGGGTGGGGGTGTCATCAGAACATCTTGAAGGCATTTGGCATGTGCCATAAAGACGATACATCTGTTAAGTATAAGCATTTTGATTTCTCCGGTATAGATTTAATCATTGTTTCTAGCCTCCTTTAAACAGGGATGTCAGCATTAAGCCCACACTAAGCTAGGATAGGAATCAATGGAATTCAATAGGTCAGCTCAGGTTAAGCTGCTTCTAGCTGGAAGTTGTTCATTCTCAGTGATGGCGGAGCTAGACATTAATGCAGAAAGGGAAGAATGTAAACCTCCTCTTAATCCATTTATTCAGGTGACACCACTTGACTTCCATGGCTGGCTCCTGTGAATTTATACACAGGTCTAAACACAACAAATCCCTTAATGGCTGGTGAGCTCAGTGACATTATGCAGATTTTGCAAAGGCGAATAAAGAGTGGTTGTTTGGGGTGCTAGAACAGAGGCTGTTGATATCAGATAACCGATAGCATAAAACTCTGAAGTCAGAATGTACTCCTAAATAGTTTTCAACTTGAAACAGATTGCACAGAATCTTTTAATATAAACTTGTTTTTTCGCATATGGTAACACAGTTTTGACTCTCTCTTTTTATAAACTTGCTTTACAAAGAGAAGTAAGTTGACACTTCCGGAGGCGGCGCGACCGGTAATGGCTGCCTTCTCCGAGTAAGGAGAAGGGAGCTCCGCTGTAAACGGGTCGTCCGCTACGGCGAAGCGGAGACCCATTCAGGAAAACCACAGGTGGCAGAAGCCTGTGGTCTCGGGACCCGGCGGGCGCCAGAAGCAGCCCCCAAAACGTTGAAGGGACCCCGTAAGGGGCTCCGGATCGCGGAGGGGGTAGCGGCGCTGTGGGTCGTTGCGCAAACAGCGAAGTGAAGCCGCATTGCTGTTGCCGGTCAGCGCTGTCCTTTCTTCCTGCAACTTTTCTGAACTTTGGAAACTACAACCCGTGAGTAAATTTGGACATTGAAAACTTTCTGAAACTTTTGTCAACTTTCTGAAACTTTTTGAGAACTTTATGAAACTTTTAAAACTTTTTTAAAAAAGTTGAAATCTGGCTGAAAACGGAGTGAGGATAAGCAGGAAGCCCATCTCCCGCTATACTGAACTTTAAGCAAAGAGCAGGAGGAGTGGAGACAAAAAGTTATGCGTTAACTAAATGCTGGCACCCTGTTAAAGCAGTTTTCTGAGTGAAAGACTTTGAGCTATTGACTTTTGCTGGTTATATTCGGGGTGCACTGATATCCTTCTTCTGTGGCACCAGTGGATTATAAAATAAATAAGAATCTCTGGTGCTGGAGCTGCCTGGATGAGCACCAGTTTGCAACTTTGGATACATTGAATTCAGATTTTGAAACATTCTGAGTTGGAACTGGATATTTTGAAACTGTTGCAGTCAAGGCACTGTAAGAAACACTGTTTTGCTTTAAGTTTTACTCTGCTAAAAATAATACACTGTGGAGGCGATAGACATGGATTTAAATTTATAAGTTTAACTTGGATTTGATCTTTTCCCTGAAGACGTATTAAGCTCCCTCTAGAGGATTTTGGACTTACAGCAGTGACTTTGTTTTACTTTCCCTTTCCCGGCCTCTGTTTGACTATTGCATCTGGGACTCTGCTTTCTCATGGGAACAACTTGGATTGACCTTGGATTACAGATAACTTTGGAATGAGTGGCGCAAGGAGAAGAGGAAGGACTAAACAAACAACTCTAACTTTATCTGCAGCCTCACAGCGTAGATCTTCTGTGCCGGCCTTGCCTTCTACTTTGCCTCCAGACATAGAGGCGGCCTCCCTAATACAGGCAGGGGAGGGTGAGACAGAGGAGCTGCACCTGGGAGATATGGCTTCAGGGACAAGTAGCTCTGTCTTGGAGAAAATTTTGGAGAAACTGGAGGCTCTGGACAAGAAGGCTGATTTGCATACAGCTAAAATTGAACAGAACACAGAAAGCTTGAATAAGCTGACTGGACAAGTTGCACAGAATGCCCAGTCTATTGGAGAATTAAAGGAGGCTGTAGGTGAAAATCGTAAACTGGCTGAAGATACTAGTCAAAGATTGGAAGAACTTGAGAAAGAAGTAAGACCACTCAGCAAACAAGTTGGAGAACATCAGATTTACTTTTTGATGACAGAATTGCGAAACAGGGAGACCAACTTGAGGATACGGTCAATACCAGAGGTGGAAGAAGATAATTTTATTGAATTTCTAACTAAGGAATTTGCCAAGTTTTGGAAGTTAGAGGAAAAAGACTTTAAAATTGTATCTGCTTTCAGGCTTGGCAGAGTCAGAAGGACAGAGAAGCCCAGAGATTGTTTGATAACACTGAGATCAAAGGAGGAAAGGGACAAGATTTTGGGCCTGCACTACGAAAAGTCACTAGACATTTTGGGCAAGAGAATTGAAATCTACAAGGACATTCCTAAGCAGTTGCTGGACCTTAGATCTAACTACACGGAATTGGCAAGACTGTTGAGAAGCAACGCAATTATCTTCAGGTGGGAGTTTCCACAAGGATTATCCTTTACCTACAGAGGGAGAAAGATCAAAATCAAAACAGTGGAAGATAGAGACAAGTTTTTGGGAGCACACGGAGAAGACCTCCACAAAGGACTTGGATTGCCAGCGCCAGAACTTCCAGGGGAGCCCGCCCCCTCGGATCCTCAAGGACCGGAGAACAAGGTACCACCCCAGAAAGAATAACCAGATCTATCCAGGATGTCTCTGCAGCTTTTGAGTTGGAACATAAATGGCTGTAACAGTCCCGAAAAAAGGTCTAAAATTTTTCATATTCTAAAAAAGGAACAATTGGACATTATATGCTTACAAGAAACACATGTGATTAGGCTCCATAGAAAGGTGTTAATAAATAAAAGGCTTGGTCAAGAATTTATATCATCGGATACAGTTAAAAAGAGAGGTGTAGTGATCTATGCAAAAGAGAGCCTTTCACCAAAATTTCTCTTTAAAGATGAAAGTGGAAGAATCCTCGCAATAGAAGTACAGTATCAAGGAGAAAAAATTTTGATATTAGGAATTTATGCTCCAAATGAAGGAAAATCGGATTTTTATAAGAAGTTGCACGAGATCATGCTGGATTATCTGGATTACAACAACGTCATCATGATGGGGGACATGAACGGGGTCGTATCAACAAATATGGATAAGTCACAGAACCAGAACATTACTAAAGAGGGAAGACTACCTAAGACCTTTTTTGAAATGACTGACAATATGGACTGGGTTGACATCTGGAGAGTTAGAAACCCCCTGGGAAGAGAAGGAACATTCTTTTCTGAAGCTCAACTGACTTGGACACGAATCGACCAAATATGGATAACTAGAAGTCTGGCACCTAAGGTGAGGAAGGTGGAAATCTGCCCCAAAACATGCTCCGACCATAACGCCTTGAGAATGGATATGACATTGATCCCAATCGGCTCCTTTAGATGGAAGATGAATGATGGCCTGTTTAGAGATCAAAGAATTGTAAAGAAGGCCCAAAAAACCTTAAAGGACTATTTTGAGATTAATTTGAACACTACGGTGGAAAAAAGAACTATCTGGGATGCAAGTAAAGCTGTGATGAGAGGGTTCTTGATTCAACAGAATTCCTTAAAGAAAAGACTGCAAAATGAAAAGAAAGATAAAATTCTGGAAAGTATCAAAGAGTTGGAGAAGAAGTTAAGATCTAACCCGAAGTCCCAACCGATTCTGAGAGAAATTAAACTTTATCAGGTGCAATATTCCAAGCTGATAAATCAGGAAATAGAATGGAAGATTAAAACAATGAAACAAAAAACTTTTGAATCGGCAAATAAATGTGGGAAACTGCTAGCTTGGCAGTTGAAAAGGAGACAAAGATTAAATACAGTAACAAACTTAGAGGTTGAAGGAAGGAACATTCAGAACCCGGGAGAGATTAGAAAGTGCTTCCAGAGGTATTTTAAAAAGTTATATACTCAAGGGCCACAAGATGAAATAGAGATTACACAATTTTTGGAGAGAAATGGATTAGCAAAGCTGTCAGAAGAAAATAGAACAATTTTAAATGGCAAAATAACACGACAAGAGATTGAACAGGCCATCCTGAGTCTGAAACAGGGCAAATCACCAGGGCCAGATGGACTGACCTCTAACTACTACAAGACATTGAAGGATTATTTGATACAACCTTTGTTGGAGGTCAGTAATGAAATAATGGAGGGGAAGAAGGCGCCTGAATCGTGGAAAGAAGCATTTATCACATTGATTCCAAAGTCAGAAACTGAAAAGACACAACTCAAGAATTACCGTCCCATCTCCCTTTTAAATGTGGATTACAAAATATTTGCAGATGTTTTGGCACGAAGATTTAAGAAAGTTTTAAGTGAGATAATCCATAAAGACCAGGCAGGCTTTCTCCCGGGCAGACATATGTTTACTAACACAAGGAACATCATAGACATATTGGAACTTTTACAAACAAACATAAACACTAAAGCAGTTTTAATTTTTATAGATGCGGAGAAAGCCTTTGACAACATTTCTTGGAAATTTATGAAGGGGAATTTAAAAGAAATGGGAGTGGGACGGGGGTTTGAGAACGGGATTGAGGCAATATATTCAGAACAAAAGGCTAAACTGATAGTTAACAATGTGGTTACAGAAGAGTTTAAAATTGAAAAAGGTACACGACAAGGCTGCCCGATTTCCCCATTACTGTTTATTTCGGTTCTGGAAGTGCTCCTGAATATGATTAGGGGGGACCGGTTGGTGGAAGGGATTCAGGTCGGAGCGAAACAATATAAACTTAAAGCTTTTGCAGATGACCTAGTTCTGACATTACAGGAGCCGGAGTCTAGTTTGAAAAGAGTACTACAACTGATTCAAAACTTTGGTCGAGTGGCAGGATTTAAGTTAAATAAGCAAAAAACTAAAGTTTTGGGGAAAAACGTGACAGATATTGAGTTGGAACAGCTTCAGAAAGAGACAGAACTAAATGTGGTTAAAAAAGTTAAATACCTAGGGGTAAACATAACAGCAAAAAATCTGAGTTTATTTAAAGATAATTATGAAAAATGTTGGTCAGAGATTAAGAGAGACTTGGATAGTTGGTCAAGACTAAAACTTTCTTTGTTAGGCCGAATAGCTGCCATCAAGATGAATGTATTGCCAAAAATGTTATTTTTGTTTCAGACACTGCAGATTGTAGACAAGACAGAGTGCTTCCGGAAGTGGCAGAAAGATATTTCTAAATTTGTCTGGCAGGGCAAAAAGCCCAGAATCAAATTTAAAATATTAACAGATGCGAAAGAAAGAGGGGGCTTTGCCCTGCCAGATTTAAAGTTGTATTATGAAGCTGCAGCTTTCTGCTGGTTAAAAGATTGGTTACTTCTTGAAGATACGGATGTCTTGGATTTGGAAGGTTTTAATAATGCGTTTGGATGGCATGCATATTTATGGTATGATAAAGCTAAGATAAATAAGGCCTTCAAGAACCATATTGTCAGAAAATCAGTCTTTAATGTCTGGACAAAATATAAAGACTTACTGGAGAATAAAACTCCGAGGTGGCTGTCACCCCTGGAGGCTAAGGCTCGGAAAAGAGCCAATATGGAGGCCAACTGGCCAAAATATTGGGAGATAATAGAAAAGGATGGTGACAACTGGAAATTGCAGAGTTTAGAAAAGATGAGAGACAAAGTGCGAGACTGGTTACACTATGCTCAGATTAAAGAAGTGTTTAAAAATGACAAAAAGCTAGGATTCCAAGTGGAAAAGTCAAAGTTAGAAACTGAACTGTTAGAACCTAAGACTAAGGTACTTTCAAGAATGTATAACTTGCTGCTGAAATGGAACACACATGACGAAATGGTAAAATCAACAATGATAAAATGGGCGCAGGATATTGGGTATAATATTATGTTTGAAGATTGGGAAAGGTTGTGGACCTCTGGGCTGAACTTCACTGCATGTAATGCGTTGAAGGAAAATGTGATGAAAATGATGTATAGATGGTACATGACCCCTGTTAAACTGGCTAAAATATACCATTCGTCTGATAGCAAATGTTGGAAATGTAAGGAAAATGAAGGAACATTTTTTCACCTCTGGTGGACCTGCCCTAGAGTGAAGGCCTTTTGGGAGAAGATATATAATGAATTAAAAAAGGTGTTTAAATACACCTTCACTAAGAAATCAGAGGCCTTTCTCCTGGGTATTGTCGGCCAGAGTGTGTTAAAAGAGGACAGAACATTCTTTTTGTACGCAACAACAGCAGCAAGAATATTAATTGCCAAGAATTGGAAAACTCAGGAGCTACCCACTGTGGAAGAATGGCAGATGCAACTGATGGACTATATGCAATTAGCCGAGATGACCGGCAGAATTCGAGACCAGGGAGAAGAAAGGATGGAAGAAGACTGGAGGAAATTTAAGATTTATTTACAAAAATATTGTAATTTGGCTGAGTGCTGAATTGGATGCCAGTGCAGACAATTGTCTACCATTAAATTAGATTTAAGGTTGAATTATATGTCAAACCAAATTAAGACTATTAATTAAGATGAATTAAATGATAATTTGTTTGAAACTAATTTAATAATGATGTAAGTGTATGCGGGAGGTGCGGGGGAGTCCCATGTAACAATTGAGAGATGTTAAATGGACAATGATAAGTGCTTATCTAATATATGCTTTATTTGAAAACTTTAATAAATATATTATAAAAAAAAAAAAAAATACAAAGAGAAGTAAGTTATACTCATCAAAATCTTCAGTAACTTAGGATACCCAGGACTAGGATGGTGAAACTTTAGGATCCCATGCAAAAGAACATTAAGGAGAACAAGCTTTGGATGGTGGAAATGAGAGTCAACAGCACCATAAATTAGCAGTAGCAGCAAGCTAAAGCATAAGGGCAAGGGCAAAGTTAACCGTATGCACTTACTTTCTTGCTTACAGTACATTGCATTCCATCCAATAGCAGTGTTCTCCGGCTGGCTTACAATAATAAAACATGTGTGTGTGTGTGTGTGTGTGTGTGTGTGTGTGTGTAAACATCACTAAAAGCAGATGAAATATTCACTGGATTAAAAGAATTCAGTGCGTCTAAGAGGCCTGAAAAAATAAAAAGGTCTTCACAAGCACTGAAAAGAGTATAAGGAAAGCTGCAGGCAAACTTCTCTTTGAAGTGCATTAACTTGGGTGCCACCACTGAAAAGGCCCTTTACCTAGGAAGCTCCTTGCCATACCTTCCTTGGCAGAAGGACCTTGGCAGAAGATCATTTCATAGTCCAAGTGGGTACATGTGGGTGGAGGTGACCTTTCAGATAACCTGCTCCAAAGCTGCTCCAAGCTTTTAAGGTAAAACCAGCTTGTATTTGGCCCAGAAACACACTCCTGGGGGAGGGATACATGTGAATTTTAGGTTTTTTTAAATAATGCTCCAATGTGACAAACCATATATCTCTAATCAAGGCAGTTATTGTCTTTTAGCCTAACCTACGTCAAAGGGTTGTTGTGATGGCAAAGAAAGGTAAGTCACATCCTCTTTGGATGAAGGGCAGTATAAAAATGGAATAAATACAGTGGTACCTCAGGTTACATACACTTCAGGTTACAGACGCTACATGTTACAGACTCCACTAACCCAGAAATAGTGCTTAAGGTTAAGAACTTTGCTTCAGGATGAGAACAGAAATCTTGCTCTGGCGGTGCGGTGGCAGCAGGAGGCCCCCTTAGCTAAAGTTGTGCTTCAGGTTAAGAACAGTTTCAGGTTAAGTACAGACCACCGGAACGAATTAAGTACTTAACCCAAGGTACCACTGTACAGTTCTCTAAATAATGGAAACCCTTTATCAACCAGAAAGCAGATTTGGTTCCACAAACACTCCTCATATAGCCCATCAAACAATCAGAGAAGCAAATCCAGGAAACTAACATTAGTGGAATTAAATTATCCAATTCTACTTTTTAATTTTCAAGCCAGTTATGTAGTTATTGTTCTGATGTCCTACAACAGCAGTGGCCAATGAGGTGCTTCTCTGATGGGTGACAATCTCAAGGAAGAGGAAGGCCACCCTTAATGTCTGGGGCATCTCAGCACCATGCCAGGTCTATGGTGCCTGATTAGCTGGTAGAACTCACTGGCATCAACAGGTTATTCTTATGCCGCTGGCTCCTAGGCAGTAAGCAACCACAGACTTTAAACAGAGCTGCTTGAGATGCCCTTCGTCTTCTTTGCCACTGTCCAGTAAAAGTCTGCGCTCCCTTTCCACCCCATTCCCCCACAGTAATTCCCACCAATGAACCACTTCGCTAGCCACTGCTCCTCTCCAACATTTTTAACCACAAAACATAATAGTCTATGGGCAGAATTCATTGTCATGCTAAAACAGATTTTCTGCCAGCACAAACATTTCTGTCCAAAGGCTCCCATTAGCACAATTGGGCTTTCCCTGCCCTCTTTCCCCTGCCTGCTGTCCCCTGCCAGAGCTGATTTGGGGTTGTGGGGAACACGGGGAAGGGAGATGGGGGAAAGCCCTTGTGCTGAATCCTGCTAGTAATAATAATAATAATAATAATAATAATAATAATAATAATAATAATTTATTTATACCCTGCCCATCTGGCTGGGCTTCCCCAGCCACTCTGGGCGGCTTCCAAAAAAAATATTAAAATACTGTAATACATCAAACATTAAAAGCTTCCCTAAACAGGGCTGCCTTCAGATGTCTTCTAAAAGTCTGGTAGTTGTTGTTCTCTTTGACATCTGGTGGGAGGGCATTCCACAGGGAGAGCGCCACTACCGAGAAGGCCCTCTGCCTGGTTCCCTGTAACTTGGCTTCTCGCAGTGAGGGAACCACCAGAAGGCCCTCAGCGCTGGACCTCAGTGTCCGGGTAGAACAATGGGGGTGGAGACGCTCCTTCAGATATAATGGACCGAGGCCGTTTAGGGCTTTAAAGGTCAGCACCAACACTTTGAATTGTGCTTGGAAACGTACTGGGAGCCAATGTAGGTCTTTCAAGACCAGTGTTATATGGTCTTGGCGGCTGCTCCCAGTCACCAGTCTAGCTGCCACCAGTGAAACTACTGCATTTAATCCGGCTCTATGCGGCCAAGTTTAATGATGACTCCTAGTGAAGTAACATCTTTTCTCTGCCTGGAAGCAGAGACAATCTACGAAGCCTCTCTAGCGCCAGGGTTTCCATAACGCCCCCCCCCCGATGGTTGCAATATTAATACACGTACTCCCCAGCGAGGTGGAATAGCGTCTCTGAGCAGTGGCTCTCACAGTGCTTGGCATGTGTGCCAAGGGGGCGACAGCAGCACATGCATTCCAGCGCTCGTTAACGTAACATTCAGGCAGAAGGCTGCATTATTAAGGAATATAATAATTTAGTTGAGAGCAGAGAAAATGCAATTAAGGCATACAGTGTAACTAAAGTGTATGTATAATAGGGCTGGTGAATGAAGAATTCGGGGCAATGGGTAACTTGAGCAAGCTGTATAATTAGAAGAAAGACTTTTAACTTTTTGTAATCGATATTAATTAAGCGAATGGGAGAAAAAGCAGCCCGCAGTATATAATCAGGCAGCAGAGTCCATTGTAAGCACTTGCCTTATGACAATACTTCTAAATTCCACTGTGCTACATGTAATTAAATTCATTAAGCGTAGCAGATTGCTAAATGCAGGCACTGAAATGATAATGTTTTATTAACTATTGCTATTTATAGAACCTTCCTGCTACTTAAGCATTAGAATGAGAATGCTGAACTAATTAATTCACCTTTGATTTGCTTGTCTTTTTTTAAAAAAAAAAAGTTCTCCTCTTGTTCTCTCACCCATTTTCCCACTTACTGCACTAAAAGTTCTGAGGAACCTTCAGCACAGCAGTGGCCAAGTGGATTTTGGAAGTAGCTAAAGCCACCTTAGCCCTAGCCAGTCATTCTAGTCCTCATACAATGAAGGAGAGCGCCGGGATGCGCTAACTGACCTTGCCCCCTCTGTCAGGTCCTCATCACCTGAGCTCATCATCCTCCATGAGTGGGAGAGCCAAGGTGTGCATCTGGGAGCCACTATGTAGGCACACACACACCCAATCGAAAACAAACATGGCTCTCCAAGATGCAGCCCACTGGAAGTTCAAGCAAAGAGGTAGAGTGGGGGGAAAAGGAAGGGGGTGTTGCAGCAAGAGAAGTGGGTGGAAAGTCAGGGAGATGGGTGGAGGCCTTGTCTGCTGTTTTTCTGAGTCATGCAGAGTGAAGCAGCAGTTTCACCCTCCGATCCCTAGTGATGACATAGATGTCATTGAAATTCTACTCAGTATTGATCCAGAGCAGATTCCAATGTATACTTAGCAGAGTAAAAACTTAGACAAGTTGCAGGATTCCCAAAAAATAGACCAGAGACAATTATATTTCATCCAGCAGAGCTTTACTGCTACTGAAGGAAAATGAGCATAATGGTCACAAATCCAATACATTCAGGATTGGCACCGTCCGTAAGAAATCCAGTTGCAGCAGACTTAACTTAAACATTCAATAACTTATAATAAGTTTAAACTTTAACACTAAGCATACTATGTACAGAACACCACACCAGAAGGAAAAGAGATAGAAAGAGAAAGAGAAACCCAGGCTCCTTCTGGCCTATATTTACGGTCAGCATGACCTTGGCATAAGAGATAAAAAAAAAAAACCACTTTAAGCCAGCTGTACTCAGCTTCTCTGAAGAAATAACCCAAACATCATGAAGTTTCTTTCACACAGAGAAGCTTCCAGAACCCTCTTGAATTAATTAGAATAGGAAAGATCTCTACAAATCAGATCAATACTTTCTGCACTAAGAAATGCAAACTGACAATAGACTCCACATACAAGACTTTGAAAATTACTCTTTACTTGCAGGATGGAAGCTATGAACAAGCAGTGTTATTTACGGATATCAAGTCCAATACAAGCATTTCTCTCCCTTGAGCCCAAGAGAAGGTCTTCTTGCTTCTTCCAAAACTCCTTCATAGCAGTGCATGTTGTAAGTTATCAGTCCATTGCTTGCTTATCCTCACAAACACTTCTGGATACAGCATCTGCTTGAAGTTTCCCAAACTTAGCAAAAGAACCAGCCAACCTCCAACTCCCGCCCCTCCTACCAAAGGTACACAAACACTCGCTTTGAAACGGAGTTAACAAATTAACAAGGCAATGATTCAGCATTTCTGTGACCTTAATTACGAGTCACAAGATTTTGCAGCTGTTACATTACATATGCTGCCTTTTCCTCAGTGCAATTTATGCTTTGTAAAACACATTTTCTAATAAATACAGTTCAGATACTAACAGGCCTGCCCTCTTCCAGAAAACAACAACAACAACCTTGTACCCTGCTTTTGAAATATTACTAGTTTTATACAAAATGCCATTCAAAACAGACTTGGTAAAAAATAAATAAATCAGAATTTAAAAACTGATCACATTGTTTAAGCATTGCTATTTTAATGTTCCATCTAGGCAACAAAATATCAAGCACCTCTGTTGCTTAAGGATGAAAATTGGAACCTTTATGCCTGAATCTCTATTGCCCTAGCCACATTGCCCATTTCAACGTTGCCATAGGTGCATCAGAAGCTGCCTCAAACCAGGTAAGAGACTTTGTCCTTCCAGCCCAGTATTGGCAATAGCTCTCAGGACAGGGGTCTTAAACATCACTGGATATCAGGAAAACATCACTAGATACCTGCCTCCTTCCAACCAGCCTGTGCTAAGGACAGGTGATTCTGTTGTATGAGCCAACAGAATAGGCTAGCTAGGCAACAGGTGAATCAATATGTTTCAGATGGCAGCATGGTGAAGGATTGATGAAGGAAGCATGAATTTTTAAAGTGTTGGCGGTGGCATTGGAGGTGATTTGCTCATTCAATTCCTCCCCATTCAGCGTTCAAGCAGAACTATCTATGCTCAAGTCAGGCTGCCTGTTGTGTCCCTACATGAGTCCTTGCTCTCTGCTCATTTCCTTGCAATCAGAAAGCATATGTTCCCAACATGCACAAACAAAAGTATTCAGGCTCCCTTGAGGAAGGCAATTCTTAACCCTGTCACAATCTTAAAATGAAGTCACATCTGATATAAGAGAAATTCAAAGAGGAAAGTGTTTGTTAAGCTAAAAGGAAATCAGGAGGGGCCATAGCTCAGTGGCAGAACAGGTGCTTGGTATGCAGAAGGTTGCAGGCTCAGTCCCTGGCAGCTCCAGTTTAAACAAGTAGATGAGAAAACGTATGGAGCCTCACCAGTCAGGGTAGGCCGCAGTGAATGATGGGCATATTGTGGGGCCTAGTATAAGGCTGGTTTCTATATTCCTAAGCTGATAAGCATTGCTTTGGAAGTATTTACTGGCCAATGGAAGCCACACTTGTCTTGACCTACGAAACAAAAGTACACCAACACGACTTGGAATGCAAAATAACCACAACTGACAGGTGATTTATTGATTACACTCCGCAGCATGACAGGTCTTCAGCAGGGACAAACCAGCGCTCAAGATTATGGCCTTTTCTGCTGTCACTCTCTCAAGAAGCAATAAAACTTGAAAACAAAACAAAAACAAAACCCACAGCTTTCTTGTAAATAAGTGGTATTTAGAAAAAGGGTTCTTTTTAAACAATGAGAATGGCCCAGTGCAGAGAAGAGCAATAGTTTCATGCAGGCGCCCAGAACGCAATCAACAGCACTCCCTTTTTCGACAGGAAAAAAGCAGTTCTTCAAGAATTCTCCATTTGTATAATGAACTGTCTACTCCTGAATTGCCTCACAGCAGACACATGATTAAAGATGTCAGCCTTTAAAACTGTTACCTCACCGGGCTCATCACTTGCCCTGATATTCCTTAACTGCAGCTGATCACCTCAGATTGCAATGGTTACAAACCAGAGGAGCGGAGAAGGCATCGGTAATCTGTCATGTTTCTGTCCAAACTGTGAGAATCTTCGAGCAGGTGCCAGAAAATGGGACCCCGGCTGGACTAACACATTGAACTTATTTTGCTAATTTAAGGTTGTTTAAAGCAGTCACAGCAAATTGCTGGCAGCCAAGCAATGTACGGGTGACTAGCCTTGCTCCAGCAGCATTCACTTTATATAGGTGTGTCTTTTGTTTTCTCTTCTCAAAACATACAAAAAAAAACTTAGAGCATTCAGAACCTGCTGAATCAGGCCAATGGCCCATCTAGTTATAGAATCATAGAATTGTAGAGTTGGAAGGGAACCTGAGAGTCATCTAATTCAACACCTTGCAATGCAGGAATCTCAGCTAAAGCATCCATGGCAGATGGCCATCCAACCTCTGCTTAAAAACCTCCAAAGAAGGAGAGTCCACCCCCTTCTAAGGGCGTCTGTTCTACTGTCAAACAGCTCTTACTGTCAGAAAGTTCTTCCTCGTGTTAAGTCAGAATCTCCTTTCTTGTAGCATGAATCCATTGGTTCAGGTCCTACAAGCTTGCTCCATCTTCCATGTGACAGCCCTTTAGATATTGGAAGATAGCTAGCATATCTCCTCTCAGTTTCCTCTTATCCAGGTTAAACATAGCCAGTTCCTTCAACCATTTGTCCTAAGGCTTGGTATCCAGACCTTTGTTCACCTTGGTTGCCCCTCTCTGCACACGTTCCAGCTTGTCAATATCCTCCTTAAACTGTGGTGCCCAGAACTGGACACAGTACTCCAGGTGTGGTCCGACAAAGACAGAATAGACTGGTATTCTTACCTTGATTGGGACACTATACTTCTGTTTGATGCAGAACCATTAGGTTTTGGTTTTTTCACTGCTACATCACAATGTTGACTCACTGTTGCGTCCAGCATCCTGTTCTCACAGTGGCCAACCATATGCCTGTGGGAAACTCTCAAGCAGGAACCAAGCCCAAGTGCACTCTTTTCTTCTGTGTCTTTCAACAACTGATATTCAGAAGCTTTGCTGCCTCCAACAGTGGAGGGCAGACAATTGGCCATTTGCCTGATCAGTAGACAAATCAAATCTGTTGAGGATGGAACTGCATGTTGCCATAAGAGGCATGGGACTGCCCTTGTGTGCAAAGGGGCCCTTAGGGTAGAGCTACATGGCAAAAGAAATGAGGTGCTGTTGCTAAAACTGGCAGCCTCGTGCTGAGTTCCCACTCCATAATGTGCATATATAAATAAATGGGATGGTGGAGGCAGTGGTTGGCTCAGTGGGATTGTCCATGCAATGAAAGGAAGACTGCACCAGCCCTGCTGGAACAGAAACCTGGTTGCTGCTTTGTGAGCCCTACCTTATTATGAGCCCTACCTGAGCAGCAGAGGCAGTGGGTAGCTTGGTGGGACGACCCATACGGTGAAAATTCCTTTGCAATATGCCACTTTGGAGGCCACCACAAGAGGGAGACACTACCTCAGTGAGACCATGGTCCTGGCCTGTCTAAAAGTATGTTATTTAATGGGAGAGAGTAGAAGGAAAGTTATTGGCCACCATGTGGAGTGAGAAACCATTATAATAGTGGTCATAAGGCCCCTCCGGGTGAGAGCCAGGTTGGGAGAGTCTACACTGCCCCAGGTCGGGTTCTTTGGTGTTAAAAATGGAGTCTTGGAACCAAACCAAATGTTCTGTATGGTGCTAGTCTACTTCGTATTGGTATCAGTTTATCTTCTATTTAATATTTTTAATCAAGGTAGCTATTTGTATTATTGATTGGGATTTTTTGTAGTTGCTGATATTATGATTTATAATGGCTCCCAAAGTTTTTGAACTGCTATTGTTTATTTCCTGTGTGGTGAGGCAGTTTGGGCACAACTTTGAGGGAAAGTAGCATGCAGATAAACAGGTGAAATATGAGATGAGCTCTATTCTGTCTGAACTGTAGCCTGAAGGAGAATACACATTTCCACTAACTTTCTAAAATGTTCCTTGATATGCCATGCAAATACTGGTGTCACTCTCAAACATGGGTAATATTTACAAATGATGGAAAGATGAATTTTGAACACTCCGCAGTCCCATTTAAATCGTGCCCTTCTACCCCATCCAGCATTGTTTGTTTAGGAAGTTCATCTGGTGAGTAAAGCATTCTAGTCACTAAAGAGTCACTTTCAAAATGCATTTGCTTGTCCTTGAAAGATAACCACCACTAATGCGTCTTTGTGGGCACTGCACACATGAAAAACAACCCTGACCTTTTCTAAAGATGGTAGTCAATTCATTTCATATTTAAAATTCTTAATATGATCAGAAAGGATATTGGCAGGTTGACCTAAAGGTCCGCCTAAGACACGAGAGATAATTGTTTCTCTAATCGTGATGCCTGAATTAAATTATTTTGCACCCTGTGTATTTAGATAATGCATAAAATTGAGGTCCTGACTACTCGTGGCCATTAAACCTCCTCCAGCATTTACTGTAGGAGTTAAGAGAGTTAACTGCTATGTTCTGGGCACAGGTAATTACATTCTGCCAATCTATACCTCTTTGCCACTGCAATTAGATACTGCTTTCTGCTTCCTTCTCTTAACCTCAACCTTTTTATAACTGTTTCTGAATTGTAGCATTGTAAAATAATTGTAGCCTCCCAAGCTCCATGTTTGAATATATGAACTGATTACAAATCCAAGGGAATTTGATCAGTTCAGCATTCCACCCCCTCCAAACAAAAATTCAGCTCCACCAACAGTCAATGACCTGCAACACCAGACACAGGTGTGCCATTTCCTGATGTTTCTTGTCTTTCACTTTCCTGCACAAATCCTTTCACCGTTCCCCCCCCCCCAGGCCTCCCCAACCTTGGGTTCCCAGATGTCATTGGGCCAATGTCCCAGAGAATGATGGGAGTTGTAGTCCAACAGCGTCTGAAGGAGAACAGCTGGGGAGGGCTCCTTTTCAGTATTATTATTATTTATCTTATTTTATTTTTTTACCTGCCGTTCACCATAAAGTCCCAAGCAGTGGAGTAGGAGAGCTGAAAATAATGCCAATATGTTTTACATTTGGCAACCAATGTGTTTCAGATAGTACATGGGTAAAATGTGACATCAGAGAAGGTCTGGAGGGAAGGAGGTGGGTTTTCAGATATTTCAGCCATTAGTTGTTCAAGTTTTAAGCACCAATATGAGCACCTTGGGGAATGGCGGTTGGCACTGTGGTCTAAATCACTGAGCCTAGGGCTTGCCAATCAGAAGGTCGGCAGTTCGAATCCTCGCGATGGGGTGAGCTCCCGTTGCTCGGTCCCTCCTCCTGCCAACCTAGCAATTCGAAAGCACATCAAAGTGCAAGTAAATAAATAGGTTCCGCTCCGGCGGGAAGGTAAACGGTTTTTCCATGCACTGCTCTGGTTTCAGTGTTCCGCTGCACCAGAAGCGGCTTAGTCATGCTGGTCACATGACCCGGAAAAACTGTTTGCAGACAAACATTGGCTCCCTTGGCCAGTAAAACAAGATGAGCGCCGCAACCCCAGAGTCGTCTGTGACTGGACTTAACTGTCAGGGGTCCTTTACCTTTACGAGCACCCTGATGTAGTGTTGCACCTCCACCCAGGTTAAATAAACCCATAGCTATGGAGTTTGATCACAGTTTGCAGTTCAGTGTGGCCTGTTCCAAAATTAACATCATTATCCTCTTATTTCTACTTCAAAGAGCCTCAGCCAGTAAGTGTGTGTGTGTGTGTGTGTGTGTGTGAGAGAGAGAGAGAGAGAGAGAGAGAGAGAGAGAGAGAGAGAGAGTTGTAATCACAGTGCAGGGAAGCCTCATTAACAACAGTCAGGTAGTCATCATCTTTTCTTCATCTCAGGTACAAAGTTAAATTTACATGGTTAAAGCAAACAGGTTGGGCATATTGTGAGGCAAAACTAGATATATATATATATTCCCCCACTGCAAAAGGATGCTTCCGCCTGCTGGCTCCCAGCAACCTGAATCAAATTTCCCTGCCAATTTCATCTTCTGACTGAAAGAGGCAAGAGTGGGCATCATGCTGGACATGAAAATTAACCTGCAGATCCAACAACAAAGGCAACAGATGTCCAGGCTTATGTGAAGAAAGGGATCGTGTGGCAAGCATCCAGACATGCTGTGAGAAAGACAGGTCGGAGAGAGCCCCGGGCTGTTTTAAAATAATGTTTCGTCAAACAAAGCAGAGGGCAGCTGCAGCACAGATCTCTCCTGCCACAGAGAAAGCCAAATGCATGGTACCCACAACACCCAGGGGTTCAACAAGCATTACTAACTGATTCTGTAGACTCTCCCTACTTCCACAAGCCGTGAAACTTAAGGCTGAAGGAAGGGGACAAGGCTCCCAGGTGAAAGATGGGTGGGTTAGGGTTGCCATATTTCAAAAAGTGAAAAAGTTGTTGAGCTTTTTGGGCAAAATTGCAAAAAAAATTGATGGGTTTTTTTAATGGAAATCATCAAAAACAACACTACTGACATGGGTTGCCATACGTCCAGATGGACTTCCTATCTTCCTTTTGTTTGGCTTTTATTGTATTTTAAGTGGGAAATTTTCAATAAAAATGATTTTAAAAAAGAAGTCGTTCCAAAAGAGCAAATTAACATGGTTTAAGCTGCTGCATCCTTATACTGATTTACCTAGGGAAGTCAATCCTTTATTTGCTTTACTTACAAATATACAGGAGAGCACAGCGAAGGCAAGCACTCCTTCAGCAAGATTCCTATAGAGCAATGTGTGCAGCCATCCTTTCAACAGCACCTCCTACTGAGACTGTAATATGAGGCAAATGCTGCCCCATTTGAAGAAGGCATTTATGACAGGATGGGAGCAACTGAGAGTTCAAACAAGTAGGCAGCGCAGACAAGGGGAAATTGCAGAGTGTGAGCCACCTGGTGCCAATGAAACAGAAAAGAAAATGTGAAAGAATGGCAGAATTGCCAGTGAGTGGTTGCCCAAGTCTGCCTGGAAACACAAAAGATTTATTTTTTTTAAGTGGGAGTGTTTTCTTGCTTTTATTCCTTTCCCACCATAGACTGGTGGCAGGTAGCAATCATTCGAAAATACAGTTATGAAAACACTTGCCTGGCATTGAGGACTCTTCATATAATGGGATGTAGGAGGCAGCAACAGCAGCAATGTTCCACCTCCACTGCCAAAGGTTAAAGCTGAAATCCTGCATGCCTACCCAGGAGTAAGCCCCAATGAACTGAATGGGACTTACTTCTGAGCAGATGTGCAGAAGATTGCATGGTAACCATTGCTCTATCCCAGTACAGCATAGCCAGTTTTTAAGAAGAAATTTGTAAATATAATTTTCTTTCTTAAATTGAATGTGTGGGGTGACTACCTCTGTTTTCCTTCATAAACAGATTTGATATACAAAATGGGTTTTCTATGCTGAAGTTATTTGTATAACATGAAATGGACCATAATACATTAATTATACCAAGCAACTAAGTGACTCACACTGTTTACACTGGGAGAGACTCTGGGACTTCACAGAAGTCCAGCCAAGTCTGCGGAAACATCAGTTCCTTCATTGATCTCCTATTATATTTTTACATAATTTCCATAGAAACTGGAAATGTTCCCTAAACCAACAGAGGCTCCCATACTTCTAGCAATTATCTTAAGGTCTGATTTGCATTTTAAATGTCACCTGTATAAATTAAAACTGTTTACTGCTAACAACACTGTCATTTTATGATGCATCTGGCAGAAGCCAGCCAAAGCAAATGTCTGTTGCAAAATGCCCTCCTGCATCCATTACATCACATTAATATTGTATCACCTTACATTTACAACTTTTAACAAACAAATACACTCAGGCCAGCAGATGGCTTGGAGCAAGAAATCAAAAACTTTCCCCCTCTTCTGGCTTTGGCAGGTGTATCTGGAGGTTGTTAAGCTAGCAACCCGTACTTTCCATCTCTGCTTTGCAGTGGTGCTGCAGCAGGAGCAGCATATATGTAAATAAGATCTGGGAATGGTCATTTCAAGAACTCCTGCCTACATGAGCAGCCACACACCCCTTGCTGTCAAGTCTCAGATCAGGCCAGGTTTTACGTGCCTTTTATGTGGGGTGGTATAATTCTAAGGTGCTGGAAAGAACTGTACCGCTTTCAAGCTGCAGAAGGGGGATATAATTTTTAAACACTTTTCCACAACTTGAGTACGTATTACAGTACTATATGTGGGATGTGGGTGGCGCTGTGGTCTAAACCACTGAGCCTCTTGGGCTTGCCAATCATACCAGTGCAAGTAAATAAATAGGTATTGCTGTGGCGGGAAGGTAAACGGTGTTTCCGTGCGCTCTGTCTTCTGTCGCGGTGTTCTGTTGCACCTGAAGCGGTTTAGTCATGCTGGCCACATGACCCGGAAAGCTGTCTGTGGACAAACGCCGGCTCCCTTGGCCTGAAAGCGAGATGAGCGCCACAACCCCATAGTCGCCTTTGACTGGACTTAACCATCCAGGGGTCCTTTACCTTTATCTTACAGTACTATAACACTTATTATACAAAGGCATTTGTTCCTTATATATCACACCCATTTTAACTAAGTTTCTGATCATTTTTATGCCTCCCTGCTTTTGTCAAACTCCACTAATGAAATCACTATCCAAGTGGTAATATTCTGTGCCTCAGCATGTGCTCCTAGGACCAGGATGGTTAAATCTCCTTACCAGCCAAACTAGCATTCAGCAACCTGAAATATACTCAGAGTCGCAAAGTGATTTCATGCTCTTTATTCAGCTCATAGTGGTGAGGAGGAATGAAGGAATGAAAGTCCCCTCAAAGTATCTGCTTTATATACATTATTTACACAATGGGCTGCACATGATTGGCTAATTCCGGAATTCTACTGTAAGCCAATCAAGTTGTGGGTTCACTTCTATCTGGAGCATGATTGGGTGGTTCCTGCCAACCAATCATACTGCTGCATTGTTCTAGGACCAATCAGACTGCTGCATTCTGAATCCTATTGTTCTAGGACCAATCAGACTGCTGCCTTTTGGATCCTATTGTTCTAGGACCAATCAGACTGCTGCAGTTTGGATCCTATTCAACTCAGTACATAACACAACCCATTCTAGAACTTTAATAAATAAATGCTATCCCTTCCAAATAAAAATGACTATTTCCTCACACCTTGAGTTTTTCAAGGAGTTGTTTACTTTTGCCCTTCTCACTTCAGCTTCTGATCTGTTCTTGAAGATGCAAATGAATTACATGCTATGATAAGAGGCTACATTCCCACTTAACTGATCATACATCATGTTCTTTGAGGCAGGTCTCTAGTGCCATTGAACAGCTGGGCAAGTGCAATCTCATCCTTGGTTCATGCACCCAAGCTCCTTGCAGCTCCTTAGGGATTGGAGTGTCCCATCTTGAGGACATTCACTTGCTCTTGAGTTGAGGGCCAAGCTGCTCATGTCTTCAGTTGTGAATTTTTCATAAGCAAACTGCACCATGCAGTGGTCTAGTAATGAATGCAATCATAGGAGGCATAGAGTTGGGTTGGGGATGATTCTGCTGCGATCCTGAGGTGCTATATGTCTCAGGGGGAAATCCCCCACAGGAGCCAATGAGTGATTTCCTCCCTGCCAGTAAAAATACAGTAAGACACTAAATAACTCACGATTTGCTGCCCTTTTGTGACACTCGAAATAGCTGCCTGAGGCAGCCACCTCACCCCACCTAATGTTAGGGCCAGCCCAGCATTACCGCAGCTTCTTTCTGTGATGCCCGCTTGTTATTTTCCTACTGGATGTTGCATGTCTAAGTAATCTTGTTATATTTATAGTATTGGAATGTGGTTTTTTGGAAGTATCTTGGGGGGCGTGGGTTGGACTAGATGACCCTTGTGGTCCCATACAACTGTACAATTCTGTGATTCTAAGGAAAGTCTTGACATGTTGGATTTACCTTATGGAGCAAAGAGGTAGTCAGAATTATTGGTCATCAGGAAATAGTACTCCTGTCTTTTTTTGTTTCTTTTTCATAATCTAGGCACATGTGCAAAACTAGAGAAGTTCTGAATTTCTGAACTCAAGATAGGGGATATGAAGATACAATAACCACACCTGCAAAATCATTTTCAATTTCTAGGCACCAACATCAGCCTTTCCGTCACCTGAGAATCCTCCATCCCTGAACTTAGCCGCATGGGAGCATGTACTCCTTTCATCTTCTTTTCATATACAAAAGACGCCAGTATGGGAAAGCAGAAGCCAGCTTCCATATTCCTCGTGAGTTTGCTAAGTAGTGCCCTTTAGCAAAATTAGTCAAGGAGAATGATTGCTTTGCAAGAAATTTTGTGCAATCATTATTTCGCCTAACTTCTCTGCTCAGCTTCAGGATCAATTCAGGTGAACTAATTTTCTTCTCCTTAATGATTAATGTTTCATATTAATATAGCCATAAGGAGGGCAAAGGCAAGAAGCCTGTGTTTTCATTCTCTGGCATAATTACATCTCATTTCAAGAATAATTTCTTATCATTCCTGGTGTGTGTGTGTGTGTGTGTGTGTGTGTGTGTGTGTGTGTGTGTTTAAATCCTCCAATTCTGTTGGGGGGTTCTTTAGGCATAACAAAGGGGCAATTGTGATGGCCACCTCCCAGCCAGCCTGCATCCCATGCTGTCTGAGATGAGGGTGTTCCCTGCTGGCACAGAATGTACCCCTCCACTCAGCTCACTATTCCCTTTCAAAGTACCGTATTTTTCGCTCTATAACACGCACCCGACCATAACACGCACGTAGTTTTTAGAGGAGGAAAATCCGTAGGCATGCCACCCGTAGGCATTCCCTCCATAACACGCACAGACATTTCCCCTTACTTTTTCGGAGGAAAAAAGTGAGTGTTATGGTGCGAAAAATACGGTACTTGCTGCCACCAGATAAAAGAGGGATCGTTTCTACAAGCCTGCCCTTTATCAATCAACCTTCCATCTTTCCTGGGGTCTCCCTGAAGCAAATTAAGGTAGCATGTTTTATGGCTCTAGATGTGTGTGTGTGTGGAGAGAGAGAGAGAGAGAGAGAGAGAGAGAGAGAGAGAGAGAGAATAAGAAGAGACCACACCGGGTTTATGAAACAGATAATTTTCATTAATTCTTATTCTTCCATTTGCAGGACGTGGTCATTAAAAAAAAAAAAGTACGGCAAAGATGAGACCCCAACATATATTTGATTTACTAGATTTTTTTCCTTCCTGCCCCCCACAATAATCCAGGGTGGGCTTGAACCATAAATGACCTAGGAGCTACCACAGAGAGTGTCCTCCCCCCAGGCCACCACCATCTCAACTTCAGAGGGTGATGAAACAGAATGGTACTTGAAAATTATAGAACTTGTCTCACATCTCTCAACAGCAGCCTGGGGCTCCTTTGTCAAGCCCTGCAAGGCTTTCCATCTTAATAATTTGGATTGCTGGTGCTTTAGGGTTTGGCAAACTGCCCTCCTTGAAATGGTATCTCATAAACTGAAAGTATCTAAAGGGCAGAGCTCAAATGACCTATTTTTTTCCTCTATATAGCATGATTTTATTTCTTATATGGATACTGAGGCACACTGTTACTCAGTGTCAAGCCAGTCATCTGGCTGCGGCAATTTGGACGGTGTGGAATGCTGTGGTCAAGTCATCGTTGTTCAAAAGGGGCCATTGCTGGTAAACTAGCTGTAGCTGCAAATAGGGTCGCCTGAGTGTTAAGTGACAACATTGGATCCAGGAGTACTGTACCAAGCTGCTCTTTCCAGGGGAGCACAACCTCATCCAGAACAGGACATCTTCCCACTCCCTGGACTCAAGAACTTGGAACGCAAAACACCTCTGTCTGTGTGGGGCTGCATGGGGCAGGACATGGAAGGAGCCCACTGTGGCTCACCTCACAAAGCGCTCCTGAGGTGCATGCAGCACAGCCTTTCTCCACCTCCGGGTCAGCCTTGGCCCAGGAGTGGAGTTGTGGCTGATGGCGTTGGACCATCGTACAAGGAAGCTGTCTCTGCATCTCCCTTGCACTCAAGAACCAGGCTCCGATGAGGGAGTCTGTCATGGGGCCCCTCTAAAAAACGTGTCTGTGGCCACAGCCCCCCGCCTCCACACACACTCTACACCACTTCTTATGGCCAGAAAGGGAGGTTGATTCTTGGAAGAAATATAAAAATAACATGTCCAGCACTGTGGTATTAAGCAAAGGGTCAGGCTGCTTACTTTGTCAAGAACAGCATCAAGTGGTTTTGTTGTAATATAATGCACAAATAATTTAACTGGCATAATTCACTTGCCTGCATTGAATGAGATCCTGCATGTATACTGCTGAAATTCATATTTTGTAACTTATTCTCCTCTCTTTATCTTACTTTAGAATACCATTCTTATATTTATGTTGTACTCTATATTTTGATGCCTCCATAAAAGGCATAGATTTTTCTAGAACATATACTTCTGGAATGTGGAGTCACTCTGAACCAGAGAGGCTCTGTTGTGCAACATCGTTCCCATTAGTGACCTTCTGCATATAACTGAATTCCTGTATTATGAACAACAACCCCACATAGCAGATCATCTTAATACATTTTGGGTTGTTGTTGTTGTTTACAGTTACTTAACTGGGGGTCAATTCAACCCTTAATAATTTATTGCTAAAGTGTTTCTGAGTCTACAAAATAATTACATAGTCACATTATAGATCCACTGAGTTTTCTTTCACTGCCGCGATAAAATAGCAGTGGTGGAAGGAAATGTTATGGCCAGAAGATATTAAGGTATGAGTAAAACCAGAGCTTAAGCATCTTGTAGCTTGAAACTGTCACTTAAAAGGAAATATTCCATTTGTCAGTAACCAAACCCTCCAGGTAGATTAACTTCCTGACTGTAAAATGTTGAATGTTGCTTTAGGTCGGAGGCACTCAACTCTGCTCAGTCTAAGTATTCAGCAGCAGATTTATTATTACCAGAAGCAAAATCTGCAGTTTAAGTGTGGGAAGACGGTACAGTCAGAAATGGTCAAAGAGTTTATATATGCTCATTTGTCAAGTTGTAATAAATCATCAACCCACTTATTTAAGAATGCCAGATCAGCAGATATTTTCAAAGTTCAGAAACTGGCTAAGGAACTAGAATTATCTCAGGGAAGCAAAAGATCATTTCAGAAATAAAAGTCAACTCCAACATTTAGCCAAAGTGTGGGTTGCAGAATGAGCAGAACTGATTTACCTAGCTGGTAGCATTCGAAATCAGAACTCTTTGACTTTACCCACAGAGAGACCTGTGGGTTCATTGTACATGCTCAACCTCTGGATCTCATTCAGCACATACCACTCAGTCTAGGTCCTAGATTCTGTTATACTGTAGTTCAAATATTGGGCAGTTCAAATATGATCTCAGATTAATAACCCATGGTTTATAATAACCATAATAATAAACCATGGTTTATTTAGCAGAAAATGTGTCATTCCTGCACATTCACAGTACCACACACCACTCATTTCTTCTTCCACAAATACGCTGGCTTAGACACATATGATGTGTTTATACTACTCTTTCAAATTACAACCATACTGGAAAACTTTCTTATGCCCTTTATAAATAGCAAGCTGTGGTTTAATTTTGGACTTCAAACCAGGGTATTAATGCAGGGGTGTTTTTTAAACATATTATTTGAATGCTGAAAGAATGGACAAAGTTATCTTTCCATATATTCATATTAGATTTGAGTGTGTTTGCATATACAATTTTTGATAGTTGGCAAAATACAATTAATATACATAAAAACAGCTGCAATGCCATTTCTGCTGCATATTGTGAAAGCTTATCAGTATCAGACTTTTTAAAAAATATATGAAAATGCCTTCTATAAATTCATATCTACATTAAAATAATTGTTTCATGAAAGTAATACATGAAGTCCTTCCACAGGTCTCCCCGTACTGCTTGCCATTATCCAGCTGAGCATATCACATCACTTTAGCCATTAACACTAGGCTCAATGTCATAAAAAGCATTCTCTCAGTGTTAGCATCTCACCAGGTCTTGGTGATTAATATATTAACTGTGCTTACTAAATTCCAAATGACCGCAAGATGTTTCCGATAGTTTTTCCAACACTGCAATAAGATATTTAATGGCGAAACCTACCATAGAAGTTCTGTCCCCCAAAGCAAACATTTCCACCACAGATCTGCAAAATTAAATTCAGTCACCCCTCATCCAGTGATTTCTTGCAGATGCAAGAGCACCAATTAATATATCACCCACTTTAGAAGAAGTTTCTTCTTCACATTCAGTGAATCAGGAAGCTCCACAACACACACAGTAAAATAGGTGCAGAACTACCCTCTCCGTTGATGTACACAAAAAAGTCAGCTCGTGAAGGTTTTCATGTGGACATCAGAGTCTTTGCAGGCCGCGAACCCAGACTTTGTCTTCTAAGGCTCGTCTTCTTGAGAATACTCACTATGGCATCCCAAACAGTTGATTAGCATAGAAGAAGCAACATTTGGAAGAGCTGCTTTCTCTTAGCAGTGATATAAGTGTGAGCACAGTTATATGGGCTGCACTCACACAAGCTGCCACCAGGAAGCAACAGAAGCATCTGGGGATGTTACCGTACTTTTCAGTGTATAAGATTAGGTTTTTTTCTTTTAAAATCATGCTAAAAAGTAGGGGTCATCTTATACATGGGTAGTGCATAGGGTGGATGTTTGATTGGTTGCTGCCACAGCTGTCAGCAGCTATTATGCATGTTATTGGTTGCTGCATCAATGGGTGGTGTTGATTGGCTGATGCTGTGACAATTTGGCGGGCGATTGGCAGTGTCTGCCAGTGAGGGGACAGACGAGAGGTGGATTTTGCGACTTGTGCAGGTGAGTGATTTTCGTCATTCCCCCCTTAAAAAAAGCTCAACAACCCTGGGTAATTCCCCCCCAAAAAAGCTCAGCAACTCTGTGCCATCTCCCCCATTTTCTTAAATTTGAATCCTCCAAAATAAGGGACGTCTTATACATGGGCGGTATGTTATACATGGAAAAGTACTGTACTTCTTCCATTTGGCTGTGTTTTACAAAACAATTGGGGCCATTCCACATGGAGTATCCCTAACTGAGCAGACTGGTCTTTTTAAAAGAGCACAAAAAAGGGACCACCTGGCTGGTTTGAAACTTGCTTTGAACTTTTGGATTTATTTTATTTTTACCTCCTTAATTCTGTTCTATTAGCAAATTTAAATAATTTAACTGATTTAAAGTTGCCAGTTGGCCCAGACTGAACAGCGGAGGAAGGGAAACAAAAAACCCGTGGAACTGGGAAAGTGCTTCTTCTTCTTTGGACTCTGGACAACATACCATCCCCGCAAAGGAAATACTAAACCACATCTTACCACCTTTCTGCTGCATTTCCGTAGGCTTTGGACGCTGCTCAACAAAGGAGGGGAAATAGGAACAAGAAGCACAGCTGCACACAAACAGACAATGATTTAGCATTCTTAGTGTAAAGAAAGGCCAAGGGACAATCACTTAGGAGAGGGAAATAAAAACAAATGGGTTTTATTTTTATTTTAAGCCATTAAAACTGATCTGGGGAGAGTCAATTATATCTTTGCTTCCTGTGGGAAACCTGTGCGCATTTAATTTGCATAATGCATCGATGTTCCACTTAAACCTTTAATGACAATGGTTGTATTTATATGCAGGTAAAACAATACTAAGCTCATCTCTTAAGTGTTTGGAGGAATGAGATGCTGACATTTTCATACTGGATGCAACTCACTTAAAAAGCAGGCAACCTGTTTTTTTCTGATCAGATTCCAACATGAAACATGCCCCACCCCCCAGCCAGGTGACATCAAGGGGAAAGGTCTAATTTCAAGCACTGCTAGTGTTATGTACTAAGCTTGGATCCTAGAGCAATAGGCAAGTAGGATCCTAGAATGCAACACCTGATTGGCTTGCAGGACAAAAGCGCTAGCATTATAATCAGGAAAACTATTAAAGTACTTCCCACATCTGAATGCACCCTTGGACTGCTAAAGGGGGTTAGAGACATTCATGGAGGATAAAGCTATCAGTGGTGACAACCTACAATGGCTTTGTGCAACCCTGAGTGTCAGGAGCAGTAATACCAGTAACAAAAGAATACCAGTAACACAAGAATCCCAAGTGAGGAGAGTGTTCTTGGACTCCAGTCCTGCTTGCCTTGCAGGCTTCCAATATGGAACTGGCTGGCCACTGGGAACACAGGATGCTGGACTTGATGAGCCTTTGATCTGATCCAACAGAGCTCTTCTTGTTCCCCTTGAAAGCCTCATCCACAATAAACCTAGCAAGATTATTTTTATGATATACAAACAAATGGAATATGCCAGAGAAAAGAAGTAGGTTGTTTTTTCCCCTATTTTTTGCCCTTCTAATCTCTCTTCTGCATATGCCTTCTTCAGACCCCAGGCCTAATTTCTAAATTGGTCTATTGTCAATTAGTGATGATGTTTGATCCAGATGTCAACAATGTGGACTTCAACCCTGCTATACTGGTGGCTTGTAAACAGATGTCTGCACACAATATACCCATTTAATTAATCTAATTATTTTAAGAACTTTGCTTAAGAAATCCACCACAGCCAATAACCCACATTTGATTCATACTCCTTGGAATATACTTTTTTTCCCGGTTCTGGGGAATAGCAACCTTTTACCGTTACAACAGCAGCCTCTAGAGGAGGAATTCTACCTGTGTTGTTGCTTTGAAAACGAACAGCCAGGCTGCAGGCTGCATTTTTGCAGCCACAATAGTTATTTGCTTATCTACATGCTCAAGTAAACATGAAATATAGTATTGTGAGATGTATGCTTCAGTTGCAGCTAGACCATGTTGAGAATTCAAAGCTTCATGGATCTAGGAGCAAGTCCTTGAATCCTAGAGTTGTAGAGCTTGAAAGGATCACGAAAATCATCTAGTCCAACCCCTTGCAGTGCAGGAATCCTTTTGCCCAAAATGGGGATCAAACATACAACCCCAAGATTAAGAATCTCATGCTCTACCAACTGAGCTATCCTGTCTATGTATTTCTGATGCACACAAAAGTGTGTGTACAAGTATTTAGACACTAGGAAAAACTCTCATTTGGTGTAGGAACCTGCCCTTAAGATCATCTTTACCAGGTTCTACCACCTGATTTGGCAGGTACCACCTCTTAGTTTCGAAATTAAAAGATGCCTGCTTCTTGGGAGAAAAGCGATGACAAACCTAGACAGCATCTTAAAAAGCAGAGACATCACCTTGCCGACAAAGGTCCGTATAGTTAAAGCCATGGTTTTCCCAGTAGTGATGTATGGAAGTGAGAGCTGAACCATAAAGAAGGCTGATTGCCGAAGAATTGATGCTTTGGAATTATGGTGCTGGAGGAGACTCTTGAGAGTCCCATGGACTGCAAGAAGAACAAACCTCTCCATTCTGAAGGAAATCAGCCCTGAGTGCTCACTGGAAGGACAGATCGTGAAGCTGAGGCTCCAAAACTTTGGCCACCTCATGAGAAGAGAAGATTCCCTGGAAAAGACCCTGATGTTGGGAAAGATTGGGGGCACAAGGAGAAGGGGATGGCAGAGGACGAGATGGTTGGACAGTGTTCTCGAAGCTACCAGCATAAGTTTGACCAAACTGCGGGAGGCAGTGGAAGACAGGAGTGCCTGGCGTGCTCTGGTCCATGGGGTCACGAAGAGTCGGACACGACTAAATGACTAAACAACAACAACCTTTTAGTTTGCAGGCTTCTTCCCCGGCATTTCACGGTCTGAGCTTCAGGAGATCAGCCAACCCCACCCACAATCCTATGCCCGCTTACCCAGAAATAGCTTCCACTGTGCCTAG
Source organism: Podarcis filfolensis (assembly GCF_964270895.1). Lineage (NCBI taxonomy): Eukaryota > Metazoa > Chordata > Lepidosauria > Squamata > Lacertidae > Podarcis > Podarcis filfolensis. The sequence goes on along the minus strand of NC_139605.1, from coordinate 33,899,168 downwards.
TGGATCATACTTTCTTGTAAGTGTCCTCAGAATTGCAGCCTAATTTACTCATAATTTAAGGCTACACTAGTCATGCAGAGCTGGTTGTTATAAATAACATTGATCAATGTGAACAAGAGGCTATTGAAGAATCTCAGTTTGAAAACATTTAAAAAGCAGGTTATTGTTCAGGGTCCCTGGAAAACAGCAAATTTCCCAAGCAAAAGGCTTTCCTTTAGAAAACTGTTGCCACTTCCCCTAGTGCCTGATGAACAGATATAATGGACAAGAACAGATTAGGTATACATCTTCTGGGACACAATAAATATCAGTGAAAAGGTAATTCACCCTAGGTCACAGGGCTTGGGGAGGGGGAAAAAGAGAAATATCTTTAATCTAATAAGTTTAGAATGGTTTTTAAGAATCATAACCTCGAAATTAAAAAGGCAAGCCCAGTACAGCCTCCAGCATTGATTAAAAGCCCAGAAGCTTTATCACCATGTAATTGCTTCATGACCTGTTTTTCAACAGCACGAGCACCAAGTTTTCTCAATAAGAAATTTTAATTTCAAGGTACCTCTAATTTACTGCGCCTGTTACTGTTATATTACAAAGGGGCTATGCAGCCGCTCTGCAGGCGTGACATTTTTCTACTCGGCTTCAGTTCAATTTACTCCTTAATCTCCTTAAACAAAGCCTTTATTTTCTTGTTTCTGTAGTATTCCTGCATGTCTGCCTTCTAGGCTTGTTCTCAGCTCTCCTTCTTCACGGGGCAACTTTTGGAGGCTTCTAATTAAAGAGGTTGGGACACGGGTGGCGCTGTGGGTTAAACCACAGAGCCTAGGACTTGCCGATCAGAAGGTCGGTGGTTCGAATCCCCGTGACGGGGTGAGCTCCGATTGCTCAGTCCCTGCTCCTGCCAACCTAGCAGTTCAAAAGCATGTTAAAGTGCAAGTAGATAAATAGGTATCACTCCGGCAGGAAGGTAAACGGTGTTTCCGTGTGCTGCTCTGGTTTGCCAGAAGCGGGTTAGTCATGCTGGCCACATGACCTGGAAGCTGTACGCCGGCTCCCTCGGCCAATAAAGCGAGATGAGCGCCGCAACCCCAGAGTCGGTCACGACTGGACCTAATGGTCAGGGGTCCCCTTTACGCTTAATTAAAGAGGTCAAGGGAGAGGTGCTCAGCTTGCTCATGTGGGTTTAGAGTCCATGAAGAGTGGAAAGGGGCACTGCCCCTCCAGGCCCCTCCATCACGTCACTGTTCCCATGCACGCTGCCCTCCACGAGTGGAAGAGCAAACTTCTGGAATGGATGAAGCCATTTGAAGAGTGAATGTCCAATAATGGTGGCACCACAGAGGTAACAGGGCTAAATGGCGTGCACCCTGTTATGCATGCAGGCATTGTAGGCTGAAGCTGAGCTGTATGCATGCAGGGCAGGCCTAGGTCTTCAGGCCTCCTGGATCTCAGGAGCGTCATCTGCATAATAAAAGACAGAGAGGAATCTAAAACCCTCCAATGACATTGTTAGTAGCTGGCAGGCAGGCAGTCCCTGCTGAGATGGGGCCATTTCTCATACCAGAATTGTAAAGGAAATTGCCTATCAATGCAAATATTTATCCAGCAGTGTCAGATCAAAGTTCTGGAAACCAAGCCTTATGAGGAATGGTTGAGGGATTTGGGTATGCTTACCCTGGATGAGAGGAGACTGACAGGAACTATGACAGCCATCTTCCTATATCTAAAGGGCTGTCATATGGAAGATGGAGTAAGTTTGCTTTCCCCTGCTCTGGAGGATCGGAACTGAACCAATGACTTCGAGGTAAAATAAAGCAGATTCTGATTCAACATGAGGAAGAACTTTCTGACAGCAAGAGCTGCTCAACAGTGGAATGGTCTCCCTCAGGAGGTAGTGGACTGTCCTTCATGGGAGGTTTTTAAGTAGAGGTTGGATGGTGATCTGTCATGGATGCTTTAGTTGAGATTCCTACATTGCAGAGGGTTAGACTACATGACTCTCTGGTTACCTTCCAACTCCACAATTCTAGGATTTTGTGCGCTCTGTGGGAAGCTTCATGTATTATAGCCTAATGTGGAGGATAATGAAAAACCCCTTCACTTGAGGCCTTAAGCTACTATGTGCAGTAGGCTGATAACATGATAATGCTCCAGGCCAGCATTAACAGCCACATAAATGTGTGGTATTAGCATGGAGGCCCTCCACACCCTTGGGCATCTATAATTTAAGCCATCTGACCAGTAAAACCACATTCTCTCAAGTAATATGATCAGGATCAGGGGTGGAGGGAATACATCTCAGAACCAGTCCAACAAAAACCTTCCTGCAATTGTCTCCTTTGGACTTGTCAAGCTCCAGCAGGATCTTCTCTAATTCCACCAGGGAGCTTTGTTTTTGTCCTACTGACACACATGCAGCCAAGTGATGATAAGAGTTTTATTGCCGCCACGTGGCTTCTGCAGAATGTAAAATGCTGCTATGCAGGGTCTACACGACATTTAAGAAACAGTTCAAAATCCAGAGGTTCCAGAGGAAAACAGGACGCAGAGGTGGGGTCAGGAAGCTTTGTGTCCCCTTCCCAGTCTAACCCAAGTTTCCCCAATGTTCTGTGAGGTGGAGTAATTCAAGGAGGATAAGCTACCACAGCTCTAAGCTGCAAATGCATAGCAGAAACGATTTGGCATCTGCTGGTGATTTGGCACAAAGTTGTCAGGGCAGCAGCACATAACAAGTCCTTAATGTTTATTTTCTCCATTCCAATAAGTGCCCAACCCAAAATCCAACAACGGGAACAGAAAGGTGCCTACCGTGTTAAGAGCTAATAGGCTTTTATTGAGCCCTGTGGCTTCGCACATAATTCTACCGGTGTTATTGTGTTGTTAAAGCAGAATCAATTTAATGCCTAGAAAAATGGCCTTTGTCTTGAAGGCTGCTGCCTTTAATTATGCAACAGAACACAACTGCAAGGCATCTGTAAAGGCAGGCAAGGAGGTGCTGCAGGAACCTGCATTTCTTTTTCTCAGCCTCGAGAGGAAACTGTAAAATCATAATAACCTCATGGTTTTAAAACCCTGCATGCTTTAGAAGCCCGGGGAACCAGGAAGGGAAAATGCCACACCTCAGTGGTAGAGTATCTCATACCAGGATTGGCTTCTGTGATTCCAGGATGTCCCGCTTAACATGGAACTGTTGGTGGGTATGGCATCCACCTTACATGCAGAAGGTCCCAAGTTCAATCCCTAGCATCACCAGGTGGAGCAGGAAGAGACCTCAACAGAGAGCCAGGCAGTGAAGACAGTACTGAGCTGGGTTCACCAATGGTCTGACTCAGTATAAGGCAGCTTCTTATGTTCCTAAGCTGGGTTCTAAAACTCCATGCAGTGCTATTTTTCTATGAAAAGATGTGCCAGAACTCACCATGAACACCTCCCTCGTTCTCTTATATAATGGCAATGGTGCCCACCTGAGAGCAGCGGCGGAGGAAGCCTCTCGGGCACCTGGGGTGGAGTGCCCCAGGGGCAGGGGGAAGTGCCCATAGGGACAGAACGAGGCACTCAGCGTCCCATGCCGTCCCTATGGGCGCCATGGCGTGCGCCATCCCTATGGGCACCATGCGCTCCGTGCCGTGCCATCCCATGCCGTTGCTATGGACACCGCGGCAGCGCACCCCATCCCTATGGGTGCCGTGCACCATGGGGCGGTGCCGTCCCTATGGGCGCCACAGCGGTGTGCCCCGTCCCTATGGGTGCCGCGCACCACGGGGCATGCAGGGCCCATAGGGATGAGATGTGGACACGGCACCCATAGGGACAGGGCACAGCGCACATAGGGACAGGGGGCACAGCAGGGCATCAGCCGCTCTACAGCTGGTGGGGAGGCAGCGGGCAGACAGCATGGAGCCTGCGGGCACCGAGACGCATGGCTTGTGCGTGCTGCAGGCCCCGCGGTGACGAGTACCACCCGCCATTTTGTCACCCCCCATCAGGGTGGCAACCAGGGCGGGCCACACCCCCTCCCCACGCACCCCCCTTCGTACACCCCTGCCTGAGAGGTGCCGGAAATGAGTTCCAGCAAGTTCTGGGTGGGAAAAAAGCACAGGATCCATGGATACAAAACACTCCCTGCTGCAGACAGGGGTCTTTTACGAGTGAAAAGGCAACAGAAACAGGGAGGGAGCACATTTGTTCCCACAGCTCCTCCCCACATTGCATTTAGTTTTTCCCATTTGGAATGCCTGAAAACGAAACAAAGCAGCTGTTCCTTATCATCTCACAGGATACCGGCAGTTTTATTTGTATGAAGCGTAACATTGTAGATTGGTCCTTCTCAGGGATGGCTTCTCACCTTCCCTACCAGTGCTCTTATTGGGAAGCTCCGGTGGGAAGCACCACTGTTAATTCAGATTCACACAGCAGAATCCGATCCTTGCCAGAGAAAGAGGGCAGATCGTGACATTTCTCTGAGTTTTACTTCAAGGACAAGGTTCGCTGCAATATTTTGAATCATCATTACTGGTCCTGAAGCAGGAACGGAACAGACTGCAGCTCCCTGTTATAGAAAAATAAATAGGCTAGGTTCTACCGCTGGGATGCTGCCAGAGAAAAATGTAATGGTTTATTTGTTGCTAAAAATTAGTTGGCCACTTGTTCGAGGTTGGAGCCTAATATATGCATATATACACAATCGATCCAAAAACTTACCAAAATGTGTGTGCACAGAACACATTTCTTTTTCAACTTACATAACATGCAGTGGAAGATTTATGGTATGTGGGTCCTTGTGTGCAGCCCTTTTGGGGGGCCATGGGCGTAGCCATGGGGGGCAAGGAGGCTGCTCCCCCCCATCAAGTAAAACAATAGAAATACAGTGGTACTTCTGGTTATGAACTTAATTCATTCCGAAGGTCTGTTCTTAACCTGAAACCATTCTTAACCTGAGGTACCACATTAGCTAATGGGGCCTCTCACCGCCGCAAAGAGACAACATTCTGGACACTTTTTGGAATTTTGTGAAATTAATCAGCCGAAAGAAATCTTGTTGTATTCTTATTATTTCCCGTGTTTTTACAAGGCCAAATACTTATATGTATTCAATATATGTAAGTTTTTGTTAAATTCTCTTTTTTTACAAAAAAAAACCCTATTGGACCCTCGATATTCTTTGTCCAATTTCAGATTAATTGCAATATAAGAATTTGAGTTACATGATTTCAGCAAGAAAAAAATAATGAAAGAGATTATGATATAGTGGTTTGGCACACTTTTAGATGGCTTTGAGTTAAGACAGCACAACATGTAAAAATGGAAATTTGTGCTATTTGGGGACATTTTTATATATTTCCATTTTATATCACTAAAATGCATTGTTATGAGGAAAGAGATTATTTCTTTAATAACATAGGGAGAAACAGTGGCAGAATATACGGTGCTTCGTGGCAATATTGCCAGAGGGTTTATGCACACTTACCTCTTGCCCCAGACAGTGCCTAGAAAGCGCAGAGGAAAGGTAAGTCATGGCTAAGCCTGAATAAAGTCAGAGGAACTCTGGTCCCAAACCACACTTTCTTTATTTCTATTTTTAATGAGGGTGAAGAGTTTGCAGCCCTTCTGCAATAGACAAAGGTTGAAGCACAGGCCTGGGCATACGGCCCCAGGCTAACATGGTCCTCTTTTATTAGCTAGAGTTCAAAACTCCAGGCTGCCCTGGGATCAATACAGAAAGTGTGCCTCACACTTGCGGCAGCCATCCAAACAAAATGGAAAGAGATTGCCAGTTTCTCAGAGCATTATTCTTGGCTGTGATGAACAGCTAAGTGGAGATAGATTTCTGCTGCTGCTGCACGAAAGCTGTGTGTGTTAAATGATTTGGTGGAATAGGATAAGCCACGCAGGAGAAGAGGGAAAGAGATTACGTCCTTGAATGTGCGTATTCTTAGTGGGGACATCTTCTAGAATGGTCAGCGTATAATAACCATTATCGGTAGACGTTAATGTTTCCCCCGGCGAAGTATGTTTTTGAATGGATGCTGTACACTGGATCATTCCTTGCTTGAGGAGGAAATCTTTAGAATCAATATTCTCTGGAACAAATCCAGGAATACGAGCATACAGACTTGTATCTTTCAAAGCAAACATGCTATGAATTCCAAAGTGCTTGCTTCATCCAGCACCGATATATAAATATATACTGACACGCATATACATACACAAACACACAGATAGAGTGTATGAGAGAGAGTGGGGAGGGGACATGCACAATCAGGCGCAGTGTTTGAGCCTGGTCTGATTTTCATTTGAGCATATATATTTTTCAGATACACCAGATCTCCCACGCACTTCAGTATAGAATCATAGGATCAGAATTGTAGAGTTGGAAGGGACCCTGAGGGTCATCTAATTCAAGTTGTTTTTGAGAAACCCATGCTGGGTCTTAGTAATCACTGCATCCTTTTCTAAATGTTCACAGGCTGACTGTTTATTTATCTTCCAGTAGCACCTTAGAGACCAACTAAGTTTGTTATTGGTATGAGCTTTCGTGTGCATGCACATGAAAGCTCATACCAATAACATAGTTGGTCTCTAAGGTGCTACTGGAAGGATTTTTTTTTATTTGGTTTCGACTACGGGAGATCAACACGGCTACCTACCTGTTTATTTATCTGTTACCTGGATTTTCTTCTTTCTCCCTTGTTGAATATAGCTTGTTGAACATTTGCTTGCCTCCAGTCTGCAGGGACCTGTTCTCCAAGAATTCTCAAAGATTATAGATAGAGGCTCTGAGATTACACCCGCAAGATCCTTTAGTACCCTTGGGTGGGGCTCATCAGGCCCTGGAGATCTGAATTCATTTAAAGTGGCTATGTGTTCCCTATCACGTCTTTTCCTATATTGGGCTGCAGGTCCCTCCTTGTGTCATTTATTATGTTATCACCAGGTTGGACACTTCTTTCCTTTTGGGTGAAAACAGAGGCAAAGTAGGTACTGAGTAGTTCCACCTTCTTTATGCCACCCAATAGCATTTTCCCATCTTCTGCAGTCTAGCTGGTACCAAATGTATTGCTCTAATTTCCTTTGGAGCACATCAGTGTAGCCGGGGGGTGGGGTGGGGTGTCTTGTTTTCTGGGCAGCCCAGGACCTCCATACACAAATATTGTAGTAATGGGCTATGTCACTTTCCCTCACATTGACCAAGTATATGCGTGCTCCAATTAAGACAGACAAATTTCTAGATACTCTAAACTGGTGGTTCCCAATTAATGGTCCAAGGACTGCATGGGATCCTTGTAACCCATCCAGGAGGTCCATGGCACCATTCACATAACAAAAACTTCCATAGAGGTATAAAAAATTTCAAAGTAGGGGGTCCTTGGCTTGTCTTTTGAAAAACAGGGTCCGCAGTACTTAGCTAACTGGGAACCACAGCTCTATATCAGGCATCCACAAACTCGGCCCTGCAGATGTTTCGAACTACAACTCCCATCATCCCTAGCTAGCAGGACCAGTGGTCAGGGATGATGGGAATTGTAGTCCCAAAACAGCTAGAGAGCCGAGTTTGGGGGTGCCTGCTCTAAATGATTGTGCTCTGGAAGAGTTGGTCATGGAACTGACCAGAAGGAACGTGACCCTGGGCTTCATCTTAAGTGTTGCCCAAGATCTGGTGCAAGATGCATCATTAAACCGACTGAAGCAGTGATTATGTGTAAGTGGACAGTTGCCAAAGAGGTTCAACATAATTCAAAAATTTTCTCAATATGAGATGATTAGTAAAAGAAAGTTGGAAGGAAAAGTCAGATAGGTAAAAACTCCCAAGATGCTTAGGAGTTAGTCAAAACCACAATAGTAGAAGCTCAGTGAGAAGGTACGCCACAGATCAAGGCAGGCATCGTGAAAAACCAAAATGTCTGTGTGGTTAACAAGCAGAGTCGAGAAAGCTATTGGGTATAATGATGGACGTAACAAAACAAGTTCAGTATCAGTAATGATAAAAGTTATAAACAGGTTACTATATTTGCATCAAAACCATTCCTCAAGGGCGCACTTCATTTCTGCAGCTGTCAGTTTAGTTAACTACCGCAAGAGTCAGAACGCAGCAAGCAGAGAGAAAGTTGTGCTTCTACCCAGAATTATATGGAAGTGAAAAATCTTGCAATAATAAATGGGTTATGGAAATTATAAGAAATGTTCAGATTTTAGGAAAACAAGGTGCCTTGCATTGTAATGGAGGCTACATTTATTTCACAAGGACTGGGGTGCAGACAGGCAGACTGGTTAGAAATCGCAGTGGACAATTAAGTTAATCTATCATGTAGTGCCTCTGCAGACAAGATAAATAGTTAAGTTGATGACTATTAAAAACACATTACGCTGGTCATAAGAGCGCAGTTTCATATTTCTCTGGTGGTATTCCTGACACAGTGTCCCCTTTAACATATGAAAGAAATGGATGCAAGAGGCAAATAAAGCCAATTTGCTTAGATTTACCATTGACTACTTTCTTCTGATATGCAAATAACTCAGTTATTAGTTAGCTCAGTATTTGGTCTACATGGTGTCTACTGTTCCTGCCTCACATAGATTGCTGGTTAATAGCCCAACATGGGTGTTGGATCTTCTCTCAGTTGGAGCTAACCATTAGAAACAAGGCACATATCAGAGCTTTGGGAAAATGGCATGCTGCTCCACCCAGCTAAAGGGACAAGGCTGGGATGGTGGGTGAATGACAGAGAGAGAAACAGAGACCACCAAATTAGTTGAAGGTACCTTGGGGTTTCAAGGTATCTCCTGGGAGATCTAAGATGGGGTAGCAGGTGTGTATGGTTCAGAAGGCCTACATTTTGCCCTAATTTGTCCTGTATATTATTTTAAAAACCAGCAGTACAAAAATGCCACAAGTCAAACAAGGGACAGCAGAACCTAGCAGTCTTGTCCCTGGAACATCTCATCTCTCAGGCAAGTGGGAAGGTATGCAAGTATTCTTTAATATTGCTATTCACAAGTGCTTGGGTGATAGCTGAGCTGCCCATGCAACTTGCTTCTGAAAATGCAAACATGTATCCAAAATCTGAGCCTAAAGCCACATGACATCTGGTGCTAAGGTTAATGTCTTAGCGTGTGTGGAAGGACATAGGAAGCTGCTATATGTTGGATTCATTGGTCTATTAGGTCAGTAATGCCTACACCAGGGCTGGGGAGCCAGAATTCCCCCATGGGCAGCCGTCCAGGGACTGCATACAAATGATAGGTGGGACCGGAGGCCAAAGTGTATGTGAGTGACTTTGGTCCAGTAAATGTAAGAAGTTTGCATGTACAAACTATTGAGATCATTAATATTGTGCATGTGAAAGCCGCTGGGTGAATAAAAACTGACTCCTGTGTTGAAATAAAAATTATCCAGTCCAAAAATACTGTTCAAATGCTTTACTTACAGAACTCAAACTCTAAACCACTTAAAACAAATAGAAGTTACATTCACTTAGTTGCACAGTTTCTTATACTGCTCCCAGCATAAGGCATGATAACTTATATTACGTCCTGAGCTAGAGATCAAAGCTCTGTCTCTTCTCCATTGCAGCCTCCATTGACTTCAGGCTGTTTTACTGGAGGCAGAGAGGAAACACTTCCATTCTCTTCAGCAGCTTGGAACAAAGAGTTTACATGCCCAACATGGATGCCTCCCAGATTAGCATACGCATATACTTGTTATACTATCTCTTTCATGTGATTCTGAGCTAAACACCTTGCGACTGAGGCAGCAGAGGTACACTCCCATGATACAGCCCCCTCAATGATTAACCAGGCAAACTCTTCTTCAGCTTCAATGGAAATCTCCAGGTAGAAGAGAGGCCTCATTTGGCCCTCAGGCTAATCTGTCTATGCTAATAATCATCAGTGCTCCAGGGTTTCAGGCAGGGTTTCCTACCCTACCTGGAGATATCAGGAACTGAACAAGGGACCTTGAGCATATAAAGCAGATGCTGTACCGCTGACCTTTCCCAAGCATTGTGTGGCACTGTTGAACCATTATGCACAGCTCCCCATATTTGGATCTGTCTTTAGACATCTAAGGGGTCAGAATAGCCAGGTGGTTGTGGCATGAAATTATTGTACATGGAGCTGCAAACAGGATTCTAAGGAGGTGCACGTTCTTCCATTCACACTAACACACCAAAATCTCAATCGGCAAGCTGAGCGAGAATGGAGGTAGAAGAAGCAAATGCATAGCTGTATTCCATTTTTCCAGCTGTGAAAAATAGAGCGTGGATATTTTTGTTTTAACTGTGCATCAGTTTTCTCAAATCTCTGGAGCATGGGACGATGCAGCTTTTTCTGCTACTTTTTCTTTTCTTTTTTTTTAACCAATCTGTAAATTTCCACTACTGAATCTTACTGTGAAGAATCCTAGGGAAATCCACAGCCACTGAAGGGAAGGAGCAAATAATTAAACAAATTAATCAGAAAACAAAGGCAATGGTGTTATCACCTCCCCAAGCAAGCAGATGCAAATTGCCTCCTGGTAGAACAAAATTCAATAATAGGCTGTTGCTTCTAGATCCACAAAATGGCCCTGGGGAGAATGGAGATGTATGATTAGGGATGAGGAACAATAGCTGCAATGTGTACATTGTATAAGCCTCAGAGAAAATCGGGGTCTGTGTTGGCTGAGTACATTAGTAACTGCTTCATTTGCCAGCGTGGATATTACCCTCCCAGGGCTTTTAGTTACAAACGTTGGCTTCAAATGTGGCTGTGTGGTAATAACTTACAGCTGAATATGTCATCTGTTCCTCAAAATATAATTTCTTGAGCAACTATAACAGAAGTAGCCAAGTCAATTCCATTCCTGTCAGATAGTTCAATCATTTTTTTGCTAGAGGGAGGCAGGCTTTAAGAAATGGGCTTGCATGGAATCTCCTGCTAAAATGGCGGGTATTTTCCTTCATTTTATCAAGGGATTCCAGGAAGGGGTTTGCATCAGAATCCCCTGCCAAAACACAGGGGGAAAACCCTTTTGTTTTAGCATCTGCCTGCAAAGTGCTTTGAAGCCCTAACATCATTGTGATGCTGTGTGATTGACAGGTGGGTGGCCCCACCCAACTGTCAAATTTGGTATGATCAAGATCTGGCCCAGGGAGTCAAAAAGGTTTCCACCCCCATCGTTCTGCCTGGACACTGAGGTCCTGCTCTGAGGGCCTTCTGGAGGCTCCCTCACTGCGAGATGTGAGGTTACAAGAAACCAGGCAGAGGGCCTTCTCGGTAGTGGTGCCTGCCCTGTGGAACGCCCTCCCATCAGATGTCAAGGAAATAAACAACTATCTTATTTTTAGAAGACATCTGAAGGCAGCCCTGTTTAGGGAAGTTTTTAGTGCTTGAAGTTTTATTGTGCTTTTAATCTGTTGGGAGCCGCCCAGAGTAGCTGGGGAAACCCAGCCGAATGAGTGGGGTATAAATAATAAAAAATATTATTATTATTATTATTATTATTATTATTATTATTATTATTATTTCCCATTCCTATGCTATAGCAACCCGACCAATGTCTGAGTAGGGCTTGCAAACAGAAAATGGCACAATCCAGCATTGCTGGGAATGTATGTGAAAGCAGAAATCACATGACTACAGCTGATCATATGAGTCTTTCCCACCAAGTCAGCAGCCTCCTCCTGGCAGGTGATCAATGAAAAGCGAACAGGATGTTGCAACACTCTTACCAGTGGAATGTGATAGGGTCGTGGTGGAGTGGCTCCATATCATGTACTGGCAAATTCAGGTTGTGTAATTAGAGTTGATTTGGTCTCCTGCCCAGCAAACCCATTTCCCCCCCAACACACACACACACTCACACACCAAAAAATCAGACTTTTTGCAATAAAGACCACAATGGGGAAATGCACTGAAAAGTGCGTTTTAACATTTGCTTGATGCAACATCATATAACCTCCTCCCCACGAGCAAGTCAGAATGAATGCTCAGTAGATAGCAGACATCATCTAGTCTCTCCCAAAACTTTGTACAAACAAATCAGAATGAATGTTCAATAGGTCACCTGGAAGCAACCCATGTTTGCAGGAGTTCAGAAGTAGAAAGAATACATTCAGCATTTATGAAGGAAGCTAAATCCATACCAGCAGTAGAGAAGAATGAAAGAATGGGTCATCATGGTCATCATGGGACAAAGACTGAAACAGTGATATGCAACACACTTGCTGTGGGTCTGGATACACCCTCATTCTTAACGCCAATACAAATTGGAGGTCAAATATTATATCTTTTTGTTATGCAGGAAGAGCCAAACCTAATTAGACATCATTAGAGCTCTTGGTTCCCATAACACAATACAGGAACAAGAACCTCATTAGTGATGGGAGGAAACGTACAAAGAAAATGAAGAAAATTTAATAACGGGAAATAGGAGGGGAGCCTTCTAACAGGGGAAACATTTTAATGCTTAATGAGTAGATCCACGGATTTCATTAACCTGCACAAAGTGTGTGTGAGTGTTGGTACAGTGGCTTTATTACCTCATTAATTAAAGCATTACCAACAAGATGCATTTATTTAATGAAACTCTGCTCTTGGTTTAAACAGCAATACTAATTAACCCCGTAATTGAGACATTTCTCACTCAATGAGAAAAAAGAAGAAACCCCACAGCACTATCTTGACATTACTGAGGTAAAGTTTAGAAAGAAGGGGGTAAGGTGAAGGTAAATGAGCCACAATAATTCTAGGAATTTGGTGCCCACCAGTTTAGGCCTGTTTGTAGGCACAGCTCTGCATTACTGGGTTTTCTTCCAACTGCTCAATGTGAGAAAGGTGTGGTGCTGTGCTCAGGAAGAGCTGTGGTGTGAGTAGTGGCTCTTTGAGCATCAGCTAGCAGTAGCCAAGGTGGCAGTGTCCCCATATCCAGCCTTTCTGGACTACCGTCCACAAGGAAAACTCTACTATAGCTAAGAAAGCGATTGTTTCTGTACATGAGCTGTTTTTATTGCCACCCTTGGAAGATCCAAACTAAAATGTTCAGTCCAAACCACTGCTACGTTTCCACTGATTGCAGCCTATTAAACAACTTACTGAGCAACGGGGAAACCTGAGTCGTTTGTGTAGCAATATTTGGACTACTGCAGTATTGGAGAAAATTACCCATAATGTACACCTATTACAAGGAAAAGAGAAATCGCAAGTGTTCAGTGTGATATGGTGGGGCTTTATTTCATATGGCAATACAGGGTTTGGATTACATGAAATTTTCTCCACCATCAATGGATTTTGCCCTTTTACTGCTTCTCTGTTCTTCATTTCACTGAAGTATTGTGATTTATTCATGGACTTATACGCATCCCGTGTTGGGGAGATATTTGAGGGAGGAGTTGCTTACTTGTTTTTTGTGTGTATTTTATATGTTGTTCTTCTTTGTTATTGTATATTTGAAAACCCAATACAGTGGTACCTCAGGTTACATACGCTTCAGGTTACATACGCTTCAGGTTACATACGCTTCAGGTTACAGACTCCACTAACCCAGAAATAGTGCTTCAGGTTAAGAACTTTGCTTCAGGATGAGAGCAGAAATCATGCTCCGACGGTGTGGTGGCAGCAGGAGGCCCCATTAGCTAAAATGGTGCTTCAGGTTAAAAACAGTTTCAGGTTAAGTACAGGCCTCTGGAACGAATTAAGTACTTAACCCGAGGTACCACTGAAAATATATGTATTTAAAAAGCATGCAGTAGCCAAGGAGAGAGGTGCTGTCAGGCTTGTTCTCACCATTGCTATCACAGCTGCTTTGCCTTACCTGCGCCGAGACCTGCAGTGGACCACACAGGTGTGGACTGATGTATCAGCAGCTACCCCTTGTAGCTCAAACAGAACAAGATAGTGGACCTTCAAACTAGAGCCAACATCCTTCACCACCCTCATTATTTGCCTCTGGCCATCAACCACTGTTACTGCAACTGTGAACTCAGCAGTGATTATGTGCTATATAAAAAAAAAGTACAATAGTGAATCAGTTGCCTTGCTTTAGCATACCCGGAGCACTTAACGTCTGCTTTAGATTAACAAGAAAAGAGCAGGTGAAGACAGGAAGTGAGAGGTCAGGAAACGGTGGAGAAAAGAAGCAGCAAATGTCTTGACTAAAGTTTTTGTCTGAGAGGCAAAGGTTGAGTTCTGATGGTTTGTGAAGCCATTTGGCAGAGGATCAGGAACAGAGCCATGAGCCCAACCCATTTTCTTCACAATGCAGTTTAATAAGTCACTTTCCCTCTTTATGAAACCATAGCTTGATATTGTGTGCAGCCTGTCGTTTGAGTAAGCCCATCAAACAAGAGCTGCAAATAAAGAACAAAGTCTGGTTTGCAGTCCTTTAGGAGGACACAGTCCAACAACGAATAGTTTAGCAGTTTGGTGTATGAGTTCTGCTGAAGAGCAGTAGTGATGAGTGAACCGCATGCAGCCGAACCTTCTTACGATTCCACTCTATGCCTAGCTCTGCACACATCCACTCCACTCGAATGGTCAGCACCTTAATTTTGGCATGTGGCTTGCCATTCCCAAATAATGCTGGTGGAATACATTGGAAACAAAAATAAATTTTGATGCAAGTCAACTTTTTTATAAAGTCAGGGGGAAACACCTTAGGATACGGTGGGTTATAAACAAAATATATATATTAATTCATTTAAGGATATGCATATTTACTGCTTGCCTCACGGGTGAATTGTGAAGCTCAGCTGTGGGTATGGGGGGAAGGTTAATGGCAGAAAACAAATCAATCTGTTTTAAAATAGAATATTGCTAAAACAGACTGAAAGCATAATCCAGGCATGGTGATATTTTTCAGCATCCATGCTATAGATAGAAACTGAGTGTCAGTATCATATATCCCCTAAAGTAAAGCTAAAATGGTTACAGAAAATGTTTTTTTAACCTATAAAGACATTTGGTGGAGACCCAGAGCAAAAATTATAATAGCTTTTAAAATCATTGGGGATTTTTGTTAATAGGAAAAATATCACTATACAAGCATGGTGGGAAGTCTCTTAAGGATCTGTCTTAACCCTTTTTGCTTTCGATCAATCCATCCGACAAATGGATGAGTACTTGAACTAGTTTTGCTAACAGCTAGGAATCCAGAGTAATAAATGTGCATTCAGTTAGAGAAAGCACCAGTATCAGATTACAGCTCAGGTCAGCCATGAAATTGCAGCAGTATTTATTTATTTATTTGTTTTTAAAGGACCATTGTATGCTAACGGACAAGACCTATCTGTTTTTCTCCACCACTTGTATTGAATTTCTAAATTGCTTCCATGGTTCAAGAAGCTCTGGTACCATTTGTGTTGTGTCACTAACAAAATATGCATAGGTGGAGCAAGTCTCCAGGAATCTAATAATCATGTGTCAACAGCAGAGGAAAGCTTCAGTTTTCTCTTTATGAATAAAACATTTTCAATATCGCTTTCATTTTTCAAATCCTGAAATCCAACAGCTAAAAATCCTGGTTTGGTAATACCATCCCTATTTGACTTTGGTGTGCTTGTTTGCCACTTGCTGAGGGGGTCACAGGATAGGTGTGTAAACTTTAGGCATTTAAGACGTCCCAGAGATCAAAGACTACACGCTGGGATGAAATCACACATGCATACTCATGTCTGTCATTATTGTACAGAGGTGCTCGTGCAATCAGGAGGTGACATAGGTGTGAGCCAGGTGAGCCAGGCACACCCTAATATGTATGGGTGGGGTTAAGGGAAGCAGACAGAGAGATGCAGGCAGAAGAAAAAGGCTGGAATGGATCTGAAGTTTCTGCCTGTGTCTGTTTCTGGATGCAGCCGGGGGTGACTGGCTCCAGTGATGGCGTCAAGGGAAAAAGATGGTCTCCTTTGCAGACAGAAGCTGCAGGTCCACCCCAGCGTTTTTCTTCCGCCTGCATATGTCTCTGTGTCATGACTCTGTCTCCATCTGAGCTCCACTGGCCACCTTTTGTGGAGGGGCTGCTTTTTGTGGCCCGCAAACAAGGAAAAGGAGGCACTATCCTGCGCTTGGCCCTCCAAGTCTGACCTGCCTCTGCTCAGCTTGACATGGGTCTTTTGACAGCTTGACATGGGAGCCAGTGTGGTGTAGTGGTTAAGAGCGGTAGTCTCGTAATCTAGGGAACCGGGTTCGCGTCTCCGCTCCTCCACATGCAGCTGCTGGGTGACCTTGGGCCAGTCACACTTCTTTGAAGTCTCTCAGCCTCACTCACCCCACAGAGTGTTTGTTGTGGGGGAGGAAGGGAAAGGAATCATAGAATCATAGAGTTGGAAGAGACCACAAGGGCCATCGAGTCCAACCCCCTGCCAAGCAGGAAACACCATCAGAGCACTCCTGACATATGGTTGTCAAGCCTCTGCTTAAAGACCTCCAAAGGAGGAAACTCCACCACACTCCTTGGCAGCAAATTCCACTGTCGAACAGCTCTTACTGTCAGGAAGTTCTTCCTAATGTTTAGGTGGAATCTTCTTTCTTGTAGTTTGGATCCATTGCTCCGTGTCCGCTTCTCTGGAGCAGCAGAAAACAACCTTTCTCCCTCCTCTATGTGACATCCTTTTATGAATGTTAGCCGCTTTGAGATTCCTTAAAGGGAGTGAAAGGCGGGATATCAAATCCAAACTCTTCTTCTTCTTCTTCTTCTCTGCAGGAAAAACTCTCCTTTTGGCTTCTTGGAAGTCAAACCACAACTCTTGTTGTGGTTGTTTTGTTAGCTTTTTACATAGTTACCTCTTCCTAGTACTTGTATGTCTTGTCATCCCCCACCCCCGCCTCTTCTTCCTTCGTTGAAATATTTTTTAAAAAAATCCCTGAGTAATGAAATGTGCACTTTGGGAAGTGTTTGTGCACAACCATATTGGCATTCATAAGAGCTGCTCAAGAGTAGTTCCATAGCATGTACCAGGAGGTGAAATTAAAGAGTTACAGATGCAATCCCACCATTAAAAAAACAGCAAAGGCCAGTTTTCTTTTGAAACATATCTATGTGAGGAATTTTATTCATCCAAACCGGAATTACACAAAGTTAGCCACACTTATTATTAATTATGATTAATGAGGGATCTATGACAATAACTTATTCAACTGACAGATCTTGTAATTCCCTTAAAGATGAATTCTCAGAGCCGTAATAAAACTGCCACCTCATTTTTTAAAAAAGTGACACTAACAGTATTATCACTCACCCTCACCCAGGAGAATCTGGGAAGAACATCATGGGAAGAAAATGATGAGAACAGTGCTCAAAACCGTAATTGTAAACATGGCCTTCTTGTTCTTTAAACAGAACTAGAACAACTTTATGCCTTAAATTAACCATAGATTATATTGTTTAGTGCATTTCTTCTGCCAAAAGGACTACAATTGATGGATTGTGCATCCATCTGCTAGAAATGTTCAGTGCAATACAGTGGTACCTTGGTTTACAACCATAATCTGTTCTGGAGGTCCATTTGTAAACCAAAACAGGTAGTAACCCAAGGCAAGCTTTCGCCAATGGGGCTTCCAAAAAAAAAATTTGTAATCCCCAAAAATGGGTTGTAATCCAAAAAAAGGTTGCAAACTGGGACACGCATTTCCAGGTTTGACGTGTTTGTAATCCAAAACGTATGCAAACCAAGGTACCACTGTACTATGCTTATTTACTAATTGTTCAAGAGGCAGCTGTGAACTGTTGGGTGGTAAAAACATAAATAGCTGGACGAGAGAGAGAGAGAGAGAGAGGCAGGGAGGGAGGGAGAGGGAGGAAAATGCTCTCTAGGCAGGTCAGAGGCAATATATTTGCAATTTCCAATAACAGTTTTTTAAAACCAAAATGTGCATATTAGTACTTCAGTGGTTTGAATTTTCACTCATCTAATGAAAATGCTTCAGTAAGTTTTGTGAGTTTGATCTTCAAGTAACTTGCCTATCTTTGACCAACTCAGTGGCGTAGCGTGGGGGGTGCAGGGGGGGCCGGCCGCACCGGGCGCAACATCTGGGGGTTAGAGTTAGGGGGCGCAAATCCACGGGTTAGGGGGCGCAAATTACTTGCCTTGCCCCGGGTGCTGACAACCCACGCTACGCCACTGGAACAACTTTGTGTCTGCCAGTTGAGAGTAATTATGTGTTGTTGTTTTCCAGTGGTGTTATTATTTTCCGGTAGGTGGCACTAGTATTTCTACCACAAATCTTCTGAAAGACACCTGGTCTTTTGAAAACATTCGTGCTAGTCCCATACAGTTTTAAAGTGCTCTAAACAGCTGGTTTCCCCACTCTTATGCGCTGTTCTGAAACTCTTTTTGCAGGTGTTGTTCCAATGCTGAGACACAATCAACGAACTCAAACTTCCCCATTCTACGAATAAACAACATAGTTTTCCTAACAGCAAAACCAATTGCAATATGACAGCATTGACATCAGAAGGAATAATTAAACTTTTCAGCCAACCATTATTATAAAAAATATTCCTCTGACAGTGACAGCGCTGTCCTGTGAGGAGTTGTCCTCTTACACTAATTGTATTTTCCCTTGAGTTTGCCTTAGTTGGTAACACATACTGTGCGGCTGATTTTTTTTTTTTTGCAAGCATTGCAACACTTCCCTATTGCAGGACAGGGCTTGTGTCTCTAACAGCCTCCACACTGCATGCACTTCTTTCAGCAAGGTGTTAATTCAAGGGACAGTTCGGTGTAAACTTGCTCGTGTTGCATCTAGGACTCCTGCAGCTTCCATCTTCACTAATTGTATCTATGGAAACATTTGCAGTTTTTCTTCTCCAGGGCTTGCATTCCAGGCCATGTTGCAGCAGCAGCTTGTGCAGCCTTGAATGCCTTTCTAGCATTAGATTGCAGTCTTCCAGGAGTCTTTTTTTGCTGTTTCCAGTCTCTAATCCCCAAAGCTACCAGATCTCTAATTAATTAATCTGTTAAACTCCCAAAGTCACATATCTGATTCATCAGTTTAGGGTCAGTAAGGAATTCTTTCAATGTTTCCCTGAAGGGAGAGGTGTAGGGGTCGCACTTTGTGCCTGGGAGGGGTTGCTGTCAGTGATCCCTGCACCTTGTACCTGAGGTGAATTCCTGGGGTAAATTCAGTAAAATCCTCTCTTAATCTTGCTTTGCAGTTGCCAGCAACAAGACCATTTCCTGTGCTTGCCAGCTAAGCAGAAACCGCATCTATTTACCGTATGTGGTCAGACAGAGCGAGGCGGCCGCTTCCTATTGCAGCTTCCTATTGCAGCTTCCTGTTGCAGTAACTCAAGAGAAGAACACACGAACAAGGGAAGGAGGGGGGCTTAGCTGGTCAGATAGCCATATGCCATATAAGGGAATAAGCATAACCTTGCTAGCTGATTGGAGAATTTGAAGAGGTGGGAAGAGATGGGCAGACTCTCAGGTATAAAGATGCTTGTTTATTTGTATCTATGGGCCAGTCTTTTGGGAATGATTCCACTGGCCACCTCTGTGCACAGATTTCAATAAAACTTTTTTCTCCAAAGAAGAATCTTTCCTGGTGCTTTTTGCTCTCTCTTCGGCCCTGGGGATGCAGGCAAACGATTCCCTGGCAAGGATAAGGCTTCAGCCTTCATCCCCTTTATACTACACTCTTGAGCTAAAACTCACACCTTTCATAAGTCTCGTTGCTCCTGGTCATGCAATACTCAAATTTATTTAGAACCAAGCCTGCTCTTCCTGGCTTAAGTGCACAGCATGGAAAATATCTACTGCCTCATGCCCTGCTATATGCAAAAATGTGGGTATCTTTTGAAGATCCTCTTTTTTCTTCCATTCCTGTAGCTTGCATACAGATGGTGAAGTCATGCTTAAACCTTTCCCTGAGATCTGCTGCATTGCCATTCCATGTGTTATGTGGCCCCTGACAGGTTTGTCATGAGGGAATGTGGCCCTTCCTCACTCCTGATTTTGCTGCTACAGTACTGGCTGAAACAACACACCCAGGTTGCTTGTGCAACATATCCTTCTCTGTTGCCTGATTGGCCTAGAATTCTGTAGTAATTGGACCTCCTTATCAACAACAACAAATTATTATTATTATTATTATTATTATTATTAATAATAATAATTATTCGTACCCCGCCCATCTGGCTGGGTTTCCCCAACCACTCTGGGCGGCTTCCAACAAAGATTAAAAATACATTAAAATCTTATCACCTGCTTGCACTTTGTACCTGATAAAATGGACTCTAGTCCATAAAAGCTTATGCCACAATAGATCTGTTCTTCTTTAAGCTGCCACGCCACTCTTTTGTTATTTCACTTAATGTGTAACTGTGTTACGTAAATGGAAACAAAAGTGCTATGATTTTAATAAATTTTCACGGCGCTCCAATTTCCTCGTTCTGTTTTAGACAACCGCCTCCCGTAAGTTAGGTTATTCCACCTTGCCTTGCCTGCGATTGTGCAAATCAACTTTTGCTGACAACTTAATTCCCGTCCTTTCCTTTGAGCCTCCTTGTGGTGTCTCAGGGGATGTCCATCATTATTCAGGAGAACGCCTTGCGTGAATGATGGTGTCGGCTGTTCCTCGCAAGCTCCTTCGTTCATAGCTTTAAGCACTTACCTGAGGTAAAACTGTAACAAAAATTATTTCCCTTTGTGTTAAAATGTACACTCAGACTGCCTGATTTAGGCTAACCTGGACATTAAAAAAAAAAAGACAGTGACACCTGTTATAGACAGCAATAAAACTGTCCCAATGATCAATCTTGTTTCAGGTTGGGATAAAACTCCGTGAACCGAAACATAACAATCCATCAGATTGACAGGAATACTACATGCATTATCTCTTGAAGTAGTACGCTTCCCAGCTAAGATTCCTAATTTGTCTTTCCTTTGCTTCTTGACAGGCACCAGATCTGTCATTCATGCAATTCATGCAGTTACTCGCCATAAGCAAAGTGAAGCTCAGAGCATCTCCATCTTCAGAGCAGGCCTATATTTTTTTCTGCAGTCAAAGTCCTATTGTAGTCACAAAATGCGCACACACTTAAAACAGGGATGGGGGAAGAGAGGGGATGAGTTCTTTGGAATAAGGGTGACGCTACCACTTACGAAATACTATAAAAATTGCTGCCTGGTATTCTACGCATACCAGGACAGACGCGGGTGGCGCTGTGGGTAAAACCTCAGTGCCTAGGGCTTGCCAATCGTATGGTCGGCGGTTCGAATCCCCGCAGCGGGGTGAGCTCCCGTCTTTCAGTCCCAGCTCCTGCCCACCTAGCAGTTCGAAAGCACCCTTAAGTGCAAGTAGATAAATAGGTACCGCTTTATAGCGGGAAGGTAAACGGCGTTTCCATGTGCTGCTCTGGTGCTGGTTCGCCGGACCAGCGTCGTCACGCTGGCCACGTGACCCGGAAGTGTCTCCGGACAGCGCTGGCCCCCGGCCTCTTAAGTGAGATGGGCGCACAACCCTAGAGTCGGACATGACTGGCCCGTACGGGCAGGGGTACCTTTACCTTTACCTTTATTCTACGCAGACAACTATCACTCTCTGGCTCTGTATGCAGTTAAAAAGCGTTAAAGTGCCAGTATTGTGACACACCAAGACCTCACTGTCAAATAATCCTAAAACAGGTATCAGGATTGCATATGAGAACTACAGATTTGCATGCAAATGGCACACTTCATGACGGTGCAAACACGCATAAAACTGCCTTTAAAGGCAATTTGGAAACTGGGACTGGTCCAAAACTATAGGTTCAAGGAAGGGGTTCAAGCTCAACACATCTTGCACCAATCCTATGTAAATTACATTGACTATGACCATTCATTTACAGACTCAATTTTCATGTCTCGGCGTTGATCTTTAAAGGCCCTTAACGGCACAGGAGCAAGTTATGCGAACGGTGAGTTATGCTCAAATGTGATTAGCTGAAGCCTAAGACCTTTATCAGAGGTCTTCTTCTATGGCCTGCCTTAGTCAAGATCAGACTTTCAGGTGCCAGGAGCGGGGTCTTCTTGGTGGTGGTACTATCTCCCCACAAGCCCCTTTCTGCCAGGTTTTAACTGGTCTGTCAAAACCTTTTTATTCCGAGAGGCTTTTTATTATGGATTTTATTATTAGATTTGGATTAGATTCTTATGATGTTATGCAACTGCTTAAACAGTTAGATGCTGAGAAATTGCTTTGCTTTTTTTCATTTTCTTGTGAGCTGCCTTGGAATCTATTTTATTTTATTTTTTAGAAAGGATAAAAATGTCCAAAATAGATAATTAAATCACCTATCAGTATTTATTAAAATGGGGGGGGGGGTTGGGCGGGGAGGCAAATCAGCTATTTTAAATCTTGACTCTCCCTGATTAGATAAAAACATCAAATTTAATTGGTAGCTCCTGTGACATAAGGCCAACAAATTTACTGGAGCACCAGCTGTTGTGGGTCAGAGCTCACTGGAGCAGAAGCTTCAAAAGATAACACTGTAAGAAATTATAGGTGTGTTTTGGGGATGGGATCAGTGGCGGAGCAAGCCGATGGGGTGGCAAGTGTGCCCTGCACCCAGGGGCAGGGCAAGCCGCCTGTGAGGTGGGGCAAGCTGGGGCAGGACGCTCTGTGGGGCCTCTGAGGAGTCTGCTTGCCTCCTCCCACTCAGCCGCCCTACAGCTGAGGGGGAGCAGCAGGCGGACCATTTGAGGCAGTACAGAGCCTGCGGGTGCCCAAGCCACCATGTCACTTCCAGGAGAGATGTGTGGCTCAGGCGTGCTGCAGGCCCCACGGTGAGTGCCGCCCGGCATTTTGTCACCCCCCTCAGTGGTGACACCCAGGGCAGCCCACACACCCCTTCCTCCGCCCCTGGCTGGGATGTATTGTAGCTCAGTGGCAAAGCACTGGAGAGCCAGCGTGGTGTAGTGGTTAAGAGCAGTAGACTCGTAATCTGGGGAACCGGGTTCGCGTCTCCGCTCCGCCACATGCAGCTGCTGGGTGACCTTGGGCCAGTCACACTTCTCTGAAGTCTCTCAGCCTCACTCACCTCACAGAGTGTTTGTTGTGGGGGAGGAAGGGAAAGGAGAATGTTAGCCGCTTTAAGACTCCTTCGGGTAGTGATAAACGGGATGTAAAATCCAAACTCTTCTTCTTCTCTTCTTTGCATTCAGAAGGTTCCAGGTTCAATCCCTTACATCTCCAAATAGGACTGGGATCATCCCCTGCCCAGAGTTGGCCCAGAATAGTTTCCCTATGGCCTATGCTCTTTCAAGGTGCCACCCAATACATAGCTCTTGGTTCGGAATTCACTGGAGATGCCATGTTACCTAGCAAAGACCCATCAAGAGCTATGCATAGGTCATGTGCAACATTTGTGAGATGTCACTTCAGTCAACCCAATACTTCCATTCCATATCAGGAGACACAGTTGACCCCTTCTCATGCTATCTGAAAACGTTTCTGTTTCAGACTGCTTTTAATTAAAAAGGAAGGTCAGGGTTTTATTATGCTGTTGGACTCTGTTCAGACTTTATGCTAAAATGGATACCTAAATTGAAACTTATATATTGCTCTTTTAGTGCTTTCCTTTTATTATTGCCCTTGCTGCTTATTTTGTAATTTTGGTGTTGGTAAGAGTTTAATTGGGGTTTTTTAACCCCTTTTCCTATGCCACCATGGCTCATAAATCTAAAAATAAAACAATGAAGTAAGCTACTGTTAAGTTGTGGGTGAACATATCAGACGACACAGCGATTCTTCAAACATGTCTTGTTTATTCAGTGGCGTAGCGTGGGTTGTCAGCACCCGGGGCAAGGCAAGTAATTTGCGCCCCCTAACCCATGGATTTGCGCCCCCTAACCCGTGGATTTGCGCCCCCTAACCCATGGATTTGCCCTAACCCCAGATGTTGCGCCCGGTGCGGCCCGCCCCCCCTGCACCCCCCACGCTACGCCACTGTGTTTATTCACAGGCCAGAACAGAACTGGACTGAAGGGTTCAGCCAGCCTGCTTATATAGAGCTCCACTAGAACGCAACAGTAACCATTTTCTGTAACTATCCAATCACTGAATGTCACTTTCAATCCCTTATTTGCAGTGAAAACTATCTACAGTATCCCCCTGCTGGCCCAGGGTGAGAACTTCAGTACATAACAGCTACAATATACACATACATGCCAAACACACCAGTTAAATTTCTACCACATTACAGAAGCACACCTTTCCCAAGCAAAAGCAGCAAAGCAGAGAAATTTGCAAACAATTCTGCTGTTGCTTGCAAACGCCCAGCACTTAGCAAGATTGCTCCTCCATTGCATCAGTTGCTGTGAAGAGAGAAATCCTGCTTAGCAGTGGGTTACAAAAGGTGCCCCCTTTCACCTTTGAAGTGCTTCAGGCAGCACTTTTGAGAAGTGCTTTAAGGCAGCCCCCATGTTGAAACACGAGACTTTGCCCCCAGCCCACTGCTATCAACCACCCATTCGCAGGAGCTGTACACAAACTGCTTAAAACAGTGCTTTTGAGCAGGATTTAATCAATTGATGAGCAGAGATTAAGTCCTGCTGTCTTGGCTGTGTGATCCTGTTCCTTCCTGGGAACTGGGCAGCGAAGGGAGGATTTAAATCAGGGGTCGGCAACCTAAGGCCCATGGGCCACAAGCGGCCCACAAGAGTCATTTAACCGGCCCACGAGTCACCCCCAAACTGAGCCGCCTACCTGGCGAGTCCCCGCACGTTGCGCTAAACCAGCACAGTGCAGTGCGGGGACTCACTTCCGCTGCACCAGAAATCGCATCTGCCCAGACGCAGGTGCCGAAAATCACGTCTGCACAGACACAATCCAGTCCATGGAGTGATCTCCACAGCAGTGAACCGGCCCAGGCAAGGTAAACTTTGCCGACCCAATTTAAACCCTCTCCTCCCACCCATCAGCTGACATCACCAGTGATGTCAGTAGGTGGGTGTGGTTTGGAGAAAACAGCCTGGCAGGCCAATTCGGAGCCCCTAGTGGGCAAGGTTGATACACCAACCAGAGGTTCCCCACCCCTGTAGTATGGTAACCTTAGCTAACCTTCCCTTCTGCTGAGAACAACTATCCTAATGTGACAAAAGAGAATTGTAACACAAGTCACCCAGCTCCTCCCTCCGTGACCACTTAATACCTTCAGAGCAGGGAGGCGCAGCATGCTGCTGGATCCTTTCCTTTGCACTTCAGCAAATCCTTATGGTATGCAACATCAGGATGTTCCAAGTGCAGCAACATTTATTTACTGTAAAGGTGGAGCTCTTCTAAATATATCTGACTTTTGCTTTGATATATTCTTCGCTTATGGGCTCTTTCCTATACAATGCGGAATTGATTTACATCCATCTCACTTCCATTTAAATGCAGTCTCAACAAAAAAAAAGAAGTGCATAAGCTGGAAAGTTATTTTTTAAATGTTCAGTGCAACTTGGAGCAATGGCAATATAATCACACAATTGGTCTGCTCGGGTGGAAGGAGCATTTTTCCTTTAGCTTACTGTGTTTTCCAGTTTGCACGTATGATGTACCCTCCAACATTTCTCCGGTGAAAATAGGGACGTCCCATTCCATGATAATTTTACTACTTATACCCCACACATTTTACTGGGTTGCCCCAGCCACTCTGGGCAGCTTCCAACATAGATAAAAACTTAATAAAACATTACTTTTTTTAAAAAAACTTCCCTATACAGGATTGCCTTCAGATGGCTCAGGGATTAGATAACTCCATACCCCCCAACATTTCTCCAATGAAAATAGGGGCATCCATACCCTCTAACATTACTCCAGTGAAAATAGGGATATCCTAAGGAAAAGTGGGATATTCTGGGTTCAAATCAGAAACTGGGACAGTTCTAGGGACATCCCTAGAAAATAGGGACACTTGGAGGGTCTGATGTTATATAAACCAGACATTCTGGGCACCAATTAGATGGGCAGCAAGATTAGACCCCAAAGTGTGTGACTTTAAAAGTGGGTGCATTTTGTCACTGAATTGCAATGGCTCTCCTGATTAATTCAGGCTTGTGCATATCATATAAGTGGATTTGAGCATCCACATGTTTCTGCATTTACCATTCTGCATTGGTTGCAAATATTTGCATGTACTTTGTATGAAATGAAGAGATAAGCATTAGCCACAATCCATCCCTAGGAGCCGTAGCCCTGCAAACTCAAACAAAAGAAAAAACCCAAAAACAAAACCCAGAATAATTACATCTCTCAGGCATTTTTGCTCACCTTAACTGAATGACTAGAAGATAATCTGGGTTAACAGATTGTGAAAACCTGTTTGAAGTTAATGGTCAATAACACATACAAGCAGTATTTTCTCTCTGCTAGAAGTAGTACATGATCAGGGCCTTCAAAAGTTAAAAGGACCCATATATCATAGGTGCCTAAGGATAGAGACTCATCGGGGGGAGGATAAAAGTAAGGCTAACATTATATGGCTTTAATTTGCATGTGTAATTCTGAGCAATAACAATTCCCACACGGTTCATAAGAGGCACATTTTAGAAGCAATGAGTGTGATGGGTAAACTGGACCTGAGCTCTGGTTGATTGATCACTAGCTTATTATTACAAAGCTCTTATTGTAAATGTGTGTCTTGCTAGACCATCCATCTGTTTTGCATCTAGTTGTGTTTGAAGAGACTTTAAGTGCTTTAGTGAATTAGCGAAACTCACCACACACAAAAAAAATTTTTTTGAAGGGCCTCTACTGTAGCAGCAGGTTACCCTTGTTATAGTAAACATGGGTATAAATTTCCACCTATATCGCAACACACCAAGGTATTTTGTTAGCGGAGCTGCTCTGGTATCAGTCATAGAATGTTCATAATGAGGCAAATGAAAGGTCATTTTGGAAGGGACTAATATGTCATGGATTGAAGTGAACGGCAATTAAGAGAACCTGATGATCGCAAAGCTCGGTTGGAAGAGGTCCCTGCACCTAAGGAAGCCAAGTGTGGCAGTAGATTTGAAGAAAGAGAACAATGGGACTAAAAAAGGATGTAAGAGCAGAATAGACAGCACAGACAAGGTTAGGGTCAACATCAAGCTCTAAAACGTTATTGTGTGGTTTTTTTAAAATAAATGAATAAATCAGTAGCCTTTTTTCACATGACACCTCTAAGCAGAGGTACACCTCCTATAGGAAAAAAAATCATCAGTTTGTAACTCTAAACACAGCAGGAAATGTAACCCATGCTGAGATGCACAGCTGCAGGAGAAACTTGATCCTTGGTCCACCAGGATCTACTTAGCAGCTACCGTATTTTTTGCTCTATAAGACTCACTTTTACCCTCCTAAAAAGTAAGGGGAACTGTGTGTGCGTCTTATGGAGCAAATGCAGGCTGCACAGCTATCCCAGAAGCCAGAACAGCAAGAGGGATTGCTGTTTTCACTGTGTAGTGATCCCTCTTGCTGTTCTGGCTTCTGAGATTCAGACTATTTTTTTTCTTGTTTTCTTCCTCCAAAAACTAGGTGCGTCTTGTGGTCTGGTGCGTCTTATAGAGCGAAAAATACGGTACATGGACTTTCAGGGAGGGGGGCAGGAAAGCATCTTAATCAAGGGAACATGGAGAAAATGGATCATCTTGCATATACGTGTACCACATGCAGAATCCTGCTGCCTGTTTGAAAGAGAGCCAAGTCCAGGAGTTCCTTTTACTGGAGAGTCAGAATGCTCACATTTGTTTCAGCCAGGAGGAACATGAAGAACCGCTGTAGTTTTTCATCTGCTTATGGCTGGTCTTGTAACCAAGCAAGCCAGAAGGTGAAGACTGGCGCTGTTGCTTTGTATCGGAGAGAAGACCGTTGTGGTTGCCTTAGCAACCGTTACTAAGAGGAAGAGGCTTCAAGCTGACAGTGTTCACTTGTTCATGCACCAGCCAGGTGAACACAAGAATATGTGGATAGGTGAACAAATTTGGTTGGTGGTTAGAAGATCCATACAGAACCACTGACTGGCTACCAGTGATGGAGCTCAACTATGGAACTTGCTGCCACAATAGTCAGTGATGGCCACCAACCTAGGTAAAGGTAAAGGGACCCCTGACCATTAGGTCCAGTCGCGGACAACTCTGGGGGTGCTCATCTCGCTCTATAGGCCAAGGGAGCCGGTGTTTGTCTGCAGTCAGTTTCCGGGTCATGTGGCTAGCAAGACTAAGCTGCTTCTGCCGAACCAGAGCAGCACACAGAAACGCCGTTGACCTTTCCGCCAGAGTGGTACCTATTTATCTACTTGCACTTGGCGTGCTTTCGAACTGCTAGGTTGGCAGGAGCAGGGACCAAACAATGGGAGCTCACCCCGTCGCGGGGATTGAAACCACCAACCTTCTGATCTGCAAGTCCTAGGCTCTGTGGTTTAACCCACAGCGCCACCCACATCCCTAGATGACTTTAAAAGAGGGCAAGGCAAATCCATGGAGAGTGCTATCGATACCTACTAAGCCATGCTGTCTATGCTCTGCTTCCACAGTCTTGAGTCACTAATGCCTTGGAATACCTACCAGTTGCTGGAAGCCACAGGAGGGGACCATGCTCTGCTCCTGGCTGAGGGTTTCCCACAGGCATCTGGTTGGCCACTGTGAGGACATGATGCTAGACTAGATAGGCCGTGGACCTGATCCAGCAGGACTCATCTTATGCACTTAGAAAAAGAGACAACCAATGGGCAGGGTGTCCTGACCAGAGTAGGTGCTTGGTTGGTCAGATGTCTTGGCCAAGAAAAGGCACAATCAGGTCTGTTAAGGCAACTGGGAGACAGCCAAGTTAGATCTCTGAGAGGACTGTGCTGTGGACAGGACACGAAGATGGGAGCCAGTGGCTGAGAACAAGGAACCATGTCATGAGGGGTTGGCAAGGTTTCAAGAAAGCAGCTGTTCTCCATAGCAGGTTTCAGTGAGAGGTCTGACAGGAGAGAAAACCTTAGCAGGTAAAGGACCCCTGGATAGTTAAGTCCAGTCGAATTCGACTATGGGGTGCAGCTTTCAGGCTGAGGAAGCCAATGTTTGTCCAGCTTTCCAGGTCATGTGGCCAGCATGACTAAACTGCTTCTGGTGCAATGGGACACTGTGACGGAAGCCAGAGCACATGGAAATGCCGTTTACCTTCCCGCCATAGTGGTACCTATTTATCTACTCATGCTGGTATGCTTTCAAACTGCTAGGTTGGCAGGAGCTGGGACAGAGCAATGGGAACTCACCCTGTCATGCAGATTCGAACTGCCGACCTTACAATCAGCAAGCCCAAGAGGCTTAGCAGGCACTCTTTAATACAGTTCAACTACCCTAGAAGCAGGAGAGGCTCTTGAGGCAGAGGAAGAGGAGCATAAAGCATCTGTCCCTACTTGTGACTGACCAGGGATGCAGGAGAGGTGAATTTGGTATGGGTAAAAAAAAAAGGCAGGGGGCTAAAAGCTTTAATAAGTTGAGGCAGACTCTTTTCATTATAAACAACTGTTACTATGTTTGCGTAACCTTGAGTAACTAAGCACTGCATACCCAAGCAATCTTACACTAATATCAAAATAGGAATAGGACATCCCCTTATGCGAATATAGTTTTGTTACTTTTATCTGTGTCTCTTGTGGGGGTATCAATCCTGCACCTGCCATTTGGGGTGCAGCAGTTAAAGGCTTCACATACCACACTGCAGGAACTATGGCAGGGGATTCCACATGTCCAGAAAGGAAGCAGCTGGAATGTTATGTCACTTGGGGTGGCAAGTGGTGGGATGAGAACCACCTTATGCCTCAAGGATGCATAATCCCAGGTTCAGCTGTTGGTGTCTCCAGGTAGGGCGTTAGGAAAGAGTCTGGCCTGAAACCCTGGAGAGCCTCTGCCAGCCACGTGTTCACAATACTGAGCTAGAGGGACCAATTGGTCTGGCTGAGCATGAAGCAGCTTGTAATGTAGTCCAGTATATGCACTTTGAATTTGGTTCCTCTATCTTTCAACTCTCTGCACATCTCTCCCTGACCAAACTGAAGGAAAAGCAAAGCTTCTGGAAATGTTTTTTCAAAAACAAGTGTTTAAAAATGCAATTACACTTTGCTGCACCCTTTAGGAAAGATTTCAATGAAGCCACAGTGCCCTCTTGTGGGTACAAATCACATCTGTGGCACACAAAAGCAGAACAAACCATTAGCCTCTGGGATGATTCCTACATACTCCTTCCTCTATGTGGACACTCAGTTTACGTAAGTCGGTGTCTTCATTGCCGCCATTGTGTCTGAGCTTTCATATTGCCACCGTCTATGATCAAAGTCTCATACTTATATATACAGCCTTATTAGGTAAAATGTTTCACATTTCCAAAACTCTATCGCTCAAGCTTTGGGTCCTCAAAATATGCCATCTCCTGCTTATTTTCCTACCTTTTAAATTACAAAGGTACTCCTTCATATGCAATTCATGAAGGACTGGCACTACCCTGTTGATTGTCAGATAGGAGAACTTGATATTCTTAATACACGGATTCCAAGCCTGTTTTAATTCCTCCTTTTTCCACCAATCTTATTTTTTAAATCTAGTAATGGAGAGTTTTGACACTATGCGTAGAAGACAGGTGGCGTATCTTACCTTTATATATTTTGCCATCGCGCATGGGTTTTGCAATACCCCTGATGATAATTATTGTCAAAACAAAGAGGCAAGGTTTATATCTAAATATACAAGCCAGTGGCACCCTGGTGGGGTGCCTTGAATGATGGTCAGGGGTGCTGTGGGCAACACTGGCCTGTCCCTCTTTCTTTCCTTCCCTCCCTTCTCTGATGCCCTCTCACATCTCTGCCTCCCAAAGGCTTGCACAGCTGTTTGTTGCAGCAGCTCTGGCTACAAGCTCCCCAGGCGAATGGTGCCCCTGGGGCTGGTCAAAGGGTGTTGGTTGCCAGGAGCTGAGGCAGCTCAGAGACTGGGGTGACTGTGGCAGCTGCCCACAGGACTCCCAATGAGGAGAGGAGAGGAGAGGACACTCCACAAGGGAGGGTGTTTGAAAAAGGGTGAGACGCTGCCATTTGGCAGACACAGGGTGACATAACTAGGCTTGGGTACCGCAGAAAGAATGTAGTTGGTCATGGGAGCCGGGGAATCAAAAAGGTTGAAAACCTCTGATATAAGCAGTAGGGCTGGATATTCAACAGGAGTGTGCATAAGATTCAGATGAACTCCAAAATCAAGAAACAAAGCAAAGACATTACGGATGGATTCAGGGCTTCTCCAAGCCAAAGAATACGGTATATCCAAAGTGCCCCAAACTTACTACTGGAGCACTTTCGCAATTCAGACGTTTTTAACAAACTGCAAAAACTGAAACATCTCCAGCTTGCCAGATAAGGAAGTGGGGAGATGGAAAGCTCTTTTGTGACTGACTGGCCTAGTTTCTAATCAGAAGGAATTATTTTACCAGGGCTTTCCAATCTCAGTGCTTTAGAAGGGGATACTGAAATTATGTATCCTGTTCTTATCTGTTCTGTGCTGTTTGCTACTTCAGTTAATCGTGCTTGCTTGGAAGATGTTGAATACTGAAATCCTTCTGCCTCTGTCCTAGATGCCCACACATCCACTCCCTCATCAAATCATATTTGGACTTAGTTTCTGTGACTCTAGATACCAACTGAGCTGAGCAGAAGCCTAAAGCTTCCCCCCCCCCACTCCCAATTCACCAACTCTCCTATCCTTCATCCTTTCTGAAAGTTTGCAGCTTGCTTTCCTCAAGGCACCTCTACAAAATAATCAATTTTCATAATAAAATCATTGCCCACAAAGCCATAGGAAAGGGAAGCAAATCCTTTTAGGTCTTTCAACCCCCCCCCCCATCAATTTTTTAAAGCACCTAGTACTGAAAGCCCTGGACCCATTTGCCTAATTTGGCAGGTTTCATACGTAAGAGTACTCCTATGGCATATGCTCATAAAATAAGGGTAGATTCAAGCAAATCCTTTTTAGCTACCTGAAACTGTAAATGATTGCAGGAAAAAAAACAGCTGCACCTTTTAAACTTAGCAGGATTCTCTCTCTCTCTCTCTTTCTCTCTCTCTCTCTCTCTCACACACACACACACGAAGGAGATACTGTTCCTAGATTGCAGCAACAATGAATTTGGGTTTGGGCGTTCAAGTCACCTGGTGACAGCATAAAGCTCAATGAGACAAATATAAGACAGGTTTCTGCAGTTACATTATGACAGCGTGTCCAAAGGAGGGCCTCCAACATTTAAAGCCTGTAGAGGGTAAAAACTGGCCAGTCTTACACATTACGCAGAAAATGAAACACCCTCTTCCACAGGGTCCTCTAGTCACATATCATTTTCTGTTAAAACTCCAGAAAAGACAGGCACCACAGAATTAAGAAATAGTATTTAATACAAATTATAATGTAAAATCTGTGTTACATTTTCCAGACCATCTGATCCTTTATAAACAGTAACGCCCTCACCCTATTAAATACATTTTGTAACAATGCCGTATTAGGCTAGGGAAAAAAAAACACATATTGCACATTATGGTGAGAAATTCAGTTTGGTTTTATGAATTGGCAAGTTATCCAAGCAACGCTTAAGACTTGGTCTTAACACTAATATTGCAACAGAAGAAACTGGACACATTTTGTAACAATAAAAGGTGTTTTATAGGACAGTGTTGGTAATCTTCAAATATTGAAAGACTGCAAATTTCAATATTTCACTTGGAAATTTGATCTAGTCCCTTCATATCCCCATAGATAGTGCAATCTATGTCAATATCAGGTATCTGTTTGAGTGTTCACAGCACATATTAGCATCTATGAGTGGCCTCGGACACCAGTCACTAAGGACAGATACAACCTTCTCAATATGAGATTTTATCCATACCAAAACCAATCAAAATGCTGGCTGAATCACATGGGAAAGAACTATACTATTTTGACTAGAAGTACAAGTGTTTTGTAAGTGCCCTTAAGCCTTTAGAACTCTAGTAGCCTGGTTGTTGTTCTTTTTTAAAAAAGCAAACATCTGAAACGCATTACTTGGAAAAATAAGCCAAACTGTAAGTCACCATTTGGACACCCAACATTTTAGTAGGCACAAACTTTCCTAACTTGAGTTACAAAACGTGCAATTTGCATCAAAGAGGCTACACATAGTCATAAGCGCCAATGTGGACATGCCGAAAAAGTTACACACCCAGTCGACCCCATTATGCAGACACATACATACCTTGTGACAGCATGCTTTGTTGACAACATGATTATAGCAGTGATAAACTGACTTGTTTCAGTTTGCATTTCTCATCACATCAACAGCTTATGGCCAGGATCTTTTTTCAACAACAACAAAAACTTTGGAAATACTCAGTTTCAAAAGCAGTTCATGACTGGGGTGGGGCCCAACTGGGCACAATAGCAAAATTCACTGTGCTAGTAAAGTACTTTGCATAAACTGCTCTATGGATTCCAGCCAATGTTGAAGTTTTCAGCTTTTTTGCTTCACACATTCCCTCCTAAAGCACATGTTCTAATTGTGAACTGTTAACATGCTCTCCTTTGCAGGATTAGTAGATGATGCCAGCCCTGTATAACTGGTCAAAAAGCCCAATCATTTTTTTCACCTGCGCTCTCCTCGCAACTCAGGAAGTGTTGCTTGACCTGAAAAGTCAGCTACTAGGTCAAACATCATAGGCATAATTTTGGAGGAAAAAAAGAAGGCCATTAAGATCTGGTCTCACCTATAGAGGTATCATGGTTTTTATAGGATTTTAATCTTCCAGAGGATTCTGAACTGTTCGCTCTCTCTTACAAATAGCAACACTGAGAAAATAGGAAGAAAGGCTGTACAGTGAAACACAAAATCTTCTAGGCAAACATAAGCCTACTTTGAGATCCCTGAGATTCATTTGTTTGCCAAAGAGATTAAGCAAGCCCTAATTATTTATTTGATAAATATTATGTAGTATTTGATGTGTTTTGTGAAAGCAAACATATATTATGAACTGGATTAGGTTAGGTAGTGAAACTGGTATGTACACAATGCATGGTAAAATTTGATCCAAGATGTATTGCGCTTTTCAAAGAGGAAAATGCTGATCAATAATCATATTTCAATCTACTGTAAGAATCCTCAAGTGGATTTAAATTATATTCCTGAAGGCAGACAGATACTCTCTTCTACCTTCCCAGACTTACTGGGGTGTGGAAGAAAGGCTTTGTTCATCAGAAGCAAAGGAAGGCCTCATATTATATCCATTTTGGTTGCCCCAAGGTGCTTCAAAAATGATGAATATTCTTGTCACAGGAATTAAAATGGGAATCAAAGGCCAGAACATCTTTGAGGATCAGCTTCTCTCTCTACTTCTTCTGCTATATGTATATGTAAAATACATGCCCCAAGAAGGGGCAATAATCACCTGTAAATACTCAATTCACAGTAAACGTGAAAGGAGAGTGTACAACCCTCAAACACTACTTGGGATGTTAATCTTTTATATTGTAAAAGCACAATAGTTATAAATGATTTTTAAAAGGTTATTTCTTTCTGGAAAATGAACAGCTCAAGCCCTTGCCTCTGTTCTGAAAACAGCTAAGAAGGCACTAGCTCAAAAAGCTTACATATTACAACTACAAGGAATGTAAATACTTAGATTCAGGAAGATCTCCCAGAGAGGCACAAAGCAGGAGATGAATATAAACAGAATAATGTTGTGAATGTTGGTAAATCAGCAATACAAAGTATCAGATGAGTGGCTCTGTGCATTTATACCTACTAGAAGGCACCTTTTAAAAATTACTGGTTTCAGAAACTAGTAAACTCCATACACCCTTGAATGTGCAATTCTAATTAAGAACACTGTTTTCAACATCAGCCTAGATGTTAGTCCTAAACACAGTGATGCAATATCTTGGCTGATATTACAAAAAACTGCATTTCAATTAGGACATTTCCAGCAAGACACCAAGTAAACCAGAACCTATGGATTTTTTCCTACCTGAGCAATAATTAATATTGTTTATTGCT
This sequence comes from Podarcis filfolensis, assembly GCF_964270895.1. NCBI lineage: Eukaryota > Metazoa > Chordata > Lepidosauria > Squamata > Lacertidae > Podarcis > Podarcis filfolensis. Next base: position 33,864,206 of record NC_139605.1, on the reverse strand, counting down.
AGTTAAATAATCTAATAATTAAGCTTGGTGAGAGAAATTGCACATTCCCTTTTTTTCCAACCCCCCCTTTTTGTAAGAAATATATATAGGTTCTCTCCAACATTCTTATTTAGAATGCAATTAAGAGATGTGGCAAAACAGTATTTCTGATACAAGATACTTGCAATCCTTTTAAAAGGTCACCTTAGTCTATCACGTATTTTTCAGAAATACAAGCTTCAAAGTTTCACATGCGATAACGTAGCTTACATTAGGCAAAATATGCCACATTCGACTGTATTTCAGTGATAACAACTGGAGTTTAGCACGGGATCCTCTTTCCATCTTTAAACTGAATCCTTCATTACAGTGAGTGGCTATTTAAATGCCTGCACCTGCTATAAGCTATGTGGCTCAAGAGACTCATCTTCAGAACAAGATGCTGCCTTGCGCCTTAAGGATTACGCCATATGATGAGATGTTCAGATCAAGCCCACCATCTGATCAATCTGTCTCATGTAAATACTCTTCAAAGGCAGCAAGTATCTCCTCTCATCTGGTACTCTGTTGCACTGCAAAACAGAAGGAGACGTTTTTTAATAGTTGGAAGTTCACAGCAGCTTGCTTTTCAGAACTGAATCTTGTACCATTTGGATGGGAGGACATGATTCGCACCACGCATCGCTTGGCAACATGACAGGATCAGATACTGCTCCTAACAGAAGTAAGGGAATGTGGATACTTAAATGATGAGTGTTACTCGACGCATTCATATCTTTAAAAAGTGAGAGAAATAGTCCTCAGTACTGAAAAGTTTCCTTCAAAGCTATCCAAAACGCTGGTGACTTTACAGGAACAAGTAGAATATCTCTGTTAAACTGCTACATTCCAGGAACATCAACTCACCCATTGTGATTCTTGGTCATGCACACAAAGCTCCCTTTTACCACTGGAAGGAACTGATGAGTGAACTTGGCTTTACTGCTTTAAACAAAGAATCTTCTTGACTACCTGAACCAAAATGTGCTCCCCGCCCCAGAGTTTAACTGGATGGCAAAGACAATTACTGTATTTCAGGCACGTCCAACAGGTAGATCACTGGACATCTGTGGTATATCATTATTAGATCACTGGCTCCCCCCCTAAAAAAGCTCAACAACTTTGACCTGAACCCCAAAAAAGGGGGTCGATCACTGCCAGTTTTTAACTCTGAGTTGATCGCAGTCTCTTGGGAGTTGGCTACCCCGTGTATTCGTGTGAACCAAATGAATACAGCCTTTAGTATCTACATCGTTTCTGAAAAAAATCGGAGCTAGGTCTCATGTGGTTCTAGCCACAACCATTCAAGAAGGGTGCAGAATTGTGCATTAAACGAATTCAGGCAAGGACTATGAATTATAGTGTCTAAAAGAAATTTTATATTGTTGAGATCTCATTTCTTTCTGAACATTTGGGCTTTTAATTTGCTATTGGATCTTTACCCTCGTCTAGAAAGACAAGCAACACTTATATGTATGAAACAAATATGTCTTGGAGAATACTTGGACACAGGTTGTATGAACACTCAAGTTTGCTCCCCAAAACCTTCAGATTTAGGTCCCTGCAGGCTGGAACCTAAGATTCTAAAATGGGTTTCTGATCCTCTCCACCCCCTCAAAAGCTAATTATAAGATCATTCCTATTCAGCAAAACAGAAACTCTTTACAGGAAAAATACATATTGCAATTGCCATCGTAATATATCTGAGCAGCATCCATGGATATATTTGCTGAAAAAGCAGCCCCCCCCCAGGACACTCTATATTAACTAGTTACAAAATGCTTAGTTAACTGGGCACAATTGCTTGCATTCCCTATTTCTGTACACAACTACTATACCCAAACTGGAAGTGGTTTATATTTACATTAGAAGTAGAGTTGATTGCTCTAAGTTCATTTGGCTTTAGCTTTTCAGTCTTCTTCTGTTCTTCAGGGAAAGTATCTTGCCACAGTGAAACACGAAGACGCTTATCCAGCGATACTATATGCCCCTCTGTAGTAAACATATATCTATTGCCCAATTTGTGCACTGGGTTTTCTTCATCAAAAAGCTGAAACAAGAATTTATGTATCCTTAATGTTTCACATTTAGCATAATATATAACAGCAATACAGTACCACGTTTGCAAAACTACACAGGAAGCAGGTTACTCTGCAGCTAGGTGCCATAAAATGTATTCTGAATATGCAGATGACCAATATAACATATTTATTACAGACACTGCCTGCCAATGTGTTAGATACACAGATTATATTATAAAACATTGTGTGTGTGTGTGTGTGTGTACACACACACACACACACACACACACACACACACCCTATGACTCATTATAAGCACGCCTACCACTTGTTGCTAGTTTCAGTTCTAGTGAACAAGCCTATTTTAAAACAGAAAGCCCCAAGGCTGACCATAAAGGATACCTACCAAATACAAATATTTACATGTTTCACTGAGAAAAAAGCTTTCCATCCGATCTTCTTTGGACTTGTCTATAACATGGTGCAGAGTAGCATAGCCACATCTGAAATAAATTTTAAAAAAACCTCAATTATCACTAGTAAGCCACAAATGTTTTAAGAAATTAAGCCCAGAGAGGGATAGCTTGGTCAGTAGAGCATCAGACTCTTAATCTCAAGGTCATGGAGTCAAACCCCACATTGGGTGAAAGATTCCTGCATTGCAGGGGGTTAGACTAGATGATCCTCGTGGTCCCTTCCAACTCTACAATTCTATGATTCTAACTGTATTCCAAAAGTTACTGCTATTCTTAGCTTTCTTCTAGTTACTGCTGATGGAGCAACTCTGCTCTGTCAAGCAGCAGACCCAAGAGCAACAAGCAGGTCTTGTTCTAATATCTCACAAACACAGGGCCTCTTAGAGCCATTAGAACAAATATCCCACAACCATTAGCTTGTTCCTCTCCATAATTCAGGCTGGTAGTAGGAGGAGATGGCGAGAGGGTGCTGGGAAGTGTTATGGCACAGTGACAACTAAAGAGCTTCATGCCTAAAGCCATGGGCATGCTGGGAAATATTTTCCTCGTTTGAACTCTCTTCCCTTCATCCATATGACTCCTTATGAAACTTCTCTCAGTTGTAAGAGGCAGCAGCAACCCAGTGAGTAAACCCCACTCTGTAAGGGACTAATGCCAGACTGCTTTCTTTTCCTCTAAGACCTGCTTGTGGCCCAGAAATTCAGCAGCAACATGTCAACTGAACACCTGAAAACTCCAGAGAGGCTTATAAATACCTTTGCTCCTCCCTATAACTCATGTATTTTGAATGCATTGTAAGCTGCCGCCTCAATAAACTTGGTTAGTAGGCAATACAGAAGTACTATACACAAAATAAAGTGAGATTTGCAAATCCAACATAGGGGCCAACACTTGAAGCACAGGTTTTTCAAACATCTCTTGTGAGCACTGGGATCCAAGCCATAGCGTTGCTGATGTTTAAAAGCAAAGAGGTTGCTCACATGCTCGTTAGATAAGATTTAAAATTAATTCAATGGAAGCAAGCATATTTGTATAAACTGTCACATGCAGCTCAGTTCAGAAGAAACTTCACAAGTAACTTAAAATAAAAGGTTTCATTTGTCCCTATATTTTCCAATAACTAAGCACAAGGTGATATTAAAAGTTTAGTTTGAAAACTAACTTTGCTTTTGTGTGCTTCTCCAGACTCTGAAGAATATCCATGCCTACATGGAGATAAAAGGGATTCTTTGTTGCCTAAATAAAAGGAAGGAAATAAGTGTGAAGAAATTATGCAATGCCATGTAAATAAAGGCTCAAACACTAGTAAAGCTAAATAGTTCAGCCACTAGAAAGTAAACAAACCAGATGCAAAACCATAGTTTAATCCTAGTTTGTTCTCACCAATAAGAATTTAAACAAGTTTCCAGAGTTTGGATAGTGGACCACTATGCCAATTCAAAGGTTAGCATTGTGGGAGGACGGGAGCCCCACATCCTCTACACAAGAAAAACTAAATTGCTTAACCAGTTCTTTGGATCCTGATTGTCATATCTAAACATGGAGCCCAAAATGTAATGTAAACCAATGATTCCCTTAAATCCGTGTTTCCCAAATAGAATAGATTGAATCAGTCCAAAAATATGTAACTGTATATTGGGACCACACCTCTTAAGCAGCAGCAACTGTTGAAAAGGTTCTTACTAAAATACAAGGATACATTCATTAAGACAATTATATATATAAAAAAAACCTTTAATACCTGATAAAGAAGATATGTAGATTCTACTAACTCTGGCCTTAGGGGATAAAAGAGGACATCAGGTGCCTGTAACTGCCAGTTGTACCTCTCTGGAAGAGCTCCATATCGTTTCCATATGGCATAATAAAATGCATGGAGGCAAATAGCATCTTCTACATCACCTATTAAAACCTGAGAAGCAAAATTGAAAAATTGCATAAAGGTAGGACAGCTCACTGGTAATAATACAGTAACATTACCAATTTCCTTCATGGTATCGTCAGTCTCCCTAGGCCAGGAAAAGCACCAGCCAATAAATCAGTTATCAGGAACGCTACTCTAAAATTGTGTAGCAAGCATTAGCTCAGCAAAAGAACTCTGACTTTTGAAACATATAAAAGCGCTATAGCTGCTTTTGGACCAGACACAACCAAGCAAATAATAAAAGTAGGCTGGGAAAACCTATGTATTAGGTGCATGCTGTAACTCCATGTAACATTCAATCAGCAGCAGTAGAAGCTGAATTGCTACATACCTTTTGCTGCAAAAGGAACATAACCAGTTTTACTGGAGGTGTCAGTGGTCAAGGAACCTTAGTATCTCCTTCACAAACCCTTTTGCGATTACCGTATTTTTCGTCCCATAGGGCACTCCGGCCCATAGGACGCACCTAGGTTTTTTGGGGGGAAATAAAGGAAAAAAAATTTTCCTTTATTTCCCCCCCAAAACCAGGTCGGGGAACAGCGGGATGGCGGCGCTCCGCCTCCTCGCTGTCCTCCGAGCTTGTGGGGCTTGTGGGGCGCTTCTCCCAGCGCCAGCCTCCGAACGAGGTCGGGGAACAGCGGGATGGAGGCGCTCCGCCTCCCCGCTGTCCCCCGAGCTTGTGGGCTGCTGGGAGCGCAAGGCTTGCGGACACCTGCCCGAAGCACGGGGCGTCCTCCGGAGGGCGCCCCGTGCTTTGGGCTGCAGGCTGCCAACCGCAAACCTTGCGAGCCCGCGGGAACTCCCCCCGGGCACGCAAGGCTTGCGGACACCTGCGCGAAGCATGGGGCGCCCTCCAGAGGGCGCCCCGTGCTTCCGGCTGCCGCCCACAAGCCTTGCGAGTCCGTGGGAACTCCCACCAGGCTTGCAAGGCTTGCGGATAGCTTCCTGAAGCCTGGAGAGAGAGGGGGGTTGGTGCGCACCAACCCCTCTCACTCTCCAGGCTTCAGCGAAAGCCTGCATTCACCCCATAGGACGCACACACATTTCCCCTTCATTTTTGGAGGGGAAAAAGTGCGTCCTATAGGGCGAAAAATATGGTATCTTGTGTCTACCACTACAACCCAACATCCATTTCATCTTAAGTGCTAAGCAGCCGGCTGGCAAATTAATGCCCTGGGAATAGGCACCGGCTGTCTCACTTCCCACCCGCATGATGATGCTAACATTGCACTTCTGGAATCTGTATGGTTATACATATGCATTTTAGCTCCAGCTGTTAAGAGTAGTACCCACACTTGCAAGTCAACTGCACCATGCAATGCAGGATTCAGAAGTGAATATGTGGGAGTCTTTCCTACCAGGTGCTAGTTTTATAGAAAGGACCAACAAAATCTGTTCTAGATTGGGAGGCTGAGCTCCTAATAGTTCACATTTTGCAAAGCTTTCTATACTTTCTCCATCAAATTGAAAATACCTGAAGCCCAGGGAAAAAAGCTTGAAGAGAATCAATCCATGTGTTTATCAACTGCCCACTGAACATATTTACATTAACATAAAGTGGTGGGTCCCCTTCACCTTCATTACAGGCTTCTCTCCTAAAAGGAATAAAAAGCAAGGTTCGATTCAAAACAATATGCTTTATCGTTATATGTACAAGTGGTGCACACTGAAGACAAGATTCCATTTCGATCCTGCTTCAGCATCTCAGAAAGTGAGTTGTTTCAGCTTGGACCACCTTGACCACAACCCACTTTGGCCCAGATCCGAAGTCTCATCAAAATTTGGTCTTTGTATGACCCCTCTAACTACTACAGAGAAATCAACCAACAGCTATAACTTTTTAACAGAAATAGATAAAAATGTGTAGGCACAGTTGTTCCTTCTGAGAGATCGAAACCTGACAAACCTTAGACAAGTGCAGGATTTTTTGTGCAAGAGGATGAAGTCTTTTAAAGTCTGGGGAATAAATTAATTTTTTTAAAAAATCTTGCATGGGTCAATTTGTGTGCAAATAACTTTTAAAATACCTTGTAAAAAAAGGACGGATGCCAGAGTTTGAGCCTTTCGGTGAATGAATAAAATGTTGTTTTCTGCTCTACAACACTGACAGATAAAGTGAGATACATTCCCCCAAACTCCCACATCCAGTGAACACAAGCAAAACTAAGTTCTCTGTAAAGTTATTCCCTGGCTGTAAAGTTATTCCCTGGCTATTAGAGGCCTCGTCTCCCTCTACCAACCTTATATGGAGAGTTTATAACAATCATACAGTGTAGTTCACCATTATAACCCTACTTGCAGGATGGAGGGCTATGCTGAGAAAGTGTACGTACAGCATACCTACAACAGTGCATGTCAGTTTAAAGGCTTGTGAAACCTTTCAAATATGCTACAGCTTTGACTGCTCTGATGTCACCCAATCTAAGAGATTATAGCAAAAACTAAGCAGGTGGTAGCTTGGTATAAAGCTATCACTGTGTATTGTTTAAGCATGATTATAATAATGTGGTGTGGATTTAATAGAATTATTTTTTAATTGGATCATTTTTTGGATTTTTTCCCCCCTACACAAAATAGGTTGATTTGTATTGGGAAGTTTTCCAGTGTACATCAGAAAAATTTCCAGTACTTTAGAGAGTAATCTAATAATTAACACGTTTATTTTACTTACATTGAGGAAACAAAGCTGAACACATCTGAAACTGTGAAACTTGACTTATACTGTATTTGTAACTAGCATACATTCCTGTGAAATGGAAAATATAAGCACTGGGAAACCTTCCACCCCACATCACTGTTACTATAATGTTAGAATAGATGGCAGTATATGGAGGACAGATCCTGTCCAGAGTTCTTACAATCAATGATTTGACACAGGGAAATCAAGGAAGGGGAGCTAAGAGGAGAGAGGAGTAAAGAGGGGGAAACCATTTCAATTTTGTATACTTAAGGTTGCAACTCAAACTGTCTGCTTATGAGTGTAACAGACTTTCACTTACGCAACAATATTTTACCTTCCACTCTGGAAGGTTGGGGGGCTCTTTGGAACAGATCTGAGTGGGGTATGGGGTATGGGGAGAGGAAGGTGATGTCCCATTGCACAAGCAGAAGTCTGCTTGTACACATCTAATTACAAGTAGGGCATGGGGATTAAGTGGTTACGCCAAAGACTGAACGACGACATGGGTTTGCAGAAGAATTTGAAGGTAGACAGTAAGTGTCAATTTAGTTTGTTGTAATAATCACAGTTTCTAAGTGTACATCCGAGGAACACATAATTATTCTTAAGGAAACTGATGTTCCATGTTCCAACCAGCCCAGGCAAGTTTTACATCCTCCTGAAGATAGTAACGTAAGGAACATACCCTCGCCTTAAGTAGTTCTGAATACTCTGATAAGCATCATTGAACATCTCTAGATCTTCTTTTTCTCCAAAGAGGATGTAAGATTTCAAAAGATATTCATAGAAGGAATCTAAACCTGCTCCCAAACCACTCTGCTTTCCAACCCAGTGGCCAGTTTGAATATTCACAACATTGCCTATGAAGTAAACACAAAGACAAAGATTATCCAAGAACAGCTACAAAAATTGTTGCATTTATACACTGCTTGGCTGATAATGCTCAATGTAGTATAAAATTCCTGTATAACATGAAATAAATTACAATAAAGCGTATACAATCTCAAAAGCCAGAGGACATCAGTATAGAAGTCAAGCATTACACCCAAAACAAAAGTCTGGATGCAAAACATTCAGTATGGGAAAGCTAGATCCCTTTGCATTGTCTTTTAAAAATAAAATTGTGGCTTGGATGTTAGCGGATCTCCTTCAACAGTCTGCCAATATAAGCACTCCTAAAGGGGACTTTAAGCTAGGACTTCCCAAATCATTTCAAGGGGATTTTAGGACTATATGTTCATTAAAGTCCAGTGGTACCTCTGGTTGTGAACGGAATCCTTTCTAGAGTCCCGTTCGCAACGTGAAAAGCCTGCAACCTGAAGCTTCATATCTGCACATGTGCGCAGCACGATTTGGTGTTTGTGCACATGCGCGAAGCGCGATTTAGCATTACTGTGAATGTGGCGAAACCCAGAAGTAACCCTCTCTGGTACTTCCGGGTTGCCGCGGGACGCAACCTGAAAAAACGTAACATGAAGCGGCCATAAGATGAGGTATGACTGTATGTGAAGTACTGAAAGTACAAGGTTTTATTAAAAACAAACTCTGAGAACAGGGCTTGGAAGACCAACAGCACAGTTCACAAATAATTAGTTGTACAGAATCCCATCTTCATCATCACGTGTGCACATAGCTGCATTCTACACCAGGTGACTATATTGCAGTAATCAATACCCATATTTGAGTGTTCCTATAACATTGCCGTGGTGCATTATTGCAGAGATAATCATTCACTAAATTAGGGTGGCTTCACACAGTATGCAGCTAATGTATTTTCCATTGTGTGTACATAAATGCAGCAAGGATCCCAGACAATCCCATCTCCCGATTCTGTAATATGCCTATCTATGATGCACTGCTCACAAGCAAACAGCGGACGCACTAGCGTAGAAGTAAAAATTTATTCCTAATATAATGGAGGATTTTTAGGCAATTGGGCACAAAGGTCCCAGTGCAACCATACAAATGATGCTGTGGTATAAGCTATCACAACTATGCAAGTACCATCTTGCCTCCCACAACTGCTCCCCTACCTTGCTGGGGGGGGGAGGGATATCTGATTAAAAAAAAATATGCCTTCCACCCATTGCAGCTTGCCTTTGCTTTGTAAGTCAATCTGTGAGGCTCACTTGAAAAGTAGTATATAAATACCTTAAATAAGTAACTTTTCGGGATTATACTACAGTTAACAAATTCTGTTAATTATGCAAGACCCATAAACCTATTATGCACCTAATAGTCCAGTGTCATTGCTCCTTAGATTCCAGAGTGCTTTCACAGCTCGGCGGGCAACCCATTCAAAAGTGGAATCGCCCAGAAGCCTGCTAAGAATTCCAAATTCCACCAATAAGGATCCAGCTCCTGCAGTGCAGGTCTCATTGTTGCTGCCAGAAGGAACTCCTGTTCTTAAGTTTACCTACACAAAGATAAGAAGGTTTAAATGTACATTTCTTGAAAAGCAAGCAGCAATAAGGATCCAGCTCCTGCAGTGCAGGTCTCACTGTTGCCCCCAGAAGGAATTCCTGTTCTTAAGTTTACCTATACAAAGATAAGAAGGCTCAAATGTTCTTCTTGAAAAGCAAGCAGTTATATTTCTGTCTTTTGCTTCCTTCATTTCTACCCCCTTGATAATCAAGGACAAATATAAAGTGACTTGTGTGTTTCATCAGTGTTCTGTCATGAGGTTGCATCATATTCCACAGGGAATCTGTCTTAAAGGAGTATCCAGATTAACATTAGGCATGTAAATACCCAGCCATCAAAAGACCAAGTCAGACACTGCAAAATCTTCAACATGGAACAGCTTCAGGAACACAGTCATGTTGAGGAACCAACAGCTGACCTAGGGCATCCATTAAAGCAGTTGGTTTTGACAGCAGATTTTTAAAGTGAGGGCAAAGATATTTTCTGCTGTCAGGCTGTATGTTTTAACATGAGAAAGCAAGGCCTGTAAACACAGATGTACTGAGAAAGGCATTACTTCCTCCACAAAGCTGCTATACGTGGATGATATTCCAATCTAGTTTTTCAAAAAGCGAGCCTTATGTTTAATATTTAAGACCCATCTAGCCCCAGCAAGCGAAAGTAGAATGAAGTATTAAAGAAGGTGTCATGAAAACTGTTCTTCATGGCACACTTACCCGAGGATATGGAATTCCTGTTTTGGTGTTCTCAAAAGCAGGTAACAGTCTTACAGCCAGGTCATGAGCCATATGCAAGAGCTCATTATCATAGCCCTTAATAGTCATATCCCCAAACGGCTGCCTGGCATCTGTTATGATGATATGGGCTGAAAGCAAGCTTCCCAAAACCCTGTAAGAGAAAGTTTTAAAAGAGACAATATATAATTTGCTACATTATGTGTAATGTACAGCATATCAGTTATCAAAGTTAGGTTCAAGCTGAAGATCAAACAGAACATTAGCTTATATCAGGAGTGGGGAACATTTTTCAGTCTAAGCGCTGCAACCCTCCTGCGCAACGTTCCAATCACCTCCATCCATGGAAGCAAGGGTCATCATGAGAATTCAAGGACACATACTAGTCAGGCAAAAAGCACCTGGGGTGCAAAGCAGGGCCACTGAGGGATGTGGCCTGGGGGAAAGGGGTGAAGGAAGTTCCATGGACAAAGAGAGGCCTGGCTGAGAGAGACATTTTGGCCTTGGGCCCAAACCACATTTTGTACTCTTCAACTGAAAGATCAACATGTAAGATGCAGAGCATCTTAATCTGCTTCTTGAGCTATTTCACATCAGTTTTGTCTACCAGCACAGAATTCAGAAAAATCTGCTGTCATTTACTTGCCATGTTTCCTACTATCACAATGTCTTAATACCAATTTTGTCATGTCCAAAAACAATATAAATTGTTTTATGTTTATTCTGTACACCATCCCATACTTGGCAATATTATGAGCTTGCAGGTCCTGAGCAAGGACACATCTGTGATTGTAGTCTCAGCTAACAAGGAAATATCAAGTAAAGTAAAGTTGAATTAATTAATTTAAGTGCAGGACCTAAATTGAGCTTTCAGCATGTAGTTAGCCTCTAAAAAGGCTCTGAAAATTACTGGCTAACACTGAAAATTCCAAGCCAGGATGCAAATCACTGTGATATCTCCACTAATCTATAAACTTGCTGTTTCTAAATTATTATTTTTTCAAAACCCTCAATAGAAAGTCCTCTTAAGTAAAAAAATAAATCACTAGAACAGATTACAAACCTTTGCTCTATCTTTCTTATAAAGAAGCCAATGCCAAAATGCTGGCAATTTGCTTAGCTGCAAGAGGCAAAATAGATATATCATGACTCAAATGCATTGACACATTCTTTTTATTTAACTAAACATAAGTAAATATAAGGCAAAGCACAAAAAGGCAAGACTTGACAACCTTTACGCAATGAAGTAGTCACAACTGAGGGGTAAGGAACAAAAAGGGTATGTTAATTTCAGTGGTTAATTTCAATTCTGCCAGTTATAGGTATTTCTTGCTTTTGAGTATCTGAATGTGGTTAAAATTGCAGGTGTTGGAAACAGAGTTGAATGTGGCAAGTTTGCTGTTCTCGAAGCACAGTGGAGTTCTATAACAAAATTAATTGACAAACTGAGGAGTACATGCATGAGTACTTCTGCACACAGCATGCAGTAAAAAGACTAATAAGCAGGACTTTTTTTCAGGGGGAACCTGCCAGAACTGAGTTCCGGCACCTCTCTAAGGTGGGCATCCTTGCCATTCTAAGAGAACGAGGGAGGCGTTCATGGTGAGCTCTGGCATCTCTTTTTCTAGAAAAATTGTTGTTTAGCTGTTTAGTCATGTCCGACTCTTCGTGACCCAATGGACCAGAGCAAGCCAGGCATTCCCTGTCTTCCACTGCCTCCCGCAGCTCGGTCAAAGAAAAATAGCACTGCTAATAAGGGCAGTCACCAAGATGCAAAGCAGCACCCCAACTTGTAGTGTCTTTTTTAAAAAGAAAAATGAGAGTGCAAAAAGAGGATGTTGTAGGGAGGGAGGTACTGTTGCATGCTCCATTCATACAGAACAGCAGCATGATCCATTTGTACTGTACAGCAAAAAGTTTCGTAACTCTCTGTAGTAGATGGTTACAGTTTTACTAAGCACTTTGCTCCTAAGGAACTTCATGTCTGTCCTCCTCTGCTTTGACTTCAGGGGTAAGGACAAAAAATATTGCTAGGCATTTAATATTAAGAGGGCTAAAATTATTGTCAGTTCCCTGCTGGTGTTTGTTTATAAAAAAAGTGGGTCCTCTTTAACCCTCTATTTTGCTTTAGTGACATTCTTTCTTCTATCACTCAAAATTGCCAATTTATTACACTATGTTGTGAGACAACAAGCAAGCATAAATTAACTGTCTTCTGAAAATGTGATAAATTTAGTTGGTGCTCACGTACAATGCTCTCAGATTTCAAGTGGCAACCTACCTAATTGTTGCTTCAAAAACTTGGACGGTTGAATCTGTGTCAAATGATACTGTGTCTATCACTAGTTTCACTGCTTTCTGGAACTCTGAAGAATTTCCCATTACCTTTAAGGCAAAACATAATTATCAGATTAAATAATCACAAGTTTTTGTACTAGCTGTTTAAAATGTTTAAAAACAAAAATTAAATATCAGGCATTACTAAAAATTGTAGAAATTTCCACTGTCACATTTCCTAAATCCCAATAATATTTCAGGACCTCAAAAGGTACCGTCCTAAAAACAACAAAGTATTAGAACACAAAGCACCATAATTTAAGTGTGATGGTTTAGTAAGGTGTATGATTTATGAAAAGAAAGAAAAACCAATTGCAACAAAACTATGCCCTATACAAAGTTTCAAAGTATAAGAAAACAACTTCCAGGGTTAAATGTCTGTCTAAACAACACCATGTAGAGAAACTATAGTGATTTGTCCAAGCTAAAAGCAGGCTCTAACACTAATACAAATGGTGATGGAGTTAAAATAATCAGAATGCAATGGCACTGGGGTAATTCCACAAGGAAGAAAATGATACAAAAGTCTACTGTGGCATGGATCTTAATAACAGTCAATAATTAGGGTGGTTATAAAAATATCAGATGTGTTGAATCGAGCTTGCTTGACAGAATTAATTTACTTTTTTTTAAAAAAAACCTTCCTCAGTTAAGAAAACTACCTTGGCAGCAAGACATTCAATTCCAACTGCTTACAATTGACTCCACTCTGCTCCATAGAGTCTGCTGGCACATATAATCAAATTTCTCACTGCTTGTGACTATCAACAAAGCCAGACATGAACTGAAGCCAATAGATCCCTTTTCCCTGAATAAGGGAGTTCCGTTTCCAGCAGAAGAGAACTCAGGAAAGGGGAGTTATCTAAGGGGAAGATGTTGGCACCTGTCTCTCTCGAGAGACAATGGAGTGCACCTCCTGGGGTGAAATCAAACTCCTGCGTTAACAGCGACGAGGTGACCTCCCAGGGCGCAAGCCTGGGCAGTGTGTATGGAGGTCCTGGATTGCTTACAAAACAAGACGACCTTCTCGGCCTCACTGATGTGGTCCAAAGAAAGCAGAGCAATACACCTGGCACCAGCCTGGCTGCAGGAGTTGCCAGAAGGAGGTGTACAAGGCACCATCCAACCATCTTAGGGACTCCACTCCGGATTTGAATAGTATGGGTCTTTGCCCAGAAGACATGTGTGTTAACCAAGGCAAGGCAGGAAAACAAGAGGTGCAGGTGTGGGGTTGTAACTACTTTTGATCATTTTTTCTTTTTCCAGTAATTAGAAAACATTTTAAACTCACTGCTAGGGTATCCAATGCATCAATCAGAGTAAGCGAGTAGTTTCCCAGGACATCATTGATATTCAGATTTGAACTGAAATAAAGTCAGTTAGAAGTTAGTTCTATCAGATTTTTTACAAGTTAGTTCAAGAATGTAGTCTATAAATCTTGTAGCTTGATACTAAGCTTGATTATCTGGATGAGAGTCTTAAAGAATTTAATGGGATGTATTCCCAGCTAAGTACCCAAAGGATTGCAGCCTTGGCCCCATAACATAGATGCAGTATTAGCACACTCCTACAGCTAATCAGTCTACTGTCATGTTATACTTTTAATTCAGCCATATGCAATTTCTTTCATAGTAAGGCAAAGATGCAACATGCGTCTACAGTCGGACCTTGGATCTCAAACGCTTTGGCTCCCGAACAAATCAGCTCCCAAATGATCGAAACCCGGAAGTGAGTGTCCCGGTTCTGAAATGATTTTTGGAAGCTGAAGGTCCGACGGGGCTTCTGCTGCTTCCAATTGGCTGCAGAAGCTTCCTGCAGTCAATCAGAAGCCGCGCTTCGGTTTTTGAACGTTTTGAAAGTCGAATGGACTTCCGGAACGGATTCCGTTTGACTTCCAAGGTACGACTGTAATAGGACATGTAGTCTAACAAAGTCAGAAATAGGATATACCGGTAAGTGAACTACGGTAGGCCTAGGTACATCTGAAATTAAAGTGACACAAATATCTAGAAGCTATACTACTGTCTGTATAACCGAGTGAATAAACGTATACAAGTCTAAACTTGGAGATGCAGTTTCAGATACTTGTTGAACTATGAGCAAATTAGAACATCAGAAAATTGTTCATTCTTTTTCTAAATTAAATTAAAAAGAATTCTTGTTATAAGGCTTGATACAAAAAGCAGGACAGGATTATTGTGCCACATCTTCTCACTGAGCACTCTGCTGTTTAAAACAAAACAAAAACTGGTGCTCTCCAGATGTTGCAGAATACAAGTCCCATAACCTTTTGTCATGCTGTCTGCTGCTGAGAAAAAGTTGCTGTCAAAAATAGCTAGAGGGCACCAGGTTGTTGAAGGGTGGATTAGGGTATATATACTCAGGATCAAAACACAATTGCTTATTTCTTTAGACACACAATCAATAACAAGGCTGTAAAAGGGTGTATTTTTCCTTCTTTCAAAGTGTATGTAGGGATTAGGATGGGATCCAAAGAAAGTACAAATACATACACTCAGAGCTCAGCATGCTGTTTTTGCTACAGCAACCACTGAAGTGAGAAGCCACTGTTCAATTTAAGTTACCTTGTCTCCTTGTGAGAACTATTTAATCAAAACAGCAAGTAAGCTCTCTCATCTTTTTTTATGAACTTTTCTCTATTCTTCAACCCAGTCTTATAGTCTTAACTAGGCCCCAAAATGTGGCAGAAATGCATGATTTTCTAAAAGTAACTTGAAATATCCATACAATTGCTCAAATTTGAGGCTGTTATACAAACATCTGCGTGCCAGTTAAGCCTCAAAGTCAGAAAAGGAAGTAGCTCAAAACTGGTAGACAAGAAACACGGAAGCTGCTTGCAGTGAAAACAGATTTTACAAAGCAAGAATAGCTAGGAACATGAATACAGCCATGACATAGACTATTTTGACAAAAGTAGGCAGCTATGTTTATAAATACAACATTTAAGCTTCCTTCCCTTTTTCAAGAACTGGAATAAAGTTACCAATGTAACCTTCAAATTACTGGATTTAGTCTACAACCAACATTCAACACTTCAAGATATTTTAAAGTTTTGAGTAGATACTTATATTTTGAAAATATGTTGATTTGTTTTAGGAAATAAAAAAAAGAGAGAACAGATGTCTTGGAGAAGAGATGTCCTTCTCCAAGAACACAGTGTTCTTTGGACCCAAAGCACCATTCGAAATTGAACAAGATGGCAAAGGTTGACAACATCAGCTTGTTCATTATGAAAGCTTTAAGATTTACTCTGATGTTTCTCAACCCTGACAAAAACTACCCTAAAAGCACTTTCTAAGCATAAAATTGGATTTTCCTTACTGGTGCATCTGTTGAGAAATAGCCACACAGGCAATTATAAATATAATCTGGAAAGACAGAATGGGTGAAGTCCACACAGTATTATATAACTTTATATGAAATAAAATTTTCAGCTCAAATTGCTCTGCTAGCACAGGCCTATTTGTTCAAGTGATACATAGCAAAGAGCCAAAATTAAATCCCCAAATAATGTTTAGGCTAGGTCTAATTGATTTTCCCATGTGCTTCACATATGTAACTGTGATCCTGATCAAATTCCAGAATATCAAGCTCACATTGATTCCATCTTTGTGTCAGTACCTGTCTTACTTAATTTAGGATGTTGGGCAGAAGGCTATATTTATAGTGTAGCTTTTATATAAAATTTAATCCAATTATTAGACAATACATATTCCAATAAAACATGGATTATTTTGTATTCAAAATGTTTTTTAAAATCTGCCATTCAAAAGGTTCATTACCGAAGGCTCCTGATTAAACTTAGCAGTGATAATAGGACATATAATCTTATAGATCACTGAACCTTTTTTTTAAAAAGGAAGCAGAAAGTAGACTAAATGGATAGTTCTCACAACAGATGTATGTAAGAAGTGAGGCTCCCTCAAGGATCCATTTTGTGCTTTTTCATAATGACCTGGACTCTGGCACAGTCAGGTCAAATTATTAAGGGTGGTAAAAAGAAAAAGGGATCACAAAGAGCTCCAAAAAGGTATTTCTCCAAACAGGACAACGTCAAATGCAGTTCAGTTTAAGTGTAAACTGATGCACAGTAAGGCAAAAAATTATACCCGCAAAAAATATACACACCAATGGTGAGCTAGTGATGACTGACCAGAAAAAAAGGTACTGAGGTTGTGGTGGGTAGCTCAGTTAAAATGTTGAGCTGGTGTGTAACCGTTGTGAAAGAGGTAGATTCTGTATTAGAGATCAAAATAAAACTGCCAATATTGTACTGCCTTTATACAAGTTTATGGTGCAACCACGTTTGGAATATTATATACAATTCTGATTCACACTTTTTTTAAAAAAAAACGCGTAATTAGAAAAGGTGCAGAAAAAGGCAACCACAGTGGCTAGGGGTTAAAGCAATTCCCCTACAACTTTTGGGGCTCTTCAAATTAGAAAAATAGATGAGGGAGGAAGACACGATAAAATGCACAAAATTATGCGGTGTCTTAAAAGAGGATAGGGAGAAGAAGATGCCACAAGAATTACACCTCCATAAACAATCCTAGAACCCATCCAGTGACACTCAGGAAAGACAAATGTACCACTTTAGACACACAGCAGATTCAGTAACAGAGTCAGGAACTTGGGTGGCTTTAAAAGGGGATTAGACAAATTCATGGAGGATAAGGCAATAAACGGTTACTAGTGATGATGGCTACATACTAGAATCAAAGGCAAATACCAGTTGCTGGGAAATCAAGAGCAGGAGAGGCCCTGGATGCAGGATTAAAGGACTTTGATCTGATCAAGAAGGTGTTTCTTTATGTCCTTAGGTGTGTCTGTGTTGACTAAAAGCTTTTGTGATCTTATTTACAAAGTGTCATTTCAAGGCTCACTTACAAATAAGCTTGCAGGAAAGCATAAAGAATATGGCATGTAGATTTACTAGCAAACATGTGAAGTTGTGTTAGTTAAACAATCCACATCACTGAACTGCACAAATCAGTAAACTGCTACTGCATGTATCTTACTTAACGTGTAGCCATTAGAAAACAGAAAGAGACCTATACAGGAAGGACAATGTATAGCTGCAGGAAACCGAGAGGCACCAGGAATCTATTAGTAGCAACCAAAGCTTTAGCAGCAAAGTTAGTCTTTGCAACCAAGGGAAACCCCACTGTCGACTGCGTCTCCCTCCCAGGAGGAATGAAGCAATGCTCATGCAATTTTTGAAGCACTCTGCGATTTTTAAGACTGCAAACAACATGTAAGATGGCATCACTGGGTGCAACATAGTTGGGTCTGACACTTCTGTAAGAATAAGATCTGATAAAAGAAACTAGAGGAAACCAATAGCTGTCACACTCCAACCGTCACCTTTGCACTTTGGAAAGAGTACACATATGCAGTCACTACATAGCTCTTGTGACTGTTCAGTTTTATTGTTTCTGAAAGACTGCTTTTCCTATCCGCAGCCGTAACTTTACTGCCAGTTTCACTTCTCCTAAATCCGACCCTTCCCATCTCAAAAACAAGCTCCATGTTTTCACCTTAAACTCTGCTCCCCACCCATTTTTATGTGCAGGGACCATTCAACACTGTTGTTGTTGGTTTTCCCTTTAGCACTGCAACTGGAGTTAGCATCAATACATTCCTACCTTTGGGTTCCCAGACCAACCTATGGTTCTTACACTCACAGTAGTTACAGTCATAGCTCCACATCGATACAAGACGGCTGGGGCAAGAACAAGGCAGGATTTAGGTTTGATGAAGCCCTAAGCTACTGAAGGTAATGAGGCCCTTTATATGTCCAGCTGTCCTTTGTCAAGACCCATTACTTGCATCATAGGAGTCTACACAACACAAAACTCTATTGCTGTATACATCCATATTGTTTTTTCCTTTAAATTTTTTGGGGGCCCCCAAGAGAGTGGGGCCCTAAGCTATAGCTTGTTTAGCTTATACGTAAATCTGGCACTAGGCAAGAAATGGGAACACGTACTAATACCTATACTGTATGACTGCTAAACCACAGAGATGGTAGTTGCTATCGGCTTCAAATGGGCTCCCTTTCAACTTGCTCCCAGGGCCTATGGCAGCACATCCCATAACCTGTTCCCTCCACCACCACCCCCAAAAAAGAAAATACTCTTTGAAAGGTGATTCAAAGTCTCCCTGCTTTAAGTCCCTAAGTTGCTCCACTCTTACTTTCTCGTCGAGTTCAAGTTCACCCGCTGAAACAGATGGGACAAGGTTTTCACACACACCCACCGAAAACTCTCAAGTCCTCTTTTCCCCTCTTAACTCCATTCTTTTGCCAACAGCCCAGGTAGACCACGTCCAATTCCCTCTCCCTGCCCGATCTCCAAATTCTCTTTTCTCTCTCTCTCTCTCTCATCCCCTCGAAGCAAGCAGGAGGGCCTACAGCCTGGACTGCGGTGCCCCTGAGCACGAGCAGAGCGCGCACCCCACCCAGACCGTGGGACGGGCGTCGCGGGGGGCAGAGGAGGGCGGGGTGCCGAGCCCCGGAAAAAGGAGTCTCCCTCGCGAAGGCTACTCACGGGTCGGCTCGGTCGGGCCCCCTCCCGCTGCACTCGATGGGGTTCAGCTCGTCCTGGGGGAAAGCGTGCGCCATGTAGTTGTCGTAGCCGAAGGCGAACATGCCGCGGGCGGCGTCGCGGAGCTGCGCGCGGAGCTGCGGAGGGAAGGCGCGGCTGTAGCGCTGCTCGTACTCGTCGCCGCCGCCAACACCGACGACCCTCCTGGGGGGCGACGAGGAGGCGGCGCCGCTACCGGCTCCCCAGGCCTTGCCCAAGAAGGAGGCCCAGTGCGGGGCGACCAAGCCGGCGTCGAAGCAGCGCGCGTCCGAGAGCGGGGAGGCTCCGGCTCCGCCACTGCCGCCGCCGCCTCCCTCCGGCGGGATGCAGGAGAGGCCCCGCAGGCGCTGGTGGTAGAAGCCCAGGCTGGGCCCCGCCAGCCACAAGAGCGCGTGCCCGGCCAGCTTCAGCGCCACCAGCGCCAGGACCAGCGACCGCCATTGCATGGTCGGAGCCGTCAGCAGCGGCGGCGGCGGTAGCACCACGGCGGCCACCGCGCGCCCCTTTCACGCGCATACTTCAAGCGGAAGCTCCGCGCCTGTCGGAGGAGGGGACCGCGGAGGGGGGAAGCGCGCGGCCTCCCCGCCCCTCAGACTCCTCCCTCTCCTCCTCCTTCCCACGTATCCTTGGCAGAAACAATAACACGTCTCCTTTAAGGGCCGACGGGTGTGAAGAGGCGCGAGAGGGGGGTGTTGCCGAGATGGGGAGGAGGAGGAGGATTGTGACAGGGCCGTGTCGGAGTCACCGTTGCCGCCGTCATCACGCGGAGACGGCGGCGCAGCGTTTCACGCCCGTCCCCGCCCACATAAGGTTTCTTTCCGAGAAGCGGTCGAAGGAAGATGATAACAACAACAACGCCAGCCTTGGAACTGACGTGGCGAGCCACGATTTCACCCAGCCGAAGCGGTTAGCCAATCAGAGGGCCGGGAGTGTTGCCCTTGGGTGCACTCGGCGCGGCCTTCCTGGTGACGAGCGTGAAGGGAAGCGCTGCCGCCGCTAGAGGGAGTGCTTGCGTTTTACCTTAGTTTGTACAGCTGCTGTAAACAAGGGACTGTTGAAACGTGTTGTTTTTCCCCACCTCCCCGTTTTGAATTGTGTTTGGTAAAGAGCTGAATACCTTTTATTCCTCCCACCTGTTTGATTGCTTCACGCACTGGGGTTTGAATCACGCCCCTAACCCCAGTTATGATGCTGGGATAACAAGTTGTTTTGTTTGTTAATTTGACAGCTGGTGGAAGTGATTTCATAAAACCACAGAATTGCAGAGTTGGAAGGCAGTTCCAAGGGTCATATAGTCCAGCCCCCTGCAATGTGGGAATCCCAACTAAATAATACACGACCGATTTACAGACTGCCTTCCAATTTGGGGATGTGGCACCTGCTTCTCTTGTCCCTTTTCGAGAGAAGGTGTGGCAGCTTTTTGCTGGTTTGGAAGGGGGCAGGTCGCACCATTTAAAAATCTCTATAAAACCTGATTTTTTTATTTAAAAATTGTTTAAAAATATGTGGACTCTACAACTTCAATAGCTTTTTAAAAGATAAGACCAAAAAAAAGTGGTTGGGAGCAAAATTAGCACGTGGAGGGTTTTTTCATCAACTTTCAAAATTGTGTTGAAACGCTTTCATAAGAGTGGTACTACTGCAAAAAAAATTAAAATGGAAACGAAAGGATTTCTTAGCACAAAGTACAAGATAGATTTTAAAAATTAAGACGCTAATAAAATGGCAAAGGCTGCCAAGTATAGATGCTTGTTGATAGTCTCGCGTGACCAGTAGGTCACTGCACACATTGAAACCATAAAGGGTAAAGGGACACCTGACCATTAGGTCCAGTCGTGACCGACTCTGGGGTTGCGGCGCTCATCTCGCTTTATTGGCCGAGGGAGCCGGCGTACAGCTTCCGGGTCATGTGGCCAGCATGACTAAACCGCTTCTGGCGAACCAGAGCAGTGCACGGAAACACCATTTACCTTCCCGCTGGAGCGGTACCTATTTATCTACTTGCACTGCCGTGCTTTTGAGCTGCTAGGTTGGCAGGAGCATTGAAACCATACCTCTTTAAAAAGACAGGAAAGTATTGCTAAGGCTACCTACACCTGTGGAACGTGAGCTTTTATCTTCACCCTACACCCCTGGGGGCGGGAGCAGTGATTGAAGCAGATTACTGTTTATGTCATTTAAATGCTTGTAAAGAGAGAGAACCAAGTGTGGCAATTCCAGAGTAAACCCTGCAATTTTGCATCCGCATGGAGGAAATAATGTGACAGAATCTAGTGTAAACAGCTGAACACATGCAACCATCTGTGTAGAGCAGCAAAAAAGAGGCTCCGTAAGGTAAGATGTGCAAAGTGGGGGGTTGATGCTGTGAGGATGCAAGAAAGGTAAGTTGCTTAAACTTTTCAAAAAGGATTTTTAAGTTTAGTATTTTATTTTGCTTTTGGGAGACCTCCTTTTGTGAGATACCCACTACATTTGTGTGTAGCAGTAACTCACCACAGCAATACCATTTCACTTTGTAGTTAGGTGACACATTTCATGTATCAGACAAAGCAGAATCTGGCCATGAAAGCTTACAACACATCACATTTTTAAAGTCTTTTAAGGTACCAAACCATTTTTTTTAACCACATGGATAAGATTTCAAACTGCTTCTACATGGACAAAAGCACCTTCTGTGTAGATATATCAGAGACAAAATTTGACTATGGCTGTGATCCTAACCATGTCTACTCAGATGTACGTACCATGGTAAGTGGGCTTAGATTACAGTCGTAGTGGGCAGTATCGCAAATGATCAGTAAACATACCCTTCGTTGTATAACAAATTTCTGAAGTATAAGACTTAGGTCTAAACCCTACCTATAGGATCAGTTTTCATCTTTAGTGTCCACCCATAGCAAGCCAAAGCCACAGGAAATGCACAAATAATATAAGGTTTTACACAGCCCGTTTGCTATTTAGCTCTACCCTATCCTTCCCTGAGTTGCTTTCTAAAGGTTAATGTGCTATTACCTACACTGTGGGGGTAATGAGTCATTGAGCAGCAGGGACCAACCTCGCAAGGATTCTCTGTCTCTCTCATTTTGTTTGAACACGTAAGTGCTGGTTTGTATTGAAAATGAAACTTACTATGGTGGAACATAAATCACACTGATGGATCAAACCATTTTCTTGCAACATAGGGCTTGTCTACATTTGAGCGTTATTTCACTATTAATTAGACCAGACTAGTTCACACCAACACATATTTGATTTTGTATATGAGAGCAACCTCAGACCACCATGCCAGTAGGCTTCTCTCTTGTGTCTGTCCCAGCCTTCAGCCTTTCAACCTTGTTGATTCTGTTATTCCAGATGCTGCATGCAGAACTTATTTTTTAAAAATAAAAATCTCTGCCCCCAAAATGTGCAAAACCAGAGTGAGGCAGTTGTAAATTTGCTTGTTTGCTTGTTTGCTGTTCTGGTTTTGTGCAAATCTGAGGGATCTAAACAATTTATATCTAAATATCTTAAAGCCCTTAAATTCGCAGCACACTTAAAAGAAAATTTTAGTGTAGATTGCTTGTGCAGTTTTTATTTTTATTTTGTGCAAATCTCAAGGATCAAGGGGGGCGGGACAATTATTCCATTCAGGAGCACACCAAATGTAGTTACAAGCACAGCTGAAGAAGAAACAAGCATTCAAGAAGTAGCAAACATGGAAAGGGAGTAGCAGAGGGACAATTGATCCACCAACTAGAAACACCAAAACAAATTTGGAACTCCAAGGGGAAGTGGTTTTAAGGATTCAGTGGGTTACTGTAAATTACTTTATTAGTAAAACACAGGCCCTCCCCACATTCAGTCCTCAACATATATTTGAGGGAATGTGACCCTCAAGAGGAAAGAGGATGTCTACCTCTAATTGTTATGTGAAATGGGAACCATGTTGCAGATTGGTATTAGAGTTCGTTCCTACCTCTAAAAATATAAATATTAAGCAGGCACCCTCACTATATACTGTTTTAGATGCCTTTTAAAAATTCACTTCAAGATTTTTCAAGTGCATAATACTCATTTCTCATAGTGACCCAAAGTAACCAATTAAGAACATCAAATAAAAATCTAAAAATATATAGCAATACAGATAAAAGATAGGACTCCTGGAACCACTAAGAGAGGCCACAGTGCCACCCTTCAAATTTAAGGCCCAAAGTTCATGTAAAAAGAAGTGTCACTGCCTGGTGGCTGAAAAATTCACAAAAAGGGTGTCAGGCGTGCCTCCCCGATGAGAGCATTCCACAGGCCACTATCAAAAGGGCCTCCAAAGTTCCTATTGAGATGGCACATGAAGAAGGGCCTCAGATTCATAGAACTGTAGAGTTGGAAGGGACCCTGAGGATCATCTAGTCCAACCGCCTTAAAGCGGCAGAGCAAGCCAATCGGGCGCCTGGGTGCCGTGCGCCCGGGGGGGGCAGCCAGGGGACGAAGCTCTGAGGAGTCTGCCTGCCTCCTCCCACTCAGCCGCCCCACAGCGGAGGGAGAGGCAGCTGGTGGACCGTTTGGGGCAGCACGAAGCCTGCGGGCACCCAAGCCACCGCGTCACTCCCAGGAGATGCATGGTTTGGGCATGCTGCATGCCCCGCAGTGAGTGCTGTCCGCCATTTTGTCACACACACACTCCTCAGTGATGACACCTGGGGCAGCCCGCCCCCACCGTACTACCCTTCCCCTTCCTCTGCCCCCTTACAATGCAGGAATATGCAGCTATCCCATAAGGGGATCAAACCTGCAACTGTAGTGTTATCAGCACCATGCTCAGTTAGCTCAGTTACTACCATCAAGCTCAGTTAGAAAGATGATCGCATGGTCCAGATTGGTTCATAAGGTAAGACACAGCCCCTGGGGTCCTGAGTCACATGAGCTTCTAAAGGTAAAAAAAATAACCCAGCACTTTTGAGTCCAGAAGCTAATTTGTAGCCCTGGTCAACAATCTGGTTGTTGAATTCTACACCAGCTACAGCTTAGCTATGGATCCTTGTTTTTAATATTTTTAGACTTCAGCTATTATAGCAGTAATTGTTTTATTTTAATTTCAGAATAGGGTTTTTTTTTTTGATGAAGCAGTTTCTATTGGTTTTCTGAGGTAAGGAAGTTGGAAGGCTACAACAGGAGTCATTCTCTATGTGCTAGTTTTCTTTTGGTAATCCTTCTAAAGGACATTGCAGAAGGCATCTAAATAGGCGTGAAATCTTATGTTTACAAAAGGCTAAGCAGATTGGCGGAGAAATGCCAGCATCTGCTGCTGCCAAAATTCATATATAAACCATCATTGTTCTACAAATGACTCAATTTTCTCTTTTCTCACAATTTGAAGCCAGTTTTCACATCTATATGCAGCTTAACTGGGCTTTAAACAAAAAACCAAAAACCATGGAGATTTAGTTGGGGAGGGGGAGAGACAGACAGATAAAAATGTGTTTGTTTACAAGCACTAGACGCAATCATTCCAAAAGCAGTTTGTGGTTTCTTGAAATGCCAGTCAGGAAGACGGTTTTACTGCCTCTCCATCCACCATCCCTAATTTAATTATCTTGTGAGAGCTAAAAAAAAGGGGGAGAGGGAGTCATAACGCATCACATGCCACTTTCCCCCTTTATTGGCCCTGTATATTTTTCTCCACCACACCCTCACTGCACAGAATCAATTTGACAGCCATCAGCATAGTAGAGGCATAAGGAACCTATGTTGGAATCTTGTTGGGCCCCAGCTAGCATAGCCCATGCTCAGGGGTGGGGTGGGGATTCTAGTCCAGACATTTGAAGGGGCACAGACAGGTTCCCCATCCCTGATACAACGCTTAAAGACCTGTGCTTCTGCAAGCTGCTACAAGCCACACAGGGCCTGTTGTTCCACCTTCATTGCTATTTCAAACACACTAGCGCAGGCATAGGCCAACTCTGGCCCTCCAGATGTTTGGGACTAGAATTCCCATCATCCCTGACCACTGGTCCTGTTATCTAGGGATGATGGGAATTGTAGTCCCATAGGTCTGGAGGGCCGGAGTTTGCCTATGCCTGCACTAGTGGAAGCTGTACAAGGCAAATCTACAACTGCGCTCATCTTTCTGTGATACAACTTCAGGAGTTTGTGGATTAGCACCAAATTTGAAATGACAATTGAGAAGTAAAATTCCTCAAGTGTAAGGGGTTAACCTCTTTACCTTTCCTCACTACTTCAAAACAGTTCTCACATTGAGCTAGGAACTTTATCACTCTTTGCCCACTGCAATTTTACAACTTTCAACAAATGCTGAAAATGCACCTTTTAACTCTGGCCTTTGGCACCAGAGGTGTGTGTTTTTAGTAACCAATTTGCTTTAAGTGTTTTCAATTGTGGTAACCCGCCCTTGGACCTGCCACTGAAAGAGAAGTTGCAACTTTACTGCTAATAATCATACCACCAATAATCCAATTCTTGCAGTGGTTGCAGAATTTTAGCAGGGTTATTAACCTTTAACAGCTCATTGTGTCCCATCATGCAGTAATGTCATCTTTTCTGTTGTGCTTGCCTCATCCAAGATCCCAGAAAGTTACATCTTTTCCCATGCCCCTGAGGAACATTTAGCTCCATAGCCCAGGCAGCAAAGGTATTTATACCTTTTCCCCCATCCAAAAGTCTGGGAAGTTCAAGTATACTTGAATGAAACATCACCAGGCATAATTGTTCTTAGCCTTATTAGAAGCAAAGCATATACTGAAGATATTGTGGTGTGGGCATCTCTGCATTTGTCCTAGGCCAGCTGTGTTCTAATCTACATTAAGAGAGGGTTGTGGAACCCATTTGCTGCCATTCCCACCAGCATAGCCAATGGGTCCAGGAATTATGGGTTTTCATCCAAGAAGCGCTGTAGGTCCACAGGTTCCTGAACACAGTTTTAAGGCATAGCTAAAGGTAAAGGGACCCTTGACCATTAGGTCCAGTTGCGGACGACTCTGGGGTTGCAACGCTCATCTCAACTTTATTGGCCGAGGGAGCTTCCAGGTAGTGTGGCCAGCATGACTAAGCCGCTTCTGGCGAACCAGAGCAGTGCACGGAAATGCCGTTTACCTTCCCACCGGAGCGGTACTTGCACTTGCACTTTGACGTACTTTTGAACTGTTGGCAGGAGCAGGGACCGGGCAATGGGAGCTCACCCCGTCACAAGGATTCGAACCGCCGACCTTCTGTTCGGCAAACCCTAGGCTCTGTGGTTTAACCTACAGCGTCACCCGCTTCCCAAGGCATAGCTAGGTAAAGTACATTTTGTAAAAAGAAAAAGGGGGTGTATTACGGAAATGGTACAGGAATACAAATTTCTACATTATGAACAGGAAGGACACCTGCATGAGGCTGGACTGGATATTTCACACACTAGGTTTTGAGGCTTCACTCGCTGTGGAGAGTGCAGTTGCCCACAGTCTCAAGGACTTGGAACATATGCAAGTTTCCATAAGCGCAGGAACAGTGAGAGTCTCTAATGTCCGAATAAGAATACAGGCTTACTCCAGCTCTATTTCGGTCACATTGACACTTTTAAGGTCCAATTACATACATGCCAGCATAACCCTGAAAACATAAGTTTATTGGTTAAAGCTAAACAGCAGTAAAACAAAATGCCATCCACCTAAATAAAAAAAATTCACATATTTACAAAGTTTGGTAAATGTATAAGTTCTTCACATGCCGAGATTAATGCACAGATTAAAAAGTTGATAGTGGTTTTTGATGTCGAAATGCTGAAAGCTGTGAAGTATGCACAAAAAAAGAACCCACACTGAATTCAGCAACAGGCCAGTTTCTTTAACAGTAATTTGATTCTCAGAAGAAGAAGAAGAAAAGTTGACACATTCTAGTTCAGCTTCCTTATTTTTAGGCACAAGCAGAGTTTCTCTAGTTAAGTGTTGCAGTCTGTAGTCAACTACAATAGCAAGTGATTGACCTCGTCTCTACAGCACCAACAATACAGGATTTATAGAAGCATATATGAAGTTAAAAACGCAAAAAAAAGCTCAATTTGCTAATGGAAGCAATAGTTGTGCCTGTGCAACAGTGCAGCAAGTTTGTATGGGAACAGTAAGGCCATGGCAGTATAAAGCAAAACTGGCTGTTGTGGGGCACATTTGTGTGTTAAGTCAACTTGGTCCAATTGCTGTTGCAAAGCTGCTGTAACTTTTGAATGAGTATTCATACATTCTGCCTGTAATGCACACATATTCGGCTATTGCAGCTAATGTATGATCCCATGTTACTTTTCCCCCAGACCACCTGATAGCACTGTGGAGTCTTTTACAAACTCCATGTGATACTGTAAAGGCATGGCCTGTGGACTTTTGGCATAGAGCCTTTGAAAGTAAGTAACACAGGAATGCCGGTATAAGACGAGAAGAGTTTTGCCATACATGCAGATTAGCAAAGGCATACTATACCATGGCTGATCGCAGTACTTGGGGGGTCCAGTATGAAATATCTGTCCTTTGAGAAACCATTTTGTCCTTGAAAGACATATTATGAACGTGCCCTTAAATGTACCAAACCTGTGTTAACATGGACTCTGAAAAGTGCAACATCCAAGTACATGCAGGTGCTGCTTTAAAAAAAAACGAAACAATGGGGGCAACACAAGCAGGTGTACCATATATTTGTATGCATACAGTGGGCTACATTGACATTGTATGAAGAAAACCAGCCTTAACAAGTCTGTCCCTTTAAATATTGACATTGCCAAGAAGGTAAAGCTACAAAAGTAGTGTTACAGTTTGATTCATACACCTCTATGCTGTGTAGAAGCTAACCAAGAAACAGGATCAGTTCATTGATTCTCTTGTGCTTCAAGACACCATTCAACATTTCTTAGCCTGTGGACTTTTACACATGATTACACACCGAGAAAGCAGGCAAATCTAGAGTTGTCACAATAGCCTAGGCATTTCCTAGCACCAAGTGCAACTGTGCTCAATTATTCCATTAAGAGGACAAGCCAGATAACGATACGATTATTTTGTGCTGGGAGTCTGACACCATTAGGGTGCCATGCAGACTTTGCAAAGCATTTTGAGGAACAAGGTGTGATTGTTCCGTCTCGTCCGAGGTTCCCAGGTTCGTTTGACTTGCTTGTGTGTTTAAACACTTGAAAGCTCTATTTCAAAAGTACTCTAGTCCCCTTAAGAATTTCAGCATATAAAGTCATTAGCAATGACCTGCACAGATACAAAAGTTGACAATTGGACATTTCATTCATTAGAATGAAGGAAGTTTTGAGAAACTCAAGGTAATTTAGTGATTTAATAGCTAGTGCCTGGCACTTTCCATTGCAAACCATTTTACAATACATATCACATGCATCGGAGAGAAAAAAGTTAGTATCCCATTTAAACAGTGTTTGAAAAGCTTTATAAGCACAATAAAGTGGTGCTAGAATCCTTGCGCTGCCCTGTGTCAGCATCTTCAACGAGCCACTAAATATAAGAATTAAATAAGTTTGTTGACAATCAAATATAAAAACCTGGCTCCGGAAGACCAGAGCAGAAACACACTGATTTAATGATAGCCTTTGAGAGGGGAGAAGCACCCACTGCCACTGCTTAGATGAACTAAGAAAAAACATTTGCACGACTCATGACAACTCTAGCCAATTTTTATGACAGAAGTAGGAATATAAGTCTTCAGCAGTGCACATGGAGGCATGAACTGTGAAAAAAGGCAATTCCTTGGATACAGGAGGACTATCCTGAATAACATTTCATCATGGAAGGAGCAGACAAATCAGACTATGGCCAACTGGGGGTGTTATCGGTGATATTTCAGCTTCTTCTGGACTTTGAATGCTGAATAAGCCACTGAAGTGTGATATCTAGAAGAAAAAGAAACAGTTGTCATTTATCTTAGATATTCTACTTCCTGCAGTTGAACATCCAATCTAAAAAGGAGATTACACTTATCTACACATATATATATTCAAAAGGGTTAGACTAGGGTATACATGTAAGTAATAATTTCCTTTTCCGGATTTGGGTGTGGGGAGGCCATAGGAAAATAGCAGGCAGGTGTTCCATTAATGATCCATTTACAGAAATACCTCATAGGGCTGCGAAGCTCCAGGACCCAGGCATCTTGGCAAAAGTTTTTTGGATAGGTTTCGGGGCAAACTATTACTACCTGTTCTTTCAAAAAGTGCTAAATAATAGGCAGGCAGGCAGGCAGGCAACATTTGGCACCAAAGTCACATTAAGAAAGGGAAACCTAATTAGGACAGAGGTGGATACTTAAGAAATGAGCATGTACACTATGCTCTGCACAGCAATAAGTTTAGCTATATAAATGCTGTGTACATACACACACCTGTTAAGTCACACAATCATGAAGAACATTGTAGGCACAGTCTATGCTATATATTCAGTCAGTTATAGACCTATAAACAACAAACTAAATGAAATTCTACAAGGGCCAGTGCTTGGAATGAACTAGTTTGGTTTAATGAAGTCCACTGAATTAGTTCAAAAATCTCTGAACTACGCCTGAAAGTTGTTCCCATAATCACCAGGCTGAATATGAATTAATTTTTTTGGAAGTGCAGCTTTGAACTGATTCTAGTTCATCTTCAAGTTCCTTTTCTTACACGTGCTTCTTGACTCTTTCTTTGGGCCTTTAAGCTTGAAGATCATAATTGTTGGGGAAAGCTAGTCACATTGCTGTCAGTGTGTGCATATTTTGATGTTTTCTTCTTAAATAACTTTTATACTTCAGCACACCAGCTTGTAGCATTCTGAATGTTGGAAAAAAATGCCAAGGATAGTTTGAATGAACTTGAACGGAAACAGAGTTTTGTAAAGTGATGAACATGAACTAGAATTAGTTCCTTTAAAAAATGAACTTTCCTAGTCCTGATTAGGACCATATATTTTGCAGGAGGGACAGAAAGCTACTAGCCTAGTAACACATGGCAGACACAAACAAAATCAAGAGTTAATTTTAAAAATCTAAAAATCTAGAATCTAAAGGATGACATATGTAATAAGCAGAGTATTAGGTCACACAAAATGCCAATTGTCAACTCCAAATCCTTTAGTGATGGCAAGTTGACTATTAGGAGCACCAACACTTAGTTAAGAATACTGAACAGCTAGAAGTTAGGTTGCTTCAGTGTCCCTCCCAAAAGAAGAGGGGGTGGAGAGACCCGGAAAAGCCATTCCCTGAATGGAAGCCATCAGTCACAAAGGCACACCACTCTCCCCCGCCACCCTTTTATGGAGAGATAGCCTGTAGGTGGTTAAAAAATGTATCAAATAGGACTTACAAACTGAAACCAAGAACCACCCTCTGAAATGGACCTGAAGCTTCAAGAGAAGCAGGCTTTGGTTTGGAGTCGGTCCAAATCTATCCAAAGCAAGCTGGCTTTACTAAACTATATTGCTTAACAGATCTCAGCCTTATTCACATTTAAGTGAACTGTTTGTGATCAGTCTGTTTTTCCTTGTCTTTATACGTAGTTTTCCAGTTACCCAGGTACTACCATAGACTAATTCCACTGCTCTGAGCGGAAGACAGAAGCATTTGCAGCACACTGTCAGGGTATTCAATGAAAAACACCTTATAGAGATTAAACTCTGAGTTCCCATATTTTAGCTCAGAAGTGTGGCCTGCCAGGTTCACTTTTATGAAACCATATGTTTGGTCTATCTAGTCTCACAGTCAGTTAATTACACAGTTCTGAATTTATAAAAATGCTAGTATATGTGTTGGCATGAACTGCTAAATGTCTGAAAGGATGCATGCAGTTTTGCAAGAACAGCCTTTATGAATCCAATTTGTGCACCCAGTGGAAGTTAGCACCTATGCATTTTAATCACCTATATTGTCCTTTTCTTTGCAGGAAATGGAGTAGCAGCAGATTTCTCTGTCTTGAATAGCAGCCAGGTTCCTGGAAGAGAAGCAGCACAGGAACACATTAGTGATAATCCCTAATTGTAATTAATAGGAATATTTCTAAGATAAGTCATCTTACCACTATTCCTAAGAATCACATTACAATATGAAACTAGTCTCTTAGACAACACCTCTCTTACCATACCAAGTTTAATTTTGAACACAGCAAGTCAGCACAGAGCATCTTATCATATAATTGCTTAGTCACTTACATTTTTTCAATAAGTTGCTTCTCATCCAAAGCATTGGGAAGGTCTCTTTTGTTTCCAAGTACTAGAACCTGAAAAGAGAAGGTATTGTATTTATTTGTACCCCATCTTCTTGTGAAGGCAGCTTACATTCTGTTTAAAACAAGACACTTACTTGCCCAATTTCGTATAAACCAGAACATAGAGGGAATAAATCGGTAGTGTGAAAGAACTAAAGTTTCAGGTTCTAGGCAGTTAACCTAAAGAAGGGCTGGGGAACCTCTACTTTGTGAGCCTCAACAAGCTCAGGCTTTGTTTATCTATTTGTAGACGTAGTTTGAATTCAAACCAAACCTATGAAGAGACTTCAAAGGGACCCCACACTCTGGCGCCGCTAGTCGTCCCATCAGATGCAGCACAGAAACTGCATGCAGAGGCAGTAAAGGAGCAAGATGTGAGCACACCAAGCAAGAAGCAAAACCAGAGGGCTCGCTTCCATAGCACCCTAGTCAGATTTGCTAAGTTTAGGTATATAGTGGGCTTCTTCAATTAGCAGCGTTCGCTAACTAAAACGTTTTGAACACAGATTGTCAAAACCAACCCTCTTAAGTTATTTTTAAGACTTTTCACATTAACAGCTTCCACTCTGGGAAACATTTGAATAGTCTTCATGTTTTGGCTACATTGCTGTAGTGTATTAGTTCTATGGAAGCTTCCAGACAAGGATTAATACAAGAGGGATGGAGCTCCCAGAAAGGGCTGGGAGAGACTCCTGCCTAAACTCTGGAGAGCCACTGTCGGTCATTATAGATAACCAGGAGCTAGATGGAACAATGGTCTGATTCAGTAGAAGGTCAAAAGCATGCTTAAGAACATGGAACAGATGGAGCTGCAGAAGCTGAACACAAGTGGAGTTTGACTTGTTTGTGCACAAGGTAGAATTCCTTTCAAAACAAGTTAAAACCTTAAAAGTTTGTATGGGACAAAGGGCCAGATGTTTACAACTTACAGGGATTCCTTGTAGCTGTGGTTTGTCTAATAGATTGTGCAGCTCATTTCTAGAGGCTTCTATTTTTTCACGATCCGCAGCATCCACCATATACCTGTTAAAGGAGTTCAGTAAGTGACCACTGGGTTTATGCAATATAAAACATTTGTGCAAGGCAATCCTACCTAAGCCAAAGTAACTCTAGCAAAATTGCTAGAGATTATAAAATAGCTCACCAGTAATGGGTCAGTGCTGAGGACATATGCAACCTGGTAAAGCCATAG
Organism: Podarcis filfolensis; assembly: GCF_964270895.1. Lineage (NCBI taxonomy): Eukaryota > Metazoa > Chordata > Lepidosauria > Squamata > Lacertidae > Podarcis > Podarcis filfolensis. The sequence goes on along the minus strand of NC_139605.1, from coordinate 33,831,581 downwards.
ATATTAACCATAACAGTAGCTGCTGCAGTAGGCAACTAGGTAGATTAGAGACTGTGCTGCAGTGTGAACTAGATTGTGTTAGAGTATGATCTAATGTTTGCAGTTTGCTGGTATCATGCTGGGAATCCCTGTGAGGGATTAAAGAACAATCAAGTGGATTCACAGGAAGTAGATATGCAAGTCTGATTTGCTAGGGAGACTGATAACTCTTTTGGGATCAGAGCATTCACTCGACTAGATATTCTCCTCTGCACTGTATGTTAAGAACATGCTTTTCCTTTTTTTATATAAATTGTGGTTTCAATGTTTTACTTTTATGCATTGGATGTTGCCTTGGAAGTCCAGTTAAAAGGTTTTTGTTCAATTGCTTACAATAAATAGAAGAAGAAGAAGAAGAAGAGTTTGGTTTTGATATCCCGCTTTATCACTACCCGAAGGAGTCTCAAAGCGGCTAACATTCTCCTTTCCCTTCCTCCCCCACAACAAACACTCTGTGAGGTGAGTGGGGCTGAGAGATTTCACAGAAGTGTGATTAGCCCAAGGTCACCCAGCAGTTGCATGTGGAGGAGCGGAGACGCGAACCCGGTTCCCCAGATTACGAGTCTACCGCTCTTAACCACTACACCACACTGGCTCTCATATAAACTAATTGACAAGCCATGGTATTGAGAAACTTCATTTTGAACAGCATCCACCATTTTTAGGGTATAGGATCCCAGGTTTTTGTAGAAGTACTGTGTACCTATACAACACAATCATTTTTTTTAAATGACATACTTTTGTAGTGCTCTGAAAAGCACTTTCAACTCATTGTAATACATAATAATAGCAATGCTACCAAGCGGTTAATGCATTTCCTTAGACAGTGAAATTTAACAGAGTTCAAATGAAAGAAAACCCAAGCTTGCACAGTCTGCAAGCACATAGCTAAACAGTAGCAGTAGAGTAACACACCTGAAGAACTACCGGTAGGTACAACACAACAAATGCAGCCACAACCAAGTAATCGCAAGATGTATATACTTACACAATAGCATTTACTCCTCTGCAGTAGCGTTCCCACATACTTCGGAATCGTGGCTGTCCTCCTATATCCCAGATCTTTTTTAAGAGACAAAATGGAGAATTATGTCTGGAGGCTGAATACAAAATTGCAACGACTAAACTCAATGTTATACAAGTCATAAAGGAAGCTAGGTGGACCAAAAAACTGAAAGCATTTTGTCAGCCAGGAGGAGCAACAAGCAGGTTTTCCACTAATATTGTTTTTACTGCAACATGAAATTTGTTGTGGGAGATGCTTACATCTGTAGAACGAATGACCCAAGTAACACAAATAGAGGACTAATCCCTAATCACAGTTACAGTGACAAAACCTGATACAGGCAGCGACCTTTTTGAGTGTGTTCAATTGATGCACAACCACCGACGCAGGTTTGTTTTGGACCTGGAGGCAGAAAGGGGCGGGCTTATGCGGGCTCCATCAGCGCATGGGACAGCCAGGAACGCAACCCCCACGCAAATAGGGGGTTACCTGCATATGCAATCAGCACTCCTCCTATGCAGCATGAACAGCAGCAGCCGGTTTCAATGCTCTTTCTCTTTGTGGGCAGTTTGAACGAGGTACAGCAGAGCTCCAAACCTTGCCACTCTGCTTTCCACCAAAATGTCCACTGATGTGCTGAAAAGCTGCCCCACCTGCCCGTGAACCCTGAAGCATGCATCTTGCAGGCCCCACCTTAAGGAACAACTGGACTGATGGGGGTTGTGCATGTTCCCATTAACACTTTCCCAGTAACTGTATGTCAGGGCAGCCAGGTCCTGTTAAACACAGAAGTAAGACTGCACACTTAATCACCCAAGTTGCAGTAACCCATTGCCTGATTTCCTCTAACTACCCTAAAATGCATATAATCCTAAAAAATAGCTATCCTTCAATACTAGATATGGGGAACCTATGGGCCTCTGTATGTTGTTGACCACCACTGGCCATAGTGGCTGAGGCTGATAGGAGCTGAGAGCCCTACACAATTATCTGGAGGGCTGCAAGTGCTGCATCCCTGCTTTATAATGTAATAATGACAGCAGCATCGGGGGGGGGGGGGTGTCAACCAAGCTTTGTGCCCTATGGCACAGTTGTGCCGGTAGCCTTTTAAAAGTTATCAATTGCTTACAGCCGACTATAGGAAGCTAGGATTCATATAAGGTAAAGGTAAAGGGACCCCTGACCATTAGGTCCAGTCGTGGCCGACTCTGGGGTTGTGGCACTCATCTCGCTTTATTGGCTGAGGGAGCCGGCGTACAGCTTCCGTGTCATGTGGCCAGCATGACTAAGCCGCTTCTGGCGAACCAGAGCAGCGCACGGAAACGCCGTTTACCTTCCCGCTGGAGTGGTACCTATTTATCTACTTGCACTTTGACGTGCTTTCGAACTGCTAGGTTGGCAGGAGCAGGGACCGAGCAACGGGAGCTCACCCCGTCGCGGGGATTCGAACCACCAACCTTCTGATCAACAAGTCCTAGGCTCTGTGGTTTAACCCACAGCGCCACCCACGTCCCAGGATTCATATAAAACAGCGTAAATAACTTGCAAGCTCGAAACAGCATCAAGTGTTGCACACAGTGCCCTCTATTACAAATTTTGAGCCCAGCAGACAATATTAATAGGATGATGGGTACGAGAAGCAGTCAGGGACTGAATGGGTGGGAGAATGGAAAGCTTTTATGCCCCCCCCCAGGCTCGAACTGGTCTCCTTCCTGAGAAGTGGTTAGCAGAACAATGTATTTGCCTTCATAAACTAGAAAAACATACCTTTATTGTGACATTACCCTTGGTAACTTTCCGCATGTTGAAGCCCACTGTAGGAATCATATCCTCACTGAACTGACCTGACTGAAGAGAGGAAAGAGCACAGTCATTAGTAGGGGGCCGGCAGAGGATCTCTCAGGCAGCTTAATTAGCTGTGCTAAACATGTGCCTACATGTTTTCCCACTGATGCAAGAATCATGGTTGCAGTGCCATAGAAAATTAATTATGTAGGAGAGCTCTAACCAATATTTCATGCTTCTTTCCAACATCCTTTTCAGAAGGAACAAGTTTGCAGTTGAGACAGTCAGTGAACAAAGATCACATGAGAGGCCATGAGCATCATCAACAGAGGGGAGGAAGGAAGAAGTCAGCATATGCTGAATCACATACAATGACCCCAAAGGGCCTCCAGATTTATGAAGGTAGCATAGGAAGAGTTCTCAAGCTTCTTAGCACTACCTGCAAGTTAAGCATGCCACTCCCAAAAACAATTTTCCTGCAATCACATTAAGAAACTATTAGTCAACTTGGACAGAATGTCTCATCTTTTTCAAGCGGGTTATCTACCAGAAAAACAGTACTCTCAACTCCTTGGTGTGACAGGATAGTATCTGGAAGAACCTGAACAACGTATGCACATCATGGGAAGCTATACTAGCATCAAATTGCATAATTTCTAAGTATTAAACTTGAAAGACTACTCTGGGATGTGTCTGAGCCTGAAGAATCTGGGGAATATTTTTTCAAGGTAAGGTTTACTGTGCTGCAGATGGATTACTGCAGACCACGGCTGAGCAACAATGCTGGAGTAGGTTCAGATACCATGAGCTGTGTTTAACTCAACCCCAACACACACATGAAACTCACCTGCAATAGACTACTTAGGCAAAGCCCTGTATATATTATTCTCCCTTCAAGTTGCCTGCTCTTTTGAGACTAAAGAATACAAAGCAAGGCTATCACCAAGCTCTTTGGCCATGAGTCTGGTATAATATACAGGAAAGGCCTGATCCAGTCAGTGCATTTCAAGTCCAGTCTTGATGTTACACTTAACACATTATTTTGTAAAATTGTGACTGGTATGATTAGCTGCCACTCATCACTTCAGTTGTAGATTGTATGTTCTATATAGACAGACGTATTTAAAAGCCATTCTACAGTGAGGCAATGGGCCTTATCCCACATGAGGCCTCGGTAGCACCGCTAAAGCCATTTGTAAGTTTCTGCGCTTACCACTCAATGAACACTTGAAGTCCTGCACTGTGCTGTTTTAGAGCTTTCCCACCAATTTTATATTACTTACTGAAACACAGCTTGCTGTTTTTACAAACACATCAAAGTAGTGAAGATTATACTGTGATCATAATGCATTGAACATGTCCCTGTACCTTAAAAAAGCAAAGTAGATCCACACAAAGAGTTTGCATTGATTCAATCAATTTGCTGAACTACAAGCAAGTACTGTTTAATTGTTTTTAATTGATAAATGTTTTAACAACCCTCTGCTCTTGTGTGACTGGCTATGGATAAATACCTTGTTTTAATTCAATCCAAGTGCCAACACTTGGAGAGAGACACACATAGATTGTTTTCTTCAAGTGTATCTTAGTATACCATCACTAGGAAAGGAGAACATCAGATCTACGAAACACAAAGACGCATTGCAGGTTTCTTCACTTTCAAAGCCAATATTATTAAGCACAACCACAGAAAAACAAAGGTTAGGTAGGTGCCTGTTCTGCAGTCAAACCGCTTAGCTAAACACCTGCCACAAGTGAAACTGCATTGTACTAAACTATCACATGGGGGGGGGGGCAAATATCCAAGTTGAAAAGCAGAAGATAGACTTCAAGTGATCCATGTCACAAATGAACATGAGCACCACATGAAGACTACTGAGGGCCACCCTCAAGAACAGTGTGTGATGCTGCAAGGAGGACTACTGATGGAAATTATACTCCTGCCTATCATGCAAATGGAAGTATCTTCTGCTCACACTGGTGACCTTTTGATCAGCTGGCAGTATATTGTTGTATAAGCTTTAGCCAGTAGCTTTCACAAGAAAAGCCAGAAATGTTATGTTATCTTCACTGTCAAGCTCTAAACTAGGGGTAAGTATTGCCCTCCATATGTTGTAGACTACAATACAATTCTAATCCCTTACCATAGCTCATGTTGTATGGAACTGTAGTCCACAACATCTGGAGGGCACAACATTGCCTACTCCTGCTCTAAAGTGTGTGTGTGTGCGTGCGCGCGTGAGACAGAATTACAGTGGTACCTCGGGTTACGAACTTAATTTGTTCCACAGGTCCATTCTTAACCCAAATCCATTCTTAACCTGAGGCGCACTTTCGCTAATGGAGCCTCCCGCTGCCACCGGCACGCAATTTCCATTCTCATCCTGGCGCAAAGTTTGTAACTCAAGGTACTACTTCCGGGTTAGTGGAGTTTGTAACCCAAAGTGTTTGTAGCCCGAGGTACCAATGTACAGTGGTACCTCGGGTTAAGTACTTAATTTGTTCTGGAGGTCCGTTCTTAACCTGAAACTGTTCTTAACCTGAAGCACCACTTTAGCTAATGGGGCCTCCTGCTGCTGCTGCACTGCCGGAGCACGATTTCTGTTCTCATCCTGAAGCAAAGTTCTTAACCTGAAGCACTATTTCTGGGTTAGCGGAGTCTGTAACCTGAAGCATATGTAACCTGAAGCGTATGTAACCTGAGGTACCACTGTATTTCTTTCCCGACTACAACCCACTTGGCAGTGCACTTGCAAAATGTGTACAGCTCAGGTGACCCTTTAAACAGGTGATCCATTAACCAGAAACTTCCTATACTACAGGAGTGGAAAAAGCTTAAAGTTGGCAGGCAAAGCAGTGAAGTCCAATGTGATCCTACTTCAACTTATATATAGTGTCACCAAATAAAGCAATCCTACAGGTAAGAACTAATGCTAAGGCCTGGAAACAATTATAAGAACAGGACTGGCAAGAATTAAGATGCCCGAATTTTACACTTATCAGTCTCTATTCTGCCATGGAGGGGGGGGAACACTGGGCATTTCTTTCCATTCCCTATTCTACTTTGCTAGCTTCTCCGTTGTGCTCTTAGTTTACAGCGTTACCACTTCCTCAGTTTAACCAAATGAAATAAAAGTCAAAGTGGTCATGAGTCTGTAATCCTACTCGTGACTAGGGAATCACCTGACCGTTTAGAAGCAGGCAGCTAGAGACCTATAATCTCTGAGCTACTGGAAAATATACTCATGAACGTATTTTAAAACTGATGCTTCAAAGGAAGATTACAGCCAGGAAGTAACCTGAAACAACACTCATTAGATTTAGTGCTCCTTACACAGCTTTGTTATTTAGTATGATCCTATTTTATATGACCACTAAATTAAGGTTAAGTAAGGCTAAAGATACACACACTACTACAATGATTTTGTAAACTTTTTGTTCACCTACCAGTTAACTTACTACTGTGCATGCTGCAAAATTTTATGCGGTAAAAATTATCTATGATCCTAATTTTCTGAGTATTAAAAATTGAGAATCCTACACTTCTATAAGTTTACAGAATTATGGTGCAGTCCTGAGTGCAGAACACTAAATGCTTATTAAGAATGAGGTTAGCCCAAGTAAGTTTCCTATGATTGTATATAAAACCTCAGATTTAATAGTGATCCAGCTCCTCCCAAATTCTACAGTAAAACAGATATGAGTCTATCAAGTTTAAATCAAAGATGGACAAGCCAAGTACTTCTATGGTTTAAGTTTCTAAAATGATACATCAGGAATTTAAAATGAAGGTATTCACTTGAGATTCCTAGTTTTATATATATCAGTGCAAAATGATTAATTCCCAGAATATACAAGAGCCAACTTTATTTGTATTGCAAAATGAAACAAGTTAATTACATTGACTAGCTGGGGACAGAATGCTGGTAGATCAGTCTACTTTGGCATATTGGACTTTATATGGCAAAATGGGAATATTATTATCTACAAAAGTAGGATTGACTGTACTTTGGGATATATCCAATGCCACACACATCAAGTTCCAATTGCCCAGTGAGATTCTCTCTTCTTCTCCCCTCTTCTTCCAACCCTCTGGAGCAGATTCTGAGGGGTTGCAGGAGAAAGGAGAGAGGAAAGCTCCACTGAGCAAGCAGAAGTCTGCTGCGCTAGCAGAGCAAGTGTTGGATACACCCTTTCAAGCTCATGACAAAGCAGATTACTATTCCAAAGTAGTTAAACAAAACATACCAGTTTTGGAAGTATCAGAAGGAATATAGTTATTTCCATGTGCGATGGACTTGCTCAACTCCAAATAATTTTGCAATGAAAGATTTGGAACTGAGGTCGTTAACAGTGTTGGTGCTGAGCTTTAAAGCCCTGAACGGCCTCGGTCCAGTATCCCTGAAGGAGCGTCTCCACCCCCATCTTTCTACCTGGACACTGAGGTCCAGCACCGAGGGCCTTCTGGCGGTTCCCTCACTGCGAGAAGCCAAGTTACAGGGAACCAAGCAGAGGGCCTTCTTGGTGGTGGCACCCGCCCTGTGGAACGCCCTCCCACCAGATGTCAAAGAGAACAACAACTACCAGACTTTTAGAAGACATCTGAAGGCAGCCCTGCTTAGGGAAGCTTTTAATGTTTGATGGATTACTGTATTTTAATATTTATTTGGAAGCTGCCCAGAGTGACTGGGGAAGTCCAGCCAGATGAGCGGGGTATTATTTATTTATTTATTTATTTATTTATTTATTTATTTATTTATTTTGCAGCATAAAATAACTTTTAGATCCATTGTAATTGTTAAAATGTGCAAAAGATGTGCAAATAAATGCTGCCAGAATATGCATGTAAAGCACTGGAAACTGCCGACAGAGCAAAGTAGGAGAACAAGTTATACGAGTGTACCATGATGTCAAAGTTAGCAGGTTGCATAAGAGTAGCAGAGAAGAGAATCATCCTTATGCATCTAAAATGCCTCCCTAAAATACTGTACTGTGATTATCTGTCAAAAAGCAGCAACAGGTGGAACATTACAGAGCAAGAACGCCTCCATGAAAAAGGTGAGGCTCTATGCCCTCACTTCCAGCATCTCTTTCAAGTACTGAGGACATACATATGGGAGGTGCCCTCGTGTTCAAAAGGCTGCCCCATAGTTACCAAAGCACAGAGGACAGGCACCAAACCCTTGTTCCAAATGAACTCTATCAGAGCTGGTGAATGGTATAATAGATTGTCACCACCATTTAAAAACCAAGCAGAAAAGCCAGTGTTTAAGAGAACTTCCAGGCTATGCACATTGTCCTTTAGGAGGGAGAGGGCAACCCCAGGGCAGGCAAACATCTGACTAAGAAACCCAAGGTTAGCAATTTAAACTCTTAACCTTGAACTTGCTTGTGCATGGATGTGGGCTGAATGAAGGCTAGCCTTGATTTCAGCAAGGCATTTGACAAGGTGCCCCATGATATTCTTGTAAAGAAGCTGGTAAAATGCGGTCTTGACTATGCTACCACTCAGTGGATTTGTAACTGGCTGACTGACCGAACCCAAAGGGTGCTCATCAATGGTTCCTCTTCATCCTGGAGAAGAGTGACTAGTGGGGTGCCACAGGGTTCTGTCTTGGGCCCGGTCTTATTCAACATCTTTATCAACGACTTGGATGATGGACTCAAGGGCATCCTGATCAAATTTGCAGATGACACCAAACTGGGAGGGGTGGCTAACACCCCAGAGGACAGGATCACACTTCAAAACGACCTTGACAGATTAGAGAACTGGGCCAAAACAAACAAGATGAATTTTAACAGGGAGAAATGTAAAGTATTGCACTTGGGCAAAAAAAATGAGAGGCACAAATACAAGATGGGTGACACCTGGCTTGAGAGCAGTACATGTGAAAAGGATCTAGGAGTCTTGGTTGACCACAAACTTGACATGAGCCAACAGTGTGACGCGGCAGCTAAAAAAGCCAATGCAATTCTGGGCTGCATCAATAGGAGTATAGCATCTAGATCAAGGGAAGTAATAGTGCCACTGTATTCTGCTCTGGTCAGACCTCACCTGGAGTACTGTGTCCAGTTCTGGGCACCACAGTTCAAGAAGGACACTAACAAACTGGAACGTGTCCAGAGGAGGGCAACCAAAACGGTCAAAGGCCTGGAAACGATGCCTTATGAGGAACGGCTAAGGGAGCTGGGCATGTTTAGCCTGGAGAAGAGGAGGTTAAGGGGTGATATGATAGCCATGTTCAAATATATAAAAGGATGTCACATAGAGGAGGGAGAAAGGTTGTTTTCTGCTGCTCCAGAGAAGCGGACACGGAGCAATGGATCCAAACTACAAGAAAGAAGATTCCACCTAAACATTAGGAAGAACTTCCTGACAGTAAGAGCTGTTCGACAGTGGAATTTGCTGCCAAGGAGTGTGGTGGAGTCTCCTTCTTTGGAGGTCTTTAAGCAGAGGCTTGACAACCATATGTCAGGAGTGCTCTGATGGTGTTTCCTGCTTGGCAGGGGGTTGGACTCGATGGCCCTTGTGGTCTCTTCCAACTCTATGATTCTATGATTCTATGATCTTTTCAAAAACTGAGCCCACTGTTTCTGGATTTGATGAAAATGGAAGATGGGCAACATCAGCATAATAATGACATCACATGCTTAGACATCTTTTCCCATAGATGCGTACAGGTGTTGCAAGCATATGATAAAACTTTGCAGCACCTCCATCAGGTAGGGCGGAACCAATGGCAAGTAGTGCCCTCAGTTCCCATGTCTATCAAGTTATCCAAAAGGATCTGATGACCTCACTATATCAAGCATCCCTGAGAGGTCCAGAAGAATGAATGGTTGTAGTGCTTCTGTCCAATTCAGATGGAAGTTATTGACCAAGGCCACCACAGTAGGTCACTGCCCGACGGTACACGATGCAGCCATTTTGCTGAAGCTAAGTAAATTTCTGTTTGCAAACTGCCCAGGTAGGAAACTGCCTGGGAATGCAATGTATGACACCTTGCATGCCATGATGCAAGCAAGGTGGGAGATAAATTTACTAAACAAAATATATCAACACAAGAATTATATTATTGGTTTGTCTAGAGCCAGTCGCCAAAATATTAGCTTCAGTATGTTCTGCAGAATCAAAGTTAGGATTGCTTTGAAAAGCAAGTTATTGCACCCTGCTTGCTAGACATCTTTCATTACCCAAGCAGTCTTTCAGCTATGATAGCCATTTAACAAGTAAATATAATCCTACAACACGTGTGGTGCTGCTTCTTTAATGCTCAGCTCTCTCCACAGCATCACCAAATCTGTATGCCGGACAACTTGCAGAAACATTAACATTTATTTAGCACAAGTTCAGCATACACTGACAGACCTACAATTTTAAGATTGTGAGAAATTTTAGTCTCTGAATCTTACATGAGAAATGCTTATTCTTTTCTCATATGCATGTACCTACTCGACCCAAGATTTACAGTGCTTACAAGCCATAATTGTAAACTTCTAAGTGCAACATACTGCACCCTTCTTCCAGGGAGATCCGGGTGGCAGAAGGTTTTCTTGTGAAACGACTCAAGCAAAGAGACTGACAACTTTCCCAAGACCACCAGGGGCTCAACAGAGATTTTAACACTATTTATATATAGAAGTACTTATATACAGAAATATAATGGCAGCGTAAGAAACACATTAAATCAATAAACAGTGCAAAACAATCATTAAAATGACTGGCCAATCAAAATAGCTTCAATCAGCTGTGTTGGCCAGTCAGCATAAAAAGGTCTTCCAAGAATTGTCACTACACTACAGAACCATAGTATCCCTATATATTATTCACTAAAACCATGCAAATGCATACCTAACTATCAGTCCATGTAAAGAATATGGTACTTGTCAGATCATAGTTTGCTGTGCTCAAACTGAAAGCAGTTAGTACACACATTTTGCTTAACCCTCAAGTTAGTTTAGGGTAGTCCGGGGAACCACCATCTAGAGCAGTGGTTCTCAACCCTGGATCCCCAGATGTTTTTGGCCTACAACTCCCATGATCCCTAGCTTACAGGACCAGTGGTTAGGGATGATGGGAATTGTAGTCTCAAAACATCTGGGGACCCAAGGTTAAGAAAGGCTGATCTAGAGTGATAACCCCTGGACAGATGTTGCACCTAAAGTCTCATCCAGTAGAACAAGTTTCTGAAAGTTGTCCAACTGTAGAGAGAGAGAGTGTGTGTGTATGTGTGTAAGTAAATACATATGTATGGCATTTATACACTGCTTAAACCTAAGCATTTCTAAGTAGTATGCATAAAAACAAACCATAGAGAATAACACAATAAAAATTCATTGTAAAACTGGACAAAAACCAAACACATGATCTAAACTTGGGAGGTAAAAAATCTTTTCACAGTTCTAGAAACATACATCCATAGCTTCCCACTACATTTGGAACATTCCAGTTTTCCACACTGACTATTGCTAGTATCAGAACAAAGATTAATGCTGTTGCAATATTAAATTATGCAATAACAAGCATGTAATGAAGTATCCAAAAGAGGAAATGTTGCTTTAATGAGTGACTTCCACTACTCTCAGAGCACCATATATAGCAGATTGCAGCAGCACCACACCCTAATCCCAAACAGTCCAGCAGTAATAGACTCCTGGCAGATGCATGTGGCCAAATAATCAGAGTTCGAAATTAGCAGGGCGCCAGACACATTTTGCCCCTAAAGATTCTCCATTTGTGAGTACCTCAAAAAGTCTAGGTGCTATTTTTTGCAGCTAGCTAACACTCAAAGATTACTGAAATGTACGTGCTTTGAAGCCTCGAAGTATATGTTAAAGATAGACAATATGTTATACATAAAGAGTAGTGTGTTTTGAAAACTGAAGTATGGTACCAATATTTTTATTGTATACACCAAATTAAACATGTATTAACAATTTCTGATAAAAATGTGATATTAATAATATGTCTCTTATATGACTTGTGTATTAGTTCATGCTTATAAAAATAATAAAAGTGTTGCCGCTCCCCACCCCCCATGGCGACTAGACATTCTGTTTTGGCACCCACAACCCAGGTCCCAGAAGCCATTTGGCTCCTAGCTTTTCTATCCCAGTTTCTAACACTGCAAATAATACTTCCCTCCAGCTCTGTAGTCCCAAGGCTACTAGCAGTTGGAGCCAAGTGTTCACTCTGGGAGTGGAAAAGCAAGTTGTAGTGCAAAAAAGTTGTGAAGTATAAACAGCGACATCTGTTTTTTTAAAGATTGTAATTTCTTACATAAAGGTCTCTGCAACACTGTCCCAAGTAGGACTTGAAGGTAAGGATCAAGAAGCCATTTTACTCAACTAGATTCACCGGCACAATGCAGGAGTGTTCAATGATGCGCATACACTGGTGTCAACATGGCTTTGCAATGTCCTCCCCTCCCCCATTTTATTCTCATAACCACCCTGTGAAGTAAGATAAGGCAGCGGCTGGCCCAAGTTTAGCCAGCAAGCCTTATGGCAGAATGGGCATTTAATGCTGGGCCTCTCCAGGTCTAGTAGGACACTGATCATCACTACAACACCTCGAATTCTGACACAGTGATCTGTTTGGAGACCTATAGAGACGTTGTGGTGCTATTTCATGTCCCTGTCTTTTCAGATGTGGGAGCGATATTCAAACATGCACTTGGTTCTTTAGAACCTGGATGCCTTCAGTTATAAAAAGGCAAGAAGGATTATTGCATTCAGAGTCATAACATTATTTCAGTTTTAATGCGGCCCTTTCTGCTCACTGATAGCCTGTCAGAGTGACCATGCCCCTCTGACAGGAGATTCTAAACTAAAGCAACACAAAAAGTATGGCTGCTGATTAACACATGTTGCTTACAGAGCAACGAGTGATGTTGAGGAGCCAGGTCAGCTGACTGATGGAGGCATAAACACACCAGTGTTTGATTTCAGCATTCATGAAAAGCTACACCACATAAACATCTTGCACTAGAGTCATCAATCCCCATCAGAAGTGGCCAATTAGACAAGGATCTCCTACAATAAGCTGCACGACCTTTCACTATGGTCTTGTCACTCTTGGAAGCCTGAACTTTCACTTGTTTTTTTTCACAGCAGCACAGAATTGTACAGCTAGAAGGGATCCCAGGGGTCATCTAGTCGCAACACTTGCAAAGCTGGAATCTCAACAAAACATCCATCAAACCTCTGCTTAAAAATCTCCAAGGAAGGAGAGTCTATCACCTCTTGTGGGAGTCTGTTCCACTGTCAAACAGCTCTTATCATCAGAAAGTTTTTCCTGTTTAGTTAAAATCTCATTACTTGTAACTTGAATCCATTGGCTTGGATCCTACCCTCCTCTGCAGCAGGAGAAAACAAGCTTGCTCCATCTTCTATGTGAAAGCCCTTGAGATATTGGAAGATGGCTAGCCTATCTTCTCTCAGACTCTTCTAATTCAGGCTAAACTCCCTCATAAGGCTTGTTTTCCAGACCCTGCCATGTGAGAATCCATTGCAGATGACTGTAGTGCCTGGTAACAGGCAGTCAGGTCATGTATGCATACCAGTGACCAGAGGAAGAATGACCGCTGGAAGGAGTGCAGAAAGAAGAAACATCATGGTGCATCTGCAGCAGCACAGCTGGACACCATCTACTCTAGCTGCAATAAAACATGTCTCTCCTGCATCAGTCTCTACAGCCACAGCAGGCGCTGCAACCTTCCAGCAGCTTACCCTCACCCCCAAAGTTACATTCCTCCATTGTCTCCCGAGACAGACGGACGCCAATTACATTTGAATCCTAAACCTCAACCACAATTAGTGGAAACAATCCAGCTCCATAGACTATGCCTTGACGTTGGCTTGTTTCCGCTAACTATAGTTAGCATAACTATAGCTTGTCTGGGTTTGGATGGCGCAGCAAGCTGTGGTTAGTTTGAAAATGTAAGCAAAAGCTTTCATATCCCTTCTCATGGTTGTGCCAGAGAAGGGGTGGGAAGGAGAAATGTGAAGGCCACAGAAGGCAGAATCAGAATTCAAAATGACTGTAACAGATTGGAGAACTCGGCCCAAACTAACAAAATGAATTTCAATAGGGACAAATGTAAGGAAAAACCAGATGCACAAATATAGGATGGGGGACACCTGGCTTACTAGCAGTACATGTGAAAAGGATCTAGGGGTCTTGGTGGACCACAAGCTTAACATGAGTCAACAGTGTGATGCAGCAGCAAAAAAAAGCTAACGCTATTCTAGAAGTATAGTGTCCAGATCAAGGGAAGTAATAGTATTACTCTATTCTGCCTTGATCAGACCACTTGGAGCACTGTGTCCAATTCTGGGCACCATAATTTAAGAAGGATGTTGACAAGCTGAAACATATGCAGAGTAGGGCAACGAAGATCATCAAGGGTCTGGAAACTAAGCCTTATGAGGAATGCTTGAAGGAGCTGGTTATGTTTAGCCTGGAAAAGAGAGGAGATATGATAGCCATCTTTAAATATCTTAAGGTTGTCACATGGAAGAGTAAGCATGCTTGTTTTCTCCTGCTCTGGAGGGTAGGACTCAAACCAATAGCTTCATGTTACAAGAAAGGAGATTCTGACTAAACATTCGAAAAAACTTTCTGACAGTAAGAGCTGCTCAGCAGTGGAACAGACTCCCACAAAAAGTGGTGGACTCTACTTCCTTGGAAGTTTTAAAGCAGAACTTGGATGGCCATCTGTCATGGATGCTTTAGCTGAGATTCCTGCATTGCAGGGGGTTGGACTAGATGACCTTGGGTACTTTCCAACTATTATGATTTTATGATTTTATGAGGCTTCTGAGGCTTATCCCTGTAACACAAAGTCATGGTTTAGGGTTACAGCATAACAAATCCAGTGTCTTCTTAGATACACTAGTCAATCTGTATACGTCTCACCATGAAATCGTAGTGACCCAAGTATTAATTGTTTGGATAAGCAGCAGATACAAAAAGTGAATATCACAAGTTCCAGATTGGGGGGAAAGACCCTCACCAGGGTTGCATGTGGCAAGCTACTCAGGGAAGCCAAGAGAAGCGGCAACTTCCCCCTCTTTGAAGCAAAGACGTCACTATAATCAACAAGGGTGCATACAGGACTGTTTTTATTTTATTGCCCAAGAGATTTCTGGAGGCATTTGTGTTACACAGACAGCTGAAACCTGCAGCAGCAAGTCTACAGTGTCATTGCTACTTGTGACACAGCAGGAGGAGGTTGCTTCTACAAGAGCCACGTCATTACTTCCCTCATCACTTCTATTTCCATCCACAACTGCAGCATGTTCCGTCGTGCGTAAGATATCCAGGGGCATTTAAAGCAAAGAAATACCTCTCCTCTCCAAAGGCTTGTCACAGCATTTTCGATGCCAGGCTTCTCAATGCTAATCCTACAAACATCGAGTTGGGTAATTCCCCAAATGCCAAAAACTAACACAGGGTTCCACAGTAGCCAGTCAACTACTACCAAGGATATTCAGAAAAGGTTAGGAGAGCAGATACAGCTCTGCTTTCTCCTATCGATTTTAAAATCAGTATGCTGATATTCATAGACTGGTATTAGCTTGTGTTTTTAAAAATGCACCCCAAGTTTGCTAAATCCCAAGTTTTTGCTTAGCAATTGAAGATTACTTCAGCAGTCTTAAATATTTGGAGTTCAGATAAAGGAGGTTGCAATCACAAAGAAGCCAGACTTCACCCTCATTAAATCACCGTTCATGAGTCATGCTATTATTACATCTGTCCAGAAAACAAGTAATGATCCAGTTTGGCCGATGACTGGATAAGAGCCTACATCAAGCAATGACCAGCCTTTCTCCTAGAATTGAAAGATCTAGGAATCCAACTCTCAAAACATTTAGTCCCAGTATGGAAGCATTTAGGCTAGCTTAGCTCCCTTGAAGTTGCTCAGGCAGGCACTTTGAATGATAATGCCCAGCTGAAAGTACTTAAAAAAAAAAAGTTGTAATATATCCCCAGCCCACACACACTATCTTACTTATACAGTGAAATCCTAAACATGCACACTCAGACACAAGCCCCATTGAATTCAATGAAACTTACCCACATGTAAGCTTGTAAAAGACTGCAGCCTTTAGTCATTTACCGTATTTTTCGCTCTATAGAACACACCCGACCATAAGACGCACCTAGTTTTAGAGTGAGAGAACAAG
The DNA here is from genome assembly GCF_964270895.1 of Podarcis filfolensis. NCBI lineage: Eukaryota > Metazoa > Chordata > Lepidosauria > Squamata > Lacertidae > Podarcis > Podarcis filfolensis. Next base: position 33,815,560 of record NC_139605.1, on the reverse strand, counting down.
AAAAAAAATATTCTCTCCCTCTCTGCGCAGCACCCCTTCAGCGAAGCGGCAGAAGAAACGGAGACCCTTCCTGTGCAGAGAGGGAAAGCTGTGCAGCGCCTCTCCAGTGAAGCGAAGCCAGAAGAGCAAGAGGGATCTTGCTCTCCTGGCTTCAGCGAAAGCAACGCGAAGCCTCCGGAGCGCAGCGGGAGCTCTGACTCCTCTTGCTCTCCTGGCTTCAGCGAAAGCACTCTGGAGGCTTCGCGTTGCTTTCGCTGAAGCCATGGAGCCTGCATTCGCTCCATAAGACGCACACACATTTCCCCTTACTTTTTAGGAGGGGAAAAGTGCGTCTTATAGAGTGAAAAATACGGTAAATTAAAGAGAATCAGCTTCCTTCCCTATTCAAGCTTCACATGCCACACAAACATCCCTGACCTTATTATTAATGGAATAATAATAATGCAGGTGGTTAATATGTTGTTCAAGTTCTGGTAACGTTAGTCAAGTCTTTTCTATTAGCCATTTTTATATTTAACTGAAATCCTTACTACCAGACTACCCATATATAACTGAGCTATCAGGCTGGCAAGTTATTAGCTTTCAATATTTTATACTTACCTTGGAAGGATAGGGAACTTTACTCTTGGCCAGGCTTCCTTAAACTTGTCCCTCCAGATGTTTTGAGACTACAATTCCCATCATCCCTGACCACTGGTCCTGCTAGCTAGGGATCATGGGAGTTGTAGGCAATAGATCCCCAATACCAAAGTGAAGCACAGTGGATTATACCCTCCCAAGTTTTACTCAGGGTAGAGTCACTGAAATGAGCAGACCTAAGTTAGTCATTCTTTTAATGGGTCTACAGTATGACTTATGTTCAACCCTGTATTTTTTAAGGTGCTTATCAGTTGCAATCATCACAGAATAAAAATTCCTATCATCACTTGCCTACAGTCCAAGTGACAGAAACACAAACTATTGAAGTTTAATACTAAAGCCGACAAAGCTCTTTTATTTCACGCAAGAACAAGTTTGCAAGAATACATATTTAATAGATTTCACCCAGTTAAGTCTAGAGATGTGTTAGATCCCAACCAAGCAGTAAGGTACACAATTTCAATTCAAAGAACCAATCCTTCCCCACCCCTTCCACTGAATGGCACTTTTCTTTAACAGGCTGAACTATTAAATTAAATTATTTACTTTTAAAATGCATAAGGACATTACTTCTACATAAGAAATTGACACTCCTTTAAATTGGGGTGGAAATATATCCAGTTCTTGTATCATCTAGGCACCTCGACTTCCAACAGTGGTTTCTATGATTTGGCAAGAGGGTATGATTCCCAGTATTCAACACATACCTGGCTTATTTTTATCCCTGTTTAAGTTGTAATATGGCAACACTCTTTTGATGGGTGGAAAAGAAGCAACTCTCTAGTTTTAAATATTTTATCAACTTTAGTTCAGTTTATAGGAAGAGGAACAGCAAAATTTTCCATAGGATCTGCTATACGTTCAACCAGGTCCCCTTTCTGCAATTTGCATTGCCAGTAAGAACAAAAAAGTTCTGCTTAAAGATATATCATCCAATAACAGCATGTTTTTAACAAATTCCACCACATGTGCCAAGTTAAAGCTAGCTTCCAATTTACCTGAAAGGTTTTGATAAAATATTTGTTTATGTTGTAGATCTAAATACTACCTTTAAAGAAAGTCATTGTATCTGAAGGGTGGCCAACCTGCAGTCCTCCAGATGTTGCAGTTGCCATGCAGCAACATCTGGAGGGCCACTGGTTCCCCAGCCCTAGCACAGAGGAAGCAGCTACCAAGCAAGCACTCTACCAACATCGCCCTTTTGCCTCGCCATTCTAATTCCATAATTCGTTCATTCAAAGTCAACAACATAGCAGATGTGCCCTGTAGTCCTGAAAACAAGCAATGCAAGGCAGTCAAGGACTGATATTAAAGAAATGATGCATCAACCTCTTAGCCATATTTTGTGCATTTAGTGTTTGTTTTTGAATTAAGAAGTTTTCAGGGCAAGCACGCCCTTTGGTAGCACTCAAGCACAAGAACACACATATTGTCTTTTGGGTGATGGTTCAGCACTTGCTTAAACTATCCCTATTCACAAAGCTTTGCTTTGTTTTTATTTATTTGCTAATTGCCCCCCAAGACAACAGTATGGGTTGATTTCAACCTTCCCTCCAGCACAGCCTAAGAATCCCCATGATCCATCAAGAAGTATAAAAATGTACAAAGCAAGCATGCATACATAGGAACTCGCATCAAGGCTATGATCTGTGCTAAGTGTTCCAAATATGAACATAAGTCTTAGTAGGTAGGCAAAAATTCACTAGTCCAGTATTATTTGCAATAATCTCAGTAGCTGATCTACCATAAATCGGGTACTGGTCTGTCAGTAGACCAAGACTTAAATACACCCAGTTCCTAGGCGCTGCTGCACACACATATCCCCAGTGGATAAGGAGAACATGGGTATGGCCATCTTCTGATTGTATTATCTCAGCTAAGGAGAGAGGATATCCCAATGCAGGCGCTGAACCTGGAAGCTTTGGAATACAGTGGTATCTCAGTTTAAGAACAGCCCTGTTTATGAACTATTCGGTTTACAAACTCCGCAAAACCGGAAGTAGTGTCCCGGTTTGTGAACTTTACCTTGGTCTAAGAATGGAAACCGAATGGTGGAAGGGCACCGGCAGTGGGAGGCGAATGGTTTCGGTTTTAGAAAGGACTTCCGGAACGGATTAAGTTCATAAACCGAGGTACCACTGTATTTAGAAGTCATCTCAAATGAGCCCATCACTATTATGGAGCATATGTCTACCACACAACGACGTTCTTTGAACTTAATGAACACAAAGCTTAAGTGCAAAATGTTGTTGTTGCTGCTGTTGTTTATATACTGCCCTTTATCAAAAGATCTCAGAGTGGTTCACAAGAAGATATTTAAATCATTCTAGTTGCTTAGAAGTATTATTTACAAATTCAATCTTGTCAAGACTCAGACTCAAGATGTTTCCATGAAAAAATTGAAAAAATGCTAGGACTACTTCATTTATAGACCTAACCCATACTAATTTGGGAATAAGCCCTACTAACTTCAACAGAACTCATTTCCAAGCAAACATGGTAAGGATCACACTCTTAATTTTCCAAACTATTCCTTGCTCACTCTTTGTCATAAGCACTACTGTTAAAAAAGAAAAATGTGAGGAGTTTCAGATCTCATTTACAAGATCCCCTCAGAAGTTTCATTACTGTATTTGAGGCAAGGTCTAAGCAACAAATAGGACAAAAATATCTACAAGCAAAGTACATTACACTCCAATGGTCTGCCAAGCCAGTACAGACCAGAAAGCATTTCCCAGGCCTGCAAGGAAGCTGTTTTGTTGTCTTTTAGAACCATATTATGAACTAAATTTATCCAACAAACTGCCACCATTAAAACCTACAGAACTGACAGAAGCAGCATGCTGCCTCAGTAGGCCTACCAAAGCCAAAACGATCTTAAGTGTAGTAAGTAGAGGCCAGTTTGCCCCCCCCCCCAAATAAGAGCACTGTTTTAGATTTACTCTAGCAAGACAATGCTGCATGCCCCTGATAATGGCACAAATCAAGAAAATGTAGCATCTTGTTTGTTGGAAGTGATGCAATCAAGTCATTTAGAAAGACATCATCAAAGCTTTTTATGAGGCAACTTCAGCATAGATAAGCAAGTTAATGGCTAAACCGAGAGGCACATTCTGCAGCTGAGTCCATTGTGGAAGGTTTCTTGCCCCATCCCAAACTGCAACCTGACCCCACCCTCCTATTGTTAATGCACCAAGGGGGAAAAGCTACTTTGACCTACCAGGAGAATGAGCTGAATGTAATTCACCCAACTCTGCTCTCCCAAAGGGCAAATACTCAAGACAGAGAGAGCCCCTTTATTCAGAGCAAAGTATTCCAAATGGATTGGTCCCGATTTTACCATAGCTATAGATATCTATAGATGGCATAAAGATATATATACACACACCAAAAACCCTGGAAGAGAAAACGATGCTTTACAACTAGAATGCAAGTATGAAACGTCAGTTAAAAAGATCAATATTCGTCTATAATATGTGCTAATTAAGATACCTTGAGGCAAATAAGTGTTCTGAACACATTTTAACCATCTATTGTATTTCTAAGCAGTAAGTAAGCCATTTGAGGGCCTGCACCTTCACACATATGTAAGGTAAAACTTACTTTATGCAACGGTACTCAACGGCAACATATGTCTGTTTGCCTGAGTATAAATCCTAATGAAGTTAGTAGGAGTTACTTGTGTATCAAGTCTGTTCAGGCTATGTAGTCTAAGTGAGCTTTTTTGCTTACAAGAATGGTGTCAATAAATAAAAAAGACAGACCTTCTACGGATATCCCTTGCCCTGGTTAATGAAACATAACCCTAATAAGTCATTACAGAGCTCCTAAAGGTAAAGGGTAAAGGGACCCCTGACCATTAGGTCCAGTCGTGGCCGACTCTGGGGTTGCGGCGCTCATCTCGCTTTATTGGCCGAGGGAGCCGGCGTACAGCTTCCGGGTCATGTGGCCAGCATGACTATGCCGCTTCTGGCAAACCAGAGCAGCGCACGGAAATGCCGTTTACCTTCCCGCTGGAGCGGTACCTATTTATCTACTTGCACTTTGACGTGCTTTCGAACTGCTAGGTTGGCAGGAGCTGGGACCGAACAACAGGAGCTCACCCCGTCGTGGGGATTCGAACCGCCGACCTTCTGATCGGCAAGTCCTAGGCTCTGTGGTTTAACCCACAGTGCCACCCGCATCCCTAGACTCATTCAAACTCACATGGATTACTTTAAGTACATGTAGTCATCCAATAAAAGTAGTAACTTGCATAAACAATTTAAAAACCATCATCAGGTTTAACTGATGGTAAAATGATACTCCAAAATACAAACAAAAGAAAAAGAATGGAAAGACTGAAACCTCTGAAGAGTCTGGGAAAAGAGGTATGTCAATCTGGCACCGAAATGATGTTAATACTGGCATCAAGCAGGCCTCGCTGGGGAGGGCCCTCCATAGACACAGCCAAAAAGACAGTGCCACCACGTTCAAAACTTCTTTCAGAGGAAGTACCTGGAGAAGGGCCTCAGATGATATATGTTCAAGTATACCACAAACTGCTTAAGTGTTGCCCTTCAGAGGGTTTAAGTCATCTTAGCAAGGTTTTTTACCCTTAAAGGTGCCCTAGAAATACCTTCAAACAAAATAGATAACATTTATATTTTAAATGTCTTGGAAGAGCTCAGACATACATGGGGTTTCTGGATAGCCTCCAAATATTGGCTAGGCCCATCCTTACTTAAACTCATGTGGCACCTTAAGACCACTCTTGAGTGCACACTGGTCTTGTATTACTAATCTTGAGCAACATGCCCAACTGTTAACTTCCTCCAGAGAGAGAAAGGCCCAGGAAGTCATCTCCAAACCAAAGCAAAGTCAGGTAAAACCAGACAGGCCCTTGGTCCTCCCACATCACAGGCACCTACAAACACTGGGGAGAGAAAAGTGTTCTCCTTTGGGAAAGTCACACCCACAGAGAGTCAGGATTATAGCAGCTTCAGGGAGAAGAGTTGCAGCTTCTTCTTTTGCCCATCCCAAACAAGGCTTGCTATGCAAAGAGCTTCAGACCTGACTAAGACATGACTGGGCTGGGAAAGGCAGGGTACCACCCACCATTCCCTAATGCAGCCCTCCTCCAGAACTCCTTTCATCCACGGCTTGCCGAGGTCCGGGAAACAGCAGAATTCCAAGTCCCTAACCTAAACTCTTCTCCTGTCCCCTGGCTGTACAGCTGAACACGTGAGCGAGCTGCATGTCTGAACGCCACCCCACCCAGGAAAGAAAGTGGGAAAAGCCCCTTTGCCCTATCCTGAGGAGTTGGCGTGGCCTTTCCCCTCGCATGCTCCCCCAAAGTGCTGGGACTTTTAACCACCCGCACGAGGCAGAACCCAATGGGCCGCAGGAGGCGGAGGGAAAGCCGAGGGCGGGGCCTTCAAAATGACAATTTGGTGCTCCTCTTCTCCCACCCAAAAAAACCCACAACCCCACTCTACAACTAGTGGAAAAATTACTGTGCATGCATTTGACTGGGGCCAAGGAGGGGAGGAGCGAAAGCAGCCGCCCATCTCCAGCTCAAGCGGGTATCAATGGACAGGCGGGAGGGGGCAAAGTAGGGACTCCCCGGGGTGCGGAATCACGCATCTCACCGCGATGACGTTGACGAAGGTGGTCTTCCCCGAGTACTGCAGCCCGACCAGCGTCAGCTCCATCTCCTCCTTCCAGAACAGCGACCGGAACCAGTCCAGCAGCCGAGACAACAGCGCCAGCATGATGGGGGTGGGGGGTGCAGGTGGTGGCGGCAAAGGCAGAGGCAGCAACCAGGACGCTTCTCGTCTCCCTTCCCTCGCCCGCCTCGCCTCCGACGCTCCTTCTCGCGACGGCGCCTCGAGGCCGAATCCGGAGGCTGCTGCTGCTCCCGGTTCTCCTGCTTGCTGCTGCTGCTGCTCCTGCTGCCTCCCGCTCCCCGCGCGACGTGGGTCATATGACGGGACTCGCCTCGGCGCGTCAGGGCAAGAGCGGGCTAGTTCCGGCAGCCGCGCGCCCGGGCGGCTCCACAGCGGCCCCTGCTGGCGGAGTGGCGCGGGAGGACCGGGGAAAGGAGCTTTTTCGGGAAGGAGCGATATACAGTGGTACCTCGGGTTACATACGCTTCAGGTTACAGACTCAGCTAGCCCAGAAATAGTGCTTCAGGTTAAGAACTTTGCTTCAGGATGATAACAGAAATCGTGCTCCAGCGGTGCGGCGGCAGCAGGAGGCCCCATTAGCTAAAGTGGTGCTTCAGGTTAAGAACAGTTTCAGGTTAAGTACGGACCTCCGGAACGAATTAAGTACTTAACCCGAGGTACCACTGTATAGTATGTGCGGCTTACAGGCAGGAAAGCGAAGGGGAAGGGAGGAGAAGGGATGCAACCCTAGTTTTAAAGGTCCCTGCTACGCCGCTGTCCTCGACCAGGGAGACACCCGGACTAGTTTTCTCTGACGGCTCGTTCGGGGATTTAAAGCGAAATGATTGCAGGTCGTTTTAAAAGCGCCAGGAAACGCGGCTGATAGCTTTGCTGCCCTTTAGTGTGCCGTGGTTTGCTTTTAATCATCTATCCGTTTATTTACACCCCGCCGTTTCCTTACCCGACGGGACTCGAGGCGGCTTACAGCGGGGTGCTGAAAATGAGAGCCGCTGAAAACGTGGGGGGGGGGAGTATTTAAAAACCAATAAAACGTGAATAAAATTAAAACTCTCTCTGTGTGTGTACACACACACACGCATATATATAAAATTATTATTTGTTATAAATAATACAAAGTATATGATACGAAGTGTATATAAAATCTATTAAAGGCATACAAATAGTTTCCACTAGAACAGCATGGCACCAGGCCTTTCATGAAAAGCAGTCAGTTCCCAAAAGCCTGTCAGGAAAATGTATTCACCTGCCAGAAGGGGGACAGCTAGGAGGGAGCCAGTTTAGCATCTCTTATAAATACTAGGGACACGGGTGGCACTGTGGTCTAAACCATTGAGCCTGTTAACAGAGTGAGCTCCCATTGCTCTGTCCCAGCTCCTGCCAACCTAGCAGTTCAAAAGCACAACAGTGCAAGTAGATAAATAGGTATCACTGTGGCAGGAAGGTAAACAGCATTTCTGTGCGCTCTGGTTTTCATTATGGTGTTCCGTTACACCAGAAGCGGTTTAGTCAAGCAGGTCACATGACCCGGAAAGCTGTGTATGGCCAAATGCCGGCTCCCTCAGCCTGAAGCGAGATGAGCACCACATCCCATAGTCGCCTTTGACTGGACATAACCATCCAGGGGTCCTCTACCTTTTTTATCTTTTTATAAATACTCTTATAAGCTAAATAAAACACCCAAGATTTGAAGAAGAACACAAGTAGGTTTTGATGGGTGGGTGCGCAATGCATTCTGACATTTGTGTTGTAATGCACATTTGTTTGATGCAAGAAATTTTCTGTCTGGTCCAGTGAAACCAGTGGCGTAGCGTGGGTTGTCAGCACCCGGGGCAAGGCAAGTAATTTGCGCCCCCTAATCCGTGGATTTGCGCCCCCTAACCCATGGATTTGCACCCCCTAACCCTAACCCCCAGATGTTGCGCCCGGTGCGGCCAGCCCCCCCCTGCACCCCCCACGCTACGCCACTGAGTGAAACTTTTGTTTGGGGCCTTAACTGGCAGCTGTGAAGAAGGGTTGGTGTCAGAAATCTCAGTATGCAAAAAGAATAGTTTGCATATTATTTCAATTAGTGGATGCAGGTTTAGAATTATCAGCTAGACGGTGTGATTGGCTGGGGATGGACTAGAAGGGCCAGGAAAAGAAGACCCGGGGAAGGAACAGAAGACCTGAGAGGCAAGCAGAGTGGCTAGGTGGCTGAAGACTTGTTGGAGATAGCTAAAGCACTTGCCTGAGGCTGAAGAGACAAGAGGGGAGCCTGTCTGCAGCATGAAACAGCTTAAAATGTCAGTCTTTGGTGGCTGGTAAGGGTTATCAGAGAAGATTTCCAGGGCAGTACAGCAGGACAACTCTAAATTCAACAGATCAGTAAGGAGTTGGGGGTGGGGTGGGAATAGATTCTAGCTGCTGGTGTTGGTGAAACTTAACAAAGGTGGTGAAAATAAAAGGGTAAAATAAGGTGTTGGTATTTAAAGACATAGTAGCAAGTTAACAAAGCATGCACACATTTAAAATTGCAGTACTATTTTAAACCTAGGAGGTTGCCTTAAACTGGCTTCATTAATTACAAACCCTGAGTTTAAAACACACTTCTTTAGAAGATGCCCAAAAAGGTCACCAGGGTTGCCTTCTGAGCAGTCAAACATAGGATTTCATAATTGCATGCCATGACAGATCTCTGTCCTTTGTAAAGTTATTTTTATTGAGATTCTTAAAACAAATAAAACATTTTTTGGGGTTTTTTACAATTCCAGTTCCAATGCCAAAGGTTTGCAATTGTTCTGCAGCGTTTTGTTGCGCACACCTCTTTTGTGCAACCCAAGAAGTGAATGAAAGCATCCTAGTAGAAGAGCCTATGTTGTACCATGTGGCAGAGATGAAGGACATTGATAACTGGGAGACGGTTTTTGATGGGAACAAGAAGAAAAGAAAATGCTTTTCTTACATACAAAGACAATCAGAGTGGTGGCTCATAAACACCAGCCAGGCCAAACCTGTACAGTGGTACCTCAGGTTACATACGCTTCAGGTTATGGTACATACGCTTCAGGTTACAGATTCCGCTAACCCAGAAATAGTGCTTCAGTTTAAGAACTTTGCTTCAGGACGAGAACAGAAATCGTGCTCGAGCAGCGCAGCGGCAGCAGGAGGCCCCATTAGCTAAAGTGGTGCTTCCGGTTAAGAACAGTTTCAGGTTAAGAACAGACCTCCAGAACGAATTAAGTACTTAACCCGAGGTACCACTGTACAGTGGAACTTTGGTTCTCAAGCGGCTTAGTTGACAAACAAATTGGCTCCCAAATGCCGAAAACCCAGAAGTAAGTGTTCCGGTTATTGAATGTTTTGCAGAAGACGAATGTCCGACGTGGCTCCGCTTGAGTACAGGAAGCTCCTGCAGCCAATCAGAAGCTGCACCTTGCTTTTTGAACAGTTTCAGGAGTCGAACGGACTTCTGGAATGGATTAAGTTCAAGAACCAAGGTTCCACTGTACTGTATTCATGTTATTCCACTGTATTGCTCTCCTGGAATATGGCAACAGAGACTCATTGAGCCCAGTTCTAGGGAACGGTGCATTAACAATAGTAACAAACATATGTTTCTCTGATTCTGTCTTACTAGTACTCTCTGTAGCATATTGTGACAGTCAAAAGTACAATATGTTTGAGGATAGTAATAATGTGTCTGGGCAACATAGCCTCAGACATGGCAAGGATGGGTGTGTCTGCTGCTCATACATATAAAACAAGGGCAGGTGCTTTGTATCCCGTGAACATATTCCAGCATTGCCAGGAGTTATCAATAAAATAAGCTATGAAACTGTAATATGTAGCTTGGTGCAAATTTTACTGAAAAAGTCCCCAAGTGTGAAAGAAAACAGCAAATACTCAGAAGCAGATTGTCCAAAGAAGTAAAAGGCAGGAAAGTAAAGGACCCCTGGACAGTTAAGTCCAGTCAGAGGTGACTATGGGGTTGTGGCGCTCATCTCGTTTTTCAGGCCAAGGGAGCTGGCTTTTGTCCATAGTCATGTGGCCAACATGACTAAACCGCTTCTGTGCTCACTGTGCATCTGCCAGGACTGGAACTGGAAGAGCTAGAGATGCCACACAGGTTAAACACACTTGCTGCCACCGCAAGAAAAGGTCTCTGAGAAGACAGCCAGATTATTGCAAAGCTAAGAGAACAAGAAGAGAACAGTCTTCTCCGATAAAGAAAACAATGCCCGACCTGAAGAATTTGGAGCAAATGATTCAGCAGAGGAAACACAGCCCAGAATAACTAAGGAGATAGTACAAGAATACTTGGCTAGTTTAGATGTATTCAAGTCTCCAGGGCCAGATGAACTGCATCCAAGAGTATTAAAAGAACTGGCAGATGTGATCTCAGAACCACTGGCGGTCATCTTTGAGAATTCCTGGAGAACAGGCGAAGTCCCGGCAGACTGGAGGAGGGCAAATGTTGTTCCTATTTTCAAAAAGGGGAAAAGAGAGGACCCAAATAATTACCGCCCAGTCAGTCTGACATCAATACCAGGGAAGATTCTGGAGCAGATCATTAAGCAAACAGTCTGTGAGCACCTAGAAGGGAATGCTGTGATCACCAATATTCAGCATGGATTTCTGAAAAATAAGTCATGTCAGACGAACCTGATCTCGTTTTTTGACAGAATTACAAGCCTGGTAGATGAAGGGAACGCAGTGGATGTAGCCTACCTTGATTTCAGCAAGGCATTTGACAAGGTGCCCCATGATATTCTTGTAAAGAAGCTGGTAAAATGCGGTCTTGACTATGCTACCACTCAGTGGATTTGTAACTGGCTGACTGACTGAACCCAAAGGGTGCTCATCAATGGTTCCTCTTCATCCTGGAGAAGAGTGACTAGTGGGGTGCCACAGGGTTCTGTCTTGGGCCCGGTCTTATTCAACATCTTTATCAACGACTTGGATGATGGACTCAAGGGCATCCTGATCAAATTTGCAGATGACACCAAACTGGGAGGGGTGGCTAACACCCCCGAGGACAGGATCACACTTCAAAACGACCTTGACAGATTAGAGAACTGGGCCAAAACAAACAAGATGAATTTTAACAGGGAGAAATGTAAAGTATTGCACTTGGGCAAAAAAAATGAGAGGCACAAATACAAGATGGGTGACACCTGGCTTGAGAGCAGTACATGTGAAAAGGATCTAGGAGTCTTGGTTGACCACAAACTTGACATGAGCCAACAGTGTGACGCGGCAGCTAAAAAAGCCAATGCAATTCTGGGCTGCATCAATAGGAGTATAGCATCTAGATCAAGGGAAGTAATAGTGCCACTGTATTCTGCTCTGGTCAGACCTCACCTGGAGTACTGTGTCCAGTTCTGGGCACCACAGTTCAAGAAGGACACTGACAAACTGGAACATGTCCAGAGGAGGGCAACCAAAATGGTCAAAGGCCTGGAAACGATGCCTTATGAGGAACGGCTAAGGGAGCTGGGCATGTTTAGCCTGGAGAAGAGGAGGTTAAGGGGTGATATGATAGTCATGTTCAAATATATAAAAGGATGTCACATAGAGGAGGGAGAAAGGTTGTTTTCTGCTGCTCCAGAGAAGCGGACACGGAGCAATGGATCCAAACTACAAGAAAGAAGATTCCACCTAAACATTAGGAAGAACTTCCTGACAGTAAGAGCTGTTTGACAGTGGAATTTGCTGCCAAGGAGTGTGGTGGAGTCTCCTTCTTTGGAGGTCTTTAAGCAGAGGCTAGACAACCATATGTCAGGAGTGCTCTGATGGTGTTTCCTGCTTGGCAGGGGGTTGGACTCGATGGCCCTTGTGGTCTCTTCCAACTCTATGATTCTATGATTCTAAGAAATACTACTCTGTGTGGAACCCATCTCTGTGTAGAGGTTATCCAATGAAATGAAAAGAATTGGCCACAGTGTATTGTGCAAATTGGGAAGATACCAATCCAGGTAAAACTGAATGACTTGACTTATGTTCTGAGAGGTGCTGTGGGGTTTCTGGGGAAGCCAGTCAATCAGCGTGAATGCCATGGGGCAATTATTGTTGGAGACATGATGACACCTGGGAGGAATATAAGGGAAAAGAAGTGATATTGCAGCAAGACCAAGCAAATCATTTGTTATCTTCTTATTTATGGTGTATAGAAACATGTAAGTTTGGCAATAAGCTTTCTATATCCTTTTGAGGCTGTTGCATGGGGGGCAGAATTCAAGGCAGGCAAGAAGTATTTTCTATGGCTGCTCCTGGTAAACATGCTATTTTCCTGGGGACTCAATTCAACAGTACTAAATGGTGTCTCCATACCACAGCTTTTAAAATATGGAATCTGTGTATATAAAGCTCACACATTCTAGTCTGCTTTAATTCACTCCTCACAAATTATGTTTCTGGAATTTGTGCTGCTGAAAATATTTTTTTTCAATAAATGACAAGTGACTGTGTATATGGATATTTGCATCTGATGCTTGTATATATGTTTACATGGCTATTTGCATAAATGTTCCTCTTATTAATTTCTGAAAGAATGTTTCAAGTTAACACTTAAAGCTCGTTACCACTACCATCTATATTTGCATTTTCAAATTGAACCCAACATCTTATTCCCCATGAAAACACATTTCAAGACATAATTCAAAATAAGGTGATAGGAGTTTGTATGGATGCCCAAATAACAATAGCTCTGGAGGCAATTGGGCAATATTGAAGGGACCAGAAAGGCCACACCCTGAGTAGGTCACAGTTTTGTTGGGTGTTAGGGTGATGCCTGGGACCTCCAGTTTGAGTATCAATTACTCAGTTTGGGTGGCCCTGCAAAACATGGGTTTTGCGTTACAAAACGATTACAAAACTTCAGCACCAATCTGGAGAGGACCCCAAATTTCAGCGTTCGCAGTTAATGAGGCTCCTTCAACTGAGTCAGACCACTGGTCCATCTAGATAAGTACAGTGGTACCCCGGGTTACAGACACTTCAGGCTACATATGCTTCAGGTTACAGACTCCACTAACCCAGAAATAGTACCTCGGGTTAAGAACTTTGCTTCAGGATGAGAACAGAAATCGCGCCACAGCGGCAGTGGAAGGCCCCATTAGCTAAAGTGGTACCTCAGGTTAAGAACAGTTTCAGGTTAAGAACAGACCTCCAGAACGAATTAAGTTCTTAACCCGAGGTACCACTGTATTGTCAACTGGCAGGAAGTCTCAGGAGTCATCCACAGCCCTGCTTAGACATGGCAGGGTTAAATCTGAGGCAGTTTGCAAACAGCAAGCCCTGTATCATTTAGCCACAATTCTCTGAAATTCACACTCCCAGGCTCAACTCCTCTTTCCCAATTTGTGTGGGTAATAACATAAAAGCACACTGCAGTGTTGCCACAAGCCACTCTCACCTTCCTGTATCCAACATGTAATATGCATAGAAACTATATTTGCATTAAAACTATAGTTACATGTGAAGGGCATTAAAAAAAAATTTAAAATGCCCTTCTTTCCCCCCTATCTGTTTAAATATTTCTAGACCACCTAACCAGGAGGGAAGCAACATCAAATATAAGCAGAACATTCTGTCTGAAGGCAAAAGAACTGTGTATCTTGAATGTTTTTTTGTCCACAGAATGGTCCCTAGGAGAATCGTGTTTTGTTCATTTATCAGATTTCGCACTTGCCCTTCACCAAAAAGGTGCCAAGGCAGCTTAAAATAAAACAACAATACAATTTAAAATGAGGAAAAGCCAATACAGTCATACCTTGGAAGTCAAATGGAATCCGTTCCGGAAGTCCATTCGACTTCCAAAACTTTCAGAAACCAAAGCGCGGCTTCTGATTGGCTGCAGGAAGCTCCTGCAATCGGAAGCCATCGGACGTTCGGCTTCCAAAAATAGTTCACAAACCGGAACAGTCATTTCCGGGTTTGCGGCGTTCAGGAGCCAAAACGTTTGAGAACTAAGCTGTTCAAAATCCAAGGTATGATTGTATATAATAATATCACCCAATACAACAGTTTGGAATGTTGCCTCTCTAGATCACGGCATCTCACTAATTAAACCCTTTTAGGTTTTGTACTGGGAAAAGTGAAAACCAAAAACTGAAAGTCTTTGTAAGAACTGCTTGTGGAGATGAATTAAATTAGTGTGACACACCATCACAATCCTTTAAATTCCTTCTGGATTAAAACTTCCATGCAAAATAGTGGATTCTTCACCATTAGAAATGTGAAGAGATAGAAATACAACACTCTGCAGTTATAGAAAATCATAGCCAATGGTTTTCTGATTTTTACCAGAAAACCAGGCTGTGCGCTGCTCTACCATTGCTGTTTCTATAGGACTGCTCCCTGGACCAATCATGGTAGGGCATCGCTTTATCAATGGAAACACTTTGGGTGGAAGTTCTTCAGGTACTGCATTGGAAAGAGCAGCAAAACGTATAGGACATGTAAGGCTGGAAGTTCTCATAAGGATTGGGATCTCCTCTTGGTGATGCAAAACGGACTTTGAATTGCCTTGGGGAGAAGGTAGAGCAGGCATAGGCAAACTCAGGCCTCCAGATGTTTTGGGACTATAACTCTCATCATCCCTAGCTAACAGGACCAGTGGTCAGGGATGATGGGAATTGTAGTTCCAAAACATCTGGAGGGCTGAGCAGTTTGCCTATGCCTGAGATAGAAGATGGTTCCTGAAGCTGCTGAGTCAAAGGTACCGGAGCAAGACGGTTTGAGCATATAACACCAATCCTGGTCTGACTGCACTGGCTACCAATTAGTTTCCGGGACCAATTCAAAGTGCTGGTTTTGACCTATAAAGCCTTAAACGGCTCAGGACCGCAACATCTCAAGGACCGCCTCTCTCCATATGAACCTACCCGGACCCTGAGACCATCTTCAGAGGCCCTTCTTCGTGTGCCTCCTCCTCGAGAGGTCAGGAGGGTGGCAACACGAGAACGGGCCTTCTCTGCGGTGGCTCCCCGTCTGTGGAATGCTCTCCCCAGGGAAGTTTGCCTGGCGCCTTCATTATAAACCTTTAGGCGCCAGGCAAAAACATTCCTTTTTAACCAGGCCTTTGGTTGATCTTATTGACATCCTATGCCCCTTTAAAATGTGGCTCTTTTGGGGGGAGGGTATTATTGGGTTGTCATTGAGACAGTGGGTGGAAACGCAAAAAGGGTTTATTCACAGCTGCAGCAGTGAGTCTTGGTAGGATTATTTTTGCTGAGAGAGCTTCACCTAAGTGACTTCCTAGGGGCACGAGTCTGGGCAGTGTGTATGGAGGCCCTGGGCTACCCATATGACAAGACGCCACTCTCCGCCTTGCAGATGTGGCCCAAAGGAAAGCAGAGCAATACATTCAGCACCAGCTTTGCTGTAGGAGTTGCCAGAAGGCCGCGTACATCCAACTGTCTTAGAGACTTCACTCTGGATTTGTGTAGGGTTTACTCCTTAGCCTTTCCTTCTCCAAAAGATGTCCCACTATGGTAGGATAAAAAGGGCCTTAAATTCTAATTCTATTTTTTAAAAACTTTTTTAAATTCAAAATTAAAACAAAACATATTATCCAGAAACATATCATCCTTATTCCCCCCCATTTTCCTCCCTCCCCCACCTTCCCACACAAAACCCCACCCCCACCCCCCGACTTCCCTTAGTTCCCGTGTTTGATTTCTCTAAGAATGTTGTTTTCTGCATGTTACACAGTTGTATAGATCCTCAAACTATTTAGCTGATTATTATCAATAAAAAGTTTGTGAATGTTTATTCAAAGCCATTTAAATTTTTGGCTTTAAATTCTAATTCTAAAGATGTTTACTGAAAAGCAACTTCCATGGAACTGATGGGGTGAAAATGGCTGCCGGTTACTATCTTGCCAGCAGCTCCGCGTTAGTATTGTGTTATTTGTGCTATTTTATTAATGTTTTATTATTGTTTTAAGTGATAAGGAGGATTAATAGCTGAAGGAAACCTGCTGTGAACTTTTACTGCAGCTGAGTGAGTATAACTCCCTAAAGGAAAAGAAACGCGACTAGAGAGAAATCCTTGGGAGGAAAGAAAAATCGCTTACCTGATAAGGGCCTGGAGAGGCCTTGGAACCTCTCCCCTTTTACCCAAAACTGCCTTGCGGAGAGCCCTGCGACGGAGCTAATGATCCTAGTTTAGCTTAATTAAGTTTTTAACTCAAAGTTTTAAGGTATGGAGACCCTGAAAGAATATATATATATATATATATATATATATATATATATATATATATCCTTTTTAAGCCGCTTGATTATTACCGGGGGAGTACCAGAGCTTCTGCGGTAATCACTCCATAGCAATTGAAGAAGTAAACTCACCCCTGCTTCTCCACCACGTTGTTTTTCTTCTCTTCTACAAATACCTCCTGTCCATTTATCTCAGTCAATGCATTGTAGCGTGTTTATTACAACAATAAAGAAATAATTTACAACTTTAAAGAAACAATGGTGACGACCAGGAGTGGCTGCAAAACCTCAGGCTTTTCTCTGAAGGCTGTAAAACCCACCTTTAAAAGAGCCACTCTAAAGAAAACACAAACAAAAATCACTCGCTTCTACATGAACAGAGCAAAATGTGGAACAAATGAGGAAACGACTGAAATGAATGAGAACAAGAACAAGAAGGGAAGAGAAATCCTACTCTCTCCTACCAATCTCTCTTACAGCCATAGTGAAGGACTGGTTATGCAAAGAAAGGAGTGTACTAAAAGCAGCGATAAAAGCCTGAATATATTGGAAGCAACACAAAACATCCTCGATACAGCCGATGAAGCATCCCCGAAACTGAAAGCCAAATCCCAAGTTCCCCCCGAACCATCGTTAGATCAAAAAATGGAGGAACTAATGTTAAAACAAATTTCGGAATTGGCCTCGGGAAATATTAAACCTTCGAAAGACTCTTATCCTCATCCCCATGAGACAAATGAAGAGGGTCTCTCAATCATCAAATGGCTAGTGCTCCTTACTGAGGACATTGAATCCATAAAGTCCTACTTGGACATTTGCACAAAAATTCTTACCATCATGGTTGACTCCTGTAAAACTCTCTGGAGAAAACCCGTCGGAATGCCTGCAGAATCAGAAAGTAATCATGGCCTCGCCTCCACCCTCTGTAGGAGTGGCCCATTAAGGAAGGGTAAGAAAGCCTGCAGAGCTAATGCTTGTAAAAGGAGATCCATAGTTGTAAAAAATGTTTAAAAAAGTAAAAACATAAAGAATCTTAAGACAGTGCATTATAAAAAAATGGTTTTTAAAAAGCTTTTTAACCTACTCGAGAGCACATCAGCCTCTGGGACTAGAGGGAACCTGGTGAAGTCTTTAGCCAAGAAGTCAGTTAAACAGGATTTGCCCCCAAACGTCTGTGCTGATAAAACTCTGGATTGTCTAAAACCTTCAGCGCCTGCTCCACCACCAAGCCCTAAGCAAGATTTATTGCCCCAAGATCCATGGTCCTACGTTTTAACCATAGACAACTCCAAATCCAATAAGGAGAGCATTCCAACAAATAAGCACTGGAAGCTGGTGTTGCTTCAAAACAAGCTTGTTTTTTCAAGCTATCCTAAGCCTCCAGGATTCTTATCTCAAGAGGACCGCAAAGTCCATCTACTGAACTTCCTTAAGGCATATATGCCAGGTACTTTGAGTAATCCCTCGGAGTTGGACCAAGTGGAATATCTATATTTTGATGGCTTGCTTGCCAGGGCGGTGGCTACATTCCATGATCGGAGTTTGGCAAAACTGATATATAAACACAGAGAACACCTAAAGACAACTGGTGTAAAAATATCAAGGTACTTCAAAAATGAGGCCTCTCCTATCCCACTATTCCCCAGTTCTGCAACTTCGACTACAGCACCTCATCAAAAGGCTGAATACCACACTTTAATTGATATAAAATCCACTGAGGACTCGCCGAATCACCACCCAGAGTTACTTACTAATGATCTACAAAGACCAGACTCTCCCGGGACTTTATATGAGGCGAGCCAAGGTAACGGGTTTGAAAGTTTTGAAAATAACTTAGTCTACTCCTACTGCGCTCTCCCCCGAGAAACTCAGAACAAAATACTTTATAGACTGAATAACCTTCGTTCTTGTCTGATGAATCTGATGAAGGACCAACCGGGACCACACAACCAAAACATATCTGATTATGTCCCAGATCAGGCTTCATGCTTCTATCGTCACGAGCTGGATTTATGGGTCGAGAAACCCTCCGTTACCCCAGGCCAATTGGTTGCCGCAGAGATGAATCCATCCTGTCAGATCTTGGAGCTGAAACGCCCCTCCTATAACCCAGCTCGCATGCAATCCATCCCAGAGGCAAACCTGATCACTACATTAGCATGGGATAAAATGAGAGAATTAAATGAGACTGAATTGGGCTCCCCAAATAAAGTGCCCAGCATGGGTGCGCCAGGTTGCAACCCTAGCATTCCACCCTCCTCAAATGTGAGCATACTGAATACATCTTTAAACATCATTGAATTAGCACCTGAACTATCTGAACCCGCTGAAAGGGCTAATAGTAAGAACCAGAGGAACTTGGTGTGACATCCGGAATGCATCACGCATACCTCACTAGCACCCTTAAACCAAAGATCTCTCCAAACTCTTTCTATTATGTCCTGGAATGTAGCTGGACTCTCATGTAAATTAGCTGATTCTGATTTTATAAATTTTCTTGTGTCTTATGATATAATACTTTTGCAGGAAACCTGGTCTCTTAAACCTTTAAATATTCCTAATTTTATTACTTATAATTTACCCGCTACTAAAATGTCAACAAAAGGACGCCCTAAAGCCGGTTTGATCTGTGGTATTAAGCAGTCTTCTAACCTTAAAATTAATTATATCAGAAATATTGGACAGTATGGACAATTGTTATCATTTTCCATTGGGTACAGGGAAATTCTTCTTTTAAATATATACTTTCCTCCCACAGAGTTGGAAATTAGACCAGATTATGGTTGGAATATAGTCTCTGAAGAGCTGTATTTAATACGCAGTAAATCTCCAAACATCCCCCTGATTGTAATGGGAGACACCAATGCTCGAATTGGATCAGATAATACAGCTCTCTATAAACGCTATGTCTCAAATCCAGCTGAAGATGCCCCACTTCCATTGAGAATAGGGAGGAATTCAAAGGACATCATTATTAATAAAGCGGGAGGAAAACTTTTACAATTGGTTTTAGAATTTAATCTTTCATTTTTGAATGGCTCAATGTGGCCGGATATTCCAGGAAATTTTACCTTTAGCTCCAAAAGGGGTAGGAGCGTAATCGACTATTCTCTAGTTTCCGTTGAAATGTTAAATGAAGTTGCCTCTTTTACAGTTGTACCTCGCTCAGAGAGTGACCACTTCCCAATAGTTTTAGAGATGTACAGGAATCCTAGAAATAATGATATTTGTCCTCTTAATAGTATTGATAAGACTATTTATGCCAAAAGAATTTATATAAGTGATAAAAATAGGGAGGATCTATTAGCAGTATTTGAAAATAACCCAGTTATTCTCGAACCTGTGGCTAACCAAAATTTGATGCCCTTGGAGAACAATGATTGTTATTATAAGACTATCCAGGAATTATTTTCTTCTTTTTTAGACCCTCAGTTCAGCAACAAACCTTTAAATAAGTATAACTGGTTTGATAAAGATTGTATTAACTATAAGAAAGAACTTAGAACTTGTCTAAAAGAAGCCTCTATTAACAACTCCCAAGGTCTCTGGAAGACTTATTTTGAAATGAAAAATGCTTTTAAGAACATGCTCCTGGAAAAAAAATCTGAGTTCGCACTAGCCAAATGGTCTAAAATTGTTACTGCATTAGAAATTAAAGATACCAAAACTTTTTGGTCACTTCTCTCAATAAAAGATATCATTGATTTCCCTAATATAAGCGATGAGGCTTGGATCTCACATTTTACTGCTGTTTTTTATGATCACCAAGTATGTAAAAAGGAAAATTTTAAATTTTCTCTGGCAAAAACCACACAATTTCAAATTACTGTTGAGGAGATGAAAAGGATAATTTATTCGTTTAAGCAAGGGAAATCACCTGGTATGGATGGCATTCCAATAGACCTGTTGAGATTAAATGTAGAATGGTGGGCCATTAAACTTGTGCCGCTTTTTAATTCTATCTATCACTCAGCCCTTGTACCTAAGTCGTGGAACAACTCAATAGTGGTACCGATCTTTAAAAAAGGTGATAGGAATTGCCAAGAGAATTACAGGCCTATAAGTTTGTTACCATGCATAAGTAAAATCTATGCCAAATCTCTGCTTATTAAATTGGAAGAATGGATGCTGACAAAAGGTCTACCTGGTAAAGAGCAGGCTGGTTTTAAGGCAGGCTCGTCAACTCTTGACCAGTGTCTAGTGTTAAGTCATCTTGTGGATAAATATGTCATGAGAAATAAGCGAAAACTCTTTGTGGCATTTATAGATTTAAAAAGTGCCTTTGATTCGGTCGACCGCAATAAACTATGGACTAAACTAGAACACCTTGGTATCGACCCATATCTACTTACACTGATTCAAAGTCTACATTCTAATAACCAAATATATGTTAAAGTGTCAAAAGATGGTAGACTAGCAGGTCCTATTCTGAATAATCGAGGAGTTAGGCAAGGCTGTATCTTGGCCCCTACCCTATTTAATCTATTTTTATCTGACCTACCATTATTTCTTCAAAACGCAACCACTCATACTCCTTATTTAAACAATAGCCCACTCTTTTTATTACTTTATGCAGATGATGCTGTAATTATTTCACTCTCTGTTTTGGGTTTAAAAAAATTATTTAAGAGTTTCTCAAACTACTGCTCTCTCAATAATCTCAAAATTAATTATGATAAAACAAAGATTATGCAATTCAGAAAGAGAGGGAACCCAAAAGGCTGTATAATTAATGGACATCTAATACAGGAAGTCAAGCACTTCAATTATCTGGGAATCACATTCAAAAATAATATGAATTGGAATACACATATATGTGCTGCAATAGTTAAGGCCGAAGTGACAGCCCACCATATTAAATCCTATTTTTTTTCTCCAGTAGGAAACAGATTTATTCCAGCTGTATTGCAAGTGATTGACATGAAACTTTGTGCCCAACTTCTATACGGCACACCAGTGTGGATTTCAGGTGACCTCAAGAGGTTGGATAAATTTCACGCATCCCTTCTGAGGTCATTATTAGGACTTGCAAACTCTGTAAAATATGAAACAATATGTTGTGAGCTGGGAATATTGCCTTTATCAGTAAGAGCATGGCTGAGGACCTTGAAATATTGGATCTTCCTCCATTATAGAGCCCTATCCCCTAATTCTCTACTTTACGATCTTTTAAGTGATAGTGCAATTCACAATCTATCATTGACTTGTAGGAGAAAACTGGATTCGATAGGGCTCACTCTAACTGATTTTGAAATTTCTGATCCCAAAGATACATGGGAAATTATCAGGAAGACTCTTACAGAAAAAAGTGTTCTCGCCATGCTTGAGGTTGCAAAGCACAGCACCTGCTCTCCTATCCACTTAAATCTCCCTTTGTGTAGAGATTTCCAAAAGGGATACATGACAAATCTGAAGAAACATGAATCGTGTAGGCTGTTTATGCTGGCCAGATTTAACATGTTTCCCTCGGTGGTAGTGAGAGGAAGATACTTAGCTATCCCAGAATCAGAGCGTCTCTGCAAGTGCGGAAGGCGGGAACCTGATACTCTGGAGCATATATTCTTTTCCTGTGATTTTGGCAGTTATGCCAGAGGACAATTGTTTGAGGCCCTAGAATTTAATAGACAGATTTTTACACAACCAACTGTTCAGGACCTGCTGGCGGACAGCGATGATCAGGTTACTATTGTGGTGGCTGAATTTTTGAGTGCTGTCCATGGAGAAAGAGTGGGCCATGATGAGGAGACTTAGTGGTTCTTAATGGTAGGTGATGTTGCTGTGTTGTATTATATTATCTATGTACATCAATTTATTTTTGGAGTTAAGAATAGGACGGGGATAAATTGTGTTCGCTGAGCCCGTATTTTATACAGTTTGTATATGATGTTTGTTTGTTTGATATTGTGTGGTGTGCTATGCCTAATAAAGGATTTTGAATTGGAACTGATGGGGTTTAGTTCAGATCGTGGGTTGGATTGCTCTTCCACCAATGGAAGGACTCGGAATGGACTGAGATCCTGTGGAGGTTCTGATGGAAGAAAACAAGGAGGTGATTTGTGCCAAGAACTCGCAGGCCATATCCTGTATCAGAGGGTCTCCCCCATTCAATGGAACTCTGGATCCAAGCCTATGTACATTTAGGTCTGGAACCCATATGCAAAGAACTGCATAACTAGTTGGGGGAACCTAGGAGTGCTTTGGATGTCCACTCCCACCCCAAAGCAGCCACTCTCCTTGCAAAATGAGAAGCCATGTCCCAAAGCTGGGGCAGGATGTTTGAGATGCATTTTGTGATATTGAAGGGCCTCAGAAATAGAAATTCCAGCATGCTGTTATCAAAGCCACTGTTACAAGACGGGCAAGGCCATAAGCAGGCAGACAGACAAAGCAACTGTTATAAGACAGGGAAGGCCGTAGCAGGCAGACAAACAAAGAATGAGTAAATTAAGAAGTGTTAACCTTCAAAAGGAGAAACATGGAATGTTAGAGCCTGATTGGATAAGAATGTAAAATCTCACTCTCTGTTTTTTTTTGTATAGTCTATAAAAAGTGGGCGCACCCTGACTGGGGTGTGCAGATTGCAAGCTTATTACTCTGTACCTTTGTTCTGCATATGCATTTCAAATAAATCCTGTTGAATCCTGCAAGGTTGGTTGCCACTTCGCGTGAATCTATGCTCCGGGGACCCAACAGCAGATAAGGAGCAGGTCCATCAATATGACACCGTGGGCCTTCCATTCAAAGAGGACAGAGTCAGAAACCTCATTGGGTACATCCAAGCCCTTGAGTATACTTAAAATCATTCTTTATTATTTGCTTCTTATCCATAGGTATTCACAGAGGTGCCTCAAAAAAGGAGTTTCTGTGTGGAATGATTTCTGCTTGTTCCACACACAACAGAATGCTGATTGCTGCACTGGCTCCCCAAAAGCCCATTCCATCACCACCATGTGTAGCTCCTTCAGCTCCCAACATTAGGAACCTATTTCCACAGAGCTTGTTTTCGGGAGCGGTTGTACCCAAGCAGCAAGTGCCCTTCCACAGTGGAACTCCCCACGTGCCATTTTTGTACAGTAGTATCTCAGGTTACATACGCTTCAGGTTACAGACTCCGCTAACCCAGAAATAGTACCTTGGGTTAAGAACTTTGCTTCAGGATGAGAACAGAAATCATGCTCTGGCTGCGCGGTGGCAGTGGGAGACCCCATTAGCTAAAGTGGTGCTTCAGGTTAAGAACAGTTTCAGTTTAAGAACGGACCTCCGGAACGAATTAAGTACTTAACCCGAGGTACCACTGTACATCTTTTGTACACAGCCTCTGCTCTACTCCTCATGACCACTAGATGGCACCTCGGTTCCAGGTTTGAACAAAAGCTCACCCTTCTCTGTATGAAATGTAAACAGTACATGCGCAGTTTATGGTTTACTTTTCCCTACTTGTGTATTTAATATATTGTATTTGCAATGCCTGCGTGGTTAGCCATTTGGAATGCTTTGGGTATGGGTTTTATGAACTCGGTTGTTCGCAATTAAAGAAATTAAATGAACAAAACTGTTAGTCTTTGTTGGGAAACCAGCAAACAGGATTTGAGCACAACAGCACTCTTTCCTCTCTGGTTTCCCAGAAACTGGTATTCAGAAGCAACACTGCTTCCAGATGTGTGGCAGAATATAGCCATCATGGCTAGTAGGCACTGATAACCCTCTCGTCCATGAATTTGTTGAAGTTTCTTTAAACCACCCATGTTGTTGGCCATTGCTGCCTCCTGTGGCAGTGAGTTCCATAGTTTAACTGTGGGTTACACAGAGAAATACTTTCTTTCATCTGTTCTGAATCTTCCAACATTCAGCTTCATTGGCTAGCCACCAGTTGTAGAGTTATGAGAGAGGGGAACAAAACGTTTCTCAACAGCCTGGTCTATGCAATGCCTTTTAGTGGTAATAATAATAATAATAATAATAATAATAATAATAATAATAATAATAATAATAATAATAATAATTTGTTATTTATACCCTGCCCATCTGGCTGAGTTTCCCCACCTCACTTCTCACAATGAGGGAACTTCCAGAAGGCCCTCGGCACTGAATTATAGTGTTATTATGTCACCATTAAAGAAATTGCATCAAGTTATCATCGCATAGTTTAAATATAAAACTACAGATGCCTGAATTTTAGCGACATGCAGACATTACAGCTCTTATATTTACAGTATATGAATTCATGTTTTTAAAAGCTACCCTTCCCTCTCTTTTGCCTCCAGCAGAGGGCGCTGTGATTCCACGAAAGCCTCTTCCACGCTCCGTGTTTGAGAAGCAAATCAGGCCACCTCCGGCAGGAAACGTGGTTTCCTCGTGATCTGGGGCCTCCTAGGCTGCCTATTCAGTGTGCTGGTGTTGCCTTGACACGTAGCCAGCATGTGCTTGAGCAACTCTGATCCCTTAGCGCGCATAATAAATTCAAAGGCACTGGCTCTGCAGTGAATCAGATGGCGACATACTGCGAATGGATATAACAGGGGCATTTTGTCTCAGCTTCAACCTCCTTAATCAGAATGTTACTTTTAACGGTGATGCCTTTGCAACAAGTGACCCTAGAAAAAGGGGAACACAACCACACACACACAGCACAATTTGCCGCATTACTGGAGTAATTTCTCAAGGGAGTTTTCCCAAGCGACACTCAAAACTCCTTTAACCTTCTGCATGGAGTGTCTAGTGCTGCAATCCTAACCTCACTCAGCTGGGAATAAGTAATAATTCAATGTAATTCAATAGGACTTTCTTCTGAGTCGACATGGTTAGGCTTGCTTTGTTATTCACCCTGCCCTCTCCCTCTTGGAACTGAATATACTGTACAAGCTAACCTCATGGCTACTCTTTATTTTGTGTAACATCTTGCCTGATGAAGCATTCTGGGTAACTCAAAAGCTTGCCCTTATTTTGTGACATTTTGCTTAGTTGCAACTGCTAAACAACAACGACAAACTGCTATAAACCAACACAGCTACTTCTGTTTTTCATGTTACTTGCTTGTCCGTGTGACTTAATCACTATAATGCTGTTTTGAATGCAGAGAAATTCAATTTTATATGTTGATCAAGTACTACTCTATTTCAACCACAGTTTAGTTTTTGGATCATCTGTAAACAGAGTGCTTTCTACCTGAAGCTCATTAGGTGTCTGGCTCCATCCTGTTATTACTATGCAGCCGTATACTTTTCCAAATTAAGCCAATGTAGGAGCAATCTGCTTACAGAACTAGCTGGGAGTGTGACAACCTTTTCAGTGAGAGAAGCCTCACTTAAGAACAGTGGCAATGTAAATTGGTTGATGAGACCAAATTGGTGAGGATTTAATCAAATTTCAAGTAATTCATGCATATTCCCCAAGAATTCTGATTTACCTATAACTGCACACTTTTACATTGTATGCCACAATCTATATGCTTTTAGAGCCTTATAGAGGTCTGGCTTCCCCAAACTATCATTTTCATAATTGCAAAACAGCACTTGTACCAAGAAACTGATATGTATGCTGCAAAACAACCTTAATTTAGGCCGAACTACATCCACTGTTAGAGTTCATTTTCTTCTTTGGATACTAGATCTAACAGCCTTTGACTAGTTACTTTAATTATCTTCGCAAACTCTACAATTCTATGAAGCAGCAGCAGGGAAACTTTGGCCAGCTGGATGTTACAGAACTACAACTCCCATCAGGCCTAACAAGTATGGTCAAAGGCCATGGATGAAGGGAGTTGTAGTTTAGCAGCATCTGAAGGGACAAAGGTTCCCTACACCCATTTTAAATCAAGTGGCTTTCTTACTGGGTGTCAGGGACTGGCTAGATGGTGAGGAGTGGTGGGAGGTACTAGCTGGAGAAAGTTTCAGAGGAAGAAGGCTTAGAGCCCAGGAATTGGTGGTGGGACACTGAGCAGTGGTCAGAGGGAGAATGGAGGGATGCTGAAGAAGAAGCAGGCTTTTGTGAGCAAGGAGAGCCTGTGACAGGGAGCAGCTCAGAGTCAGAGGCTGAAGCAGAGGATGGGGGCAGGTGGGCTGCAGGAGAATCCCAAGCCAGGAGTCTGCCTCTCTTACTGCTAGAAGTTTTCCTCCCCGCTTGTCTCCAAGGACACACAAGGTGATGTGTAAGGTGGAACAGAGATTACAGGTGCCCTGGCGTAGTTTGAGGCTGCTTGGGAAACATCTGGCAGAGAAAGAGACCTAGAGGAAGTAAAGGGCGGGGACCGCCAGTCCTGGCAACTGCTGAACAGGGGCAAGTCCTGTCGGGAGGTATGGCTGCACACTGTAAGCTGCTTTCTTGAATAAAGAATTAACTACAACTGCCGAACCCCACGTCTTGTGTGATGACCTGCAGCTGACCCATTTTGGGGAGCATAAGGGTGAAATTCCTTAAGGTCAGCCTCCCTTTGAATGTTGGAACAGACCCTCAAATGACCTTGCCATGAGTGACAGCAAGGCAGCCTTCGTGGGCATTTATGCATGGTATTATTATTATTATTATTATTATTATTATTATTAATACCCTGCCCATCTGGCTGGGTTTCCCCAGCCACTCTGGGCGGCTTCCAACAGAATATTAAAACACAATAGTCTATTAAACAATAAAAGCTTCCCTAAACAGGGCTGCCTTCAGATGTCTTCTACAAGTCTGGTAGTTGTTTTTCTCTTTGACATCTGGTGGGAGGGCATTCCACAGGGCGGGTGCCACTACCGAGAAGCAAATGGCCAGGTATTGAATTAAGATGCACTTTTTGGATTTTCCACATGGGGCACCAAATTATTTTGGGCCAGTCTTGGACGATACTAAAAAGAAAAGAAAAAAGCAGACTCCAAGTAGCTTCCACAGCATTCTCCTCTCCTGTGGTTTCCAGAAACTGGTACTCAGACTGCCACTGACAGTCAAGGGAGAGCATAGCCTTCGGTGGCCTTTGATTGCCGTCTTCTCCATTAATTTGATGGGACGCAGGTGGCACTGTGGGTTAAACCACAGAGCCTAGGACTTGCCGATCAGAAGGTCAGTGGTTCGGATCCCCGCGATGGGGTGAGCTCCCGTTGCTCGGTCCCTGCTCCTGCCAACCAGCAGTTCGAAAGCACGACAAAGTGCAAGTAGATAAATAGGTACTGCTACGGCGGGAAGGCAAATGGCGTTTCCGTGCGCTGCTCTGGTTCACCAGAAGCGGCTTAGTCATGCTGGCCACATGACCCAGAAACTGTATGTCGGCTCCCTCGGCCAATAAAGCAAGATGAGCGCCGCAACCCCAGAGTCGGTCACGACTGGACCTCATGGTCAGGGGTCCCCTTACCTTTACCATGAATTTGATTAATCCTCTTTTAAGGACATCCATGTTGGTGGTCATCACTTGCAGGAGTGAATTCTGTAGTTTACCTAAACACTGTGTGGAGAAGTATTTCCTTTCTAGTATTAAGAGGGAGGGAAAAAATCTTTTCTCTATCCAGTTTCTTCCATCATGTCCCCTCGCCTCTTCTCTAAACCAGGGTTTCCCAGACTTGAGTCTCTTGCTGTTTTTGGACTACAGTTCCCATCATCCCTGTCCACTGGTCCTGCTAGCTAGGGATGATGGGAGTTGAAGCCCCAAAAGAGCTAGAGACCCAATTGTGTGGGAAACTCTTCTCTAAACTAAAAGAGCCCTAATGTTGTAATCTCTTCTCTTAGTGGGGGTTGTTTGATCATTTGGGTTGCCCTTTTCTGAACCTGTTTTCCAACTCTACAACATCCTTTTTGAGGAGAGGCAAGGTGAGATGAAGGAAGGCAAACCAGAACTGTACATAGCATTCAAAACACAGTCACATCATAGATTCCTAGAATGGCATTATGATACCAGCTGTTTTATTTTCAGGTCATTTCTTAATGATCCCTAGCATGGAATTTGCTTTCTTTTTCACAGCTGCCACACACTGGGTTGACAGCTTCACTAGAACGTTTGTTATTTACTTGGCACGACTGGTTGTCATTTTAAAATCGCCAAACATCACCACGGGAGAAGACTGCAGAGTCAGCCGGCCCTACCTAGTGCACATGTATTTTTCATTTCCTTTGGCTGACTCTGCCTTCCATACACAATAAGCAGCTTGCCAAATCTTTTCCATAACCAGGCCCACCTAGGGAGTGAGTTTGTATGTTCTGTCTGGTGTGCTTCTCTCCACCAGCCTGGATTGTCAGCTGAAACGTTCAAAGTCTTTCTTACCCAAAGGAAATGTGGTTTACCCAGCTCCTGAGTATGATGTCATTCCTGCTTCAACTGGATTTAATTGACTTAAGGCACCAAAGCCTGGAGTTCTGATATATTTTCCAAGGTGGGAGGTTTTGGTTTTGAGAAGATCTCCTCTCTCTCTCTCCCTTTCTCTGTTGTTTTGTCTCATGCCTCAATGGCTTGGGAAGAAGAAGCTCCACGCCACACATGGCCTAGATTACAGGCATAGGCAAACTCAGCCCGCCAGACGTTTTTTGAGACTACAATTCCCATCATCCCTGACCACTGGTCCTGTTAGCTAGGGATGATGGGAGTTGTAGTCCCAAAACCTCTGGAGGGCCAAGCTTGGGGATGCCTGGACTAGAAACCATGTGACCTGTATCACTGGAGTCTTTAAAACATTTTGAATAAAAAGCTCTTGGAACCTGAAATTTTTCTAAGCATCACCCAAGGCAAACAAAGAAAAACGAAACAGGTTATTATATGAATAATAATGATTATAGTATTTATTAGCCACTTTTCTTACAAGCGACTTAGATCACAGCCAATTAACCTAAAAACTCAGCAATGCAAAAAAAAAGGCAGGACTACAAGTTGTTCTGCTGCCTTATACACCACGATTCTTGTGTTTTGCACTGCACGAAAACACTTTACAATAAAAACATTTTATGTCCTCTGGTATCAAGCATGAGCTCACAATTTAAAGGCCCTTGCCTATATTGCTTGGTCACTCTCTCTCTCTCTCTCTCTCTTTAGGCCCTTGCTGAGATCAGCAAAGCGGAAACCAGACTTCAGTTATCTCACCACCACTCATGTGTCTTCCAGGCATCCAGTGCCAGTAAGACTCTGCGGGTGGCAGCGATTAACAAACAGTTCTTGCCAATAGATTAAATTGCTGAATAGACCTGGGCTGTGAGCTTGTGCAAGGAGACCTTGGGGCAGCTTACAGGCAGTTGACTGGAGATGGCGAAGCGGTGGCCCTTCGGATGTTGTTAGACTCCAACTCCCACCAGCCCTGGCTTTTGGCCTGATGGGAGTTGGAGTCCAGAAATATCTGGAAGGCCACATGTTCCCTAACCATAGTATGACTAACCTGGCAGGCACTCAATCACCCTTCAGAATTTTGAACCATTCTCTCTCCCCCCCCCCCCCGCTAACGAGCTGAAAGCCTTTAGTTGGTGATATCAGGGGCGGAGGATGGGAGCATAGTGTGTGCATCTAATTTATTTATTATTATGCATATAATTTATTGATTGTTGATGTGTTCTACCGTTGATTCAGGCCCCTTCCATAAAGCACACGCGCCCATCCTGACCATAGAATTCAATAAGGAAACAACAGAAGGGCTTTGAAACTCCATTTATGTTGATGGTTGGTTTTGTGTTTTCTCGCAAATTTACTGGGTCTTATGAAACCTATTTCCTCTGTGGCTCAAGATCAAGCAATAGATTTCGAGCTGGTTCTTATTCTGTCGAGTGCTCAGGTTTCTCAGTAAGAATGCTTTCGCAGCTCCTGCATTCATTGAACTGGCCTCCTGAGGCCCAGGGATATTTTCTCCTTTACTAAGCTCCCTTAGAATGGAGTCAAGTTATATTTACACCAACCATGAGTGACACTGGGAGATCTGTGATGAGATCTTCCATGTGGTTTGGCATTCCCCACCTCCCCAGTTCAAAGCAGCTGCGAGAGATCCTGCATCAGATCAGGGGAGTGACCTAGTAGAGGTGAATTTTAACTGTGCCATTTCCCTAATCTAAATCAGTCCAAAGGTGCTATTTGCCCACACAGAGAGGATTGATCCAGACTTCATTTTGTGCTGTGTTACTAGGCCTGGGCTTTAAAGCTCCATGTCCACGTGATTTCTTTCACCCCCGGAAAAACCCACACTTGGAATTGTGGTTTGCTCTGATTCAGTTGTAAAATGTGGGTATACCTGGGGAAAGCACCAGGACAAAAGAAAAAATTAATGCTCAGACAAAGAGCTTTAAAGCATGGATCTGTGCCTGAGAAGTAAAGTGCAAAAGGAAATCTTGATGCACCCAGAGTAACACAATTCAGGTGCCTTTATGATGCCCTTGGGGGGCCAAATATTAGCTCTGGAGAGGGGCAACTTGAAGCGGGGGGGGGGAGGGCACGAAGTGAAAGCTTTTTAAAAAACAAATATTTCCCAGGCGAGATCATATCATGCATGTTCCAGTGTCATTTGTAAAAACACTCTAATGGTTGGAGTAAACACAGTTTGACACCATTGCAAGCACCCAAGAGAAACTCCCGTAGGTCCTCAGAAGTTCATTTCTGTGGAAGTTGCAAAAATGTTTGTATGTGATTCACTCTTACAGAGAAAGCCTGTGGCTGCTCCTGTAAACAGCCTCAACTCCTCCCCAACAGGAGATCCAAACACAAAACTCCCAGTATCTCATCTCTTTTGTCCCCAGGGGCCAAAACTGATGTTAGGCTGATACAGTCTATGTGCCAGATTGCACATTGTGCTAATTTCCTGTAAAGCAGTTGAATAGATGGGGTGGGTGGGTGTTAAATTGTTTTCCTGGCAAATCTCTCCCCTCAACCTCCCAATTGTTTCTCCTCACCCATTTTTCACCCAGCAAGGATTACTTGTAGTCTCAGAGATCCACCCACTGACAGAGAAACGGGCAGGGAGAAGTGATTTTGTGAGAGAAAGGGTTAACAGAAAGGCATATATATATATATATATATAATATGTTTTGAAACAGCCTCCCACAACAAAGTGCCATCTGGATGTTGCTGGACAACAAATCCCATCATCCCTGACGATTGGCCATGCTCACTGGGGCTGATGGGAGTTGTAGCCACCATGTTGGGGACGACTGCTTTTTAAAACATCCCTCCCGCCACTTCAGAGGAAA
This sequence comes from Podarcis filfolensis, assembly GCF_964270895.1. Taxonomy (NCBI): domain Eukaryota; kingdom Metazoa; phylum Chordata; class Lepidosauria; order Squamata; family Lacertidae; genus Podarcis; species Podarcis filfolensis. Next base: position 33,783,933 of record NC_139605.1, on the reverse strand, counting down.
CTCTAAACTTCTGACACGTAACTCTCCTCCCATCACTTCCAGTTTGCCCGCAAGAATACCTCTCATGCTGGAATGCGTCATTTCTCAAAGCTGTCAATATGGTTTAAAAAGTGGAATGGAGTCAATTTTAACCTGAGTGAACTTTCTGTACAGTACAGTTATTAGACACTTAAGCTTAGAGACGGAGTCACTTCAGGCAGTGACTGTTCATATCAGTTGTAAAAGGGGCCTTCCTCTGCATACACTAAAGATCTTTATCTCTGTTACAAAGAAGAATAAAGGGAAGTAAATGTGGAGCAAGATACTCCCTCCTGAAATGCGGTTTATATCTCTTCCCCCCAGCCCACTTTTATGGGCAGGTGAACAGCACAGGAATGAGGTGCTTGCACGCGGTCGACCAGTGTGGCTTAGCACTTCAGGACACCACACAGACCTGGTTTCAAACCTCCATTCAGTCATGAAACTAGCCTAGTAGCTCACAGGGCTTGTTGTTTGGGTAGGAAAAAACATTCATATCCTCCCTGAGCTCCACAAAGTAGGAGGAGTGGGATAATAATGGACAGAGGACTTTGGTTGATCTGCTTCTACTTATTAATGTGAGGAAAATGGCTGCTGTGGGCTTGAAAAACTGAAGCTGTGTGTTTCGTTGCCGCTCTTTGCAACCATCTTCCTTGTGCTGATCCGAATAAAGCGCTTTCAGGATTTTGAATATAGGTGTTTGTGTGGAATTCCCCCTACCCCCCAAAATGGCCAGTTCAGTCATAGGTTTGTCCAAAGGCCAAAAAAACCTCCAGAAACTGTACACATCCTCTTTCGGCATTTATTTCCTGTACAGGTGTGTACACTTTCCTTTATTGGTCACTCTTTTCGGGGCATTGCAGCTTCCTTTGTTAGTTTTCCGTTGACTTGGGAGTTGGGACAGCTCCTTATCCTTGCACAGATCAAAAATTCTCCACCACCTCCTTTCACATTCCGCTGAGGAAAGCTTGTCTCCTCTTGTGACTCACACAGAGAAGAATGCCCACACCTTAGCGGGAAGGTTCTGCTTGTTGTACTGCACCAGCCAGCAGGCACTTTTAGGTGTCAGGGAGTTTTAGCTGCTTGTTTAGCTCACATGCTCCATAATGAGATCACACCCTTCCATGCCCTACATTATTAATACCATGCAACTGCCCCAGCAGCAGCAACAGTAGCAACTTATTCACAATCACCAATGCAAATTAGGAACCCACCCCCCAAATCACCATAAGGTATTTACCTTTTCACAGCTATTGGGTAACAAATCCCTGTTCATTAGCCTAGAGCAGGATTCCACTAAAATCTGTTTAAATGGTTTTTTTAAAAAAAGAAGAGGAGAGGCTGTGCCTCATTGGTAGACCATCTATCTTGCATGCAGAAGCTCCCAGATTCAGTCCCCAGCATCTCTGGGTACGGCTGGGAGAGAGCCCTGCTTGAAACCCTGGAGAGCTGCCAGTCAGTGTATGCAATATTGAGCTTGTTATTGTTGTTTAGTTGTTTAGTCGTGTCCGACTCTTCATGACCCCATGGACCAGAGCACGCCAGGCACTCCTGTCTTCCACTGCCTCCCGCAGTTTGGTCAAACTCATGTTTGTATCTTCGAGAACACTGTCCAACCATCTCGTCCTCTGTCATCCCCTTCTTTCCCCCCTCCATCTTTCCCAACATCAAGGTCTTTTCCAGGGAGTCTTCTCTTCTCATGAGGTGGCCAAAGTATTGGAGCCTCAGCTTCAGGATCTGTTCTTCCAGTGAGCACTCAGGGCTGATTTCCTTAAGAATGGATAGGTTTGATCTTCTTGCAGTCCATGGGACTCTCAAGAGTCTCCTCCAGCACCATAATTCAAAAGCATCATACATCACTACTGGGAAAACCATAGCTTTTACTATACGGACCTTTGTCGGCAAGGTGATGTCTCTGCTTTTTAATATGCTATCTAGGTTTGTCATTGCTTTTCTCCCAAGAAGCAGGCGTCTTTTAATTTCGTGACTGCTGTCACCATCTGCAGTGATCATGGAACCCAAGAAAGTAAAATCTCTCACTGACTCCATTTCTTCCCCTTCTATTTGCCAGGAGGTGATGGGACCAGTGGCCATGATCTTAGTTTTTTTGATGTTGAGCTTCAGACCATATTTTGCGCTCTCCTCTTTCACCTTCATTAAAAGATTCTTTAATTCCTCCTCACTTTCTGCCATCAAGGTTGTCTCATCTGCATATCTGAGGTTGTTGATATTTCTTCCGGCAATCTTAATTCATCCACTGACTCAATATAAAGCACCTTACTATGAATCTCAGCATTACAGAATATTTGAGTATTTCATCTGGTCTCTAGGAAGGTTATTCCTATTGATTCCTTCAACCCTAGAAAGCCTTTCTTTAGTGGGCTTCTGGCTGGATGTTCAGAAGATCCAGGGTTGTTGTGGTGGTTTTTGGTTGTTGTTGTTTTTTAAGAAAATCAACTCCAATATGCATGCAACTTTAATAATAGTACCACAGCACTTAGGAATTCAGAGACCCACATGCATACTATAATCTCAATAACCCTTACAACAAGCGTGTAATGTAGGACAGCTTTATTATTATTAGGAAGAGGAGCAACAACATGTTTGTGTTTTTTGTAATTACCTTTACATACAACAAGGAAATCCAAGGCTGGCTGACCACAATGGATTAAAAACAAGTGAAAACTCCAATAATTACATACAACAAAAACCCACCACCATTTTTTTGTATCATGGCAAAATATTTTCCTCAGGATACATGCAAGAGAGAGGGACACCTTCCTACGTGTGCGACAATGTGTGCACATCTGAGAGAGAAAATGTACATGTGGGTGTTAGGGAGAAAAGATGGCAGTGTATGCACGTGCACACAAGTGAGAGACACAGAGAGAACATGTTTTTGAGTGTAGGAATCAGGATAAGGTGAATGAGCAAAAAGTGGAAAAAAATCCCCTTCCTCTCCCTTCCCCACTGGGGTTTCCTTGTGGGCCTCATACGTACAACGAACGAAAACCTACGTGGTTAACTGGCTTTTCTTCCTCTGCCCCAAATACCACATGAACTCAGTCAACCACTGTCTTTGGCAGCCCATAGCACTGCTGGAACACATTCCTTCCCCACGCTGTGGTTTAGTCACAACAGTAGTGTCTTCACTCCCAGCACTAACCCTTTCTTAACCCCATTGACTTCAAAGGAAACAAAGACATGCCCAGGAAGCTGGAGCCTCTGGACTCTTGATGTGTTACCGTCTGCAGGATGCCTATCTAGTGAACGTGGTTTGTGGGCCTGGCAAAGTGGGTTATCCAGCAAGGTCAGTGTGCACTGTTCAACCATCACCTGCAGCAGATAACAGAGAGAAAACCCTGTGGATCATTTTTCTTGTGTAGCTGTCGGTGCCCATGCACTAGCACTGGATCAGTCCCTAAGCTTCAGAAATCTTCTCCGGAACAACCTAAATCATCCCAAAACATTTGCAACACTCTGTTTATTAAATTATTATTATTTGGACTAAATGATCCTTTGGGTCCCTTCCATCTCCACGATTCTATGATTCTAATTTACAACGTTCTTATACAGTACACACTGATCTTTCGTTCCACCCCTTTAAAAAAACAGCTAGTGAGTTATGTGCATTGTTATGTGCCTTTGCAGATCCACATCATTCAGTTAAAGCACATCCAACACACATGTATGAAAATAATCGTGGGAACTGTAGTTTCCCCCTTAAAGAGCTGCAATTCCCAGCACCCTGACAAACTACATTTCCCAGGATTTTATTGGAGGGGATTGTGTGCTTTAAATGTGTGTTGTGTGTTTTCTTTCTGCCAGCAAGAGCGCTGCTTTTCTGATACCTTTGTTCCTTGCCTCTCATTCAACCTTATTTCCTGATATCTCTCATCAGCTCCAAATTATTCTCCCACAGAGGGTATTTCCTTGATTCCTACAGAGGGTGTGGGTCAGGCTGAAACCCTATAAAGCTGGGTGGATTTGAAGCATAGCATGGGTGGGAGGCACTCTCTGTCCAATCCCCTTCAGAAACACTTCTCCCCAGCTTTATGTCCCGTCCCCCCCTGGTTGGGGTTGAGGACTCAGAGCCCAATTAAAAGGGGGGTGGTGGCTTGTACATGCTTACATGTATAAACCACCATTGCTGGACCATGGCACAAATATTTAAAACAGGAAAACATGTTAAAAAGCTCAGTGGTAGAGCATCCCTTCGTCCTAGGTTCAATCCCTGGCCATCATCTCCATGTAGGGATGGGAAAAACAATGAACAGCTTTCTATGGCATCCTCTAGCTAAGGTTAGGCCCAATACAAAGTCCTTGCAGTTGTCTTAAACTTGCTATCTAAATCTTATACTTAGGGGATATGGGGTGGGGTGGAGAAGGGTTAACACCCCCTCATGCCTGTCCGTGCTGTGCTTCAAATCCTCTTACCACCACCACTTTATAAGAATTTGGCAGCTGCCCGCTTCTAAGACATGGGTCTGCCACCATTGGGCCGAGTGACAATGTTGGATTTCTGGGTGATACCTATGACCCCCCCCCTGTTTGAGTGTCATTTTCTCAGTTGGGAGGGGGAGTGTGGGGTTTGTGCTACAAAACCAATCTATTTCTCAGTGGGTGGGGGCCTACAAAATGCTGGGTTCTCGCTAACGAAACTTTGGGACTGATTTGGAGCGGATCCATAATTTTGGGGTTCGTAATTGTAAACCCCTAAATGGGATTTCCCCCTCATAATTCTGGTTCCCTACTGTGGAATGACCTGAAATAGGAGAAGAGCTCTACTGCTAGGACTCCCGAAGTCAATGTATATAATAACAGACTAATTAGCACTCCACTTCACTGGATGGGAAGCTTCCATTTGACTGACTTGACCCGCTGAGCTTAATTAGCGACAGACAGGGGGGGATAAGGAGGATCAAAACCAGCAGCAACTCTTGCAGTTTCTTCACAGGGTTGGAGTCCCCAGCCTGACCTTATCTTCACCCCAGACTAGCAGCAGCAGCAGCCCAGAAGAGAAAGGAAACCCGACTGGCTGCTAAATAAGAAGGCAGGGTTTAATTTGCATGAGACTAAGCGCCTTTGTTTGAGCGTGTACTAACTAGAAATCAAAAGGACTTGGCATCGTGAAAGAATCTTCCGATAAGCAGGGCAGGCTCGACTTGCTAGCAAATAGTTCAGATGTGCATGAACCCAACCCCACTTCCTATATCTGCACTGGATCCTAAGAAATCAAGCAGTTCTAAAAGGTTGGTGGAAGTGGCTGACCGAATACAAGTTCTCTGTACTCAGAGGCATTTGTTTTCTAGGAAAAGAGAGTTGAGTTCAAACCACTTCCACTGTACTTGGAATGTATGTCTGTTCGGGCCAGGGCAGCTGCAAACCCCCCCCCCCATCAAGTAAATAAATTAAAACACTTAACTAAAATAGAAATAATCAGAATATTTCAAATTGAAATGCTCACTGGGGTCACTTGGATGATGTTCTGGCACATTCTAGCACCTTCTAGTTCTAGTCGGAAGGCAGCAATATCGCTCCAACCTTCCAGCATCTGGAAGAGATCCTTACTAATTCCTTACTTGGACTCTTTAGTGTCTTCGTTGGAGCAACATTTCTCATAACAGCATTCACCGACTTTTTCACTTTTGGCTCTACACCCCCTTTTCATGTTGGACATGACCATTCAAGACTTCAAGATGAAAGCCAAGCAGTTCTCAAGATTTTATAAGCTGCAAGATTTCAACTTCGAAACTGAACTATGGTTACGCCGTGTGGAAGGAGAAGGAACTCAGCAAAGAGCAGCTAAAAGAGCTGAACATAGCAGACCTAGTAAAAGAGGCAGAAATATTTTACCCTGCCACAATAAAAGGCTCTGCTCATCTCTCTTGCTCAGCCATGAACCACTTGTATCGTAGAGCGGTCATTCAGTACCAGTGGCGTAGCGTGGGTTGTCAGCACCCGGGGCAAGGCAAGTAATTTGCGCCCCCTAACCCGTGGATTTGCGCCCCCTAACCCGTGGATTTGCCCTAACCCCAGATGTTGTGCCCGGTGCGGCCGCCCCCCCTGCACCCCCCACGCTACGCCACTGTTCAGTACCTTACGGAAAGTAAAGACTTGGCTGAGATCGATGGTGACAGGGGAGTGTCTCAATGGGCTGTGCTTACCGAGGACTCAGCTATACAGCTACAAATAAAATGTTTTAAGTGTGTTTTAAGTGCAATATGTTTCCTGCTTGGCAGGGGGTTGGACTCGATGGCCCTTGTGGTCTCTTCCAACTCTATGATTCTATGATTCTATGATTCTATGATTCAATATACAATGTGACACTAGATGGCAATGGTGAGCCTTATGGAAAATTCAATGTATTTTTTTAAAAAAAAACACTTTAAAAAAGCATTTTCAGAGTGGTTTTTATAAGTGTGTGAAATCCACCTGTGTGTGCACAGAAAAACTGCACTGGAAAAAAGAGGAATTTGATAATGAAAAGAAACTAGGTTTAGTATAGATGTAAAAAAAAAAAGGCACGTTCTTTGTAATTTTGCAAAGTATGCTTGTTAACCACATGAAAGGTACTCCCTGATGTTAATTTTTTATTTAACTTCCTAGTTTTCAAATGACTGGAGATTTTGACAGAAGATTTTTCTGAGCACTTGAGGTCAAAAGAAAGTAATTTAAAGCAACTCTTGTTGGGATAGTTCATTCCGAATCTGCTCCAGTGATGTCCAGACTTGGCCCTCCAGCTGTTTGGGACTACAACTCCCATCATCCCTAGCTAACAAGACCAATGGTCAGGGATGATGGGAATTGTAGTCCCAAAACAGCTGGAGGGCCAAGTTTGGCCATCACTGTGTTAGACGGAGCCAGACAGAGGATGACAGGTGGATGTCCTGCCCCTGCAACATAAATCTTGGCTATGCCCATGATTGGATCCAACCATAAGCCACATGGGAAAATTAGGGCCATTGAAATCAATGGGATTTAACTAACAAACAGGGCATCCCATTAATTTCAGTGAGTCTAATAAGTATGATGGGTAAGTCTAGATCTAACCTTATATTAATAAGGAACTTCCAGCTTTTAGCTGTGATGCACAACGCCCATTTAAAAGAGCGCAAGATGTGGCACCTCTAGGCTTCAGTCCCTACAAAGCACAAAGGTGGGGGGGCGGGGAGAGGAAGGCACCATTGGGCTGTTACTATATTTATATGCTGCACGGATATCAGTGGGAACTGGATGTCCCAGGAGATTTGAAATAGAACCTGCTGAATCCTTCACCTCCAGGTCACCAGTTCAAATATATTCCAGGATCATGCAGTGATTGTCAGGGTTGCCTCTTCAGTAGCTTATGATGTCCTTAACCAAACTCGTGTCTTCTTCCCATGGGCATCTGGGGTTTCAAAAACTACCTGTCATTTAGCAGGGTCTAAACTGTAGCCTAGGTAAATGATTTGTTTATCAAATGGGTGTGCCCTGCATTGTCCTTTTGCATCAAAGTCTTCCTAGGCAAGTAGTTCTGATATCAACAGCATAGTATGGTAGGGAAACCCCTGCTGCTACTCTGTCAGGTGTGCGTGCAGGAGCCAGGCCCTGTGACCAATAGGACTCTGCAAGACTGGGGCCTTCCTAAGTTTGTTCTGAAGAGGCAAGGCATGGCCACACAGGTGAGGCGATTGGTAACTCACAGCACTTGGTGGCAAGAGCCGGGAAGAGATAGAATGTCAGCATTTTCCCTTCGGCTCTTTGCCACAGCAACACGTTCCTTGCCTTGCTGCGTTTGACTCCTTGACTCCTTGCTTCTTGATCCTCGGACCCTTGACTTCGTGACCCCTTGCTTCTTGATCCAAGGACCCCTGACTTCGTGACTCCTTGCTTCCTGACCTTTGGACCCTTGGCTTCTTGACTCCCGGCTCTCTGACCCTTGGACTCTTGGCTTTCTGACTCCTGGCTTCTGGACTCCCGTTCCTGCTCCCACCCCGCCATCTTGCCCCCGGTCCCAATGTCCCCAGCCGGGATTTCGATCGCCCGTGAACCAGACCGTGACATACTCTTCAGGGACAAGAGGAGACAAGTGTCCATGGAGTAGGCTAGTGTTTGTGAAAGTTTCTGGCTTTCTTTAGGGAACCTGTATGAGGTCAACCTGTCTCCAAGAAACCGCTGCATATCTGCCATGGAAGCCCTTGTTTATTGCGTAATTTTCTGCACGTGTAATCCAGTTTGGTGTAGCGGTTAGTGTGTTGCACTAGGACCTGGGAGGCCAGGACTCAAATCCCCAGTCAACCATAAAGCTATCTTGGGCCAGTCACTGTCTCTCAGCCTTACAGAATTGTTGTAATAGTGAGCAGGAAAACCATATGCACCACCTCGAAGGGGTGAAAATATAATAAGGAAGGAAGAAATCTGCAACACAAATGAGGCATCCTGTGACAGTGAATGAAAGGAGCCTCTTAGAACACACCCAGGGCTCACCTGAGGACAGGTTGCAAGTTGCCAGTGTTGGTTCCAGATTTCAGGAGGCCCTTGGCAAGATGACCTCAGCGACTTGATGTTACTTATGTTTTGCAACAGCTCTGAGTTTATTTACAACTATACAGACTGAGCATAGGTGTAGGCCCACCTAAACATTTCAACAGACAGCCAGAGTCTACAGCTCCCACATCAGGTCTCTAGAGACAGGCAGCCCCCCAAAACATTTACAGATCACAGCACTCAGTTCACAGTGTCTCTCCTGGTCTCTGACTCAGAACTGCAATCTGTGCTTAAAACTCCAGCTCACTTCACTCACAGTGCTCTAACCAAGCACTGAGGGAGTTGGGAGTATGTATAGCCTGAATAAGAGGAGACTGAAAGGAGATATGATAGCCATCTTCTAATATCTAAAGGACTGTCCTATGGAAGATGGAGAAAACTTATTTTCTGCTGCTCCAGAGGGTGGAACCCAAACCAATGGATTCAAATTACAAGGAGTTCCCAACAAAACATTAGGAAGAACATTCTGATGGTAAGACATGTTTGACAGTGGAATGGCCTCCCTCAGTGGACTCTCCTTCACTGGAAGTTTTTAAACAGAGTTTGTCAGCAACTATTTAGCTGTGATTCCTGCATTGAAGGGTTGGACTGGATGACCCTTGTGGTCCCTTCGAACTCTACCATTCTATGTTTCCATTTCTTAGCAGTTTAGAAAACTCAAGGGAAGTGGACTAAGGATTAGTTTCCACAGAAACATATCACTGAGCTATTAACATTCTCTTTCAAGTACAAGGTACATAAGAGGAGATCTGTTGGATCAGACCAAAAGCCCACCAGATTCCTATGGAACGTCCACAAGCAGGACATGAGCCCAACAGCCCTCTCCCCACTTGTGATTCCAAGCAACTAGCATTCAGAGGCATGTTGCCTCTGATCCAGAAGGAAGTTATATAGCCCTTGTGATTCGTAGCCACTGATCCATAGCAATGAATTCACTTTTTTCCCACAGTTGCTGTGCAATGACTTGACATGTTTATTGAGGTCTCCACCAGAACCCCACAATCTTGCCTGGCCATTCTCCACCAGCTCCACTTTGTGGTTCTGCTTGGAGCAGGGATGGGGAATTTGCAGCGCTCCAGAGGCTGCTAGATGACAACCCCCAGAACCTATACCTAAACATTTAACACAACAGTCTGCAGCTGATGATGGGAACTGGAGGTTTAGGGGATTCTGGCAGGCTATGAACCTGCATCATTAGAGCAAACATCCTTGACATTCCTGGCATTGGTCCTTATCAGATAGGACAGTGATTCAGCAAGCACACAGACTTAAAACAACTCCTTGTCATCTAATCTTTGAGGTATGTTGCTAAGGGGCAGCCCTATGAAGTATGTGTTGCCACTCCCATGGCTGTGTTCTCTGTAAAGAAAAAAGGGAAGGGACAGCTGTCTAAGAGCTGTCAATTTGGTATTTTCCCAGGCAGGAAAAAAATCCAAGGATGCAGGGACAAAATAATAAGAGTAAAACATATAGAACCTGCTCAAGTGATGAGTAGATTTGCAGTACCTGCTTTCAGCCAAGATCTCTCCATGAAGAGGGTCTCTGCCTCCTTCTCTCCCTCTGCCCCGCTCCTCAGTCTCTCTCTCTCTCCCCCCCTCTCTCCCCCCCCCTCTCTCTCTCTCTCTCTCACACACACACACACACACAAATGCACATACACCCTTTATTTGAATGTATTAATTTTTTAAACAAATTCTACCCCATCTTTCACTGTAAAACAACACTAACAAAACACCATAATGCCACAGACATAGTTTGAAACCACAAGATAAAACAACTAAACCAGCGGGGGGGGGGATAAATATAAAACCAGCAAACAAAATGTTCCTTTAAAATACAGTGGTACCTCGGGTTAAGTACTTAATTCGTTCCAGAGGTCCGTTCTTAACCTGAAACTGTTCTTAACCTGAAGCACCACTTTAGCTAATGGGGCCACCTGCTGCTGCTGCGCTGCCGGAGCATGATTTCTATTCTTATCCTGAAGCAAAGTTCTTAACCTGAAGCACTATTTCTGGGTTAGCGGAGTGTGTAACCTGAAGCGTATGTAACCCGAGGTACCACTGTATCTCATGTTCCTGTCTTTCCCAACTTGGTGCTCTCCATATGTTTTGGACTCTTCATGTTGCCATGGCAAAGGTCAGGAATGAATTGCAGTTGTGGTCCAAAATGTCTCAAGGGCACCACTTTGGGGAAGGGTCTCATGCACCATGCGGAGCCTGAGAGAACAGCACGGACCTTGTCTGGCATCCAGGTGGGTCTCTCTGAAGAGTTCTCTCATCTGGGTTTCGCCATAGAAAAGGCCCCATTCAGCAGCCACCTGCCTAACTTCAGCAGAGATCCAGAGAAGTGCTTCTCATCTGACAGGTGGATTCACTTAATTTTAGTAGTATACTCATGCTGGTCCCAATCTAGCACCAGGGCAGAAAATTCAGCCTTCACGTAATGCATGGGCCAGGTTGTTTTTCAAGCATTAAAAAAAAAAGAGGGGGGAGAGATGCATTCCTCCTTTGGAGACGGAGCCACAAATGAGGGCATGGCAGAGGTGGAATGAGATTCACATTCTGTTCACTACCCACCAGACTGCAGACATTCAGTTCTGATGCAAGGTGTTTTGTTCTCAGGGAAATCAGGTGTCACGATATCAGCACAGAGGGGAAGCAGGAAGCATCATTTGATTGCTGTTGCTTAGTGATGGCCGAGGCTGGGAAAGGGAGTTCGGATGTCCCTGGAGGAGAATTTGCTAGGTGCTGATATAGAGAGGCAGCGACTGGGCATTCTGCATGCAGGTCACCTGGGAAATGGTCAAAGGTTGCTTGTCAGAGATGCAACTTCTCAGGCCTGGAGCTTTTGGCTGTTCTCCAGGCACAACACCCAGATGCCAGGGAAATGCAATGGCTCAATCAATAAAATAATGGAAAGGAAAGGCAGATAGGCTAGCCCACGAGAGACTTATGCATATGTGAAGTGTGTGGACAAATGAAGATATCTGTGTGTCTGTAGTTTTGTATGTGCACAGTGAATTAATGTGTGTGTGTGATCCTGCTGGATGGGTTGGGTATCATCATCATCATCATTAATAAGTGGCATAGCCACTTAGTAAATTTGTCCTTATACTTGGCAATGGTCTCTGTTGTCACTAGACAACAACAGCGCTAATTGTATGGGGAAATCAATATTTTGTGGTCTCCACAATCAAAACCAGTAGGACATAGCTGACTTCACCCAGTAAGCATGACGCTGTCAAGGGGCCGAGAAAGAGCAGCAATGACGGTACAGTGCTGTGCTCTAATTTTGCATTATACCACACGCAGCCATGGCAGCCATGTTGAGTCATGCCTGACACCCCAAGGCAGCTGTTTTGTGAATGGCACCTACAGCACTTTCCTCAAAAAATCCAAATCTGCTGACCAGTCCCAAAAAGACTGGTGACCCCTGGTCTAGCATAACACATACTCTGGGAAGGCAGCATTTGGGAGAAACTAAACTGTGCATTGACAGTAAAGAAGCCCCGCCCCAATACTGTGGCCATTGCATTTTAATTAAAAAACACCTGGAGATGTTGTCACAATAGGAAGTAGTTTGTTTTGTTTGTTTGTTTGTTTGTTTGTTTTAAACAGAAGCCTCTGCTCTATACTAAGATGGCAGCCACCGACGCCTTAAGGTGGGCTCACCCTTGAGTGAGAAAGCTCTAAGCCCATGGTCCCAACTGGGGCGCACACACCATAGGGGGGCAATTTGATTCTAGGGGGGGCAATTTGAGAATGAGTTATGGACAGTTAATGGCATTTTAGGCTTCCTTCATGTGAATAGGAATTCATGTTTTGTATAATAAGAATTATATGTGGGGGTAGGGGGAGAGAGAGATCAGGATGTTAGAGAACCACTGCTAAGCTTTTTGAGGGAGATAGAACCAGTCACCGTCTGAAACCAGTCACCGCCATCGACCCAATTGGCATGTTTGAACTTTGTCCACGGTGGTGGCGGAGGGAAACCTGCAGAGCACCTGAAACGGAGGGCGCTCCTAGCCAGGATCCTTCGAGGGCAGAAGAGATGCCGAAGCAATTGCCCTGAACTGCTGCACTTGCCATTCTGCCCGCAGCACCACGCCTCGCCTCGCCGGCAAATCCTTTTCTCACGCGCTGGGTGTAGCCGCCCAGGCTTCGGTCCCGTTTGCCTCGCCCACACCAGGATTTGAATAACACCTTCGGCTCGCCGGTGCGTACGTGTGCGAGGCAGAGGCGGTGGCGGGGGGAAGGCGGCGGGCAGGAGGAGCGGTCTCCAAATAATTCTGCTCGCCCGCCTGTCTCTGCGCCCGGTGCAGGTCTCCGGAGCGCAGGAGGGAGAGAGGGCCTTCCGCATCCTCCCCAAAAGCATGTCTGGACTGGGGAGCGGCGGCTGAATCAGGAAAGTGCCGCGAAGGAAAGTGAAATGGACCCGCCCTGGGTGTGAGATTAGGATCAGGGCGCGATTAAGCAGGCATTCATGGCGAGGGTCAGCGCTAAGTCTTTGTAATCTTCGCCGAGTCCCAAAGGCCTTTCCCCGCTTCCCTTCCCTCCCTCGCCTCCCACCTCTGGTCACATGCACCCGCACGCAGACACGCTCGAGTGGATGACTAAACGGCTCGGAGCACGGGGAAAGCAGACGCTTCAGAAACTCCCTGCTGCTGCTGCTTTGGCTCTGTGGGCAAAACACCTCATACAATGCCCGAGCTGTGCTTTCGCCCAGAGCGGCTCTTCAGCAGCTGCAGACTGTGCCCTAAACTTTCTGGTTTCCAGATCACAGGGTGAGCTCGCTCTGCTGCAGCTGTAAAATGGACATATTTTTGTTTCTCCCTACCTACGTTATGCTGGCTTGGGGGAGGGAGGAGTAGTGTCTGTTTGATGGTGGGTATGTAGCCACATACCCATGGGTATATAGCCACATGGTGGGTATGTAGCCACATACCCACCACCAGGGACACGGGTGGCGCTGTGGGTTAAGCCACAGAGCCTAGGACTTGCCGATCAGAAGGTCGGCGGTTCAAATCCTTGCGACGGGGTGAGCTCCCGTCACTCGGTCCCTGCTCCTGCCAACCTAGCAGTTCGAAAGCATGTCAAAGTGCAAGTAGATAAATAGGTCCCGCTCCGGTGGAAAGGTAAACGGCGTTTCCGTGCGCTGCTCTGGTTCGCCAGAAGCGGCTTAGTCATGCTGGCCACATGAGCTGGAAGCTGTACGCCGGCTCCCTCGGCCAATAAAGCGAGATGAGCGCCGCAACCCCAGAGTCGGCCACGACTGGACCTAATGGTCAGGGGTCCCTTTACCTTTATGTAGCCACATTATACAATTAAAGCACTATGGTGCCGCTTTAAACAATCATGGCTTCCCTCAAGGGATCCTGGGAACTGTAGCTCATTTATAGCTGTCAACCTTCCCTTTTTTTGCGGGAAATTCCCTTATTCCAGCGCCGTTTCCCGCTGCTATCCCGGATTGTTAGATATCCCGTAGACTGTCCCCAGGACAGGTGAGGCTGCTGATCCCTTATTTTCAAATCTGAAAGTTGACAGCTATGAGCTCGTTAATGGCGCGGAGAGTTGTAGGAGATCCCTGTTCACCTTACAGAGCTTCAGTTCCCAAAGGTTCCCGGGAAAGAGGGATCCAGCACATAATAGTTGCGGCTCCCCCAAGGCCCCACACCCAGCTCAACCAAACCAGTCGCACGCGCCAGAACTAAGCTTACCATATTTCAAAAAGTAAAATTCCTGACACCCGCACCCAAATTGTTGGGCTTTTTCCCCGGGAACAAACCCAAATGGCTGAGCTTTTTTTGGGAAACCTCCCCCCAAAATAATGGTTTTAAAGCTTTTTGAGCTGTTTCCGCTGCTTTTTCTATCGTGTTGCCATACATTCCTGACATTTTGCCAATTCAGCAAACAAAACCCTGACGCCATTTTTAGACCCCAAAACCAGGACATGTCAGGAATTTTTCTGACTGTGGCAAGCCTACCCAAAATCCACTTCTGAGGGATTCACTGTTAAACCACTCTGAAAATTGTACATCTTTGAGAGGTAATGAAGGTGTCAGGCAAGCCTCCTTGGGGAGAGCATTCCACAAATAAGGAGCCACCACAGGAAAGGCCCATTCCTGTGTTGCCATTCGCCAGACCTCTCGTGAGGGAGGCACCCAAGGAATGGTGAAAGATGGTGAGTGCAAGTTGAAGTTCACAGTGAGGTCTCTTTGCAAATGCCTGCCATTGTAGTTCATAGCCCGTTATCCAAATTTCTGATCAGGCAATTGCTTTGATGTGCTCCATCCTAGAGCTGAAAAGGACTTCAACACCTTTCAGAGATTTCACAAAGGCTTGATCATGAGATGTTCATGCAACCGCTTCTTCAGGACCTCCCATGAAAGAAATTCTATTTTCCCAGTGTTTACACCTGTTGACATTCACTGGATTTTTGTCCAAGTAAGTGTGGTTATGATAAGATATGCCAGAAGCATTTCTTGATACCCAACCTAAGCAATTAAATTACATAGATAAATCTCCCTACAATTTAACCTTTTGGCATGCAGATGTTTCAGCTTCAATGTGAGAACATTACGTTTCCCAACAGCCAAACAAACAAATTATGATTTCTGGGCAATCTTCCCACAAACCAGGACAAGCAAAGCTCGCATAACCTTGAGTGACTATTGTGGGCATCTAGGGGACAATGTCTGTGACACCACAAAGACACAAGATCTATTACAGGCATATTTCATCATATAACAGGTCTTGGCATTTTAAAACTTTCTTTTGGTTTCTTTTTTTAAAGCAGTTTTTAGACCTGCAAAAGTTGAGCAACCTTTAAAAAACACACACAAACACTACATAGCTATCCAGATAGAGTGAGTATTTATTTTTAAATTTTTAATTTGCTTCCTTTCTTTGAAGGACAGGTGTGTCAAAAGCAGTGAGCAGGCTCCCTCCCTCCATCTCTCAAATCAAAGCTCTCTCCACCCAGTAGATCTGCAAATTTAACATGCAACTGCACTGACTCCATTCATGCAGCATGACATTGCTGGCAATAATCACCCTCCCTTCACACAGAAGATCACACAGATCTTCTGAATCAATAAAGAGGGGCATCTGTAGCCAATCTGACCTGTGGTTTAAAAAAAAAAACAAAAAAAATTTCTGAGCTTGGTTATCAGTCTAAACAGTTAGCTCAGCATAAACAAAACCCATCTACCGTATTTTTCCATGTATAACACGCCCCCCAAGATAACTGAAAATCGCTCACCCGTCTGAACAACATTTGAAAAAGCACGCGAGGCAGAAGCCACCAATTGTCTGACCGCTCACCACCAGCAGCAGCCAATCGCCCACCCAAATGCCGCTGCAGCAGCCAATCGACAACAGCCCTTGCCGAAGCCCACAATCACCTGCACTATCGCCGCTGACAATCTCCTGCTCGCAGCAGCAAACAACCCCCTGTCCCCCCCCTGCACTATCTGTGTATAAAACGAGCCCAGTTTTTAAAGATTATTTTAACATAAAACTCGTCTTATACACAGAAAAGTACAGTATTCTAAAATACTGGCTTAGTGGGACTTTCTTCTAATCAGAAATGTGCAGGATGGTAGTGTAATTTAAGTGGGCACATTTGCCAGGGTAATGCCCCCCATTGGAAGGTTTGTGCGATGTATCCCATTTCAAGAGTTAGTATACACAACAGGCTTGTAGGATTTACTGCTAACATATAAGACGATATACTACAATCTTAAAGCTGTACTTACACATTTATGTGCTATTGGTTTCAGCTGTTCGGTGGATAGTTGAGTCGATCACCCCTAACAGCCCAGTGTCTTCATATTGTGGGGGGGGGGGTGCGGTTTGCTGTGCATCCTTATGGCCAACAAATAATGCTACTCAGGGTGAGAGCGTGGGGGTGAAAAGCATGAAGTTGCGAGAGTCGGTTGGCAGAGTGAGGCCCCTTTGGGGTAAGGGACAAAGGGTGTGAGTGGGCTTCCTCTGGGTGAGAACTGTTGCTAAAAAACATTTGATTGGTCTTTTTTTTTTTTTTACCCAGGAATTTGGTTAAATTGGAAATTCTAATTGTTGTCCTCACTGCTGTTTAGTTTTGTTTGACCATTGGGAAATAGTTACCGTATTTTTTTGCACCATAACACTCACTTTTTTCCTCCTAGAAAGTAAGGGGAAATGTCTGTGCGTGTTATGGAGGGAATGCCTACGGGTGGCATGCCTACGGATTTTCCTCCTATAAAAACTATGTGCATGTTATGGTCGGGTGTGTGTTATAGAGCGAAAAAGATGGTAATTTATGCTATTTATTGGAATTTTTTTAAAATGGGATTCTGCACTTTTTGCATATTGTTTCCTTTTTCTGTATATTTTTATTGTTAGTTTATTTCATTGTTCCCAGCTCTGGGGTTGACATATTAAATGAAGAGCAGTTTGATCACTGTTGTCATCAAAAGGCTTAACCGGGGGGGGGGGGATAGCTTGTGAAGTGGGACAATCAGTGTACAAATCTTTTCTGGTATGGAACAAGAATAAAGCTGAGAACTCCTGACCTACTTTTGGTTTCAGTGCTCTGATCTTGGGAATCTTAGTAGGGAAGGATGTGGTTGAGCAGCAAATGAGTGTTTTAAAAATAATAATAGAACAAGAAAACTCTGAGATTGAACCCCAGCACCATCTCTACAGTTGTGGGCAAAATCATGCCCAGACTTGTTTCTGGTACTAAGGAAACAAAGAGAGCATAGGTCTTCTTGGCAATATTCCCGACTCTGAGCTGTCTGCACAATAGACTCCTTGTTGCAATCCTTCAAGTGTCATGTGCGTCTTGCTCCAAAACTCCCTTGGAGGCTGGCTGGGCAATCTATATGACAATTCATATGCCTAAATACCTTGTACCAGCCACATTTAGATATATATGCCGTGTCAGACCATTGGCATGCTTCAAAGCATAACAGACTCTATACCAACAATAATTTTTTTAACTCACGAAGGCTTCTGCAATTCTTTGCATTTTAATCTGTTGCAGTTGGATGACATTATTAAAAAAATAAATTCTTTGCCCACCTAGATTTATTGCATTATTAAAAAAAGAAAGAAACTGAACTATTAAGCAATTTAAAGGTTGCAGATCAGTTATGCCAGATATAGACCAGCATTTACTGGCTTGTCTATAGATACTACTCTATTGGAAATATTCCTATGGTTTTGACCCTATTCATGTTTACATAAAAGTAAACTGTTTGGAACTCTATACCACCCGCTTTAAGCTGGGCAGTCTTTGGTCAATAAAGTGCTTAAATGCCATGGTACAATCTTCACCTGCCCCAGCTGCAACAAAACATGCCTCTCCCATATCAGTCTCTACAGCCACAGGTGATGCTGTAAACTCTCCAATGGCTTGCCTTCACCCCTGAAGGTGCCCTCTTCCATTGTCTCCCAAGGCAGACAGATGCCAACAACTGCCTAGAAATCAGCTGGACTCCCCCCCCCCGCCCCATGTAAACGGGTTGTATTCAGTGTTGGCTTTGAGCTAGCTTCATGGAACCTCCCCATGCTCTGCAGCCTTGAAAAAAAAAAAAAGTTGCTCCTGAAGGCTAGGGGAGCCTCCAGAGCATTATGGGATACAGAGCAGAAGGTTGCAGCAGGTAAGAGCATCGCAGGAAAACTGGATGTCCCACCTTGTATGAGCAGAAACACTTTCTGCTAGTGCAAAACCACCATTGGATACAAGCTAATGAAATCGTAAGCCTGTTGCTTGGGTCCATTATAGATATAAAGGTAAAGGGGCCCTTGACCATTAGGTCCAGTCGTGACCAACTCTGGGGTTGCGGCGCTCATCTCGCTTTATTGGCTGAGGGAGCCGGCGTACAGCTTCCGGCTCATGTGGCCAGCATGACTAAACCGCTTCTGGTGAACCAGAGCAGCGCACAGAAACACCGTTTACCTTCCCACCAGAGCGGTACCTATTTATCTACTTCCACTTTGACGTGCTTTCGAACTGCTAGGTTGGCAGGAGCAGGGACCAAGCAACGGGAGCTCACTTTGTCACGGGGATTCGAACCGCCGACCTTCTGATCGGCAAGTCCTAGGCTCTGTGGTTTAACCCACAGCGCCACCTGCATCCCTCCATTATAGTTACTTCCAGATAAATACTTCCAGATAAAGGACTTGCACTGACGATTTCTGTGTTTTCATAATAACTAGCATCATCCGTCACGGGGATCAATGAAGCTGGCAGAGTCCAAAAGTGAGGGTGGGTGGAAATAAACATGTTGCAAGCATCTTTTGTCTTCAAAATCCCTTGGGCTCAGGTGACTCGGTTCAGCTCCCTTGTAAGCTGTGTGCTACTGTTTCACAAAGTAGGTGGTTTAATTTACAGAGCATGCAAAGGATGCCCTCGCCCTTCCCATGTTCCTGTCAGCAGGGAAGTCCTGGCATGTGATTCTCACATGCAAAGCAGTTGCTGGTCTTCGGTGGCAACATGCGGTGCGCATTGCTCTCGGGCAGCAAAAGGCCGCCTGCAACATGCGGCCAAATATTTTCCACCCCAAGGCAGCTGAGCTTTTCGCCTCCCTGTGATTAATTCTGCCCACTCTTACAGGCATTATTCTCCCAGCCGAGGAGGAATGGGAGACTCCCTTCTCCTAGTCTCACTATTGAGCAATCGGAGCCCCTCCCACCAGCTCTGTGTATGTACTGTCTTTACACTAAGATTCAGCCACATGGGCATAAAACTATAAGGAAAAATAAAGCTTTTGCTTTAAAAAAAAAACTGATCTAAACGTAGGCATGTTTACTCAGATGTAAGCCCCACTGTGTTCATTGGGGCTAGTCCCTATTAAGTGTGCTTGGGGCCCCCTGCAGACCAGTGGTTTATTCCAGCTTCATACAAGAAGCACAAGGGCTGCTGTTGTTGCTTTCATAGAATCATAGAGTTGGAAGGGACCCTGGGGATCATCTAGTCCAACCCCCTGCAGTGCAGGAATATGGTACTGTCCCTTACAGGGATCGAACCTGCAACATTGGTATTTTCAGCACCATACCCTTAACCATTCTGCAGCACGTTCTTGCCACAGTAACAGTGCATTGGTGGGGATTTCTCCAGGTTCATTCATTGTTCTACGATGCCTCCCCGATGCCGCCACATTATTATTGTCCGGAGGGGCTACTGTGCAATGAAAGCAGAAGGAAAATAAACCAGGACGTTTGTGGTATAAAAATTGATGAGATGTCAGCAGGAAGTTGCAGTGAATGAAGCATAGAATCATAGAGCTGGCAGGGACCCTAATCCAATCCACTGCAATGCAGGACTCTCAGCTGACGCTTCCATGACAGATGGATGCTCTGCATCTAACCCATGGGTCAGCAAAGTAAGGCCCAGGGGCTGGATCCAGCCCAGTTGCCTTCTGGATCCGGCCCATGGACAGTCTGGGAATCGCCGCGTGGATCGCCATGAATCTGATTCTGATCGTTTGGGCTGCGCCATTCCTCCCCCTCCCTCCCTCCTCCTGGCTTCTCCCTGCCCTGCCTAGAGGAGGAAGGGGGCTGGCCTTTGATTGGTGCCAGCACCAGCAGCAGCGTGATCGCTCAAGCAGCTGCCATTTAAAGCAGCCCCTCTCCAGAGCCCTTTTGTGTGCCACTCATCATCTCTACGCCACTCCCTCCATAAGGTCTGAGGGACAGTGGACCAGGCCCCTGCTGAAAAATTTTGCCGACCCCTGATCTAACCTCTGCTTGAAAGCCTCCAAGGAAGGACAGTTCGCCACCTTCTGAGGGAATCTGCAGTGTGACCACCCCAAAACTTTTGCAGGCTCAAAAATATTGAATGTGTGGAGCATGTACCAGTCCACCCCTGGTAGCATCATTTGCACAAGCCTCCACAAATGCACAATAAAAAAAGATGTCCAGAGAGGCCCTAGGATTGCAGCCTTGGTTAGAATTTCATTGGCATACCTCCCTTTGGTTAACTCCTACAAGAAAGCATTCATTAATGAGTAATTTGCAGTGAGTCACACACAAGAGGAGACGGGCCATAGTTCAGTGGCAGAGCACATGATTTGCCTGAAAAAAGATCCCACCAGATTCAGCCCCTGGCATCTGACCCCTGTCTGAACTTCCGAAGAGCTGTTGACAGTTGTTTTAGAGAGGTCCATGTTGAGCAAGATGGGCCAATGGTCTGACTCAGCATAAGAAAAGTTTCCTTTGAGAAAATATTTAAGATCAAACACCCCAAAAACATCAACAGCAGTAAAGAAATGGCATCAGTGTGTCAAGGCTTGTGCTAGTGTATCACAAACACCACATAGTCTATGTGCATATACACCATTGAGTTCACTCTCAGGGGACTCAGTAGGGCTTACTTTTGAGTAAATGCACACAGAACAGGGATTTAGGAATAAAAACATCCTTGGGAGGGTATTTTCTGGACAATATTTCTAACATGGTACTGGACTTTGAGATTCTGAAAATGAGAAGGTTTCAGGAATGAGCTGGTTGCTAACAGCAATTTTATGAATTTATTAGATCCTAATTTGAAAGCAGAAGTCTCTGCCAAAGTCATATTGAAATAAGGGACTGTAGTTGTACATAGTTGTACACTGTTGTTTATAGATGCATCTGAGAATAGGCTCCAGTGTAGGAGAGAATGTAATCCTATGCAAAAAGGTAAAGGTAAAGGGACCCCTGACCATTTGGTCCAGTTGTGACCGACTCTGGAGTTGCAGCACTCATCTCGCTTTATTGGCCAAGGGAGCTGGCAAACAGCTTCCGGGTCATGTGGCCAGCATGACTAAGCCGCTTCTGGTGAACCAGAGCAGCGCATGGAAACGCCGTTTACCTTCCCGCCGGAGCGGTACCTATTTATCTACTTGCACTTTGACGTGCTTTCGAACTGCTAGGTTGGCAGGAGCTGGGACCGAGCAACGGGAGCTCACCCCGTTGCGGGGTTTCGAACCGCCAACCTTCTGATCGGCAAGTCCTAGGCTCTGTGGTTTAACCCACAGTGCCACCCGCAAGCCCCACAGTAAGTCTTACAGAATATGGCAAGGTTTACTTCTGAGTAAGCATGTCTAGAATTGGATTGCGGGGCTGCAATCCTATGCACAGAAGCAAGATGCATTGTACATGGTGGTATTTACTTTCAAGTAAGCATGCAGAAGATTGGCTACATGTGGAAGTCTATGTTCAATGGCATTTAGCTTGTGATCTTGTGTACATCTACTTGGAAGTAAATCCCACTGAACATAACTATTTTTATTACGGTTTATTAAATTTGAATACTGCCCTTCATTCGAAAATCACAGGGTGGTTCATAACATAAAAAACACAATATAAAAACCACAAAATGCATAATAAAATAAGAACAACAACAAACCAATAATCCCCCCCTCCCACAACACATTTAAAAGGGCATTGGATGTCAATCAGCCAGAGGCCTGGTTATAGGGAAACATTTTCGCCTGGCGCTTAAAGATATGCAATGATGGCCCCAGGAGAGCCTCCCTGGCTTATTGACAAACCAGGTATGGGGAACCTTTGGTCGTCCAGATTTTGCTGAAGTACCATTCCCATCGTCCCCAGTCACTGGCCATGCTTGTTGGGGCTGATGGGAGTTGTAGTTCAGCAACCTCTGGAGGCAGTACCAGAGGAAGAGGGGAGGAGGGGGTAGGGTGCCACGGTTGGCACTGAAGCTGCAGGGCTGGCTTGCAGGGTGCCCCAGCTGCCTCCCGCTCGACCACTCTCCAGCAGAGGGGGAGGTGGCGGACAGGTTGCCCCAGCTCTTCCTATCCAGTAGTCTGCCAGAACCGCCCATGGCAGCTAGCTCTGCCCCCCGGTGCCTGGCACCTGAGCAGCTAGCTACACTGCTGTCTGGAGGGCCAAAGACCATGGTGCTGATAATGCCAAAGTCGCAGGTTCGACCCCCATAATGGGCAGCTGCATATTCCTGCATTGCAGGGGGTTGGACTAGAGGATCCTCCGCTACCCTTCCATCTCTACAATTCAATGATTTGATGAATGCACAAAAATTGCTGTAAATTCACCTACAGGTGTAGGGCAGGCCTCGTTGCTCCTTTGCAGGGTTTTGTTGACTTCTTTGTTTTCTTATCGGCCTCACAACGTAATCTTGAAACTTATTATATAGAGGTTCTTGGGTGGCAGAGCTCAGGGGCGGAACATCTGTTCTGGGTGAGGAGGGGTTCCCAGGTGCATTTCCGAGCATCTCCAGGTAGGTGTGGGAAAGTCCGCCGTCTGAAATCCTGGAAAGCTGCTGGCAAGACCTTGTAGAAACAATACCAATCTAGACGGATTTATGGTCTGACTCAGTACAAGGTAGCTTCCCGAGTTCCTATGAACCTGCCTGGAAGTGTTGCGCGATCAGCTTAGTCTGTTACTCTAGCCCTGATTTCGCTGTTTGCTTGACACAAAACAAATATACCTTTTACCTTTGTCAATGGTCATGACAAGTAGGAAGAGAGTAGGGAACACACGTCCCTCTCTCCCTCTTCCTCTCTCTCTCTCCATCCTCCCTCTGCCCCACCTACTCGCCACAGATCAGCCTACACAATCCAGACCATAGGATGCCACGTGCAAAAACCATGCTGGGGAATTGCACCATAACGTAAGTTTGCTTTGCATCTTTGCCACTCCGGGAGAACATCCTCATTAGCTGCTGCAGAGCTGTCCCAGCTCCCTTGCATCTCTTATGCCAAAGCAGAGAAAAGGCTGTGCGGCACCAATCCTGTCTCACACGTGGCAGGAGCACAGCACGCAACTGCTGCCCTCCCACCTCCCACGGCTGCCACCTGTCCCAATGATGCCTGTTGTAAAAGTGCTGCATTGTGCAGGGAAGGAGGAGCACACAGGGCAGCGTAAGGGAGCGGTCAGCCTAAGGCAATTTTCTGCTTAGATTAGATTGACTTGGCTCTGGTGCCACATACAGTTCTCTCTCCCTTCTTTTTGGATGTTTGCCCTGTGCTAGAGATAGGTATCTTCAACTTAGAAATCAATGGCACCGTCTCATCATCCTGATCCTGGGCCCTTCCACATCTCCTGCCATTCCTCCCTGTACTTCCCTGGCCCTGATGCACCTCATGTAATGTCTGCAGGATGCGGCTGGGTGTCCCCAGCAGGGCCAGCTACAAAACAAAACAATACCTGCCCCATAGATGGCTTGGCCATGCTATCCTGAGGGATAGCTCACGAGACTCTTAATTTCAGTGTTGTGGGTTCAAGCCCCACATTGGGCAAAAAGATCCCTGCATTGCATTGCAGGGGGCTGGAGAAGATGATCCTCATAGTCCCTTCAAACTCTACGATTCTGTGAGTCTGTTAAAAGAGAACAGAGCCCTTGAGAGGGCTGGAGAGGTTCCCAAGATCACGCTATTGGAAGTTCCCCTTTTCTTTCTTTCCCCTGCCAAGCATTTCACAAGGAAAGAAAGTCAGGGAGCAGTTCCTGTCTGCCAGACAATCCCCTGGGGAGTTGTGATGATGCAAGAAAGGAATGGTTTCAGGTCTCCTCTTCCCTTTTCTTTTTAAGGGGGCGGGGAGGGGGGAAGGATTGATTGCTAGAAAAAGAGGGAAGAACTCAGCTGGACTCAGTGCTCTCTCTGGTTTTTTGAGGGGTCTTTCCATGCAGCAGCTTTCTAACCTTTTCAGTGAATGAATTTGGCTGGTCTCTTTTTAAGACTTCCCCAAATCCTTTCCTAAGGGAGAAAGGACAAGAAGATGAGTTTTCATGTCACATCAACCCTGGCACGACGCGCTCTCTCTCTGGTGCCACATACAGTTCTCTCTCCCTTCTTTTTGGATGTTTGCCCTGTGCTAGAGATAGGTATCTTCAACTTAGAAATCAATGGCACCGTCAATGGCGCTCTCTCTCTCTCTCTCTCTCTCTCTCTCATACACACACACACACACAAAAAAAACCACACACACACACACACACGTACCCTTCCTTCTCACCTCCTCACATGCTGTAAGATATATTCCTCCACCCTTCAGAGTGCAACCCAGTTTCCCCTTATGTAACACCCGGAGAAAATTCGCAAGCATCTGTAAAGGTGCAATTACCATTAGGCGTGCCTTTCGACAATCAGCACAAACATTTGAAGTGGGCATTATCGTGGCTCCTTCAGGCAGGTGGAGATGTGGGGTACGTAAGTTGTAAACATCAATGCTGTTGAGCTGTTACATCACCAATGAGGATGATCTAGAATTACATAACGGGTGTTGTTTTCTCTTGTCCACGTTCAGATTCTGTGACCTTTCCCCGACTGAAATTACTGGAGAAGATCGTGATCGGTGCCATGCGCTGAGACTTCGTCCCACTTTACAGCTGGGTGCTGTGCAGGGTGTTTAGAGCGGGGGGGGGGGGAGGGATTGCAGTTCCTATGACCACATGTTGCAGAGCCTGGAGTTGCCATGGATACTGTGCTTCTCAGGATTTTGCCACTTGTTGGCAGTCACACTTGCTCAATAAAGCAAAACCAACAGATGTCATGACACCACCAGAGGGCTATATATCTCACCAGCTCATTGTGTGTGGTAGCTGCTTTCTTCCCCCTCTCACTCCAGATGCCTGCTTTCCTGCATTTTACCCCTAGTGAAATAGTCATAGAAGAAAGAGTTCAGTGTACTTTCTCAGATCTGTAGCATGAAGCAGCATTGTAACCCTTCCAGACATGTGCGCTGGGCAACAGTGCACCAAAATGTGACTGCTGAGCGCATCCACATCATACATGTAAAAGTCTCTTGTTCCACTTAAAACAGTTGTGACTTCTCCCCCCAAAGAATTCTGGGAAATGTCGCTTGCGAACAGCCTCCTAACGATTCTCAGCTTCCTTTACAAACTACAGTTTCCAGGATTCTTTTGGGGCAAAGCCATGACCCGTAAAGTGGAATTAAAGTGCTTAAAATGTATGTTGTGGGTGTGACACACATGGAAGTTCCCCACTTGACCATTCCAGTAGGGTCAAAAGATAAGAAAACCAGGTATGGCAAAAGAAGAAGAAGAAAGAAATGGCTCAGGAGAAGCAAATGTATTAATGAGAACTTACCCACTGAATTGTAGCTTTACCTTTTCAAAGCCTGCACTCTTGCATTTGCATGTGCACACAGAAGACTCTCCACACTAGTGATGTGTCTACTTCCTTGCTACTGCTGGCTTCTTCTTCCTTCTTCTTCTTCTTCTTCTTCTTCTTCTTTGGCGATCACTCGTAGCTGAGTAAGATTGTCTTCCATAAACACGGTTTTAAAAGTGAGTCCGTAAGAGACTATGGAGGCCAGTTCTGCATCCACACATCCTTCCACAGTGGGGGACATAGGTTTCTGGGCGGGAGTTGATCACGGTGAGGTTTTGCCAAGTGTGCCTTCCTCTTAGTGTGTTTCTCCCTTTCATCCTGAGTTTGGGGGTCTTCAAAACCCATGACACCTTTGGTAAAGGCAATGGAGCTGGGAGGAGGGGAAGAGAGAAAACAATGCTTGGGAGGACTGGAGCAGGTTCCCTGGTCTGGATCAGCCACCCCTTATGTAATATATTGCACATGACTAGAAAGCTTGAGACTGTGGTGGAGGAGGGTTTTATTTGTTTGCTAATAGTAGGGTAATAGTATCTGAACTGTAATTGGCATAGCTGTCTATGCCCCATTGTTGCTTTATATGGTCTAATCTGTTATGAATGTTTATTTCCCTCTTAAATACCCAATTAACAGTCCACACACCTCTTTATTCTGAAGTAGAAGAGTCCCCTGAAGTGACTATCCTATACCATTTACATGTAATAAAGTAGTCGTGTGAAAATTCCCCAAGGTGTTTGAACATACCCCAAATACCACATTTGCAGGACATGGGACTTGAGATTTAACAATGCAGAGCTGCTTTCACAAAACTACTCTGCCATGGAAGTGCCACCTCAAAAATTGCCACATGCCTGAAAATAGCTAGTTGGAAAATACGAATAGGAAAACCCTGCCCAGTTATTACCACACTTCGGATATTTGTTCATGTGAGCTGCAATCTTGTTTTCATTTGCTCAGGAGCAAATCCCTTTGCTTTTGATTTGACTTACTCCCATGTAGCTCTGTGTGGGACTGAGCCATGCACGAAGGGAGTTAACAAAATATTTCAAAGTGGAGGCTAAATACAAAAATACAGGAAACAATTTATACTGTGCCAACCCCATCAAACACACTGTGGCTTAGTTGGGAACAGGAATATCGGAAGTTGCCTTAAACTGAGTCAGACCATTGGTCCATATCTCAGTATGGTCTGCACTAACTGCCAGTAGCTCCCCAGAGGTTTTAGGCTAGGTTCTCTCCCGGCCTTACCTAGAGATGCCAGAGATTGAACTCAAAAGACCTCCTGCATGCAAGGTAGATGATCCGACACTGAACTACTGCCTCTCCCTTGAATAAACACGCATAGGATTGCACTGTAAAACCATCAAGGCCTAGTGGTGAAATGCGATGACTCAGGATTCTCCTTTCTTTATACTTCTGCTTCTCCAAAGGCATCACAGGTGAATTAGCTTCTCAAACCTCATTTCCATTAAACAGCACTCTGGGTAAGCTGCAGGCAGCCAAGGCTGGACACGTAAGAACATTTAACATTAGATCTTTTCCTTTTAAAAAAACAAAACAAAAATAAAAAACAGAACCTTGAGCAGTACAACTTTGGAAACCATAGTTTAACATCCAGTTAATTTTAAACACATTGAAGCATTGTTCACAATTGCTGCAGAAGCATCATGACACTGAATTTTCTCTCACACCTCTGTAGGCAGAGCAAGCTATGGAAACGTTCCCAGCCTCAAGGATGTGTTTCAAGAGTGCTCTCAACCTCCAGGAATGAGAACAGTGTGATACTGTATTTCATCTTCCTGGGGTCCTCAGGAGTTCCTTTTAGGTTTCACTACTCAGAATCAGATTGCTATTTAAACAGCCCATGGGATAGTTAAGTCATCTGAGGTGATGTGGCACTGAAGTCAATAGCCACCTCTTTCCAACTTTATTTCATTTAACTCTGACTCCTACAGTAGAGCTCACCTTTTACTGGTGTGACTAGTCTCCAGTAAAATTTTGCTCGGTGATTTTGTATTATTATTATTATTTTGTTTTTTAAAAACTTCTGCTTGTTTCCAGTTGCTTTTATGCCTTATTATTCCACCTTGTCAAGTTGCTTTGAGACTTTTTATTACATAGTGTGAATGATAAATGCAAATAACAACAACAATGCAGCAACCCTGCTTTCCAGGGCAAATGCATATGAACATCCCCAAACCCACAGCTGGGGAAGGTCTTGACAAAGATGTCAAGGAGATAAATAACTATAGAACCTTTAGAAGACATCCGAAGGCAGCCCTTTATAGGGAAGTTTTTAATGTTTAATGTTTTTAATATTCGATTGGGAGCCACCCAGAGTGGCTGGGGAAACCCAGCCAGATGGGTGGAGTATAAATAAATTAGTAGTAGTAGTAGTAGCAGCAGCAGTGGTACTGTAGTATGTTTTTGTATACGTTGGAAGCTGCCCAGAGTGGCTAGGGTAACCCAGTCAGATGGGTGGGGTACTACTACTACTACTACATTATTGGAACCAACCATTTGCTTTAAACAAACACACACACACACACACACACACAGTTATCCTTGAAACTCTCAAACCTGTGCAGTTTCCACCTAAGCCAATGAAATGCCATGCACGCGAAAGGTTACATAATTGGTACAAAATGGGTGAGTTGTCACTTCAAAAATTATCAGTAACAATTGCCACCATAAAAAGCTTCTGGGGCATTTAGTATAGGCAATACTAGCTACAAAATGGAAAGCACAATGGAAAAGTAGGCATGTTGTGTCAGAGACACATTCTAACACTTAAAACCTCTGGCAGATGCATTGTAACAGCTGCATGGGAAGAATTGTAATATGCAAAGCTCTTCCTGCCAGGAAGATCCGGTGATGAGGACAGTTTCATCTGTTGAAATCCTGCCTGTCCTACAACTGATGGTAGAAGCATAGATTATTATAATCATATAATAATAATAATAACAACAGTGGCATGACAAGCTATGGGAGCCAATTCTTTTCCCAGACTAGCATTAGCATAAAGTTAAATGGCAAACAATCAGTTAGCAGCGAGAAAGAGCTAGATTTGACTCGGAACTTAGCCAAAAATCGTGACATTTCATGCAAACTGAAGCCAAAGGGCTGGCTGGGTTGTTCTGATGAGGCTGTGATATTCAGCCTCTTCCCAC
Source organism: Podarcis filfolensis (assembly GCF_964270895.1). Classification (NCBI taxonomy): domain Eukaryota; kingdom Metazoa; phylum Chordata; class Lepidosauria; order Squamata; family Lacertidae; genus Podarcis; species Podarcis filfolensis. Next base: position 33,755,139 of record NC_139605.1, on the reverse strand, counting down.
CAACTCTTTGTCCTGCCTGACTCATACATTCTTCTGCAATCAGCACACTGCTTCTATTGCCTCAGCCATGCACGAGAATGTTCCATGGACAGTTTCACTTTGGCTCTCTCACCCTAGAATTCCTTTGCCTCCTTCCTGCCCTCTCAAATCTCAATTTCCTTCATCCACCCACTCCTCAGGCCCCTGGTTTTCAGTCTCCTGAGCCCCCTGCCCTGTAATGGACTCTGTTCTCATTCAGCTTTCTACACTTCAGGGGCGGAGGAAGGGGGGTGCGGTGGGGGCAGTTCGCCCTGGGTGTCACCACTGAGGGGGGTAACAAAATGGCGGACAGCACTCACTGCAGGGCCTGCAGCGCGCCAGAGCCATGCGTCTCTCCTGGGAGTGACGCAGTGGCTTGAGCACCCGCAGCCTCTGCACTGCCCCAAATGGTCCACCCGCTGTCTCCCCCTCAGCTGTAGGGCGGCTGAGTGGAAGGAGGCAGGCAGACTCCTCAGAGGCCCCACAGAGCGTCCTGCCCTGGCTCACCCTGCCCCGCGGGCAGTTGGGCACAGGGCATGCACGCTGCCTCAGGCGCCCGATCGGCTTGCTCCACCGTTGCTACACACTAGGCTTAACATTTATGTCTATTTAGCATTCCATTTCTGTATACACTCCACCCCCTTTTCCTCTGGGTCCTCCCTTCCAGGCCTTTGCTTTCCCAACTCCCTGTCATCATCCCTCTTTGTGCCAGGTCTTATCTATCCTTCCTTTCTTCAAATTCCTCCTCCTTAACCCACTGCCTGATCTACCCCTCCCAGTCTCTTAACCTCCCTGCCCTCTACCATTTCGGCTGCCTTCCATAAACATGCACACTTGGACACATCGAGCCTTTGATTAAATTGAAGACTGTGTTTCTAGCCCTCATGGTTGTAAAATAAAACTTCAAAATGTTCCCTTTCTGGAGCAGAACCCAGTTGCTTTGTAGCACATGAGCCCCCAAGATGCTCAAATTGTGAAGCCATATGTTTTCTGTATGACTGGGAAAACCTTGGGTGTCACCATGTCAGGATTAGACTGCGCCAAATCATTTCTTATAAGATGTCTCTCCTGGCCATTCTTTCGGTCTATTGTTTCAAGTGACTGAAGCTACTCCCAACATTATTTTGGCATAGGATTTTAGAGATTTAAAAAAATGTGAAAAGAAATGTGAGTGAATGTGAGTTGTTGTGGTTTTATTCCATGCTGGCAAAGTGTTGGAAAATATGGAGCCAAAATATTGCATCAAGGTGAAATCCCAGAATGAAAGCTAGCACTTTAAATCAAACGCATACAGCAGTCCTAGGCTAGAAGAGAAGGAGGGAAATGGACCCAGCCCCCCAACAACAGAGTAGCATTGCGTGATTGCTGCAATCAGTGAAGGGGATAAAGGATATCTCTCAAATGCAGAGACTTAAAAGCTGCTTCTCAAAGCCCCAGCAGTTCAGCGGAAATCTTTGAAAGTTCCGGTAAGTTTCCATCCAAACAGCTACAAAGAGCACAGTTTTCCATGATAGAGTGGAAGATTGCTTCAGCTTCCAAGCAAAACCCAGAGGGAATCGCCACCTTCCCTCTCCTCTGCACTTGCTGCAAGAAGTTCCTGAGTCATCCCAGCCAGATGTAGCATTAAAGAAGCCCCGCAGGCAAAACAGTGTGAGTGGGCCTGCTGATGTGTACAGCGTAGGTAGCATGTGAATCCTGCCACAGCAAGCAGCTCTCTTAAGAAGAAAATCAATCTATGCAAAAAGGGTTCGCTTTTCCAGCAAACTCTTGCTCAATAAAGCTCCGCGTGCTGAGGTTACAGCCAGGGAGTAGGTGTCAAGAGGGATATGCTCTCATGCCCTGGAGTACCTTCTTATTCTGGCTCAGAGTGCATCTATAAGGGCAATTCTGGATTATTATTTTTACACGCCACCCCAATCTCCAAGCGGTGAGAGATTGCAGGGGGTTACAGCAGTGGTGTCTTTAGGTTGTATGGTTTCATCTGCACGTATATGTATAATGTGAGCATAGGATGGAGGTCTCACAGAGCAACTTCTTTGGCTATGCTAATCATGGTGCTTAACTAGTCGGCCAAAGCCACTACCTAGACAAAAGAACTGGTTCTGCAAGCTTCCTCTCACACATTCTACCTCCACAGATACATGTTCCAAATAATTGGAAGGGACTCAGAACACCATCCAGACTGACCCCCTAAACTCACAGAATCATAGAATTGGAAGGGATTTCAACTAAAGCACCCATGGCAGGTGTCCATCCAACCTCTGCATAAAAACCTCCAGTGAAAGAGAGTCCACCACATCTGGTGGGAGTTTATTCCATTGTCAGACAGCTCTCACTAATGTTTAATCTGCTTAATCTCTAGACCAGTGTTTCTCAACCAGGGGCCATATGGCCCTCTGGGGGCCCCCAGAATATTCCAAGAGGTGGAAATCGTGTAAGGGAGGAGGCACGGTACGAGACTAGAGGGCCACAGAGGGAAGTGAGAAGTGAAGAAAACAGAGAAGAAAAAAAAGAAATTGATGTTTCTTTGCAAGAAGCGCTCATAGAGCTACAGAGCGACATAGCAGCCAAAGTAACTTTCAGTCAAGAAAAACACCATTTTTGGATAAAGAGTACAATATCTAAAAAGTTTCCACAGCTTTGGGATAAAGCAAAATTGTTTTTCATGGCATTTCCTAACTTCATATTTGGTAGAATAGGGTTTTCAGTCATGTGAATTACTAACTCAGCCTAACGCAGAATTGCCTTAACATAATGGACAGAGGTGATCTTTGGTTATCCCTCACAGCAGTAGAACCACATATTAAAAAAGCTTGTTTCTGGTCATCAAGCACAAGGGTCACATTGATCGAGGAATACTTAAAAATCCATTGAATAAAAGGTAATAATAAATTGAAATAAATCTCTCTTCATACTTATTGACATTCAATCATTAAGGCTGAAATCCTAATCCCATTTACCTAGTCTAGAGATTGTAGCGGTCTTTCAAATTCATGACGCAGTATAGAAAACAATGACATTATAAAACAAAAGAGAGAAATGTCTTAATATTTTCCTTCTGGTTTATCTAATAAGACCCAATGTTATTCTTTCAACTTTTTTCCCCCTATAGTCTGATGCTTACTTTGAGATTTTCGGGATTCAGGCATCACTGAAGTTTCTTTCCATACCTACCTTATTTATTGTCTTGATGTTGCACTAGTGAATACAACACTCTTATAACCATCAAAAAGGCTCTTGGTATGGTATTGCCTCATTAAGGATTAGATGTCAAGAATAGAAATAAGACATAACTCTCCTATAAGCGTCTCAAAAACATATTAGCATTGTGTGTAGGATGGTCCCTCTGGCCAAAGGGAAAAGAATGGCTGTTGAAATACAACATAAGGTCACCTGCATTTTCTACAATAAGGTAAGGAACATGTGAGCTTTTGTTATTTACAGATCAGTCAGTATTTTGAAGCAAATAGAAAATGTAATAAAAAAGGAAGATCAAGGAAGTTGTATTCTAAGAAGAATGTTCTTCAAAAGGCAGACAAGGTTGTGTTTTGCAAGGTGTGTTCATTGTTGACCCTTGAGAGACGTGTAATACCTTAAATAGCAGGCACTTGCTTTTGTCACACTGAGCTGTAGCCTGCTCCCACTCCCCACCCGCAAATAACTCAGAGTAAAACACTGCTTGTTAAACAATAAAAAAATACAAGGTAAATGTTAGTCATGGGAGATAAATCCTGAGAACTGCCTCCTCTAAAACCTAAGACCTGATTCTTAATTCCTTTGGCAGCTGATAACCTCATGAATAGGAAAGATTGTGTGGAGCATCACATGGCCTTGGCCTGCTAGCTTAGGGATCTCATCAGCAGGAGGGAGAAAGGGAAGGCAATGGACTGCACCCTTGCACTTATTATGAGTCGCTCCCCACATCCCATACACAACTGTCCACATTTGAATGTTCTGTATATGTCTGTCAGCAGCTACTTAACTAGGGACCCATAGCTGTGTGCCCAGTTGCCCCCTGTGGCAAACCAGTGTTTCCCAACCGGGGGCCATATGGCCCCCTGGGGGACAGGATATTCCAAGGGGGTCACAGGTGAAAATTTGCGTAAATGGAGGGACCAGCACGAGGCTAGGGGGCCACAGAGGGAAGTGGGGGGGGGGGTCATGAAAAACAGCAACCCCTGATGGGCTGGCTATCTGCTTGATCAATCACAAGCAAGTAAGGGGGCGTCCCACCAGGGCCTAGTGCTCCTTTTTGCCACGTGCGTTTTCTTGGGGAAGTCCTGGGTTGTTTCCAGCAGGAGAGGGAGATCGCCGAGGCTCCCATTTTGACTGGTAGAGCCAGTGATCTAGAACCCCCAGGTCAGGTGGCAATGGGTAGGGTTGGGCGAGCTCAGAGCTGCTTGTTGCTGCCGCCAGTGGTGGGCCCAGTGGAAGCCTAGGCCTGGCTCTGCAATCCACCAAGGTCGTCTGGTGCTGCTGACTCACATCTAGTAAATAATGAAGTGTCTACTCAGAAGAAAGTTGCACTGAGTTCAGTGGGCCTTATTCCCAGGTAAGGGAGTGTCGGGCTATGATGTTTTATCTAAGCAGCCAGGGCTTCTCTGGATGACAAGATCTTTTTGCACCTGTTCAGTGAGGAGCACTTGTGTTTTAAAATTCCCCCATGCATACAGAACTCCCTGTGCGCCTTTTGGACTGTATCTGTAGGATTCCCCCTCTGTGTCAAATAACTGGGGTCAAATAAGTGTTGTTTACTTTTTATAATACATGGAAGATGGATCTCCCTTGGGAGGTTCTGGACTCTCCTTCCTTGGAGGTTTTTAAGCAGAGGTTGGGTGGACATCTGTCATGGATGCTTTTGCTGAGTTTCCTACATTGTAGGGGGTTGCACTAGGGGGTCCTTTCCAGCTCTATTATTCTATGTTTTTCTGCTTTAAGAATATTTCATTATGTTCCTATCATTTTAATAATTAATAAATAATAATAATAATAATAATAATAATAATAATAATTTTTATTTATACCCCGCCCTCCCCAGCCAAGGCCGGGCTCAGAGCGGCTTACAAGCAATAATAAAAACAAGTTGAATGATTACAACTTAAAAACAAAATTAAAATACAACATTAAAATATTTAAACATTAAAATATTAAAATGTAGCCTCATCGCAGGAGGAGAAGGAAAAGAAAAAAGAAAGAGAGGGAGGGCTCCAAGCCAAAGGCCAGGCAGAACAACTCTGTCTTACAGGCCCTGCGGAAAGAAATCAGATCCTGCAGGGCCCTGGTCTCATGAGGCAGAGCGTTCCACCAATTTTATGTAATTGTATTTTGTTCAAATTATAAAATTATAAAGAAAATGTTCTATTTACAAACAAAACATTCAAATAGCCACCTTTCTACCGGTAGGACGGTATGGGCATAACCAGGATTTTTGTTAGAGGGGCAGGCTTTTGTTACTGGGGACAGAACCTCATATTTGTATTTATTTGGGGGGGTGCAGTTGTCCCCTGTCCCCCCCTTGACTATGCCCATGGGGGGCACAGGAAGGAAACAAAGTCAGAAGGGGGCCCTGGCCATAAAAAGATTGGGAAACACTATGATAAACTACCACAGCTACAGGTTAACTACAGGCTCACATATACCGTATTTTTTGTCCCATAGGACGCTCCGTCCTATAGGACGCACCTAGTTTTTTTGGGGGGAAATAAAGGAATTTTTTCCCCTTTATTTCCCCCCCAAAACCAGGTCGGGGAAACTGAACCAGGTCGAGGAACAGCGGGATGGCGGTGCTGCACCTCCCTGCTGTCCCCCAAGCTTGTGGGGCTGGCCGATGTCTGCCCGACACGCGGGGCGCTCTGCTTCAGCGCGCCCTGCCCGCCGGGCGGCAGGCTGCTATCCGCAGCGTGGAGAGCCCTGCGGGGTACTCCTACAGGACTCCCCACGTTGCAGATGTCTGCCCGGCGCGAGGGGCGCTCTGCTTCAGGGCGCTAGGGAACTCCCGCAGGGCTGCCTAGGCTGCGGATGTGTTCCCGAAGCGCCGGGCGCTCTGCTTTCAGCGCGCCCGGCACTCCGGGAAGCAGGCTGCTATCCGCAACCTAGACAGCCCTGCGGGAACTCCCGCAGGGCTGCCTAGGCTGCGGATGTCTTCCTGAAGCCTGGAGAGCGAGAGGGGTCGGTGCGCACCAAGCTTCAGCGAAAGCCTGCATTCGCCCCATAGGATGCACCCAGATTTCCCCTTCATTTTTGGAGGGGAAAAAGTGCGTCCTATAGGGCGAAAAATACGGTATACTATTTGGCCTGATCCACCCAAGGGCTATACAGGCTTCAAGTCCAGGCTTGGACTTTGCATGGCAATAGTAGTCTATCCTGGCTTTTGACCAGTTCTGGAGCTTGGCTCTGATCCCTGGCATAACTCCTGGTTCCTACTCAATGGCTGCCTAGCGCTAATCTTTGACAGCCTCCAGGCCATTTGTAATACTAGTACACTAGAACATGGTGTTCTTGTTCCGTTTGTCAATGATTTCTTACTTTTTTATAGGTCGCCCTCCCATAGAAGCATCCCAGGACAATTGTCATGCTCCAGGGATGTCCTACCTTGGGGGTTATGGTCCTAGTAACAAAAGATCCAAGTCTTCAGTGATGTGCTCACCAATTAAGACAGGGATGCAGATGCAGCACAGTCAAAATGAGCCAAGGCCCAGTACAGAGAATCAGTCCAAACGTGATCAGAAGAAGGTTGTGTGTACACCATACATTTAAAGCGTGCCCCCTCCCCCAAAGAAGCCTAGGCACTGCATTTTGTTAAGGTTGCTAAGAACTGAAGCTATGTTTAGAGGAAACTACAGTTCCCATGATTCTTTGAAGAGGAAATGTGATTTAAATGTGTGGTGTGCCCAGTCTGACAACAGGCCAAGGTCAATATCACAGGGAGTTCAGTCAAGGTAAACCACAGCAAGGCAGGGAGACTAGGCTCAGGAACTAGGAGTGAGAATTCAACATAGCATTTGGGGGATCACTCCATCAGCGCAAGCACGTCCCCCCAATTGGGGGGGGGGACCATGGACGAATCCCCCCACCCACCTGCTCAACAGATCTTAAGGATCAAGTTGGCTAATTTGGGAGGCCTTCTTGCATACCTTAGCGCCACAAGCCGCTTAGGACTTTGTCACTGACATATTGAATCAAGCAACCAATAGGCAACCAATACATGTGTGTTACATGATCCTATCTTGCCCCAGTTAATAAGTTGACAGCTACATTCTGTACTAGCTGCAGCTTCCATATCATTTTGCAAGAGCTGCTGCACATAGAACGCATTGCAATAATCCAAACATGAAGGACAGGATCACACTTCAAAACGACCTTGACAGATTAGAGAACTGGGCCAAAACAAACGATGAATTTTAACAGGGAGAAATGTAAAGTATTGCACTTGGGCAAAAAAAATGAGAGGCACAAATACAAGATGGGTGACACCTGGCTTGAGAGCAGTACATGTGAAAAGGATCTAGGAGTCTTGGTTGACCACAAACTTGACATGAGCCAACAGTGTGACGTGGCAGCTAAAAAAGGCAATGCAATTCTGGGCTGCACCAATAGGAGTATAGCATCTAGATCAAGGGAAGTAATAGTGCCACTGTATTCTGCTCTGGTCAGACCTCACCTGGAGTACTGTGTCCAGTTCTGGGCACCACAGTTCAAGAAGGACACTGACAAACTGGAACGTGTCCAGAGGAGGGCAACCAAAATGGTCAAAGGCCTGGAAACGATGCCTTATGAGGAACAGCTAAGGGAGCTGGGCATGTTTAGCCTGGAGAAGAGGAGGTTAAGGGGTGATATGATAGCCATGTTCAAATATATAAAAGGATGTCACATAGAGGAGGGAGAAAGGTTGTTTTCTGCTGCTCCAGAGAAGCGGACACGGAGCAATGGATCCAAACTACAAGAAAGAAGATTCCACCTAAACATTAGGAAGAACTTCCTGACAGTAAGAGCTGTTTGACAGTGGAATTTGCTGCCAAGGAGTGTGGTGGAGTCTCCTTCTTTGGAGGTCTTTAAGCAGAGGCTTGACAACCATATGTCAGGAGTGCTCTGATGGTGTTTCCTGCTTGGCAGGGGGTTGGACTCGATGGCCCTTGTGGTCTCTTCCAACTCTATGATTCTATGATTCTATGATTCTATGATTCTAAGTCCCGGTTAAAAAACAACAACAACCCTGTTAAGATTAGATCCTCGAAAGTTTGCACAGTTTATGAGAAATAGGTCACCTAGCCTTGCTCACAAATGTAAGGAAATGCAGTAGTTATTTTTAGGAAACCTTGCTGAGTTGCCAATTCACACACCAACCAATTTTTAACTTCTGATCAAGAAGCCATCATTAGGGAGCTGTGCACAGGAGGTAGCATGGTCAGAGCTTTGCGGCAGGCATTGGTGTCACACCCCACAGCAGCCTCATGGACCATCCAGAACACATGGATGTGTTCCACATAAATGTGGTGTTCATGTGAAAAGTAAACATGATCCCGATGATATATGCAATTGCCCATTGCATGTTGTCACTGCTCCCCATCCCCACACAGAAGCAGTTTCTTGGTTACAGACGCATCACAACAGGACAGCATGGATTGGGTTCATTTTTCTTACTTGCACTGCTAAAAAAAAGCGTGAAATCTCATATTATCTTCTTCTGCGAGTATGCTCATTTCAAATTTGATGTTCATGAGTGCGCTACCAGTAAATTAATGCTTCCTTTCTAATTATTACCTAAACTTCCAATCTAGTTTGCAGAACATAACCTTGGTATATACTATATAGCAGGTGTGAAGAACCTTTGGCCCTCCTGATATTACTGAACTACAACTCCCAACCAGATCAGCAAACGTGGCCAGTAGCTAAGGATGATGAGAGTTGTAGTTCAGCAACATAGTAGAGCAGTATTTCCCAAACTTAGGTCTCCAGCTGTTTTGGACTACAACTCCCATCGTCCCTAATTATCAAGACCAGTAGTCAGGGATGATAGGAACTGTAGTCCAAAAACAGCTGGAAACTCATATGGGAAACATCTGCAGGATCAAAGGTTCCCCACACCTATATACAACATATAACATGATTATTATTATTTTGTCAATCTTGACATAGAAACCCTTGCTTGAAACATTTTCTGTTACACAGATAATAATATATACATATAAGAGCTATAGGTAATGGGCTCCCACTTTTGGGTTGCTGTCACTATAAACATTTGCTTATCACCTCTCTCTCTCTCTCTCTCACACACACACACACACACACACACACAAAACACACACACACACACCTCTGAACAGTTAAAGTCTTTATTGCTATTCTGATGAGGTTGATATGAAACCTTTCACTACCGTCATGTGACATAGCTAAGTGTTACCAAAAGTCAATAGCTCATGTCACACTGCAGGGTCAATATCCACTAAAACTGTGGCTTTGGTTACATAGACCAAGACCAGCAAACATATTTTACCCATGTTGGCAGAAAGTCCTCAACCGGAAACAAGGTGTGTAGTGTGTTTGTGTGTGTTTGTGTGTGTGTGTGTGTGTGTGTGTGTGTGTGCGTGAGTGCCTGGTGTGTGTGTGTTTGGTCACTAATAACAAGGCTAGTTAGGAAACCACTGGCAAAACTGAAAGAAACAGTCCCATGGTTTGGCCTTAGGTTTCTCCCCACCTCCCCACCCTGTGCACCTCTCTCCCTCACAAAAGGCCTCTTAACATCTCCTCAGATGTGTGAGGAGAAAACTGACTTGACATGAGACTTCTACTGCTTTCTCTCAGTGCTGAGGCAGCCAAAGTCACAATTATCTGGTTCATTCTAGGTCTGCTGGGCTGGAACATGCCATGACAACGTGTTTCTCCTTTCAAAGCCTCTTTTGTACTAGGGCACAGTTCAAGGGATCTTGCAAAGCCCACTGAAAATACTCAACACTTGCTATTGCATGGTTTACAGATGAAGGGGCAATGCTTTCCCACACAGTTTCTGTGCCACGATGTGTGGGAGTGGGATTTAGATATTGTTACATCATTGAGAAATAGCTATCCCCATTTCTGAGCACTTTCGGGATGTGCGCATTACATTGCTAGAACTTGACTGCATCCATCAAGACTCAAACCTTCCCTCTAAAAATATGTCACTGTAGACTATTTTGACCTTACAGAATATGCAATGTGTAGAATCCATGTAAAAGTTCGTGAGGTTGCAAGCTAAATCCCACTGAACAGAGACTTTGACCTGTAGCCAATCCTGTGCACATTTACTTGAAAGTAAATCCCATGGTGTACAATGCTTCTTCCTTCTGTGCATAGGAATACAGCCATGCAGTCCAATTCTAGACATGCTTACTCAGAAGTAAAACTCATCATATTCTGTGGGACTTACTCCCAGGTTAGGGCTTTCCCAGACATTACCAGGATATCAAGGGTGGAATTGACATTTGGGCGGGGGGGGGGGGATTCGAAAGGTCCTGGATCTTAGACAAGTCAATCAAAAAATCATGTTCAGTGCATATTATCATATACACCTATAAGTAATTATAATAATAATAATACCCAGGTTTAATGCCTACAGGTTTAATGGCACCAGACTTCAGGCTTCCATGTCCTTTTAAATGTGTTTGTGTGGGCAAAGGGGCTTTAGGTTGGTTTTTGTTTCTGTTTTTATTATGCATTCTTTTGTTATGTATTATTAAGTTTTTATTTTTCTTATGTATTTTTTGTTTTTATTTTGTATATTTATGCCGTGAACCACAGTGAGATCTTCGGGTGAAGGGCAGCATACTCATTTAATAAACAAATAACATAAAAATAAATAGATTGGCTTCCTCTTTGTTATTCTGCTGTCTGGTGAAAACCTTCCTCTGCAGACAGACCTCTGAAAACTATGCTGATTGCTGGTCTGCAGTCAGGGGAAACTCTTTTAATTTCTTCTTCAGAAGTGGGTGTTCTGATGTATTTTAATTATTGTATTTAACTAGTTTGCTTTTTTGTTGTTTTGTATTTTAGAGTGTTGTTTTTAAATGTGGTAAGCCGCCTTGTATTCCAAATTTGGAGAAAGGCGGGATAAAAACGCATACAGAAATAACAACCACAACAGGAATATTAATAATAATCTAGCTATACAGGTGGCAGCCATTTTGCACGCGTTCAACTGATGTGCAATTGCCAACATGTGGGTTTTGGACCTGGAAGAGGGTGGAATGGGTGGCAGAATGAGGGGCATCATGAGGGTGGGGTGAGCATTTGTATAATGACAAAATGGGCTTATATGTGCACTCTGCCAATGCAGGCAAATGCCCTGAACACAACCCCCATGCAAACAGGGAGTTGCCTGTATTCACCAGTTCCAGCAGAACTCTCAAGCAGTCATGAATTAAATACACCAGCCCTTGTGCATTTTTCTTCTAGCCTTATCCCTTCACGCCTCTGAACATTAAGACTGAGGGTGCCTGGAAAAAGGGTTTGGTGCTGATAGGTGTACGACTGGGAGTCTCTTGAAATCGGACGCCAGGTTTATGAGGCAGGCAAAAGGAAACTAGCGGAGCCTGGGGAGAGGCAAGCGGAGATGAGATGGGATTTGTATTTGGGTGGGGTGAGGGTGAGGTGGTGTGTGTCGGGGGCTGGCCCATGATATTTCGCTGCCTGAGGTAGAACCTCAAATGCTCCCCGCCCACAAGTCAAGGTACAGAGTAGTCAAGCCAAGTTATTTTGCCACCTGAGGCAGGAAATCTCTCAAGAACCTCTCACCCTCACTGGCAGTGAAATTCAAAAAGCATACGTTGAATAAATGACAATTTCATGCTCCTTCAAGATACTCAAAATCATTGGTTTGAGGAGGTCACCCCATTCTACCTAATAGTAGGGCTGGTTCTGTCATATGTGTGCATAATAGCTCCCACTTACCAGAAGGGATAAAATGGTGTCAAAATCAGAAACAATCCGGCACTTCTGCCTATGTGTCCGCACAGCCCCAACTTCACTTCTACTTCACCCCACGCCTTACTCCCCTCCTCCTGGGAAGTAGTAGCAATGCTCCTGGTGTTTGCATCTGTCAGAAAGAAAGAAAGAAAGAAAGAAAGAAAGAAAGAAAGAAAGAAAGAAAGAAAAGCAACCTCAGAACTAAGGTGAACTAGTACAATGTACTGTGGTAGTTAGAATGGTGGTTTGGATATGGGAGAACCCCCTTTGTGGCTGTGGGCAAGTCATGTTCTCTCAACTGACAAAGGTCACAAGGTTGCTCAGGAAGAAGCAGGGTATAAATGGAACAAACAACTGAGGAAGTGAACAAGGATGGAACAAAAAGCTTGTTGGGTAACCCTCTGAAGTTCTCTTGAGGATAAAACTTGTCAGGAAAGCAGAAGTTGTTGATTTTATATCTTGTGAGCCTTGGCTCTGTTATACGTGGGTTTTGGCTTGGGAAGTTTTTGCTTTACTGGGCCTGTGCTTTGTGGGCTTGTGTTCATAGTCGTAGCAAATTTGCATGTTATGGGGTTGTAGCCCATGGGGCACTTTGTAAGCTTTTCCAACTGTGGGGAATCAGCCCGTTTTTTTCAGCAACTCCATACAGGCCCAAGCTGACCACTGGCATGTAGTAGCAGGGTCAGGATAAGAGGATAACTGGATCCCATTAACACTTACAGCGTAGATGGCTGAAGCTGACACTGCCATCTGTGGTTGCATTGCCACTTTTACTTTCTGCAACGCCTCATTTTCTCTGAAAAGCAAGCGCCCACCACGTACTGGCTACCTTTCTTGGAGTTTGGTTGGGGAGCCCTATTTATGGGCTGAAACGCCGCTGAAAGAGTTATTGCCATGTTATTCAGCCTGCTGTGCCAAGCTCGCATGGGGATCGGGTTTCTGCTGAAAGGGTGCCAGGCACGTCTGTTTCCAGGAACCAGCAGCCGTATTTAGCCTCAGGCTGCACATGAAAGACTGCAGTCGGAAACGTGACATTGTGTCAACATTTGAGGCAGGTCAGAGCTGGGTGAGACCATGAAAACAAGCCAGGGAGGGGAACTCGACACACACCCTGTCTGAACAGCCCAAGTGCAGAGGCAGAGTGCAAAGCAACTCCCGTCACAAGCTGATAACTCCAGCTGCACAGAGGCCCTTTGATGTTCTCTCTCTCTCTCTCTCTCTCTCTCTCTCTCTCTCTTTCCCTTCCCTTCTAATTTGATATTTGTTTTTCAGCCAGGACAGAGTCTGCTCACATGCCTAAGAGCATTTTGGGTGAACGCACTGCTTCAAAGCAGTGGAAGGAGGGCATGCTGGAATGGAAAAGCAATCTCGCCTGTACATTTGCATTTGCACAGTAGGTTATATAACAAGAGCGTGCTTATGTAGGACTTTCCATGGGGGGAAGTCGGAGCGCCTCGCAAATAACACTCACGCCTAACATCATCGCTCTGGTGACAGGGAAAGACTGCTGCTCCCTCGGTGCAGGTCAAGAAACGAAACAGGGAGCTTTTGTCAGACCCCCTCCTGAATTGGGAACAAATGCTTTTCTACTTCTCACTGCCAGCAGTGATTATACAATCACCGTTACACGCATCAGGGCATTTGTAAGTTTATGGATTAGTTAGCTTCTAGCACAGTTAACCACCATTTTGTTCATCGGGGTGGTTTTTTATTTATTTGAATAACAGATTTTCCAACTGCACAAATTCCTCATTAGACAACCTACACTAACACACACACACACACCATGAACACAAAGTTATTTGATTATACCCTGCATCTGTGGCAACTTCTCCATAAAAGTTAGTGGTTGTTGGCTACTATCCACACAGTGATGATTCATTTAGCCTCCATTCAGTAACTAACAGGTTTAAGGATGTGACAAAGCATTACCTGAAGGAGAAGGAGAGGAGATTCTGGCCCCCAAAAGGAAGGTGTTTTAATATGGTTTCGGTGGCCAAGCACATCCTGCCCTTATATAATTTGTAGACCTGCTGCCCCTGACACTGCCTGATATTTAAGCACTTGATAAACACATATGCTCAGTGTGCCTGATCTCCCCTCACACTATTTTTCCGACAGCAATTTTTTTTCTCCGGCTCCACATTTTGTGTCCAGCTGTACACTAAAAAAACATTTAATTGACTACTGATCTAGACCCGCCTCCCTACTCAAACGCTTTTAATTTGGTTCACGGGATTGTTGGTACGTGCCTGTTGATATTTTAGTCCGTCCTCCTGTGCCTGCCCTCCCCCCCAATGATGAATTATCACAGATTGTTCTTTCAGTCACTACTGCATAATAGAATTCCATCGTTTAGGAAGCTCTTTGGAACAATGGAAACCCTTCCACCGATTTGCCTCCTTGGTTGTTGGCACAAAGGGGTGATTAAGTTGCCGTAAAGCAGAGCTAGTTTGCAGCTTGCTTCAGCTTGCTGGGGGATTTGTTGTGCAGGCCAGCTCAAGTTTTACTGAATGAGGAAGCAAGCAGTAACAGCAGCAGCATAGCAACAGCACCGTGCTGCATGGAAATGCAGTGGTGTAGACCTAAGTGTGCCCTGCTTTGGTGTAAGAATGCCCCAAAGCCTGGTTGCCCATGCCACCTGTCCTGCATGTATAATTAATTAATAGTGCAGTCCTATACGGCAGGACTTTTGACCCCCAGTATGTTGCTGGACTGCAACTCCTAGGATGCCCCAAAAGATGTTGACAGTTTTTTTGACTTTTTATAGGAAACCGCCCAAATTGAAATTGTTGAGCCCACGGTTATTTGATTGAGCTGCCTAAGATCCAGGACAAAGCGCCACCGTTCAGAAATTCCCCCCAGACATCAATTCCACCATTGAAATCCCAGTAATATCTGGATGTATGGCAGCCCTACTTTACCATTGGCCATTTGGGCTGGGACCAGTGACAGTACAACAGCATCTGATGGGCTACAAGTTCACCACCACCACTCTACCACCTTGATCCATGAGACTTCCTCCCAGGTAAATGTGTACTGGGTTACATTGCATGTTAGTTCACTCATAAGCATGATTATTCAGAAGTCCCAAAGACTGCAATGAGATTTGTGTTCAGGTGCATATGCATAGGATTCTGCTCCTGATGAACAAGTGATTGTAGTGGCAACAAAATCATCAACTATGGTCCCAATTCCACAGGCAGTCTCACAAGTTTATTATAACAGCATTAAGCAAGAACAGCTCTGGACAGAGCTAGCTCCACAGAGAAACAAGACTAATATTGCAGTTCTATGAATACTTGGTTTTGTTCCTTTTAGGAAGGCTTACTTCCAGATAAGTGTGATACAGTAGTACCTCAGGTTAAGTACTTAATTCGTTGCGGAGGTCCGTTCTTAACCTGAAGCTGTTCTTAACCTGAAGCACCACTTTAGCTAATGGGGCCTCCTGCTGCCGCCGTGCCGCCGGAGCACGATTTCTGTTCTCATCCTGAAGCAAAGTTCTTAACCCGAGGTAATATTTCTGGGTTAGCAGAGTCTGTAACCTGAAGTGTCTGTAACCTGAAGCGTATGTAGCCCGAGGTACCACTGTAAGTGTAATTTCATGAAATATTTCAAATGGGTTTGAAGCTAAGCATTTTCGAATTTTGAAGTTTTGGGGGTTGTTTTTAGAAACGGCAGAGTTTGATATTTATAGAATTCTGAAAGCACAATGTTAGTCTCACCCCCAGATAGCTATGTTAGGCCCACCCAATGCTGCATGCATGATCAGCATGACTTTTGACTGCTTCTTCACACATGCACGTACCCCAACCATCACATGTGTTGTGTCACAAACTACTTCCCCCTGGAATTGTAGGCAAGCTGATGATGTAGCACAGGGTTGCGGGGGTTGCTGTTCAAGAAACATGCCAAAAAACACCACCAGGGATGACAACTTGTCTTCTGGACGGTGGCCAACATCAGCAAATGGCAGTGCTGACAAACTGGGCATCTTTGGAGTGTGATTTCAAGAACGATTTAACAGAAAATAGCAACGTATTTGCGGAAAGCAAGAACGGGGGTGGAAATCACCCTATGAAATGGGTTTATTGTTCAAACTGTAACTTTTAAGAGGAACACTGCCAAACAGACAGACCTGGTGTTTTCCAGGAAGAATTAAACCGCACAGGGACCTGGAGCCAAGATTAATCTGGTGCAACCAGCAAGATCCCGCCACTTAAAGAGGTGTGCACCAGCTACACCCAGGCAGCGTGTTGCAGCATGCAGCAAAACTCATGGTGACCTGGGTAATAGGC
This sequence comes from Podarcis filfolensis, assembly GCF_964270895.1. Classification (NCBI taxonomy): domain Eukaryota; kingdom Metazoa; phylum Chordata; class Lepidosauria; order Squamata; family Lacertidae; genus Podarcis; species Podarcis filfolensis. The sequence continues at coordinate 33,738,886 of NC_139605.1, read as the reverse complement.
ATGGCTACCCCCTGAGCAGGAACACGTGCCAGGCATCTACTTCAGGCCAAGCCCAACAGTGCGTTTAAATAAATAAATAAATAAAAATAAAAATTCTCATTTATTTCAAGTACATGGGGGTATAAATTACAAAGGAGCAGCAAGGACTAGAGTTGTGATGCTGAAGTCTGCACAGTGCCTTGCATGAAAAAGACACGGGGTGTTCAGTATGGCAGTGCACCAGCCGTGAGTAATGGATGCATCTGTGAAGATCAACTGGCCACCAAGGAAGCACAGTGTAGATGTGTAGAACTTAGGGTGGCAGGGAGGGCAATAAATATAATTAATTATAAAATAAACAGCAAACTTCACCATTTTTTCAAGCTATACTATCGAATTCTACCATTTGGGCATAAAGGTTGCCAAAGTCTAAAGCTATTCCATATGACCTTTCCCATCCTCTCTCTCTCTGATTAGGGGCAAGTTAGAAGGGATCGCAACAATTTGATTTTGCTGGACAACTGGAAATGAGAGCAGGTAGAAGTCACCATAGATACAGCCATATGACAGGGAGAGTGGGAGAAGGAGGAGTGGAGACACCAACCTAGGCTGGTGCAGTGTCATGAACTGGCCCTTGGCAATGGGAACGGAAGGTGGCTGAACCACCTCATCCTAAGCCAGTAATCAGGTACCTGTAGATCCCCAGCTGTTGTTGCACTCAATCTCCTTCCAGCTCCTACCAGCATGACTAATGATCAGGGAAGATGGTAGCTGCAGTCCACCACTGTCAGGGCCACAGGTTCCCCATCCCTGATGGGCATCTTTGCCTGTGGGACCAATTCTAGGTACTCATATTGACATTTAAAGCAGTATATGGCCAGGGAATTGTGGGTGTATCTCCCTCTCTCTGTGTGTATATATATGTATATATAATTGGTCCAAGCACCTATTATAGTGGAGTCAGCAGGTGCTACTATTACATCACTGCATTGGACAAAAGTGGTAGCAGATAGGATCAGGGCCTTTACCACTATTTCCCCAGGCTCTGGAACTCCCTGCCTGAAGAGATAAGAACTCTTTCTCTCTGCCGAATTTCAGGTGGAGCTTAATTGGTGGCTTGCTCTGTAAATTGTTAGTTTGATGATATTATTATTATTATTATTATTATTATTATTATTATTATTATTATTTCAGACTTGCTAATTTCCCACAACCTTCTTACCCTCTAAATATCTTAAATAAATAATCTCAGTGAATGGTGTCCGTACTGAGAGAACTTAAAAGAGGGTAGCCAACGACAGTAGCTGCTTGCACCTTGCCAAAAAAAGGGGGGGTAAATGTATCACCAAAAGAGGACACAGGTGTGCATCGAGTCTGCATAAGCTAATTTATATGTGTGGATGCAAATTTAGAAGGAATTAATTCAATTTAAATAGAAACACATTCCACCATTGTGGGGAAGACTGCAGTCGGGAGACATGTGCACCTACTTGGTCCAAGTGTTAGACAACTGTTGGTGGGCAACTTCCAAGGCCCTTGATGGTCTCCCTTCTTATTGCCCTTTCTCTTTAAACCAGATTCAGACCAGGCAACCCTTCAGTTTAGAGGTCGCCTTCAAACAAAGGAGTTGTCTGCCCCGCCCGCCACCCCCCAGAAAATAGGACAAACAGCCTCCTGAAAGCCGGTGGGCAGTCTGAAGCCTTTGGAATGGCTTCAGTGACTGCTTTCTGCGCAAGCAGTGGTATTTGGCAGTGGAAGACAGGAGTGCCTGGCGTGCTCTGGTCCATGGGGTCACGAAGAGTCGGACATGACTGAACAACTAAACAACAACAACAAGAAAGAGAAAGCTACTTCTGTCTTCTCCAGTAGTGATGCTTTCTCTACGTCTTGTTTAGCAAAAAACCAACCAACCACAGAATAAAGTTCAAGTGGGCCGCCTTGCATAACCTCCCTTACTTGAGGGCTGTGGTGGCACAATAGGAGCAGCTACTTGAGTCTTAGGCCAAGCACAATGAGAAGACGAGCAATTTCAGTCAGGGAAAGGCATTTTGGTGGCTGAAGTAGAGAAGCAAACGGCACCCCCTCCCTCAAGTCAAATCAAGTTATTTTTAGCACCTGAGACAGAAAATCCCACACTCGGTGAAATGTAACAATTGTAATGAACTGGAATAACTAATGATTTGCTGCCCTTTCGTGATACCCCAAATCAGCTGCCTGAAGTTTTAACAGGGAGAAATGTAAAGTATTGCACTTTGGCAAAAAAAAATGAGAGGCACAAATACAAGATAGGTGACACCTGGCTTGAGAGCAGTACATGTGAAAAGGATCTAGGAGTCTTGGTTGACCACAAACTTGACATGAGCCAACAGTGTGACGCGGCAGCTAAAAAAGCCAATGCAATTCTGGGCTGCATCAATAGGAGTATAGCATCTAGATCAAGGGAAGTAATAGTGCCACTGTATTCTGCTCTGGTCAGACCTCACCTGGAGTACTGTGTCCAGTTCTGGGCACCGCAGTTCAAGAAGGACACTGACAAACTGGAACGTGTCCAGAGGAGGGCAACCAAAAAATGGTCAAAGGCCTGGAAACGATGCCTTATGAGGAACGGCTAAGGGAGCTGGGCATGTTTAGCCTGGAGAAGAGGAAGTTAAGGGGTGATATGATAGCCATGTTCAAATATATAAAAGGATGTCACATAGAGGAGGGAGAAAGGTTGTTGTCTGCTGCTCCAGAGAAGCGGACACGGAGCAATGGATCCAAACTACAAGAAAGAAGATTCCACCTAAACATTAGGAAGAACTTCCTGACAGTAAGAGCTGTTCGACAGTGGAATTTGCTGCCAAGGCGTGTGGTGGAGTCTCCTTCTTTGGAGGTCTTTAAGCAAAGGCTTGACAACCATATGTCAGGAGTGCTCTGATGGTGTTTCCTGCTTGGCAGGGGGTTGGACTCGATGGCCCTTGTGGTCTCTTCCAACTCTATGATTCTATGATTCTATGAAGTGGCTCTCTTATTCTGCTCCATGGTAGGGCTGGCCCCAATTTCCCCTGTGCCACCATTTGGACCCTAATATCTCATCTTTGCAGTTGCTGTCTCAGCAGGCCTCTTGTCCCAATGAACTAGATAGTGCTAAGTCAACTTCCACCCAAAATTCCAACCTTAATTTGGATTCATGGTCATGTTGCCTGCTTCTGTACAACAGGGATAGGGAACCTGTGGCCCTCCAGGACTCCAGCTCCCATCATCCCCTGCCAGTGTATCCAATGGCCAAGCATGATGGAAGTTGTAGTCCAACAGCACTGGGGGGGGGGCAGGTTCCCCACCCCTTTTGCATAACATTCATACCTGGATACAGTTGATGGCACAGACAGTATTTTATTATGACAACCAAAGGATTCCTCAAACACAAAGAGAAGCAGTGCTCATGTTCCACAGGAAAAAGAATTTTATTTAGTATTTTTTTAAAACAACTACGTAACATTTACTCTGATAAAAATATTTACAATATCCCCACGTTCAGGAAGGTTCCAAAAATATAAACACTCTACCTCTCCCTAGAGGATGAATGGATCATTCTCCTCAATAAAAAGAAAAACAGGAATACATTCATATTTCCCACTTTCTTTGTACTCAAGTAGTTTTACAAATAATAGACTTCTGAAACATTTTTTTTTTTACATATCCATATAATATATATTTATATGTACACATTTATATTTATAACAGATTTTACAAATAAAGGCAACAACTGTGTACAAAAAAAAAACTTTTTTTGAAAACAGACAATAAAATAAATGGTCAAATACGATCTGCAGTTCAGCATAGTGCATTCTAGCAGTTGGTGCAATAGTGTAAGGAGAATTCGTAGGACCACAGAGCTCTATGAATGTCTCAGAACTACTCAGATGACACCACCATAAGACATGGATTATTATTATTGTTTTAAGTAGCCGAAATCAAATGGGAGTATTCACCAGTGCAGAATCTGCTCCATCTAGATGATGGTTTCTCACACTATTTGGTTTGGTGCGGCAGCACACAACTATGAGCACAGGAAAGCGTCCCGGGGGGAAAAGGGAACATCTTCCACTGCGGAACTCCAGCAGTGAATATGGCAATCCAGTTGTGCAAACTTCACAGCCCATGCCAGACACAATCAGTTCCAGGGGAGCGGGGCAGAGGCTGTAGAACTAGGGTTAGGACACACCAAAACAGCACATCTGGTGGGCTCCATCAAGAGCACTCATGGCCAACACTGACATTGCCACCTGGGCAAGAGACCTGCTTTTCTTTTGCAGAGAGCATTGCTCATCCACTTCCTGCAGTTCTTAAACTACCATCAAGGTCCAGCCTTAGGAGGATGCAATGTAAGAGAGTAGCTTCAGGCAGCAGATGCTGGAGGGGAATCACTCCAACAATCATTGTCTGTTTCTTTGATTTAAAATGTGCTCTAATACAAACTAGTGGGGGCAGGGGAGAAGATTTATTTGGTTGGGTGTGTTATTTTCACTTTTGGATCCTTTCCACCTGTACCTGCCCAGCCTAGACCAGGATCACAAGCCTGCCTCTTGCTTTAGTGCAAAAGTGCCATATATTCCACACCCGGTGAATTAGGTATTGCTCAGGTGGAGGGGGAACAGGACAAAGAAACAAAAAACCTTATGGGTTTCAAAGAAGTGCTTAGCATTGCCAGTTCTGCTACCACAGACGGCAAGGGCTATCCGAGTAAGGCCTTCATCTTAGAAATCGTAACATTCCATATTCTGTTTACATTGGTACCTGGAAGAAGAAAGTTACAAGCCCTGCTATGGGCATGAAACTCCCTTACATAACAGCCACATCTTGTCGCCTTCAAGGACGGGGGGGGGGCAAACTGAGAATGGACTTCAGAGAATATCACGCTCCTGACATCCTTGCAACGTAACAGGATCCATAGTAAAACAGCTAGTGGCAGGCAGCTCCCTTGTAAAAGTACCAGTCTGATCTGGTTTTATTTTATTTTTTGTTTGCCAGAGCTGAACCGTGCCACAGCATGGTATGTCTGTCCACTTCTTGTGGACAAGTCCCAGACATTCCTATCTAGCAGTTATGAGAAGCAATGCCTAGTGTGAGATACAAGGAGGCATAGAACGCTCCTCAAGGATGTTCTCTCTCTTGTCACCATCCCTATCCGAAAGCTCAAGCTGGACAAATTTTCCAGGCAGAATCTAAAAGGAAAATGACATATGCAATTCAGGAGAAATGTGATGAGAATCCAGTCTCAAAATCTCCCTGAATTGCTTACTGTGCTCTGCCAGCCAGTGACTACTAAAAGCAGGGCTGATCCCAATGCTTGAATTGTTATATATGTAATGTGTGTTTGTGAGTGTTAAAGTTAAAAGGTTTTGAATATTGGCAGCAGCAGGAAGAGGGGAAGCTTCTCTGTTTGAATCCAGCTCTTTTACTAAGCAAAGTCCTCATGAGAAGTACCACTTTTTTTGTAATATTCACAAGAGTCTAAATCCACCTAATTTTTTTAGGTTTCATTCACAGCTTTGAAACATAATCCTAGCCAACCAATACAGGTCTTTCTTTGCAGATGGCAGAAAGGAAAACAAACAAACAAAAACCCATCAACACATTTAAGGGGCGAGGAGAAGCAGCAAGAACTCTCTCCTTCCCATAACTAATTTGGGTTCATCTCTGAGGTCTTTCCTAAATTCTCTGGGCAGTCAAAGCAAGGGATGACTCAGCTTCTCTACATATAAATGATCAACGATCTCTCCACTCCCCTCAGTGCTTCTCAGTTCAGCCAGTTTAGGGTGTGTGTGAGAGAGAGCTGGGAACCCTGAAATAATCACAAACTCATCCAGCAAAGGGGGGGGCGGGGAGAGAGAAAAATCTCAAGGAAAAGTCACTCCAGGTTTAGTCTTTGGTTTCCAAATTCAAAGGAGACATCTGCTTCAAAGCCTGAAGCAGAGCAGTAGAGTCCATGGGGGAGTGGGATGGTCCTGGAGAAGGGAGTTGCTGAGGCATTAGTAAAGGAGAAGAAATCTTATCTGGGTTCATTAACCCCGAAAGTGCTGCAGTGGAGGCTGGGAGGCCTGGATACAAGAGAGGCATAGAGGCCGGGTACCAGCACTTCTCCAGCATAGGCAGGTAGGCTGTCGCTGAGGGTGGAATCAAATAGAAAGGCAGGCACAGAGGAGGCTGGTGAGGGTGAGGGCCCAAGAAACTGCTTGGAGAGCCGAGCACATCGCTGCCAAAATGATCTTCGTCCTCCAACATTTCCATCCTGGTTCTTTTGGCTGGCGGGTCCTCAGTCTCTTGTTTGATAGAGCTGATTCTCTCCTGGACAGCATATTTGAGTTCAGCGTCCTTTTTAAAATATTGCTGGTCGGATTTGGAGTCGCTTTTCTCCAGCTCTCCCCCATATCCACTGTCTGTGTCTGTGTCGCTGCCACTCTGCTCTCCGCTAGAGTGGGCAAAAGTCCTCTGAATCACAGGCACACAGTTTTTCCCATGAGCCTCGGCAGCTTTGGTCAGAGCGCCAGACTTCTCCTTCAGTTCCGTAAGTTTAGGGGCAACATCACCAGGCTTTCTGCCAGCTCCACCCTGAAGAACCTCGGAGGCCATTCTGTGCAGGTGGCCGATGAGCTGGGAGGATTTCAGCTCCTTGCTGTTCTCGTGTTTGGCCACGTACTGCAGCACTTCTTTGGCACACATTTGGAAACCGGACCGAAACACCTCCTGGCTGGAGTCAAGGCTCCTTGGGGGCAGCTCATCTGAGGAAACACCAGCAGAAGGGGAAAAGATTAAAAAAAACCTGAATATATCAGAAAAGTTAAACGAAAAGGTAAACCAGTCATTATTATAACCATACAGCACAAGTTCATGCATGTTTACTCAAAAGCAAGATGCACTTCTGTTCAGCACAGCTAACTCCCTCTGGCCAGCATGGAAAGGGTAGTAACCTGAGACTTTGTAAAGCCACCTATTTTGGGATCAGTACTGGAGAAAGACACCTTATTTCAGCTGAGTAGCTGTTTGAACCTGCAAGGGTGAAATTCAGGCTTCTCTCAAGTAGATAGGAAGACTTCCGCTGCGTTGGAATGTCTCTGTTGGTCTAACAGGAGCCTTTGAAGCACAGCAAACAAACATAACAGGAAGCAAACGAGTTCTTATCATGCAAGACTCCAGTGTGTTGGGTGAACCGTGGAATGAAAATAAACCGCTTGAGGTTTCGGTCAGCTTCAGTGTATGTTACAGCCCCTGAAGTGCCCAAGCCACTACAGACTTCAGCAAGGGCAGGTCAACTTAACTGCAAACAAGGTGATATAGTAAGACCTATGACACTCGCCCCTTGTAGCGTTCTGCACTACAGCTGCAATGTCAAGAGCAGTTTGCTGCATAGACCTGCCCCCAACACACAGTGACATGTTTGGTCCTTGCTTGGCCATTCCTGGTGGTAGCTCACAATGGCACAGAGCCAAGATTTGGAGCCTGTGGCCCTACAAGACCTTGTTTGGGGTCTTATCACCGTGGCCAGGAATGACGGAAGCTGAAATCCTCCAACATCTGGAAGGCCGCAGGCAACACATCCCTGGCATAAAAACTGTCCACATATCAGTGGTAATTTGCATGGTAAGCAACTCTGGATGCAACAACCACAGATGGCTACCTTGTGACTTTGCAGAGGGAGGTGTGACTTTTACATTGTAAGCCACGCATAGGCAAACTCGGCCCTCCAGATGTTTTGGGACTACAATTCCCATCATCTCTGACCACTGGTCCTGTTAGCTAGGGATGATGGGAGTTGTAGTCCCGAAACATCTGGAGGGCTGAGTTTGCCTATGCCTGATTTAAGCTATATAGAAATGGGGCAGAAAGTGTAAAGGAGGAGAAGACAGGGCTTATCGGAGAAGAAGCAAAGACTTGGTTAGGGGGAAGTTAAAGGGCAGCAGAAGGCACAGAATGACACTGTGCAGGAGAAGAGGGCTCTGAATGAAGTGGGGGAGGGATCACTCAGAGGTGCAGAAGCTATTCCAGGCTTCTAGGCTGCTGGAACACCATGTTGGGAAAAACTGACCCTGCCAGAAATCCACCTCCTGACATGAAGGTGATACAGCAGTTGGCAACGGAACTTTTTTAAAAAACAACAACAACAACAACCTGATCGAATTTCAAATAAAGCTAGTTTTGAATGAAAAGGGCGAAGGATAGGGACAAGTTTTATATACTTTCGATAGCACAAGGAAGAATTAGAGCCCTCTTCCCCCGGAGCAGTTCCACTGAAATCCATAGGACTGCTCTGATGCGTGCACAATTAGCTGAAGAGGATTTGGAAGACATTAGCAAGAGTATTAAAAGTGTGAGGAATAGAGTCATTGCAGTCTCCAGGAGCTTTCCTGGTCAGGGTAACAACAGCACAGTCACAGAGCACTCACCAGCATGTAGACCTTTCTGGAGGGCAATGATCTGCTGCTGCTGCTGTTCAATGAGACTGGTTAGTGCTTTCACGTGCTTCAAGGTAAGTTCAAGAACCACCGCCTTTTCCAAGTGTCCTAATGTCTAGGAAGGGAGAGAAACGGTTCATTAGAGGATGGCTGGAAAGGGGGGAAAAGGAGCCTAAACACAAGACCGAGAACTGATTGGGCAGTTTAGGGTGGGGAGCTTGATAAGAACATGAATGGGTCTAAGCATGATGTGACACTCATTTTTATTCTGACTGACAGCTATGTATTATATAAGCTAAAAAGTATTATCTTTAAAAAAGGCTATGGCCATTTTGTGTCCCCCCCCCACACACCAAAAAAAAGTGTGTCTGCATAATAAACACAGGTTTTATGTATCTGCCCTGCTGGCACCTCAGTTGTAAAACGAGGAATTCCAACATAAGGTTTTTCTTTTCCTGTGACTAAATAGGGCAAAGCAAATAGCTGAAGCAGGCAACACTGGTTTCCCAAACAACCCTGAATAATAATTTAGACAATCTGCCTGTCACTTTTTTAAAAAATAACAATGCAGTCCTTAATACCACAGAACGGGTTGCTTGGAGCTGTGGTCTCAACCAGCCTTCCCCAAACTGGTGCTCTCCATATGTTGCTGGATTCCAACTCTCACGAGTCCCAGCCAGTATGACCAATGGTCAGGGGTGATGGGAGTTGGAGCACAATAGCTTCTAGATGGGCACCAGGTTGGGGAAGGCTAGCCTAAAGGGAATTCAACTATCTGAAACCATGGGATCCAAAGCAAAAACATAACAATATGGAAAGGGGTCACTAGCAAATCCACATTAAAAGCTATCCAGTACAGTCCAGAAAAAAATCTTTTATCTAATCCCTGTTTATTTCAATGTGTCATCTGGTCCAGTCCATGCATGCATGCAAGTTCTTGAGAAACTGATCTCATTGGAAACAAAACCAGACTAGGTGGCAATCCAAACCCTGAAATGCAACCCTCTCCAGTTAAATCTGCAGCACTCCAGAAAACCTCTAGGTGGCACTTTTACCTGCACAAAGATTCATGAAACCCAACATGATCCCCAAAAGGAAGATGATTTTGGGCAGTGGCCAGATTTTCACTTACTGTAAGTTTGAGATGTTCTGGTAAGAGATCTTTCAGCTGGGCAATGCATTCATTAATCCTATCACGTCTTTTCTTCTCTATCAGTCTGTGGGGCAGCTTATAGGTCTCCTGGAAGTCAAAAGGGGAGAAAAACAATTGCATCACTCCGAATGAAAAGTGATTCTTAAGCGCTATGGAGACAACCTTTTCTCAGGGCTCTAAAACATAAAGCTGTGCAGCCATAAAGAGGGGGGGGGGGGGAGAGAGAAGAAACATTTCCTTAAGGCAGAAGCAAAATCCTCCAAGTACCACAGAGTTTATATCAGAAAATTTATGCATTTTGATCATGCCCAGAAAAGTATTTTATACAGCTACAACTAAGGGGTTATTTTAGCTTATGACAAAGAAGTAAATCTTATCTACTAAAACTGTTTTTCCTTAAAAAGAAAATCTTCTTAACAGTGTTGTCCCACCCTTAAAAAGTATATTTCTTCCAAAAAACAAAACAAAACACGTTTGTGCACACCTGGGTGTTGTTGTTTTTTTTGTAAAAGAAACCCACCAAGCTTCTTCATATATATTTCACAGGACAACTTCCTTATATTCGAACCCAAACTGTGCATTAAACCATCTCAAAAGTGGGCAAAAACCAAAGATGCCAACAAACAAAAATGGAAAGGGAAAGAAAAATGCTTGTATTTACCTTGCTGTCGTCACCCCTTTTTAACCCTCTTCTGGGCTTGTAAACTTGATAAATATGAGCGAAATCCAACCTGCAGAGGAGAAAAAACGTTATATCACTCATAACCAAGGGGACAACCATCTCCCCCTCCACACGCAGCCCCAGAACCTATTGAAGCCCGTAGGTGCCATGTGGGGCGGAATTCGGAGGCTGCTAATGCGGACCCAGACCGGCCGGATGGGCTCGGAAAGCGAATCGCAGCGCAAGCCCCGGCACGTCTGCCCGCCAGCAAACCGCGTTGGCTTCCATGGGACTTAAAATCCCGGGTCGGCGCGTTTGAGATGGCAGCCTTGAAACATTTATCAACAAATCTGCCCGGGATATCCTTCCGTAGCGGCACTTACCCTGACATTTCGCTGCCCTCCAGAGCTGCCAGCTTGCCCAGGCAAGGTGGTGGAGGAGGAGGAGGCTGAGCGCTGGGGATCCTTTCCATTTAAACCGGCTTGATTTCTTTTTTCCCCCCACAACCCAAGTTCTGTCCTGGAAGTAAGGTGGAGGCTGGCAAGCTAGTTAGCTGGCTGGCAGGCGCACTGCTTCGTGTCAACGCGGATCCAGTGACTGAGCCGGGACGCGCCACCTCCGGCAAACGGTGCGCGCCTGGCACCCACAAAAGAAGCGGCGCCGGAAGAGCGCAGAAGATCAGCTAGCGGCGGCGGCGGCTGCTGCTGCTGCTCTTAGTTGCTCATGTCCTCTTTCCACTTGGCAGCGCTGGGCGTCTGCACCGGGTCGCGCGGGAGCTGGCGAGCTGAGGAGTAATTGGAAGGCTGCAGGCTGGGTTAAATGTGAGCGAGTGGGTGGACTGGAGCTACGTGTTCTACCCTGTGACTCCGGGCACGTCTGGCTGCTACCGGAGGGAGGGACAGACCTGCCTTCCCCTCCATCACATGAGCCTCACGTGTTGGACAACGCTTCAGCCTCTCCCCGGGCCCCCGCCCTCGCCGCTCCCGGCCACACAAGCAGGCGAAGCCGCCGCCGCCGCCGACAAAACGTGATAGGGTGATCCCTCTCTCTCTCTCTCTCTCTCCCCACCCGGCCTGGCTCCTCTCCTGCTGGCGGCTTGGGTGCGCGCGCAGAGAGGAGAAGGAGGCGGGTGAGGGAAGCCAGGCTATCCCCACACATGATGGGGCGAGGAGGCGGAGGAGGAGAGGGGCAAGGTATCAGATGTTCCCTAGTGGGGTGGCTGAGCGCCGATCCACAAGGCACTTCGCACATGCTCAAAAACTTCCTTGATCGGGACCTTCCCCCGAGCCCGAGCCCCCGGTACGAAAAGCCTATCTTAGGGCTGCGCCCTGGAGAGTCCTGGCGCAGGTTGGGAAGCCCAGCCCTGCACTTTCCTGCCTTGGCTCCATTTAGCGCTGCAAGGTGAAACTTACACAAAATAAGGAACAGCCGGGCTGTGCAGTGCAATGGGCCCTGGTTCAGATAGAGAGAGAGAGAACATATGCATTTTAGTTCTAAGAAAGGTCCACGGCTCACATCTGCTTGGTAGCTATGCTTTCCCCATTGACCCCAAATATATGTGTTTGTGTGTGGTGCCACTGGTGGGCAGGCTGGGCTCTGCCCATGTTTGACGTTGCTTCATATAGATCCCAGGATTGAGTCTTGGCATTAGGAACATTTTCCAGGGTTGTGCCGTGACTCAAATCTTAATAATGAGGTTTTCTCTTGAGCCGGTGTGATCTTCAGGAACACAAAGTCTCTGATCCGCCCAGGTTACAGGTACCTAAAGATACACTAAATATTTTCCCTAACAGAGCGAATTGTAGTTGCAGTGTGTGCATGTGTGTGTTATTTCCATCAGGTTAAATAGCATAAAAGGGAAGGGCTAAATCATTGTAACCAAGCAGCACAGGCCGAGCCTGAATTTGTGCACCCTATGGCTGCTTTTTACAGTAAAGAGATAAGAAAGCCTATTATGGATCTCCTTCATCCTATCTAATTTGGTACTAAGTGGCCAAATGGTGAGCTGCTTGCACCTCCCGTTGAATGACTAATTCTGTTTAATAGCATTTATAACAGTGAGCCACAGCAAAGTCCCCTCTCATTTGAGATACCATTTTTTGACATGTGCCTCCACCACTTCGCCCAATACAGAGGTTCCTCTGGTTAAGAACTTAATTCGTTCCGGAGGTCCGTTCTTAACCTGAAACTGTTCTTAACCTGAAGCACCACTTTAGCTAATGGGGCCTCCTCCTGCTGCCGTGCCACAGGAGCACGATTTCTGTTCTCATCCTGAAGCAAAGTTCTTAACCCGAGGTACTATTTCTGGGTTAGCGGAGTCTGTAACCTGAAGCGTATGTAACCCGAGGTACCACTGTATAAATGCAGAGTTGATACAGGACTAGCTTGTACTTTTTCTTGATGGGCTATTTGAAGAAAGGCAGAAGCAACAATGTGTTGAGAGGTCCTACAGTGTGCTTTAGGTGCAAAATTTAAGACAAACATCCATTTGTTCCTGGTGAATTTTTTCAAGCCTTCAAGAAACGTGCAGATAGTGCTGCTGTGGAAAGGCCCTTCTCCCAGAGGAATCCCACCTTTATAGAAACATAAGGGTTGAATTCAGTTTAGGAAAATTCAGCTACATTATTGATAATCCCAAAGGAGCTTATATTAAGATGGTGGTGCAGATGGTTCCAGAAAGTGAAGTCCTTCCTTCTGCTTGTCTAGTGTCTATTGCCTGAGAGCAAGTATCATTCAGTACAGAATTGACCTGAGAATCCCCCAAACCAAACCCTCCACAAGCTTACTGCTATAGATGCCATTAAATGAAATGAATGCTTCAAGGGGCAGTATAGCTGGGACCCTGACTGGTCACTTAGGGCCGCTATCAAGTCAGATGAAAGAAATCTATAACCCTGTACACCTTTGCTGTTGAAAAAGTCCCCCTTAACTTCGTGGAACTTACTTCTGAGTCAACATACATAGAAGCTGAGCTGCGTTGCTTCATCTCTCAATTTCCCCTTTAAAGAGGAAAATAAAGCTCGTAATGATTTACCTCTCAGGCTTGCCGTGAGAATGAAGAACTTTGAGGGCCAAAGTCCTTGTTAGGTTAAGTGTGTGGCTCTTGTTTCTTAGAATGTGATGGGCACAAACAAGTTAACTGCCCTCTCCTTACTGCAGACCCGGTCTGAGTCACCCTGCTTCTGAGTCCCCACAGGCAAGCTGAAACTGGTAGGAGCTGTGGGTGGGGCTGGCCGGCCCTGCCATTAGCCAAAGTGAGTCAGTTGCCCCAGGCAGCAGATGCCGTCGGATAGCAGTGGCAGGGCTCGCCCCCTCCCCCCATTTTGTTTTTATGTTTTTATGTTGTGAACCACCCTGACATCTGCAGATGAAGGGCAGTGTACAAATTTAATAAATAAAAAATAAATACCTGTCTCAGTGGGCCACTTGCACGAATTTGTGTGTGTGTGTGTGTGTGTGAGAGAGAGAGAGAGAGAGAGAGAGAGAGAGAGAGAGAGAAGTCATTTATTACCAGTTTTATGATGCAGGTTCAGAGATGCAAGATGCACACATACATTTAAAGTGCATAACTCCCTTCCCCAAGAATCCTGGGAACTGTAGTTTGTTAAGGGTGCTGGGAACTGCAGCGTTCCCTCTTTGTGTCAGGGTAAACTCCAGGTCCCAGGATTCTTCAGGGGAAGTCAGGCGCTTTAAAAGTCTGGTGTGCAGGCAGCTGCACTGAAGGCAGATCAAGCTGGCTGCACCTGACTTTGATGCACGTTTAACTTATTCATACTGGAGGGAGTAACCCTGGGTGGAGGCAAGGACACCTGTAAACTGCAGCAGGAGGAATCCTTCTCCCTTGGCATTCTTTGTCTCAAACATTCCCACAAGCAGCAAGCCAAGCAGATGCCTGAGGCAGGAGGACCCTGGGTCTGCTGCAGCAGAAACCTTTGCCTCTCACTGAATGAGGCTGGCTCCCCGAGGCTGAGATTATGGCAGCTCTCCAGCAGGAACAGAGGCGGGCCATGCTACATCTGTTCTTAGTTTGTTTGGCTCCTGTAATAAGAATAAAAAGTTTGCATTTAGCTTTAATCTAGTAGCTGAGGGTTTCATAACGTGTAACACAGGGGTGGAGAAACCTTCCATCCTGAGGGCCAAATTCCTTTCTGAGTGACCTGCTGAGGGCCACATGACAATGGCCAGCAGCAAAAGTGGACAGAGCAGTGCATGTAAATGTTACCTTTATACAGGAGGTTACTTTTCCACAGAGACTCACACGTTTCTCTCTATGTTCTGCTCAGACAGGCAAGAGGCAGAGTTCATTTCAGCAAGGCAAAAACACCTGGAGCGACACGGGTGCGGCCTGGGGAGAGCGCTGAGGGCAGACAGAGAGGCCTGAAGGGCCCAAGGGCCCTCAGCCCTGTAGTAGAGGATAATGGGAAAGACCTTCAGCTGAGACCCTGGAGAACCACTGCCAGTCTTGAGTATACACTACTGGGTTAAATGACAAGCCGTCTGATCTGACAGAAGGCATATTCCCATGTGAAACTTTGCCAGACCAGGCCACCTCAGTCTTTCCCTCTGTCCCTTTGCAACTCTTTGCCTTTAGCCGGTATTCAAAAGCCACTTCACCAGATGCACGAGGGAAGTCCACTGCTACACATACCCTGCAGACTAACCCCTCCTTCACCCCATTGACTTCAATGGAAACCCCCAGAGGTTGCCGCATCCTGCCAAGGGACTTTTGTTTCCATTGAAGTCAATGGGGTGAAGGAGGGGTTAGCGATGAGAGTGAAGGAGATGCTACTGGTGTGACTAAACCACAGCATGGGGAAGGAATGTGTTCTGGCCGTGCAATGGGGCTGCCACGTCAGTGGTTGACTGAGTTCATGCAGCATTCGGGGCAGGGGAAGAAAAGCCAGGGAAATGCGTAGGGTGTGTATGTGTGCGTCTGCCTGTCCTTCACCTCAAAAGCGAACCCAGGTCAGGGTACAATAAAATAGGATTGAAACCACAAATAGCAACAAGAAAAATAAAAAAAAAATCTAAGACCTAAGAATGAAGCAATTTCTTGTGCATATACAGTGGTACCTCGGGTTACATACGCTTCAGGTTACAGACTCCGCTAACCCAGAAATAGTGCTTCAGGTTAAGAACTTTGCTTCAGGATGAGAACAGAAATCGTGTTCTGGCGGCGCGGCAGCAGCAGGAGGCCCCATTAACTAAAGTGGTGCTTCAGGTTAAGAACAGTTTCAGGTTAAGAATGGACCTCTGGAACGAATTAAGTACTTAACCAAGGTACCACTGTAGTCGATTGGCAGCACAGCTTCCAGATTTCTTGTTTTCAGCTCAAGCTTGTGTCGCTTGAGTCTTGGGTCCACCTCTGAAACACTCAACAGAGAGGATCAAAAATAGCTGTAGTTAGATACGTTTGCCTTAGCATGCTGGTAAAGGTTAAACATGTTGGTGAAAGGTAAACACTGTTACGTTTTGCACTTGCAGCAAAATTTGCCTTCATTAAGTAACCTGCATAGGAGCTGAGGTCAGGCAAGGAACTGGCTTTGATCTAGCAGTTGATCATTTACATGTCTTATTTTAGCATGCAGAGGAGCTTGCGATGCAATTTGTTTTGATACTGTGGCAAGCTCAGATTGATGGGATTGCCTGTCACATTGCTTAAGAAACAAATGCTTAACACAATAACTATTTTGCAGCACATCATTAGGAGAAACAAAATCAAGGCCAAGCAGACCACAAAGCTGTCGAGAGGCAGGCCACCTTAAAAATCAGGAGAATGATGTTCAAAGTGGGAGAGCCAGCAAGCCTGAATTATATTGGAGGGGTCCATGAAAACAAAAAACAGCAGCATAGTTCAGGTAGAAGCAGAGTTTCTTCTGCTAGTTTCCTCTGAGGATCTAATAGCTCTTAGAAAAGGAAGTTAAGTATAGCCACACCTTGCAAATGGGTATAATTTCAACGAGGAAATCATTTTGCCTTTCAGAGGCTGGGATGTTTTTCAAAAGTGTGTTTAACAAGGTGACATCTGGTCAGTAGATGGAAGGTACATTTGCTAGATAAGATAATAGAAATTCAGCGCAGATGATTTGTCAGAGGTTTTCGTGACTCCTTAACGGAATCAACCTGCTGCAGCCAAAGGTCAGCAAATGCCATGCTAGAAATGGGCCGAGAGATATTAAGAGAGGATGGCGAGAGAGGATTAATCTCAAAATGTGAAAAATACAACTGAAGTATTACCCTGGGGTCACCAATGGGTGTAATGACACTGCTGCCTAAGAAGCATCGGAGACAGCCTCGCCCCGGCTCTCTGGCCTCTTCATCATGAAGCGGCAAGAGGTTACCTTTCCAACCCCTGGAAAGTACATAGAGCTGGAAGAGAGAATGAGGAGAATGATTTTCTTTCCCACTATCTGTTTCAGTTCTGTGTGTTTTTCCAGGCTCAGAGTTGCATACCCCTACATGTAGGCATGTGCACACATCTGCAGCCCCTTTGCGCTGAGGCCAAATGTGCAGCTGTTAGGGAGCATGTTAGCATGCAGCAGGAATGGCTGGAAGATGTGATCACATTTGTGAACATGGGGGTAGGTGGGTTGTCTTTTACAGATATGCATCAACTGTAGGACCAACAGAGCTGTAATTAACAGGTTTGGCATCCATATAGATACACTGTGTGAGCGACAGAAGTTGTCTGTCTTAAGCGCATGTTGATGTCTCTCAGTGCCCTGCATGAACCACCATTCAGCTGCTACTCAGTTCTGAAAGATACAGGCTTTTACTTGGCAACCACAGACAAAAAGTTGGAGGAGGTCAGGACTCTACACAAAAATTCCTCATAGTGCAGTTGCAAAAACCCAGTGTGTTTTTATATATGCAAATTAGGGATGTTTGCATAACATGCTTTAATGTGGTTGCAAAATCTTGAGTGGGTATGATTTGCAGAATTTGGAATTTTCTCCCCCCCCTTTCTCTTTTCATTTTTGTCGGTCAAGGCCTGGGGAATAAAGATTGAAACTCTGGATGGAATTACTTGTGGCAATTGGGGCATGAGGAAAGGGCAACAGAGACTGATGTCATGGAATACATCAGAAAGCAGAGTGGATGCTGATGGCTGTAGGATGAAAGTGAGCAAATAGCCTCAGCAGTCCAGTTTCTCAAAATTTTCACCCGTCATTATCAATAATAATAATAAGTTTTATAACTTGCTTTTAAGTAAAAGCCTCATTAACAAGGCATATTAAAAGGAATACAAAATCATACACAAATATACCATTAAGAACAGTCAATAAAAACAAGGTTCATTGCCTGCATGCTATGCCCCTCAAAACTATAAAAGTATCCTTTCTCAGAACGAAAGGGAAGGCTCTCAGAAGTTTTTTGAGACCAGCTTAATTGACGAGAAAGATTCCTCAATCCAATTGGTTGTACGTTACTTCCTCTGTCAAGACATTATGCTGCTTATGGGGCTGTTGCAGTCAGACTAGACAGTGCTGTGTTAAACGTACAAGTCGTTTGACCTGGTATAGGTGTCTTCCCATCTTCTTGTGTGAAATTTGGCAATTCCTCTACTGACTTTGGACAGGTCAAAGCAATGTTCTTTCCCCAGAACAGGCAAGTCCAATACATTTGTAAGGTGGTGGTGGGTTTTACAAAAATCTAAAAGGGTCAGAATCAAGGGTTTGTCTCTTAATTTCATCCCATGGTACTCTGGTCATGTCTGCACCCACAAATCACATTGGAAAAATAAATCATATAGAATGTAGCCTTGCTAAGGTTGTGAATCCTTCAGAGAGAACATTGTTACATCCTGCATATGGCTTACCCTCTTTGTGAGATTGCTGGATATTATTTTCATTCATTTATTTAGAATGCTTTTGCTCTATTTTCAGTCTCAAAGAATAATCCCAGGGAGCTTCCTACACTTAAAAAGAAGTTCTAAACATCCTAAAAAGAATTACCTGAGCTACCAACCTAAAAAAGGGATGTGGGTGGTGCTGTGGGTTAAACCACAGAGCCTAGGACTTGCCAATCAGAAGGTTGGCGGTTTGAATCCCTGCAACGGGGTGAGCTCCCGTTGCTCGGTCCCAGCTCCTGCCAACCTAGCAGTTTGAAAGCATGTCAAAGTGCAAGTAGATAAATAGGTACCGCTCCAGCGGGAAGATAAACGGTGTTTCCGTGCGCTGCTCTGGTTCACCAGAAGTGGCTCAATCATGCTGGCCACATGACCCAGAAGCTGTATGTCGGCTCCCTCGGCCAATAAAGCGAGATGAGCGCCACAACCCCAGAGTCGGCCACAACTGGACCTAATGGTCAGGGGTCCCTTTACCTTTACCTTTTACCAACCTAAAACAAACCTAGAACTAGGTATTAAAAAGCAGAAAGCATCATTAAGCTGGTTTCAAGTAAACAATGGGGGGAATATTGTCAGTGCAAGCAATTTACTTGATGGAACAATTGCCTCTCTCCTCCCCCTGAGTGCTGTTCTGGGGGTCCCCCCAACACACACCCCCAGCCAATTTGAGGTAGGTCTATGAGATGCAGGGGGAGAGGCGGAAAGCCCCATTGTGCCAGTAGAAGTCCTTGCGTAAACTGCTGCTAGTGGGAGCCCTTTGTTGAATCTGGCCCAATATCAATAAAACTAAGCAGCAATAAAAATTCCACAAAGGAAGCAGGAACAAACATTGTGATTCAATGAAAGCAAGAGGAACAGGGTTATTATTATTTATCTGACGTGGTTGATCTAGACCAACATGCTGCTAGGTGCTTGAATTTGGGGGAAGGGTCATAGCTCAGTTGGCAGAACATCTGCTTTGTATTGCATAAGTTGCCAGGTTCAATCTCTGGCAATTTGAGGTAGGGCTTGGAAAGATTCTGACCATCAGTCAGAATAGACAATACTGAGTTAGATGGACCAGTGGTCTCACTTTCTATAAGGCAGCTTCCTATGTCCCTAACTGAGGGGAGAAAGGTAAGTGGGTGTGAGCTTAATTAAATCCACAAACATTACATATTTTCATTTTTAAATATAAATTTTATTTTTGCATTTTCTATTTTACATAAACAAATGAACTGAATACATAAACATATAATCCCTTCTGACTTCCCTCTTAATGTAATGATTTCCCCCTCTGCATCTCTATCATAACTCTATTTTTATAGATCCTTTGTCAATCCATAGTTCAATTTTTTACTACAAGTTTTCTGTCAATCCTACCAATGTATGTAATTGTTTACAATAGCTTTTCAAATAAATTATAAACTTTCCCCATTCTTTATTAAAGACCTCCTCTTCCTGGTTTCTAAATCTTACTGTAAGTTCTGCCATCTCGGCATAGTTCATCAATTTTGTCTGCCACTCTTCTTTGGTCGGAGTTGTACCACATTTCCATTTCTGGGCTAAGAGAGTCCACGCAGCCATGGTCACATACATATATAGTTTCGTCTGGTCCTTCAGGATCTCTAGTCCTATAAAACCTACAAGAAAAGCTCCTGGTTTCTTAGGAAAAGTTATTTTCAACTTTTTTCCCCATTTCATTATATATCATTTCCCAGAAGCCTTTTATCGTCTTACATGGCCACCACATATGATGAAAAGTACCCTCCTTTTCTTTACATTTTCAAGTTTAGCCCAGTTATTTTGCCCTGTAGCCTCCTGAAAACAAGGAGCTAAAGGCAGCAGCACGGGATCTACAAGGGACATGAACAACCCGCATGGGAAATGGGTAAGTCAAGCCTCTGGAAGCAGTTGTTTGTAAGAGAGCAAGAGGAGAGGCCTCCTGTATCCTTGACAGTTGTGCAGAGGAGGGCATTTCAGCAGGTGCAGCTGGTCCTGCAAGCTACTCCTGCTGAGATTTCCTCTGGAGCACTACTACTATTAAAAGTGCAGCAGCTTGATCCTCTTTAACATCTGGCCAGCCTACCTGTAACAGGTGATCAGCAGGTGCGGGAAATCCATTTCTGCTTCCCGTTCACTGGGCACGATGCAAGTGACGATGACTTCAACACACCTTCGGTGCTGAACAGGTTTAGAAAAGAAAAACCCACAGACGAGATGGTTGGAGGAAGCATTTAATCGTGAAGGTGCAGCCTTTCAAGTGTGCGGCTGTGTTTCTTCACATGTGAAATGAATTCACACACAGAAAGCCAGCTAACCCTGGTCCATAGCCTCCAGTGACCTGCTTCACACAGCTTAGCTGCCAGAGATGCTGTAAACCAATGCTTCCAGCAGCGCCTCTTTATATATCAAGTTTCAGGTGTGTGAAGCATCTGAAGAGGTGCATGTTATTCTCCTCCCTTCCCCTGTGGTGCTATAAAGGTCCAAGTCCCAGCAAAGTGAAGGATGTGCTGATGCAATGGAGAAAGCATTGAGAGGGAGGGATATCTTTGGAAGAAGCCGCCATGCTTGATGGGCAAGGCAGGACTGAAATGTATAGAGAAGGGCGACAATGAGAGCTACTCTGATCCAGTGGAAAGAACATGTGCTGACAGCCCAGAGAGCAGAGTACATATCTCAAGAGTGATTTATACTGCAAAGGAAGAGATGCCACGTCCAATAAGGGTGTCGAGGGTCGTCCCTTCCCCCCTTTTACACAACTGTCATTCTTTTGGAGTGTGCCATCTGCTTGCAACTCCCTAGTTTGATCTTTGGACTAGCAGGGGTCGGTATGGGAGTTGGCAGTCCTAAATGCTTCTAAGTGACAGGCCTGCTGAATTCATGTTATCTGATGCTTGGAAACGCACCTCTCAGATTCCTGGCTGTGCTAGCAAGTGCCAGTGGAAGCTGGGCAAATCTATCCAGCTCAGTCACGGTGCACAGACATGTCTGGCACATTGATCCTAAACTTTTAAATGTGCTGATAAGTCCTATAGATGAAAAGATGTTGAGGATTGGAGCCTTACCTCTGTTGGAGTGGTTTGTAGCCCACTCCCATGATGATCTTTATCAAAAAAATAAAATTATGTTGTGTTGGGTGGAGCTAGCTCCTGGCTAACTGGACATAGGATTGTAGCACAAGAAAGAGAGCCAAGTGCACTTCCCTGGGAGTAGACCATGCTGTACACAGTGGTGCCTACTTCTCAATAAGCATGCATAAGCTGAAGCTGTATGTCAGTGGAAAAAAACAAAAACAAATGGGCTATGGATGCCATCCACAATAATTTCCTTATGGCTAAGTCCTAACTAGGGATGAGGGACAAATCCAATTCAGTCAGCATTTGAAGATTCGCACTTTTTGAAACAATAAGACAGCCAAAACACACCCATCCTTTGAAATCTGGGTTTATTGAAATTCTGCAATGCAGTTCTCCAACCAACCAATGTTTACAAAAAAGCATATATTAAGGGGAAATATGCATTAAAATGAAAGAGCTGAAATTGACAGATTCTTCCATCCCTAGTTGAGGCAGTGCGAGATCTCCTGAAAACTATATATGGGGCCAGAATATGTTTCTACATATAGTCTGCTTGTTTCCCAAGTCTTGGAGCTGGTGTGTAACTTTTTCTCATGTCCGTAACCTCGCCGACTGCATTGCGATTCTGCCCACCATTTATTTCTATTTTAAGGTTGGAAAATTAATAATAATAATAATAATAACAATAATAATAATAATAATAATAATAATAATAATAATAATAATAATTTATTATTTATACCCCGCCCATCTGGCTGGGCCTCCCCAGCCACTCTGGGCGGTTTCCATAGAAACCAAAAATACAGTAAAATATCACACGTTAAAAACTTCCCTGAACAGGGCTGCCTTAAGATGTCTTCTGAATGTCAGGTAGTTGTTTATCGCTTTGACACCTGCTGGAAGGGCGTTCCACACGGCGGGCGCCACTACCGAGAAGGCCCTCTGCCTGGTTCCCTGTAGCTTTGCTTCTCGCAATGAGGGAACCACCAGAAGGCCCTCGGCGCTGGACCTCAGCGTCCGGGCAGAATAATGGGGGTGGAGACGCTCCTTCAGGTATACTGGACCGAGGCCGTTTAGGGCTTTAAAGGTCAGCACCACCACTTACTGGAGAATAAAACTCCGAGGTGGCTGTCACCCCTGGAGGCTAAGGCTCGGAAAAGAGCCAATATGGAGGCCAATTGGCCAAAATATTGGGAGATAATAGAAAAGGATGGTGACAACTGGAAATTGCAGAGTTTAGAAAAGATGAGAGACAAAGTGCGAGACTGGTTACACTATGCTCAGATTAAAGAAGTGTTTAAAAACGACAAAAAGTTAGGATTCCAAGTGGAAAAGTCAAAGTTAGAAACTGAACTGTTAGAACCTAAGACTAAGGTACTTTCAAGAATGTATAACTTGCTGCTGAAATGGAACACACATGACGAAATGGTAAAATCAACAATGATAAAATGGGCGCAGGATATTGGGTATAATATTATGTTTGAAGATTGGGAAAGGTTGTGGACCTCTGGGCTGAACTTCACTGCATGTAATGCGTTGAAGGAAAATGTGATGAAAATGATGTATAGATGGTACATGACCCCTGTCAAACTGGCTAAAATATACCATTCGTCTGATAGCAAATGTTGGAAGTGTAAGAAAAATGAAGGAACATTTTTTCACCTCTGGTGGACCTGCCCTAGAGTGAAGGCCTTTTGGGAGAAAATATATAATGAATTAAAAAAGGTGTTTAAATACACCTTTACTAAGAAAGCAGAGGCCTTTCTCCTGGGTATTGTCGGCCAGAGTGTGCTAAAAGAGGACAGAACATTCTTTTTGTACGCAACAACAGCAGCAAGAATATTAATTGCCAAGAATTGGAAAACTCAGGAGCTACCCACTGTGGAAGAATGGCAGATGCAACTGATGGACTATATGCAACTAGCCGAGATGACCGGCAGAATTCGAGACCAGGGAGAAGAAAGGATGGAAGAAGACTGGAGGAAATTTAAGACTTATTTACAAAAATATTGTAATCTGGCTGAGTGCTGAATAGGATGCCAGTGCAGACAATTGTCTACCATTAAAATAGATTTAAAGTTGAATTATATGTCAAACCAAATTAAGATTATTAATTAAGATGAGTTAAATGATAATTTGCTTGAAAATAATTTAATAATGATGTAAGTGTATGCGGGAGGTGTGGGGGAGTCCCATGTAACAATTGAAAGATGTTAAATGGACAACGATAAGTGCTTATTTGATATATGTTTTATTTGAAAACTTTAATAAATACATTATAAAAAAAAAAATAAAGGTCAGCACCAACACTTTGAATTGTGCTCGGAAACGTACTGGGAGCCAATGTAGGTCTTTCAAGACCGGTGTTATATGGTCTCGGCGGCCGCCCCCAGTCACCAGTCTAGCTGCCGCATTCTGGATTAGTTGTAGTTTCCGAGTCACCTTCAAAGGTAGCCCCACGTAGAGCGCATTGCAGTAGTCCAAGCGGGAGATAACCAGAGCATGCACCACTCTGGCGAGACAGTCCGCAGGCAGATAGGGTCTCAGCCTACGTACCAGATGGAGCTGGTAAATAGCTGCCCTGGACACAGATTTGACCTGTGCCTCCATGGACAGCTGTGAGTCCAAAATGACTCCCAGGCTGCACACCTGGTCCTTCAGAGGCACAGTTACCCCATTCAGGACCAGGGAATCCTCAACACCTGCCCGCCTCCTGTCCCCCAAAAACAGTACTTCTGTCTTGTCAGGATTCAACCTCAATCTGTTAGCCGCCACTTTCTGAACACGGCCCAGGAGGAAGGAGCAGAACCACTGTATGACAGTGCCCCCAGCTCCCAGCCCCTCAAGACGGTCCAGAAGGATGTTATGGTCGATGGTATCAAACACCGCTGAGAGATCCAGCAGAACTAGGAAACAGCTCTCACCTTTGTCCCTAGCCCGCTGGAGATCATCAACCAGTGCAACCAAGGCAGTTTCAGTCCCATGATGAATACCCTGATTCTATGAGTGTCTACAAAGTACGGCTGATTTACCACTACTTGCACCAGTACAGCCTCCTATATGTCAACATCTTATTTCTGGAGAGCATCCTGTGGTCTGTTTGGGCTTGGTGCTTCGCGGCTTTTTGCCCCATGTTTGTGATGCTGTCATCATGAGTCCTGTCGGTGAGGAGAGGATGGTGCTTGGTGTTGTCACTCTGGCCATGATTTGTTCAAGGCCTTGCGCATGATACAGTTGCACCGTTTTGAGTCAGGCTACATCAGTGTGTTATTTGGATGTCTTGCTGTTCTATTGCACTGACTGGCACAAAGATCCTGGTACCCAATCCTATGCATTTTTTTGCCTTGTCCAGTACTGGGGCAGGATGAATAATTATTACTTTTGTCCAAAACTCGCATGGCTGAAAGAGAACCTGTGAGAATAAAAGCTTGCGAGTTTTCAGCAGCTAGCTGTTCCACTGCAATTCATCACTTCATCTACTCCACAAAAGCACACAGTGTAGGGTGGGGTGAGGAGGTTATGAAGCCAAACAATATGTTTGCTTTCTGTTTAGTGCTGCAACAGTGTCTGAGGTCCAGAGAGCAAGGCTTTTGTGGCCTGTGTGCTAACAGCGTGTTCAAGGAGTGCTAATCAGTTGCAACAAATGAGCCTGCACTGTAAATATTACCTTAACTTCAGTGATGGGATAAAGTCTTGGTATGTCACAAAGGCAAAAAGGATGAAGGAAACTTTGTAGTTAGGACCTCCTAGAATAAAATGCAGACAGAGGCTGTGTTGACGCTTTGCCAGTGCAAATAAGCGGGGTATAAATCCTGCCAAGTTTGGCCGTGTGCACCAGTTGCCCTACTGGAAACAGGCCTACACAGCCAAAGCACAGCATGGAGCTGTTTGAAAGCCCTTTTGCAAACACCAGGGCTGGATCTGCAAATTTTGCCTTAGGGAGCAAAGGTCTGTACTGCTGCCCCCCACCCTGCTGCCATATGTATGGGGGAAACAAAGGAAGGAAATATTTCTCCCCTTCATGTCCCATGCAGGCTTCCTGCCTGCCCCAGGAAGAGGAAGTCAAGATGTGGCAGTTGTAGCTGGTGGCACAAGCCACACTGGTGACGGACAAAGGGGAGAAACTCTCAGCTTTGCTGTTCTGCCACTGCCTGCTGCTTCTCACCTTAGGCCACAAAAGAGATCAGAACAGACCAAGGCAGCTAAGCCGGTGCCAGGCAGCTCACAGGAATCCTGAACCAGAGCTGGAAGGGGCAGAAGGAATGTTTTGCTCGCTGTCCCTGAAGGTGTTTGGCTGCAGGATGCTTTTGCAACCCAGGCAGCAGAAGAGATAGCTGCCTAGCACATGACATCAAAACATGCGTGCCTGGTATCATCAGCAGGGTACAGGGCGAGGCTGGCTCCACTGTTTTTTGGTACCAGCCAGCCTCTGCCTCCCTTCTTTCTCTCCTTCATGTTTCTACTGCTTCATTTGAAGAGGTGGGTAACTGTCCATGCATCTCTTCTAATAAGCAGAACCTGCTGGAAAATAAGGAGTCACCAAGTGTGTGCTGTGGCCAAGCCATGCCTCTCTCTTCCACACAAGATTTTGTTGCGCTGTCCCTCTAACCTGCCATGCCACCTCTCACCCCTTCCTTCTGTCTGGACCTGGCAAACACCCCCACGCTCCTCTCTTTAAACCTCTGGTTTCCGGAGGTTCAAAGAGCAGCACAGGGCTGTTTGCAAAAGGGCTTTCAAACAGCCCACTGCTGCTCTTTGAACCTCCCCAAACAGCAAAACAGTGTATAGCCTGGTGCTGTAATTACAGTGTGTTGTAAAAATAAACGAATAGGTCTCTGGAAGTCAGGTTTGAGAACGTGTAGGAGAACAGTGTAAAACACTGGTCTGCAGCCAGTGCAAACAAGATTTGATGACCATTTCATCCGGAGTCTCTGTAAATAATGGGCAAAGAAAGGATAACACTTTCAGAGAAAAGGGCTAGTGTAGCAAAGAGCATGATAGGGCACCAGAGTTTTCATCACAGTGCTGTAAGACTTTGCAATTTTGGAGTAACTAGGGAGCCTTCTTTTGTTTGGTGGAAACATCCAGGATTAATGTGGTCATATCTGATAAATGGGGAAGTGATAAATACCCAAGTGCTTCCCGCCCACTGCCAAAGGTTCCGTTTGCAGGACAATCCTAACTTGGACCGTTGGAGGAAGTTGTTCATCTGCCCACTTTATAGCATTTGAATGAGTCACAGTGGTAATCTGTGCTGTGTGTGCCACCCCTCCTACAGGGATGACACCGAATATGTACTAACTCCTCATCCAGTGGTGAAAAATGTTGGAGCAGTGCAACTGCCTGTGGGTGACACACAAGGACAGGGCCTGGGGAAGGTGAGATCTATCTTCAGCAGCTGTCCTCATAGCAAGGGTTGGGCTCAGGCCTAAGCACTCTGCACTCACATTGGCATTAGGTCTCTTCTACCCTGTGCTATTTTTCTAAAAAAAGAGGTGCCAGAACTCAACGTGAATGCCTCCCTTGTTCTCTTATAATGGCAATGGCACTCACCTGAGAGGTGCCAGAACTGAGTTCCATCTGGTTGCAAAAAAATCCCCCTGCTTCTACCAGATGTCGTAAGCCACTGCCTCACTGCAGTGATTCATAGGATCAGACATTTGGTCCTCACTTCACCCCCTAATTCACATCCCGAATTTCTATCCAGTGTCAAAATGATGCGTTCCTTTTGCAGGGGCTGAAGAGGATCTGGTACAGCTTTAGTTGGAAAAACCACCATTTGACCCTGGAAATGAATGGAATATGAACAGAGGCCATATGGCATCCGAGGCCGGTGTGTGTGTGTGTGTGTGCGTGTGTGTGTGTGTGAGTCAGCAATTTGTGGTCCCCACCCAGATGTGGTTTTGGGAAACAAACACAGTGCTGATCTCCAAAGGGTAGGTGGCTACATGTCCTTTTGACACTGGCTGCAATCTGACCAAAACTCCTTGCTTCCGGTATAGCTCCGGGGTTGCCAGTAAAATTGTTCTGAAATGATTTTGACCCTGATCCTTGTTATCCTCCTGCTTTCTTATCCTTAACGGTTTGGAGCAGCAGGGGGTTGAACAAGAAGACCCTCTGGTCCCTTCCAGCTCTACATTTCTGTGATTCTATGGTTCTTTGTTTGTTTGATTTTGCCTTTTTAAAATTTATTTATTAAAGATTTCTTAGTTTACAAAAGTATGCGCAATGTCTCTTTTTTCAAGCTACAGGTCAGTTTCATTTGTTTGAGCAGCAATCCTTTTGCACTAAATCCTGTGTTGCTAGCAGACCGTCTGGGTGGAGAATGGCAGAAGCTGCTGATTATCAGCAAGACAGCGTGAACAAAGCCCATGTCAGGGCCAGAAGGTGATAATTGTTTGAATGAGGAGCCACATGCGCCAGAGGTGGCTGGTGCCCTCGGGAGGACTGGAATGTTCCAACCAGTCTTTATATCTAAGTTGTCTTTAAAAAAAAATCAAAAAGTTCCAGGGCTTTGGAAAGGCTGTGCAGCTGCTCCTGTTAAGCAAGAATGCATGGTCTACTTCCCTGTAACACCAAACATATTCCTGCTGCTGTGATAATAAAGAGAATCCGCGACCAGAAAGAAGAGGAACACCAAGAAGATTGGAAGAAATTTAAAGACCATTTGAATAAATATTGTAATATTAAAGATATGTAACCACTTGAAAGAAACAATTGGGCCTAGGATTAAAATGGAATTAATTTAATAAATAAGAAAATGTACGATAAGGAAAGTTATGTAATATGATTAGGACTGTGATATGGTCTTTTGAAACACTGATATTGGAAACTGCTACATATAATTACTAAGAAATTCGGATGGAAGAGATTCGAGGAAGTCAAACACTATGTTTATGAAGATGGATGATACTTAATTTTAATTAATTAAGTGGTAATATGTTGTATGTATCTTTTTTCTTTCTTCTCTTTTTCTCCTATTTTTTGTTTGTATTTATTATTGTTAATCTCTTCTTTTTTATTATGTTTATCTACTGAAAATAATAAATATTATTTGAAAAAAATATATATAATAAAGAGAATGTTAAGCTGGCTATGAGATCTGGTGCAAAATAATTCCATATAGCAGGGGTTGCCGATGTGGTGCCTACAGGCCCATGTGCACCCACAAAGGCATTGCCTGGCACCCTTAGCGCCCCCACGTAATATACCAAAATTCTGTCTTTGGCAAAATAGGTACAGTCAGAGTGCCTACAAATACGGTCTCTTCTTACTCTCACTGGAAGTGTGTATGGAAAAGGACACATGCATCCCTGTAAGTTTAGGAAACGTTCCATGTGGCTGGGAACCTATAGACAGTGTGCGTGTCTCCTTGCGCATGCACACACAGATATACACCTCTTCCCGCAGACCTTAAACTTGTTAAGAAGCAATAAGTGTTTTCAATTAAAAGAAACAATATTACTAACCCACAAACAAAAACATTTTAGAAGAAAAAATACCCCCCCATTCATGAGCCAAATTCTTGGTTGATACAGTTTTAAGGGGTTTTTTTGGGGGGAACCCTTACATATTGCAAAGCGTGGGGAGAAATTTAATGTTGCACTAAAGTCAATTTCCTAGACAAAATAGCCCCCCCCTCTCTTCCGCCCATGTGTTATTCTGGGGGTTCTCCCGAACTGCCCTCAAGCCAATTGGGGAGGCGGGGAGCAGCAGGAAGAGGAGGGCGGGGGAAGCTCCATTGCACAAGCAGAAGTCATTGCATTGGGCCTCCACTGACAGGTCTCTGTAGCTGAATCTCGCCCATGACACAGCGGACCCTCCTAAGTGTGCATTTTTGCTAGCCAGCAGAAGCACCCCCAGCATCTGCTATGAGAAATTGCTCCTCAGCCTTCAAGGGCCCATGTGGCAAGTGACTTCACCCCACAAGTGACAGTGGCAGCTTCAAGACATTTGCTCTCCCTGCTTTTGGTTCCTTATCTTTAACCTGTATTTGGATGAACAAATGGAGGCCTCCTTCAAACCGTAAAGCGAGACGTATGGTCATCCTACGTAGACAGCAAGTATAGTTTCTGCCTTTCCACCGGGCGAAGTTCTAAGTGGCCTCGTTTGGCAATGCCCCAATGTCTCCGAAGTCAGTGAGAATGGGGCATACAGGTGCCACACATTAAATAATAATTATAATATGTAGCATTTATATAACACTTTACAGCAGAGGACAGCAAACGTTTCAGCAGGGGGCGGGTCCACTGTCCCTCAGACCTTGTGGGAGGCTGGACTATATTGAGGGGGGGGGATGAACGAATTCCTATGCCCCACAAATAACCCAGAGATGCATTTTGAATAAAAGGACACATTCTACTCATGTAAAAACACACTGATTCCCGAACCGTCCGTGGGCTGGATTGAGAAGGCCTTAGTTTGCCTACCCATGCTTTACAGGATTCAGAGTGATTTGCATGCAATATATTGTAAGCAATGTAACAACCTGGTCAGGTAAGTCAGTATTTTCATACCCCACTGAAGATATAGGGAAAGGGATGTGTGACTGAGACAGAATGGCTTGTCTGTGGCCGGTTAGCAAATGTGTGGCATGTGATTCAAACGGTGGGTTTCCTTTCTTTGCAGCTAACCTTCTGTAGCTGTCAAGGAGGGGGTCGCTTTCCCGAGTCTTCTCTCTAAGCTACTAATCAGTCACACACAGGCACCAAACGCGTTACCAGGTTTTATTGGCTTCTTCTCGGGCACCACAGGACATCAAACAGCAAATCTAATATACGGCATGTCCTCTCCCTTCCCTGGCAGGTTAACTCAAAGATTTATAGGGGCAGGGGAATGCTGGCAACCAGCCAGCCCCATCACATGCTCCCACTTTGGGGGACTAATTGTTACCACCTGCCTGAGGGGCCCCACCCAGCGATACTTGCTCACAGGACCACTTCTTCATGACAGTAGCCACTGTGCCACATCAAGTTTATAAGGCCTAAATGAGCATGTTCTAAAGAAATGTACTTTCCGGTCCTCTAGCATTCCTTTCCTCTAAAATCTCCAGTACTACCTGCCTTTGCACCTCCCACATGACATCCCACATTTTCTGCTTTTCTGAATCCGAAGCTTCATTGATAGTTTGGAGCCCACGTCTCTGCCGACTCGCAGTTATGCAACGGTGGCATGATTTGAATGATATAATCTTTTTATAGCTTTCAGGAGGGTGGAAATTAACATAGTCATACTGTGCTATCATACCTTCGTTTTGGCAGACAAGCCTGTTTTTCTGCCTCAGAGAGCCAATTTCTACAGAATCCAAACAATTAGCTACTATGATCATTCATTTCTGATCACAAGGCTTTGGGACTTCTGTTTTCTTCCCCCTCCCCCAACCTGTGACTCAGTAGCATGTGTTTTTTTAATCCAAGCTTTTCCCTTGCTTTTTATCCTTTCCCCCCTCTCCCTCCATTGATTACATCTAGGAAAGTAAAATAAAGAGTCTGGGTTTAAGGAAAGCAAATACAAAATACCCAAAAAGTGGGTCCTTCTCTGGATATTGTTAAATTCTTTTTGAATCAAGGAGAGGTCATTGTTGCAGTCCTCCTCAAGACCTTGCACTTGTGATTGGGAAATAGCTCTTATGATGGCTCACATCATAGAGCAGAAGGCTAGAGTGTCCTACCAAAGTCATGTGTTACTTGCGCCAATATTTGCCCTTCTGGGCCTTAAGATCGACCACAGAGGTCCCGCTTGCAGACCCAGCAGTGGCTACAGTCAGCTGGCAGGAATAAAATATATGGCCTTTTCAGTGGTGGCCCCTTGCCTCTGGAACTCCTCCCTCAAGGAACTTCCCTGCACCAACTGATCTTGGTTAGGAAGTTGATCTGGCTTAAATCTTACCTAGTAGTAAGGGTGCAGCAAACTGGAATTTGATGGTGTCGGCTGACATTATGTTGATAGAGGCTGGTTTTAGTCTTTTCTTTTAGCTTTTAGAGTTTCTCATTGCATGTGGTATTAATCATGGGATATGTAGTTTTTAATTGGGCTTCTGCTAAAAGGACCTTGGTGATAAAAAGCAGCATTCAAATAAATTGAAATAGAATAAGATTACCAGACGTCCCTGTTTCCCAGGGACAGTACCCAAATTTACAAATCAGCCCCCTGACAAAATCCACCCATTCCGACTGAAGTTGAAAAGTGTCCCCGGATTCAATGAAAAAAATCTGGTAACCTTAAAATAGAATGAATGAAGTCTTCAAGCTGCTGATTGGTTTCTGGTAATGCAGGCTTGCCATGTGCCCTCTTTTTCCAGGACACATCCTCATTTTCAGGGCTAAATTTCTCTCCAGGCAGATTTACTTTGCCAAAATGTCTCTGGCTATACTTTCTGGATGAGACATAGACATAACTGGTGGCTGAAGACTTGCTTTCCTTTTTTCTTCTCCTACCCCCCTCAGCAATATATCACAGCTTCTATAACCTACATATAGTAGGGGTATTAAAAATGAGAGTCGTCATAGCGTCCTCTTTTTTGCTCTTCAAAATATGGCAACCCTGTCCTTTTAGAAAAGACAGAACGAAGTTAACAGAGTTGAGAGGTATGATACATAAGCCTCTTCTTCCTCACCACACTACCCCATTCTTGTGAGGGTTTTTTGTTTTTAAGGACAGAAATAAAAAGGATAATGGTGGGTGGGGGGAGCTTCAGCTCAGTAAAGTTGATTAGCAAACGCTATGGGTTATCATTAGAGTACAAAACATAAAATAATTGTGGAATCATTATGGATAACAGGAAATCATTTCCCACAGGACCCCACAGTGCCTCCGAACTCATTCATTTGCGTGTTTGCCACAAGCCTTGAATATTGTGCCGCTAAATGAGTTCCAAGCCCCAGTTTCTCCCTACTCAGGGCTGCTTGGGCACAGACACCAAGGCGTAAGAGGCTGCTTCACGTGTTTCTCATTTCCAGGCCGCTGCCAGGCTGTCACTATTTTGCAGGTATGATTCAGCTGCATACCAGGAAATTTGGGCATGCCATATACAAGTGAAGTATATGTTTGGTGCAACAAACCCAATTCCAAAATGAAACCAAACAAAAAACAACAACACATGGATTTTTAGGTGGGAAAAGAATGGTGACATTATATCAGCTCCATTCTAAGAAATCAGAATGAATGCTCAGTAACCAGCGATGTTGTATAACCGCCATACAAACTTTGTGCGAACAAATCAGGATGAATGCTCAATAAACAAGTCATTTGTAAGAGGAGCAAACATGGTTTTTAACAGAAGACACAACAGCTAGCCATTGGGCAGCCCTGTGTTCCACTTTAGAGAGGACAGTCCTCTCTTTGAAGGAGTATTCTATTTGAAGGACTGTCAAGGTTCAAATCTGATTTAAAGATAGAGAACCATAAGAAGGAAGGTGAGGGCTTAAATTTGCCCATCAACTGGGGGTTTTTTTTAGCATCTTGACAGCAGACTGAGCAGGCACACAGAGGTCACAGTCTTCTCCACTTTAGTGAGATGTGTTTCTGTTTAAATACATTAAAAAAAATAAAAAAATATATAAAACCATAGATCAGTGGTAGCCAATGTTGTCAAACTACAACTCCCACCATCCTTGAGCAGTGACCATGCTAGCTGCTCCTCTTCCTCTTCTTTTGTCAAAAGAGCTTAGTGACAACAAGTGACATGTCACAATATTGGCTGGGCATATGGTCAGCTTCCAGTCATGCGGGCTGTAGGTTTGTTTTCGTAAGGCCAGATTCATCTTTCCCTGAATAGAGAACAACAATACCTTATTTCTTCACCTCTCAACGATGAAGGCATGGAAGGCAGACTTCCTCCTTTTTTGAATCTTGAAGGCTGTGGCATTTCTAGAAAGCTGCTGAATCACATCCTTCTGATTCATTGTCCTTGATTTCGGACACAAAGTCCATGTATAGCGTAGACACCACCATATATGATGGTGATGGTGGTGGTGGTAGTGGTGATGATGATGATACACTACTATTTGCTGTCCTGGGTAACATGCAACTACTGTTTGATGTTTCCCTTGCCTAGTAAACAGCCTGTCCTACAATGGGTGGAGCCTGACCTACATCCGTCAACTGGCTTACTTCAGCCTGAGCTGTAGCTGGATGCTACACCCAGGAAGGCGTTTGTGCGCACAGACTCTTTGCCCAAACAACCCCTTCCTACACACCAGCCATTTTACCACTACAGGCTTGTACAGTTGGCTTGTTGAACACTGGAGTTCCCTGGGTATTCACGCAGCACAGCACTCATTTGGATGCAAATGTGGCACCACAGAATTTGAACCAGGCCTGCAACCTTCTAATTACATTTGGAGGAAAAACACAAAACCCTAGCCCCCTAGACTACCTTACCAGCATTGTGGAGCATACCAGGTGTACAGTTGGTGGACTATGGATTTTGTAAATAGGGCACGGAATGTTTACTGTTGAAAACAGGCAAGGGCCAACCCGAGAAGGAAATAAATGCAAGTCCTCAGGTAAAGCACACAAGAATCTTAGTGAATGCTTAATTTGCAACTCCATCTCTTTCTCTGTTTAGTTGTGTGAGGCCCAGGGGAATCCTGGGGTGGGGAAAACCACTGGCATTTGAGAGAAGTATAAATTTTATAGGGGCCAGAAAATTCTGGTGCGGGACCAGCCCACCCGTGGGGTAAGGTGAGGCAACCACCTCAGACGGCAGGATCGACAGGGGCAGCAGATCCTGATGTAGATCTTATTGCCCCCATGTTCCTGATTTAAATATTCACTCACCCTGTCTTCCCTGGTGGGAAGGTGGGGTGCTGTTTTTTGTTCCACCTCAGGTGCTAAAATGTCTTGGGCTGGCCCTGTCTTGGTGGCAGCTCAGAACAAATGCATACAATAGGAAAAAGCAAACATAAGTTTAAGGAATAAATCTGCCTTGCTGAGAAGTACCAGCTGCCCTCCCCCAGATGCCAACTCTTATGTGGATGCTGTGACAATGGGACTTGCTAGCAGTCCAAGAAAGAGGCAGTCCACAACCACCTACTGTCTCAGAATGCCTCATGTTTTATTATTTTACTTTATTTTATTTGGAGATTAAAAAATCTCTTCACAACCAAAAGTTACCAAAGTGGTACATAAGCTGAAATGCAAAATATTGCATACTCAGTAAGCTACAAGTGATAGAACCAATTGTAGCATATTTGTCACACTTCAGGGAAAGCCTTCTCAAACACATAATGTCTTCAACAGCCTCCTAACTATCAAGATGTGATGCACATGCCTGATTTCAATTCGTAATTGATTCCAGAGGGCTGGAGTTGCATAAAGCTGGTTAATGACCAGGAGCATAAGATCAACTTATTTGCATCCGCTGTGATACAGAACTGCTTTGCAGTCTGCCGTCAGAGATCTCTGTTGAGGAAGTATATCGAAAATGATTTCAGCGCAGATTACTGCGTCAATTGTTTTTAATTTTTTGTTCTCACAACTCTAAACATCAGATGGGTCAAGAGGGTCGGGTTTTTGGTTTTTTTTAATATTGTGAGAGGATATGTCATGTTGTGAATAGATATTGTGTTGACATATGTCTGCCGGAACCATGGAGGAGGTTTGTTTTTATTTAGCCTGATCTGCCACCACAGAACCTCCTCCAGATTTCCAGCGTATTCTATGTCACAGCAGATGTCCTGCTGCTGACTCAGTGGAGGCCCTCGTTCGGTTCTTACTTTTCAGTCACTTCTAAGGGATTCCTGAGATACAGTGAATCCCTGTCGCCGCACCCCTCACAAAACTAACAGTTCTCAGAGCTCTCGGGGTGGGGCAGGGCAGAGGGAACGACTCTTAAACCAGATAAAGTCTATAGTGTGGGCAGAAATTAAGGACAAAATCCAAAAAGCAGTTCTCTTTCACAAGCCCCCACCCCATTGAATGGGAGCTGCCCAAAGTAATCACTGTGCAGTATTTAATGGAGGGCGATGCTTTGCCAAACCACTTTCTGAAGTGCCTTCCCCTCTCTGCTAAACATCACATCACACATCAAGGCAAAGGTTTGATTTCAGCTTGCCAGCCCTAATCCAGCACCACAATCACTGCACCACAATTGGATCTAATGTTTTCAGTACTTTGGTTTGTGGCATGCTTGTTAATATCTGTTTGTTGCAAATGCTACCATCATCAGTAAGGTCAAAATTAGTCCAATATATTCTGTTTTTCCTATAGCATCTTCTCATTTTCTTACTTCTATAGCTACATGCATTGAGGTGGGCAATTCATGGCATTAGATTCAGGTAGGTAGCCGTGTTGGTCTGATGCAGTCAAAATAAATTAAAAAATTGCCCAGTAGCACCTTAGAGACCAACTAAGTTTGTTCTGGGTATAAGCTTTCGTGTGCATGCACACTTCTCCAGTTCATGGCATTGTAAGAAGTACAGAATACATTAAAAAAAAAAAAAGAGTAACTACTGATAAAATATATAGCAGGCCCACAGCAGTGCCCATTTTCAAAGCTAAGACACAGTTTGAGGTGTTAGACGCTGATGTAATAAGGCACATGCTTCTGTTCTCAGATGTTTAACCTTATTAAGTCACTCATTTCTCTTCCTTTCTTTCCAAGCCAGAAGTGTACTTACCACAATGAGGGTAATTCACTGACCTCTTGCACTAGTGAACACCCATCTTGGCCAACGTATCAGCATAAGTGGTCATTGAATCATCACCCTTAGCCTAAAGCTAGACAACCATTTTATTGTGCATAGAGATAAGAGGCCTCCTGTTTGTTTTCAGCTGGGTATAACTGGTTGGAAAGTAGCTGTACACAGGGAAGGTGAGGTATGTGTGGGCAGCAAAGAACAGTACTATCTTGGCTAGTGCCCTGCCAATAGGAGCCTCCTTTGTCTGGGACATCATTCACTTGGATTATCTGAATTCCCAGAGGAAGGTTTTGAGGTAGAGATTCATGAGAGGAAGTGACTCAGGAGCATGGGTGGAAAGAGTTTGGCAGAAAGCAGGAGTGTGAGGAGCAAAGCCTTTTGCCTCATGTGGAGAAGCATGGTTGGGGGAGCAAAAGGGAAAAGGAAGAAATGGTGTAAGGAAGAGCAGAAGATGGTTTTGCAAAGCAGAGGGTGTGTCTCTTATATGCTTCTCACATCATGTACAGGTAATGAAGAATTATGCACATGGTGTTTTCCGGCAGGGGAACATGCAAATATTAATCCCTGTGCCACATTTATTTGTTAATTACTTTGTTCCTTCCTATCCTTTCTGCAAGGGCCTTGGGGAAGGGTTGTCGTTTCATGACACCCATGTAAAGTGGGGGTAAGGCAGTAAGACACTGAGTTGCCTAATGTCACCCAGTGACCTTCATAATGAAATGTGAATTTAAACCTTGGGGGTCATAGTCAATGCTGGTTCTACACAAAGCAGACACATTGACATTAGTAGACATGGCTAACTTCAGGTTCATTAATTTAAAGTGGGCTACTCTGATTAGGACTTAGGTCTGGATGTAAGAAACCCAAGGTTTATTCAACTAACATGCCAGAAACTACAGCAGGAACCTGTTGCCCTCCAGATGTTGTTAAACTCTTAACTTCCATCAGCCCCAGCCAGCATGGCCAATAGTCAGCGATGATGGCAGTTACAGTCCAGCAACATATGGAGATTCAAAGGTCCCGCCATCCCTGGACTACTGTCTTCGTTGTATGCGAGCAGCTGTTTCTTTTTGGGATTTTGCTTAAACCACTAAATGGCACTTCATAGTTCTGAAAGACATGGTGGAGATTTAAATATGTTGTCCTTGGAGACACAGTAATTAACACTGGGATAATGTACACTTGTAAGTTTAATACAAGATACAGTGGTACCTCAGGTTACATATGCTTCAGGTTACATACGCTTCAGGTTACAGACTCCGCTAACCCAGAAATAGTGCTTCAGGTTAAGAACTTTGCTTCAGGATGAGAACAGAAATTGCTCAGTGGCGGCGTGGCAGCAGCGGAGGCCCAATTAGCTAAAGTGATGCTTCAGGTTAAGAACAGTTTCAGGTTAAGAACGGGCCTCCGGAACGAATTAAGTACTTAACCCGAGGTACCACTGTACCAGAGAATTGTTCCTGCAAAGCAACTTACTATTTTTTTGCACCCTGTCAAAATGTTTTACCCATTGATTTGAAAATGTGAGCATGCTGCCATGATTTATTTCGAAATCATGTTGATTGTTTCGTGTTGAGTGCTTTGATAGAGACACTGTGTGAAATGAATAACCATGTCAATTAGTTTAAAAAAACCAACACCCCTAAGGGCAGGCTTGGACATAATGTTTCTGGCTTAATAAAACATACTTTGTTACACTGGGAAGGCCCTTATGGCTCATCTTCCTTCTGTCTTGCAACCCATGTCTCTTTAAACCGCAGTTCCTGTTACAACCAAAATAAGGAGCGATGCTTAATGTCGGTTAACTAACCCAGATCTTACACCAGGCTCAAACCATAGTTTATGTTCCTGGTTACTAAAGTGACAATAAACCATAGTTTCTTGTTTCAGTTGCAGTGGAAAACTATGGTTTAAAACAGGGATGGGGAACCTCAGGCTCTGGTGTCAAATGTGCCCTTTGCTAGGCCACCGTATTTGGCCTTTGGAAAGTAAGGAGGTGCAGTAGAGGAAGCCAGCAATGTTACATCTGAAAAGGCTCTTAGGAATGCCTGCATTTCCCACCATTTATCACAAGCTCAGAGTGTTGATCTCAAAAAACAACTAACCTGGCACTGCTTTTTAAATCTCAGTCTCATGCTAAGAGACAGCATTAGAAACAGGGCAGACAAGCTGGGGGGGGGGATCACGAGACAGAAATCAAAAGTATCATGAGACCTGAGGTTTAACAAGCATGTAAATTAAAGTTGGGTCTAATGCCAGATGTGGCCAAAGCAATTAAAAGAAAAAATACTGTGCAAATGCCAGTGGAACAAAAGTTGGCTTTTCCATATTGCACTGAGAATATTTAGACTTACTAACTGCAATAAAAGCATGGAGATTCTAATGGAAGAAGGCATTTAAAATTTTAATCATCACTCCCTGACCAAAGCTAGACTAGTTCAAATCTTCTGTAAAAGCAGCTGTGGACAACCAGACTTTCCAGATGTTACTAAACAATAATGCCCATCAGCACTAGTGGGGTCATTGTCCTCTTTATTTGTATTCCACTAGGATTGGAATGGACGTGGGTGGCGCTGCGGGTTAAACCACAGAGCCTAGGACTTGCCAATCAGAAGGTTGCCGGTTCAAAACCTTTGACGGGGTGAGCTCCCGTTGCTCAGTCCCTGCTCCTGCCAACCTAGCAGTTCGAAAGCACGTCAAAGTGCAAATAGATAAATAGGTACTGCTCCGGCAGGAAGGTAAACAGCGTTTCCATGCGCTGCTCTGGTTCGCCAGAAGCGGCTTAGTCATGCTGGCAACATGACCCAGAAGCTGTATGCCGGCTCCCTCAGCCAATAAAGCAAGATGAACGCCGCAACCCCAGAGTCGGCCACGACTAGACCTAAGGGTCAGGTAAAGGGGTCCCTTTACCTTTAGGATTGGAAACATTTTTTTAATGACCTTTCGGTTCTGTCGCTGCTTAATGCATTGATTGCTGGTGTTGCTGTTTGTGGTTTTTTTGCTTGTTTTTTTGCTGTTTTTCTGTTCCTTTTAGTTTGATAGTGTGTTTTCATTACTGGGTTATTATTGGAATAAATAAGAAAAATATCCTAGCAAATGCTTTGCATGGCATCGATTCGGGAGGAGTATTTTTGGAAGGCATTTGGAAGTGGACATTCTACTCAGCACAGGGGAACTAGGTTTTGGGCAGCCCATGATTGCTATTAGGATTGCCCATACATTTCCTACTGTTCCTCACAGCTGTGGTAAGTACAATGAACTTTCTCTTTTAAAAGCAAATACAATAATTTATGAAAGAAAGATGCATTTCCATTGAAATCTCTCGGTTCCTGCTCAAACTACTGTATCTTCCAGTTTACATTAGAGTGTTATCATTATTCTCTCTGACAGCAAATTTAGTGGCCTACTGTCAACTAATAAGGCAGTCAAATGTGACAATCCCAAAATGAGCTAGGAGCTTCTTCACACTTGGGAAACTCCCCAAGTATGCAAGAAACAAAAACTGAGACCAAAAGACCCAAACATCTTTTCAACAAGAGTTGCACAGAACAATCCTTAGTTAAAAACCCAGAGAGCAATGAAATTCAAAAGAGGAAAGAAATGGCTCGGACTAACTTCCTCTGGCAGTTAAACAATGTGGACATGAGGAGAGGAAATTGGTTACAGAGGGGTTAATTTCATTCCTTCTTCAACAAGGAAAGTAGGAACTCTTCCAGACAGCTCAGTGAGGGAAAAGGATAATCCTCACCCCTGCAGTGTACTGACCAGGTTAGGTTGCTTATAGTTATGGCTGAATTTGTCAATTTTGGTTTTTCTCGGTTTCCAGTGTTCAGTTCAGTTTACCCTATTCTTTTAACAAAGCCTGCATGAAAATTCAGCCACATTTTCATGTGTATTTCTCCTAATATATGTATATTTGTGCCTAGTATATGCATTTTTCCTATAATGCATTGCTGTATTTTCACACATATACACATTTTTGCATACACAATGTACACGTATTTGTGTGCGTTCTTTGGTTGGAGAACTGTATCACCCAATCCAGGGAAGTGCACATTTTGAAGACAAACTCACATATTGCTTTTTTCATTAGGGAAGGGCAAATTTTCATTAAAACAGAAACCAAACACATTTTTCTGCTGTTTGAGTACACTGCAGTGATGAGGTGGTAAGCTGGGGGCGGGGCATAGCTGTACTGACACTGAGTGGCCTAATGTTTGCTCACAGGAACACTTTGGGAGTGTAATGCACACACCACTGTAATGATGGGCATTTTCCTAGTTTTATAGAATTACAGCATAGAATTCCTCTGCGTCAGCTCAGCATCCCACAACCAGTGGGAACTGAAACCTTTCAGCAGCCCACATCTTGTGACTCTATCATCAAACTATTGCTCCTCTGGATTTCTGCATGGATCTGAAGCCATTCAGAATAGATGATGAAGCATCCTTTATTTCTTCCGACGCCTGCATGCCATGTGCTGGCTGAAAGAGAAGCTCCTCTTCCCTCCTTCTTTTTAATGTCAGAAGGAATATCAAGTCATAAGTTGATCACACGCAATAGGAAGCTCTTTTTCACACTTCACCTGGTGGACATGCAGAAATAATTGCCAGGAGATGGTGAGAAGGTAGACAATATTTCTAAATTATTATTCTTTTTAAGAGGTAACATTCACAGGAAGCTGCTTCAGACCAAGGTTGAATTGTTGCCTAGACCAGTGTTGTCTACTCCGGGGACAAGCAACCTGGGGTAGGCAGCATGACCAATGGCTGGGCATAGTGGGGCAGGTTAGACACTCAGGAGCTACTCTGGCTGGCAGCTGTTATTCAGTGTCTCAGATAGAGGTCTTTCCTATTGCCTGCTACCTAAGATGACCACAGTGCCTAGAGACGGGCAGTCAGGTCATGTACCCATAGCAGTGACCAGAGGAGGAATGACCGCTGGGAGGAGTGCAGAAAGAAGAGACGCCATGGTGCATCTGCAGCAGCACAATCAGATGCCTTCATCTGCCCCAGCTGCAACAAAACATGTCCCACCCGCAGCCGTCTTTACAGCCACACTAGGCACTGTAACCTTCCAATAGTTTGAGTTCATCCTTCATTGTCTCCCCGGACAGATGGATGCCAACAGCTACCTAAGATCAGTTTTCTTAAAACTGGAGAGCCAGGAAATGAACACCGAGCCTTTTGCAAGCAAATATATAAAC
The DNA here is from genome assembly GCF_964270895.1 of Podarcis filfolensis. Classification (NCBI taxonomy): domain Eukaryota; kingdom Metazoa; phylum Chordata; class Lepidosauria; order Squamata; family Lacertidae; genus Podarcis; species Podarcis filfolensis. The sequence continues at coordinate 33,697,905 of NC_139605.1, read as the reverse complement.
TCTGAGTCTTTGTCAGATACGAACAGGGCCGGATTTAGGTTTGATGAGGCCCTAAGCTACTGAAGAAGAAGAAGAAGAAGAAGAAGAAGAAGAAGAAGAAGAAGAAGAAGAAGAAGAGTTTGGATTTGATATCCCGCCTTTCACTCCCCTTCAGGAGTCTCAAAGCGGCTAACATTCTCCTTTCCCTTCCTCCCCCACAACAAACACTCTGTGAGGTGAGTGGGGCTGAGAGACTTCAAAGAAGTGTGACTGGCCCAAGGTCACCCAGCAGCTGCATGTGGAGGAGTGGAGACGCGAACCCGGTTCCCCAGATTACGAGACTACCGCTCTTAACCACTACACCACACTGGCTCTCGAAGGTAATGGGGCCCTTTATATGTCCAGCTGTGCTTTGTCAACAACAAATCGCCACTGTTTTTTGTGTTGAATATGTGCTATATGGTAATTTATGGACCTAACAGGTATCTAAAGCCATTTGCGCATAACAAATAGGAGCCTGCACAACACAAAACACTGTTGCTGTATGTAGATTTTATTTTATTTGTTTTTTATCTTATATTTTGGAAATGCACATCCAGGTTTTTTTCCTTTAAATTTTTTTTGGGCCCCCAAGAGAGTGGGGCCCTAAGCCATAGCTTGTTTAGCTTATACGTAAATCTGGCACTGGCTGGGAAACAACACAAAGGCAAGGATTCAGTCCATACAAATGTTTCTCTCTTTTTCTCTATTCATCTTGGCCAATGTCTGAGACAGGGCAGGGAGCTCGGTGGTCTGACTCAGTCCTTAAGTAATACAGCATTATGAAACTGCTCATTCCGTCACTAACGGGGTAAAAACAGAGAACATTTTTCAGATCTCATGCTTGTCGCTGGCTGTGCCTCTGTTTGAAAAAATCAAACAAAGCAGCTGAGAGGAAGCACACAATTTGGATCAGGACCACAGTGCAGTGCAGTGGCTCCTTCCCACTGTGCCGTGGCCTCAATTCATACCAGGGGGTGCCACAGTCGCTCTTCATAAACAAAGAAATGTGGCAGGCTGCAACCACGTGATTCAAAAAATATTCAACCACATTTAATTATACAATCAATGGGTGCCCGGAATCAAAACTATTACTTGCCTACCAAAATACCCAATGAGGAAATCTTGTAAAAAAAAAATAAAAAATAGGTTCTTCTTGATTCTAGCTTATAAAATCAGATTATAAACTGACAACAAAGCATGGGAATCTTGCAGAATGAGACAGTACTCCCCCTGCTTCTAATTCATCACCCACAACACAATCCCACCAGTTTACATCAAATCCCGTTTTGGAGCTAGTCCACCACCTTAATAAGTGAAATGAAAGAAATCCAATTCATGTTTCCCAGAGACCCTGAAGTTTCCACCATGCATTTGCTTTTTAGTCAAGTGACTTTTCATTAGTCCTTTCCAAAAACAAGCTAAAGTGTTATTCGAGACTACAGTAAGATTTCTTGTTAAGCAACAGTGTTTATCTTTCTGACAGATGTATCTTTGAAGGATGCACATATCCACTATCAATGCCACTTATTGTCTACTCAGAAGTAAAACTCATTATGTTAAAATGGGGTTTAATCCCTGGCCAGTGAATATAGGAGTTTGCAGTCTCAGTTGTTCTTGATCTGTCTTTCTCTTCTGCTTGGATTGACCAGTTCTGAGGGGGAGGCGGTATCTCTGATCATATGTGCTTTTTAATCCTTTGTTAAGTTTTGCCAGCTAAATCCAAACCTATCCCTAACCTTTTCAGGCTTCTTCAGTCTTCACTCTGTTCCGGTTAACCTTCTGCTTCTCCAGCTAATTCTGCAGCCAGGAGGAGGTGTGACTCCCACGTTACAAGTCTAGCTGTGCTGTTGACTCATGCTCTGCTCTCAAAACAGCCATATGCTTTTTAAGAGGAAGGCTTATACAATGCAGCCACGCAAGGTCTCCCAGAGCACACACTCTTACAAGAGCTGTGAGGTTTCTGCTTGTTCTCCCCATTAATTGAAACTGGCGATGATGCAGTTTGGCACAGCAGATGCACACGGTTATGTAAGCCTGTACTACAGTCCAAAAATATACATCAGGAAGAGTCACCTGTACACTTCACAGGGCTGTACCAGGCAACAGAGTAATCAAGCTGGCGGAAGCAAAAGTGGGTGCCCTCCTTCTCATCCACATTCATGTCCCCAGCTGAGATTTAGGGAGCAATCCTGTAGCAAGATCCACCGGGACGAGTGGGTTAGCATCCAGTGGATCCCTGGCTGAGTAGGGAAGTTCCTGGTGCAGCCGAGCTGTGCTGGTTTAAGTCCTGCATCCTCAGCTCAACCAGAGATACACAGGTGAATCTACCTCCTCAGCTGGGACCCAGCCAGCTGAGCTGAACCTGGTAGGTTTTAATCCTGTCTGAACCTTGAAAAAAGGGTGTGGTGGGGTTGGGACTAGATGGGAGGGAACTTATACTGGATCCTAAACCCATTCAACTTGGTCACATGACCTGGCAATCAAGTGCAAATTAAGGGTGGTGTCACTCAAACAAATAAAGGCTTGTCTTCCCTCTGCAAGGCTTAGGGTTTGGACCTGAACGGCATTTGGATCTGGTGAAACTTTATGTCAGCTTAATTTACGCCAGTTTCTTTCGTGCAGAATTGCTCCCTAAAAATGCCTGAGTTGTATGAATCCTGTCCCAGGGATCTGAGTGATGGAAAGCAGGTTGGGGAATTCCTTAGCAATGCAATAATGAGGAGTCAATATGAGTTGCAGCATAACTCAGGGTGCTATAGCCTCGAGCTGCTAATGAGTTGCTTTGTGAATGGTGCCAGTTCTGATGCTCCAAACACAAGATACTTAGGGAAAGCTCCAGTTGTGAGGAGATGGGCCAGCCTAATTATACAGAAGCAGATGACCTCTGAATGCCAAATGCTGGAGACAGACAAGAGACAATCTTGCCTTTGCACCTTGCTAGAGACAAGCCACCAGAGTTGTCAGAATGGCTATTCTTGGTCACTCCAGCAAGACAATTCCCAAGTTTCTCTGAGACGAAATCAAACACAAGGTGCAGCTAAGGTCACTTCCAGGTGGCCTGTTTATTGAGCATTCGTTCTCATTTGTTTATGGGGAGGTTATAGCCTCAATCAATCACTTTCCTGTTCCTTTCCTTTGGGGAGGAAGTGGGCGCAAGAGCATCACACCAACTTTCTTTGCAGAACCTGAACTAGCTGGCATGTGACTGAATCCCACTCAAAAGAAGCAGCCATCTGGAAGTGCCCTAATGCTCAAATTACATGGAAGAAGTAAAGCGAGAGAGAGAGGCTTTTATTTCTTCAATACTTTTGTATGTAAAAGGAAGCATTTTTGAAGATGGATAGAGAGTTCTGAACTTGCAGTGAGCTTCTTGGTTTTCATTTCCATTGATTATAAAACTGATGGTATCCTTTTCTCATGTGACTCACCCATAAAGGCCAAATGCTATTATTGGATCTCCTGTAGGTTTTCCTGTGGATAAATAAATGCAAATCTTGGGGGCTGTGATTCAGGTTGGGGCTCTGGCATAGAAGGGGTGGTAGTTAAAGCTTTCACCTAGAGCCATTTTTTCTAACCCATTCCCCGCCCCCATGAGAGGATGGTGGCCATTTTGGCTGCTGTGATCTTGCACAATTTCACGCTGCACTTTTGTCTTTCCTGTGGCTCCCCAAAATGCACGTTTTTGGGTGCTGTGCCACAAAAGTGTTTTTCTTCCCAGGTCTGCGATCTCATGCTGGTCACGTGAGTTGTACGGGGGGTGCGTCCCTTGAAGATGGTGTCCCGGATTTTCATTGTGATGTGTTGGTGGATATGCTTTACTGTCCTGGAACTATTTGCTTCCTGGATCAAAACATGCAAATGTTGAATAGGTTTGACTACCTGTATGTCTGGCTCCACAGGGAAATAACAGTGCAGGGTGATGGTAGGCAGAGCACAATTGAGATTTATTTAAGATAAATTTGTTGGAGAGTTAAACCAACCCTCCTGATCTGTTGCAACCCCAATCCAAACTGGGGTGGGGTGAATACAGTTCTATTTTCCATTAGAACAACAACTACTACTGCAGGAGACCTGATCACAGAACCCTTCTTGCCACATCTTGCTTCTCCCTGTTTCTTTTCAAGGTTTTTCTCAATACCTCCTGCAGAAAATGATAAGCTCCCAAATGAATTTCAGATCTACCAAAAAGAGAATACATGTACTTCTTCTGGCCAGATTCTGAGTGTTGATTGGGGATGTGTGATTGGGAGTGGAAAGGCAACAGGCAGCAGGAATAATTAATTTTTCCCTTATTGCCAATTCCCAACTCCAAATCCTGCCCTCCTTCAACTTCCTCACAGTTGCGAGGAACCTTTGGCCCTCTGGATGTTGCTGAACTACAACTCCCATCAGCCCTAGCAAGCATGGCCAAAGGGCAGGGACAATGGGGTTGTAGTTCAGCAAGATCTGAAGAACCAAATGTCCCCCACACCTGCTGTAGGGTTTAAAATATGTGCTTGAATACTCTCAGTTCATGCTGGCCATCCCTCAGAATCTCATGCAAAATGGGCAGGGGGGTTGCGGAAAAAACAGGGCAGTTCCTTGCCTGTACTTAGAAAATTGCTTCTGAGTTTGGGTCTTTGTGAAATGCGTATGCATAGCCAGGTAATCCAAGCATATTTCGATAAACTGCAATGCTAGTCACACATCGTGGCGTGGGGATGATGGGGCCAGCCATGAATTCAAATACAGTGGTACCTCTGGATGCAAATGGGATCCATTCCTCAGCCCCGTTTGCACCCTGAAGCGAACGCAATCCGCACCTGCACGCGTCACAATTCGCTGCTTCCGTGCATGTGCGTGACGTCATTTTGAGCATCTGTGCATGTGTGAGTGGCAAAACCCAGAAGTAACGCGCTCCATTACTTCTGGATTGCTGCAGAGCATAACCTGAAAACACTCAACCTGAAGCACATCTAACCTGAGGTATGACTGTAAAATATTTCAGGTAAGTGAGATAACAGTAATACACGGAGGGTGGAATTATGCTATGTTGGGCCTCACGTATTCCAGCCATTGCATATGCAAATTCTTTGTACAATGTAGGTAATTCCCTGCAAAGGAGACATTAGGTAAGACTTAGACGTCTCTCTTTTTTAAAAAAAGAAAGAAAGAAAAAGAAAAACACTTTCAGTGGTACTGAGTCACCATGGCTGGGAATTCTCAGGAAAGCAAACCAAAATGTTGACCTGAGGTTCTCTGAAATGTTCCTTATGGCACCCTTCCCAAAAGGAGATTGAGCCAAACAGCTGCTGATATGGAAACCAACTGTTTGAACTGCAGTGCACTTACATATGTTAATCGCGTCAAGCACGCCTTGCAAACGTGATGCAGGAAATGACTAAACGTTTAGTGCTTGTTATTTAGCAGTATTCCTGGAGACACGTAGGTGGTGTGGACAGCACGGTATGTGCATTAAAGTGCAATTTAGGTCAATGATTCGTTGAAAGGTCCAGCCTTAACTTTATCCAATTTCCCCCCCAGCAATGAACTACGAAGATCACCTTCAAGAAAGTTTTACAGTGATACCTCGGTTTTCTAACGTAACCCGTTGTGGAAGACCGTTCGAGTTCCGAAACGTTAAAAAACCGAAACCTCAATAGCTGACAGCTACGCCTCCGGATCTTGCACTCAACGGAAGCCGCATAGCTAGTTCGACTTCCGATGCTTGTTTGAAAACGGAAGCATTTACTTCCGGATTTTTGGCGTTCGAAAACCAAAACATTTGACTTCCGAGACATTTGAAAACCAAGGTACCACTGTATTTCCTCAAGAAGTGCAAATGAAAACAAGTAAAAAACCGGAACGCATCACACAGCACAAAGTCTCTCGTCACTCGGTTCCATACAGTTTCCTTTTTTTCATTGATATCTTTGTAACAAAAACTGTGTACAGTGGTACCTTGGGTTACATATGCTTCAGGTTACATACGCTTTAGGTTACAGACTCCGCTAACCCAGAAATAGTGCTTCAGGTTAAGAACTTTGCTTCAGGATGAGAACAGAAATCGTGCTCCGGCAGCGCGGCGGCAGCAGGAGGCCCCATTAGCTAAAGTGGTGCTTCAGGTTAAGAACAATTTCAGGTTAAGAACAGACCTCCGGAATGAATTAAGTACTTAACCCGAGGTACCACTGTATAAGGATTATGTAGTACTGCAAAGCTACCCTTTTGTATAAAGTAGATTTTTTAATTTGTAAAAAGAACAATTGCTGGGATAGCTCAATTGGTAGAGCGTGAGATTCTTAATCTCAGGATCACACGTTTGAGCCCCATGTGGGGCAAAAGATTCCGGCATTGCAGGGGAATGGACTAGATATCCCTCATGGTCCTTCCAGCTCTTTAAGTCTATAAGATAATACAGTGGTACCTCAGGTTAAGAACTTAATTCGTTCTGGAGGTCCGTTCTTAACCTGAAACTGTTCTTAACCTGAGGTACCACTTTAGCTAATGGGGCCTCCTGCTGGCGCCACACCGCCATCGTGCGATTTCTGTTCTCATCCTGAAGCAAAGATCTTAACCCGAGGTACTATTTCTGGGTTAGCACAGTCTGTAACCTGAAGCGTCTGTAACCTGAAGTGTCTGCAACCCGAGGTACCACTGTACTCATATTCTATGAAATGCAGCAGTTAAAATCTGGTTACCTTCAGGAACGCCTTACCCAGTATACCCCTGCCAGATCACTTTGAGCCTTGGGAAAGACACTCTTAGTAGTACTGCTCTTGAAGTTTGTCTTAGGTCTATTAAAAACAGGGTCTTTAGTGTGGTTGCACCTTCCCTTTGGGATGCTGTTCCAATGAACATCAGATAAGCACCTATGGTCCTGGCATTTAGGTGCTTGTTTAAAACACACCTGTTCACCCAGACTCTCCCTGAAGGGTGATATATAAATCTGATCTACAGATTTCTGATGCGTTTTGCATTTGTTTTACGGTTGTAATTCATTCCTGATTCTATACTGTTAACAGCCATGATATCGTCTCTTAATGTTGGCTGGGCAGGAAATTTTGCAAATTAATAAAACCAGCAAATAATAAATCTGGTGGCAGAAAGAACAACTCTGAAGCGACTTGAACAACTTTCCAGAGGAAGGTAGGCTTACAGGGGTGGCCGTAGGGAGAGTCAAGGGATAATAAAACCACAGAGATGAAATAGCCTGAAGCAACATCTAGTGCAACTCTTTTCCATTCTTGGCATAGCTAAAGCAGATCATATTATACCTAAAGATGTGCAGTGCAAGCGATGTCATGCACTGTACTTGGATGCCCTGCCTCAGATGCCACATGTAGTCACAGTGGCTGCAGTTATTGCAGTGGCTAGATTGCAAGAGGAATCTCACCACATTCCTTCTGAGAAAGCCTTTGGATGGGCTTCAGCTACAGGTATGGCAGCACAACTTTCTCAGGAACCTTCCTCCTCAGGGGTCAGCAAACCTTTTCAGCAGGGGGCCGGTCCACTGTCCCTCAGACCTTGTGGGGGGCCGGACTATTTTTTTTTGGGGGGGGGGATGAACGAATTCCTTTGCCCCACAAATAACCCAGAGATGCATTTTAAATAAAAGGACACATTCTACTTATATAAAAACACGCTGATTCCCGGACCGTCCACGGGCAGGATTTAGAAGGCGATTGGGCCAGATCCGGCCCCCAGGCCTTAGTTTGCCTACCCATGTTCTTCCTGTTCCACACACAGTTTTTGAAATGCAAAGAAGCAGGGGCATCATTACAGCAGCCCAGTGCTAGATCTACAAACTTTTCTTCAGGTGGGGGAGGTCCGCAGTGCCGCCTCTCTTACTTGCCCCACCGTGGCAGTGTCTGGTTCTTTGGGTACAGGAGAATGGCTTGCCTCCTTGCCCACTGGAGGAACATGAAAGCAAGAAGCTGTGTCATCCAGTGGAAGTTGGAGACAGGGGAGATAGGTTAGTGTGGCAGTGCCAATCCTTTGTAACTCCCTCCCTATTGAGATCAAGTAGGCACCTTCACTGTACTCTTTCTGGTGTCTGCTGAAAACATTCCTGCTTAGTCAAACCTACCCAGATGCTTAGAAATTTGAGGGAATTTTAATCTGTTTTTGTATTTTAACTTTTGTATGTTTTAAAATAAGACTGTACAATCTTCTTTATTTTCTTGTGGTTTTTTTGGTTTTGGTTGTGGGGTTGTTGTTTTTTACAATCAAGCGCTGCATAAATTTTATGTGTGTGTGTGTATATATATATATATATATATATATATATATATATATTAGCTGCACCAGCAGCATATCTATTTTTTCTTGTATCCAAAAGTGTAAGAAGGGCTTTTACACTTGCCAGAAGCTCGGCTCTGCCCTCGCCGGTCTTGGAAGAATCCTTTAAAAAAGTCCCATATGACCAGAGAATTTGCACCTGTCCATTGGGGGATATAGGAAGCCCCGAACACATATTTTTTAGATGTCCCTTTTACGATGAGGCACGTAGAGAAACCATTGACCCCCTGCTGGTGAGGCTTGCTGACCTGCCAGTAAAGCAAAAATTCGATTTTCTCCTGTTAGGCAAAGATCACAAGACGACCCAGATGGTCACCAGATTCTGTGCACAGATCTGTAGGCACAGACCATCCCCCGATTCAATATAGTTTGTTAAGAAAATTCCCAAACTCGAATCCATGGGCAACTCTGGGTCATTTCTCTATGGTAGTCTATCTTAAAGTTTTTATGTGTTTATATGCCTACCACATTTTTAAACTTAAAATCCATTGTTGTATATTGTTTTAAATGTTTGTTTTGCTTTTGGGATTGTAGTTCCATTTGTGTTTCACAAGCTGGTCTCTGACCGTAATAAATTTCATGTTCACATGTGTGTGTATATATATAACACACACACACATATATATGTTGTTATTTAGTCGTTTAGTTGTGTCCGACTCATCGTGACCCCATGGACCAGAGCACGCCAGGCACTCCTGTCTTCCACTGCCTCCCGCAGCTTGGTCAAACTCATGTTAGTAGCTTCGAGAACACTGTCCAACCATCCTGTCCTCTGTCGTCCCATTCTCCTTGTGCCCTCAATCTTTCCCAACACCAGGGTCTTTCTTTTCCTGGGAGTCTTCTCTTCTCATGAGGTGGCCAAAGTATTGGAGCCTCAGCTTCAGGATCTGTCCTTCCAGTGAGCACTCAGTGAGCGCATATATATATATATATATATATATATATATATATATGGAAAAGACTGTGCTGGAAAAAAATGACTAATCTGACCTTCATTCCCATATAGCTGATGTGTTGGAAGTCTTAGGTTCATGACCTGAAAATATCAGCCTCTCATTGACCATGATTACAAGTAATTAATGGTCTTATTAATGATACTCCAAGTTGACTGCAGTGAAAAGAATGTGGAAATCAACAGCATGCACTGTGACTCAGACATTATGGTGGCAGTGGGATAAGTGAAAGAACAGTTATTCAGCTGCAGTAAATAAAACTGGGTCAAGTAATTGTGCACAGAAGAAAACATAAGTGATTACTAATAGATCTTCTTCATTTTTTGGAGGCCAGTGACGAAAGAGCTCATTAGAGCAGATTCTAGGCTAGAAGTTACGCATGCACTCGTAATTTAATTACACCCAGGGATAGTTGCCTTTTCCTTCATATCTTGCTATTTTAAAGTATCAATTCAGCCAACCCAGTGTCTGATAAATCATTTTAAAAAGGAACCAGCCCAAATTCATCCTTTTACAAAACAAACTAGTTCAGTTCCAAGACCCAGCCTTCAAAATGTTACAAGCTGTTCTGTTGAAGTATAGGATCCAAAAGTAATTCAGGGGCCACACACAAGTAATAAGATGTCTGAAAGAACAGGCATGCCAATTCCCCATAAGATTGTTTCCATACTAGAAAAGGCTTACTGTGTTTAATTTCTATCAGCCACACAGCTATTAAAGGCATAAGCCAACATTCACTTTGTTCATGTACCTGCATGTCTCGCTACAAGTTGCTCTTGTTAGAAGAGAATCAATCACTTCAGCAGGGAAGATACAGGAAATCCCTTACATTCCTTCCTTCTGATGGCTTAGCAACAGTGATTAAGTAACCAAGTGTCCTTTGCAACAGCTGCACCTCTGTATCTGCCTAATTCTAAGACTTGAATGCTGCCTTCACATTTTGTTTTCTAACTTTCTTTATTTTATGTATTTCATTAATTTTATACACTGCTTGATTGTAAAAAAACCCCTCAAATCAAGAAAAAATTACAACCCTACTTTCTTTATATATGTTTGATTGACTTACTTTTTAAAAATGTCATACACCAACATATTGTCTAGTTAACCAAATCAGACTATAAGAGCTACAGAACACATTTTTACTGATTTTAATATATTAGCAGTGTGAGAATGTATGACTCCATAGCTGTACCAGAGAAGAGTAATCCTAAAAATGTAGTGATTTTCAGGGTTGCATAAGAGCATAGTCACCATTTATTTCCTTGAGTTATGTTTGTTTGTGGCAGTGGCACAGTGATGAAACATAACTAGTTGCTTTTTGTCTCATGCTGGTTAGACTTGAAACGTTATGAAGAAAAAGTCCCTCAGACTTTGTCCTGGGACTTTCCATTGATCACCGGAGGCTGATGCATTGCAATGTTGTATGTAATCAGTTCCTGAAGGGCTGTTACTGCAATACTTCAATCTTCTCCTTAGAAATGTTTACTCTAGTTCAGAGATAGTGACCCTCCAGATGTTGCTGGGCTACAGCTCCCATCAGTCCCTGCCAGCATGATCAATGGTCAGAGATGACAGGAACTGAAGTCCAACAACACCTGCAGCATTACACAGTGGCATCGCAAGGGGGCAGGGGGGGGCAGTGCACCCTGGGTGCCATGTCTGGAGGGGTAACAAGAAGGCACCCCATGGCGTGCTCGGCCCACGCGCCACCGCAGCCGCATGTGGAGGATCCTCCATTCAAGGCTGCAGCCGCAAGCACAGGATCCTGCCACCGTCCGTACGGTGTTCAAGTGGCGCCGGCGGCAAACCACTACATACAACGCATGCGTGGTGTCGCACATATGCACTGTACATAGCGACACCGCACATGCACTGTACATAACAGTTTGCCGCCAGCACCGCCTGAGCACCGTACAGACGGTGGTGGGATCTCTCCATCGCCACTACAGCTGCAAGCAAAGGATCCCTCCACTGCCACTGCAGCCACGAGCAGAGGATCCCGCCACCGTCCGTACAGTGCTCGGGCGGCGGCGGCAAACCGCTGCGTACAATGCATGCATGGTGTCACACACGTGCTGTACATAGCGACGCCACACATGCGTCGTACGTAGCGGTGCAACACGTGTGCAACTGGCAGTTTGCCCCGCCCCGGGTGATGGTTAGCCTTCGTTTGCCCCTGGCATCACAGACTCCCCAGCCCTATTCTAGTTTATTGTGCCAACAGCATTAAGATACATTTGTGTCTGTGTGACACTGATATTTCATAAAGTGCCCCAACATAGATTAAAGGCAAATATCTTCTCTAAGGAAATGTATATCTAATAAATACCGATGAACCTTTCCTCATCAAGCTTTCCCTGCAAAGCTTTCCCCGCTCTCCTGCTCAGTCTCTTTTAGTGTAATAAGAAGTCTATTCACAGTTAAGTTTAGCAAATCCATTTAGCCAGCTAAGAACTGACCTCTGGTCATGCTGCTTTAACTGTACACAACAAAAACATCAGCTGATGATCCCCAGAACCTTCCAATACATACAGCTGGACATAGTGTGGAATAGAGCCAGCTGCCTCTCTCCCAATCTCTTAAAGCAATATGCAGCATAACCTCAAAGGTAGCTTTGTTCTCCTTTCCTATCCTTCAGAATCTGCTAACGCAACCTCACAACTCTTCATAGCTTTGTTGTAACCTACTGCATTCAGTTAACAGCACTAAGGTGTATGAAATTCCCTCATGAACGGTGAAAACATTTGGCTTCGATGGATGAATAAGGAAGGCAGTTTGTTGCAACCAAACGACGGTAGGTCTCATAGTCCTGTGACTGTCTTGTGCTAGATCATGGGCTAAAAGTTAGGGAAGGGAAAACAGTATAGACGGGCAGAAGACACGGTCATTCTTTTGAAGAAGTGGGAACCTGTAACTAAATGTTACAGTGCATCTCCCCAGCCTCCAACAGGAGTGTTCCTACGTAGGGCTCCAACCAGTCTGGAACAGGGAGCCTTGCAGTACTATTTAGCACTTGCAGATGACCTTTTTTTTCTCCCTACCCACTTGAAATCTTCCCCTCCTGCGCAATAGGGCTGAGGATTGTGACTGAACGACAGCGCTGAACCCAAGTTCTTTGTTTCTATATGCTGGGGGTGGGGGGGCATAGTGCTTTTAAATTAATGCCACACATCTCCCTGGTTCTAATTGCTGACCTCAGGGTACTATAAACTGTTATGACCACAATTCTTCCACATATAATATGATCTAAATTTAACACAAAATCAGAATGCCTTCAACCATACATGGCCAAAAGCTATCCTCCAGTTTCAATTTAGGAAAGCCAGGTATGTTTGCAGTTAGAAAATTTTGTGCATATTCTAGGGGCTGCTGCATACCCTGCAAATGTCCTGATTTTCCAGATCCAGAGTTATGAAAGCCATCCCAGCTTCTGATTTGAGCACAGAACGTTCCTATTTCCCCTGCCAGTGCTGCTGCCATGAAGCTTGGCAGCAGGATGAGCCGGTGCTTGTCCCGAGTGGTGGTGGCTGAGTGGGAGCATCCCATGGCCTCTCCATGGCCACTGCTGCTGACCTTCTTCCTTGGGCGGCTCGTAGTGGCTGCTGGAGAGCAGGCGAGGAAGAGGCCAGGTTGCCTCCACTGGGGCCCAGCCCCGGGTGAGGCGCTGGCTCTGAGGGGCAGGCAGAGGGTAGGGCAGCACTAGGTGGGAAGAAAGGAGGAACAGAGCAGAGCGCAAGGAGTTCTGACTTTTTTTTAAAAAAAATGCTTTGTGCATCTGCATCTAATCTTCCCCTTTTCTAATATTTATTTATTGGGGTGTGTTTTTTTCTTTTTGTAAATCTACCAAAGAATAAAATAAATTTGGGATTAAGGGGTTTTCTCAGAATGGTGGAGGGTGTGTGCTGTGTTCTGTTGATGAAGTCTGATAGGAAATGCTCTGTGGGATAGGAAATGCTCTGTGAGGGGGGGACACAGAAATGGGGGGTTGAGCGTGTAAGGACAAAAGAAGTAATTATAATTTAACAGGTTTCATGTTATTCTATTTTATTAAAGCAACTAGAAAAAAATATTATGATGGGAAGATCTCACACAGGTGAAGGGAAATAATAATAAAATAATATATGGGACAGCAAAGGATATAATAGATTCTTATAGAATAGTAATATATTGTTCAAAAGGGGAATATATATTGTAATATATAATGTATATAATGTAATGTATATAATGTATAATGTAATAATATAATGTAATATATTGTTCAAAAGGGGAAGTAAATATATTTTTAGTATGTTCATTATTGTAATAGTTATTATTTCTTATCGGTAGAATGCAATGTTATTTTAGGCTTCTTCGTTTTGCTGTCTGTATAATTTTCTTAAGCCAATAAAAAATAAAATAAAATAAAGAAATGGGGGGGTTTAGGAGGATCATCTGGGGGAAGTGAGAAATGTCCCTCTTTTCATCTGAGAAATGTTGGAGGATATGCTGCTGTTCCTGCTTGCCAACCCCACCTATGCCTTTGTCCTTTCCCTCCATCTAACCAAATCACCCCCCTTTACACCTCATCCACGCCCTCAACATATGCCACCTTGCTGCACACACATTTGATGGAGGCAGGAGGCGCTCCCCCTCTGTTAAACAGTTCGCCTGGGCCTGCCTGCTATTCCTCTTGCTGCAGTTGCCGTGGCGTCCTATTGGCCATGCAAATGGCAGAATGTGATGACACCTACATTTTTATGTATATAGCAAGACATACACACATGCATATGTAAATACAGCAAATCAAATTGGTTTAGGCTACAATCCTATACCGCTTATCTAGGAGCAAGCCCCAGTGAACTCAATGGGATTTGCTTCTGAGTTGACATGTATAGGATTATTCTTTAAATCTGCTATATTTAAACCACAATGGAGAAGAAGGGGAAAACTTCTGATTCTTAAGAATGGGAGTCTAATTTTAGCCAGGTCCATTGTGAGGTAAGTGTGTGCATGACTCAGAAATGATTGTGCGATGTTACATAACCCACTGTATGTGTTGTATTTCCTAAGCACACACTGCCAGAAAGGAAGATGGTGTTTTTGCATCCTCTTTCTTGCCCATAAGTATGCTGGAACGTTCATTTCAAGAAAGACCCTTTATGCCAGTCAAAATGTATTAAAAGAAAAAAATAATTAAAAATAGCAGTGGGTTAGTTATGTAATGTGATTAATTGCAGTAGTAGGGTGGAAAAAACCACCATAGGCCTTAAACATTCACATGCAAAGTCATGTGTAGGAGTGAGAGAAGAGGTTGAAATGCACAAATTATCTGTTTCATTACATACATTTCACGGGACATTGATTTATTCCTTGTATAATTTAATCAGCATATGGAGAAATTAGATAAGTCTATGTGATGCTAAAGCAAGCAGGAGAAACTAGTTCAAGACGCAAATAAAATCTATGGAACTTTGAAACTCAAGGCACTTTCTAAATGTTATAAAGTCCCTTTGCAGATGTCAGTAGCAAAATAACCTTCCTGCTCATCTTGTGCGTCCTGTGGTATTTGCATGCCTTACCCTGAAAAAAAAATGTGCATTTTTTTTTGTCTACTGCGCCCACATTTCTATAGAAACGGAAGGCTTGCTGTAATAACCTCTTAGAACATTTACAATCCAAGTAACAGAAATTCCGGGATTTTTCTTTGCAATGTGTTTATCAAAGAACTAAAGACACTCAGTGGAACTTTGTCTACGCAGAAATCTTATTTAATCCAATGGAAGTTTATTCCCAGGTAAATGGGGGATTGTTGCGCCAGTCTACATTGTTTCCTCTGTCATTGGCTGCCACAAAACAGTGAGTATTGATAAAAGACCAGAGCTGAAGGTGTGGAATGTCTAACAGCGCTGTGCCCAATTTTGTTATCCAGCAGTCTTGCAGAAGAATGTTACATCCTGGAAGCTTTACCAGGGCACATGGCAATGATAGCTTTTATCAATACGTCAATACTTCCGACAGTGCTTCTTGTCACTATGACATCCTTATATGACTTGTGGTGTGAGTGCTGTGCCACAACATCATCATCATCATCATCATCATCATCATCATCATCATTATTATTATTATTTTGTTCTGTTGTTGTAACTAGCCATACCATAAACCATTACTTGCCAAGCACTAGCTGCTAGAATCAGACCATAAAAAAGGTGCAGCAAAGTGTGTCAAGCTCAAGGGTAAATTTATAGAGATATCATTAAAGCTTCCCCTCAGCTACTTCTCTACAGAGCAGTTGCAGTTTCATAAATAATAGTGGTCTAATGAGACTTTGGTGAGATATTTTTCTTCCAATATTTTTCTAGTCTATGCTCAGCAAGGGTTATAGTTTAATTAAAGGATGTCAGAAGAAAAGGAAGCTGCCCCTGAGATAATCACTGCCTGTTGTTAGATAAGTACTGAGGTGAAGACAAGCAAAAAAGGGCTATCATGAAAACGATAAATTATGGAGGAGAGGGGATGGCAGATGGTTCAAAAATACAACTGACTTTTTTCCCTTTTAATTTATAAAGGATGCACCAGCACTGCTCTCTGAGTTGCCCTGTGCAGATGGTCTCCAAGTGGGAACGATCAGCTCCATGATGCTCTTGGGAAGGATGTTTACCTTTCAAACAAATGCCTCTAACACTCATTTCAACACTGAAGAATCTGTTACTCTTGCACAAGCTTTTAATACTGGTATCCTTTCCTTGTGGTATGACTTTTAATATTCTGATCAAGGTCTTAAAATGCTGTAAATTACCAAATGAGTCCATGTACATTTAATTATGAAAGGCCAACCAGTAACTAAATTTGCATGTGACATCTATTTGCATGCTAAATTTCGAATACAAAATTTAGGGTTTCAGAATTTTAATGACCATAAGTGTTCAAGTAAAAGGGAAGATAGAAGTGAAATAAAAATGTATGCAACACTGATAGCATCTTTATTATTCCTCCTCTGAGTTAAGCCTGTACACAAATTACCAAATCTCTCTCTCTCTTTACTGAAGCACTGTCAAGACATTTGAGTTGTAATTAAGCAGATATAGGATAAGGTTAATTCAAAATATCATCTATATTTAGTGGACAATTTATTTTATTGGTTTCAGGGATGCCAACACACAAAAAGGACTCTAAATATGTGCAGTTTCACAGCTTTGGTGTCTGAACTACCAACTCCAAGCCTAGCCTACCCCACAGAAACGTAGTGAAGATAAAAAGGGGAGAGGAGAAAACACTGTACACAGCCTCTGGGAGGAAAAATGAGACACAAATCAACAACAACAACCAGCCATCTAACCACGTGCAGTCCCCTTCCCATTTTGCCAATCTTGATAAACAAAAAAGTAGCATTGTGTTGAAGTACGGTCTATATGAATTTTTAACTTGTTACAACTATAAAGTGTTTGATGCTTTTATGGTTGTATTTGCTGAGTCATTTTTTATTTTTGTTTTATACTTCCTGTATAACAATAACCATAAATAACAGCCCAGTGATGGCAATCAGGTCAGTGGTGGCTGTGTGTGAGACATGAAAAATGGTGGTGGTGGCAACTTTCAAAGTCACAATTTCTTTTCAGTAGGAAGGAGGCCTCATTTACTTCTGAGTAAAACAATTGCCAGCCAATTGTTTTTTATACTGTAAAGGCAGCACACTTGGGGAATAAATGAAATAATGTGTACATGGAGGACTCTCATCTGTCCAGTGTCAAGCTAGGAGCAAAACAAACAGCTTCTCCTATTTTTTCTGCTGCTCTAGAGGCCCCCCTCCAGATGCTTTGATGCCTGCTGATGCTTTGGAAAGTTGCCTCCACATTTTGCTTCCTAACTTTCTTTGTACTGCCAATTTATTTACTTTCTTTTAAAAGGAAAGCTAAGAGCCTGGGCCCCAATCAATATGTACCCGCTGAACAAGCCTTGTGAGCAGCCCTGATTTGTTATATTATTAGCTGCCCTGTTAGATCAAGTTAGGTTAGGTCAAGTTAGAAATCTAAGCTACTGTGCAATAAAATCTTGGCAATGTTTCTGTGGACTCTGTCATACGGGTGGGGCAGTTTGTCCTAATTTTCCTAGTGTTGTATGGATTCATGAGCAAATACATTAATAAGTGTTGGTTATAGTTAGTTACAGTGCTTTTTTGCTAAAAAATGTTTAGGGGTACTCTCATTTTCCTACTCATATTAAAATACTGCCCCTCAATGAGGCCAAACTTAGATTCACAAAATGTTTAGGGGTATGCGTACCCCTGTGTCCCCCCAGAAAAAGCACTGGTTAGTTACAAGGCTCGCTGCTATTTCAGTTTCCTCTCAGTCATTCCCACTTCTTTCCTCAGTTAATTTCCATCTTACCAAGAAAACTTGACTAGGCAGGAAGTATATTATATAAACTGAGATGTGATCAGAAACATTGACACCAGCGATCCTGCAAAATATACATTGAAATTTATTGGTAGTTTAGGCTAACAGTGAATTTCTCTTAATCTTACCTCACAAAATATTAATTTCCAATAGAACATCCTGGTTCAGTAGTCTGTGACTTAAGTATAATACTTCAAATATTTTCTGGCTCCTCTTAGCTGAAACACCAAATATACTTTTTCCTTAGTGCACTGAACAAATTATCTTTAGAATATACTGCTGCCAGGGCAACACTCAATGCAAATCTATTGCTACATATCTTTGGTTGCAATTGTAGTCACCAGCACAAAATGATAAAATAATGAGCACTGTATGTTTTTCCTCCCCCAATAACCTTTTCCCAAAGGGGACAGGCTCCAAGCTGAAAGACCGAGTGCTTTATCGTGAGGGAGCCAGATTACTGCTGAGAAAAACAGTGTGAGGTGACTATAAATAACACATGTTTTGCAGCCAGCCAGAGCCACATTGTGGCTATTAATCTTTCTGTCAAACGGCCATCATTTGCCACCATGAAATTCAGACTATGTCTCCAATTACCCCCCTCCCATGGAGAAGTTGTCCCCCAGAGGGTTTCACATAAATATCTACTGGCAGTTGTGGGGGAGGGATCACTGCCGACAAGGAGATGTTTGCTTTTTCACATTTCTTTTTTCTGTGTCCTAATATTTTTTTAAACACACACCCCAATCAGTTAAGTAAAGGAAGCATTATTTGGCTTACTATGAGATACAGTCTGACAGTGCATCAGTTTGCAGGTATATGGGTCGAGATGCACGTGCGTTGTGTGTATGTGTCTTTGTCACATGGACATTCATCATTGCCTCAGGAACCTAAGAGTGGCCTTGCTGCATCAGACCAGATATGCCTCTAATCTACTTTCTATTTCCAACAGTAGCCAGCCAGATGCCCTTAGCCAGGCATAGGCAAACTCGGCCCTCCAGATGTTTTGGGACTACAACTCCCATGATCCCTAGCTAACAGGACCAGTGGACAGGGATGGTGGGAATTGTAGTCCCAAAACATCTGGAGTGCCGAATTTGCCTATGCCTGTCCTTAGCTATTAGCAAGGAGTTAAATTTGCCTGGTGGTGGGAAAAGGAGGACAGGGCTCTTGCATTTTCAACAGTTGCACAAAGGAGGGGTTTTCAGCAAGTGTTGCTTGTGGGAGAGGAATTAGGGAAAGGCCATTGTCTTCATGCTCTGCTTTTGCCAAGAGGCCAGATTCAAAAGAAGATGTTGCTACTGTACCACAGCTGTCGGGAAGAATTTCAGCAGGTGCAATCTGCACATCCCTTGCATTCTGGAGCTGAGATGTGTACAGTATATCCAAACTTCAGGTTCCATATGTTCTTATATACCAACAAAATTAATCAGAAAGGGTAGCCCAAAGAGGAGGCGCGGACTATGAAAACGCATTCTGTGAAGATTCAGCGCATCCTTGTTTAGGCTGCTAGAACCTTTTTCCGAAACACATTACAAGTCATCTTTCATTATGACTTTTGTTTGTCTGCTTGTTTAATTGGCTCAGACTGTTGTAAACTGCATGATATTGTTCCTTCAGCTTGTAAGCCACCTTCTGCGCAGCAATACAGAAAGGCGGTATACCGTACAAATTGAAAGTGAAATGAAAGAAGCGTCGCACCTCTCATTGCTATTATTCATAATAATGATAACGATTAAAAAAAAAGGTTTGCCTTGACAACCCTACTACACATTGTAACATATGGGAGGCACGGGTTGAAATTCTACGACGTGGGGGGGGGGAGTGGAGATCCGTCCCGACCCTTATCGTGTGGTAAACGTCTTTTTATATATTTTTATTGCCAACAGGAGACACAGCACAGATACGCAGGTAACGAAGCGGCCAGTGGGCGGGGCGTTGAGAGGAGCGAGCGAGGGAGAAGGGAGCGCGGCTTCTCATTGGCTCCGAGTCGCTCGCAGGAGTCCTCGGGCCAGCAGCCCCTCCCTTAACCGTCCCTCCCGTGCGCTCCCCTCCTCCCTGCGGCCGTTGGTGCCTACCGCCAGCGTGTGGAGCCGCGTGAGGGGGGCGGGGCCGCGGCGCGCGAGCCCACGAGGAGGAGAACGTGCTCGGGGCGTGCCCAGGGCGCGCTTCCTCCCCTCCCTCTCGGCCTAGCTGGCCTCAGCCAGCCTAGCCTAGCAACGGCCTCGAGGGCTGAGGCGGTTGCATGACCGCCTCGTGCTTCCTCCTCCTAAACCCCCGTCCAGGTCCCGCCCTCACTCGGGTGCTGTCTCTGTGTGTGTTGTATGTGGCCGTGGTCGAAGCTCTGCTGCTCACGGGGCAAGGCGGGGTCCTTGTGGGGCTGACGCGGACTCCCGAGGAGGGCGTCGGGAGGGAGAGGCTGCCTCGGCGGCTGCTTTCTCCTTTCCTTTAAGGGCCAAAGCTGCACGTTAGGACGGTGCGGAAAACCCGCGTGGGGTGCCTCACTGTGTAAAGTCTGTGCTTGCGCGCGCCTGACAAATCTGCCTCATGGCCTTTCCCTCGTCAAAATGATCTCCCCACCTCCAGTCTCCGTTGTTGTGTTCCCTGGCTGAGGGGAAAAACGAAGGCACCTTGTTCTTCTTCTTCCTTTCTTCCATCCCCTCGCCGACAGAAACCGGGGCAGGAAAACGCTTCATGAAAATGATGTGCCAAATAGGGAGGGAAAGCACTGCGTACCGGCGGCATTTTAAGCTGCTTCCAACCCCCGCCCCCGGTAGGTCCATTTTTCCTGTACTGTATTGCAAGGAAGCACTGGTCCCTGTTTGTGTTTTGCAGACGCTTCTCTGAATTCATTCCTTTTATAAACGTGGTTGTGTCAGAACGCCCTCTTGCCACGCTGGCCCTTTGCACCGTCTCCTTTGAAGGTTGTTGCTCCACGTTTTCCCCTCCGGATTTCTGCGGGTGCCTTATTGACCTGCCCTCCCTCCCATGCGTGTCTGGCTGCCGGGCCTGTCTGTGTCTCCCCGGGTTTGGCGCACCCTGTGGCGGTTCTTTCCAGAGCCCTTTCCCTTTTTCTTTCCCAGGGTTTCCTGCTCCGTTTTCGCCCACAGCCGAATTGGCGCTGTCTCGCCTGTCATCCTTTCCAGACCGCGCAGGGAATTTTCCAAGCCTGTACTTCCCCCCCCCTTTTTAGGGGGGCAGTGCTATTTTTCCCGGAAGATAGGTGCTGGAACTCACCATGAACACCTACCTTGTTCTCTTATAATGACAGCATGAAAAATAACAGCATGGGGGGCAGTTTATGCAAAGAAATCAACTGCAACTCTTATCTGGACAAAGATAGCCTTGCAACAGTAATCCATACCCAGATAGATTACTGTAATGCATTGTCGTGCATGGAATGCACCTTTTGAAAATGGTCTGTAAACTCCAGCTTGTGCAAAAAACACTTAGTGATATGATCATATCATGCTGGTACTTTGCTATTAGCACTGGCTTCCAGTTTATTGTTGGGACCAATTCAAAGTGGTTTTTTTTAACCTAGTACAGGTACCAGTTTACCTGAAGGATTACATATCCTACTTCAACCCCCAATTCTTCACAGAATGCCTCTGCCAAGCGAAATGTGCTGGGTAGCTTGTAGAACCCAGCAGTCATGGAATGCACTTTCTGGAGAGGCTGGAACCTATGCTCTGGATTTTTTGTTTGTTTGTTTGTTTGTGTCCTTGAATATATTTTCTCAGGCCTTTTAACTTTAACATTTTTTATGGCTCCATGAGATTTTGGGATAAGAGATTTTGTTAAAAAGGTTTGTAGTCAACCAATCTTTACTCAGAGTAGACCCATTGAAATGAATGGCCATGGCTAATGGCCCGTCCTTTTATTGACAGCCACCTAGAGAAAAAATTGTTATTGTCATTTTTGTATTGTATTGGATGGCAATACAAATACAGCAAATAAACAACTATTATGCAGAACTATACTCATTTGGCTATCATGGTAAGACTTGCTCTCTATTCATTTCTTTAATCCTATTTAAAGTAATATGCGCCTGCAGCCATCACCTGTTGCTTTTGTCTGCTAGTCAAATTTTATTAGATAACTTTTAGTGGAGTAAGTCTGTTGCAAGGAGTTCTAGCGTTAAGGGTTATAGAGGGGGCAAAGCCTATCTTCCTCTATACTGTGCATCATTTTATAAACCTTTATTGTGTTCCTCTGCCCTTAGTAATATTTAAAATACATAAACTGACCCCCTTCAACTTTCCTTGTAGGGAAGGCACTTCAGTCCCTTCATATTTCTTAGTTGCTTCTTTTCTTGCTGTACAGTGCTCTTTTTGAGATGGGTCAACTACATACACTATTCCAGAAGTGACTGCAACATAGAAGTATTATAATACTGGCAATTTTATTTACAGTCTTTTGTCTTAAAATTCCTACATTGGAATTTGCCGCCTTTATTGCCACAGAACATGTGAATTGGCATTTTCATTGGGATATCATGAGAACAATATCACTTCACTGGTTAGTCAAAGCACATCAGTCTATATGTGAATGCAAGGCTTTGTTGTTTTTGCTGCAAAAGACTAATACATCTATTCCTCTGGAAATTGATATGAGAATTTATAAAATGTTGCCTCAAAGTGCATCAATTTATACTTGTATTGGACATCATTTGCCATTTTGTTGCCCATTCATCCAGTTTGGAGAGGTATTTTCTGGAATTTTTTACTGTCTGAGGAATAACTGGGACAGGTGATGGGTAGGTTTGGGGGATTCTCTGGTCCTGAATGGGGTACCTGTACCCCTAAAGGACCAGGCGCGCAGCCTGAGAGTCATTTTGAACTCACAGCTGTCCATGAGCGTACAGGTCAATTTTGTTTCAAGGGCAACTGTAGACCCTACCTGCTTATGACCTGTTTTGTCAGAGTGGTACATGCTCTGGTTATCTCCCGCTTGGTCTACTGCAGTGCATTCTACCTTTGAAGATGACTTGGAAACTACAACTAATGCAGAATGTGGCTACCAGACTGGTGACTGGGAGTAGCTGCTGGGACCATATAAAACCTATCTTAAAAGATCTACATTGGCTTCCAGAACATTTACAAGCACAATTCAAAGTGTTGGTGCTGACCTTTAAAGCCCTAAATGGCTTTGGCCCTGTATACCTGAAGGAGTGTTTCCACCCCCATTGTTCAGCCTAGACACTGAGCTTCAGCTCTGAGGACCTTCTGATGGTTCCCTCATTGCGAGAATATGGGAATATGAGTTATGGGATCCAGGCAGAGGGCCTTCTCAGTAGTAGTGCCTGCCGTGTGGAATGTTCTCCCATCAGATGTCAAAGACATAAACAGCCCTGTATAGGGAAGTTTTTAATGTTTGATGTCTTACTGTGTTTGTGTTTTAATTTGTTGGAAGCTGCCCAGAGTGGTGGGGCAACCTGGTTGGATGGGTGGCATATAAATAATAAAGTATTACTATTACTTATAAAATTGTGTGTTTAAAAGTAGGTTAATTAATAGTTAAATTTAGAACAAGAAAAAGGAGCAGGTTTTTATTATTGGATTACCGTATAGTCTTACTGGAGTTTGATATTTTTCTTTTGAGGCTTAAAAAATATGTTTATTAAGAACACATCTAGCTGTTAAACAAAGGAGAACAGCATTTAATTGACCCAAAGTCAGAGACGTTACCTCATTATCATGAGGTCAGTTATAGTTGGCCTTGACTGAGAAACCAGGATGTGGCAAATAACACATTAGTTTGAGGGTGGGCTTCATTTTGATAGGCACTGTTCTTATGAGGCATGCATTCATATGAGGTGGCCAGACATGGTATTTTTGTCCCATGCTAATGGCCTATCCAGCTAGCTCTGCTGAGCTGACTTAGCTTGCTAGCATAATTTCCAGGGGGGTTCTGTTGTTTGGCAAAATTTAATCAAACCTTGATTAATTCAAACTTTTACTAATTTATGGGGAATTATATGATACCCAATGAGAATTCTGTTTTGAGCATTAGACTTTTTATTGAAGACTCTATTAGAACAAAAAGATAAAGCTAGGTATTGCCTTTTGTGTAATGGGATCAGCAATCCCTTTGGCTCTTGTGAGAGCATCCAGGGGCCATAGGAAGCATCAGATCTCCCTCTATGAAAGTGGAGCGGGTGTCACTGGAGATATCAGAGATTGAGATCTGTGTCAGATTCCCTTCTTCCAGCCCTAGACCTACCACT
Source organism: Podarcis filfolensis (assembly GCF_964270895.1). NCBI lineage: Eukaryota > Metazoa > Chordata > Lepidosauria > Squamata > Lacertidae > Podarcis > Podarcis filfolensis. Next base: position 33,674,050 of record NC_139605.1, on the reverse strand, counting down.
GTTGGAATGGTAAAGCTGAAAAGGGATATCTGGAGGTAGGTTAGAGGTGTGCCAAAGGAGAACTGTGTGGAAGCCTTGGATCCAACACCTTCCAAAAACTCCAAACTCAGAGAGGGAACTGTGGCAGCCCTGGAGTTGGTATAGTTCAGTCCCATTTATTTCCCTCCCATTGAAGGAGAAAAAATAGAAAAGGATATAGGAGCGCATAAGCAATTCTCCACCCTTATTTCCTCCATGTCAGCTAGGGCCTGACACAGTGCTGGATATGGCTGATGCCCTGCCATCAGCCTCCATCCCCTGCCTTAGGATTGCACACTTAGGGGATTTTAAATTCCTTGAAGACCGGCTCAAATTTTTTTTGGGATGCACTCCTAAGCAACGCTTAATTGGAACTAGCTTCACTGACTGCATTTGGGCTTACCACAGCGTAGATATGGTTCGAATCATGTCATAAGTGGGAAATAAAATGCATGCCAAAGGCATTTCTGGCTTGCACTATACATTATTTGTGCAAAACATAGAATGGACGAGCTTAAACAATCTAACTCATAGGAATGTAAGAGAAAATGAAACTCCTGTTGTACATCTAATTAGATTTATGTCTGTTTTGCTGGGCATATTAAGTATTTTAAAATCTGTGAACTGACATTTAGCTGCTTAAATTATAATATATGAAGTTGCAAACAAGAAATGCCTCATGCACACAATCTGTGAATAAAAGAAGTGATGTATGGAGCTACTGGGTGGAATTCATCTGATGAGTCCCCGTCAACAGAAGTGTCAGGAGCTGGAGTCAAGAGAAGTTCAGCAATGAGAAGACACTGGTGTCAGTGAAGTTAACTCTTTAGTCAAAGAAACCAAAACAGTGCAGGCCTAGTGATCAGAGCAACTCTTCCCAGAAGGTCTTGCCACAATGAGTCAGTTGCAAGGACTGAAGGTCCCCGCCTTCCCCCGTTCTTTACCCAGCAGCATAAGGCTCTGTCGCCTTGTCTCTCATTGCTTTGGCCTCTTCATTTCTCTGCATGTTCTGGGAGACCAGTGAGGAGGGGAGGTGGTCACAGTAGGATGGGGAGCCTCCCTGGATTCTTCCGCAACCTGCTTCATCTCTGTCTCCTGGCCCCCCTCCTCTCCTGCCACGACTTGTCCTCTGCCACAGCCTCTTCTGCACACTAAACCCTGTTGCCTCATCAGCGTCCGACACCACCTCCTCCCAGTCTTCTCCCTCTGCATCCAGCCAAACCTTGCACAAGGACTTCCACTAGGGCAGTGGGGTTTCCCCCTCTCTTTACCCTGTGGCACCCCAAATTGATACGGGGGAGGTTGGGTAGGAGAACCCTCAGAACATTGTGCTAGGGGAGGGGGATAATTCCATCAGGGAAGCTGATCTCATAGAATTGTAGAGTTGGAAGGGATCCCAATGGCCATCTTGTCTAATGCCGTACAATGCAGGAATCTCAACTACAGCACCCATGGCAGATGGCCATCCAACCTCTGCTTAAAAACCTCCAATAAATGAATGAATGAATGAATGAATGAATGAATGAATAAATAAATAAATGTTTGCACTGATGGAGCAATCAGAGGAGTGTGATGTTGAATTCCTCCCACTATCTTTTTAGAACAAACACATTCTCAAAATAATCATTGCAAGTAGGACTAGTGAATTACTAATTTTCTAAAAACAAATGAGCAGTGGAATTGGGCAGAACCTTTAAAATATTCTTAAGTACAATCTTCAGCTATAGACTGTGGGTGTGGACCATGTTTTGATAATTTTGTCTGCACCTCTGGTTTTCTGTCTAGATTGGCAATACAAAGACATCCACAATTCACTTCACCAGCTCACAAGAACATCTGCTTCCAACTCTGGTGAACAGAACACTCAAGACCATACAGATTCCTGCTCCAGAGGTTTCATTTCCACTGCATTTTTTAATAGGTAAGAAACAGCAGGAGACTTTTATGAGTAACAGCAGAGAATGTTTCTTACCTTTCCCTTATCTCATATTAATGAGAGATAACCTGCCTCTCAAGCTCTCTGTGCATGCCTGAGGACTTGAGGGGGCAGTGGTAGGTAGCTGACTAGTACGCTGAGCCAACATTTTGAGACCCTGGGATATACAGATACCTGAAAGTTTCCCTTCAGTGGAGGGTGGAAGAGTGATTTTAATCAGGGCTAAATAACAGTAAGGTAAAGGGAAAGGTCCAGTCATGGCTGACTCTGGGGTTGTGGCGCTCATCTCGCTTTATTGGCCGAGGGAGCCAGCGTACAACTTCCGGGTCATGTGGCCAGCATGACTAAGCCGCTTCTGGCGAACTAGAGCAGCGCACAGAAACGCCGTTTACCTTCCCGCCGGAGCGGTACCTATTTATCTACTTGCACTTTGACTTCAAACTGCTAGGTTGGCAGGAGCAGGGACCGAGCAACAGGAGCTCACCCTGTCGCAGGGATTCAAACCACCAACCTTCTGATCAGCAAGTCCTAGGCTCTGTGGTTTAGACCACAGCGTCACCCGCGTCTAATAAAAAGCAGATCACTAAAATATAGAGAGAAACAATGAAACGTTTAAAAAGAGCCAGGATATATATGTGTGTGTGTGTGTGTGTGCGCGCGCATCAGTCATATAAAAAAGATCACTGGAAAGGTATTCAAGCAATGATGGGATATCAATAAAGAAGGAGCTGGTCTAACATCCCTGGGTGAAGAGTTCCATGTAGTGGACTCCACAGCAGATAAGGTTCACTCATAAGGACCACCCTTCCACTGTATCTCAGGAGGCAAAACGATGTGCAAAAGGCCTCACTAGATGACCTCAGATGGTAGACGAATTCATTTGGGAATGGTGTAATATGATCCTTGGACTTGACACCCAAGTTGTAGTCTCTACAAGTAGCTGTATTGTTGCATGCCACCCCAATATAAAAGCAGTGCAGTATTCCAGGTGCTTACCCAGGGTCCATGTTTCCTTTTGGAATGAGGCACAGTGAAGATTGTGGTTTTCTTAGGATATATGGTTTATTTACACACATATGCAATCTGAGCCTATGATGGAGGGTTTCACAGCATCAGCACCCCAAAAGGGCCTTGCTTTCCCCATAGCTACACCCTTAGATTCAAACAGAAATCAAACATTGCTTGACTCTCTGGCTTCCCAGCTTGATGCTTTGCTTCTAGCTCACATCACACAACTCTCTGCTCTCAACTCTGACTTTGTTCTTCTAACCATCAGCGAGTTGAGAGAGGGGACCCCACCTATTTCCCATCTTGCACAGAGCCCCTTCCTTTGTTCCTTTAATGACCCATCACCTCACCAGGAAGCTAGCTTGGCTACTCCAAGAATTAGAAGGGGGCTCAGGCATTCAGCCTACCCCCCACGAAACTCATAACACAATTATCTGTGTTGAACAAAGGCATTATGGGAAAAGAAGCCCAAGCACTACTTTTAACATTCACAGGAGCAAATTGACTAGGTAACGCATGTGCATAAGGAAGTCCATATTCTTTTTTGCTCCTCATGTAGAAGAGTTTGAATATTGGGCTTTATTGAAACATGACGAGAGAGGAATAAAGCAAAAGCAGCTTATTATACTATAAATGGGAAAAATCTATTTGTATCAATCAGTCTAGTAGTTGAATTACAGTAATCAAGCCAGGGTCCTTCAGATGTTTTGACCTATAGCTCATTGTCCCAGACTCCCATTGACTATGCTGACTGGGACCGGTGGGAGCTGTATTCAAAAATGTCTGAAGGGCACAAGGTTGGCATAGGTTGCATAATAATTTCAAAACTTTCCAGGTTGCCTGGCTGATGCTTTGAGGTTTTAGTATGATAACCATGTCAAGGACTCAAAACTATTACAGACTAGGGTCACTATTGTATATTCTGTGTACATGTTTATTATTATGAGAAAATAATAAAGTTTAGAGCAGATAACAAGTATTTCTCATAAACACATTGGGGTACATCTCCTGTCCACTGAAAAGCACATAGGTAGCATTAGGTTACATTTCTAAAACTCTGTTGACATTTACTTTTTCTGTTCTTTTATTTCACTTGCTGTGCACTTCGTGCTTAGTGTCTAGGGCTAGTAGCCTGGAAGGCAACAGGGGCATGTGGTCAATCATTTGTGTGAATTGATGAGACGGTATTTGTTACCATAGATTTAACTAGTCTTATTCAGACATGACATGCAGATTTCCCTTTTGATAGAGGATAACAGTCATTTTGAGAGACACCCACCCACAAAAGCCACAGACATGATGCCTGACTCAAATCTTTACCCACTGCTTTGCAATGCAAAACTGGTGGAGTTTTTGGTACTTTCTGATTAAAGCAAAAGTATTTTACAGGGGTTTTCCAGCATCTTAGATGGTTGCTCAAAAACAAATCAGCTGTGGTTAGTGGAGGGGGACGGAGACATTTTTTTTTGCTTATCTTTGACGCTCATTCAAAACAAAAAATAAATCAACCCCAAAAGAAATTGAGTGTGGTAAAACATGGCAATACCACTCCAGGTGTAGGAGAACAAATCATACTGCAAGGGCTTTAGTGGAAGAAACAGTTAAAGTGGGCTTTTTGATTAGCATCCACTCTTACAAGCTCTGGCACCCATGCTAAAGCTATTGCACAGTGTTTCCCAACCTGCTGTTTTCCAGGTATTTTAGACTACAGCTTCCATCTGTCCCAGCCAGTTTTGGAGTTGCAGTCCAAAACATCTGGAAAGCACCAGTTTGGGGAAGGTTGTTAGAGGCATAGGAATCACTTTGGAACTTGTAGCATTTGGACACAGCATACCAAAATATTGAAAGCCTTCTACTTGAAAACATCCAAAGCACAAAAGGCATGATATATTGGTTTTGAGGAAGCCTTTATCTCTTATAGTGCAGGTAGCCATACTCTGGGAAAGGAAAAGGACTGTTTCTAGGTGGTCACTGTTGTGTGTTGATAAAGTGAATTGATAGTATACTAGTGAGGTATTTCACAAAAGGAGAGGAAATGGAGAGCGAAGGGGAAGAATCCGAGGGCAGCGTAGGGGAGTATGACAGTGACCCGAGAGATTCCATGAGCTTCTCCAGCGAATCAGAAGATTCCCAGAAGGGGGCGCTGATGGTCAGGGCAAGGGGGGTCCCAGGGGGGACGCACCAGAAACAAGGAGCCAGCGGGGAACCCCAAAGCAGCAGCGGGGGATCAGGACCAGTTTCCCCACCAGAGCGTAGTGGGGGGGGGGGAAGAGTCACATGTGTCAGGACCAGCGTCTCCTCCAGCGGGGAGAGAAGGTGAGTCAGGGCTGACCACGCCTCCATCGGAGAGTGGGGGAACGGAGGGGAGGTCAGTTGCAGCTAGCCTCCCCGAAGGGGGAAGCAGTGACAGCAGCAGTGAAACGGTCAGGAGGAAAGTTGCTGGCTGGGCGCGCACGCCAAGTTCAAATGTACAGGCGCGGGGGACAGCAGGAGACCCGGATTGGGAACGAGCTCCTAAAGCCCACCGGAGGGAGGGGGAAGGCTCAGGGGATTCAGCGTCAGAAGAGTCTAGAAAGGGCGAGACCCCGACGGACAGGCGGAACCAGAGGCGGAAAGAACAGAGGAAGAGGTGGAGCAAGGCTAGAGTCTTAAACTGGTGTCTGGGGGGAGGAGATTCAGACAGAGCATCAGCGATCTAGAGTTTGAGACGTAGAGCTGCACGCTGTGGCTCTGGAAGTGGAACTGAACTTCAATAAAGACTTTCGTACTTAACAACGAAGCGGCGTTGGTCCTTTGTGAGCTGGGACCTCGGGCAGCTCTGACAGCAAACCAATGGTGAAAGATGGTGGATGAGAACTTTCAGAAGTAACATATACTGGAGTATTCTTTCCATCTTTCAACAAATCCTATGTATTCAGACGTAAGTCACTCTGGGTTCAGTGGGACTTACTCTGAAGTAAGAGCATAGGACTGCAACATTAGTAGCTTAAATAGAAATGAAGAAGTTTGGTTCAGTTAATATTGCACTCTCTTATTGAAGAGTTATAGAAGTTGTGCATGGCAAGATATGTTGGTTTATGCAACTATATTAGACACAGGAACCCAGTCCATATAAATTTTTGGAGCTTTAGAGAACAATAAGGCAGGAATCTGTTTTGACCCATATCACTTTAATCCCCTTTTATCCAGTGAGACATGCCTAATGTTCAAGAATTTTCAGTATTGAAAGTAATGAATTGATGCCACTAACTTTAAAAACCCTTTTATTGTATGAGGTTCCCCCACCCCCATGCTTTAGGTGTAAAGGAATGGGAGTGGAAAGGAATTCCCCCCAGATCAGATGTGTCAGCAATTCTTTTTCCTGTAGTGAGTACAATAGGTGTGAGGCATCTGCCTATGTAACTACATATTTTCCTAAGCACATTTTACCTTTGTTGCTCATATTTTCTGCTTTGGCACACAGTCTTCTGTTAGGGGCAACATACCTAGAGAACCCTGCTGCCTCAGTAGAGGGGATCAGGTCCCTACATTATAGTGTACTTTATTAAAAGCCACCCTCACCACAAAATCATCCTTGCTTGTTGGTTACTTGAAGATGATGGCCAATTTATTATTTGCATGTATCCAAGAGCTGTTGCAGACCAACAATGGATGGATATTTTATATCAGCTCAAAAACATTGCTTTTCAACTTCCTATCAAGGCAGATCACAGATTCAGCTGCAAGTATAATATGGAAGATGAAAAATCATATACTTGAGAGGCAGTGTTATGTAGTGGTTAGAGCTGGACTAGAACTGGGGAGACCCACATTTACGTTCCCTTCTTAGCCAGGAAGCTCACTGAGGAGGTCATTCTCTCTTAGCTCAACTTAAAGCAGGCAGGGAAAAAGAATTATTTATGCTCTCTCAAGTTTCTTGGTGGAAAAGCAGGATATACAGTGGTACCTTGGGTTAAGTACTTAATTCGTTCCGTAGGTCCGTTCTTAACCGGAAGCACCACTTTAGCTAATGGGGCCTCCCGCTGCTGCTGCGCCGCCAGAGCATGATTTCTGTTCTCATCCTGAAGCAAAGTTCTTAACCCGAGGTAATATTTCTTGGTTAGCGGAGTCTGTAACCTGAAGCGTATGTAACCCGAGGTACCACTGTACATAGAACAGCTTAATAACTTAACAAATTGGGACAATGGCTGCCAAGAGGCATTCTGTCTTTCAGACACCTTATTACTTCTGTGCGGCCCCTGATTTACTTTTGGGGCTTTACCTCCCACCTGCAAAGGGGGCCATAAATGCAATTTCAATGCAAGCTTGTTCTTTTGTGAGTACAGCAGAGGGCCCAATCCATATACTGTGCACTTGGCCCCAGTAATTCTGGTAGTACTCCTGAGGTCACCTAAGCGATCGCCTCGCCACATATATCTCTGCCCAGCAACTGCGTTCCTGATAAGGGGAAATGAAGAGAGTACAGTGGTACCTCTGGTTACATACTCTTCAGGTTGCACTAAATTCTTCCAGCCATCTGGAATCAATTACCAAAGAGAATTAGGCACCAAGAGTCAGGATGTTTAGACACCCATATTTTTTATTAAGAAGCTTTTTTGTGAGATGTGACCCATTCTTTTGTGAACTATTAACTATGTCTGTAGGAAAGGTTTTATTGTTTTTAGAATTTGTAGGAAGCCTTGGCATAGGCATTGGGCGTGTATCTGAGGCATGACAGGGTCTCTTCAGGGGTGGATCCATAGCAAAACTTAGGTTTACGCAGATGGCCCCCAAATGCTGCGGGAAGCCCACTAGCCCTGCACAACTGACTCTTTGGACAGAGACTTCCCTCCAGACCCCTCTAATGTGGTACCCTGTTATCACTGTCACAGGGATGAATGTATGAAAGACTATAGGATTCTACCCAAGGCCTAAACTGCCAAAGTTGTGACTAGTGCTATGGGGAAGGCGAAACCTGCAGAACAGGGAAGAATCCTTCCCAGCCCTGAATATGATGACTGTGAAAAAACCACAGCAAAGCCCTCCCAAGCTGAAAAGGAATTGATTAAAACAGCAAACAACTAAAACGAAGGGAGGCAGAAGGGTGGGTGACGCTCTTGCCTGACTGGATGAGGAGGGTAGGATTGGCTGGGAATTACAGTTGCCAAGCGGACCTGAGTGAAGCATTTCTCCCTCAGGTCCATTCGTCAATCCACGCCCCACTAAGGTGGCCATGGATTGGCTCATTTGAATCAGCGGGTTTGGCGGGAACCCATGAGCCTCCATGGTGGCTGAGGGGGACATGCTGTGCATCCATGCAGCAATGGAGGCGTTGCACTGGGCCGCAACCACTGCTCACCAGTGAGGTACGGTAAGCGGCCATTCTTTGCATTAGAATGCATTTACTTTAACTTCATTCAATCTGCAGAGGAGAGATCACATACTGTTTTTAGCCACTGAATTCCAAATGTGATGTTGGCATCTGTGAGACGATCCAAAGCAATATCTTCAAAAGGTTAAGTACTCTAAATATGGTTCCTCTATTCAGAAACCCAAAGGACAGTTTGAAAATCCAATTATGACACTTGAACTTGATCATGTTATAGACAACTTGAACTGTTGCTGGGAACTACATTATAACTTTTCCGACAAAAGTATCATTCAAGGCTCCCTTTTGCAATTAGGGAGCCATCACACTCAGGCTTTTTAAAATCCCTGCTGTGAGAATACAGACTTTCAATTCACATCTTTGTGTCATATTCTGTGCCAATCAGCTGGACAAGTGAGACATTGTAATAAACATGAGACACAATGATATAATAGTTTGCCTCTTCTTCTGCAGCTCATCGCCTCATCTGAAAATTAGCATGATTACGCAAACTGAATTTGTTCATTCAGTTTTCTCCCCTTCTCAATATTGTTTGTAAAAAAATAAAAGAATTGGAAAAACAATTAAAGAAAATGTTTAGAAATAATAAAGAGACTAAGAGAAACTGCTTGATGTTAAGAGCAGTTCAGCAATGGAACCACTTAACTAGCAGAGTGGTGGATTCGCCTTCTTCTGAGGTCTGAAGGGATGCCCTAGTGCTGGATTTCAGGCATCGGACATGGGGGTTGGAATAGATGGTCTACAGGGCCCATCTATCATTTAGACATACATCATCATGTGCAAGTGTCAAGCACTTAAAATACAGCAAGACAGCAAAGGGGTGTGTGTGCAGGGGGTGGGGTGGGGAGCTTATTAACAGACAAAACTTCTGTACAGCAGCTGCTTCTTAGTTTTAGTATTACAACTACTGCTAGTTTTGATTTCTTTATTTAAAATGTTTGTATTTGTCATCTAACAGGATTTATGTTGCACTTAATCAAAGCTGTACCAGTCAATACAAAGCATCATTAGAGTCTAGATTAAACCAGCAGGTAATAGCTGAATAACCTTTTTAGCCAATGAATCAGATTAGTAGATGTAACTTTTTTGGTTTTTAAATAAAGTTTCCTCCAATAATCAGGTTTCAGATCTTGTTTTAGAAAGAAAATGAAGTGTAATATAAGACTATAGCAAATCTACAAAGAATAAGCACCTTCTGTTACCTCCTGTCTTTGTCTCCACATGTATATGACTACACACACATCCACGAAACACACACTTGGCCCTTTAATCGTGAGCCATGGTGTGCCACAGCACAAAAATGGTGAGCATTCAGTGGAGCTAGCAATATTTTGGTTAAGCCTCTAGAGAGAGTAAGAGATGAAAAACCTGATGAGAAGCATCAGCATATGAGTGACAGGAAGGCAGAGAAGGAGCAAGGCAACCATTGCCAAATAAGAATACAGGATGACAATGGAAAGTAGGCCAACAGATGGGTAAGGAATCAGGTTGGAGCAGTTTTTCCCAACCTGGTGCCTTCCAGATGTTTTAGACACCAACTCCTGTCAGGCCCATCTAGCATAGTCAATAGTCAGGAGTGATGGGCAATATAATCCAACAACATCTGGAGGACTCCAGTGTAAGGAAGGCTGGGTTAGAGGAAGAAGCCAAAAGTGTATGCAGAATGTATGCAGCCATACATTCCCTGGGGATGCATGGTTGACTGAAGCACTAGAGAGGCAAGAGAGAAATTAGTTGGAGAGGAGGGAAAAAGAGATCAGAGCAGTTACTACCAAGACAACCAGTGGTGGGTGGGTAGAAGGCGACTCTTCCTCAGGGATTTACTCTGCACTGGTGGTCACATGGTTATTCCTTATGATTTGCAATCATAGAATTGTATTTTTTTAAAAAAAACAATATTTATTGAAATTTCAAAAAATTACAAAAATAAAGAAAAATAAAGCAAAAAATACAAAATACAGAAAAATAAAAACAATTATAAACAAGTCAATCTTTCCATATCTTATCTTTCATTTGCTTATTTCCTTGACCTCCTCACACCTCCCTTTTTTGTATTCTAGTTCAATTAGTTAATTCAGCAAATCCTTTCCATCTTTGTTTTTATCTTAGTAATTTATCTTAATATATTGTAACTTTACATTCTCACCTGTTAACAGTCCATTTTTACTTACTCCTTTGTAACATTGCTGCTAAAACCACATAACTTCATTCCAGCATCCTTCTAACATTCCTTAATTTTACAATGTTTCTGTAGATAGTCTTTAAATTTCTTCCAACCTTCTTCTACCAACTCTTCTCCCTGGTCTCGGATTCTGCCAGTCATTTCTGCCAGTTCCATGTAATCCATCATCTTCATCTGCCATTCTTCCCGGGTGGGTAGATCTTGTGTCTTCCAATACTTTGCGATAAGTATTCTTGCTGCTGCTGTAGCATACATAAAAAAAATTCTATCCTTCTTTAACACCGATTGGCCGACCATGCCCAGGAGAAAGGCCTCTGGTTTCTTCAGAAAGGTATATTTAAATACCTTTTTCATTTCATTATAGATCATCTCCCAGAAAGCCTTAATCCTTGGGCGTGTCCACCAAAGGTGAAAGAATGTACCTTCAGTCTCTTTACATTTCCAGCATTTATTATCAGGCAAATGATATATTTTTGCAAGCTTGACTGGTGTCATGTACCACCTGTATTTCATTTTCATAATATTTTCTCTTAAGGCATTACATGCCGTAAACTTCACACCTGTGGTCCATAACTGTTCCCAGTCAGCCAACATAATGTTGTGTCCAACATCTTGTGCCCATTTAATCATAGCAGATTTCACCGTTTCATCCTGAGTATTCCATTTCAGCAGCAGATTATACATCCTTGACAGTCTTAGTTTTGGGATCTAACAGTTCTGTTTCCAATTTTGATTTTTCCACCTGGAAGCCAATTTTCTTGTCCAAATTGTATGCCTCCATTATTTGATAATAATGAAGCCAATCTCGCACTTTGTTTTTTAGTTTTTCAAAGCTCTGCAGTTTTAATTTATCTCCCTCTTGTTCCAAAATTTCCCAATATTTCGGCCATTTGGCCTCCATATTGAGCTTTTTCTGAGCCTTCGCTTCCATCGGTGACAACCACCTTGGGGTTTTATTTTCAAGTAGGTCCTTATATCTTGTCCAGACATTAAACAATGCTTTCCTGACAATATGGTTTTTAAACGCTTTATGTGCTTTGACCTTATCATACCACAAATATGCATGCCACCCAAATACATTATTGAAACCTTCTAAATCCAAAATGTCTGTGTTTTCAAGAAGCAGCCATTCTCTCAGCCAGTAAAATGCAGCTGATTCATAGTAAAGTTTTAGGTCTGGCAGGGCAAATCCACCTCTTTCTTTTGCATCAGTTAGTATTTTAAATTTTATTCTGGGTTTCTTGCCCTGCCAGACAAATCTAGAAATATCTCTCTGCCACTTCTTGAAACAGTCCATTTTATCCAAATGCAATCATAGAATTGTAAAGGATCCTGATAGTCATCTAGTTCAACCCCCCTGCAATACAGGAATCGCAACAATTCATGCCAGATGGCCATTTAACCTCTGCTTAAAAACCTCAAAGGAAGAGTCCATAGCTTCCTGAGGGAGTCCATTCCACTGTTGAACAGCTCTTTCTTTCAGAAAGTTCTTCCTGGTGGCTAAGGCACCCTTTGAGAGAACAAGGTTTAACTATTTTTTTTTCTAGGCCACGATGAAGAGCTATAATCTAAGCTGTGAGTTGCCTTGAAAGAAAAAATACAGTGTAAGGAGAAGGCTGCATGGTCGGGGGTGGGGAAACAAAAGCCACAAGCAAAATACAAACATGGTTCTACTTGGGAATTCCTCTTAATGGCTTTTTTTACTGAAGTAGTTTTACTAAAGCATAGGATGGGGAAAATATCTATAGTGTTGGTGGGATTTTTCCTTTCTCACCATGGGTAGTGAGTGCAAAGAAAAGTCTTCATTTAGTTGTGGGGTCCTATATGTGTTTACCAGTGGACTTCATATAGTGCTTTCCCTTTTTAGGCCCACAGGAATCCAAACAATAGCTTTGCCACAAGGCATGATTAGGTTGGAACAAAGGGAGAATAAGGCTCATGTCTCCTGAATAGAGGTTGGGAAAAAGATGATGTCTTGATGAAACAGAGAAATTATCCCCAAATTTGTTTTATGAAGGATATATTGTGACAGACTTCATGTAGTTGTAAGTCCTTGACTGCAAATCTGCCTTGACTGCAATTGCCAGGTGGTTTTTTAACTTTGGTTGTTGATTCATTAGGGTTTGTTGGCTTTTTTATTAGTATTTTAAAGTTTTTTCAGTTGCATAAAATAAAGTGAAAAAAGAGAAAAGAAGAAAGTGCAATATATGCTATTGTATACAAGCATGGTGGCCATAATGCCAAGGTTGCAGGTTTGATCCCTGTATGGGACAGCTGCATATTCCTGCATTGCAGGAGGCTGGACTAGATGATCCTTAGTGTCCCTTCCAAGTCTATAGTTCTATGATTCTTATATATGCTAATACATATATAATTATTAATAACCACCTATAGTCTGTATAAACTTGTTTCACATGTAAGCATATTTATTCAAACAAAGTCTGATGTTGCAAGTGCCGTCATGTCTTCAGTCCATTGATGAAAGGAACCATAGTTTTTATTTGCTGGCTTAACTAGCCGTTCTTAACCACATGCAGTTCACCTGTTAATGCAATGGAAATACCGTACATCCAGGGGAGATAATTTGCTATTTAAACGTACTGTAAGTAAAACTACTGGATTTGCAGTATTACCCATACCTGAGTTCTCAACTGAAACATCTGACTTAATGACTGTACCTATAAATGCCAAGCTGCTTTCCTTTAAAAGAAAAATGTTGAAGCTTTGCAATATATAAAGTAATATATTCTTTGCAAATTCAGTATTTGACAGATTTAATTTTTAATTATAAACTAACTGACTTATAATGGATTGAAAAGAAGTAAAAGTTTTATTACAGTACTTAAAATTTTACATGTACTGATTCTTCCCATTTTGGAATAATGGGAACTTCAGTACTCGATTCACATTTAGGCTGCAGTTCTGAGAACGCTCACCCAGGAGGATGACCTATTAAACACAGTGGGATTTCTCTGAGTAAACAGGAATAAAATTATGTTGCAACAGTTGTACAGTTGTGAAGCATTTACAAATATTTCTCCTTGCCTAGTCACAATCATTGGTGAGATCCAAAACATCCTGCAGCATTCTTCCTATTCACCAAACAACAATTTTGTTTTTCCATGACTATTACTTAAGAGGATTTCTAAAATATATACAAGTTTTGGTGTAAGAGAAATTCTATGATAATGCTCATGAAGAGATGTCCATTGGAAAGAGTATACTGCTCAGTTGTGCAAGAGTTCTGAACATTCATAAAAAGCTCATTATTCCCATTTGTTTTAACAGATCTCAATCAGCCTGTGCTTGAGACACTATGAAAATAAGTTGAGCAGCCCACACAGGTAAAAAATCTGCAAACACAAACACATGAAGATTCCTAGCTTGGAACAACATGTTTTGTTTTAGCTATAATCACCCATAGAAATTTTTAGAGATTCCTATACCTCAGCCTTCCCCAACCCTTAGGTCCCCAGATGTTTGATGTTGAGATGACAACAACTCCTACCATCCCCAGCCAGTATGGTAACTCTAACACTTCATTATAGGCAGGATTGAGAATGTAACTGGAAAGAGAAACAATTGTGATAAATTCAGAGTTTATATTCTCACATGTAATGATTATGAGTAGTGACCAGCATTGCAACTAAAATCCACAATGTAGGGTTCAGAGTTGAATGAATGACACAAAAGGCCACTGGTTTTCCAGAAGGTGTAAAGAGTTTTAACCTGTTTAATATAAATAAATCAGCATGCTTTGTTTTTGTTTGGTAATTCCAGTATGGCATAAGGTGTGTGTGTGTGTGTGTGTGTGTGTGTGTGTATAAGAGAGAAAATAGGCAAAAACAGAAGTATTAAAACATGTATTCCAATAACGGGCTATCTTTTGTTACTTTTCACAGTGCCAGGACCCTAGTTTATCCTTTGTTTCCAGCAACATATAAAGCAAACACTGAGGAACTCAAATACGGAAGGAAACCAGTGGGTAAGGTTAACATGAAATTTTTAATTTAATTAAACATGGGTTTGAAGAGGAACACAGCTATTTTTGGTTTGGTGAAGCATCAACTGCCTTAAGACTAAAAACACTTGCACATAGAAACATTAGCCTTTGCACGTTAAAGTAATACCAGCTATGCTGCCTGGCTTGGAAATGGACTTTAGTATTAGACACAGTGCATAAGGCTGGTGTAGCAGTAAGTGATCAATCATTATCTACCCCAGCCTTTGGTTTTCAAGCACAGTACTTTATTGGCAAATGCATTTACTTCTCCTTCAGGTAAGCAGTGTTCATGACAGCATAAGCTGAATGGAGAGTAGTTTCATTAGTGCTGAAGAAGAATGAGACTATCACACTGAAGTACTATACATTATTATTATATATTTTATTTAAATATCTATATTTATGCATTTACAAACTTTAATAAGCATTCATCATCTCCACTTTTTTATAGCAGAGAATTAGCTTCTGTAAAATGACCATGTACAAAACTAGGCAACAGGTTTTTTTTCCATATTTCTCAGCTGTCGTGAGCAATAAAAACGTGACCAAGATGGAATGAAAACTAAAATACAATCTCAAACCAGTGGCTCTTTTGCAAGTATTACAAAATCAGTGCTCAGCTAGGAGTCCCAAAGGGGATATTTAACATTTTAATTGGTTTAATGCATGAGGGGAATGTACTTCTGAGTTACAAAGTGCAGATGCTCAACTGAGGTGGTAGCCTGCAAACCCTTCTAGGATCCTCTAAATCAATATGGCACACGCACACACAGGGGGAAAAAAATCTAGAAGATTACACTGATCTGCAGCAGTGTCAAATCCTCCTAGTTTTAATTTTTCCATAAAGAAAAAGGTTCATTTCAATACTTCAGATTTCTTCATAAATGAATGCTTTAGCCTCTTCCACACCTCTCGAGATTTAGGGATCAGCCCACCAAGGTGCAGCTTTGCACTGTGGTGGGTTCTGGAATCCTCAAAGTAACATTTAAGAACTTTGGGTGGTATTCAGAGTTTTACTCAAAGCAGACCTCTTGAAAAATAATGCACCTAACTTAGTCATGGTTATTCATTCCAATGAGTCTATAAAAACTCATTGCTCATTTTAATTTAAATCAAAAATAGATAAAGAGGAATGTTGGGAGATGGGGGTGGTAAGAGGAAGCACCATTGCCATGATGTGTCAATCTCTCAGAATGCCATGTGTTACAAAAATGGCCTGGAGGACAAAACCTCGCCAGGAACACGGTTTCTCAGCAGCCTTGCTTAACTGTGTCATCTGATGCCATTTAGTAAATGATGTAAGATGACACCAAAGATGTGTGCACTCCCTTTAGGACACACAGGAGTAAAGAACAAATATAGTGTGATTGCATAATTCATATTGCACAACTGTATAAAAAACCCATAAATACCAGCTATCTGAAGGTCTTAAATACAAAATACAGGTCACGTACTATTTTAATCAATAATCATTTTCAAGTGCAAGTTAGGTGTGCCCTTCACTTCTTCCTATAAAAGGCATTTTTTTGGCACAAATGTAACCCCCCCTTCCAATATTGTGCCCATACTTTCTCAATGAAGCCCTATACATACAGTATAAAAAGGTTATTTACACACAATGAACTAGGTATACAGAAACAGCTTTAAGGGTTGAATCTCAACTCCTGTTATGAAAATGGGGAATAGGGTGGGCAGACAAGCCACCCATCTGATTTATGCTGGTTGCTGTGGGTTCACATTGATAGAAGCAGGATGTCCTAGGAGACCAATACGCTGTTTTTGCTTCCTCTGCTCTGTCATCTGGAAAATTGAAACATGTACTTGGTTAGACATAAGCACTTCCTGTACGTCAGACCACAGAATGAGCTATTGCTGTTATATTGTGGTCAAGGTTTATTCTGAAAGCCATTTGCAACAGAAGAGCACGATCCTGTTTGATGCATCAAAAACAATTAAGAGAAAAACAGCTACCCCACCCCCGCCCAGCTGGGAAAATCCAGAGAGAAAGTTTGGGAGTCTAGCACGAAGTGCTCATTGACTCCTCATGACAGCAAGCAAGCTACGTGGTGGAATGGAGAGGTTGGGACATGGGAAATGCAAAGGAAAATCCCCACTCAGTCCCCACAGAGCTCAGCTGGGTGACATGGGCAAGCGATCAAATAAGAAGTTCAACCAAATAAATGCTTGCATGGTAGCTGTATTAAATCCAGCATTGGAGAGCCTGCTTTATATGTGGCAACGTTTTGTGTGTAGCAGCTCCCTAGGTAGAATGTTCAGTTCTGCAAAATGACAGCCCCATCATTTTGGCTGGCACAGCTATTTGCTATTCTCCAGGATCTTGCAGAAGGGCATAGGAATGGACTCTATTCTATCCCCGCCTGCTGATGCAACCCACTCTTAGGCTGTGTGCCACACATATCCCTGAGTGGAAACTTGAGCTTGGGAACACAGAATGCTACTGGGCTGGGAATAGAGTTCAGCCCAATGGAAGGGAGGCAACTCACCCCGGTCCCTTTGTTAACACAGCAGCAAGCTATGTTAACCTGATCCTGCATCTAGAACTGGTACACTGATTCATAAAATTGGGCTGGAAGGTATTTGAATATGAATTTGCAATGTACCCAAGATATAAATGACAATTTGAAAATTACATTTTAGGCTGAGGAGATACACTGAGTGTTTACAAGGTAGCTGCAATGTTACACAACTAGGAGTAAATTGCAGTGGACTAATTTCTGAGTAGACATGCATAGGACTGCATTGTAAGAGCCACACCTCTGCAGACAAGTGCTTTGCCCAGCTACTGAAAAAGTGGCATTTAAGGGCTAAAACAAAATAAAATTAAACACAGTAGCAAGTGCAATTCAAAAGATTGTTTCTGTTACCATATGAATGTTACATTCTGTGGAAGTCAATTTTCTCCCTTTTTGAAAGGAACATTGTATTACTAAACAAATATTTAAGCCCCACCCCAACTGCAAGAAGTATTTACATTATTTTTAAATTTGCATATGCTTGAAGCATGTACTGAAATGTATATAATTGTTATTGAGATTTTATGTCTTAAACTACATAGAGAATGGGCAGATTACTAAATTAACTGCTAAAGAAAACAGAACTAAAGCACACTTAATTAGCTAGTTTAGTGGAATGAGGGCCTAATCATAATCTTCATGCAATATCTCTAAATGTTCATGAAATATCATTCTGTCATGAATTAGCTACATTTTCATTATGGTGGAAGAAATGTTTAAGCTTGGTGCTTCAGTCCCTGATAACTTTCTGTTAAACCAGTTCCCTTTAATTATTTGTTATTTGCAGCATATTGCTTGCCAATTAGCATTTGCAACGTATCACTTAAGTGGATCCTGAGGCAAACTATTAGTAGTTTTCCTTCCCTTCCTTTTAAAGGGTGTAAAAGGTAAAGGTAAAGGTACCCCTGCCCGTACGGGCCAGTCTTGACAGACTCTAGGGTTGTGCGCTCATCTCACTCTAGAGGCCGTGAGCCAGCGCTGTCCGCAGACACTTCCGGGTCACGTGGCCAGCGTGACGAAGCTGCTCTGACGAACCGGCACCAGAGCAGCACACGGAAACGTCGTTTACCTTCCCGCTATAAAGCGGTACCTATTTATCTACTTGCACTTGGGGGTGCTTTCGAACTGCTAGGTGGGCAGGAGCTGGGACTGAACGACGGGAGCTCACCCCGCCGCGGGGATTCGAACCGCCGACCATGCGATCGGCAAGTCCTAGGCGCTGAGGTTTTACCCACAGCGCCACCCGCGTCCCTTTAAAGGGTGTATGCACCTTTAAAACCTGGTTGTTTGCATATTCATACGAGGTTCACAGAGTGCATTCATGAGATGTACAGGGCTGGGGTAAGTGGAGGCCACAAGTCACTGCAGAAAGTGCTTGGTCAGTACAAATCTGGTCCATTCTTAGCATTATGGAGAATCCAAAAAAAAATTGAGTTATGTGGTGTGTGAACAAGCAATGTTGCCATAGCAACAGACCCTCCAATTATTCCTCTTTTCCAAGGGCTCTTTTCTGGATTTACAGAAGCCATCTTGGTTTCTGATTTGATCCCTGAATGTCCCACTTTTCTTTAAGGTGTCTCTATTTTAACTGGAAAAATGTTGGAGGGTATGGCGTTATGAAATCCCCAAGCCAAGGAGATACCTGAAGGCAGCCCTGTATAGGGAAGATTTTAAATGTTTAATGTTTTCGTATATTTTTATATATGTTGGAAGCTGCCAAGAGTGGGCAACCCAGTCAGACGGACAGCATATAATAATAATAATTGGATAGGGCGTCCCTGTTTTCATTGGAGAAAATTTGGAGCTATGTAGCAAAGGCAGTGGGAGCATATGGGAGAGGTACATGTACAACTGGATCCTTCTCTGGTATATTGCTTGCAAACTACTAATTTTGTGTGTGTTTGTGTGTGTGTGTGTGTGTGTGTGTGTGAGAGAGAGAGAGAGAGAGAGAGAGAGAGAGAGATGGAGAGTGATGTAATGACATGCTGTGGAGTGTGGCATAAAAAAGCAGACCAAGGCATTTACTAGAGAGAGAAAAAATGTAAAGGTCATATTAACTCCTGCATAAGTGTACTGAAAATTCGTAACAAACCAACAACTTTGTATTCATTAAATTGCCAGTGGTATTTTTTTTTAATAGTTTGCCAGGAATGTTTACACCACTTGTTGCAGTTCAATAGTGTTTCAAAAGGAGTTGTTGAATTTTGGCATTAATGACAGCTCTAGTCTCTAGAAACCAATTAGAGGTGACAGCTGTGAAAGGGAAACTTGCTCTTATTTGATTCAAACCAGCCTCTCAGTTAGCTCTTCTTTCTAGAAAGGGTTGTTCCTAATGAGAAAGTGATGTATTGGTATGGTCACACAACTGGTACATGCTGCAACTTGATCTGGGCACACTCAATGACTGCACTTAGGGGAAATTCCAAAGAGTCCTCTCCTGTTAATAAACCTGGTTTCCCCTTCTTCCTCAGCAGGGCAGAGGCCCTCTGAATGCTAATGTCATTCTCTCTCATTTTCACAAGGGCAAAGTTTAAAAGCTGGGCAAGTTAAAAGTGGAAGGCTTTAAACATTAAGGCATATTCGGGCTTTAGCTGGTGAGGTTGAAGCAAAAGGTGGGGAAGGAGAAGAGGGGCCTCCCATTGAGCTTGCTATCAAATTCCATTCTGGATTACTTCAGTCACATGTTTTAAAATTCTGGCTACAAATCCAAAGTGCAGCAATGCATGTTGTGGTTGATAAGGAACAAGCAGGAGGCAAAAGGATGTGCAGTATCCAAAGGAATTCCGAGGACAGTGCATTTGCACTGAGATCCATGCCTTTACAGTGGTACCTCAGGTTAAGTACTTAATTCATTCCGGTGGTCCGTTCTTAACCTGAAACTGTTCTTAACCGGAAGCACCACTTTAGCTAATGGGGCCTCCTGCTGCCGCCGCACCACCGGAGCACGATTTCTGTTCTCATCTTGAAGCAAAGTTCTTAACCTGAAGCACTATTTCTGGGTTAGCGGAGTCTGTAATCTGAAGCGTATGTAACCCGAGGTACCACTGTACTCAGCCCTTAATCCTATGGTGTGTGTGTTTTTAAAAGATTATTAAGGCATAAACTTTTTTAAGTTTAAAAGGCAAAGAATAAGTCTTGTAGTGTCAGATAGACAGGGCATGCGCAGGAGCAGGATGCTAGCATCTTTACATATTATATGTAAGTTAGGGATGTACTACGAGAATAGAAATGAGGGTTGCCACATTGCCAGAAATAAAGAACCAGAAGCATGCTTATTTGCATGTGTCAATTTCCCTCTGACTAATTTTAAGCTAGAACAAATTAAAAATCCCGGTGGAACAAAACACGTCACAGAAAAAAACAAATAACCCCTCTAGCTAGGCCAGTTTAAACAAGCCTGGTGAATGGTAACCTAGGATATGTGTGTGTTTGGCCTTCTAACTTAGCAACCATTGTCACCAACCCTGCAGAACAAGCAAAGAATACCAATAATTTTGAAGCTTCTTGCTGTATTACCTATTACCCATCATATCAAGGCAGGGGGAGAGTCTGTCATACTCTCTCCCAACTCCAATATAATTTTGTGTATTGAAGGCTGCATTAAAAATACAAACAGTTGGTTTTCCCACCCTCAGGTTTTCCATTCAGTGACACTTATTAAATGTGACTAGGACATTTCTGGTTTTCCAAAATTTGTGAAAACATAAAGGCTTTGTGTAAACTGATACCCTGTCTGCATCTTCTGGAAGTCTCTTACCTGCTCTTTAAGCTCAGACAGCTGATTAGAAAGATTGGACACCAGCTTCATGGTAGATTCAAGCTTCTCTTGCAAGTTTCTAAGTTCATTCTGTTCTCCTTCAGAATCACTGCTCACAAGCGACATGGCACGCATCCGAGGGAACCAATCCAGATTTCTCTCCTGAAATTCAGGCATGACAATGACATAAATGCGTGGCAAAGGCACAATTGCATATTGGCCACTGTAAATTCACTTGAATATGGGTAACGCTCCAAAAGCTTGTTCTAAAATACAATTTTGTATCACTAAAAATGCATTTCATGTGCTTCTGGTGTAAAAAAATAAATCCAATTAATCTCAGATAATTTTAATGACTATTGCTCAGAAGTCACAAAACAATACCATATTAGAACTCCTTCACACCTCATAACTGTGAAGTTATTCCATGCTTAACTGTAGCAATTCAAGAAGAGATTGTTTGTTGTAGCTTCTGCTTTTGAATTACAGGTAACATGTTCCCCACATTAATTTTTTCCATTTACATATCTAGTAACAATGTTTTCTTGAGCCCTCCACACTTGAAAAACAAGATACTCATTTATATGTCTTATGAAACCTTAAACAGTACTTAATTGTAAAACCCTCCAAAAATCTCTATGTAGTTTACAACAATAGAAAATAAAACATTTTAAATTATCTATAAAAACAGTTAAAAACAGGTATTAAAAATATTAAGAGCACTAAAATCAACAGTAGCTAAAAAGAAAGAAAACGCATGTAACTTCTATATGATGGATAGGCTGTGCCTAAAAAATGTTTTAATCAGCAGTATGTTTACCAATCAATTTTATCCCCCAAATTATGGGAGAAGGCTAAAGCTTCACAATGCTAACTTTCATAATAGTAATGTGTTCTGTGATCCTTTCAAAGTATTCAGTTAAAATAATGAGATGCCTTCACAAGATATTTGGGGCAACTTTACTCACTAGTTGGCCTCTTTAAATCTATTACAGGTGATTTGGGGAGTAAGTCTTAGGATTTCCCTTGCAACTTTCCTTATGAGACAAGAACAACTGAACTGGAAGATTCCTTGTGTATTTGAAACTCCCTGGTTCTGCAGGAGAGAATCCATTAGAAAGCTGGTTCTTCCCTACAGAATATGGGTTCCTTGCAGAACCTAAGATCTCCTGGTGGTCTTGTTACTTTCTCCCCAAGGTGAGGAAGTGGAGGAGTAACCTCTAGTGAAATCAACATACATACCAACACTTATTGACAGAATCCAGAGGAGCAAGTAATAAGTGAATGCTAAATCTAATGTTGAAACCCTCCCCACCCCCAGTTCTAGAACCTGTTTTGATTACATATTTGGGGGTTCCACAGCTAATTGCTTACAGGTAAATCAACTCTATAAATGTGATGTTGCATGCTTCTGTACTGATGTATACAGCTAGTGATGCAAAAGAAAAGGGAAGGAAAACTGGCAAAAAGAAAAGCCCCTAAGTACTGTGGGAGCAGAAAGGGAAGAGAAAGGGTGCGTAGCAGACAAAAGTTTCTCAATTCATTAAAGGCTAGTACTGACAGCCATTCAGTGCTACTGTTTGATTTCTCTCCCCTCCCACGTTGGAGGCATATCTTTAATGCTGAAGTTCAGACGAGGAGGAGGAAGCAAGAAAGCCTGGGTGTAAGCAGATGCACTTTAATACTACCTCATGAAACCTGGGACAAAACTAGTCTGATAGCCAAGTTTTATCTATTGTAACAATCAATTTCAACCACACGCTATGACAATTGCCAAGTTCTAGCTATTTCCATTTAGTCAGTGGAGCATCTCTAGGTTAGGCAAGTGGTACTCCACTCACGCAACAGGACTTCCTCTTCCTCTGCCCCAAATCTGCTGCTGAGGATCCTCCAATCCTGTGTAACAGATTTTGACGGTGCATTTGGGGGAGAGGGGAAAGGAGCTGCAGGAAAGGAGGTGAAGTTCTGTTGCGCAAGCTGGTGTCTGTTGTGTGAGGAAAATAGCAGCGTTGGATACAACCTGAGGAGAGGAATCTGGCATTCACCTTCATGCTCCACAGAACCACACTTGAAATTGATAGGTGACCTTTCAAAAACCAGTTCTTGCTTTAGGAACCAATATTTTATTATTCTGAGGTTCTAGTGCCTTTGAGTGTACATATACACATGCAGTGGCGTAGCGTGGGGGGTGCAGGGGGGGCCGGTCGCACTGGGTGCAACATCTGGGGGTTAGGGTTAGGGGGCGCAAATTGCTTGCCTTGCCCCGGGTGCTGACAACCCACGCTACGCCACTGTACACATGTACCAATTGGATCAGACTGAAAGTTCATAAAGTCTAGCGTCCTACTTTCTAGTAGCCAGTCATGCATCTGGAAGGCACACAAGCAAAAACATGGTGACCATAGCACTGCTGTGCTAGTTGCCTCTATGTGGCATTAAAAGTACCATTAAAAAGTAAAATGTCATTATATTAAATGGAAAACCAGAAACAAGTAAAAACAGAAATTCAGAACTAACAGCTCAGTCCTATTACCATTTATGCAGCTACACCATCAATGTAGATAGTGCTTTAGAGCACCTCAAAAAAGAAAGCAAATTATGTTGCCCTCTTCCAATGAATTTACAATCTAACTTCTATTTTTAACAGGCATATGCTTGTAATAGTGATGGGTGAATCAAAGTTCTCACTGCAGATGAATAGATCACAAGATCTTCTCAGAACCATTGTTACCATTTTTGAACTTGTTTTGCAGCATTCTTGTAATCGAGTGCTAGCATTTTATCAGAAACATAACTAAAAGAATAATAGAGTTGTAGAGTTGTAAGGGATCCTAAGGGTCGTCTAATCCAAGCTCCTGCGACTTAAGTTTCTGGAATCCCTTGTGGGATCCCTGTCCATACCTACTAAACTGCCACAGTCCCCTTCCATGAAAACATTTCTTCTTCTTCTTCCCCATGGGTTTAACGGTATAGCAAAGCCATAGATAGGTCCCATTATGGTCAGCAGCTGGCAACAGTGTGAGCATGTTTCAGTCACAACCTTTCATATGGCCTTGTCCCTTTTGTAAACTGCCATAAATTCTCCAACACGTCCCCCAGAGTGTCTTGTCCCTGAGGGCAAGCCCCACAGACAAATTTGTAATACCCAAATCACAAAACCCATGTAGGATAGGCCCTCTATCTTCTATATAGCACAAACCCATAAAACCTGATCAGCTATTTCCCCTACCTTATAAACCTCATGTTACTCCATAGAGCACAATGCACAACTGTCTGAACTCTGAACAGACCAACTTGTTTCTCCTGCCCTAAGTTTAAAAACTATAAAAACTATAAAACAAATCCTTCAGTGATGGACAAAAGGATAATGCAGTCCTACCAACACAACCCCCCTCCCACTGCCTTTGCTATTCACCTGACAAGAGTCTCAAACCATTTTCCTTTGTAATGAGAATTGAAAATGCATGAGGGAAAAACCTCCAGTAACCAGAGAAGAGATTCTCAACTGGATTTTTTAAAGGCATACCAAAGAACATTAGGAGAGGTGACTTGCTTGGCCCCTCACCCCAGCACGAGGCAAGCAGTACACCTGCCGAACCTTACGTATTCTTCGCTGTTACTGGATTTGCCCTTTAACCTACTCAAAGCAGTAAATGGGAGCAGGGGTGCTTGGCAACTGGCTGGTTTTATCACAAATCTACGACTGTTAATCCCAGCTGGCTATGAAACCTAAGACAATGACCCACATTAGCTCCCTTGTCAGCTGCTGAGGATATACATCACAAAACATTTCTGTATGGATAACTTACTTGCATGCATATCTCCACTTAGTGGTTTGTGCACATGGGGAACAAGGGTTTCAGTACAGTAATACCTCCGTGAATGTCCGCCTTGTCTAGCATCCGCTTCGGCGAACGTCCGTGGCAAACCCGGAAGTACCGGAATGGGTTACTTCCGGGTTTCTCGCTCACGCATGCGCAGAAGCACTAAATCGCACTTCGTACATTCGCAGAAGTGCAAACCACTCCGCGCACGTGCGCAGACACGGCACTCTGCCCTGCATCCTTTTCGGCTAGTACCTGGGGCTCTGGAACAGATCCTGGTCGCAAAACAAGGTACGGCTGTACAATAGAAATAAGGGGCTGCTCATTAAAACTGGGTCAGCAGCTTGCTGTGATTTGTGGGAATCGGTCAAGGTACAGTGGTACCTCCGGTTACAAACTTAATCCATTCTGGAGGTCCATTTGTAACCCAAAACTGCTCATAACATGAGGCGCGCTTTTGGTAATGGAGCCTCCTGCTGCTGCTGCAATGCCGGCATGTGACTTCCGCTCTTGCGACTAACTTAAATACATTGCTTTCTATAGGTATATTTCTAAGTAGAATTTTGTTGGATATAACCCATATATTCTCTCTCGGTCATCACTCTTCCTACCAGCTTACCCAAGAAATGGGTATTTGTGACTGGGTGGTAGTTATAAACCATGGGCTGTATTTAACAACAAAAGAAGGGGAGGGAGCTAGAGTGAGTGAGTGGTTACCACCGTAGAAATATGGTGCCACCCCAAGCACCACACTCCTGACACATTCAGCAAATCTGGTTTTCAGAAACCCTACACCGATTACTTTGGTCTTCAAAGAAATATCAAAAGCTGTGAACTCCATACGTAGTAAAATGGAACAGGTACGCCTTCAGGGTGGGAGGAAAGGGGGGGCAGATAATAGTTTCTGTAGCTGAGAGACATACAAAACAAATATTTTTGGCAAATAACTTGACACCCTTGTTTCACAGATCTTGGTCATAACCCAACAAGCAGCAAATCAACTGGATTAGTAGCAGCTGACATGTTTCTGCAAGATGGCGCACCAGCTTTGCTTCTCAATTCCCTGCATGAGGTTATATTGATGTTTTCAGGAGACATAAGAAATGAACCTGAAATGTGCATTCAAAGCAGCTCATTTTGCGGGCCAGAGAATTCTACAGCCTATATAACAGAGTGCACCTTAACCTGCTTCTCCCCTCTCCTTTATCTCACTATCAAATCATACCCATTTCGGAGGATTGTTTGTTTTTTATTAAAAAAACATTCAAAAGTTACAATACAATACATTTTAAATCAATATATCCCCTCCAGAGACACCTCTGCAATGATGGTGGCATTAAAATAAGAACAGGATATTTTAATTTTGGAGGTGGTGTGTCCAAGGAGTAAGCTTGACAAGCAGGTTTCTGTTAAAAGCTCAACAAAGCCCTCAAGGTGTCTGGTCTTGCAAGCAACATGTTAAGTTACCATGGCTCCCCCCCCCCACCTCCTTTTTGCATGCATTAAGTGAGCCATAATCTTCAGCCTTTATGTTTGGTCTGTTTCCTTGCCTCCACAGGCACACCCCTTTCCTACTGGTGTCCCACATACCAATGCTGTTATGCACTGTCTGCTTTGGCCCTCCTACAAGCCTGGTGGTGCCGTCAGCTCCCTCTTCCCGTCACAGCAGCAGCTTCCTCTCTTTAAACAGACCAACTGAATTAAGCCACTGACGGAAGCTGGCTAACCACAAGTGTTGTGTTTCTGGCTAGCTCTTTTCTAGGTAAAGTTGGAAAAGTCCCTTTCAAGTAGCAATCGTCAGAATCTCAGACACGGGGGTGGCGATGGCCAGAGCTTTTAAAATGTCCATGATTGGTAACTTGTTTGTTTTTTCTTTCTTTCCAAAAAAGGAAGCTGCTATGTGCGATGGAAATGATAATTCATTCTGAGAAATCTCACACTTCCTTGCTTTCACTGAACTGAGCTTGCTATAGGGGTCTTTCCAACCTTGGATTTTATCTTTATCGTTAAAAGTCAAATCTATCTTCCAGTGCGCAGTCCTGATCTGTAATTGATTGGAGGTGAGTGGGGGATAGCTGCACTTTTACCCTCTTTTAAACCATGGCATATGGGTTCAGCACTCGGGGGCTGGGGGGGGGGGAGCGCACCTTCTTCAAAAGAACTAAAAAACAGCATGGCAACAGATGTATTTCAAAGACAATGTACTGTTGCGGTGTGGAAAAGGTAGCTCTGTTCATCTCATCACATTTCCTCATAAAATAATGCTACAAAGAAGTAAAATTAAAGACTTTAAACAATTCCTAGAATGGTACAGACATGAAATGGAGTTTGTAGTTTGTGTTACTATGGTTAACGCATGTCATATCTAATAGGGCCTCGTTGACTACTACTTACATGCAATCGCCACATCCTACACCTGCAGTAACAATTGTGGTGGACATACTGGCCGGAGAATTTTATTTTGTACAGTGATAAATATCAAAAATGCAGTATCCCTTTCTGGGGGAAAGACACCTGAACTTCTTGCAATATATGAATAGCAGTATTTTTTGCATTCTGCATGGATCTTTTGGGTACAGTAGCTAGGAGAAAAATATCCAAGAGTTATTGTTTGTACCACTTTTTTAAAAGATAGAGAAACCTCCACTGAATAATAGCCAGGTCTGAGATCCATCTCCCAGTTTTTAATTTTCATTCTTGGAATCTTACTAACGGCGCACAGTCATTTTGTGGAAAGAATGACTATCCCTAACTCAGACAGGGATGTATCTAAAAGGATCCTGAAATAGTTCAGCCTACTGCCATGACTATGGGAAAGACCAGTTGAAGCCATTCCCACATTATGCTTATAGCCATGCTGTGAATTGTAGATGCAGTCTTGTAAGAACTGGAAAGAAATTCAAAATTTGTTTGAAAATCAATGCATATGTAGCATGAGAATTATGGTCAACAATTCTGTATATGAAATGAACTCTGGCGTGGGTAGAGAGTCTGCTGTTGCCATGTAAAAAAACAGATGGAGAAGCTGTGGTCCTCCAGTTGTTGTAGGACTCCAGCTCTCATCATCCCAGTTCATTGGCCATACTGGCTGGGGACTGATGGGACTTGGAGTCCAACATTTGGAGAGCCGTAGGTTCCACATCTCTAAAAGAAAATGGAGAGCGAGAGTGAGCACACCTGCATCTGCTGGTGATTCTCTCCTTAGGCCTTTCTCAGACGCAGAAAGCTAGCCAGTTGCTTCCAATGCTTTGAGTTCAGTTTAGTTCTAATATTAAGCAACTTCAACCACACCCAACACCACATGCCAACCTGCGTGCAGAGAAGGAGACAAGGCAATTCAACAGACCATTGATCTTGGTGGAAACTTCCAGGTAGCAGCCCTTCGCTATTAGGAAATGAGTTCTTCTCAGTAAGCCACCACTCCACCCAGAGGCCAAGCAAGACAAATACTTGAGAGCTCATTCTTTCTTTCTTTCTTAATTTAAAATAGTTCACTGGCTGCAGGGAAATTCACAGCTCACAGCTGTTTCCCATGATGAAGTAATTTTCATTACGAGCAAACCTTGCCCAGCTTTTACATAACCAGTGATGAAGAGCTGCTGAGGGATTGCCCAAAGGAGGTTCCCTTTTGTGTTTCATACTATGACAGTGCTGGCCCTTCCGCTAACCTAGTTCTTGTTTGGTACTGTAGGGATTACATAAGTAAACCAGGACACATTATATCATGTGCAGCTGGGCTGGAATTAATTGGCCGATTGCATAAAATGGATCATTAGAAAAACACAACACTAGCATACACACACATACAACAGGGATTGTCTATAACCTGCCCATGGAAATGAATTCCACCCTAAAATTATTGTGCAATGGATAAAGTGGGTAGTGACCGAGGTGTTCTCTGAGTAGAAGGGCTAAGCAGGTAATGCAGAGCTCCGCAGCATCTAGGCTGGGTACACAGAATATGGCAGCACACAAGATGGGCTAAGAACCAAGCCAATGTATGTTGCAAGTATTCTGGATTGGGGAAACTGTGATTGAAAGATGCAGTTTTCTTAAAGAGAAAGAAAAATGGAAGCAAAATTAATATTCTTGAGTAGGGGTGGATCTGTCAGTTTCAGTTCTCAGTTTCTTATTTTCCCAATCTTAAATTTATTCTCCACATTTCTACAGCAGTTTTGTGATTAAAATTAAAATAAAATAAAAAACCTCATGAAAATTATTCAGCATTTTAGTATGACTTTCTCCAATAAACACATTTGGTACTGAGTACTCATGCACATATTTTTGGCAAGTGATTCCCCCTAGTATTTGTATGTTATTTTCACCAATATAATTGCTTTTATGCACACTTTCCCCTAATATATGCATTTTGGTTGGAGAACTGCACTGCAAAATTTGGATAAGTGTGAATTTTGAAGGGCAGCTATATTTTGTTTTTCACACTGTTTTGGAAAGTGTGATTTGGTAGAAGAACATTTAAATGCAAGCCAGATTGAGCCCCCCCCCCCACTCTTGAGAATTTCAAACATTATATGAAATTTCTGTCCCCTGTTATTATTTTGGGTCACAAACAGTTTCTTATAAACTGTGAGCCTGAATTTCTGCACTCACAATCTCCTTCTGGATCTCAGCTTCTATGAATAAAAATTTTTAGTACTCCGTTTTGCAAAAAAAATAATCTGCAAATGGCAGAGAAACAAGAGACTTCCAGTATTCAAGAACTTGAGAGTTCTTAACTTACTACTCTGTCACAACTTCTAGTTGCTGCCCTACTTACAAAAATCCCTTTGCACTCTTCATCCCACTATGACTGGAGTGATCATGCCCACAGGGGATGGTTCTGGGGCACGGCTTTCAGCTAGTCAGCACAAGCAAAGCTTGCCAGGGTTACCAGGATAATGGCTATGATTTTTCATTTCCTCACAGACATGTTGGCAGCTTGGGCTTGTACTGAATGGCTGGTGGAAGGTCCCAAACACCTGCTCTCTATGGGAATGTTCAGTTCAGGGAGACTTAGAAAAGTTTGATCATTACCAAATTCTAGCACCTACTTCATACCCACATTTCAGAAAGCAGCAGATTTCCAGAGGGGACAGCCACATTAGTCTCTTGCAGTACAAACCGCAGTGTGAGCAACACATATTTATTTTGACATAAGCATTCATGGACTAAAGTAAAACAAATTTGTTTATAATCCAAAGAATGTAATTCTATATGCCACCCCCTGCATTTCGTTTGTCAATGAAATGCAACCTGTTTCTGAACACGGCACTCTTTACATAGCACTCTGGGACCCAAACAATTTACAAGAATGGACAATTCCACACAAAATGTGAAACTTCATCCTTCCTATAACAGAAACTCCCCTCTCATGCCAAGGAACAGGGTACCCTATCAATCCCGCCCATGTACATGAACATATTTTGATCCCGGCCATTGAACTTCCTTCCTGTCCAGAAGTTACACACTTTTGTATAGATCATTAACCATATTGAGAAAGGGGTTCATGCACAGGGTTTCTGGCTAAATAAACAGATGGCAATAATAAAGGGGTTAAAATCGAGTCAACACACAGGACTTGGAGGGAGGCATACTGGATGAGAGCAACAAATGCACTTGAACATAACAATCCAGGTAAACAGAATAGATAACTCATAGATTAGCAAGAGAGTGAGGCAACTGAACACCTGCCCTGAAAGTTTACAGTGAGGCAGAGCCACAGTTATCAGTCTAAGACTGGTGTGCTGCCTTTAAATCTAGCGCATTAGCTCACTTCAGTGTTCCACAATAAGCCACTCACTGGCGGAAATTGTTACTGTTCCTATTACAGCATGTAAAGGCTGCAATCCTTGTTCCACTAATCTTCATGACAACCATAGGAAGGTGGTAATTAATGTTCCCATTTGATGGTTAAAAAGCAGCCATTAGTATGGCCAGCTTCAGCCAAGGCAAAGCAACATGTTTATTCTATCTACTTTTTATCAGGCTGCAGGGCAGAGGGAGAAAAGAGAAGCAGTACAATTCCATCATCTCTGTGGAAAAATTGGCTGTTTTTGGTCTGCGCCCCTGCAAACTTGGGATCCTAGCTAGTTGTTGTAAGAAGTGTAAGCTTAAGAATTCGTCCCTGAGTTTGCTTCCCTTGTCCTCTCTCCCTGTTCCTTCTTCCTTCTGTGTCAGATTGTAAGCCTAAGAGCAAAGACTTGTCTTACTAACAATCTTACTAACAATCTTTGCAAGACATGGTGGGAATTGGCAAAAATGCTTTAAATAAGTAAATGAATAAATACTTGGACCATGTGCACTCTCAGATTTGACACACAATTATCTCTTTCCCTCCCTCTTTTAACTTCCAATATGCTAAGCAGTGGCACAGCAGAAAGACTATGAATAACTAGTTTGAGCATACGTCAAATGCAGTTTCCGACTTTACGTCTAGAGGACAGAACGTACTAGATATGAACAGGACAGACTTGTTTCTCCCTGCAGCAATGGCTGATGTGTGGCACACCCATTTTTTTTTAGGCCATTTGTTTCAACCCTAGCATTATATAGGCACATTTAATCCCGAGGCCTAATGATACCC
The DNA here is from genome assembly GCF_964270895.1 of Podarcis filfolensis. Classification (NCBI taxonomy): domain Eukaryota; kingdom Metazoa; phylum Chordata; class Lepidosauria; order Squamata; family Lacertidae; genus Podarcis; species Podarcis filfolensis. Next base: position 33,642,837 of record NC_139605.1, on the reverse strand, counting down.
AGCTTCCAGCAGCCTTGGCCCAGTACTAGTGACACAACATAGTGTTGCATGCCACCCTGATGTTCAAGTGGTGCAAGATCCCAGGGGTTCTAGGTTCTAACCCAGGGTTCGGTTTCCTTGGAATGTGGGACTTTAGGATATATGGCTTAATTACACATATATTTAGTCTAAGATGGAGGGGTTCACGCATTAACACCCTGGAATGTCTTGTTTCTCCCATAGTCACAGCTTTGGATTCCAGCAGAAATCAAGTGTGGCTCTCACTCCCTGGCTTCTGCCTGCTTCTAGCCCTGCTCTCTCTCACATACTGGCTATTGTCCTTCTCAGTACCAGCCAGGTGAGGGAGGGGCTCACACACATTTGATGTTGTCAGAGCTGCCCGAGATCCCAGCTCACAAAGGACCAACGCCACTTCGTTGTTAAGTACGAAAGTCTTTATTGAAGTTCAGTTTCACTTCCACAGCCGCAGCGTGCAGCTCTACGTCTCAAACTCTAGACTGCTGAAGCTCCGTCTGAATCTCCTCCCCCCAGACACCAGTTTAAGACTCTAGCCTTCCTCCACCTCTTCCTCTGCTCTTTCCTCCTCTGGTTCCGCCTGTCCGTCGGGGTCTCGCCCTTTCTAGACTCTTCTGACCCTGAATCCCCTGAGTCTTCCCCCTCCCTTCGGCGGGCTTTAGGAGCTGGTTCCCAATCCGGGTCTCCTGCTGTCCCTTGCGCCTGTACATTTGAACTTGGCGCGCGCGCCCAGCCGGCAACTTTCCTCCTGACCGTTTCACTGCTGCTGTCACTGCTTCCCCCTTCGGGGAGGCTAGCTGCAACTGACCTCCCCTCCGTTCCCCCACTCTCCGATGGAGGCGTGGTCAGCCCTGACTCATCTTCTCTCCCCGCTGGAGGAGACGCTGGTCCTGACACATGTGACTCTTCCCCCCCACTACGCTCTGGTGGGGAAACTGGTCCTGATCCCCCGCTGCTGCTTTGGGGTTCCCCGCTGGCTCCTTGTTTCTGGTGCGTCCCCCCTGGGACCCCCCTTGCCCTGACCATCGGCGCCCCCTTCTGGGAATCTTCTGATTCGCTGGAGAAGCTCATGGAATCTCTCGGGTCACTGTCATACTCCCCTACGCTGCCCTCGGATTCTTCCCCTTCGCTCTCCATTTCCTCTCTCCCCTGTGCTCCTGCTCCCGAGCCCCTGACAGATGTGTTATTGTGTTTTTATATTTTGCTGGAACCACCCAGCCACCCAGAGTGGTTGAGGCAACCCGGTCAGATGGCAGGAATCATCATCATCCCTTGCACAGAGGAGCTTCCTTTGTTACACTAAGGACCATACTTCTAGTACTTCGGTGGCAACTATGACCCTTGCCCGGCTAATTCAACAATGGAATTCTCCGTTAGATTTTAATCCTTGCTGGATCCAGAGGATTAGAAATGACTCGGGCATTATACAAAGTGACCCCCCCCCCAAAAAAAACCTCATCACAGCAATAGCTTTCCTTTGCTTCTGAAGTTATTTAAGCATGTGATTATGTGAACTGGTTCTCTAGACATTTGGGTGGCGACAAAGCATCAATTATACTGTACCCTACCGTAATTTTAGTCATTCTTCATTTGTATGGGTACACTGGTAGTTAGCTATCATTCTGGGTCGAAGACATATCACACACATAGCAAAGAAAACATACAAATGAGGCCAATCCACTGAATTTCCCTTACCTAAACAACATCCATCAAAACCAACACATTTCATTGTTGTGGAGCTTACTCAGGAGAAGAGTAAAGTGGATTCTCATGATCAGCAGTTCAGCGACCTCAAGCTTAGGCCAAATATAGCATTAAACAGGATGGTTAGAATAAGAGAATCATAGAGTTAGAAGTGAACCTGAGGGTCATCTAGTCTAGCCCCCTGCAATTCAGGAGTCTTAACTAAAGCATCCATGACAGATGGCCATCCAAAGAATACCGTGAAATGGAATCTGTGTTCTGCTCACTGGCAAAAATATCCCTAACTCAAACTAAAATTTCATGTTTCTGTGCTTCACAGTTTCTTGGACTGAAGTACCACAAAATGAAATATTACAAAAAAGATTTGTTCAAATTCTTTCTCTACTCAAATGCAATGATGATGCCAAGATTGCAAGAGCAGGTAATTAGAAACTATGGCTGCAGCTACCTACTGCACACAATAGAAGTGTTATTGTGGTCTTCCCTAAAAGGCAGCGGACCACCTCTTCTTGAGATTTCCCTCTCAGAGCCAATTCAGATGTTCTGTTTTTGGTAGGGTGCAGCTAATAATCACAGCCGTGTGGGCAAGGCTCCATGCAGCTTAGAGAACAGTTTGATGCTCTTTCCCCATGAGTCTGCTAAATCACAAGGGAAAGAACCACGCCAGAACTATACCGCCTCAGAATCTTAGCAGAAGAGACAGCGTGCAGACTTCTCTCCCAGTTTGACAGACTCACGTGATAAAGGCATTTGAACTTCCTTGCAACTTCACAGGGCCCTGGTCAAATGGCTCCATCCTGTAGCTACATTGTAAAACATTTGAACCAGGCCTCAAGAGTAACGGGCTAAATATGTATCAGTGTCTGAAAGTAAAAGTGACCCGTGCATCTCGTTTCCTCACTTCTCCATAACTTCCACAAGTGGAAGTTTCACATTTCCTCCTGCGGTTAGACTTAAAACTGTCTCCACATTTAAAGCATTCACATCTTACTGCAGAGGGAGAAGTTCACATAGAAGCACAGGGAAGAGGAAACACTTGCAAGTCCCTGTTCTCTGAGCCCCTGTCTCTGAGCTTCTGAAGCAGGGGAAGGGATCCCCAACAAGCTCTTTGCATTTTTAAACGTCTTCCGATGCCTTAATTTCTATGGTGTATGCTACTGTTATGCTTTTCTAACTTCTTTCAGCGCATGTGTGTGTGTGTTTTGCATCAATAGAACATAAAACTGTACAATAAAAACCATATAAAAAGTTAACTTTGAGTTTACCAGTGTGGTCACAGCTGCCATAACCAGCAGGAACTGGTAAATAGTACTCTTGGCCAAGAGTCACTGGGACCTCTGGTGATGGATCAAGGAATACCCCCAGGCTGTGTATCTGCTCTATTATTTTGGGCAACTGGTGCACCATGTCACTTCTGTCCCTCTTACTGAGCCCTAGGCATGGAACTATGATGAAATTGGAAAAACAAAACATACATATATTCTCTCTCTCTCTCTGCCTGCCTCTCTCTCTGTCTCTGTTGAACACACACCACTTAAGTCACCCTCAAGCCATGCTGTGCCATGGATGCTTGACTAGCAGAGTTCAACTGCTGGCTTTTCTTGTGCTCACATCCTAAGGAAAACTATAGCCCAAAACCTTTCAGCTATTATGTATGCAACTCCCATGATCAACATATTTTTTTGGGAACAAACTCCTGCAGGGTGCAAAAAAAAAACAACAACACAAAAAAACACGTTACATAACCCATTTTAAAGTTCTGCTTCGTTCCTCGATTAAAAGAGACATTTAGGCAAAAGCACAATGAGCCTTCTTCCAACAGTCTTTAAGGAAATAAGTTGTTTACAGTTATGATATGCATCACAATGCTGAAAATGTGCTACAGCATATGTAAGTGACGAAGAACAGAAAATTCAGGAACATTGTGATTTGACTAGATTTAATAACTGCATTTTGTAACAGACTGCCCATGCATCTTGCAAGTGTATGAAACTATAGCACTGGATATTGGAAGAATCAGGACAGATACTTCTTCATGCAGCACATAATTAAACTATGGAACTTGCTCCCACAGGAGACAATAATGGCCCCCGAACTTGGCTGGCTTTAAAAGAAGTCTGGACAAATTCACAGGGGAGAGGGCTATCAATGGCTACTAGCCATGATTACTTTGTCCTACCTCCACAGTCAGAGGCATAATGCCTCTGAACAGCAGTTGCTGGGAATCACAAATGGGCAGAGTGCTGTTTCGCTCATGTTCAGTTTGCAGGCTTCCCATGAGCATTTCTTCAGCCACGGAGAGAAAAGGATGCTGAATTAAATGGGCTATGTTCTTATGAGTGTGGCAAATCAGCAGCCAAACCTAACAAATGCATATTGCTACTTGTTAGCCTGAGAAGGGGCAAAGTCTACAGAGCTGCCCTGATGACAGGCAGATACTCAGACCATAGAAATACAATTGGTAGAGAGGGCTCCGTGTGATGTCATCTCTTCTGGATAGGAATGAGCATATTGTACTTCCTGTTCATCTCTCTTCCTTTGACCAGCGTTGGATGAAGACATGCCTCTGCTTGCTCCAGCCTCAGGCATGCTTATAAATTTAAGTATTTTGCAGGTTAAACAGTAAATACAAGTGTTTTGCCTGCATAGGTTTTTTTACTGCTACTCTTACTGTGAACCAATGCATGAGTATTTTTAAACTTAATTTACAAGTTCAATGCACAGTGCTTCCAACACCCAAGATGCTCTTACAGAGATTTTGTCTGCAAATTCCTATGCTTTTCTCAAACATACATGATCACAAAGGTTACACCTTTTTAAGTCTAGGCACTTTGACAGGAAGACACTATAGCTTTCCAGCAAAACGTGGAATTAGAAAGGTTTTCCATATGCTATATTAGCATTCCGTCTGATCTACAAAATCCATTCCAACAGAATGCTGCAATTCCCTGGCCGCTGCTTTTCTAGCATGCCGAGGAGCCATAAAATAACAGGCTGTTTACACAGAGGACTGCAACATGCTTCACTTCACCACTAATCCTCTGTCAGGTGACTACTCACAAGATTTCTTTAAGCCCTTAGGAAGCACTCCAAAACCAGGACATAAGAATTCAATGACCCTGAAATAATATAGGTTACCTAATAAGAGATTTTGACAACAGGATTTATATTCCCAACAAGTTAGCATATGTTGCACCTAAAAAGGGCAGTTCCATGCCTTTAAGAAACACGCAAAACCAGCATTTAACTGGATTTGCCTCATAGGAAGTTTCGATGCAGAAGCTATCGGGGGGGAAAGATGCAGCTCACTCTCCTGACCAGTCAATGTGCCAATCAGCAAATCAGACTATGAAGAGAGAAATTTTTTTCAGGACTTATTAATCTAGTATGACCAGAAAAAAGGGGGGTCCACTTTTTTCTACAGAAAAGTGACTTAAAATAAAACCCTCATAAATCAACATGAAGTATATAGGATAGGAACACATAATAAAGGTGTCCTGATTTAAAGTTTTCTCACTCATAAGACAATTGTGATGAAAAAAGGAGAAAACATCTTTATATTATTATAAATTGTTCTCAAAGTAAAGTAAACAGTCTGCTAGGAGACTGATCCCAAAACACAACGGCAAGACTTTGCTATTTAGCCCTGTTTATTTGGCTCCCTTGCATAAATATGTTAAAGGCTTAACAACTTTAGTTATGAAGATGCTAGCACTGATTGCTGCAATAAACATTTGGGTCTCACCAAAGAATCCTTTGATTAATTTAATATTAAATCAGAGAGGAACCTTAAATGAATTCACCCCTCCTTTGCTTGCATATTATGGGGCTATTGTCATTACAGAACCCAATCTAAGCCTAGTTTAAAAATTAGATGTATTTGACTATGACTCCATATTAATGAAAAAGTAAGAAACTGTATTAGGAATTCTCTCTTTTTTTGGACTATTTTGCAATTTAGTATATTAATTAATGTTTCATTGTCACCTCCACCACCTCTTCTGATGGGTATTTTGGGACTGGAAAAAGCCAACAGGCAGACAGAATGGCACACTACAGCCTCTGGATAGTGACTAGGGTGGCAGGCAAAAAAACCAGTCACCTGAAAAATAATTGGAGCATTTACCACCTTTTCATGCTTTCTGCATGTTTAACCAACAATAAAGGAAACAATACTAGACTTGTTTGATTGATTGGGATACTTTTGGTTTCCCCATCTTCTTTTCCTTAGGTCTCACTTAATGGTACAAACTGGATTTGCATTTAGTTAAATCAAAAGCAAAGTCTGGAAAAGCCACAGTTCAGGACCAGCACGCCCAACTCACCTTTATCATTTCAGCCACGTAGCTTTCAGGCCCGGTATATTCCGTAGAATCCTTTACTTTGACCAAGACAATGAAGAACAAGTAGTGCCACATATTATGCTCCTCTTTAATATGCTCTTCAAAAGTGACCGTCTTATTATCAAACTTGTCTCTCTCCAGACCTAAAGGGGGACACACAGCCAAGTCACCTCCCTTAAGATTTTTACAGTGGAAAAATTATCACAATGAAAAGAACACATTGAAGGTAACAGGATTTCCCAAATTTGTCCACCTTTATTTTGAGGGCTGAATGCACTGGTACAGGGCACCTGTCCCTTCAGAACAAAGGCTTCCATTTACACTGGTCTGTCATCTGTTCATATGGGTGAGTGGGATGTGTTAGGGGGAGGAAGGCAGTTTGGCCAGAGCAGCCTGCATTACTGACCTCCCACTGCTGACATGTGGGTGCCTAGGTCCTTATAACCTCACCCTACCATTCAATGCCAGAACCACAAGCAGCTGAAACAACTAAAGTAGTGTCCCCGCCTTAGATATCATAGATTGCAACTAGCAATGGAGACTTTTTCACCTGTGCAATGCGACTTCCTCTTCCCTCCCCATGTGCCTCCAAATCTGCTCTGGAAGGCTGGAGGAATTTCTTAAAATCTTAAACGAAACCTACTTCAGGGAAGAACAGTGAAGTGGGTTTGTGACCTCACTGGTCCCCAGCCAATTAAGGCATCAGTGCTGCTCCTGCAACCAGGAAGGATGTGTTGCCCCTGAGCTCAGCTGGAGGTAAAGTATTTATGTCTGCTCAAATTGCAGAAAGTGGGGCGCTACCACGGGTTCTCTGCTAAAATTTTGTCTTGACACCCAACTGGAGCTTTTGGTTTCAGCCACATTGGGGGGGGGGGGCGGGCAGATGTTCTGCAGCTGTTGTATAGGAAACTGCTTTAGGTAGCACACTTTTTCCGCTGCTTAAAAAACTCAAGGAATTCCATACATTGCAGAAAAAAATTGTATGGGCTTTATAGTACCCATATAAAATGCGGCTGCTCAGCATGGTGCAGACCTTGAAACATTATAACACATTATAAAAACCACAGTCTTTTCTAAGCTTCGAAGAAGTTCAACTCTCTTTTTTTGAAAATGAAGCATCTCAACTCTGCATAAGTATCTGATGACTATATGCCATTATTAACACTGAGTTTGTGAAAACACAATTATTATCTGCCATTCAGGAGCACATTTTACAAATACACAAGTAAGCTTGTACCCACAAACAATTCATTTATAAAATAGTTTTAAAAACATGTACACAGACATAAAACAGGAATGGAAAGTCCCCTTACCAAATCAACATATTTTACAATATCAAATCAGTCATTCAGATTTACATGGAGATTCCTTCCTTTCATTCATTCATTCAAAAAGTAAGAAACATTCTACTAATTATACAAGTGATTACAAACATCATCATCAGGTAAATACTGAATCCACTGTCGAAGCCATACATTACTATTACTGCATTTGACTCTGGGGCAGAACAGCTGCTAGTTTCATAGCACTGGGTTCAACACTTACCACAAATAAAGCATGTTGTTTTTAGTATTTCTTCTTTCTTTTGTTTCTCGCTTCTTAGATCCGCAAAGGTATCAATAATAACACCAAATATCAGATTGAGGACAATAATGATCACCATGAAGAAGAAGAGGAGGTCATAGATCACTCTTGCAGCAAAAAGGGGCTCCTAAAATAAAATAGTTTTAAGATGAACAAAATTGGAGCCTAAAAGGCTTTGGCGCAAAGAATAGCATGCTGCACAATGCAAAATGAAAAGAGAAATGATATCAAGAGGGGCGTAAACTTGTGACCACTGCATACATAGATGTGTGTTTGGGGGGAAGTCTTGCTATTTATTTGCAGGGGGTGGGGAGAATTTATTTTTTGTACCTGTGGCCTTATTAAAATTGTTAGTAACTACTGTAGTGCTAGCATTCCAATAACATTAGAAAAGTTTTTACAGTAGTTCTGATATTGCAGGTATTAACTGCTGCATTTCATAGGAACCTCTTTGCGTGACCAAAAGATGCTTGTATGTCACATATAGTTTAAAAAAAAACAAACCACAACATTGTTGGGGAGTGCTTGCACAGAGCTTAATTATTACAGCAGTATTTTTCCACTTAAGAGTACTTTTAAGGTATAAGTCTCCAAGTACTCACATTCCCTTACTCTTGACAGTACTAGAACCTGTTCATTTAGTAAAGGCAATTACACACACCTACACTTAAAGTTAAATAACCAAACTCCTTTGTACATGGCACACAACTTTTTTCCAATTGATGCAGCGACATATTTCCTCCCCATGGAAAAGTGTTCTAATCCTTTAATGGGCATCTAACCCTATTTGGTTTCTCTTGCACTACATCCCCTTTCACATACGGTGGTAATTTACCTCCTTGGAAGGTTTCCTGAGGACATCTCCAACACCACCCCCACTCCGCAGGCCATGGCTAAGCACAGTAACAATGCACATCAGCAATGTCTCGCACGTATGTTCTTTATCCTCTTCCTCAGCTTCTTCAGAAAACAGCTCTGTTAAACAAAGCAAGTTAGGGTACCATTGTGAGACAAGGTTGGTTTGGAAAACTCTCATCTAGTACATTTTTATCTTTGCTTGAATTTGCACCACCACTTTGAAGATATTCATGAAGTCAAAGGAACAGACCTCCCTTTCTTTCGCCTCTTGAGATGCCACACCTTGGGTACAGAATGACACAAGTTGTGAGGGTGTAAAAAAATTGCACCCATTAGGAATATGGCAACAGCACACCCCATCAAGTGATAAGGGCACAGCCACCATGGACCGAGTTGTGGGGACTTTTAAAATACCTCCAGTACATGATAGGAGCGATATAGGTAATCTTTTAAGACATAGATGAATAGAAAATCCTAAAGCAAACTTAAATTAATCTTAATATAGTCCTTTACCAGTTCTAGAAACATTGAACATAGTAGCTAAAGCCAAACACTTGCACATGTGAACATAAAATATACAAATCTCAATTTCTCGTTAATAATGCAGAGCTCTGAATCTCTCTGAACATAATTTTTAAGCTCACAAGAGTTACTTTGGAGCAGGACTATGGGTAGTCGTAGTCCCCCTACAATCTCCAGCTCCCTGGAAGAATCCCAAATGCTGTTTGCAGCTCTTTCCCACCTCTTTCTGGAATGGTCAGGGATGATGGGAGTTGTAGTTCAGCTACTGGTTAGCCACCTCAGATCAAAAGTCTACCCACATCTATCAGATGTGCAGGTAGAAATGGAAAATTGCCTGTGCCTTCACATCTGCACTGCCCTTCTCTTCCTGGATGCAGAGGTACATGATGCAGCTGGGGACAGTTTTGCCCGTGGAATGCAGCTAGGCAGCCAAGCTGCGTAGCGCAGACATTTCCAACGCTCCCTGGGCCGCAGGGTGAGCAAAGCACCTTGTGGGCTACTGTCACCGAATTCAACAAGGACGGAACAGAAAAAGGCACAACAGAGAAATTTTAAAAGGAGGGGCTGAAAGATGGGGGTGCAGAGAATGCAATGACTGGCCAAGTTTAAAGCCATTTTTTAAGGAGATGCGATTAAGCCAGTGTATGCTCTTTGTAAGCAGAGAAGAGCTGTTTTGTTTACTAAGAGGGCTAAATAGAGCTGGTACTGGAGAAACAGAAACGTAGGAATGTAGATCTGTGGTGGTACAGAAAGAAGAATGTGTATGTGTCTGCTGGTGTGATCAAGCTATGGGGTACATAGGTTATTGTTAATAGGTTATTTATTTTAGTGTTTAATTGGAAGCCGCCCAGAGTGGCTGGGGAAACCCAGCCAGATGGGCAGGGTATAAATAATAAAATATTATTATTATATTATTATTATTACATACAATGGAGAGAGAGAGAACATTATGGACAGAGAACAGGAGACACAGAAGAGACCACGTGGTATGGGTTACAGAGAAGAAAGCAGGGTGGTGGTGGTGGTTTAAAAAGCAGAGTCCAAGTTAAATTAAATTTCTTCTTCTTCTTTTTCAAATAATGCAGCAATGTAGCAAAGAGAAAGTGACCATAAGAATGATTCAACTTATGCACCACAATCATACAGAAAACGTTTCTGTTCTGTTTGGTTTATTTAAAAAAGTACGACATATCTCCTTTTTCCCCAAGGATAGAAGCAATCTACCAAGAATGACTACATATTCGTCAGGTCTTCCGACACCACTTCCTCCTCCTCCAGCTCAAGGTGACTGGGATGAATCATTCTGTGTTTCTTAATTTGTCTTAAGGAATGAACCAGGGTAGTCTTCAAAGGACTCACTGACCTTCAGAAGTTTGAGATCTTAAAGCCCTTTGACTTCCTAAGATGCCAAAATTCCATCTGGGCCTGATAGCATATATTATTCATTGCAGTAACAAACAAAAAAAGTTGCAGGAAATGATGGGGGAATTGGCACTACTTAAAAGTCAATCACCATAATAAATGTGGCTGAACAATCAGTCGCTCCTGGATGCTTCCAGATTGGGGGGGTGTGATCCCTTGCCAACAAGCCACTCAGATCCCATTTTTTTCTGTGTGAAGTTGGCATAAGAACATAAGAAGAGACTCTTGGATCAAGCCAGTGACCCTTCTAGTCCAGCTTCCTTTTCCCACAGTGGCTAATCAGATGCCTGCAGGAAGCCTGAAGCAGGTACCTGAGCGCAATAGCACTCTCACCTCCTGCAGTTTCCAGCAACTGGTATTCAGAAGCCTATTGCTTCCAACTTTGGAGGGGGAAATACAGCCGTGTCCTCCATGAATCTGTCTAAACCTCTTTTAAAGCCATCCAAGTTGGTAGCCATTTCTACCTCCTGTGGGAGTGAATTGTACAGTTTAGCTCTTTGCTGGGTGAAGAAGACCTTCCTTTTGTCTGTCCCAAACCCTCCAGCATTCAGCTTCATTGTGCAGATTCAATCTTACGCTTTTCAAAATGTATCCACAGGAAGTGCTTAAGAGAAAACACAACCAACTCATATTCCCATGTTTCACAATGGGGTCAGTGAAGGTTTGTGCCTTTTTCAGGGGCTGGACAACACCCATCTCCATTTGTTCGTTTGTTTTTGAAAAAATAATCATAATACAGAGGTCTTGCACCAGTCTGAAATTTAGCTGTATTATTAATAATGATTTATAAGTTGTTCACTATAAGAGAGTCTCTGAGTGAAAAATTAAGACCTGAAGGCATAGCATAAAATAAAGAACTGCATACAGTAGACCATTACAGTGACCCATAAAAGCAGACCCAGACAAACAGTAAAACTTTAGCAGCAGAAACCAGTTGCAGCGGAATATACTGAAATGCTGTTAAAGAGGTCTTGTGCAAGACCTTTGTATTAAAAATAAATTTAAAAACTCCTGGTGCATGTACAGTGTTTACAGTCTCCAAGGTAATCTCCCACATAGGTTGAGAACAGCTCTTCTGAGCTGGATTGTTGATGTTCTAACATGCCTTCTGCATACAGCAATTGGTGGAAATAGCTATTTTCACTCTCTTGAGTTGTTAAAGCATTTTTTGTTTGCAGACTGGTTAAAGGATAAAGTTTATTTGATAAGGTATTTGATTCCCCTAACAAAACACAATGGCTCTAAGAAATTTTAGTTTTGTGTATACACTGCTATTTTGGATTGCGGGCACGCTGGCGGCTGCAGGGTTGAGCCTTCTTTTGTTGAAAGACATCATAAATTTCATTTTTTAAAAAAAATGGTCATATTGTTTGGGACACTGGAGACAAAATAGCAAGGTTGTGCTCCAGTGTGGAGCAAATGGAAGTAGAAGCGTGGCGATAGAGAACAACCACAGAAACGTCACCACGTACAACAAACCACCCACCAGAAAAAAAGTAGAGGAAGCACTAACAAACTTCCACACCAGTGGCAACTACAGATGCATAATAGATTATTATTATTATTTGCTTATTGGATTTACCTCAGTAAGAGGAAATCCAGATTATATGTGCAATAAAAAGAAGAAATAAGAAAAAGATGGGCTGGCATTTAATTAAGACCAATGGGGCACAAAACGTGTGTGCATGAGCAGCACTGATTCTGCAATAAACTTCCTGCTGGGGGGGGGGAACACACCTCTTTGTGGAAATTGAATTTTGGGGAGAAAATGATTTTGGGTGGGCAGGCAAGGGTTCTGAAAGGCAAATTTATCTGCAAGGAGAGAAAAGGCTTTGAAGCGTAAGTAATGGTAACTAGATGCTGCTGCTCCATAAGAATACACAAAGATCTCTGCTAGATCAGGCCTGCTCAGAATTCTGTTTCCAGCAGCAGGCCATGAACCTCTCTGGAGGCTTGCAAGAAGGGCACAAGGGCAACAGCGTACACTGCATCTGAACACTGCATTCTTTTTAGATGCAATAGCTGGTAAGAGCAGCTTCCATGGGGCTGAGCTTTGAGCATGTGGATCCCAAGGAAAAGGTTGGGTGGGAGTGGATTGTACCTCTTAAGTTTTCACTAGTTCGTGTAAACATTGTATGATGCCGATTTGCTGCCTCTAACAACGGCAATGGATACCAGAGCACTGCTTCTCAGCCTTTTGGCTAAGACCAATCATGGGTTACCAGACCACCAGCAACAACCAACATTGTTATGTGGGTCCAATCCTCTATGCCAGCTTGGGATTCTAGCACAGCATCACGTGTTGTCATCTCAGTCTGTGGTAGGACTAGCATGCAAAGGAAGTTGGTGTGTGTAGGTTCCATATGACACAGAACTCATGCATTGAGAGCTGCATTTAAAAACTGGTACCCGATACTTACCTGCCGAAGGAACAACAGAAGAGCAGTTTTCCCCACTCTCTATTCTGCATACATTAGAATACAGGAACTCTGCGGTCATTGCCTCACCAGCTTCAGTATGCTGATCTGAATGTGTGCAAATTAAGACACCAAGGATGTAGCTTTAAAAACAATACACCAAAGTTCTTACACAACCATTAGCATGCACGGTTACCACTTGTTGTTTTTTAAAAAATAATTATTGTGAATTTTAAAATGTCTGTGTTGCCGTTCAGTCTAAATAGACTCTCAAGAGGACTTGAAACAAATAAAGATGTATAAAATTTATAGGCAAAGGAAAATGCATACTGTACAAGTTTAGCCAGCTTTCTTTATAAGTTCACCAGGGTTTAACATTCAAAACCATTGATACTTTATATTGAATTAAATGTAAAAAAAAACCCCCACCAAAACTCAATTGTTCCTGTTTACTTCATTCAGAATGATACAATTACTCCATATCACTGCTTAAAAATCTGAACAACAGCTCGCAGTCATCATATATGTTGCATTTCCAAAACAGACATGGCTTTGTGACACTTCTTTTTTGTTCTGGGGTACCTGTTGTATGGGAAAGGTAGCATGTATGGAGCAGGGAAAATATTTCATTTGAATCTGTTTGAGAGATTGTCTGGCATTTATCACATGAGATGGGGGGCTGTTAGTGGGTTTGCCCAGTATGGGCTATATCCCAGATCTCATTCAAGTAAAAAAAAAATTCTCTGAGCCAAAGTTAACACAGTTTTTTCTTGACTTCTTTCATATGGCAGTCAGAACTGGGCCCAATTCTGTGGCAAAAAGGGACTTGAACTCTAGCCATCTTCACCTAAGGATAGCTAAAATGTGATCATGACAAAATTTCTCTAATTCATTCCATCTGATGAATGGCTGTGGCTGAAAGTGTTGTTATGCCAGCCGTGCAAAACCTTTCCAGCACTGCTATCCTTATTTGTGAGTGGGGGATTACCAGCCTAATCTGGATGTTCCTACCTAGTCGCCTGATATTGGTTATGTTTAGGGAAATACAGCTGAGGGGGGGGGGAGGCTGCTGCAAAGTTGATTGTAGCAGCAGTGCTAGGCAGATGGGGTGAAAGGGGAAAGAAAAGGACTTGGGGTGGGGGATTCTGCTTGCAAAGACAGCTTAAAGAGAAACTGTCAAACCACCCTCTTCCAGTGCCCCTCCTGCAATGACCTACACAGCCCCTCCCCTTATTTCCCTAAAACAAATAAACAAACCCTGAACAGGGCTATAGCTAGTGGGTGGTGAGGTGGGCCCCCGCCAGAGGCACCCTGTCCAGCCAGCACTCCCTGCCCGCAACCCAGGCAGGGCAGGGAAGAGGGCGTGCTGGGCGGCGCCAGCTCTGGGCTGCCCCCCTCACCCCTTGGCCCTCCTGGTACCTGGCCTGGTGGGGCAGCCTGCGCACGCCCCGAGTGTCTCATCCTGTTTGGCCATCTGGCTCTGCCTCTCCCAGACCTTACTCAGGGTCGGGGCTGGGATGGTTCACCAGCCTCAGCCCGACACTGCCTGGCCCACCTCACTGCCTGCACCCCTGCCTCTCCAGATGTCAGGCCTACTCCAGAGTCACTTCTCTCTCCTTTCGCACACCTTCACTCAAGGGTGCCAACTTGAATAAAATATATGGGGGGGTGCAGGTAAGCACTACCCTGTATAATTGACCACAACACGGAGTGCATGCACACTGTTTGAATGGGAATGCCCATTAAGTGGGGGGGGACTCCTAAAATTTTTTAGGGTGTGTGTGAAGGAACCTTGGCCCCAAGGAGTTGGCTCCCATGCCCTTCTTCCTATTAAAGTGGGGTGCTCCACGCGTAAGTAGGAAGACGCTTATACAGTGGTACCTCGGGTTAAATACGCTTCAGGTTACAGACGCTTCAAGTTACAGACCCCACTAACCCAGAAATAGTACCTCGGGTTAAGAACTTTGCTTCAGGATGAGAACAGAAATCATGCAGCGGCGGCACAGCGGCAGCGGGAGGCCCCATTAGCTAAAGTGGTGCTTCAGGTTAAGAACAGTTTCAGGTTAAGAACGGACCTTCGGAACGAATTAAGTACGTAACCAGAGGTACCACTGTACACCATCATTTAGGTCAGCCTTCCCCATCTTGGTGTCCTCCTTCAATCAGAATTCATTACAAGGTTAAATGTGTTAGGAATTGAATGGGGGGGAGCTTGGAGGAGAGGCGGAAAGAAGAGCTAATTTGTCCGTGGCTAGGGGGCGCTATCTGGATGGTTCTGACAGGGGCGCAAGATCACCTAGCTATGGCTCTGACCCTGAAACAATCTAGTGCTGCCTGAGCCCCACAGTTGTTAAACAGAATGCAGCTGTAGGAGTTATTAGCTACCACCATCCTTCCTCATCTGATCTATTTGCTTCGATTTCTAGCCAAAATACCCTTCCCACATTCGCACCACACAACAGGTCCCAGCAAAAGTCAGTTTGGTTCAATTTGCTCCCTTCTTAAAACACCCTCCCAACCCAACCAGTGCTTAACTGCCTTCTCACTCCATTGGCCAGCATGCAGGCATATACCATATTTTTCCATCTATAAGACGCCCCCATGTCTAAGACTCCCCCTATTTTTGGGACCCAGGTTTAAGAAAATAGGGGGAGATGTATCCGTGTATAAGAAGCCCCCTAATTTTTGACATTTTTTGGGGGGGACCTAGTCTTATACACTGAAAAATACGGTACTTATTACACTTTTCCCAGAGCAAAAGTTAACATTCCCCTCCCCTTTTCTTTTGCTCCAGACCAAGTTAACCTTTAAGCTGCACAGTGAGTCACTCTAGACTTTTCCTGTGACTCTGCTGATAATCTGCTTTATTTTGGCTACAGAAAGTTAGAGATGCAACAGAGGCAAATTGTATGCATGCATCTCTGCCCTACCCGTGCCTGGAAAAGCAACTGCAGGTATCCGGGCATGTGGGGAGTTTCTAGAGGCATATGAGACGCCTAAATAGGGTTAAGTTGAATTACCATTGATCAGAAATAGGGTTCTACTTGCATGCCTAGCTCTTCTCTGCCATTCTCCCCAATTTGCATCTCCATACTCTTTGCATTTAAATTTTCCTGGACCAGAATTCCCCAATCTGGTGCACTCCAGATATCCCTGGAGTCTGATGCCCAGTGCTTTTTTCTAGAAATAGAGATGCCGTTACTGTGTACCCTTGAACACCCCCCTGAAAAAAAAGCACAGCTGATACCTTTCAGCCCCTGACAGTATGGCCAATGGTTAGGGATAACATGAGCTGCAACCAAGCAACATCTGAAGAGCAATGGGCTGCATGAAGCTATCCTAGGCATCCCCCAAAAACTTTTCTTTTTTTTCTTTTTGCCAAAAATGTACAACTTGGAAGCAGAAAAGGGAATTATGTAAGACGATTATATGATCTTTTAAAAATCACAAGTATGTCTAGAACACATAACATGATTATATTTGGTCCTCTGCTGGGTCACTATGGGCTATTTTGGAACACACGCACATAGTTTTGATCACAAAGTACTAGATAATCCCTACTAATGTGTGCTACGGGGCAAAAAACATCCACATTATTCTCTAAAGGAGATATTGATGCAGTCATGTTTTATTTTCAGCCTCATTATCTATGCTTTCAAAGCACCGAGACCTAAATTTTTGGCAGAATGTTCTCTAAGGAAATCTGATTTTAGCAGGCAGTCATCTGCGGAGGGAGCATAATATTCACAGGATAAACCCCCTTGGTGCATTTGCATGGATAGAAAACTTTGGGGGGCGGGGGGCGGGTTTAAGATGATTCTGGTACGAACCTGGCGACAACGTCTCATTAGGGAGCTTATCTACTTCCAAGATAAAGTCATCCTTGAAGAACAGGTAGCCCACTATCGAGAACAGGTAAACCAAGATAAGAGCAAGAACAGCAGTCAGGATGATGGAGCGTCCATTGCGAGTGACACTTTTAATGACATTCAACAAAGTTTCTTCTCTGTACACCAAGTCAAAAAGCTGGAAAAAGGGCAGTTCAGAATGTTGAATAAGTTCACTTTTAACTACAGATAGCACCACGATACCTAGTAACCTATATGAACGGTGCAATATTTTGACGTATATGCTTTTCATGGTAATTAATTTTTGGAGGCCTCAGTTTAGAATCACTTTCTAAAACAACTCTAACAAAATTAAAAACAAACAAACGAAAACAGCAACATTATTAAACCAAGAACATGGAAAGCCAAGGTAAAGGGGTGTATTGAGGGCCAGAGTTTTTCTTTCAAAATCCCCTCAAAAGTTATAAACATAGCTGGTTTTCTTGTTCCAGAACCTTGCTGAACCTAGCTGGTTTCTAGCTCATAAATTACAAGATATGCCAAGTCACAAATAGTGTCATAGTGATCACATCACTGCATCCTTCGGGTTTTTCTCCACTGCCTGTTTGCTCCGTATGCATACCATTGGGCTGCAATATAATCAAAGACTGAAATTGGACATGGAAATTCCCATATGAGTAGTTAATGTATCAGTGAAAAGCCACAATGCAGCCTGATGGAAAATTTGCTGCATCTTTGACTGCAGTAACACCAGAAGACAGAGAGCCTGAGTCAAAGGAAGTTAGTCACCCTGAAGTCCATTGACAGAACTATACGTTACCTTGTAAACAGCATGTCCCCAAATCTCAGTTTGCTCAGGTAACAGAACCCAGAGGTGGATGGATCATAATTAAGGGTCACTTCAAAAGTTTCTCAACAATATCCCCCACTTTCAAGTGAGGAGAGATTTGAGGTGAAAAAGGCCTGTTTCAATCATGCTCACTCTCCCCCTCCCCAGGTTTTGTGGCAGTGGCAATATCCCTAAGTAACTAGCTGCCTACTCTTCCCCACCCACCCATGAATGATGGTTTGTTATCACACGACATCATTCCAAAGGAATTAGGGTGTTTGTTTCTTTAAGAAAAGGTGTCTGTGTTATTTAAACCCAGCAGTGCTACTTGTAATGATGAAATGGTGTAATTCACAGAAGCAGGTGGTGGTGGTAAAATGTCTTCTTCCGGTCACCAGAAGAGCTACTGCAAGCATTCTATTTTGATCCCTTTGTCATCCCCTGCTGAAAATTGCCGAAAATGCCTGCCATATTTGCACCCCACAATTGGGGTTGCAAAAATGGTTGGGGGGCTGGTTTCAGGCCCTTGGCACATCTGTAGTAGAGATGAACAGGATGTGAGAAGAAAACTAGATGGGTCACTGGCCTGATTCAGTAGGCTCTTTTTACATTCTTAATAGGTGTTCTCAGTGTTTTGTAGTGATGTCATTTGAAGTTTGCAATATAAATTGGCCAACTCATAACTTTAGGCTGCTTTATGAATTGAGCAGCAATTCGCCCATAAATTCTACTCTGGCTTAGAATAAAAATGAGGTTCCGTGCGTGCAGATCAAGGACATAAAAGCGAGCTGCTTTGTAGTCACATGTAAAAGGTTTATTTCACATTGAACTGCCTTTGCTTATGTAAACACTTGTTAACTGCTGTGAAGTACGTGACCAGATCACATGCTGAATATCTTTGCTGTTTTGGTAACTGTCAATGATTTCTTGAAAATCTGGTATGTCTAACCTAAAACCTTCTCTTGTCCCTTTGAGTATTTGTTTGGAAAGTGGAGGGGCAGTTGAATTTCCGAGCTGCTTTCTGCCATTGCTGGTGCTGAGAAGCATCTGAAAGTCAGCTTAAACCCATTTAGCATCATTCAGGGTCGCTAATATCTACAGTCATCAACTACAGTAAAAAATATAAATTGTTGGGATTAAACGCTTACCAGCAAGCTGTAGAAAAATTCATGAACGAAAAGCCCCATTGCGCAAATAAGAAGATATAGTAGATGATAAAGGAACTCCACATCCAAGATCATGGCTTTGTATCCTCGAGTGAATGTTCCACAGTTACCAACAAAACTCATCAGAAATATTATTTTGTTACAAACCTGTGGAGCACAGGACAGAAGATGAATGCCTGGAGAACATTCGTTCTTGAGCATATTTTAGAAAACCTATCAACACAACACAACACAACACAACACAACACACCAGTTCCAGCATTCTTCTTTTAAACTGGGGTAGCTAACCGGTGACTCTCCAGACCTTACAGAACCACAGTTCCCATCATCCACAGTGAGTGGTTAGGGATGATCGGGAGCAACATCTGGAAGGCTGTAGGTTAGCCACAATTGGTTGAAACCCTGGGGGGGGGGTTGTTGTTAACGATTTATGATTAATGATTTATGGCAGAACAATGAATTTTTAACATACAAGCATGTAGAGAATATTTCATGGTGCAGGGCAAGAACATTTCAGAGAGATTTCTATCTGATACTTACATTGAAAGCCCCCAGAAGAAATAATGTTGGCTGCAAGCCTACAGAAAATATTAGCCGCAGTATTGTGGAAGCTATTAAGGCTCTAATGCCGTGGGGTTTAGGTAAGGCAACAACTATGGCAAATGATATCAGCATGGCTGTCCAAAGTAAGCCTGACAAGTGGGGCTCCAACGTACCTGAGGAGAGGAAGACACCCAAAGACAGTTCATTGTTTATTCAGTTTAAAATTTATTCTGCTTGCTCCACAAAGCCCCCTGGGCCGCTAAGAACAATATCTCAAACAATATCAATTTGAAATATGCCAGCAAACAGCATCTTTAGCTTACAGACTGGCATAGGCAACAGAGCAAGGCATAAAAAAACTAAGCAGTAGATTATAGTAAACATGCACCAGCCTTCCCCACAGCCCCCAGACAAACTATCTAGGGAGGGGGGAATTTAACTGCCCTGGTTTGGCAGCATCCCTACCCACCTGACACAAAATTTTCAAAACTACCCTAGGAAATGCCATATTCTGATATACACATTAAGTATTGCTTATTAACCTTTTTGTCTAGACCTTACTGTTTTCAGACTGATAAGTGACTGAGTACTGCGGACTCCTAAGTAAATTATACTTAAAAGTCTGTTGTGGTTAGTCACTGATCAGTCTGAAATGGCCCTGGCGCAAACAGCGCACTTTTGTTGCTCCTGTTCCTGTTTCAGAAAACATCCGACATGAACTCCAATGCGGTAGCCAACATCAGTCAAAATACTCTTCTCATTTTAAATAACTATCTTGAAAACCTAGCTAGGAATGTGTCCTATGGGGATCCAATAGAAATCACCTGACATTAGAGATACACGGTTGCTTGCCATCATTTTAAGGGAATTGGAGTTATACTGAAAGTGGGGCATGAACTCACCTCACCCTACTTCTCTCCCCGCCTTGTAAACAGGCTTTTGTATAGTTTCACAAACGTTACACCTTGAAGGGAAAGTGCTTAAAATAATAATATGAAGCAATTATTGCAATACCAAAGTTCTCATTGCAAGGGTCCCTCGTTGCCAGTTTGTGAGCACTCAACACTTTCTCCTTCCATGGCCAAAATTGGTGAAGTCCCACTTCCACATGTGAGAACTAGCTTACTTGTCAATGGCCCATAAGTCAAATGGTGGCGAAAATTGTGTGTGTGTGTGTTTAAAGACCTGGTTTTGGTTTCTTTCTACCATTTCTGCTCATTATCTTTTCAAGTCTCAGTAATGGGAACCTTGTGCTGAATGGTCTCATATAAATATACCAATTAATAAATTAATACAAAATAATGGATAGAAACCTGCATTAAAATGTGAAAGCTGTCATATTAATAAAACTCCAACTGAACTTGGAGCTCAACTCCAGTTGAAATGGATTATAAATCACACCAACATTGATGCAAAAGCATGTTCTTACTTCTCTTTCCCAATAAGCCACATAGAAATGTGACTTAACGGCAACATGCATTGTGAAGCACCCTTATTTTAAGTTTACAAAGTAGCTGCAGTGGAGCAAAGCTGGTAGGATGCAGCTCTAACATCACAGGCTATATTAATGAACCTAACATCCATTCCATAGCCATTGGCTGAAGTATTTATGGAGTGCACTCAGAACATAACTTTCCGTGATATTCTGCTCTCTTGCGGCAGATATACACTGCAGATACAGATTGGTTCCATACTAGTTTAATGGTCATGACGTCCTCCAAAAACTCCTGGGGACTCTAGTTTTGTGAGACTGGTGAAAATTCTGAATCTGGGATCTGTTTTATACAGCTACCATCCTCAGGGTTCCCTGAGGCAAGGAACTGCTGAAACCATTTTTAAGTAGGGAAATTTGCAGCTTCCAGTCTAACTTGAAGTGTACCATCTGGAATAGCATGCATGCTCTTTGCTCAAAAACATCAAAATGAATATTAAAATTTGCATTTTGAGATTAAACACCTTTAGAGCTGTGCATTTTGAGAGCCAACACTTCTCCCAGATCCTAATCTGACACACTGCTTGAGATGTAAAGGTGAAGGTAAAGGACCCCTGACAGTTAAGTCCAGCCGCGAATGACTCTGGGGTTGCAGCGCTCATCTCGCTTTACTGGCCGAGGGAACCGGTGTTTGTTTGCAGGCAGTTTTTCTGGGTCATGTGGCCAGCATGACTAAGCCGCTTCTGGAAACCAGAGCAGCGCACGGAAATGCCATTTACCTTCTCACCAGAGCAGTACCTATTTATCTACTTGCACTTTGATGTGCTTTTGAACTGCTAGGTTGGCAGGAGTTGGGATCAAGCAATGGGAGCTCACCCCATTGCAGGGATTCGAACCGCCGACCTTCCGATCAGCAAGCCTTAGGTTCAGTGGTTTAGACCACAGCACCACCCCTATATCCCTTGAGATATAGAGTGTGCTTAATAATACAACTGATAAAAATTCACCAATACTAAGATGCTTAAGTTAGCCGCCGCCGCCCACCTGCATTGTGCTTTGATTTTTGTAAGAAACTACATTTTATAACTTTGAAATACTAGTACCTCCTTTGACTCCTTTAAAAGGATAGAAAAATGCTACCAAAAGATTCATAAGGACTGCAAGGTTAAAGGAAATACTGCTCCAGAAGGACATGTTGCGCGAGCACCAGTACAGTATATGCTGAGCTGCAAAAAATAAAAAATAAAAATGTTTACAAGGGATTCAAAGTACAAGATTGCCCCTAACAATGAATAAATCAACAGAGATCATTGTATTGCCAACTTTTCCTAGAATCACACACTGTGAACTGTAGTAATCTTTATTGTTTGATTTAAAGTTTGTGCTTTAATTGTTGTTTGCAGAGTCCATAAGTTCAGGGCATTTGCTTCCTAGAGAACCTTTTTTTCAGATCAAAGGCCATACTGAACAGAAACCAACTTTTTATATAAACACTTGGTTTACAAGCACCAGGAGAGCAAAAGTTGATCGTGCGTTAAAAAACACAAAAAGGTCAGAATGTGCTGACTGCATGCCATGGCACTCTGCACTGTATGAACTTTTGAGACCGGCACACCCTCATTTTCATTTCCAGTCTTTATTCTCTGCAGTGGAAATGGTGGCTTCAGAGCTAAACCAGATAATTGCATTATGCATTTAATGCGTGACTGGTTTCTCTTTACTAAATGGTAGCTGTGGGACCAGATTGGGACCACAACGTTCAGGATGGAGGACAAGAGAAGATTTGACCCTT
Organism: Podarcis filfolensis; assembly: GCF_964270895.1. Taxonomy (NCBI): domain Eukaryota; kingdom Metazoa; phylum Chordata; class Lepidosauria; order Squamata; family Lacertidae; genus Podarcis; species Podarcis filfolensis. The sequence continues at coordinate 33,620,362 of NC_139605.1, read as the reverse complement.
TAGTCCTGTTAATGGTCCTGCTCAGGGTCACCCAGCCACAGATGCTATTCTGCGGCTGTGTAGGGACAGTGGTGCAATCCAAACTGTGGCAGGGGAATAATATCCCTCGGCTTCCATGCTGCTCTAGATCACCCTTCCCCACTCAAGCTATTTAGTAAACAAACATCAAGTATATCTTATAGGTTTAATGTCACATCAAGTTTGGTCCCCGATCATTACACTGCCAAACTTCAAAATGATGCAGTGGAATGTGAGCTTTAGAAAATGTCATAACCTCAAACTGAGAAAGCAACCAAGATATAAGTGGACCATTGTGCCAAGCAGATGCAGCTGTCTCAGAGGTTTCGACTTCCTGCCTACCTAAGGCCAGTATTGCTGAATGTAATGTTTGGTTCTTATTTACAAGTTCTTCTCCTTTCGCCACTATATCAGCTGAAATGATGTAGCTGCAAAAACAATAGTCACAGATGTGAGCTTTTGTAGTTTGAACATGGGCACGAGCATAGGCATGATGCAGGAGAACGGTGATAAGCGTCTCCTGTGATTATATACATATGTAATTTTAATGCTAATTTGGTCAGAGGAGCAGCACTGTGAGACAGCTGGAGTTGCTATTAGCCCTGCAGGCAATCTGTACTATATTCTCTCCCCAAACTCCACTCTGAGCTGATAGTAGCTTTGTACATTAAGAGGTCTGCATCCAGGAAATAGTGCAGAAAAGGGTGCAGCACACTTTCTCAGAGAGCTACTTCCCCAAATTAGCATCTCAATGCAGCTGCTTGAAGTAAAAACCAAAGCAAAACCCCACAGGAGATTGTGAACACAGATCTCCTGTGTCATGTCTAGTTTAGTCCTTATGTAACATATCTGACAAGGAACCTAGGGCAAATTGCCCCTAAGATTAATGGCTGGCCATTCCCTTCCCAATGATATCCATCTGCATAATCTTCTGGCTGCTTCAAAGCATTTGTTTTCACAATAGTAATCAGGAAATGTAATGCTGGAAACACACAACAATATGCACAGCTAATGATTAAACCAAGTCTTTCTGAAAATATTTAAGATACTGAAAGCAAAATTACATGGAGAATAATTTTGTGTGAGGATAAAATTCCCCAGAGGCTGAAATTGCTTCTCTGACACAGAGAAGAATTTTGCAGTCTCCCAGATCAAGAATTAGTATCTTGAAAAATCGCCTTTGGCAGCAATCCAGTTTACCTCTGAGTTTCTTTTGCCAGTTCATTTCATTGAAGAGGTCTTCTGATCTCAGGAAAAAGTCATTTATCTTACTGCCTTGCTCATCCCTCTCGGTAGTATAGTACACCCGTAGTTTAGATTCCTTCGTGAGGAACTCACATATACTGGGCACAGGGAAAACTATTTGCTCCATGGTGCGATCTGATCTAACAATCTATAGAAGAGAGGATTTAAGTATTACTTCGTATGGCTGCCCCTTAAAATGAGCATGTATCATCCCCCACGATGCAAACTCTTCCTTTATCAGAACCTCACTTATGCAGTAGACCTGCTACTCTCCTCACAAAAATACTTCATGATTTCCATTAGCGTAACACCATTTACTGTAGGTCTCTCCCTTTTGTTTCAGTAACATTTCAAGTCCAAAAAGCTGGGTATATACATATATCATTATGGTTGATGGCCAACTATTCCTTTTGTTAGGCAAATTTAACAGTCCAGGGTGGTTAAATTATGTTTCTATTAAAAAAATGAGTTAATGGTTATTTGGTGTCCTGAAAGCTAAGGACCTTTCTCTCTCTGTTTTTGAATGATATTCTCATCAGAACTTAGAACAATGAAAACATCCGTAAGAGATGAGATAAAAAAAAGGTTTTCATTTAGAATTTCTAAAAACAGAAGAACAGATACGAGAAGATGAAACACTGTGCCATGTCTCTCATTAGCAGTGCTTTTTTTAAAAAAAAATGAGGTGCCAATACTCCCATGGATACCAGGACAAAATGACTGCAATGTCAGTGGGGGTGGGGGTGGGGGAAGGTGACAGATCTCTGTCCTAGTGAGTACAATCACAAAGAAGGACTGCTCATTGGGATCTGAGATAGGGCAATGGTTCTGCTGGGATACAGGTTGGTTCTGGTATTCATTCACTATTTGCAAATATAGCAAAGGTCTCCAACACTTACTCCTCAGTGAACAGTGTTTACCCAGAACAAATCAAGCCAAACAGTCCTTCCCCTGCTTAAGTGGGGGATATGTCACAGTATGAAATTTTGTGCGTATATCTCTACTACAGTTACACAGATCTATGTAGCTAAGATCCACAGGGCTAATCCGTCTTCTCTAAAGCTCACCACAAGGACCATTTTTTTAAATTTAAAAAATGTTTGATTTAGAAAAGAATTGGCAAACTCAATTAAATTCAAAAGAGGATGGAATATAAGCCAGTTTAGAACATATTGGATAGCATTGTATTTGCTATAATACTCCATAGGTGCAAGTTGTTTTTGATGTAGTACATGTGCATTGTATTGTTTGCACAGGACACTTCTGCTGGTGTTACCACTTAATTTTAAAACAATTTATTGCTTTATCTTTCCTTGGACTGGCACAGCGAAGATTACCCAGAATTTCCTGTAGCCTTTACCTCAATCTGAGCCGTGTGCTTAGCATAGAATTCCAAAGCTTCATCTCCATCAATTTGACCTCCAGGCTTCAACATGTTCTGCAACTCTTTGTTATGACGAGCGAGCTAAAATAAATGAATAGTACATTTGGTGATAGCGGCCTGCATCTCAATGAAAATGTACTTGCATTTTCTTTGCACTCTTCCAGGTGCTGGCTGGTCAGGGTAACTGACAATAATTTTTTTTCCTGGAGTAACCTAAAGCTGTTTTGAGCATGTGCTCCCTAAGTTACAGATGTGGCATTTCAGTGGTAAATCAGAAATTTAGGACAAACAGCACCAATGGGAGGCACCAGTCTGTGAAACTTCATGCAACATTTCTGCCAGTGGAATGAATCTATGCTGACCTCATGACTCTCCTGGTCATTTGTGTATGAAAACATGATCAGTGTGCAGAATCAGCACATCTGGGCTGTCCCAACAGAGATCAGATTTCCTGAATCTGTGCACTTGAGCCTAAACGATAGGTTGCACATGGCCATGCCTATATTTGGGTATAGGGCCCTGCTACTCGTAGAATGTGCCACAAAATTCTCCTTGCATAAATGCAATTGTACCTGATGGGCTAATATGTAAATATTATGCCCCACATTTCTAGGAGATGCAGCAAGATCTTCACCATTCTCTCCATCCTCAAACTCAACTTCACCTTGCAGATAAGCCTTCTTAATCACTTCAACCTGGGGAGAAAAGATAAATACAACATTCAAAACTGTGGTGTTGGTGGTGGTGTGAGAGACAGAAATACCAAGGCCAAAGCCAAAACATACTGCCAGTGGACGACTCCTCTAAAGGAATTTCACATTTATTGCTCCCTCCCTCCCTCCTGAAGTAGAGGTCTCCGTTTCAAGTTATAAAAAGGTTGGTTTTTCCGTTTTGTTTTGTCTTTGAAGCAGCTGGTATTTGCTGTCAAATTGAGTCTACATTACGAATCACTTGACTCAGTGGAATAGGAGCCAAAATAAAGACTGAAACTTTATCCCCAGCTCACCCCTTTGTTGCTGGATAATAAATACATTGCATCACACACCCGTCTCGGACTACTGCCATAACCAAGGCACAATGTGGCGAGTTTATAGACTTTCAGCCCTGCACTTTGGAATCCCAGGCTTGATGTTTTGCTATTTATTAATGCTGGATGGAACAAAACGCTTAGAAACTGTTAAATGGCTTTTGTCTCAACTCGTCAAATTGATATCTAGTTGTGATAGATTATTTGAATCCAAACACTGTCACCCCTCATCAACACAGGATGTTTTCATATGGGTGTTGATGGATCAGTGCACTTCACGCTTGCAAGGTTTTCATTTCTTTTTTACAGCGTTGCCAACTATCCATTTGTGATATCTCAATGACTCACTTGCAAATTAAGCAGCCATACTACTAAACAGCTGATTAGCAGTTACATCAAAATAAATTTGAGGATGCAGAGAGGACCGTCATGGAACCTCAGATGTTTTCCCTCCCTCTGCTATCTGATCTTCAAAGAAGCAGGCAGAGTGGACCACCATAGCTTTCCAGGCTGCCAAGAGCCACTGAGCTCTTAGCCCCAAGTTGCACGGGAGATAATTTCACAGGAATTTGTCAGAAGAGAACTGTACAACAATGCTTCTCAAATCTTCCAAATCCTTATAGGCTCTGATGCTGCACAAACAGTGCTTTCTGGATGCACTCTTTTACTTTTTAATCTCACTTGGAAAAATTCATTTCCCCATCCTCAACTGACCCGTGTGCTTATGAACTCCCCCAACATCTTTGCAGTCCACTTCAAGAGTTCAGTGAGTAGAAGTAATTACTTTACTTAGATCCTGAACTTAGTATGAACTTAGCCACCCAATCAGCAGCAAGATTATTGCATACTGCCAAATTCGCCTTTGCCACCACAACCCCTGAAAATTTGGAGGCGTATCCTTGGAAACGTACCAATTCTTTGGGTCTCATATTATACAGGATCCTTTCTGCGTTCTCACTGTCGTGCCTACTTTCCATTATTGCCAAGAGTAACTTAGAGGCATTGTTCTGGTAAAAGTCAAAGAAAGATATCTGATGAATAGTTGAATGTGTTATAAAAACGGAAAGAAGTGAAAAAGACAACCCACAGATCTATGTGACTATTTCCAGCTGCATAAACCTGTCAAAGCAACGAAGATGAGTAAATGTGAAAGACCGCAAGGTATCATAAAGTTGAAATCTAACACGATTTCTACTAAGAAGCAATGATGTCATTTAGATACATAAATACAATGAAAGTAGGTTTCAGGCAACACACAAAAGATAGCTGCATCTTTTCTCCTTTTAAACTGTGAAGTCAAGTGTCTATCAATTTGGAAGCAGAATAGGACCACTATAAACAATAAGGGAATGGTTTTTTGTGTGTGTTGTTGTTTTGCATTTGGGGCACTCCCTAAATATGTGGAAGTATAGATATTTATACATTAAAAGATTTTTAAAAACAAAAGCAAAACAACCTATCTGTTAACCTGTGAGCTGAAAGAATACTGATGGCAGCTGAGCTTGAAAGGGGAAAAATATAAAGAACCGCAAACTGGTTGAAATCAGGTGAGACTGTGTATACATTACCACCTTAGGACACAGTGAGGTAGCTTTCTCCCTACTGCATTTCAAGTCACAATTGAACTTTGCTGTACACATCAGTATGCTTTGGTATATATCCATGCCACCCACTGCCTGTCTGCTTCAGTGGGCACAGGTGTTTTTTCCATGGTGTAAATTGCCTGCTTGGTTTCCTGATATGGTTTCAAATCAGACTGAAGCTGGATTTCTTTTGGGGGTGGGGAGAGAATACATCAAACCACAGTATTTCACAAGAAACTACAGGATCACTCTACACCTCCTGTAATATTGGGTATGCACAGCACACTGCAACACTAGACACAGATGGTAGCTGACCCATCTCTAATATAGCGTGAGGGGACTCAATGGGACTTTTTCCTTTCCTATCGTCTTGCTTCTCCCAACTGCAATTAGCACTGGAAGTCCCCCCTATATTAAATTCTGTATATAAAAATTATGTTAAATTCACAATGCAGAAGTCGATGCTGGCAGCAAGGTCAGCAACTATGTCCAGCAGAGTAGAGGCTCCACTGATTTAATTGCAACAAAGCTGAGCCTAACCAATGGATCAGGATCAACACTGGATGGCTTGCCCAAAGTAGCTATTGATCAATAGATGACTGGCCCCTTTGTCCTGTTCCCTCAACATCTATATTCTGCCTTAAATTGCAGGACAGCTGTGCATGAGACCACCTGATGGTTTCTGTCACAGGACTGGTTATGTATACAGCTCTGATCACATGTCCTAACCCCCTTAACAGGCTGAAATAATTTTGCAAGTTACAGTATCATAGCTAAGTAATTGTACTTCATGTTCTCTTTGAAATTAAGGTTTGAATGTATGAAATACATTCCATATCTTAAATTAAGAACAGGCAAGCTGTTTGAAATAAAATATTATGAAGTCTTTATTTTAAAATGATTTCTTAAAAAAAAAAATCCCATGTGATAGCAAACAGCCCAGGGCACTCAAGGAGCCTGCTAGAATTATCTGGATAGAAGCTTTTGCTTTTTCATTGTGATACTACCATCCATCTTCAGAGTTGAGTATCCACTTGCCTTCAGTTCTAATACTAGATCCATCCGCTTCTTTCCCAGAGGGTTGATATCATTGAGAATTAATGCTGTAATTATATCTATACCATTGGACTCATGAGTCGCGATGCAGTTCTGCACAGGGGAGAAAGAAACGTAAAAACAATAAACCTTTTTTAAGTGGCTAACCAGAAAACATAACCTTTCTTCCCAAAGGCCTGTTAAGTCTCTCTCTGCCCACCACTCCCATGAAGAGTTCCATAGGGAAGAATTCAACTAAATTATTACACTAATGCAAAGGAATTTCTTCCCTTTCCACTCCATGTGTGTATCCCATGTTGTCCCAAAACCTGCTCAAGAAAGTTGGAGAAAACCCCAGAATAGATTGAGCCGGGGGGGGGGGGGGACAGGGGCAGGAGGAGGGGAAAGTGTCCCATTGAGCAAAGAGATATCAAAATGCTCACAGAGCATTCTACTTAATGCTACTTTCATTGCAGCTCATAGTAAGCTAAACTACTGGGCTTCCCTTTTGTTAAAGGTAAAGGACCCCTGACATTTAAGTCCAGTCATGAACGACTTTGGGGTTGCGGCGCTCATCTCGCTCTATAGGCCAAGGGAGCCGGTGTTTGTCTGCAGACAGCTTCCGGGTCATGTGGCCAGCATGACTAAACAGCTTCTGGTGAACCAGAGCAGCGCACGGAAACGCCGTTTACCTTCCCGCCGGAGCACTGCCTATTTACCATATTTTTCGCCCTATAGGACACACTTTTTCCCCTCCAAAAATGAAGGGCTCTCCCACGGCTAGCGGAGAGCTTGCCGGCACCCAGAAGCTTGGGGTGCGCTGAGCTCAGCACGCCCCAAGCTTCGGGTTTCGCGCAGTCCTCCGCTAGCCGTGGGAGAGCTGCGCGACTTAGCGCAGCTCTCCCACAGCTTGCAGATAGCAGCCTGTTCTGGGGGCTGGGGTCGGGGGAAGCTCGGGCTTCCCCAGCCCCGCACCTGGGGGGGGGGGAAATAATTTTTTTTCTTTATTTCCCCCCCAAAAAACTAGGTGCGTCCTATGGGGCAAAAAATACGGTATCTATTTGCACTTGACGTGCTTTTGAACTGCTAGGTGGGCAGGAGCTGGGACCGAACAACAGGAGCTCACCCCGTCGTGGGGATTCGAACCACCAACCTTCTGATCGGCAAAGCCTAGGCTCTGTGGTTTAGACCACAGCGCCACCCGCGTCCCTTTTGTTACCTTACTACAAATCCAACTATTCTCTATTTGCACCAAGGTATTTTTAGAGTCTCATGCTGAGAGCAGCTATTTGCCTGCTCTAAGAAAGAGTTGGGGGTTCTCACTGATGAGGATGCTCTGTTCTAGACTTCTCATTTCTGATTTCTTTGGGGTGTTGTAGTTAAGCAGCACACTTTGGAACGATTGGTGGTATGGGAATGGATACCCCTTTGAGGTCCCTTCCAACGGTTCTGTGATAAGTTCTTAGGGTTCCAGATTGTACATGAGATTCCCAATTTTGTGACTACGTCACGTTTTCTACTGCAATAACTGGATTACCTGGTTTTCATGGCATGGTCCCTGGCAGTACTCAGTCAAACTTTCCAGTGTCTGGTTGATCAATGCTACATTTTTCTCATTAATGTACAGCCCAAGAAGTCCAAGTCCTCCAGTTGTGCTTCCACAGATACAGTCCAGAAACTGCAGAGTCTCACACACTAAGTTGTAATTTGTCTTGTTGTTTTGACAACGCAGGAAATTCTGTAGATGAATATGAAATAATGGAGAGGGGAAAGTTCAGTTTCATTTTTGAACATTGATGCTGGTCAAAAGAAATCAAAATGTGATTTATTTATTTTTGCAGCAGATTCACACAGTTTTCCATTCACACATCACTTTCTAAAAGAAATAATGAACATGATCTCAGTGTGATCTAAGCCTCTGAACACACCCATAGATAAATATTTAGGGCTTTTGACTTTTGTAATGTTTTGCAAGTGCCTATAGGTCAATTACACTCATTTCTCTCCCCTCAAAACTTTCCTTTTAGTTAGTTGTCTTTGATCTATAAAGAGCAACAAGTTTTCATTCCACCCACTCAAAGTTCCTGCAGATTACAGCTAGAAATTACAGTTAGAAATTCCCTCTTTGAGCTTAATTCTTTTATTTTTCCCTCATGCTTGCTAAGTATCTTTGTTCCTAAGTCAGCATCTGGGGCGAGCATTTTTGGACACGTGCCAAGGCTCACTGCCAACCCCAGAGGCTTGTTCTTCTACTATTCTGCCCCTTATGAAATCTTGTCACATGTCTGCCTATGACATGGGGAGACAGATGAAATTACGCTGGTATCTGGGATAGGGGAAGATAGAGATGTGAGAGACAAGCAAGCCTGAAGATGGAAAGAGAGATCAGACATCTTTATGCTATTCTCTTATCCCCTTCCAGCAGTGGAAGTCTGAGGGCAATGTTTCTTGCCCATTGCTGCCATTTAATGCCCTGTTGGTAACTGGAAAGCATTTGATCCTGGATGAGCGGGATAACTGGGTGTGCAACAATGAGATCCTGACTTAGTCCACCACATCTAAGGCATGGATTCGCCATATTTGGGTTATATTCAACAGTGTCTTGTTCATGGAGGGCTCTCTGATAAAAGGGGAAACTCCCATGAATGGAAGCAGGGAGCTGGCTGGTTTTCTGGCTGACCGCACCCTTCAGTCTTTAGCCACCACCACTCCGCCCCAAAAAATCTGTTCCAGAGGGTTAGAAAAACCATCCAGAAAAGCATGAGATGGGTGTGTGAGGGTATATTTTTAAAAATTGCCTTCTTCCCTGTTCCATGCACTGAAGCCTCTGCTGAATCAAGCCTTCAGTGAATGGAAGAACACATCTGGCTACAACCCATCATCACCAGCAGCCTAAATTTGATGAGGGTCTATTAGGATCCCACTTCCCCTGCTAGGTATTCTATCAGTCACCCACTTTTGAGTGTATGCACCTGGTTTTGTGTACCTGCCTCCCTGCCTGAGTCTTGTCACTGGGGTGGACCTCAGGTGATTAGGAATGTGGCCACCAGGATACTGGCCAGGGAAGGCTGCAGGGAAGAACACAGTGCCAATTCTGAAGCAATTTCATGCTCCTCATTTTAAGGAGCTGTTTTTGATCTTTGTGATTTTAACTGATTTGGGTCCAGGGTGTCTTTAAAATCTCCTGCTTTGTATGAATCCATTCATAGTGTTTTAGGCTTAAAACTATAAATGACCCAGCTCATGCCTGTGAGATTTGTTTGAGATGCTTTGCTTATAGCTTTTGGCACTGGAAAATATGTCCTGGACCATCTCAGCACTGCATGTTTCAAAACAGTCTCGAAGATTGTGGAGCTTCAAAGAAAACATATTGTCAGGTTTTCAGTTCATTGGTTAGACCTGGAACCTTTAACAAGCCTAATGCAGAACAAACAGCCCATCTATTGTTAAGCACTGTGAAATTATCACAATCAAAACTGGGCCACACAGATAAAACAGTAGACAGACCTATCTTCCTAGATCAAAGTAAACCGCACCGAATCAAGATGATCAGGGATAATCTTTAGAGGGAAGCTACATGAATCAACCCTCTTCATGGATCACTGCCTTGTCGTGGCGAAGGGGCTTGAATAACGAGCTATGCCATGCAGGGCCACCCAAGATGGACAGGTCATAGCCGAGAGTTGTGATCCACCTGGAGAAGGAACTGGCAAACCACTTCAGTATTTTGCCAAGAAAACTCCATGGACATTAAAAAGGAGAAGCTTTGAGAAGAAAGTCAGAGTTTCCAAGGCATGCTCTGGTTCATAGGGTCAGGGAGAGTCGAACACGACTAAACAACAACAACACGAATCAACATCTCCCCATGCTTCCTTGCCTCTAGCAGGTTTCCACTCAGGAAGGGACAGTTTTGATATCACATGGGCTTCAGTTCCAAGCTACCACACTCCAACAGAGAAACACTTTGTTCCTCAATGAGCTGGCAACAACATGTCTTGGGAAGGCACTGCTGTTCATTTAGGGGTAAAGTAGCATATGTCTCCATGCCCTCAGCTCAAGTGAGATGTCTGCTTTTCTGCTGACAGGATGGCAGAAAACCTTTTTTGTAGAGCTGAGCCTGAAGATGCTGCATAGCCTACCTGCAGGTCCCGGTTGTGGTTTTCACACAGCAGCTGCAAAAACCGCAAGATGGGCTGCATTATTGTGATAACAGGACTCATCTCCAGTTCGTCTTTGTTTTTGTCTGCTGCAGACTGTGCGCCATCTGCAGCTGAATAATGGTCGTCGGGATCAGCTTCCCTCCTGTAAGTGTTGTATGCCTTCCTTGTAGCAGCAGAGGCTTCAACCAACTGATCTCGCACCTCCTCTGTTATTTGGGTCATGGGTTCTCTCAAAGCTACAGAACACAGAGACAAAGGTCCATTAGCAAACAACCACCAAGCAGAGTCAATTCAACATTTTTCAGCATGTTGACACATCTACCTTTGTAGTAAGTGTTGTCCAAATTAATGCCGTAAGTTTTACTGAGGCAGCCTGATTTGGTTTATACTACTACACAAGACACAGCAATATCGTTTCTGTAAATGTGAAGGCTGTTCCCTAAAGAATAGATAAGCATCCACCATTACAGTACAGGAATCAAATGAGATTTAGAGCCAAAAAAAAAAAAAAAAAAAAAGGATTTGAGAAGTTTTATGGGGAAGCTCCAAAGTTCAATTCTTGGAATCTCCATGTAGGGCTGGGAAATACTGTGTATACAATACTGAGCTAGATGGACTTTGGTCTGTGTCCCTATGATCCTGTCTTACTCATGTCCATGCTATTCCCCCTGCCCAACCATGAATGCTTGCATCTGGTGCCTAAGTACATGCTGCAGGGTCACTGATAATGCAAATAGGTTCTTCAGATATTGCAAACGAGACACTAGCAGCAGGGCGTTCTAACGAGTACTGAATTTTCAGTAGTGAGGGTAAATCCTGATTAAATATGGGGTAATGGCAAGAATATGTGCTGGCATTTTGATGCCAACTGACACTGACAAATCTTATACACGAGGGGCACCAACCCCACAACAGAACACCTGACCGTAGGCATGTAAAGTGCCACTAGGAAGCAACCTTTTCTGTTTCTTCCAGTGTCATGTTATTGACAATAAACAGTATGTACTGATGCATCAGACATGTACGTTATAATGATTCCAAAGGAAAAGAGATGTTTGAGAGTGCCAGTGCCCATCTCAATCCCTCTCTTATTACAAATAGAGAATATGGGACGTCTGTTTTTAGCTACAGAATTCTAGACCTATTGCACGCAGAGCAGAGTGTTAAAAACAAGGATTAAGCAACATGTCAAGCTACTCAAGCTGGCTGGCCCATTAATGCTAAAAATACCTGTCACCACTACAGCAACTGCCACATCCCAAATGGATGAAGGAGGAAAGCAGTGCCATGGTAGGGCTGAATTTTTAACTTCCATGTTGTGGACCAGAACCTCTGGATCAATAAAAAAAAAAAAATTTCCTTCCAGTAGCACCTTAAAGACCAACTAAGTTAGTTCTTGGTATGAGCTTTCGTGTGCATGCACACGAAAGCTCATACCAAGAACTAACTTAGTTGGTCTTTAAGGTGCTACTGGAAGGAAAAAAATTTTTTTGTTTTGACTATGACAGACCAACACGGCTACCTATCTGTAACTGGATCAATAAAAGAATTCACTGAAGGGTTTGATTTTCATATCCTTCTTTAAGGAGCACTGGAGAATTACCTCTTTTCCTGGCTGGTACATCTCTGTCCGAGTCATCATCTTTCTTTTTATTTCCTAAATCACTGGTGTTAACTGTGACTGTAGCCTTGATCTCTTGCTGAGCCACTTTCATGCGGTCGTAAAAAACTTTGAAGAATTTTTCTGACTTTTTATCTTCCGTCAGTCGGCAGAAGAATGAGTGCTACAGAAACAACAGAGATGCAGAACACCTTAAATGGTAAAACCCAGTATCAATGAAACATAGATACCATGGAGTGAACCCCACAGTCACTGACTGAGCTTTCGTTAATGAAATAAAGCAAGTGACTTGAAGAGTATCAAAATGCCCCCAACTGCAATATTCAGGGCAAGAAATGAGGGAATAAATGTTATGGAAATGGGTATTATTTGGAATACACTTTGTAACGGAGGTTTGGCCACCACCTTTACCTCTCTTCAAAGCAATCCTCCTATGAAACCAGCTGCTGGCCCCAGGGTCCTATGCTTATAATTGCTGGTGAAAGGGAGATATTCGAATCATGAAATACTGAGAAAACACTGCAGATCCTTCAAAGGATGTGAAATGTCAGTTTGGCTACAAAAGATGGCATTTTTAGTCACTTCTCAAGACATCTGGGATTAGGGGATAGCACTTCTGGGCCAGAGGGATTTTTTGTTTGTTTGTTTATCACTTACCTTACAGAATTTGCTGGTTTGATATGATATACTACATATGATGCTTTCAGAAGGGACAGCGAATATTCTTTAAACCTGGCATGAATGCTGCTGATGCATGGGAAAGGCTATTCTCTAGCCACAGTCAGACCTAACGTTAGTGTTTCACTTACATTTAGTGTTCATATCATTTCGATGTGGAAAAGTCAAATAAAGCACCATTTTCCCCAAAACTGTGTGGAATACAGATCAAAGACTGTGTGCATGGAGGAAGCTAGAGCAAGCAGCCAGGGACTACATCTGACAGCTATCTGATGAAACCAATATGCTGTTACGTAAATCAGGAACAAAGCTTAAAGCATGACTGCAGGATGAACTTGTAAGTGGGTCACCTTATGCGGAGTATTATGAAATTAGTTAGCATTCTGCAGTGGCTCATGTTGCAACAGCTTCTCCTACAGCAGACTGACACAAAGTCAGATTTATTGGAAAAGCAAATTGAAAAGAGGAAAAGAAGAGGAGGATGGCAATACATCCTCTGAGATGCAGAGAACACAAGGCTGTCCCCTGCACGGTGCCCTTTAATCACTCTCCAGAGAAATTGTGTGGCAAGGTGACTTTGAAATATGGGTAACATCATTTCCCCTTACTTTATGGAAGTGTAGGCAGATAAGGCAGCTGTCACAAATACTATGTGAAGCTTCGGAAGAAGAGATTTTTGATACTAAGGACAAACAATTTATTGACTTGTTCTGCATGTGTACAGACTTCCCTGGGAATGCTGGACTGGGTGAATCTTAAATGTGTGATTAGAAAGTCAATTCTCATATTCTTTGCACCAAAGGAGCAAAAGGGAGAGGATGCTGCAGCCATCTTCCTAAGACACATGGTCCTTTCCTGACATGCACCAATTAATTTCCAAAAATGCAGGGAAAAATGCTTAAGCTTGCCTGGAAGCCATACAGTCTTCTACCCAAACTAGAAGTTTCTCCCGGACCCCAGATACATACATGATAAAGGGAGGATAAAGTAATGGAAGAACTCTGCACATGTTCAGAGGTGCTTTCAGATGCTCTGCAGCTGAGTCAAGTTAAGCTCCTATACTATCAGTAAGCCTCTATCAATGCAAGCACAGGCAGGCAGTAGTTTAAAGAAGCTGCCTTAAAACTGGTCCACAAATCTAATTCTAATTAGATAGACAGCAAATAAATTATATTAAATAATTACTAGACAAGAAGAAATGTAAAACCTGATTAGGCTACCTACTTTATTACAAAGAATTCAAGGAGTGGAGCAACATAACAGGGTGCATTATGCAGCTGCAAAACTGAGAATCTAACTGCTAGTAAAAAGAGCTGCGTACACAACCAGCCTCAAAAGTATAATGAACATGTGTTTAAAATGTCCTGGACATTTCCAAGAAGAAGACCTTCCTCAAACAAGGCAGCTGGTTACAAATACTGAGCAAACATGAACCACAGCAAACTGCATGCTATTAATTTTATTTGCTCAGAGATTATGGCTCCTTTGTCCTTATTTGGATGTTGATTTGTTTCCAGTATGCTGAATCTGGGTGGCTAGATAAAGATTTTGAAATATGTCTCCAACATTTCATGGATGAAAATAGAGACATTCTTATTTTTAACCCTAAAATTTTTAACTAATTTCATACAAAATATTAAAACGCTTATGTGCTTCCCTTCCATTACACGGTGGTCACATATTATGTATTATTTCTGTAGCTGTGTTAACTTATTCTGGCTTCTAAAGCTATACCAGCATGGTCAATAAACTGACCATAACAATTTTAAAACAAAAAGATTGAAATGTTTAATCCCATAATGGATCTGGGTTAACTTGTTAGAGAACTACAACTCAAAACACAACTAGCAACCACCTTCTTTCTGAAAAAAAATGTATTTTATTTATTAAATTTATATACTGCCCTTCATCCAAAGATCTCAGGGCGGTTCACAGAATAAAATACAAGATAAAACACAAGTAAACAATTAAACCAAAACAAAGGTGCAATTGTTTAATTTAAAACAATGGCTAGTAGACCATGTTTTATTTATTACTTATTTATTGCATTTATGTTCCACCTTTTTTTCCCAAGGAGCTCAAGGTGGAGTGCATGGTTTGTTCAGTTCCAAGAAAACTTTTTTTTATGAGGCAGAACATCAGTTTGACTGTATTCTGCCTGAAATATTTAATCAGATGCTTTCTTTTGAATTGTCTTGAGCTAGCTTGCAGTAACTGGTTAACTACATCTAGATGAAAAAATAAAACACTGCGATAACAATATATAATTCATACTGTATGCATCCGAAAAAACTGCTTCAGTTTGGAATTTGTATCCTATTAAAATTTGTGGAAAATGCACTACTAAGACTAAGTGAAGTTATTTAAAGTGACTGAACAAATATTAGAAACTGCAACACATCGGTTCTGGAAATGACAGTTTATAGTCTTGCACACAGTAAGATCACAAGTCATTCTAGTGTTTCATGTCAGATTTTATCTGCCGAAAGAATATCGCCTTTTAGGAAACAGTGAAAGCTGTGCTGTATTTCACATACTATTGGCAGCTATATCTTTTCTCAGATTTAAATATTGTTTCATTACATTTCACACACAAAACTGTATATCCTATAGGGCACTTCTGCTTACAGCTCACATTGGGTGAAGATTGTCCTAAAGTAGCAAATTCCACCCGGGTTAATTCCTTCACGCTGTATGCTAAGAGGCAATGTTGTGCTATTTTCTAGGTATCAACAAGAACCAAAAGTTTGAAGCACCTTTGTCCTGTGAAGCGACCAAGAAACATGAGAATGGGCCTTTCTTGTGGTGGCCCCTTGCTTATGGAATGCTCTTCCCAGGGAAGCTCACCTGGCACCTTTGTAACATATCTTTAGGTGCCAGGCAAAAACATTCTTCTCCTCTCAGGCCTGTGGCTAATTATGCAGTCCATTACCTTTCAAACTGTATTGTTTTTGATTGTTACTATGCTATGTATTTTTGTGTTTTTGTAAACTGCCCTGTGATCCTGAGATGAAGGATGGTATGTAACAACAACAACAACAACAACAACTTGAAGGTAACCTTTTCTGGTTCTGGGATATTGAGGGGAGCACTAAGGTTGTACCTCTTGCCAGACTTAGGGTTTTCAATGTTTTCTTTAGCTATCCCCCAATAAAGAGTTATGAGCTAATGTAATCATATCTTCCTTCTATATATAGAAGGGAGATCAACTGTCCAGTCTTGTCCATGCATGAAAGGTCTGAGTACAGTCACCTCTATTCCTTTATTTTTCTAAAGAAGTACTGAACCATGGCATCAGACAAGTGGTTCTTTTTGCTTGCTTGCCTGCTTTTTAAAGGTTGCTAAACATCCCCCTGTTATCTTGCCAGTTATTAATTAGGGTTGTCTCAGAAAAACTGTGGACAAGCAAAACTCTGGGAAACCCCTTGTAAGAAACCCCTGTGAGTTTCTCCAAGGCTTCAGCAGCAGCAGCAGCAGCAGCCACTGACCAGCCTTTTCCAATTCCAACTTGTTGAAACTGCTTTCTAGACTTTTTGCTGAGGTCACATATTCAGCCCACCTGCTGTTCTTTGTCACCTCACACTCACTTATGCCTACATTACTACTGCCTCTCCTCCTTTTCCTCTTATTAACAAGGTCCTGACATGTTTCAACAGTGGGAAATCACAACTTCCCCATGTTTCCCTAAAGGCACTGTTTGGAGCCGCACATTTACTTCCTTTTATCTTGTTTCTGGTGCTGCATGAACCCTTCTACTTCCGACTGGTAAGTTCACCCTGGAACTTACTTGCCTTTTCCCTTCCTTCCTTCTTTCTTTTTAGAAAAAGAAAAAGAAAACGTTTAAAAGAAAACTGTACAGTCCCATATGCCAATGGTGACGGGGGATAACACTTGGGAGAACGAGTCAATGCCAGACATATGGCAAAGCCTGCTGCCATTGAATCTGCCTTTTGGAGGAACCGCTGATAATCAGATGGTATTTTGTTTCACAACCAAATCATTTGCCATGAAACAAGAACTATCACATGACGTGCAGAGGTCATGAGGCATGCTTCACAAACAATGGGCATCAGTAAACACACATGTAGCCCAAGCACACTTTCATTTCTAAACTGAATGTCTTTCTTCTGGTAGGACATTTGAGATAATGATTGTGATTGATTGCTACAGAATTTCAGAAAAGTCATAGTAATTCACATATTTGAATTCTTGCCTTTCATAGCTTTTCTCCCACCCTCCCCACTCCTGATGCCCTCCAGATGTTTTGGACTACAATTCCCATAATCCCCATCCAGCACATTAGGACTGTTGGAAATTGTAGTCCAAAGCATTTGCATGGCACCATTTTGAGGAAGGCTGCTCTGCACTCCATTTAACCAAGCAAACCTTCCTATAGACTTGTGTCTTTCCTAGTGCGCTATATATTTCATTTTTCATGCTTTTCCAGACTCAACCATCCTAGCTGCACTTTTTGGTCTAACTCAGAATATCTAAAATAATAATAATAATAATAATAATAATAATAATAATAATGGGGGGAAGGATATAACTGCTTGTTCCTTGTTCCTTTTCTCTTTATTTGCTCACTTTATCACCCCTATTCTGCTTTGCATAACTGCCACAAGTGCACTTCTCATTATTAAATAGCATCCTGTTGCAGCTTATGACTTGAACAGATTTCATTTCCTCGGTATCTGCTAATGCAAGCCATCTCCCGCTTCACCTTTATATCTTCCTATTCCTCCTCATATTTCATCAATTCCCCCATCTGGCCATTCACCACTGTCCTGTTATTTACAATGCAAAGAAGCACAGTGTAATGGAACTCATTCACATTAATTAATCCTCTTATCTAGGTCCATCAAACTGCTGCTGTTGCTAAATAATAAACATTGGTGTCCAGTTATAAGTCAAGGGTTGCATCTTAGTTGACTGAAGCCACAAATCTGCCCTTTCAAGATTCAGGGAAGTATTGAATAGCAGATCATATGCCTTGCTGATTGATGTCTTCATTCCAAAGCACACTAGAGAACCGTAGTTTAAAAGGTGGACACTCAGCATGGACCTCTCTCTGCTGCTGCAGGTTTGCTGAACTGGTAAAGCATATTCAACTGTTTAGGGGCCAAACTTTTTTTATATTAAAAAAAAAACTCCAACATTTCAGATGCAATGGACTAGTTAAAGGTAGCTTAAGGATTACTCTTGCATATATGTGGCGTATCAGGTTTTTTCTCAGATCTTGAAGTGTGCGCATTTGCCATACACATGGGGAACATTATCATCCCAGTTAGCTGTTAACCAGGTCTGCCCTGCAGTTACAGCTATTTATACTGTAACACACACACACACACGAAACAGGAAAATTTGGATCAGGTGGTGTGGTTTTTGCTTGGACTTGATAATTAGAGGTTTGCTACTGCATAGGCTTTGCTTGTTGCAAGCTCATGTTGTAAGAGCAGTAGGATTTATCCACATTCCTTCATAAAGAGAACAGTAATGTGATTACAGAAACATTCATTAGGAATATTTCATGCATAGGGTTTCTCACGCTTGGTCATATGCATTTCCCTCCCCCCAAAATAAAAATAAAAAATGTCTTTCATGGTATTTTGCCCTTGAATAACTTACATGGAACATGCAATCTGAATAAATACTTTTCACATATAAGCATCCATAGGCTCTGCGCCCACAGGCACAAAACCATACACAGGGAGGTAGAGGACAACAGGGACTATGGAAGCAATTCTGCTTCTCTCCTGTACAGTCACTGTATATGCTTTTAGATTCAAGACAAATCAATGAAATGGGACCTTAGGTTCCCATTAAATTTTGAAGAAAATGCGCAGAGACAAATCATAAGAGGATCTGAAAAAGGATTAGCTTGGATAAAGGGTTTCTGTAAGGGGATGGGCATAACCTGGTCACATTAATCACTGCTAAGACCCTTTGGACATACATAAAACTTGTTTATCAAGATATGGGAGTCAGCCCTTTATGCTTTCCCTAAGATAAGTAAACCTTCATTGCTAACTGTCAAATATTAAATTCTATTTTCAAAGCCAACAAGGCACATCAAAGATGCACTTTTCTTGGCCTGAAACCATTTGCTGGCCAATGGTTTATTAATATATACTTAATAATTGTTAAATTCCCTTGCTCTTCTTCAAGTATCCCCAGAAAAGCAAGAAATGTTCTGGTGGCAGTCATCCTTCTCAGCCTAAAAAGGAAGCTCATTGGGGATTTCTGCTTTGTGCCTTAAGAGTTAATATAAGCTTACAATCTGGTTTTAAAATAACCAGAGAGTGTCATGGGGACATCACGTAGTCAGAGTATGAAGTTCTAATATGAATCAAACGCACAGTTCGGTTGTATTCCTGATGCTTCCCAAAAGGCCAATCATCAGAACTGGATGCATGACATTTTAACAAGAAACCTGATTAAGCAGACACTTTCAAAGGGACAAAATTGTTTAAGGATAGGCTTGGGTTGCTACTTGTCTTCCTTTGCAAGCAATAAAAGGGATGTCGGATGAGGCCATCTGTGACATTTGATTCCTGAAAATGGTATTTCATTTGATGGTTCCTCAATAGGCACACCTAAAATCCTGATTGTCTCCAATTTAAAGGAGGCACTTAACCAAACAGGAGAGATGGGGGGAAGGAAAGGACAAAAGGACTCTGAGACCTTAAAGCAACTGATTGGAGCCTGAATGAGCACACTTTACAGTTCTGCTTCTGTTACGAGGATTAAACATTTAATAGAACGCAGCAAATGATTCTGGTTATGTGCAAGTTGTGGGGCTACCATTTCAACACTGCTTTAAAAAACAAAAACGGAGCCTCTGTGTTCATACATTTAAACACAGCTCCACACAAACACATACCCACACACAAGTACTTGAGCCTTTAAACCACGCAGCACTATCAATACAAGGCAGCACACATCCTACTTCCTTCCTGAATGAGGGAGTTTTATGTAGGTGTGAGAAACAAGGATGTTTTACAGGCTCCTGGAAGTGAGGAACCCTCAAAAAAACGGGGGGTGGGGGGGAGAAAGTGAAAGAGAGGGGAATTATAGAAAAACCATAGCAACTAGTCAGTCCATCTTCCCACACCACCCACCAGCCACCAGCTTCATTTGCTGACGCACTTTAAAAAAAAAACCCAGCAGAAAAACTCAAGCTGTCTCTACCAGCCTGGGAAGGTGAGCAAGCCTTGAGAGCTCATTAAATTCCCTCCTCAGCTTCTCTTGTATGCCTGCAGCTAGTGAGCAAGTAGGATATAAATAGAAGTTATATAACATCTTTGTTGATTCCTGTGCTTACCAAAAAGTAGCATGACCTTGTTTTCAATAGCCTGCCTCTGCCTGCTTGTCAGGGACTTTAATCTTGTTAGGGATCATCTGAAAAGTCTGAATAAATGTTATATAGACTTTGCAGATAAAACAGGAATATCTGGGCCTTCATGTGTGACTGTAAACACACTACCTTCTGTATATGCCTTAGTTACAGATGAGAACCACCTAGTGCTCAAACGAACTGAGATAAGACAATATTATTACTACAGCAGCAACGTTACCAAACTTTCAGAATGTGATTTCTAAGACACAGTACTGCATATAGAAGCATCTCTAGAATGGAGATACCATTTCGGAGGAAGAGTGTGTGACTTCTCTAGGGAAAAAGAAGTTAGCTGACGGACTTTCAAGTGAAGGCACACACTCAGATAAAAAAGACCTAATAAAATAGACCAATGTGCATTAAAAAGAAAAAGAACACACATACGTTGTGCAGAATGATGCAGTTCCATACACCCAAATGTTAGCAATAGTAGATAAGAGACAGTTGGCGTTTGTAGCAGCCCGCTCTGCCAGCACCCAAAAAACCTCTTTGGGGATCAAAGTACAAACATGGAATGGATTGTCACACAAGGGCATTGTCAAACAATAAAGAGTTTTTGCTTTTGTCACATAAGAAGAGACTATTATGCTATTTCCAAGAGATTAAAAACAAAACAAAACCACAAAACCTGTAATTAAGATGGGAGCTGGCTATGACAACATTTGTGAATAATATGCTAGTATTTTAATGCTCTCCAAAGTAAGGATGAGTTCAAAGTTGTGCATGCTGTGAAGTACAACACCGTGCAAAATGGAAAAAACTGCTGGAGCTAACATGATCACATCAGCTCAAAATACTGCAGATTCAGCTACAAGTCTTCAAATTATATTAAGGGGAAATCCTACAGCAAGATCTGCTGGGATCAGCGGCTTCAAGATGCAGCAGATCTCTGGGCTCAGCCAACATTAAGTCTCTAACTCCAGCTCAGCCACTGCTGGAACTTGCTCACCATAGCTCAGAGTTCAGCTAAGGTTGGTGTGATTCCCTCCAAAAGGGATGTTCCCAGGGTGTGGTCAGGGCATGACTAGAGGAGGAGGATCTAAGCTGGATCCTAAACCTAGTCAATTTGATCACATGACCTGGCAACCTGGCATAGAACACTCTTTTCACCAGTGTTAGATCGAGCAATAGCTTGTCTACATTTTTACTACTAAAGAGAATGTTTGTGAGACTTTCTGCCCAAGGTGCCGAAATAACTTGGTCAACTTTTTGTATCATGAACCTTGATTGGGATGCAGGGTTGCGGGGGGGGGGGGGGAGAGATGGAGAAAGGTGCTGTTCTAACTCAGGGACCAACATGTCTTGCATTAACCCTTGTACACAGAGAGAAATATACAGACATGACAGTAGATGTTGCAATATTTGCATGCTGAGACTGCTTAAGATATTCGGATGGCTCTGAGTTTGGGGCATAGATGTGAAAAACCCAGCCACTAAGGAAACTGCAGTCTTATGCAAATCAATATTGCTGAACATAGCCTAACTAGCAGAGTACAGGCTATTTGATAAAGTTTCAAAATTCAGCATTTTTTTATTAAAAAAATCCTGCTGCATGCAGTTTTTTGTTAAAAAAGGAACAGTTTATCAAAATTATGTTTGTCTAGAAATCTTTAGTAAGCTTTACACAATCAGTACTAACTCCCTCATGCTGCTTTTTCAGGATTCCCCAGACCTGCATGGGAAGCTGCAGCTGAGAAAACCCTGTTAGATTTTTCCTTTGAGTACTAAATCAGCCATACCAGTATGGCCACCTCCCCAAATCCTCCAGCAGTGAACCTAGAGCAAAGAGTGGAAAGCAAAGTTATTGTACTTCAATATCAGCAGAGTGACTTGAGCATGATGGATCTCACCTCTTTACAATGCACTGGGCTCACCGACTTTCATGTTAAACCCACAAAGCTTATCAAGAGGAGTACACAAGCACTTTTCCTACCTGTATAATAGTGTTTCCACCTTCCAAAAGGGCAATAGCCAGAAGGATGCTTTCATGAAAAACTCTGTCACTGGTGGCATTCATGATGAGATCTATGACCAGATTGGATGCACCTTCCTTATCCAGGTGACACTGGACTTCTGACAAACTCATTTCACTTCGGTTTGCTGGGCTGGAACCAGACCCGCCTCCTACAGAAAGGTAAGTCACACAGGTTGAGCAAAATGAAGCCTCTTATGAACCCCGCTTAATTATTTCTGTCTGAAAACATTGGTCACTCACCTATAAAAACGAATGAATCAAAGTGTAACTGTGAACATATTCCATTTATTCACAGCTTTATTAACCATTAAAGTGTGAACAACATGCTTGCCTCTTAATAATACAAGCAGATGATGCTGTCATTAAGACTGATTGATTTATGTAAAGAGCATTCATACTCTCCCGCTCCTCAACAAACCCGCGGCAGCTAACAGACGTTAAAACAGTCAGTTAACAGTACAGCAACAAACAATAAATGCAATTAAACCACCATGACAAACAAAATCAACAGAGAATAAGAAGAAAAATACAACCACCATAAAAAAAACCTTTCCAAAAAACAGAGCAACTGTTTGTGGCCCAAAAACCTATCTAAAAAGGGGGGGGGGGAGCCATATAAAGGGCATTAAAGGAGACAACCAATACATTTTATTTCTCTAATTACTTTCAGTTGTGAAGAAGTCACATGAAGTCTTATATAAAATAAAACCACATAGGGGCTACTTCTAACATGTAATATTGGCCTGGAGTAAGAACATAGGAAGCTGCTTTATACTGAATCAGACCATCATTGGTCCATGTAGCTCAGTACTGTGAAGCGGTTCTCAACCTGTGGGTCCCCAGATGTTGTTGGACTACAACTCCCATCATCCCTGACCACTGGTCATGCTGGCTAGGAATGATGGGAGTTGTAGTCCAACAACATCTGGGGACCCACAGGTTGAGAAACACTGGTCTACACGGTTTGGCAGCCCTCTCCTGGGTTTCAGGCAGGAATTCTCCAGTCCTATCTGGAGTTGCTGAGGATTGAACCTGGGACCCTCTGTCTACAAAGTGCATGCTCTACCTCTAAGCTACAGCCTCTCAATACCAGGAGATTCCAAGCAAACTTCGGGGGAAACTTTCTGACAGTGGATCCGTATTGTATTTTAATGGGATTTTTTTGTTCACTGCCCTGTGAACCTTTGGATTGAAGGGCAGGATATAAATTTAACTGATCATCATTATCATCCTATGTGTCAGAAACCTCTTTAAATAGCAAGGGCTTGGACCCAATGGCAAGTCATGTAAGGTTTGTGGAAAAGGCACCATCTTGTTAACAGAAGGCCATCAAGCCACCTCTGTTTCGAAAGCAGTACTAAGTCCTTCAAAATGCAAATAAAGGTTTTTTTAAAACAAACAAACAAAAACCGTGTGAAATATGACAAAAACCACATGTTGGGAATGGACTTCTACATACAGATTTTGGGAACTGGCAAGAAATTGGTCCTGAATATATATATATATATATATATATATATATATATATATATATATATATATATAATTTGAAAAGTCTAGAAATGGAAGGATGGAGAAGGCAATTAGTGGATTCATTTTCAACTTTTTAAGGAACTGCAGTAATTCTCCTCTGTAAATGACAATGTGAAAAAAATACCTGCTGACAACCTGCCAAAGCTATTAAATAACTGATTTGTTATTCAGAGACAGAACGTTCAACATGGCAGGCTAGAGTCACACAAAATTCATAATTAGCACAGCGAACATCCTACCTCCTCCCCCAGCTTTGCCAGGACCTCCAGGAGACAATGGGCCATTGCCAAAGCTGGTCAGGCTCTCTCTTCTTCCTGTGCTTCTGATGTTGCCATAGTAACGGTTGACCAAAACCTGTCTGAGTGCCTCACCCTTAATTCAAACAAGATATTAAATTAAAGAACAACAACATGTAGACAAATTATGAGTGTAGCAGGGTTGCAGGACTCAAAAGGACTAGCAAAAGTTATTTTTAGTACAATTATACAGCAAGACGACAACAGCAATGGGGCTGAGAAAGAGAGAGAATGTTATTAAGGGATTAAAATATTATAATAATTAAAAAAACACTGTTGCCAGATATATAAAATATATCACTTAAAAAATCTGTCTCCATAAGTTGAGATAAATATTATGAAATAGTAACAGAAAGATGGTATTTCCAGAATTTATCCTGACCTTTTCTAACTAATACCAGTTATTATTTATTCATTAAGTGTTATGAAAGCATATTTTGAAAGGCAACATTCTTCTTTAATTTCAGACTTGATACAAATTTATTCGCTACTATGTAACAAGTGTCACTACCTACAAAGTATTTTGAATATGATCACTACACTTAGAATAAAGCTATTGTGGTTCAGGTTATCCCTGATTTGTTACATTCATAGATTTTAAGGCCTATTACCTCTTTAAATCAGACAGCTAGTCCCCCTACTATAAACACACTCTATGAGCACTGACCTCTTAGTCACCAAGATGTAAGGCCCTACGTGGTGGGTAGGATATCTAGCTTATTTGAACAGATACATCACACAAAAGGAGATAGAACCTATAGCCCCCTTCATCTACTCCCACACGCCTCACAACATTGGAAACAGTCACTAATTTATCTGCCAGCAAATTATGGGAATAAGTGGCTGTGAATCTTCACTGTAGACTGGATGACTTTAGATAGCAAAATTCTCACCAACTGTCCAAGAAAACAAAAGGTGATATGTTGAAAACAAAAAGATGCCCAACTCCTCAAAGAATGAATCCAATACCTGATCTAGGTATGGTCCTTGTATCTCAGCCTTTTTTGTTCATGATGGTTTAGAGAGGAGTGCAGATGTTCATATACAGCAGGGACGTCCAACTCCCAAGAGACTGTGATCTACTCACAGAATGAAAAACTGGCAATGACCTTTTTTTAGGGAGGTTGGTCGGAATTGTCAACCTTTTTTTAGGGGTCAGGGCAGCAACAAAAATAGATAGACAAGAAGTCATCCCGCCAGCGGAAACTTCTTCTGCCACTCTTGAAATCGTGCACACATAAAGGAAAGAGGGAGGACGCAAGGCCAAATGGGAAAATGAGCCCAGGATCAACTAATAACAACCAGGGGTTGACCTGTCGATCATGGTCAACCTGTTGGACATCCCTGATATACAGGATCTGTGCTTTCCTGATATAGATTATAGCAATGGGCCTCTACTTGGGGCCTGACCTTGGAAAAGGTTTGGAGGCTACAGCTGTGGCAGAATCCAGTGGCTCAGTTTCTGAGAACAGTGACTAAAGGACAACACATCGTTCCAGTTCAGAGAGTACTGCACTAATCTGTACCCAATTCAAGGTACAGATACTTGTGTGGTGATTTGGCGGGCCTACCATATGCTCCAACCAGTAGGTGCCAGTCAGGAGGAGAGGCCTTTCTCTCACTACAGCTGCCAGTATGAACACAAGAGAGGACTTTCCCCATGACAGTGTCCTCTTCTCTGAAACTCCCTCCTGGGGAAATCTGGCACTCCCTTCCCTGGCTTCTTTTTTTTTTTTTTTGGTGGGGGCGGGGACAGGTAGGGATATTCTGCTCTTTAACTTGTTTGTCTCCATCTCCTTGCCTAAATGAACCATTGGTGCTGCCACACACACATAACTGGCACTTTTTAGCTCCTCTCCAGTGAGTTGTTGTAGGGCTGGGTGAAGATTTGAGAAGCCGAAAGTCACAATAGATCAGTAATAGGCATTGTACATTAGTTGCCCTTTGATGAACCACCTTGAGAGCTCTCCAGATGTTTGCAAAACATTATTTGTGGCCCATTTCAAGATAATTCATGTAATGAAGTGTGTGTTTTTTAATAAAAATATCCCTCCTAAGCACTCCCTCATAGCAAGAGATATCCTGCACTTGGGACTTGTTCAATGAAGCATATTTAAATGGTATCATTGGCTTTGGGACTTCCTAGTACTTTTCCCATCCACAAACCTGGATGGATTAAGCCCAGAGAGACCCACATCTGCTTCTGAAAGTGACAATGCCCATCATAATGGAGTGACCGTAAGCTTTTAAGTAGGCACTAGATGGCTCCCAGACTGGCAGCTCTCCATGTTAGTAATCATTGTTCTTCACTCAACTGAATTCACCTGTGAAAAACTAATGAAGCAAAAGGATATATTTAATAAGTGGAATTGAAAAGGAAATGACCCGTTTAGTTTGAACGCTTCCTTACTCTTTACTTCCAGGAGAATTGCACCGTAAGTTGCAGATTCTCACTCCTCTCCCTAGATAGCCTTAAGCAACTAGTTATGGAAATGTCCTTATCCGTTACACTAGCATTCATTTGACAGCTGCAACTAGGTGGTTCATTCTTCTAACATACCTCCATGTTAAAGGTAAACGGGTTATAAACTGGCTAGAAAAATCCTGACATAGGGCAGTTCGTCAGAATCTAAAAACAACTGGGTTTCTACTAGAGACAGAAAAACAATAATTTTCTATAAACAGAATGAACTTCATGGCTTAAATATTTTCATATTTTTCCATGTAGTAGAAAATAGATGCACTGGCCTTTTGGCCACCTTTAGAACAAACACAGAAGTCCAACTTATTACCTGAGTAGGATCATTGTTCTGTGGTGGAGGAAACTGGCTTATTCAGATTCAGATCATTGGTCTACCCAGCTCATTACTGTCTGCCAGGGACTGAACCTGGAGCCTTTTGCATGCAAAGCATGTGCTCTGTTGCTGAGGTACAACAGTGCCTCATAGACATGGTAAGGAAAAGAACACAATCCATTCCTTCCACCATGGAACAATGATCTGCGACACAGTGAGTGAGCCAGTCCAGAGACTCAAATGTATTTTAAGCATCTCATTTTTAATGAGACCAAACTCCACCTTTCTCACTAGAGTTATTTCTGCCGCAAAAAAAAACAGATTGTGGAACATGTTCCACCAAAATATTCTGTTAATATTACCCACTATCTGCATTTTCCAGAAACAACTAAATATATATTTGTTCTGTCAGGCTTTCCTAGCTACAGAAACATCTATTTTGTATGGTTTCTGTCTTGTTTTAAATTTATTTTTTGTGCTTTAACTGCTTTTAATAATTTTTAGTGCAAATTGCCTTTAGATGGTTGTTTAGGAGATTATTAATAAATCAATGATATTTAGTGGTGGTGGTGGTGGTGGTGGAGAAAGAAGAAGAAGAAGAAGAAGAAGAAGAAGAAGAAGAAGAATAAGAAGAAGAAGAAGAAGAAGAAGAAGAAGAAGAAGAAGAAGAAGAAGTTGTTCAGCATCACACTGAAGCATTAATGACAATAGAGACCTCACAAAAACCCAATTCAAACAATCATGGGGTGAGTTAATTAGAAGGAGACAACAAAATCTGCATAGCTGTCTATGTTGACATCAATCCTGCACAGTTTGCAAGGCTGGAAGCAAAGCACATACAACAGACCCAGGCAAGTTTAATAGGCATCCAATTTCTCCCCCTAGGAGAAAATTGATTTATGTTAATGAAGTGCTAGAGCTGAGTTTTATATTCTTATTTCTACAATATTTACTACCAGTTGCCGTTAACAACTGGCCCACAGAAGTCTTTCTCAGTTCCTGTAGGGCCCCCTCCATCTGTCGTGGCTGAAGTTCAGGTTGCAGTATGCGGTTTTTGTTCAGGGTGTGCGCAGCACCCACAATAGTTCCTCCTGTTTGAAAATGTGCCCACGGGGCCTAAAATATTGGCAAAAGCTGATCTACAGTATATGGAACAGTAGAATTGATCCTCAAGCCCAGTAGGAAAAAGAAGGCATGCCTCTTCATAATATTAGTATGGGGCACCTGTGTTACTTCCAGTAGAGAAAGAAATAACATTGCTAAAATCATGCATTGAAATAGGCAGACAGTAGGCTACTGGAAAAAACACAAATAATTTTGTGTATTCTGCTGCTATATTTCAGCATTGGCTGCAAGAGTTTTCCAACTGATTATGTTAAAATAAATCCTGAGCTTTAGGACTATGGGTTGGTCAAGCGAAGACACCTCTGTTTCTAATAGTCTATGCAGCAGAATACTGCAATATTACAGGACCCCTAGAGAGATAAGCCCTCTAAATTACAGCTTTAGAAGACTTTGTGGGACATGGTTTAACTACAAGTGGGGAGAGGGGCACACAAGGTGATATTAATGGGCTTCATTAATGCTGTAACCTTCCCCCCAAAACTGAAACCCTGCATCTATGGTACAGAACACATTATATAAGGAAAGAGACATTGCACCAATGTTTCTTCCCTGAAAGCAAGTCCTAATTTCTAAAACACTTACTACCAGTTGCCACTGCAGCTACATCTATATTAACTTAATTTACAATGTCATATGTCACAAGTCAGGTGACACCATTAAAAATAAATAAAAGAACACACCCACACATTCTCTAACATCCGAAAGCCTCCAGAATCTAATCTGGACCTATCAAATAGCATTTGTCATCTTTGTTCAGTAATATTTTTGAAATTTGCAACAGCAACAAACAGATGGATCCTTCAGCTACTTCCACATTTTCTTTATGCTATTTAAAAAGTGAGAAAAAGGAACAAAGAAAGCCCAGGTGTAATTAGCACCCAACATATTAAACCTAAACACCACCATAGAATATACGTACCCTTTTATGATCTTCAAGCTGTCTTTGTGGTAGACTTTGATCAAGCTCCTGGCGAGTATGCAAAAATTCTGTTTTAAAGTCTGATACTAAAGAGACACTAAATAAATTTAGCACCAATAACTAACTAGTTGCTGCAATGAATTTGTTCAACATTCATCTAGCCTTGATAGCACTGGCTCTAACATTCTTTCTCTACCTAACCATAATGAATGAAGAGAAAAAAGAAATTGCCAATGGTTGCCTCCATGCAATATACAGACACGTCACAGTTTAATGTGCAGTTATTTTGGACACAATTCACTCCAAATATCTGTTTCAAAAAATGGAACTTAAGAAAAAGTGCTTCATTTCTGCTTGATGTAAACTAGAAATGTTAACTTTAAAAGAAGGGCCAACACTACAAGTAGATCTTTTATTGTCAGTCTTCATTATTAGTTTTTAAAGAAATGTTTTGGAAATTTGGTCTGGTTTGAATATAAGATAAACTATGGTTTAGTGTTTCATGCAGAAGCCATAGTGAGTTGTGGCTTTAAGACATTCCCCTTCTCCTCCCTCTAGCACAGACCTGAGGAGAAAACACAAAGTATCCACTTCTGATTTTAAACCAATCACAGTTGCTTGCTATGTCTGAATTCTGGGAACTCTGGTTAGTTTAAAAGCAACAGATTTTAATTTCCTCTCGTCTGTGAGAAGAGGAAGAAAGGGGTGCATATAAGTGATTGTGGCTCCAAGCACAGTGAGCCAGTGACCTGGGTGGTGATTCTGTAATAGCAGGAATGATGACAAGATAATAATCTGGGATTTAAATTGGCCACAACTTCATTGATTACAGATGTAGTAGACTTTGGAATAGGCACTGAGTGTGTATCCTAAATCAACCAACCCACTTGCTGATTGATTACTCCTTCAGGGTTGATGGGGGATTCAAGGATCTCCCCATAACGCAGATCAAATGAGGCAATCCCACCAGGGCGCCAGTAGGGTGTTCTTTGGCCCAACGGCCCCCGTCTGGACCACTGGACAGAACCTTCCCTCTGGATCTTTTACTGGGGTACCCTGAATTAAGTAGACCCACTGAAATCAATTGACCAAAATCTACTATATGACTAATACTGGATATCACCCCAAAACAAAAGTAAAAAGTCTGCAAGTAACATGCAAAGTACTCTCTCTGATAAAACGTTCACACATGACAGTCACCAACGTTTACGCATACAAAACACTGAACCACACTTTCCCAATACATGCATGTTCATTATGTTACTGAGTCATCCTGTAAGAAAAGGTCAGTAAATCTGTTTAAAGTACAAGTAGCTTATTTTCAAGCAGGATTACACGGCCTACAAGATTAATGGGCATCATGTTCCGCTTCAAAAGCCTCATGAAAAGTAGTATAAAAGTTCAAAAGATAAATAATAAAAACAGAAACACATAGCTCAAGGGCAATCTACTGTAAATGGAGATCCAAGTACAGGCTTCTCTTGCTACACCAAGGTGATAGGTATTTTGAATTTCAAGAGACTAAGTACATTGCAGTTATATTTAAATATTCCAACTTTTGTTCAATATTTCTTTGATAGTAAGATGTAGTTAGGCATCTATCAGAATTAATAGACATAGCCCTTTGCTATTTTGTTTTTCCATTTCTCTCTCTCTCTTTTTTAGTGAAGCAGGATAAATTCGTCCACTTAGCACTATAATCCAAGCAGTTGGAACACATGCAGAGAACACTGGCTAAACTTCACTGATCTGAACGGAACTGGAACCACCAAAAAGACAGACAGACATCCAACCACAGCTACTTTAAAAACCACCAATATTTGCATGTTTTGCAAATATAGGTGAGCGAGTGACAGACCTCTATGGAGCTTTCCATTTCTGGTGACTGTGGCAGCTATTTAAAAGCAAAATTGTAAAAAGAAAATTCATTAGTCATCAATCTTTCCCGTAAACCAATGATTGGCACATGGAGATATTGACTTTTTTTTTACAAGACAACAAAATACTGATTTGACAACAGTACAGAATCCTGTCCCCCATCCCCCCCCCCAAAAAAAAGATCCTTGGAAAAATAGGCATATGCCTAAAGTACATGGTCATTAGCACAATGTCCACATGCATATCTTGCTCAGAAATGCCAATCCCAGTCATATACACATCAATATGCTAGGGATGTAGTGTTAAATATCTGTTCCCAGTTCATACAGTTCCCTTTTATTAATTTAATCACAGTGGACTTCTCACCTCCAGTCCAAAATAATGGAAGAAAAAACGTTCAAGACATACACAAGCAGGAATGCCATGTCCAAGAATACACAATTAAATTCTAACCTTTTCCAATACCAAACCTTCCTCTTCCACAATATATGTGGTACAGATTTGCTATGAGCAGCAGCAAAACAGAATGTCTGCATAGCTGATCAGTAATGCTTTCAGCATTTAAATGTTTAAAAAATGACTAAGGAACATATTCAAACTTTAAATGACTATACCAAAATCCATTAAAAACATGAACATCTATTGCAAACCAATACCGCATGCACAAGGAAACACCTAGATAACACAAGTAAACTGAAGGCAAACAACACCACACAGACATACCAAGCACTGGACTATAACCTGTAATAGCAGCAGTAGTAGAAGTAATAATGATGATGATGATGACTTGGAATTCGGTCATGTTACATGAAAAAGGGATGCTTTTCATATTATGTTTAAATATATGGAACGGCAAGATTCGGGTCTATTTCTGAAAATACGTGTAAATTAAAGTATTGCCAAAGAACGTTACGAGCGGCTAACTCCCAGACAATCTTGTACAATGCCCAACTATTTCTGGAGTGGTCTCTTTTCCTGAACTAGTTCCAAGAAGATGGATGCTTGTTTTCAGGAGACTTTGT